>NC_143519.1:10880368-12257035 GCF_031878675.1 Megascapheus bottae
AAACATCCATCCGAAATTCTGCTGTCTTTGTTCCCTATGGAGATCTCTCATCTTTCTATAAGGGCTGCACAAATAACTGAACTGATAAGAAAACCAAATCAGGAAGTGGACTTCAGTGTGGTGAAAATGAGGAGTGGTGTAAATAATGAGGTGAGGCAGAATTGAAATCCAAGCACCTCTATTACTATGGTCCATTCTTCACGTGGCTTTTGAGTTGACAAGGACAAGCTTGCTTTAGTCTCGATTTTTAACTATCCGCCAAAATGCTACACCATATTATTGCTTATTCTCATTATCAAAATAAGCATGTTCTTTATAGTTCCTATGATGTTAAATAAAAATAAATAATGTCTGCATCAGTGTTATATATTAAAACAGAAAATGGTTCTAAAAAAGGTTCCCAAATGTCAATCTTAATACACACACAAACACGCACGCACATTTAAATAAATAATTTAATATGGCATAATAAATAGACAAATGTTGGAGCTGGGAGTTTGGCTTAGTGGTAGAGTGCTTGCCTAGCATGCACCAAGATCCGGGTTCGATTCCTCGGTACCACACACGTAGCAAAAAGCCAGAAGTGGCTCAAGTGGTAGAGCTCTAGCCTTGAGAAAAATCCAGGGACAGTGCTCAGGCCCTGAGCCTAAGCCCAGGACTGGCAAAAAAAAAATAGACAAATGTTTTGGCCAAGCACAATATTCCCTTAAACTTGAAAGAAGATTTGGCTTTGAAATGATGTGAATTATAGCAGAGAAGGAAATATAATTAAATATTTACAATAGTGTTATCAGCACAGAGTTGATAATAATTCCAGAGAATAAATCTTTTTGAACTAGAAATATAGATCACGGAATTAAAATGATACAAAGTCTTTGTTTCCCTTTAATTTTTCTTGAACAAAAATGTGATAAATAATATAGAGAGAGACATACACACATATACAATAAAGTCAACGCATATACACATGTGTATACAGCATCACATGTGTGCCCAAATGAAATTTATAATGCTCAGAAGAATGTATGGCCACTGTTGGAAGACCAAACAACTCACATCTTGGTACTTTTCATCCAGCATGCAGCCACATGTGCTATCTGCCCTCAGACAATACGACTGACAGAAATCTTGAATCATTTACCTCCTGCCTCTCTTGTTCTTTTGCTTTTGTTTCGTAGTACTGGGATTTGAACCCAGGGTCTTGTGCTTGCTAGGTAGGTGCACTATTATTAAGCTACACTCTTAGTCCTTTTTTTGCTGCAGTTACTTTTTTTTTTTTTTTGCCAGTCCTGGGCTTGAACTTTTTTGCTCCAGGCTAGCAACTCTAGCATTTGAACCACAGAATCGCTTCCTGTTTCTTCTGTTATTTTGTTCCCAGGGAGTCGAACTCAGGGACTTTGCATATGCTAGGTGAACAGTCTCCCACTAGGTTATGCTCCCATCCCAGTTGCAGTTACTTTTTTTTTTCTGAGTCATGGGTCTTGAACTCTGTGCCTGGACACTGTCCCTGAATGCTTTAACCCAAGGCTACCTCCCTACCCCTTGAGCCACAGCCCCACTTCCCATTTCCTAGTGATTAACTGGTGATAAGTCTCATGGTCTTTAGTGCATGTGCTGGCTTTGAACTGTGATCCTCAGATCTCAGCCTCCTGAGTAGCTAGGATTATAGGCATGAGCCACTGCACCCAGCTTGCAGTTACTTCTTAACAGTGTCTCATGCCTATGTTTGGGACAGCCTGGACTTCAGTCCTTCAAGCTGTGCTTCCTTATTCATGGGGACACGGGTGCGAACCATCAAGTATGTCTTATTTGTTCACCCAGAGGATTTTACAAACCTTTTCCTGACCTGATCTCAAACTGGAATCCTCTTGGTCTCTGTCTCCTGAGCACTTACAATTATAGGCATGCATCAACATGTCCAGATTTTACATGTAGTCCTTCTCTAACATTTAATTTCTTCACACAGATTGTCTTCTGGAGTTTTTTTCTCCTTTAACATGAAAATTGCTCTCATCACCCACTGGGTCAGTCCTTACTCTATCCCCAGAGATCTGCTGTATGTATCCTCATATGCTAACTGAAGAAGTACAAACAGGAGTCCAACTTTACTGATGGTGTCCTTGACTCTCCTTCTGTTCAGTTCACTTGGAGATATTTTTGAACTAAGCACTAAACTTGCTGATTACCACACCCGAGGAGAGGGTACTGGAAAAAACTGAAATAACTTCTCTGGGAGCAAATCACAGCCATCTAAATTACCCCTCTGACAGAGTAATAGATCTTGCAGATGAAACGGAGCAGAAGGTGTCATTTATCTTGACTTCATAAGACTTGTCAACTTTCCTTGGTCTTTTTCCTGAAGAACACATTCATAAATAATTGGGAAAATTATGACATAGACCTCAATACTTTGGAGGTAGATTACCACAACCTAAGCACAGGCATTCCAGAAATAAAACCTAGTTCTTTTGTATCTCTTGAGATGGAATGGGGAGCAGAAATGCCTTCTCCCTGAGGAATGAATTAAGTCTAGGCCTGCCTATGACGGGACTACTCTCATTTAGGTCAGTAAGCCCACATTTCTCTGGTGGTACAGTTGAGGGATGTTGATGAGTGGCGCTGTCTTCTGAGAATCCTATGCCTCCCCATACTAAGTCCTCACTTCTAGCACCTCACAAGGTGACTTCACGTGGAGCCAGTTCTTCAAAGGCTGTTCAGATGAGGTTGTTAGGATAAGCCCTACCCCAGTATGTCTGCTTTCATCTTAAGAGGAAATTTAGACACAGAAACACACAGAGGGGTGACACTGACCAAGACACCTCATATTCATAGACTGATATGATGGGTTGAATTCCCTCTGTACAACTACTGGAAGATAATTTTAAATAATAATTTAACTGAAGAGCTTCTATATGGCAAAGGACATAGCTAGCAAGTTAAATAGAAGCCCACAGAATAGGAGAAGATCTTCACTAGCCATACAACAGACAAGGGTACCATGTCTAAAATATACCACCAGCTCAAGAAGTTGAACCATTTAAGAACAATTCCTCAAATAAGCAACCATCCCATTAGGAGGTGGGCTAAAGCCTTAAAGAGATACTTCTTGAAGAGGAAATAAGAATGGCCTATAGACACATGAAGAAAATACTCAACATCTCTGGTCATAAAAGAAATGCAAATCAAAACAACTCTAAGATTCCACCTCACTCCAGTTGGAATGGCCATGATTAAGAAATCTAATAACAACAGGTGCTGGCGGGGATGTGACCAGGAGGGATCACTACTACACTGTTGGTGGGAGTGCAAAGTCGTTCAACCACTATGGAAAACAGTATGGAGGTTCCTCAAAACATAGAGTTCCCTTATGATCCAGCAATCCCACTCCTTGGCATTTACCCAAATGTCCAGAAACAAGGACATACTAGAGCTACTAGCACAGTCATGTTCATTGCAGCATTAAAAATAATTTAATAAAAACCACATAGAGGAAATACTATAGAAGGATCTAGGGAGAAGACAACCATGTACAGGCCAAAGAGAGAAGTCTCAGAAAAAATTACCTGCCCATACCTTGACCTGGACTTACAGGCTGTAGAACTGTGAAGAAATGCATTTTCTTGTTTAGACTGACCAGTCTGTGTTTCCCATTTATGGCAGCCTCAACAAGCTTATATGGATCACCGTATAGAAGCAGCTTTGTAGTGTCTGTGCAAAGTGGCTCCTATTGGGATAGAATTGAGTAAGCAACTGGAGTGCCAGTGGCCCATTAGGTTGCCTCTCTGCTCTCTGCTAGATTGGGAAAGGACTAAATCTGTTTCCAAGCTTTACTTAACCTTAGGACGCTCTCTCCTTCCTCACTCCCTGTCTTGTTAAAGAATTATGGGGCCCCACAGTTTACTTTCTAAAATTAAAAATTAAAAAGTTTCTATTTGTTTAGATTCTTAGATTGGGGAGATTGAAATTTATCTTTGTACTTAAAAATACAGATCAAGGGCTATGAGTTTGGCCTAGTGGTAGACTGCTTACCTAGCATGTGCAAAGACCCAGGTTCTGTTCCTCAGTACCACATACATAAAAAAGCAGGAAGATTTGCTGTGGCTCAAGTGGTAGAGCACTATCCTTGAGAAAAGTCCAAAGACAGTGCTCAGGCCCTAACTTCCCTTCCCACAACTTGCAAAAAAAATACAATTCAATGCTAGGGAAATAGATATATGCTTATGTGTATATGTGTATGCGTGGGTGTGTTGTTTCAATTCTTGTGCTCACTCTTGCTCAATCACTCAGTCTTCAGAGACCAGCAGCTGAAATTAGACACCTGCCCCCCCACAACACACACACTGCAAAAGCAGGCAGTCTGGACTCTGAACAGCACCTGAACTGGAATAAAGAATCAGAATAGGCATGGTCTAGAGGGAGCTGGAATGGAGTGTTTGGATGGTACATGCTGAACCCAATCCTCACATTTATCCTGAAACACTGAAAAACTTCATTGGTGGATTTTTAAAAGTTATAAATCCATGAAGTTCTTTCTCTTGAGAGGAAGGAGAGGGGAGGAGACAATAGCTAGTAGGAGAGGTCAGAAAGCGGAGCTGAAATGTAAGTCTGTGATAGGAGAGGGACTTGGACCAGGCAAGACTAAGAAGTGAGCAGCAGAGTATTGCTAAGCCTCAGTGATCTAGAGATTGGAGGAATGGCTCACTAAGATTCTGCAGCCTAAAGCAGAGGTTGTTTTCTTTCTGCTGAGATCTAATCAGAGGAAATGAATTCATAAGTGCGAGGCTATTTGGGACCCACAAGGAATTGGCTAGTCACCCAGAGCAGAGGCTAAGCTGGTGTCATTGGTGAAGTGAGAAATCCCACTCTGCATCCGCTCCCACAATGCTATAGTCTGGTGAGTACTCCAGGAGGAAGTTCAAGTTATCTCTCAGGAAAGACCAAACCAATGGCTCAGAAGAGAAAAGGGCGGGGGAAGAGAGAGAGAGACAGAGACAGAGACAGAGACTGAGACAGGCAGAAACAGAGGCAGACAGAGACAGAGAGACAGACAGAGATAGACAGACAGACAGACAGACAGACAGAGACAGAGACAGACAGAGAGAGACAGTCAGGGACAGATAGACAGACAGACAGAGACAGAGACAGACAGAGAGAGGCAGAGAGACAGACAGAGACAGATAGCCAGAGCAAGACAAAGAGACAGAGCGAAAGAAAGAATTGGAGAAAATGATATCTGAAAGTAACACATATAAATACTTCTAAGTATTTTTTGTCACCTCAATATTAACAATGTACAAATACCCAGACATTTGAAGAAATCTTTCAACGTGAAAAAATGTGGTTAAATTTATAAAACAGCTTTAAAAGGAAAAAAAGACAAGTTTCAGAAAGTTTTTTTAAAATCTAATGCAAAGTGTTCTCAGGGAATAAAAAATTACAATAGTCATGAAATAAGAATTACATGACACTTGGGCCGGGGGGTTGGCCTAGTGGTAGAGTGCTTACCTAGCATGCATGAAGACCCGGGTTCAATTCCTTGGTACCACATACATAGAAAAAGCCGAAAGTGGTGCTAAGGCTCAAGTAGTAGAGTTCTAGCCTTGAGAAAAATTCAAGGACAGTGCTCAGGCCCTGAGCTTAAGCCCAGGACTGGCAAAAAAAAAGAATTACATGACAGAGGAGGACAATATATTAGTTATTTAAAATCTTAATATCAGAAATTGAGATATCAGTAGGAGGTTTACAAATTATAAATTGAGGACATGTTCCAAGAACTGGAACAAAATTTCAAGAAATTAAAAATACAGGAAGAAAACTATAAATTAATTAGGGGATCCACCTGGAAAGACCTAGAAAAGTCAACGACTGACTGGTAGGAGTCTTTCTAAAGAGAACAAGAAAAATGCAAGGGGATAAGAGTTCAAATATCAAAGTTTAAAATCCCTGAAACAAAGCTCATGACTTTCTAGATTCAATTGTCCACATAATGCCTCCAAAACAAAATAATTGACAAAAGCTGACATTCATACATGCTAAATTTCAAAGAAGGAGCAATGATGAAATGCTTACCTCAGGTGTGTTGGTGAAATATGCTACTCAGAGATAATTGGTCCAAAATATATGGGTGTGCGGTTGGTTCTAAAGGTATGCTATCTTGTACCTGTTGCCATATTTGATAAAGGGATCTTTGCAAATGTGCCTGAATTAAATATTTTAAAGTGAGTAACTTATTCTAGATGATCAGATAGATAGACCCTAAACATAAGTGTGCAATGAGATAGACAGACAGACAGACAGACAGACAGAGACAGAGGAAAGGATTTTGAACAGTCATGGGAGAAAGTGATGCCATGGTGGGACAGAGAGACTTGAGGACACTTGCCCTCAGGATTGACATGAAATAGCCACAACACAATGCTGGCATCCCCCATGGGCCAGTGGTAAGCAAGGGGCTCTCCTCAGAGGCCTCAAAACCTGTTGTGAGATCCTGCTTTCACACTATTTCTCCTAACTTTAGATTTCTGTTTCCAGCATGGTGAGGCAATGCATTTTCAGTCACACTATTGGTTAGAGTCCTTTAGCGACCGAGGAAAATCATCCAGATCCAAAAAGTCCAGTCGTCTTCGATCATGATTCTTCTTAGTATTACTTGAAGGTAGAAGACGACATTAAAACCATTTTGCAGTCTAGAATTCTAAAAATCGAAGTAAATGCCCAGTTAGACATGAAGATAAGCTAAAGTTATATACTAAAGGTATTTAAAGTTCTAAAATAATGGCCTTCTGTGCGTTCTTACTAAGAAGCTACGAGAATATGTGACTGCATTACACGTGACAGAATACTTCAAGGAGAGGTATGAGATCCAGAAAATGAGGCGGGGTCGGGGGAGGAGTCCTCAACATGAACAACATGAAAGAACAATGTCTGAATCTCACAGGATGAAAGGGAAAGAAAGCCTCTGGACACTGTGGTGAGACAGTCAGCCTGATTGAGGATGGAAGTGGAGGGCATGGGGAGAGGCATTGCCAAAGTAACAAGTGCATGTAAAGATGATATGGTGTGTCTGTCCATACTGACAGTAGTAGAAAAGACCTGAAGTACATTTGAGGAAGTATTCTTCACAGGTACAAAGACAGAAAGCAATGTGAAGCTCTTCATACAGCCAAAAAGACAATGTAAATGTTAAAAAAATGTATTTCTTCATACGCTGTGAAATAGACATGGTAAGAAGAAAGCAAATAGTGACTAATCATTTGATAGTCTGGGGTGGGCAGAAAACATATCTATAGGCACAAGAGAACCAAGTCCTCATATTCTATACTGTGCACTCAATACGTAATATTTATCATGGAAAACAAAGAGCAGCATGGACATGGTGTTTAGAAATATGAATACAAATGGCAAAAGAAAAAAATACATAAAATTGGCAGCTGACATGGAGTAAATATCGCAACACGAGAAAACTCCTTTCATGGAAAGTCATGCAATACTTTCTAACTTTTAAACCTATGATTTTGTTTTTAGATAGCATTTTTTATTGTTGGGGTGATATACAGAGGGGTTACAGTTACATTCATTGGGTAGTGGGTACATTATTTTCTTGAATATTGTTACCCCTTCCTATGTTTTTCTCCCACTTTCCCTCCTTAGGTGGCATTTGTATTTAAGAAAATTAAGACTATCTAGGTGCTGGTGGCTCATGCCTAAAATCAGATGTCTGAGATCTGAGGGTTGTGGTTCAAGGCAAACCTAGGAAAATGCATGATATGGTTATATTTATTAAAAAAGCTGAAATTGAAGGTCTGACTTAAGCGGTGAAGTGCAGCCTTGAGTGAAAAAATAAATAAAAGACAAGAGTAAGCTGGCTCTGAGTTCAAGCCCTACTACCGACACTAAATAAAATAAGATTGAATAGATTATAACGTTCTATGACGGGTTGAATTATGTCCCTCTGAAACCCATTTGTGGCAGTCCTAACCCAAAATACCTGAATGAGAACTTATTTGAGAAAGAGTTTCAAAGAGAATATAATTAAATTAAAGTCTTATGTGGCCTTTAATCCAATATGATGGGTCCTTACAGGAAGGGAAATTTGGACATAGAAAGAAACTGTGTGATCAACTACAGGTCAGGGAGAGACTTCTGTCACAGCACTGTGAAGGAATCAGTCCTGAATTACCCTGATTTGAACTACTGATCTCCAGGACTGTCAGAAACCGGATTTCATCTATGGAAGTTACCCAGTCTGCAGTACTTTGTTAGAGTAGCCCTAGCATGTCCTGCAAAGTTCTAATCATAGCTGTTCTTGATTGCATTAGTGGCTGGTTCCAGGTGTCAGAAGGAATGATAAAGCAGCAGAGCCAAAGACCCGTAGATTCGAAGAAAGACAGCCACGTCTACTTGACAGAAAACATTTCCCAGCTCTTTTGTCTTCACAAACTGCAAATCATTTTCCATATCTGCTAGCCTGTCAGTATCCATTCAGAAGAACAGATCCTATTCTGGGAGCCAATGAGTTGTTTCATGGTCCAAGAACATATTTTATAGCATAGAACAAAAAAGCACAAAAGGAACAGTTCAATACTATGTATTTAATAAGTATCCTAAAATACATTTAATGCATTTTTATACTCTTTAAGTAGTTGTACAAAGGAGTTGCACAAAGCAGCTTATGAATATAATGCATCTTGATCAATGTCTCCCCTTTCAACCTTCCCTTCCTAAGCTCTTCCCCCTTTCCTTCATGTTCTTAACTATGTAGGATATACATCAATTGTTAAGAATGCATTTTTGATTGCATCTCTAACCTTACTTCCATCCATACCCATACATGCCTGCTTCCATCAAAAATGACCACAGAGGACCCCTCCTGGGATGAATCTGGATCAATGCTGCTACTTCCTTTCTCTTTTCCACCTTTATTTCTCTTTTGACCAGAATTATTCACTAGTACCCATTCTGGCTACAAAAACGCCTACTTAAAACACACACACACACACACACACACACACACACACACACACACACTTTACTCTTGATCTCCTATTCTTTTCTGTTTTTACCTTCTCCTCTGTTCTGCTTTATATCAAACATCCTGAAAAGGATGTCTGCATTCACCAGTTTTGCCTTTTATCTGCCATTCTATCATGAATCTACCTTTTGTCCCTACTTAAAAAAAATGCCTTTGCCATACCCAAGGTCAACAAGAACCTTCTCCAACTTGACCTCGACCTCCTCCCAGCAGCATTAAACATGGTCAACCCCTCCCATCTTCTTTAAGCATTTCCTTTATTTCATTTCCAGGACACCACTGTCCCCTCCTTTTCCTCTTTCATCTCCATCTCTCTTATTCAGTGGCCATGAACACTCCTGTCAGACTGCTAAATGCCAACACACCCTGAGGCTTAGTTCTTTCTATATTAACCTCCCTCTCTACATTTATTCCTTAGGTGATCTCATCCTATTTCATAGATTTCAAAATAATTCAGAAACTGATGGCTCTCCAATTTAAATCTCTAGGCTCTCCATGTTTTTTGAACACTACATTGGTTTGTTCCAGGCTACTAAGTGCTCCATTTCCTGCTCCTGCTCTTCCTCAAACCCACCTCTACTGTGATTTTCCTGTCTTAAGTCACGGCAGCAAAGATGTCTAAGTCAATAGAATAACTATGATGAAAATTTCATACTACTTTTGCCTTCGGATAGAAGAGGGTTTTTAAGAATATATATTATATATCTCTTTTATTAGCTTTTTACTATTTTTAAACACTTTCTCGTTCTCAGAAGGATCCAGAGCACAAAGGTAAAAGGAATGCAAAATTGAAAGAAGGGAGTGCTAAGGAAAAGAAACAAGGTTATTTCTGCTCACAATTTATAAAAATGAACAGGCATCAAATCTGTGCCTGACTTCTGATTGTCTACCCTTGAGAAATTCAATATGAAGAGCGGGGCTTAAACCATGGCTGGGAAAGGCTGACAGGCAGGCAGGCGGGAAGGTTTGCCCTATTTGGTCTCAGATGGGTCATGGCTAAATGGGCCAAGAGAGGGATAAAGGGACATCTTCCATCTTCCTGCCAAGCACTTAAAAGCTTTGGGTAGGGAACAATCTGTGGTGGAAGATTTTAAGGCATGCCATTGTGGGAGAGGGGAGGCAGGATCCAGTTACTTCCTAAGAGGCCCTGTACCACGGAGAGGTATAGTATGTCATTCCACCACTAACACACTTGGCAAAGTGATACAGAAAGCATGCAGATTAAATTAGGCGCCATCTGGGACCTGACTTGGCTTCCATGGCTCATCCTAAAGAAGATGTGCACATATGTGTGCCCCCAGCAGGCTTTATTTTATTTTAATACACAGTGTCCTTCAAGTTCTCTTTGAAATCTACCACCAATAACAGGTTTGAGCACATCAGGTGATATTTTGCTTCCTGAAGCATTTAAATTAATTTTCTATTACCAATGCAAATGTGTACTTTCCAATTTACCCACTGCACAATAAAACCTAATTTAAAGCAATTAATGTTCATTAATGGCCCCATCTGCATGTTTATCGCTTTATCCTTAAATACTTGAGACATGGTATCCATATTTTATAGCTCACTTCTTATCAGCAAGAATTCTTATGCTCAAGGGTAAATGTAAGACTAATATACCAGGACCTCATATTTTTACAGAGAAACAACATTGTTCTTTCAAAAAGAATAACACAAAGTGTGATAAACTGGTGGAACACGCATAATGATAAATAAATGCAAAAGACTTGGTAATGTAATATATATTATGTAATATATGTATGAATTTACTTATTCCGTTTCTCTAATGTCTTCCTCTTTTACAGAGCACCGGTACCTGTACAACAGGACAGATGCCCTGGCCGGTTCATCAGACCTCTGGTAACATTTTGCTAGGAATAGGATGAGATGCAGCCTTGCAAGTTTCCCGCCTTCTCCCTTACACAGGAGCACCACTTGGAAGAGAAAGGGAAATGTCTCAGTGTCATTGGCAGCATACTTAGAACAACTACTTCAGAAACAGATGGGCACTGCTTTATGCTTACTTCTGACATTATCCATTTTGAGGTTGAAATCAGTTTTCTCAACCCTCCTAGTTCGCTGTTTCTCAGGGCCAATTACATAACTTGCCAAAGGGGGGAAAAACAAAGAGGACTAGAAGGAGGAAGAAGCAGAAAGGTAAAGCCATGTGATGTTTAAAAGAGTAGCCTCTGCCAA
This sequence comes from Megascapheus bottae, assembly GCF_031878675.1. NCBI lineage: Eukaryota > Metazoa > Chordata > Mammalia > Rodentia > Geomyidae > Megascapheus > Megascapheus bottae. The sequence continues at coordinate 10,891,599 of NC_143519.1, forward strand.
ACCAGATGGCTAGGGCGCTAATCTGGAGTCAAGCTTCACCAGCGAGGCACATAGAATACCTGGTCATTCCCCACTCTTTTCATCTGTAAAACTGGCATCCTGTAGTATCTAGTATCCACGGTTACTGTTAATATTTGTAAACTGATCAATGCTGAGTTGGACAAGTTGGTAAGCACGAAGGGAGAGAACAGAAACAGTAGGCACCTTTTGACATAACATAATTTTATTACAGTTTCTCCATGGTGCTCGAATGTGGTTTCTGGGTCTAGAGATGTGATTGCTGGCCCAGGCCAGGCTATGGTAGCTTTCTTCCCCACCTTTCCCTATTTTAGAGGAAGGCTCGGGATAGTCCCCTTCTGTGGCACTGCTGTGTCTGAAGCCTGGCAGCCAAGTGCACGCACAATTCTTACTGAAAGAGAGAAAAGCCACCACCGTGACCATACCGTTGTAGACAAAAAGCAAATGTATTTGGATGAGAATATTTTTAATGTTGTCAATGAACAAAATCAACCCATTTGATCTCCTTTTTCCCCAAGAAGGAAAAAAAAGCTAATAAATGTTTCCACACGTATGATTTCAATGAAATTTACATTTATGAGTCATTATCATTTTGGTGGAAGAGAAAATGATACTCAGCTTGTCACTGGAGGGGCAGATGGAGACAGAGCTAAGGAAGTTGACGACGTAGCTGACAGAAATGAGTAAAATTTACGCTCCTACCAACCTAATGGCAAGCAATTATCTCTGAACTAGGATAACAAATGTGCTTCTTTATCCTAAAACTTGACATGTGTTATAGAAGTTTCCAGAAGGCATATTTTCTGTAAAGAAGCAACTGCTTTCCTATTGAACATTTATTATGGAGTTTAATTGGATACTGACCCTTTCAGAAGATTTTTATTATAACTGAGATATTAAGAGAATAGAAAAATCTACCTGAAGTTGTCTGTTACTTTCTGTTATATAGTGCTCTATTTAAATATTGTCATTCAAATGCAGTTTTACTTCATATTCTATACCACTTACATATTTGGCATTTGTAAAATATAAATCACTGGCTATTCTCAAACTGTAGTCATATTATTTCATGAGGATCATAAAATAAAAGAAAAACAGGTGAGGCACTGGTGTTTATCTTGTCTTGAAATACTATCTTAGCTTTGAGAATGGTGTTTTGAGTCCAAGATTACATGTCACCCTTCACAATAAAAAAATGGCAAAATTTACAGCTGCTGTTCATCATGGATGAAACTGTATAATTAAAATGTATTAATATAGAATTTTTGACAAGTTAAATGTCATTTTAGTGTGCATTTTGAGTGCTTGACCATATAAACATAATCCATATGATGTAATAATATAACACATACAATTGTTATATTGAATATCTTGAATATCTTAAAATGGAATGCCTACATGAATTATTTTTATCTACTTACATTCAGGAAGGCATGAAATAAAACTCTGAAAAGTAAGATATTCAGAAATTCCAAAAACATATATTCATATCCTACTAGAGACAGAAACGCCTATACTTGTATAGCAAATCTGAGGGGAGTCAGGAGGGGACAAATTGGGAGAAGATGGTAGAGAAAACATTATCTTACTTATGTAACTACAACCACTCTGTACATCACCTTTATAATTAACAGACAAAAAAAAAGAAAGCCAAAGTTTAGCATATTGTTGTGAGATTCTAACAAATAATAACAAGGCACCAGGCCGGGAGTTTGGCCTAGTGGTTAAAGTACTTGCCTAGCATGCATGAAGACCCGGGTTCCATTCCTTGGTACCACATACATAGAAAAAAAGCCAGAAGTGGTGCTGAGGCTCAAGTGATAGAGCTCTAGCCTTGAGAAAGTCCAAGGACAGTGCTCAGGCCCTGAGCTCAAGCCCAGGACTGGCAAAAACAAAAACAAAAACAAAAACAAAAAAACAAGGCACCAGGACATGATAAATTACACAGATCTGTAGACATTTACATAGTGAGATCAAAAAGGATACACTTAGGAGAGGATCTCAGAGGCTCAATAGCTCTGTGCATACGATCATATAAAAGGATATTTATCAAAATGACCTCCAAGAAATGGAAACAAGAGTTCTTTTTTACTCATTCCCTTGTTGCTGTTTTTGTCTTCTGTATCTTTTGTTTTATTTGTAAGTTTATCTATTTGGGGGAGAGTAAGTGGGGTACAGAGAGAGTAGGATAAGAGGTGATTAAGTATAGCGGTGATAGTCACTAGACATTATGTTGAAAATGAACTATTCAATTTGGGAGTGGGGACAGGAAGGGAAAAAACTAGGAAAGAATGAGGGGTGGGGTAACACTATTCCAAAGAAATGGACTCTGTGACCCCTCTGCACATCACCCTTATAATATTAATAGCAATACTTTCTCCAAATTTCCAACTGTCTACTAAACCTCATTCATTATTCAAGTCATATAGCTTTTTCAGCAAATAGTCCCCATTGTTTCCATTGTATATCCTGTTAGCATTTTGATATTTTTGCCTACTTTATGAATAATTTGAATCAAATGTTCTCAATATGATCAAGAACAACTTGAGCACTAGACACTGAAATCAATATGAACAAAGGCCTCCTCCCTCTCACTATTTCCCATCTCTTCTCTAACCTGCAGCAAGACATTTGGCACAACGCAGCTATTTAACAAAATTGTGTTGGGTACATGGATGCATTAATAGAATGTGTTGATGTATGCATTACTAGAAACCTGAAGAGGGAAGGGAACTTTATGTTGATTTTGCTTGAATTTATTAATGAGAGAATGTTGACATAAGAAAAAGAAGCACTCATAATTTACCATGGAAAAGGTAGGATGACTAAGCTTGCAAAGGAAGTCAAAAGACTGAACCAAAGATACAGTAGCAAGGTGGGGTAGGAAGAGGGTGAGAGGATCACGGTAGATGCTGATATTGTCCAGGGAGAAGTGTTCACAGACACTCAGTACCCTGTGAAGGAGCAGGTAGCCTTCACTTGTCAGAGTCAGTGGGGGGAAGGAGATAGGATGTGAGAAGGAAAAAGGACTAAAGGAAATACTGAGTGAGAAGCACAGATGCTCTGGAAGGATCCAGCATTGGAGCAAACTGACTTTTCAAGGTTACTATGCCAGCGGAGGTAGTTTTATTCAGTAACAGAGGTCAGCACCTCACTCTGGGAGAGAAAAAGGAAGACTCAATACAAAGATATAGATGATGAAGGAAAGGATGATCATAACAATGGAAATGACAAAGGTTGACTCACAGTTACTCTATCAAGTACCTTGCAAAGTTGTCTCTATGAATTATCTCATTTTTTACAGACACAAACTACCATGGTATATACATATAGATATGTGTGTGTACATATATGTGCATGTATATATATGTGCATATATACATATATACCCATACCTATTCCTTGTATGCAGATAAACCAGAAAGCTCTTATTTATCTATACTCTTCATTAAAGCATCATTTTAAGGCATAATTACATACCATAAGTGTACTTATTATGTGTATAGAGATAGAATCATTTTAATAAATTTATAGAGTGGTCAACCATCACCATATGTCAGTTTTAGACTGATTATATAACTCCTACAATATTCTGTTGAGCCTATGTATATTCAGTCCTCTCTCCACTCTCCAAATCAGACAATCTCTATAAATGTCTCTTCAATGTTCATCTCCCACAAGTAGATGCATACAATACAGCTAGCCATTCTACATCATGGCTTCTTTCATGTATGGCTTGATTTCATTCCGTGGCAGACATCAGGATTTTGTGCTTTTTCATTGAGGAATAGCACTTAATTGTACAGATCTATCACATTTTGAAATGGATGAGTATTTGGACTGTTTTAATTGAGAACTATTCTGTTAAAAATGCTACTGTGGACACTCAAAAACAGCTCTTTGAATATATATATATATTTATGCTCAAAGTGCAGATCTGAAAAGGTAGAATTACAGAGATATATGGTAAGGTTTTGTGCCATTTTTTGAAATACCAAATGATTTCCAAAACAGGCATGCTATTATTTATTTCCAAGAGAAATGCATGACCGTTCTTAATATATATAATTTCTATCTTCTGCCTATCTGATTACAGCTAATTCCATGGCTTTGTAATAGTATCTTACCATAGATTTACCTTATATTTCCCTAGTGTCTACTGATTTTCAGTGTCTCATAAGTATTCATTAGCCAGTCGCATGACTTCTTTGGAAAGGATCTACTATCCACATCATTTATCCATTTTTGTCTACTTGAGTTGAAATATTTCTTTTTATACTCTTTGTACAAATACATTACCACAAACACAATATTTTCTTCTAGTCAGTGACCTGCTTTTTTCATTTTCTTATTGATGCTGAGTTGAAGTACAAGGTTTCATTTCCATAATCCAATTTACTGATGTGTTTCTTTAATTATAATGCTTTTAGTGTCATTTCTGAGAACTCTGCCTGAACTAAGTTCAAAAAGATTATTTTCTATGTTCTTCTGCTATAACTTTTATGAGTTTAGCACTCACATTTGGGCTTAATATACATTTGAGTTAGTTTTTTTTTTTAAGTTCCTTTGTCTCCCTCCATGGATACATATCCATTTCTTTGTTCAAAAAAACCAATCAATCCATTACTTTAGCCTGACATATTTGTAATAATTAAAAGTCAAAGCATGGGCTTTTCTTTGTGGAAAGACTTTAAAAAATCAGTATTACTTTTGCCTTTATATTTATTTAATTATAATAGCTTTCAACTTCTTTTTATTTTGTTATTTGTCCCAAGATTCACATAGAAGTGCATTAGTAATCAAAATGTTTGGCATTTTCCAAGGTTTCTTCTTGTTGCAAATCTTAGCAAAGTTAAAGTTTTTATTTTTACTATTTTAATTTTTAAAATGTGTCCATTTGTTTACATGAGCTAATTGGAGAAATAAGTTTCTGTTGTGTTATCTGCTATAGTATATTATCTGTCCCAAGAATAATCCATTTCAACATGAGAACACTGTTGCTTTTGAGTGAAATGTATGGTAAAGTCACTTAAGTAGCTTTGGGTAGTAACATTCTCCAATCCCGTATACCCTTGTTTGCTGTCTACTGACTACTTTTGAATGAATATTTTGCCTTGTGTTTCATTTTGCTTCAAGGATTAAGGGGGCTCTGTGACTGGAAGTATTTCCATTTATGGTTGTTTTTCTTTCTAATGGATTTATATTTTATCATCATGATGGGCCTCTCTTTGTTTTGAATATCTGCCTCCTAATATAAATATTGTTGATATTAAGCTCTTTTAGTTTTTATTATAATTGTAGACCTATTAACAATTATTGCCCTGAAAAAGTGAAAGAGCAAAAGCGCTGTATTTTTGTTAACTTTTATGATTTCTTGTTCGTGTTTAAGTTTTTAATCATTTTGAGTTGATGTGGGTATTTTCTAATTTCAATATTTTCCATGTTGATATTTAGTTTTCCTAATGTCATATGCTGAAGTGATTATAAGTACAAATATTAGCTAAATGGTTTTTATTCTTATCAGTCTCTTACTATTTGTTGATAAAAATGTTTTGAATAAGATTCTGCAAATTTCAAAGCACTCCTCTTTCATTAGTACATTTTAATCTTATAAAAATTCCGAGATGTAGGTGCTGTTAATAGTTATTCTGCACTGCTAATAAGTGGTAGAAACTTGATTAGAATTGAGTTCTGATATATTAATGCATTTTACACTGTATGAAAAAGGTTCTCTTCATTAAAAATTCAATTTTCCTTTTATTTCTACCGCTTTTGTGTGGAATAAGGGGGTATAATGATTCAGTATACTTAACAGAGGATGTGAATTTAATAATTTTCATGAGCCATAGGGATTAAGTAAATATTAGTGTATCCACAAATTAAATTCATCCTAGCCATAAAACTGGCATTATGTTGAATGTTTGTTGTGAAATCATAGCTATAATTTCTTAAATGAATAGTTACAGAAGACTAGACATACAGAGAAATAGTGTAGAAATAGATGTTCTCTGCAGTAGTGATACTGGATGCTCACTGGACACTGCTGAAAATGAACTGTACCATTTGTAGGTGAGGGAGATCAGGAGGGGAAACATGGGAGAAAAGGATGGGAGAGGTGACACTGTTCAAAAAGAAATGCACTCAAAACCTGACAAGTTAACTGCAACACTTCTGTACAATTGACTTATGACACAGATAGTACTAAAGTCCAGCAGGTATTTGATTTAGTTCAATAAATGTATCTGGAGCAGAAAATTATATAAGAAAAATCTTGTCCTATTATTTCATACCATATTTAAAAGTGTAATATAGGATTGATGATGAATACAAATATGAAAAATAATGTAAACATTTTAGTAGAAGTTAGAATATCTTCACATCATGCTACAGAAAGTTATTTTTTGACGAGTACAAAAATACTACCCTCCAGGAGATAGAAATGTGGCTTAGTGGTAGAGTGTTTGCCGAGCATGCATGAAGCCCTTGGTTGCACTCTTTAGTACTGCAAAAACAAAAGAAGGGCAGAAGTGGTGCTGGGGCTCACGTGGTAGAGCGTTAGCTTTTAGCCTTGTCCAGGCCCTGAGTTCAAACCCCAGAACTGGAAAATTAGAAAAATAAATACAGCCCTCCAAAATATTATGTACATTTAAATATAGATATATGTGTATATCTTTCATCTATCTATCTATCTATCTATCTATCTATCTATCTATCTACCTATCTTCTATCTATCTATCTATACATCATCACAGCATGGAGCATTGGTGAAAAATGTGGTTGTTATCCAATGCTTGGGCCCAAAGTCATGACCTCAAATTTATCTGAATCACACCACCATATTTGTTCAAGTTCCCTGGTCCCAGCCTCAAACCCAAGTCTTTGAATTAAACTGAAAAGTCCACAGTTCATTTCCTTTTTTTTCAGATATTTATTATTGTAATTAATAGAAGGGTTACATGAAATTTGCCAGATAGATGGTACATTAATTCCCATACATTGATACCCTTTCACATGTCTTGGTCCCCATTTCTCTCCTCCCCACCCCCAACCCTATCTTGTTTCCCCCCTTACCTATCCAATTTCAAATAACCAAATACAAATATATCCGATATATCAGGTAACAAACTGAGATACTGTAACAATATGAGATAACCAAGGGACAGCAAAAGAGATGAGCGATAACATAGTACCTTAAGAACAACAATTATTCATTATATGGCTTATGTTTCCATATCCTAGAGATCCTTTCATTTAGTGTCCTACTATATGGCCTTTTGTATCAAGGTTTTGCTCTATTGCAAATCTCTGCTAGGAGAGCCCAAGGTTTCTACGGATTATGACAAATGAGGGAAACCATTGAGCCTAAGTTCCTTTGAGTCTGGCTTACTTCACTTAATATGATTTTTTCTAAGTCTTTCCATTTCCTAACAAATGGGGCAATGTCATTCTTTCTGACAGCAGCATAGAATTCCATTGTGTACAAATACCACATCTGTTGATCCACTCATCAACTGAGGGACATCTGGGTTGGTTCCATATCTTTGCTATAGTAAATAGTGCTGCAATGAACATTGTTGTGCTGATGGATTTAGTATGTCCTTGTTTCTGGATGATTGGGTAAATGCCAAGTAGTGGAATTGCTGGGTCATAGAGGAGCTCTATGTTCAGTCTTTTGAGGAACTGCCATATTGCCTTCCACAGTGATTGAACGAGTTTGCACTCCTTATGATTAGTGATGAAATATAATAAGCTTTGCCTTAGTAACCAAAAAGAGTATGTGATATAACTGGGATTTTGTAAAGTATCCTGAGAAATCAAAGGTGTAAAGGTATCACGGGAGAGTAAATCACTAAAATTTTTTAGTGGTCTGCTCTGTTAAACAGCATATTACTTTTGCCTTGATATCTAGACCCTCAATTGTAATTTATTTCTTTTGCATTTAAAACAAATATTACTTTTAAATAATGCTTCTCCAAAGGTAGATCAAAGATAATCTTCATGAATCTCCTCAGTAATAATCAAAGACACAGAAATATTGCTCTAAATTATAAGCTCCCAAGAGAATTCTATCTATTGCTATGTTTCATGCATTATCTAATTTCCTCTTGGCAGTCACAGATTTTGAATTATAATTGTGATAATCATAATTACAATGAAACGAGCAACATCTTTTACTTCTGTGAAATGCACTTGGCCCCAACTCTTTGTTCTTGAGACACAAGATCTTTACAAAGAAGATGTGAATCCTTCTGTGACCCTCCCCAAGAAAGATGGACAAGTAAAAAGGGAAGCAAAACCCTCACTACTACTGAAGTTGTGCTGTGGCTTTCCTTTACCAGACCTTTTTACACAATTTCCACTAGCAGCATGTATATCACAATCACATGGTAGATAACAGATTGGTAGTACATTGTAGTACATTGTAGAGTTTCATGTCACCCTTTATGCATCTTCTGGTCTTCCTCACCACTGGCAGGAGTAATATTATTCAAAAGGCAGAATTTCTTTCCAACAGATGGTTCATTAAGATATATCAGAGCCTTGAAGTAATCTTCTAAATGAACTGATGGATTTCCTTTTGTATTGGCTCCTCAAAAGATTGTAATTATTTTAGGATAATGACAAACAAAAGACCTAAGAAAAATCAGCAGGCTTCTCTTGGGTAGCTCCAATCACAACTTTGGAGTGTGTATTTGAAATGAGAGTAATGTTCTTTATAAACCTAAAAAACCCTGCCTTCTCTGCCTTCCAGATCCCTCAGTATTCACAGACAACTGGATTTTTAAGCGCATTTTCTAATCTTTGTGAAATGTCCCCAGATTAAGGATTCTAAAGGAAAGTGAAGAATTGACAGCCAGATGTTCAGTTTTTCTAGACACGACAAAGTACAGTTGAGCTGAGGAGCAGAGAGGAAGAAGCTGCAATGTCCATTTTCTATATCCTGATGGATAGATATTGGCCGAGAGAAAATATACACTTAATTATATCCAAGGAGCTTAAAAAGTCTTTATCTTCCACTTATAAAACCTGAAGGATGAGAAAATTTGCTGAGCTGAGAAGTTTCTTGTTCAACATCTATTGAACCTCCTCAGGAGAAAGTTTCACATTGCTCATATTAACTAATCACTACACACACACACACACACACACACACACACACACACACACACACACACACACACACTACCTGCAGGCTCTTTCCTACTAACCATGGCTTTGGAAAAAAACATATCTATGTGTACAAATGGGATATGTGTTCTTAACCTGATGATGAAAAATGAACCATAATCCTATCTATGTAGTTGTTTTAAATATAAAAGAATTCAATAGTATTTTTGGTCTAATTGTTTCTTTGCAGAAAGTAAAGTATAAGATTTGAAATAGAGGGAAGGAAGATGGCCCGGAGACAATAGGGACGCTGCCTAGCTCTCTCTCACAAAAAGAGAGAACCAGAGAGTCCCACGAGCCAAGTATCTTAAGAAATCCACAACAACAAACTCAAGAAGCAATGGAGAAGGACTCAACCCGGAAAAGAAATCCAGATAAAGCTTACATCCAACTTTCTCAAAGAATTCGGAACGCAAGGAACCCACCCCCACCCCTCACCTCCGGGTCCGCGAAAAGCAGCGGCGGAGAGTACCGGCCGGGCAGCCCCGACCAGCAGAAACCAGCATAGGACCAGGCCAGCAAGCCACGGAAGCCGCTGAACCCGGACAGGGAATCAGAACAGCAAGCAGCGGAACCCAGACATGGACCACAGGCAGCGGAGGAGGCCCGAGGGGAGTGAAAGACTCCCCAACACCATGGAACACCCGCAGACGGAAGGCAGAGGTGTGAGTAACACAGCACGTCACCAAACACATCTAGAAAGCAGAGCTCATGCCAAGCAATAGAACTTAACTCAGACCCCAACACCCCGCCCAAGAAAGACTGGTAGTAGCAGGGGGGCAAGGAATTTAGAATCCTGCCCCCTCCCTCAACAGCCCCCTCCCCCAGGCCATTGACTGGAGATTGACAGGCGGGCAGTGCTAAAACCCAGCACCCCACCAAGGGAGGCGGAGCTGTCCCAACTCCCACCCACCCAACGGGCTCAACTCCCAGCCCTCTGACTGGAGACTGACAGGCAGGCAACCCTAAGACTCAGCACCCCACCAGGGGAGGCGGAGCTGCCCCAGCTCCCACCCGCCCACCAGGCTCCTCTCCAGGCTACTGGATCTGGAGAGTAGAGGGCGCTGGGACCCCGTGCCTTACAACAGCGGGTAGGGTGTGTGGGGGAAAATAGGAGCCAGCATCTGTCCCCCCTCAATTCTTGAGTGGGGTATCCTCCAGCTGGGAATCCTGAGCAAGACAGCACCGAGGGGCCCCCCACAGTCACAGACTCTCTGACAAAGCAGTGGAAACACAGCAGGGATCTGAAGGGCCCACCAGCAGCCAAGCTTGCCTTCTTAGAATCAGAAAGGCAAGGCTCTGCCCTTGGAGCCCACCTGCTCAGCTGGGCCCCGCCCTGGGAACAGAGCGGGCTCCTGCTGGTCCTACTGAGAACCCCTGGAAACTCTCAAACACAGGACCCTTGGCAGGGGGTTGCCCCTGGAAGCAGCACAGGAAAACGTTTGCCCAATGCGCTCAGACTGAAGCTCGCAGATCCATCCCATGGTCCACTGTGAGGCCACTGGTTGGGCTAAGAGCTAGTCGTGCAGCAACACATAAGTTTTATTCTAATACTTTCCAAACTTTGTACTCAAATACGCTACCTACTTACCAACTTAGATCAGTTATCCTTACACTATACCTTTTCTACATTACTATAATATTCTTACACTCCTACGTTAATCCTCTTGTACCTCCCCTGACCTCTCTCATTCTATTTTTCTATCTCTGGTCCTCTGTTCATCTTTCAACCCTTATAATGCACGGATCTACACTTGATGGCTGTTGAGCAATACTGTATATGTAGGTGTTTAATTATTCTCTAGGCTCAGAGGGACTCAAAGACAATAGAGATTGGATTGAGAGGCTTATTGTTTTGGGTATAAGTCGCTTATCAGTGGTTGTATTAGACTGGTCTGTAAGTGCACAAAAAGAAAGAGTGATAACACCAATCAAAATTGTGAACATCTAGTGTCTGCCAGCTACAGAGGTCTAGGTTGGTTATATCTGAAAAACTATAATTGTGTTTAGTATTAATCTTGCTCCCATTTTCAAATGGGCAGAACAAGAAACTCAAGAAAAATGTCAAATCAAGAAACAACATCCCCCACCCAATGTAAACAGACACTGGAACAGTCACTGGCAAACCTAGAGGAGAGTCTTCCAAGTGCTATACAAATGCAATTGATAAACATCATTAATGAAAAATGTGAAAATATAAAGAAAGAGATAATGGAGGAAGCCATAGCTAAACAAGAGGAAACAATAAACAAGGTGATAAGTGAAAAAGAAGAAGCCATAAAGGAGGCCATAATAAAGGTTTTTCAAAGAAAGATGGATGAATTCATAGAATCCACAAATAAAAAGGTGACCGAACTCCAGCAAATGTCCAAAGAAAATAAAGCTACTGAGCTAACCACTCAAATGGAAATCAAGGAGCTAAAGAAATCCATACATGATCTAAAAGAAGAGATGCAAGGCATCAAAAATGAGCAATTAGAAGCAAGGGAGATGAAAAATAAAGTAGATGGCTTTGATAGCAGGTTAGACAATGCAGAGGAGAGAATTTCCAGAGCTGAAGATAATTTAGTTATTATAGAGAAAGAACAGAAAATGAGTCAATCCAAATATAGGAAATATGGGAGAACACTTCAGAAGGTCCAAGATACAATTAGGAAGCCTAACTTAAGGCTAATTGGTATTGAGGAGGATCTGGAGAAAGAGGTCAATGGTATTGGAAATATACTTCAGGGAATCATCTCAGAGAATTTCTCAAATATCCAGAAGGGCAGGCCCATCCAGATACAAGAAGCTTTTAGAACCCCAAACAGACCTGACCAGAAAAGAACATCCCATTGCCATATTGTAATCCAAACTGGATCAATAGAAACCAAGGAAAGGATCCTAAAGGCAGCCAGGGAAAAGGGTTCAGTAACCTATAAAGGAAAACCAATCAGAATAACCCCAGATTTCTCAGCAGAGACCATGCAAGCAAGAAGTGACTGGAAGCGTATATGTCATGCCCTTAAGTCAAAAAACTACCAACCAAGAATACTGTACCCAGCTAAGCTCTCATTCATAACTGAAGGAACAATAAAAACATTCCATTCCAGGGAAAAGCTGCAACAATATGTCGCAACAAAACCAACACTACAGAGAATTCTCAAAGATGTTCTATACATAGAAAACCAAAATAAATGCAATATAGGGAAAGAAATGGCACCTAAACAGCATACCATCTAAGGACCACAAGAACTGTCAAGACACAGGCCCTAATAAAAGCTTTTAAAAATGGTAGGAACTAATAAATATCTCTCAATCCTAACTCTCAATATCAATGGACTTAACTCTTCAATTAAACGGCATAGGCTGTCTAGTTGGATCAAAAAGCAAGAGCCATCGTTCTGCTGTCTTCAAGAGACACATCTTACCCAAAAAAACAATCATCTTTTGAAAGTGAGAGGTTGGAATAAACTCTATCAAGGTAACGGCCCCCATAAACAGGCTGGAGTTGCCATCCTCATATCAGATAAAATAGACTTCAAACTAAAATTAGTAAGAAAAGACAAAGAAGGTTACTACATACCACTAAAAGGATCTTTCCTCCAGGAAGACATAACGATCCTAAATATCTACACACCCAATCCCGGAGCTCCAAACTTCATCAAGCAAACTTTACTTTCACTGAAACCATACATAGATCGAAATACAGTGATTGTCGGTGACTTTAACACACCACTCTCACCTATGGACAGATCAACAAGGCAAAAACTCAACAGAGAAACCTTAGAACTGAACGACTATATAGATCAACTAGATCTAACAGACATCTGCAGAATATTCCACCCAGCAACAACACAATATACATTTTTCTCAGCAGCACATGGGACATTTTCCAAAACAGACCACATCTTAGGCCATAAAACAAACCTGGACAGATTCAGAAACACTGAAATTATTCCATGCACACTCTCAGACTACAAAGGTATCAAAATTGGAACTGAACACACAGCTCCACCAGTTCAGTCATGGAGACTGAACAACACATTGTTGAATCACCAATGGGACATCGAAGAGATCAGAACAGAAATCTAACAGTTTATGAAAGTTAACAATAAGGAGCACACAAAATACTAACTCCTTTGGGACATAGCAAAGGCAGTACTCAGAGGAAAATTTATAGCGCTAAGGGCCTAAAACAACAAGTTGGAAAAATCACAAACCAACAAGTTAATGTCTCACCTTAAGCTCCTGGAAAAAGAACAAAAAACCAACCCTAATCCCAGTAAAAGAAAGCAAATTATTAAAATCAAAGCAGAATTAAATGATTTGGAATACAAAAAAACTATAGAAAGAATCAACAAAAAAGGAGTTGGTTCTTGGAAAGAATTAACAAAATTGACAAGCCCTTAGCAAATCTTACCAAAAAAAGAAGAGAGCATATCGAAATAAACAAAATTGCAGACGAAAATGGTAATATCACAACTGAAATTACCAAGATCCAGAATATCATCAGGGAATACTTCTCAAACCTTTATGCCAACAAATTTGAGAATCTAGAAGAAATGGATGAATTCCTAGCCAATATTAACATACCCACACTGGACCAAGAAGAACTAACCCAACTCAACAGGCCTATATCAAGCTCTGAAATAGAAATGGCAATTAGAGAACTTCCACCCATGAAAACCCCAGGGCCAGATGGATTCACAGCTGAATTCTGTGAGGTCTTCAAAGCAGAGCACACACCAATACTCCTCAAGCTCTTCAACGAAATTGAAAATGAAGGTTCCTTACCAAACTCATTCTATGAAGCCAGTATAACCCTCATCCCCAAACCAGACAGAGATTCATCAAAGAAAGAGAACTATAGACCTATTTTTTTGATGAACATCAATGGAAAACATCTCAACAAAATACTGGCCAACCGTTTACAACAACTCATCAAAAAAATTATACACTATGATCAAACTGGATTCATCACAGGGAGGCAAAGCTGGTTCAACATACGCAAATCAATTAATATAATTCAACACATCAACAGGAGCAAAGACAAAAATCACATGATTGTCTCAATAGATGCGGAAAAGGCATTTGACAAGATCCAACACCCCTTTATGTTAAAAGCTCTGGAGAAACTAGGAATCCATGGAATATTCCTCAATATAATAAAGGCTGTGTATGACAAACCCACTGCTAGTATTACACTTAATGGTGAAAATCTAAAGCCATTCCCTCTAAAATCAGGAATGAGACAAGGATGCCCACTCTCTCCACTCCTCTTTAACATAGTATTAGAATTCCTAGCCAGTGCAAAAAGGCAAGAAGCAAGCATAAAGGAGATTCAAGTAGGGAAAGAGGAATGTTAGATCCTTCTTTGTCACCATGCACTAGAATTAACTCCAAATGGATCAAAGACCTGGAGGTAAAAGCTGACACACTGAAAACTTTACAAGAAGGAATAGGAGATACACTAGGCTTCCTTGGCACAGGTCGAAACTTTCTTAATAAGGACCAAGAATCACAACAAATCAGAGAAAGGCTGGATAAGTGGGAATGCATTAAACTGCAGAGCTTTTGTATGGCAAAGGACATAGCTAGTAAATTAATTAGGAAGCCTACAAAGTGGGAGAAGATCTTCACCAACCAAACAACGGACAAAAGGCCTCATATCTAAAATATATCAACAACTCAAAAAATGGAATCACTCCAAAACTAATCTCCAAAGTAACAACCATCCCATTAAAAATGGGCCAAAGATTTAAAGAGAGTCTTCTTTGAAGAAGAAACAAAAATGGCCTATGGACACATGAAGAAATGCTCCACATCTCTGGTCATAAAAGAAATGCAAATCAAAACAACTCTAAGATTCCACCTCACTCCAGTTAGGGGCCAGGATCAAGAAATCTAATAACAACAAATGCTGGAGGGGATGTGGCCAGGAGGGATCACTACTACACTATTGGTGGGAGTGCAAACTTGCTCAACCACTATGGAAAGCAGTATGCTCATCCCTAAAAAGACTAATCATAGAATTCCCCTATGACCCAGCAATTCCACTACTTGGCATTTACCCAACCATCCAGAATCTAGGGCATACTAAATCCACTAGCACAACAATGTTCATTGCAGCATTATTCACCATAGCAAAGATATGGAACCAACCTCAGTTGATGAGTGGATCAACAAGATGTGGTATTTGTACACAATGGAATTCTATGCTGCTGTCAGAAAGAATGACATCGACCCATTTGTTAGGAAATGGAAAGACTTCGAAAAAATCATATTAAGTGAAGTAAGCCAGACTCAAAGGAACTTAGGCTCAATGGTTTCCCTCATTTGTCATAATCAGTAGAAACCTTGGGCTCTCCTAGCAGAGATCTGCAATAGAGCAAAACCTTGATACATAAGGCCATATAGTGTGAAGCTAATTGAAAGGACCTCCAGGATATTGAAACAAAAGCCATATAATGAATGATTGTTGTCCTTAATGTACTATCTCTCATCTCCTTTGCTGTCCCTTGGGTATCTCATATTGTTACAGTACCTCACTCTGTTATCTGATATATTGAATTTATTTGTATTTGATTATTTGTAATTTGATAGGAAAGGGGGGAAAACCAAGACAGGGGGGGGTGAGGGGAGGGTAAATGTTACCAAGACATGTGAAAGGGTATCAATGTATGTGAATTAATGCACCTTCTATATGGCAAATATCATGTAATCCTTTTATTAATTACAATAAAAATGAGAAAAAAGACTTGAAATATAAACATGAATGTACAACTGAGATAGTTCTAGACCAGGTTGGGCAATAAGGTGCAGTTCCCTATCTCTGTGTCTTTCTCCAGAAAGGTTTGAACAAACAGGAAATATCAAGTTGAAGAGATAGAGATATATGTTTTAGGGCAGGGCAAATAATTCCTTATTGAGAATTATATGACTTAAATTTTGATACAAAGAAGGAAATCTTGCATAGACACTGAATTCTTCTACTGACCAAGCAGTAGTTTCTGTGCAGTTTTAAAGCAATTACTAACAGTTAACAATGTTCCCATAAGTGTTTCCCTCACTTAGAGAAATTATGAGTCCTATAGCTAACAATATTCCTAGAACTATGTTCCTCACAAAGGCCCCCAAAGTCCCTAGGCATAATTTATATCTCAGATTCTCAAATACCTGTGTGACTGAATTCAATCTTCTTTTCAAAGAAACATGCTAAATGATTTGTTCTGATACACAACACAATCAGGAACAAACAAGTAAAATATTTTCAAACTAGAAACCTGTACACCAACAAGGAACAAACAAGTAAAATATTTTCAAACTGGAAACCTGTACACCAACAGTTCAGTATAAAAGGGATGATGGTTTTTGAACCATCATCTTTTTTTGTTGTGTGTTTCAAGTACATAAATACCCAGTCATCTCTTACAAACAAAACATGACAAAACAAGGGGTAGACAGGTCAAAGGGAAGGGCATGAGAATAGAAAGACGAGACAGAAGGAATGAAAGGAAGGAGAAAGCAATAGAGGGAAGTAGAGGAGGGGAAAGCAGAGGAGGGGCAAGGAGAGAAGAAGGGAGAGGAAAGGAGAAAGAGAAAAAAGAAGCCACACACTAACCACACATATACATTTGCAGTTACAAATTTATACACTAACTATACACAGATAACGTGTTATGTAATTGTCAAGGCTTCAAATAACATAGAGTTGCATGTAAATGCCTGTGATGAGTATATGTACAGGTACACAGCATCCATTATAGCATATTACACACACACACACACACACACACACACACACACACACACACACGGTTGTGCATATGTGCTATAGTCCTTGACTGTCTCTCATTCTAAATATAATTCCTTTGTGTGTGTGGTTCCAAGGATTGAACCTAGGCCTTCACGTAGGTGAGGGAAACCCTACCGTGGTCTTCCAAGCACCTCTGTTTTCCACGTTTTGACTTTACAATGCTGCACAGTGGATGTTGCAGTTCAAGGTTTAATATTTGATCTTTTCTGGGGGAACCATGTGGCTGGAGACTGTCTCCTGGTGCTGGGATTCCAGGCAGCCTCACAATCATGAAGGGATACAGACAACACCATTGTTAAGCCAGTCCAGGTGACAGGCCAGGTACATGTTTCCATACCTTTATTAAATACATTTTCCACTTATGATATTTTTACCTGTGGTGGGTTTGTAAGACTATAACTCTACGGTAAGGAGTGCCAATGTGTATGTGTGTATATAGACTGTATCATGTGAGTGTGTTACATACAACAGTGGAAATTTAATGGTTTAATGTGTATATCTGGGTAGCTAGGTGGAAGGTTAATATCTGACATGTATGTAGTCTCAGGTGTGTACACATGAATCCGATACCAAGCTTCTGTAATATTATAGGTGTCACTGCTGCAATATATGACTCCAAATAGAAATTCATTCACTCATTCATTCTGAGGACTTTGCCATTAGTGATTATCTGGGGACAGGTGCTGTGATCAAGGGAGTCTGGGCTTCTGAGATCCCCATGGACACCGGGTCTCGGCGGGAATGGAGACAGAAACAGCTAGTTACATACAAATCTGTGTAAAGCAGGGCTCTGAGGTAGACGCTGTCAGAACCGAAGAGGACTGGAGGAAGTACAGAGTTCCATGACAGGGGCTGCGGGAGGGGAGAGGACAGGGCAGTGTTTCTTGAAGGAAAAGCTAGGGAGGGGGCAAGCTCTGTTCAAGAGAAATGTGAGCTGAGGAGGGAGAGATAGAGGGAACAGCATGGTCCAGAATGGCAGGCTGAAGGCTGCAGCCAGGGAACAGGAAGCAGGTGATGGGCGAAGAGATGTGACGGTCCTGGTGGGGAAGCCAGGCTGAGCTACCTCTGAGAACCAGTGGGCCAGATGTGGAGTTGATCAATTTAAATTGAAAGATCAATTTAATTTCGATAGGCAGAAATGGGATACAAAGAACATTACAGAAGAAAAGAGGCTAACATTAACAAAATGGTAGATATCCGATACGTAATGTTGATTAGGGGATACATGAAGGTAAGGAATATTTGTTTTCTATGGAAGGAACCTATAAAACAGGGGGTGGAGTGGTGAAATAACTCTGAAAATATGAGTTGGAGTTGAACTTTGAATTTTAGATTCATAGTTAAAACTTCTTTTTTTTTATTTTTTATATTTGCCAGTCCTGGGCTTGGGCTTAGGGGCTGAGCACCGTCCTTGCATTTTCTCAAGGCTAGAGCTCCACCACTTGAGCCTCAGCACCATTTCCAACTTTTTTCTATGTATGTGGTACTGAGGAATTGAACCTGGGTCTTCATATATGCTAGGCAAGCACTCTACCACTAGGCAAAACCCCGGGCCCCAGTTAAAACTTCTTTTAGTACTTCATACGGAGGCTCTGAAAGACTGGAAAAAGAGGCCATTGTATGATCAGTTCGCCATCTGGAAGACAAAGCTAGTACTGAGACAATGTAGATGATAGAGGGTTACAAAAAGATCAGGCCATTCCTAGGGGTTAGAGGCACAGACTCAGTGAAGGATTGAAACATCAGAAAGACAGATTACCTACCTATAAGATACTTCATATTCAAGCCACGATAAGCCACGCTCAGGTGAGAGCCAGCAGTGTGTCTACAAATATTTAACAATCAAAGCTGGGGAAGATGAGTGCAATTAGGAACATCTCCCTATGTTCCTGGTGTGAGTATTATGTCATGGCTGATCTGGAGCTACCAATCTGAAGGCACAGCCATTTAGAGGCATCCAGAAATATTAAGGTGAACACAAAACTTATAGAATATAACCATGGTCAAGGATGAACCCTTCAGAAGATGTATCCCACTAAAGGCGAAATGTCCAAAGGCATGGTGGAGGAGAACATGCACATTAAAAGGCTGAGAAGATTTCCCAGTAAAAAACAAAAAGTAAGGATTTAGGCTCCATCATAATTTTTCAAGTGACGACAATTTTGCCTAGTGTTGCAAAATCTTTTTTTGTTCCTCTCCTTTTCCTTTTTTTTCTTGTGATAGGAAAATAAATTATGTCCAGATAAGAACTTTTCCTTTTAGTTTTCCAGAGATGAGCAACTGAGATTATTCATCATACATACATAGATATGGATTTCAGTTTGAATTTGGCAAAGAGTAAGTTTACTGGAGACAAGCACGGTGGTCACAACAACTCATGAAACTAGAAATCAAGAGAATCATGATTTCAGCACATCCCAGGAAAGTGTTAACAAGACCCAATCACAGCAAATAAATGGCAGGTGGCATTTCATCCCTTTAATGCTAGCTATGTATGTAGCATAGGTAAAAAGATTAAGATCCCAGGAAAATAATGAGGTCAAATATGAAAAAATAACGTGGCAGGAGTTGCAGGCATGGTACTGAGAAGGAAGGGAAGGAGGGAAGGAGGGAGGAAATTTTACCTACTTTTAGTTTTTCTTAGAATACCAGTATGAACTTTACGTACTTCAACACAGATTCCATTTGATGTTCCAAACAGTGTGGATCCTTACCTTTCTTTAAAACACCTTTCTTTATGTTTAAGTGAGCTGACATTTTGTGCCAGCAAGAGAGATAGCATCAATGATGAATACTTCAGCAAATGCTGTTAGGAAAAGATGGCACATCTAGACAATTTGTTTTTCTTTCGTAAAGAAAAAAAAACTGCATTGAGAATAGAATGGAGAGTATGGTTAATTATTGTTTCACTACAATTTGCCTTGAGGATCAACAGACACATGATAAAATAATCAATAAAATTCCACTTAGCTTTGAATTACGGCACATCTATGATAATCCTAGTTCTAGATTTTACCATGGTAGTCTTTACTGCCCTCATAAATGGGTCTGAATTTATCCAATTTAAACATTCTGGTTTTCTTCTTTCATTTCATCTGAATAATATGAACACTCTTTGCAGATTTTCTCTGGGAAAAATTAAATTTAGATTCCACACCGCGTGCCTTCTGGATGGTGCAGAGAGGCCCACATAAACTTTAAGAATCTTACAGAGAAAGCACAAAAAATCCCTGATCCCCAATCTCATTGGTTCTGGTGGTCTGGGGAGGGCTGAGCTGGTGCTGGGCTGCTACAAGTATTCTCTAATTGCAGTAGCTGTATTCACCCCAGATCTTAGGTCAGGCTGTGAATTTAAGGAACTCTTATTCCGGATGTTGAGATCATGACTTGAAAAGAAGGGGATGAGGAAGCTAAATTATTAAATTTTTCCTCCAAGTTAAAAAGCAGTGGAAGACAGTGAACCTCTTCCAAAAGAAGAGTCTCATTTCACGGTTTGGGGTCTTTGTGCGACTTCCCTGAGGGCCTATATCTGAAATGAGGACAATACGGAGACTGGTACGATCCCATAATTGATCCACTTCCATCCACATAAAGGGATGAGAAAGTCTCAAATTATTAACAGTCCACTGCTTTTACAACTCCCTCCTCCCGCACACTTATCGCTTTCAGATTCCCCCTAATTGAATTACCCAGAGCAGACCAAATGACCTTTAGTTGTCCAAGCACTATTTATCACATTTTATTTTAAACAGATTACATTAAAAAAAGAAAATATTCCCTTCATCCATTTTCCATCCTACAGTAATTATCTCCTCGGTGCCCCCTTGTTTTGGTGACTTTTATTTTCAAGAAACAACTATTAACTTTAATGTAGTCAGTGACTTTGTTTGGATGACTCGGTCCCTCTCAGGTGACCTTGAAGCAAAAATTACAGAAGCATCAATTGGCAAGTTCACCAGCATTGAGTAAAGGATGAAAGTGGTAAGAGCTCTTTATTTCCCAGCTCCAGCATTCATCATGGAAAGACACATAAAAAGAAAGGGCGAATTCCAATGACACACATCCAATAAATTGGAGACTCTTGTCACAGGCAATGCCAATTCAGCAGTTCATAACCACAATGCATAACATGCCCCCATTACCAATTTTTAAGCCTCTAAACTGGAGCTTTTATTATTGGTCCTGTGTCTTCCCATGTATTCCACAAAGTCCCTAGTTTGTTCGAGTAAGCATCATCCTTCGGAATATTGAATTTCACCTTGGGCATAGTAGCAAAATCCTTTGTGCAATGACAACCCACCTAGATGAAGAAATCTGAAAAGTTAGTGCCAGGTGGACCATCTTTCTAAGTAAACAGGAAGCAACCACAAAACTATTTCTAAGCTATTTTCAGTTAAGTAAATAACCAAACTTTTTTTTTAAACCATCTGCACGGAAAATTCTTTGGACAGTTTTAGAGTTAGCTGACCCATTCTTCCTACATTTATTTATGAACCAAAAGACCATCATTTAAACCTGATGGTACCATTGTTAATGCAATATCTCCACCACCTGGTCCTTTCTATTGGATGTGTTTATTTCCAGAGAGTACAAACTCTATAACAGAAGCATATAATAAAGTACTAATACACTTACGAATGTGTCCACTCATCACCAGGCTTTCCCATTTCAATATTACCTTTCACCTGAAAAAAATATATGAAGTAGAGAAGTGCCATGGAGCAGGAACTATGATAAAATAATCATAGATATTGTATTAAAGTCGAGCTTTCTGACTCTTGTAGATTAGACACTCAGACTCTTTGAGTCTCAATTTCCTCATTTATAATACCGTACTGTTATAAGCTATGTGGCTGAAAGCCAGTGCCAGATTTTGTTCTTCCTTCTCCTAAGACAAAAATGAAACATGGAACTGAGGTTGTAACTGGCATCTTTAGTTAGATGGTGCTGAATTTTCTGTCATTGCAATCCTATTCCCCAACCCCCTGTGCAATGAGAGAAACTACAGCAGTAACCCATGTTTCAATGCCAGGAATTCTATTAAATAGTACATTTATTTTTTTAATTAGGTTACTCAATCTATTCATTTTCTAGTGACTGAATCATACATATCAGAATTTGAATGGTTAGTGTTTGGGGTACAAAGCTGATGCACAGCTACAAGGCAGAATATTTCCTCTATCTAGAATGCAATTTCCTATGAGGCCCTCCATCAAATAATTGGCAATTATGGAAGCATGTTATCTCTGCAGAAATATCTATAGAAGAAAACCATTTCCGGAGGTTTCTTTTCTCAAAACATGATTTGTCTACTTGCCATACCAACAATCAGGTAACAAAATTTGGTAGTATTATTACTTTTGCTTTTTAGGTAGATGCACTTATGGCCTTCAGATCCTAAAATGTAGATATGTGCTTTAGTAATTGATGTTCACATCTGATCTTGGGTTTGCTGGATGTGTATTACCAAGTCATCTCTTACCACATCCCATCAAGAATACCAGCCTGCCTTCTGAGCTGCTTCTACTCCTATGTCCCATGCTCCTGAGACAGTGCTCTGTCTCAGCTCTCAGGAGCCATGACACTTGCTAGTATGCAAACAGAGGAACCAGACACAGTGACTTGAGAAAGTGCTCCTCCTAGTACACTACTGTTTTAGGGCTTCCTGAATTTAAAAGCATCATTCCATGGAAGTGCCACTGTGGCTCAAGTGGTAGAACAGTAGCTTTGAGCTAATGAGCTTGAAGACAGTGCCCAGGCCCAGAGTTCAAGCCCTACAACTGACAAAAAAATAAACCAAACCATAATCTACTTTTCTTTGTGATGTTTCAAATACCTTTAAGAGAAAAATATAGCATGATTTGGCGCAGTGTGCATTTCTTGAAGAGGAAAAGTACATGACTAATAATCTATATGATATAGTTAATATCAAATCCCTTCCTGAGAATGGACATGAATGGGTTCTGGAAACCCCACAGTCTATAGCATGGGAAAACTAAGGGAAGAAGAGGAGGGCATTCTTTTTTGCTTCATTATCACTTGTAATATAAAAATGGTCATCTGAATTGGTTGTATTGATAATTTATAGAATTAAATAAAAAGCATTTACTGAGTCTTTTAATATGTATGAGTAACACAAATAAAAGTGTTAATAAAGACATCCAAAAGGGACCAGGAGTGTGGCTTAGTGGTAGAGTGCTCACCTAGATGCACAAAGCCCTGGATTCAATTCCTCAGTACCACATATTCAGAAAAAGGCAGAAGTGGTGCTGTGACTCAAGTGGCAGAGCGCTGGTCTTGAGCAAAAAGTGTCCAAGGACTGTGCCGAAGCCTTGAGTCAAAGCTCCAGGGCTGGCAATAAATAAATAAATAAGCATCCAAAAGACTCTCCTCCATAAACTGGTGACAACTTTGCAAAAACAATTACCAGAATTAAAATTTTATATAACTAGAAATTAACTAAAGCCTGGCAGAAATTCAGAGTATTAAAATATAAGAGTTAAATCTCATTTAGAAAGAATGTGCTCTGCGGTATAAATCTTACTCAGAAAGAACATGCTTTGTTGAATTTTCACTTCCCATATTCCCACTCACTTAAAAACCAAGAGCCCACAATCACAGTCAAAGCCTGGCAACCACTGGAGGCGGATAGGTGGGACAAGTTTCCTTCAAAGCTCCATTCCCAGGCAAATGACCATTACTTGATCTGTCTCTTTGTTTCCTAAAGTTCACATACAAGGTTCTTCCTATTTGACCTGACCTGAGTGGAGGCATTCCCAAGGTGAAAGGCCTTTCTTTCTTTCTTTCTTTCTTTCTTTCTTTCTTTCTTTCTTTCTTTCTTTCTTTTCTTTCCCCCACTGTTTTCCTCTATTTATTTATTGCCAGTCCTGGGGCTTGAACTTAGGCCCTGGGTACTGTCCTTGGGCTTTCTTTATAAATTAAAACATTTTACTAACACTGATTTTTACATCATATTTTAAATGTCATTTTTAACAACATGTATCCAAGAAGGGAATCTCTCTATGTAATCACTGGGACATAAATTTTAGAACGTAATTAAAATTAAGCTGAGAGTGTATGTCATACATACATGTCAATCTATATAACATTATGTCTGTAGAGTATATATAAGGCCTATCTTAAATTATTTTTATTGTATTTTATTTTATTTTGGACACAAAAGGAAATCTGAATCTATTTGCTAAATTATAGATGCCTGAGGCAATTGGTAACGATTAGTTTGGTCGAATAAGCCAAAACTCAAAAGCAAAGGGTGGGTAATGAGATGTCCCTAGGAGATGGAACCATTTCCAAATACACATGGACTCTAGAACTGGCTGAGATTTGCATGTTCCTGGGGCTGTGTGTGCCCAGGCAGACTTAAGACAGTATAACTTCTGAGACACTGGAGTAGTGGACAAGAGAACAATGAGAGAACAGCCCAGGGAGTGAAGAGGTAGTAGCCATTCGCTTAGAGCCTCCAGCAAGATGGTGACGAATGAGCCCCAGCATTTCTGTTGTATCATCACTGACTTATCATTGTTTACACACAGGGAGCTCTATGATACCTTACACACACACACACACACACACACACACACACACACACACACACCTACCCCCCCCCACATACACATGTACACACACACCACAATGCATCATGTCATTTTCTCACAAAAGTCCCAAACAATACAGGATAGCAAACTCTGAGGACAGAACATAATCCCATTTTCAGTATTGCCATGTTATATTAGGTAAAATATTCAGTTTTCAACCAAAAATGTGAAACATAAATAAACAAGAAAGAAAAGCTTGGGCCAGGAGTTTGGCCTAGTGGTAGAGTGCTTGCTTAGCATGCACAAAGACCCGGGTTCGATTCCTTGGTACCACATACATAGAAAAAAGCTGGAAATGGTGCTGAGGCTCAAGTGGTAGAGCTCTAGCCTTGAGAAAGTGCTCAGGCCCTGAGCTCAAGCCCAGGACTGGCAAAAAAAGTAGAGCTCATACACACACATGCACACAGAGAAAAGCAATCAACAAAAATATCCCTGAAGGTAACCTGTTAGGCTTCCTATGAAGATATTAAACCAAGTATTTCAAAATGTTCAAAGAACTGCAGAAAATTTTGCTTTAGAATGAAGTGAGAATGTAGGACTGATATCACATCAACAGGGAATATTTCTTAAAGAATAGAAAAGACCTTTTAAAATGGACTAAACAGAAATTCTGGGGATAAAAAGTAGAATAAACAGAAAATTCACTATATGGCTCAATGGATAATTCGAGCAGTCAGAAGATAAGTAAATTAAAATTACCTCATTAGAGACTAGAAGGAGAAAAGAAACTAAACAGAGCCTTAGAAATTGGTGATCATCATCAAGTGAAGGAACACATGCATAAGAAGAAAGATCCTGGGAAAGGTATTAGAAGGATAATACTCAAAAATGACTCCAATTTAATACCATATATTAATAGCCAATAAACTCAATAAACTTCACATATGAAAACTCAGAATGATCCACACTGCAATAGTAAATGTCTGAGTGTTCAAGATGAAGAATCTTTTTTCCATATATTTTTATTGTAATTAATAGAAGGGTTACATGATATTTGCCAGACAGATGGTGCATTAATTCCCATACATTGATTCCCTTTCACATGTCTTGGTCCCCATTTCTCTCCCCCCCACCCCCAACCCTCATTTTGTTTTCCACCTTTCCCTATCCAATTTCAAATAACCAAATACAAATATATCCGATATATCAAACAAAGTGAGATACTATACCAATATGAGATAACCAAGGGACAGCAAAAGAGATGAGAGATAACATAGTACCTTAAGAACAACAATCATTCATTATATGGCTTATGTTTCTATATCCTAGAGATCCTTCATTTAGCGTCCTACTATATGGCCTTTTGTATCAAGGTTTTGCTCTATTGCAAATCTCTGCTAGGAGAGCCCAAGGTTTCTACTGATTATGACAAATGAGGGAAACCATTGAGCCTAAGTTCCTTTGAGTCTGGCTTACTTCACTTAATATGATTTTTTCTAAGTCTTTCCATTTCCTAACAAATGGGGCAATGTCATTCTTTCTGACAGCAGCATAGAATTCCATTGTGTACAAGTACCACATCTTGTTGATCCACTCATCAACTGAGGGACATCTGGGTTGGTTCCATATCTTTGCTACGGTAAATAGTGCTGCAATGAACATTGTTGTGCTGGTGGATTTAGTATGTCCTTGTTTCTGGATGATTGGGTAAATGCCAAGTAGTGGAATTGCTGGGTCATAGGGGAGCTCTATGTTTAGTCTTTTGAGGAACTGCCATACTGCTTTCCATAGTGGTTGAACGAGTTTGCACTCCCACCAACACTGTAGTAGTGATCCGTCCTGGCCACATCCCCTCCAGCATCTGTTGTTATTAGTTTTCTTGATCCTGGCCATTCTAACTGGAGAGAGGTGGAATCTTAGAGTTGTTTTGATTTGCATTTCTTTTATGACCAGAGATGTTGAACATTTCTTCAAAGAAAGAGAACTATAGACCTATTTCTTTGATGAACATCGATGCAAAACTTCTCAACAAAATACTGGCCAACCGTCTACAACAACTCATCAAAAAATTATACACTATGATAAAACAGGATTCATCACAGGGAGGCAAATCTGGTTCAACATATGCAAATCAATGAATATAATTCACATCAACAGGAGCAGGGACAAAAATCACATGATCGTCTCAATAGATGCAGAAAAGGCATTTGACAAGATCTAACACCCCTTTATGTTAAAAGCTCTGGAGAAACTAGGAATCCATGGAACATTCCTCAATATAATAAAGGCTGTGTATGACAAACCCACAGCTAGTATTGTACTTAACGGCAAAACCTAAAACCATTCCCTCTAAAATCAGGAACTAGACAAGGATGCCCTCTCTCTCCATTCCTCTTTAACATAGTATTAGAATTCCTAGCCAGTGCAATAAGGTAAGAAGCAAGCATAAAGGGGATCCAACTAGGGAAAGAGGAAGTAAAACTTTCCCTCTTTGCAGATGACACGATCCTGTATTTAAAGAATCCTATAGACTCTACTCCCAAGCTCCTTGAGCTGATTCAAAACTTTGGAAGGGTAGCAGGCTATAAAATTAACCCTCAAAAATCAACTGCCTTCCTCTATGCCAACAGTGAGAGGAATGTGGCAACAATTAGGAAAGCAACTCCTTTCGCAATAGCCTCAAAGAAAATAAAGTACCTAGGAATTACCTTAACTAAGAATGTAAAGGACCTTTTTGATGAAAACTTTAAAACCTTGAAAAAGGAAATTAAAGCAGAACTGAGGAAATGGAAAAATCTCACATGCTCCTAGATTGGAGGAATCAATATCGTGAAAATGACAATCTTGCCAAGGGCTATCTACAAATTCAGTGCAATACCCATCAATATCCCAATGGCATTCTTTAAAGAAATAGAAGAGGCAATCCAAAATTTCATATGGAATAATAAAAGACCCTGTATAGCAAAAACACTTCTTAGCAGAAAGAACAGCGCAGGAGGAATTTCAATACCAAACTTTAGACTCTATTACAGAGCTATAATTCTCAAAATAGCTTGGTACTGGCACAAGAACTGGCCTGAAGACCAATGGAATAGAACTGAAGACCTAGATATTAAACCACAGACCTATGGCCACCTAATCTTTGAGAAGGGAGCCAAAAAAATAGAATGGAAGAAAGACAGCCTCTTCAACAAGTGGTGCTGGCAGAACTGGCTAAGCACATGCAGAAAACTAAAGTTGGATCCTTCTTTGTCACCCTGTTCTAGAATTAACTCCAAATGGATCAAAGACCTGAAGGTAAAAGCTGACACACTGAAAACTTTACAAGAAGGAATAGGAGATACACTAGGCCTCCTTGGCACAGGTCGAAACTTTCTTAATAAGGACCAAGAATCACAACAAATCAGAGAAAGGCTGGATAAGTGGGACGGCATTAAACTGCAGAGCTTTTGTATGGCAAAGGACATAGCTAGTCAACTAATTAGGAAGCCTACAGAGTGGGAGAAGATCTTCACCAACCATACAACAGACAAGGGCCTCATATCTAAAATATATCAACAGCTCAAAAAATTGAATCAATCCAAAACTAATCTTCAAAGTAACAACATTCCCATTAAAAGACGGGCCAAAGACTTAGAGTCTTCTCTGAAGAAGAAAGATGAAGAATCTTTAAAAGTAGCAAAGGAGAAGCATGTTGACAGCTACACGAACTCTCTATATGGTTTAAAAGACAACTAAGAAGGGAGGAACGGGAGATGCATAAGATCACACATAACATAGAGGAAGGAGAACAGATATGCATTACGAAAATAGAATAATGAAATTCAGTGAGATTGGTCCAGAAGTAAGAAAGAGTTAAGGCGGGGTAAATATGATCGCAGCACAGTATAAGAATGACTAAAATTATCGCAATGAACTCATTTAGTACAACTAATACAAATTAATAAAAATAAAATAAGCTTCATGAAGTAATAAGCAGAAATCTGCATTAAGGGGTACCAAATTACTGAAAATGTCATTTCAAATACATTACTAAGCCAGTATCAGTGGCTCACACTTGTAATCCTAGCTACTCATGAGGCTGAGATCTGAGGACCACAGTTCAAAGCCAGCCTGGGCACCAAAAGCTGTGAGATTCTTACCTTCAATTAACCATCAGAAAACAGGAAGTGACACTGTGGCTCAATTGGTAGAGCATTAGCCTTGAGCTGAAGAGCTCGGAGACAATGCTCAGTTCAAGCCCCATGATTGACAAAATAATAATAAAAGAACAGTAATAAAACAAAGTAACAGAAAAAATAGAGCAACAAAGCTTTCTGGAATATTAAAATAATGTTGGTACAAGTCTTAACTAGACTCTAGTAAATGATGATGGTAATTGCAATCCTTAGGGCTACGGCTAAATATTTGAATTTACAACACAATTAACATTGTACATTAGAAAATTTCTATCTACGATGAACTAGTATAATGAGAAAAAAACATAAAAACAAAAAGTATATGCTTCTGTATGTGTCAAACACATGGCAAAGTGACAGGGTTAATCCTATCTTGTCAGCAATTATATTAAATATAAATGCATCAAATATAAGTGCATCAGTGCTTCAAATTCATCAACTAAAATGCAAAGATTGGGAAAATGGGTGAAAACAAAACCTACAAGTCAATGATATGCTGTCAAAAATAGATAAACTTTTAAAGAAACTAATAAGTTGTAAATAAAATGATGAAAAGATTCATTACACAAACAAGTAGCCAAAATATAATGAATGGATGTTTATACCAATATCAGAGAAAATAAACTTGAAAGCAGACAAGATTGTTAGTAGAAACATAAAGGACATTGTTTAATGAAAACATTGTCAAATTCATTAATAAAACAATTTAAAACATGTATATACTTAACAACAATCTTAAAGGACAGAATTGATGGTACAATTTTTTAAGACTATTTGGGAATTTTAAACATCTGTTTTCTATAATGGATAAAATAGCAAGCACAAAGTCAAAATTTGAACTTGAATGAAATAAACTTAACAGTAACTATTGAACTCACTTCATCAACAGAGGAATACTTGTTCTTATCAAGACCATATGGAATATTATCCAGAAGAGCAGACTGTAAAACCAGCATTATGATTTTAAGTATATATATATATATATGTATATATGAAATGTATGTGTATAAAAACTTAAAAACCTCTGGACAGAAATATTTTAAGGTATTTGTATTTATTTTATTTACTTTTCAAAAATACCTAGGTATGATGATACAGTTTGGTATAGGAGGTATATTTTTATATGAGTAACTAGTTACTTCAGAAATCTCAGTGTAACATAATGAGCAGAATGAACAAATGTACAAGTTTAAATGCATGCCTTTCTGATTGAAGGGTCAGCTTAAATGCTTCCTTAAGGCAGCTGTTTATCATCCAATAGATACAAGGAAACTACTAGAATTTAATCCCACAGCATCTAACTCTCTTCATGAAAATGTTCACAACCTGGAATTGTCTAGTTCTGGGGTTGAAGATGGAGAGATGGCTAAGATAAGCAAATCATTCCAGTTTTCCCAGGAGATTCCCAAGGCTGACAGTGACTAGCCCAGGTTCTAGCGCTTTCTCAAGTCCAGGGAAATACAGGGTACTTGGGCACACTGTGGAAGAAGTGAGATGCCTGATTTTCTCAACTGAAACCACACAACTGTTTGTCCATGGTAAAAAGCTGTCACCCAAAACACAACGGTACCACCAACCACCACTGAAGCTCTTTTCTCAACAAACTCATGTTTTCTAAACCAGGGGAAGGTGTAGGTGTTAGCATTCTACAAGGAGCTCTCCACAGGTACCATGGAAACAGCAGGCAAAAACAACAACAACAGATTTCAACCCAGGCAGTGAATAGAAGAGCCCATCACAAGGCAACCACCTTGGAGAGGAAGAAAGAAATTAACCAGGTTTATTCATGGGCCTAGTTTACTTTCTCTCAGAAGTCCACAAAGGCAAAGCCCTCAAGTTTTTATTCACAATCAAATGTGCCACATCTAGCAAATGCGTCATGTGGAGAGAGTTTTCAGTAAATATTTCTTGAACTCCTGACCTGGTGACTTCAAAGGCTTTGACCTTTCTCACCATCTGTCACCTGACTTGCTGATCTTTGTATACTAAAGTGAGTTGAGAATCAGCACCATTTACTATGATCTGGCATGATCTCATTCCAATTAATTTAGAGAGCAACGTTGTGGAACAAGTATGTTCCCATTTTTCAGACGAGGGAAATTAAAGAGAAAACAGATTAAATTATTTGCTCAACTTCTTGGGGTTAATTGTGCTTCAACATATGTATCCTGTACTTTTTTAATTGTATTTTGGTGGTGAAAAGAGGCATTTCTCTATTCCTACGATAATATCAGGTACTTTGCAAATGCTTCTAGTTCAGACCTTTGTCCATATTGGCTATCAATAGTGCTTGTAGCAATCTGATAGGCTAAATATTTTCCTAACTGCATACAGACAGTCTCAGCGGAACCTCCATCCAACTAATAAAGTTCAGATTAGTGCAGGGATATATTGAGGCTACGGCAGTTATCATAATAACCTTTGAATTAATCAAGCACCAGAAATGTTTGAGTCCACAAATAATATAACTGTCTAAAGGTTTTTCTTCTTCTAACTTGTAAGAGGCAACCAAAGAAATCATTTTTGTTCCTTTCCCTTCATTTTTATTTTATTAGTCCATAACCAATGGCATTCTGAAATCTCTCCTTTAAAATAAATTGAATCCTCAAGTGTACATGCATGATATTTAAACTAAGCCCCCAAAGCAGAAATCAATTTATCTTTGAACAGCAGAAATGAAAGATGAGAACACAAGAACACAATCTTCATATACCACACACACACACATACACACAATTCATAGCCATCTTCTACTGAATCTTTGCACTTATCAACTCATTTGGAATACCATTTTCCAATTGCTACCACTTTCTGGGATTCCAGCGAAGCAAAAAAGGTGATTTTCTTTCATTCGATTTATGTCAACTGCACTCTGAGTTTCTAGCAATAGGGCCTCTTGAAAAAAAAATCTCTTGAGCTTCCCTTCAAAGCTCTGCAGCCATGACTCTGGCACCAGGAAACACCAAAAGTAAATAATGTTGTGCTCTGGGACAGAGGAAATGAATGTGATAGGATGAGAAATTCAGTACATGTGCCTGGACCCCACCTCTAAGGGCATGCTGCAGTTTTCTCCATAATCAGAGTTGTACTATGGCCAAATTGTACCCTTGGAGCCAAATTCTCCCCTCTCTCTGTGTAGGCAACTTCATGCAATGCAAGTCTGAAAGTGAGGTTTGGCAAAAGTACCTTCAAGTTCTGCTATCAGCACATACTTACGAGGCCGTGAGCACCTTTCCTGCCATGTCTGCCGGAAGAGAGCTTCTTTGCTATTAGCCTATGACTGTATGTGCTGTGTGCCCACTTCCCCCTCTGGAGCCAGGAGCAGCACATTTTGCAAATCCCTGGAAGCGCAAATGTACTTGCTTCTTGGCATCAACACTTGCAAAAGCCAGATGAAGGAAACAAGAATCCAGGCTTCAGGTTCCATCAAATTGTGGATGTAGTCAAGTTTGTAAGGAGTTGTGTTGCCTTAATTGAAGAACTAAAACTATAAGAAGAGGGTAAGCAAAGAACAGAGTGGAGAGGGCCCCTACATTTGAAGAGCATTTGTTTTCCTCTCTCAGGCTGAGTTGGTGGTTTTCATGTTCTGTCCGTATATCACAGTCCTGAAAAGCCAGTATCCACCATGTCCATAGGTCTTTCTTACCCATCATGGCCTCCTTGGACTAAGGCTAATACAATGTTTATCTCTGTTTTCTGATGCAAAGTAACAGTCTGGAAGAGCCCTGCTCTGGACAGAGAAAGGAAGATTGTCCACTTAGTCTGTTAGGCTCAATGGAGAGGAGAGGGCTGCCTATTTATGTCCATAAAGAAACACATTGGCTTACAAGGTTATGAGAAATGCTCCAGAACTCTGCCCAGGGAGCTAAAATGAGCACAGCAGATGGGTGCGTCGTGCTGTTGGCCTAGCCAGGAAGGCTACGAGGAGAAGAAAGTTTCAGAAATCTACGAGGAGAAGAAAGTTTCAGAAATGGAGTCCTCACAAATAGACATTAAACCAGGAATTGGTGAAGAAGAGGACTCAAGTCATGGAGAATGGTATGGAATAGCCAGGCTTTTCAGAAATTTCTATGCAGGTCACTCAGACCAGGCTGAGAATAGCAGTCTATTAAGAGTGAAGAGGGGGGCAGTGTTTGGCTTCCTAAGGGTTTAAAACAAAATGTTTAATCATGAATAATATATATGCTTAAAAGAAATTAATACTGAAACAAACGGGGTCATATTTGTGCTTTACCTAACTGGAACTGAGACCATGATAAAAAGGATGGTTAATTGGAGGTGAGAGACTGACTAGCTTAGAGCCACAATCCTTCAATCTCAGCCTCCTGAGTAGCTAGGATTTCAGGCATGAGCCAGTGATACTGATTTTGACATTCCTAATTTATAGTAGTAGAAAAAAATCCCTTGAGAATAGATGAGCTTTTTTCATGAAGGACTTGCTGAGAGAAGTAGAAGCTTCCAGTCTGGGGGTGGGGAGATGAAAACACCTTTCAGGGAGGGTCACTGGGGAATAAATGACTACATTGGTGGAAGACATTTTGTAAAACCAAATACAGAGTAACAGCTCATCATTTCAAGGACCTTCTGGAGCAAGGACACACACTTGGATTGCTTAATAAATATTCAAATGAATGAATGAGGCCACACTTTCTGGGATTCTATCACTTTTACATAGAAAAAAAATGGAGGCTTGTTTGTTGGGTAATGACTGAGTTTAAGAAGCCCAATTTCACCAGCCTTCTAAATCCTCATTTTAGCATGGGTGACATGAAACAAGCTATTCTGTCTTTCACATTTGTTTCTTGATAACTCCTCTCCACACTTCCTTGCCTTGAATAGCAACAGTGACAGAGGAAGGAAGTGCTGAGATGCAAATGCTGAAACCAAGGACGTCAGATTCCGCACAGGTCACAAGGAGACCCACTGGTTGAGACTCTGCTGTAAGAAAGTAGCGGGGTGAATGGCTTAGGAACAGTTGAAGCTTCTCACAATACTGTAGGCTGGAAGTCTAAGATCGAGAAGCCATATGGTTGGGACAGTCTCTCAGAAGCCTCTTTTTTTAACATCTGCAATCTGTTCATGAGCTTTCCTTCCTCCTTACCTACTTACATCAGCAGGCGCCGTTACAATGTGGAGGAGACCTGGACTTATGGTCATAATGTGGAGAGGGAAACATTCAGCCCAGGTACCTACCACCATGTTTCCATGTATAGCTAGGGCCACAGGTGGATAGTGAGGACATCAATAAACATCAGGAACCAGATGCTGTAAAATAAGGGTTTTTGTTTAGTCCCAGCTCCTTACTATATCTATAACTATAGCTAAATCCATTGTATCTTTGGGCCTCTCTCTTCACCCGAGATTTAAAGTAATAAATTCAACGGACTTTGATATTTCCTTCCACTTTAATATCTCCATACTCTTTAGAGAATACTGAAATTCACACAATGAGTGCTGAACAAAGATTTCAGTCACTGTGCCCAATCTTATGTGACTAAAAACTAAGCAAACAGAACGGTGGGGTGTTTGTTCCTAGACAAAGCTGAGATTTCTTTTGCTTTCTGTAGTTGCTCCTCATTTCTGCTTTCCCTGTTGTGTGGGTACATATGCCTACTCTTTCTATTCCGTCTTTCTGTGTGGAAGTGTGAGGAGCACTAGTCCCTGCTGAGGCTAACGCCCATGCTGGCTGATTCATGGGAAGGCGCTGGAATCCGCTCCTCCATATTTTGACTCACGGCAGGGAAGAGGCACGCTGCCAACTTCGCTGCTTCCAGGGTTTGAAGAATGACAGAAAAGCAAGATGAAACAATAGGAAAAGAATGAGGAGAGGTTCTGATTACACGTGTGGCTCACAGCACAGTGAGAGGAAAAACACAAACAAATGACCTGGCTGATTTCATGGTAAGCACGCACATCCTATTCACATGTTCCCAGATCTTTGCATCTACTAAGGCCTTGCCTTGTGTGTTCAGATGATGCGCCATATGGACAGACACAGTGTTTTCCTTAAGCTGTAGTGCAGTGTACAGCCTGAGCCATCAAAGTTCCAGCACCAACACTAACGGATAAAAAGAAATGGTACCACTACATCAAACAGTGACTCACTTTCACTATGGAAGCTGCCTGTGGCTGGAACCCACAGCTTGTCAGGAAATGACCTCACGACAAATCTTCTGACTCATCTTCCTTCACTGATATCATCCAAGTAAGCCCTTAGCCCTAGCCTAAATTCCTTCCTTTTGTTTCTAAGGTTGGTGGCTTGAAGCTCCTTATAAAGGCATATAAAATGTCAGCATTGCACACAGCAATGTTTCTATATTTGGAAATTAAGCTATTTCAGCTGGTGTCCTGCAGCTTCTCTTCTACCCCGAAAATAGCTTTCCTTGAGTTTATATTCTTGAATTCTCCAGTAGATCATAGTTTAGGTGGCTCCAACAAATATAATAAAATGCTTAGATCATGTATTCTATAAAGAACAGTATGAAAATCATGTCACTACTCCATCAGTGTGGTGTGTGATTGCATGCTACTTGCTGACAGACAAACATGGAATTATACAACATTTGCAAATGAAAACCAGAGTGTTCCAATAGTAACATGAACAAATGTTCAACATCTCTGGCCGCAAGAGAGACACAATTCAAAGCAACATTGAGATACTACCTCGTCCCAAATAGGATGGCCATTATCAAGAAAAGTAGCAATAACAAATGCCAGTAGGGATGTAGCCAAAGGGGAACTTGACTACACTGTTGGTGGGAATGTAAATTTGTTCAACTACTCTAGAAAGTAGGTTTTTTAAAAGGTTAAGCAGAGAACTTCTCTATGACCCAGCAATTCCACTCCTGGCATTTATAAACTAGAACACAAACAATGCCCCACTGGAGCTATCAGCACAACCATGTTCATTGCAGCATTGTTTACCATAGCCAAGACATGGAATCAACCTAGATACCCTTTAGTAGATGAATTGATCAAGAAAATATGTATGTCTTATACCATATTGGAATTCTATGATTCTATTAGAAAGACTGATATTTTACCACTCAGTAGGAAATGGAAAGAGCTGGAAAACTTATATTAAGCAAAGTAAGCCAGAGCCCAAGAAACATTCGTTGCATGGTTTCCCTCATTTGTGGTAACTAGAGTGTGCCTATAAATCTATGAGTAAATGCAAACATACAATGCATGATAAATTATTTAGGTCTCTGATCATACATACATACAGAGAGAAACCACAGAAGGATATTCTTAGTGGAGGATCACAAAGGCTCAAAAGCTATGTGCATGTGATCACATAAAATGATATTTATTAAAATGGACTCCAAGAAATGAAAACAAGAGGTTTTCTCCCACTTTGTTGATGCTTTTGTTTTCTATACTTTTTGTCTTATTTGTTCATTTATCTGTTTGGGGGAGGGTAAGGGGAGCACAGAAAGAGTGGGACAAAGGGTAAATAAATGCAGCAATGACACTAAATATTATGCTAAAATGAATGATACAACGTGTGAATGGGGTGGGTGGAAAAAACTGGTAGAGAGAGAAAGAGGGAAGGGGTGTCACTGTTCAAAAAGAAATGGACTGATTACCTGATTTATGTAACTGTTTCTGCCCTATACATCACCTTTATAATAACATTGATATCTGTAATTTAATAAAAATTTTAAAATAAATAAAACCAGAGTTCTCGGTGTTGGTTGCTCATTTGTATAATCCTAGCAAGAGAAAACATTTAAAAAAAATCTGTGGATCAACAAGATGTGGTATTTGTACACAATGGAATTCTATGCTGCTGTCAGAAAAAATGACATCGACCCATTTGTTAGGAAATGGAAAGACTTAGAAAAAATCATCTTAAGTGAAGTAAGCCAGACTCAAAGGAACTTAGGCTCAATGGTTTCCCTCATTTGTCATAATCAGTAGAAACCTTGGGCTCTACTAGCAGAGATCTGCAATAGAGCAAAAACTTGATACATAAGGCCATATAGTATGAAGC
Source organism: Megascapheus bottae (assembly GCF_031878675.1). Taxonomy (NCBI): domain Eukaryota; kingdom Metazoa; phylum Chordata; class Mammalia; order Rodentia; family Geomyidae; genus Megascapheus; species Megascapheus bottae. The sequence goes on from NC_143519.1 coordinate 10,928,313, forward strand.
TAATTGAAAGGACCTCTAGGATATTGAAACAAAAGCCATATAATGAATGATTGCTGTCCTTAAGGTGTCCTTATGTTATCTCTCATCTCTTTTGCTGTCCTTTAGTTATCTCATATTGTTACAGTATCTCACTTTGTTATCTGATATATTGGATATATTTGTATTTGGTTATTTGAAATTGGATAGGGAAAGGGGGAAAACCAAGATGGGGGGGTTGCGGGGAGGGTAATGGGGACCAAGACATATGAAAGGGTATCAATGTATGTGATATCTGGCAAATATCATGTAACCCTTTTATTAATTACAATGAAAATATTTTTTAAAAAGCTGTATCTATTTTTTACAATAGATGAGATGTCCCAGATAAATATCTTCATTTGATGTGTGCTGAGTTCCATCTTGCTGTGTATTTGTATAGAGAATGGAATGAATGAAAGGGTAAAAGAGACAGATGCTGGGCTCCTTCATTATAGAGGAGGAGGAAGGGCTGAACTCACTTCATTTTATAAACCACCCATCCCACCTCCTCTCTGCCACACTGGGTATTTTATTTCAACATGAGTTTTAAAGGGGTCACCAGCATAGATATCAGAGTGGTTCCAATCAACATGACCGTTCACTTATTCCTAATTCAACTGACCTGAACTCTACCCTGCAGAGATTTCCAGGGATGACTGCATCAAGCTCACCCAATGGTAATCTCTTACTTCTGTGTTGGCATTCAGCTTCCTTGATTTTTATTTCTCTGAGAATTTCCTTAACATGACAGGTCCAGTTTATGCATCTTAAAATGAAATGTAAGGCTTATCTACCAATGTGAACTGGAATTCACTGGATTTTTTGAGGAGTTTTCTATATCACCCGAAAAAAATAGTGAGTGGAATGTTTTAGTACAACACCTAGCTGAAATGTACTGAGGTTAATTGCATTTGGGGAATTGTGCATATGCCTGTAATGACACTAAGGAATTGCAAGACGATATATACCAGCAAAACAGATGTACTCATTACTTGACTCAGGTAACTGCAGCCCTCCTCTACATCACCTTTATAATAACAATATACTTTTTAAAGAAAGGAATAAAGAGGCATTTTTGCTGTGATTTTTTTTAAATCTTGCTCTCTTCATTAAAATTTAAGACTATTAAATAGTCTCTTTTCTGATACCAACCTTTTGAGAACAAACTTTATGGTATTTCTGGCTGATACATCATGGTAAAATATTCATTCTGGTTTAAGTAGAGCCCTTAGCATGCTGGGGGTCTACTTAACACTCTGGTTTTAATTTGCAAATGTTCGATAATTCCTTGTTTGTCTGTCAGCAAGTAGTATTCAATCACACACCACACTGGTGGAGCAAATGATATGAATGGCAAAGCCCAGGATCTAAGCTCCTCAGATGTGCAGTGATGAAGGCAGAATCCTATGGCACTGGTTTAACTTGGAAGGCTTGAGATCAAAGATGTGAGGTGTTCTCAAGGAGAAGATTTCAATAGAGCCCTATAAAATGCTGAGACCTCAAAGTAGGAGAACAAATGAGAAACAATTTTCTCCTTCAGGAAAGAAAATGAAGACACTTGACACCAGACAGGATGGAAATGAAGCCTCCCAGAGAAACAATAGTAATTTAGTTACTATAGGAAATGGAGAATACATTTAAACGTTTTTTATGGGTTAAGAAAACATCAAACCTAGAAGACAATGAAATGCATAATACAAGTATTACATGGTCCTAGGCATCCTTTCTAGGGAAACTCAACATCAGGGGAAAGGAAATTTTTGTCCCTTTTTGTTAGCAAAATAATTGTAAGACAAACGAAGATGTCACAATTCCATTTTAATTGTTCTAACTGCAAAACACACGAAAACATAAGAGATTGCCAAACTGCCTATAACTATTTCATATATAATAAATAGATAGTATTCAAGCCTTAGAAATATGAGACACAGTCATGCTTTATTTTAAAAGAATGCTGTGTGTATGTGTATGTATATACATTTGTATATATAATATCAAAATTTAAAAATGAGTGGATACATTAACTGTAAACCAACATGGCTAATGTGAAAATTAACGACCTTAAATATAAATCTGAAGAAAAAATACTGAAAAATAGGAATGATTAGAAAAGGGATAAAAGGGTTAGACAACGAATATGTGAAGTCCAACTAAGTAGCATTTAAGTAGAAGAAAACAGGTAGGAATTAGGAGATGAAAACTTTGAAATATCTAATAACTGATACTTTCAACAATATTTGAATAAAGATACCAGACTTCAGGTTCAAAGAGTCCTATCATGTTTCAGCTGACTAAATAAAAGGAAATCAGTATCTGGACAAATTGAGAGTGAAAGAGTAACATTGTAAATACAGAACAACACGTAAAGAAGGTAGAGGAGAAAAACGGATTATCATAAAAAATATTTATACTGATGATTGACTTCACATAACATGAATGTCAGAGGTACCTAGGCATTCATTGACTGAATTGCAATACTAGGGCCCCTCACCCAACAAACTACCTTTCAACCACAAGGACAAAGACAATGCTTTCAGAAAAGCAAACCTGAAGGCAAGTGTTCACTATATATAGTCTCTCCCTAAGTGAAATTCTAAAGGACATGCTTCAGGAAGAAAGAAAATTAGACCAGATAGAAAGTTTGAAATACAAGATTGGATTCTCAGTAGAGATACAAGCAAATGTATGATACATACAAGCAAACATTGATGGGGTTAAACAGCCTCATTTGCGGGAGTCAAAAATAAAAAGAGTCAGAACTAAGTGGGAAATAGTAGCATGCAAGTTGAGAAGATAATGATTAAAATTAAAGCAGTTAAGGATTTTTGCATCATTTGTGGTATGAGTAAAGTAACAGCTAACTTTTAGCTGTGTTAATTATGCGTGTAGTAATATCCATAGTAAACATGGAAAAATAGGCACAGACAGTAAACAAGCAAGAAATGAGGAAGCATGAGTTGAACAATGAAAGGAAAAAAGGAAAATTAAATCCCAATGAAATAAACTACTTCATTCTGTTTTAAGTAGAGCCCTTAGCATGCTGGGGGTCTACTTAACACTCTGGTTTTAATTTGCAAATGTTCGATAATTCCTTGTTTGTCTGTCAGCAAGTAGTATTCATTCACACACCACACTGGTGGAGCAAATGATATGAACGGCAAAGCCCAGGATCTAAGCCAGCATCAGCTCCTCAGATGTGCAGTGATGAAGGCAGAATCCTATGGCCCTGGCTTAACTTGGAAGGCGTGTTCTCAAGGAGAAGATTTCAACAGAGCACTACAAAATTTTAAAAGTAGAACTTATATGCATATACACACCCATACACTCACACACACATTTCATTTTTGTGTATTTATGTAGCTCTATACACAAACATCTATGCAAACTCATATACATTCTGGACATCTTTTGCCTGGATGAATGGAGAAGATGAAAGCAGTTCTGTCAACAAATATTAGACCCCTAAAAGAGAGAATAATAAAGTCAGACATTGTTGGTTCCTGTCTGTAATCCTAGCAACTCAGGAGGCTGAGACCTGAGAATTGCAATAGAAAGTCAGCCTAGACAGAGGCATCCAAAAGACTCTATCTTCAATTAACAAGCAAAAAGACAGAAATAGAAATGGGACTCAAATGGCAGAGCACTAGAAAGAGAGAGGGAGAGATAGCATAAACAAAGTCTCCTCCTTTGAATTATACAAATTGACTATTTACAGGACGCTAGTTACAGTGGGAAATTAAGATGTTCACCTAGAAATTACTGGTTTTCAATATCCTCTCATCAACTGATAGAACAAGGAAAAACTCAATTATGAGATAAAGATCTACATAGCATAAACTTAAATGGACTGAACACCTTTAGAACAACTTCCCTTTAAGACCATCTAAATTATTGATGAAAACTGGCAACATGTCAAGTCATAAAAGCTAAATCTATTTCAAAAGCTTTGTATGATGGGGGATTGTAGTCTATATATGAAAAAGAGAAAAAGGAAAAGGAAAAAAACTAAAACGATTCCTAAGACAAGAACTATATATTTGGGAAAAAATTAAAAACTCACTTGCTTCTAAAAGAGATGAGAAAAGGAATAAATTTAATCAATAATATAAACCACATTTTTGAAGTTATTACTCACTTCAAACAGGAAACTGAAGTCTACAAAAATAATTTGGATAGGTGAGCAAAATTCAAGAATCAAAAGATGCAATGAAATGAGGTTGACAATTCTTCCCAAACTTTTCCAAGGACAAGTAGATTGATTTACATGGCATATTCAACCATGGGGAATATCCCAAATCCGTTTGATCTGAGGATCACAGCTCAATGTGAGCCCAAGCAGAAAAGTTTATCACCAGTTAACTGCACACACACACACACACACACACACACACACACACACACACACACAGCTGGAAGTGGAGCTATGGCTCAAGAGGCAAAGTATAGCTTTGTGCACAAAAGCTCAGACATAGACCCTGAGTTCAAGCCCCAAGACTAGCACACTCACAAAGAAAAGGAATAATGGAAAGCAAAATACTGCCAGAAATCAAGATAAGTTCTATGCAAATTATATATACAGAAAAAACTAGGATTCAAAATAAACATGAAAAACAAGAAGAGCACCACAAAACTGTCAAAGTCACAGAGCAGAATTTTACAAAATAATGTTTCTAGAGGCGTATAAGACATTATTCCCAATCTTAGTAATTAAATATAACAATGAAATAATTTAATATCTGAACAGCAAATATAAAATTAGTCAAATTTAAATGTTAAATCGGTAGAAAGAAAATTTAAATTTTGTGTTGGAAAGAATGTGAAGCTATGAAGACTTTCATATAATATCATTAAAAGTTTATATTGGCACAATTGTATTGGTACAATACAATACACCTTGTAACACTGAACCTGAAAATGGTGTACAGACAAGCAATGCTATTTCCTGACACATACTCAAAAAAAAGCTCTAGGCATACGCATGCATCAAGATAGTGACTCAAAAACATCTACCCATGCACCTTCTAATCGCTCAAGCTGGGAGAAATAGGACAATGCAAATTAACCAGAAGAGTATTATATTCATCAAGCGGTGTTTGGCACTTGTGTGAGTATACTTGCCGTATACTTCCACATAGGCGAATCTTTCAATAATATTGAGCCAATGAAAGAACGTGAAAAGCAACACATTACTCTAATTCTAGAGGCAACTAAAATATATTGCTCAAGATACTGCGTTTACGTGTGGATATGAAGAAATACAATGGCATATTTCTAATTCCAAAATTAGAAGTGTTAACTCTGAAGGAAGTATAAGTTTTGTGATCAGACAGGGAAGGCAGGAGAGACAGAAAGGGAAAGAAAGATATAGGTAGTTGTAGAAATGAAGAAATGGATAGATCTGTATCTACGTGTATATAGACATTGCTTTGTTTCTTTGTTTTTTTCTTTGTCTCTTTGTCTCTTTCATTCTAGATCTGTATCTACATATATATGTATACACACACACACACACACACACACACACACACACACACACACATATATATATATATATATGAACCTCTATGGATCTATATTTCTTTATGCCAACACTGGGGCTTGAACTCAAGGCTTTGTGTGCTTGCTTAGCATTTCTGCTCAAGGCTGGTGCTCTATCACTTAAGTTATACCTTCATTTCTGGCTTTTTGTTAATTAGCAGTAAGAGTCTGTCAGATTTGTCTGCCCAGGAGGCTAAATTCTAATGGAGTTTCTCAGACCTCAACCTTCTTAGAAATAGAAAATATTAGAGTAACAGGTGAGGATCCATGCACACACACACACACACACACACACACACACACACACACACACACGATCTTTTTCTCTGGAGATAATGTCACTAAGTAGCCTAGAAATTTATTTGTTGCAAAACACTGAGAATTACCAAGCACAATACAAGAAATATCCTTCTAAGTGGATAGCTCAACTCTTGAACGTAAGGAAAATCTTTTATCAAAGTCAAACAGGGAGAAAGAGGCATGTCCCCAGAAGAATACAGCTGACAGGCAACAGATGGAAATCCACACAGAAAATCAAGTAGGAACTCAAGCCCAGAGTAGGAAGAGCAAACCTGGCAGGGGCAGAGACGAGTTGCCAAGAGCTTCTGTTTGTCCAAGAAGTTTGCCTTTTATAAAATGGGTGGAGACAGGAGATGCTGTCTCTGGTCTGATAAGAGTCAGACAACTATAGGTTGCTCGATCTTGGATGTAGCTACTGAAAAGTGGTGGGTTAAATGTGTCCCTGCTCCTGTCCTCCAGTACTAGGACATACCTAGAAGTCCCTGAGAAGACATCAAATGGAAACTTACATGCTTGCATAGATCCAGATCTGAATCATTTGTACAGCATGATCTGAAACTTAGACAAACAATACTCTTGGTCTGGTGACATCTGATTCATACCCCTTCTTCTCCTTCAATGCAAAACACAGGGAAAATAAAGTTCATGGATGAAAGCAATCAAATTAGAAACAAAATATCCCCATTTGAGAGTCATTAGAAAAGAAAAATTAAGTATAAAAAGCTAAAATATTTTAATGACAAGGACATGAAACAACTCAATATATATAAAATGGCCAGCCGCCAGTAACAAATGCCTATAATCCCTGCTATTCAGGAGGTTGAAATCTGAGGATCACAGTTCAAAACAAGTCATAAAGATTCTTACCTCTTATTAACCAGTAAAAAGCCAGATCTGTAGCTAAAGGGGTAGGATACCTGCTTCAGTGAAAATGCTAAAGGAGAGTGAGTACCCAGTTTCTGAGTTGAACACTAGTACAGCACAAACACACACGAACATCCATATGTAAAATATGTGACCATGATCACAAAGCCAGGCAGTCTGAAAAGAAAGCTACCTGAATTTTCTAGAAATAAAAGTAGTTAATTGATCTATAAGATTGGAAAAACAGATTCAAAGCTAAATAAGATCCCAATAAAGATGGAATTATTGAACTGGAAGACAATGATGATAAAAGTTAAGAAATCATGACTGAGAAAACTGTATAAGACTGAATGGTATGATACGAAGGCCATTTGCCCCTTATGACTTCAAAAGAAGTTTAATCAGTGGGGACAAATCAACATTAAAGAAAACTATGGGAAGAAAACCAATATACATCCTCCTTTCTTTTTAAAATGTTTGATCAGACCTTGTCTGAAGTCCTTTCTATTTGTTTGAATTTCTCCATTCGTAGCCTGTGTATTTGCTTAGCTGTTTAATCCAGCTGGTGTTGAAAAGTTTTGTTCTTTTCAAACTAAGTTTTCCAAACTAACAGGTGAATAAGAAAGTCAACATTAGACCTACCCCTCCAAAAAAAGCAAAGCAGAAAGAAAAGTGCACCTGGATAAGAAACAAGATGGAATCACAGATTAAACAAACCAACAGGAGACTAAACAAACAAAAAACCAAAAGTGGAAAGGTAGGAGTATTTCTCACAAGATCGTAGGGGGTGCAATCAAATCCCTACCTCAAAGTAGTTGCTGCTGCTTTACTCATTGAGTTTTGTTCCCTAAAACCAAAAATTCTCATAAACTTAGTTTTGGGGAAAATTAACTGAGTAAAGAATCCCCAAAGGGTGGAAGTCACTCACTGCCACAGACTGTAGCCTCCATTTAAAGTGGAGGAAGAGCTCCAAGGAAGGGCTTTGCAGACATAACAGCATCTATCTACCTTACTCTGTTGTTTCCAAGGGAACCAGACCTTCGATGCACTTGAGTCCAGACTTGATGCTAAACCCCTCTGTACACAGTCCTGTTTTGCTCTGAGCCTATCCAAACAATGCCTTATTTAAATCTCACCTAAGGTCTATCATCCCTTCAAATCCTATAACAACCACACTGCGATCCTTTGTTTGGAAAGAGACCTCAGAGGCCCCTGGTGTGCAGCCATCTCTCCTTTGGTGCTTTGTGTACACCATAGGCCTGAGTTTGCTGAATAAAGATTCCTTCCAGTGATCTTAGGCAAATTGTGATAGAGCAAGGAGATCAGTACGGCACATCAAACCAACCACAATGTAACAGTATTTTTTTTTCCAGAATTTTCCTACAGTCCAATATAGGAAACATGAAAGAAAATTTGCCAAATGAACCTGTGACTATAATTCTAACTACTGAGGAAACAGAAATGTGGAGGATCACAGTTCAAAGTCAGTCCTTACAAAAAGGTAGAGATCCTCATTCACAAATAAACCAGGTGCGGTCATTCATCCCTGTCCTCCCCTCTCTGTGAGAGGCAAAGGTAGAAACACTGTGGTCTGAAAAAGGTCATGGACAAGATTATGGGATTCTAACTGAAAAATAACTGACACAGAAAGACTGGGTACGTGACTCAATTGGTAAGACTCCATGCTTACATAGTACAAGAACGTATGTTCAAGCCTAATATTGTTGAGAGATAGAGAGGGGGTGGGGAAGAGAGAGACAGGAAAGCAAGAAGAGGGAAGAGGCCAGGATGGAAGGAAGGGAAGAAGAGAGGAAGGGATTGGGGTAATGATTAATTGCATAGGTAATGGCAAGTTGGAAAAAGTCTTGAGACAGGAACAAGTATGGACTAAGCAGCAAAAGTCATTAAAACAGCAGTCCTTGCTCCTGCCTGGAGCCCCACCTCTCTTTTTAGCAAGGTCAGGTTTTGGTGGAATCCAGGCAGCCCACTGGCTCCCAGACAATTGAGTACAGCCTAAAACAGGTGCCAATGCACATCTTGCTATCCGGCTGCCTCCCAGGACTAACACTGAGCTTCAAGGCTGTATTTTCAGCAGCGAGCTGGCAGTCACAAATGTCAAGCCCTGATCTGTATAATCCTCTAGTTTTTCAAGCATAGTTCAGAGCCAGGAAAGGTGGTATCAGGAAGATTTCCTGCGCTGGAAAAAAAAGTAATTTCTAGACTTGGACCAACATCTTATCAAAAGTCTTAGCATTGATTTCTATCCCCAGAAGGTTTAAAATCACTGAAGTGTTTATAGAAATTTGTTTTCTTCCTAATGGAGAAACAGCACAAAAGCACAGTGTCTCGTCTGATTGCTAAGTAAATTCATTTTTCAGGGAAAATGACAACATACCTGGTATGGTTGTAGGGAAACAATAAATCATTTAATCAATGTATACATAGTGAAGCTATAACTCTGATATCCTCTCTTTAGGACTAGCCTTCAAGTTACATGACATCAGTATTGAACACTGAGTTGAATAGCAGCATTCAAGACCTCAGTGGGCCTTTCCCAGGATCTCCAACTTAGTATGCTTCTATGAGTAAGCATAGAAGAAAGCTACCAGAAAGCACGTGTACACTGCCCTTTAGAGCTTGGAAACTGCTCACGTCCTAATTACATCATTCTTACATTTGTCTATCCCTCTAGACTCTGAAAGTCTCTATGTTTCCACCAAAACAAAAACAAGAACATGCTGATCTTGACTAAACCATCCGGAATGTGAGGAAAACCTGCAATGTCAAAGGGGTGAGGAGAGGAATGGTTCTATATGCAATTCTAAGAGGTTGGTTAGGGAGAACGTTTTTCTTGAAAGCAACAGTTCCAGAGGGGGTGGCTTTCAATGGCTCTGATGTCACTCATGTCACTCCCTCACCATCACCCAAGTGCATAGATATACAGAAGACACAGGCACGCCTCACCTGCATGTTCCCACAGACGTCAGGCTGACATGAAGAATAAAACAACGGGCTTCCAAAGAAGAGAAAGAAACCTGCCAAATCACACTACCTTGTATATTTCACAGATAGGAAATTTGAAAATGCGTCAAGTCCCAAAGTTTGGTTGTTTACACTGCTCCTGCTTTGGGGTGGTCAACCTGCCAATCTAGTCCAACCTACTCGAAAAGGGATATGTGAGGATGCATGTGCCATTACTATAGAATATGGGATATTAAAATAAAAAATATTCCAGCTCTTTGATTTCCTCTGATTTTGTGGGTAATACAATAACCAGAATGAGATAGCTGGAACCAATAAAATCTGATTTATTGCATTAAAGGCAATCTTTATAGCACTTATTTATGGTACATTACATCTAAAATCCAATTTCACAGGCTGCTGTTTGAAACTTCCTGTTCAATCATAAATACACTACATACACTGCACCTCAGTGCCATAGAGTTAGATTATATAAATGTCTGTAGCCCCAGAAGGTATTGAAATTCGGTCATGATGGTGGTGAGTGAGTTGTACAGTGATTTTCCTAACCACTCTTCAACCAAAAAGAACCAGTCTGTTAGCACTGGATAAATGCTGAAAATTCAAATACTTCTATTATTAAACCTACCCAGGTAACTATATATTCATGGATAAAAACGTCATAGAAAACTGAGGTAATTGATATACTACAAGAGGTGTGTGGTAATGTCAGGAAGTATATTTTCAAGCCAGTGAGCAAAAGTACGACACCATTGGTATTAAAAGGAGACACATGACCAAGCCTGCACATGCTACTTTGGAAATATAACCTTAAGTGTCTACATTCATACACTTCAATGGAGAAGACTAGATTCTGTTCAATTACTGTAATCATTGGCAAAGACAGGGCAAAGAACGCAATTTGACTTTCAGGGAAGAACTGTCATTTGAATCTTAAGCAAAACTTCACATTGGCTTAAGAAAGGTTTTGCCTTACAATCAGCTCCAATCTTCATACATTTTCCTCCCCAGGTAGTAGATACATGTAAATGGAAAGGCTGGAAGCCTGCCTCACTTGACAAGCAAGCAGACTTTTTTGTGAGAGATTGCAATCTTTGGCACTTAAGTTTTGTTTGCTAAAGACAGATCAACCTCCTAGACATATATAAATACGTACTGTGTCTGTTACACACCTGCTAAGTATTGGAATACAGTATTGGATCTAAACACAAATGGCAAAATAGTGACAGGAATGATGAGAAATAATGCAAAACCCAAACAACTAACACTTGGGACTCTGTATGTCAGGCAGGCATTGAGCTCTGGCAGAAAGGCACATAGAGTACCTAAGGACTAGTGTTAATAGAATCTGAGAGGCTGCTTTAAAAAAAAGTGACAGAAATTTCAAATACAAATGGTGTGTACACAGTCCTTACCAGGTAAAACAGATCTTTTGGAACCGTCTATTTGCAACTACTGATCTGGAGAAACTGAGTTAACTCTACTACTCTGTTCATTCCTAGTCCTCCTCCAGTGAAGTTATTATTAGTAGAGCTGAGGATTATTTTACCAGCTCAGCTAAGTGTGAGTCAAACCTCATCCCTTCACGAAAGCCTTAGGCTAGATTAATGGCAGCTAGAATCCAAAAGGTGATGAGAAAGAGCAACCATTAGTGAACAGGTGTGCTGGAAGTTCAGACTGATTCTTAAAATGCAACTGAAGCAGGATCCACTCAATATATTCACATTAGCTTCCCTACTGCACAATTTGAAATGGTTAAATAATTGTCATTAATCGCAGACAAATACCATCTCTTTTTTTAAAAAAATAAAATAATAGAAAAATGGAATCAATAGATGTGAGGAGAAGCCAAGGAAAGGGATTCATAGTGTAGGAGAAGAAACTCTAAAAACTAAGGGCATAAAATGTCATTTGAAATTGAGTTAGTAGGATTTAATCAAGGTATTTAAATGCATTCTACAATCGAGTACAACTTACATTCAGTATTTAAGTCTGATTCAATATAATAATGATGGACTTCCATTACATGAGAGCTATTCAGTGATGCCTATGAAACGATTGTAGACAAATTATCTCTGTGACATACTACAAGTCATGTCCATAATTTAGTTTAAGATGCTTACGCTAAGTATAGTAAGGTTTGGAAGTCTTTGGGTTCACACTGAACTTTCTTGTCCCTTGAACACATTTTTTTTTGCATTTTTTATTGTAATTAGTAAAAGGGTTACATGATATTTGCCAGATAGAAGGTGCATTAATTCACATACATTGATACCCTTTCACATGTCTTGGTACCCATTTCCCTCCCCCCCCCCACATCCCCCACCCGTCTTGGTTTTCCCCCCTTCCCTATCAAATTTCAAATAACCAAATACAAATAAATTCAATATATCAGATAACAAAGTGAGATAGAACACATTTAAAGAAAAGAGAGATGGCCTTTTAGCCACTATTATCTCATGAATTATTCTGTAAAAGGTACTCTTTGTATTGGTCCTTTGGTTGTCTATTTCATAAACATTTTCTGAAATATGAATTAATAAGATACTGACCTAGTCTTCAATAAATTAATCTCCTACTCTTGTCTAATTAGAAGGAAATGGCACCAACCCAGTTCTCCAATGAATCGTCTCAGAAGTATAAGAGTATAATTTAAGCAATGAGTTTGTGGAGATCTAGTAGGTCCAAGTAGACTCTAGATACATATGATCAGAGACCTAGAATTTTCTTTGTTCTGGAGAATGAGATCTCTAAGAAATACTGCAAATATGGTAATGCGGGCTTGATTGATACATGTTATGCTTCAGGATTTGGAGCAGACAGGTAGAGTGTAGGTCCATTATAGATGATGTAAAAGTACATTTGTACTTCCTTATAAAATAGACCAGCACTAGAAATAAGATCTTATATCCAGTCAGCATCTAATCAATGGGTTAGTTGTCTAGGACACGAGTTCCTTCATCTGTGTGGAACCCATAAGAAAAGAGATTCCTACTCCAGAATATGAGCCATGTTTGCTTTCTAAAAATATAGCTATGGCAATTATATTGTTCAGTCTATACTTCACAGGAAGATAATTCAGAAAATATGGTTTAACTAAAAACAAACCAATGCACAATAAGACTTCTAGCTCAAATCAACTTTTTAACAATCTGGAGCACTTAAATCCATTCTTTTGAGCCCTTTGATTATCAGCAGAAAACTTACTTATAATACCCAGGGGAAAATATACTTATAGAAGAAAATCATTTAAATGGAACAACTGCTGGAGCAAAGCCAACTCAGGTCCAGATATCCAAATCTCTCTAATGTGAGTATGAAGCAGTGCCTAGTACATTCCACATGAAGAGGTTTCCCTATTTTCAGCATGCCCAGCGTGCCATGCCCAAATGCACATTGTGTCACAAGGTCTTAAAACCTTCATGCTTCACCAAGATCTAATAGATTCTCCTAATGGTTGTGTTTATTCTGCTTCATTTACTTTGGACTCAGAACTTCCAACTAGAGTGGACCTTAGAGATGATTTAATCTCTCCTCTACCAATTCCTTTTTAGTTGTGATTTATTCAGATGCAGAAAAACCTAGAGATGTGTACACATCTGGTGATGAGTAGTCCAAGAGTGATTGAAACTCCTGTCCCCTGCTACTGTGCCACTTGAGGGGGAATCTGCCAAAGTGCTCTGACACCTTTGTAGAGCACTGTGCGCTCAGAAGCGACCTTAGCGTATCACGTCTGCTTCCTTGAAGACTTGATAAGAAGCAAGGCAGAGGCTTATGAGGATGCTCTGAACCAACTGTTCTCTGTCTAGTTAACAGAACTATTGTCAGAATCAAGTGAAATAGACTAGGTGAGAAAAATAGAAACAGCGGCTTTGTAAACTTCATAGCAAATCGAAGGGATTTTTGCCATCATTAAATCTAAAATAAAATTGTATGAAGTTTCTCTCAAGAATAACATGGGGCCAGGAGTTTGGCCTAGTGATAGAGTGCTTGCCTAGCATGCATGAAGACCCATGTTCAATTCCTCAGTATCACATACATAGAAAAAAAGTCAGAAGTGGTGCTGAGGCTCAAGTGGTAGAGCTCTAGCCTTGAGAAAGTCCAAGGACAGTGCTCAGGCCCTGAGCTCAAGCCCAGGACTGGCCAAAAAAAAAAATAAGCTGAATGTCATAAATGTAGGGAATACCACAAACTATCTATGCCAAATTTTATACACAGAGAACTGAATATCCTTAAAGGCATGTCAAAAATGAACATTAACTTTATTATGGTAATTATCTGAGGTTAAAATAAAACTTGAAATTCAGCGAAAAGAAGTTTACCGCAACTTGTAGAAACTTGTTTACTTTCTAAAATTGTATTGAAATACCAATACTAAGAGCTTTAAAAAAACAAACCTAAGTTCATAATTTCACTTTTTATAATTAAAGGAAAATGCATTTTAAAGTGCCTATAAAATGATAATGCATTATTTTATTCTCTGTCAGTGATGTTATACATACGCAGTTCTAAGCTTTTAATAGTCTCTCTAGCAATTTATGGAGCTAATAAGAAAGTGGATTTTCACAAATTAATAGATTTTTTTCCCCCCATGAAATACCAACTTGTATAAGAATTCACAACATGGGATTTTTCCATTACTCCTGTGTGGTCTTCGTCTGGGAAGCCTTTTCTCAGCATCACCACCTCCATGTGGTACCCAAAGATGATCTCGCATATATGCTCTAACTTCTTAAGATAGCCAGAGGGCTGGGAGTTTGGCCTAGTGGTAGAGTGATTGCCTAGTGATAGAGTGCTTGCCTAGCATGCACAAAGACCCAGGTTCTATTCCTAAGTACCACATACATAGAAAAAGCTGAAAGTGGTGCTGTGGCTCAAGTGGTAGAACTCTAGCCTTGAGAAAGTCCAAGGAGAGTGCTCAGGCCCTGAGCTCAAGTCCAGAACTGGCAAAAAAAAAAAGATAGCCAGAATTCTCTCTCCATTAATCCTTTCCTCACACCTCTTAGTTATTCTATTTTTCAAACAGTCCTGTGTTCTTGTGCCCTTGTAGTAACATTTGTGTTTACTTGGTGGCCTATCCCTGGGACCAACACTGCCTTGAATGGAAGATACCTCATGGGGTACTCAGCACCTAGTGTGGGGCTTGGCACCTGGCATGACCAATTTGGGCTGCTCAGTATGATTTGGCTAATATCATTTTGTTGACTGTTTCCCCCACCCCATGCAATTAAAAAGAAGAACTTTTAGAGACAGTTTTTCTTTTGATTAATTCTTTGGACTCAGCATATGGCCATAAGAAAGCAGTCAAGTATTTAATATTTAGTATTTACTGCTGAGTTTACAATAGCAGTGTTTTAATAGAAAATGAAATCATGCAGACAGATTTTTTTAATCTGTAGGGCTTTTAAAAACACACCCTAAACGATATTCCTTCAAAGAAATACTGTATAGTGATTGAATACAAAGGAACTTCTGATTTTATCACTTAGAGATTGACTGGGTTTTAGGCACAGCAAAGAGATGCTGTCCCATGCTCTTAACGTAACATAGCCAATGTTTGCGAAGAGACAGCAGAATAACGAAGTGAAGGAAGTCCTTAATTTTCAAACACAGCAAAAGTTAGTGGTGGACATGTCAGTTCTTCTGTATTTGAGCTAAGCCCCCAACTTGCTTGACCACTCTATGCTCTAATTTTCTGCTTTTCTAATAAAGGAACATTAAATAAGACAATCTTTTCAAGTTCTTCAAAGGGTATGTGGTTCCTCTGATACACTGATAACCAAAGTTCAAGAATTGTAAGTTACACCATAAAAAGAAACCATCACTAAGCGAATACATATATAATGCCCCATATGGTGACAGATATTATGATGGCAGAAAGCCAAGGGAATGGAGAAAAAAAGTAGTTACCTTTGTATCCAAGATAGCCTCTATGGAACTATGCCTTTGGATCAGATCTGAGTGAATGAAAAAGATGCTCGGGAAGTAATGGAAGAACTTTACAGATCGACCAGAAAGGGAAAAAGCCCAGAATACAGACCACAGTTCCTCTGTTGAGGGAGCCAGGAAGGAGCTGGTGGGAGGGGCTTATCACTCAGGGCCTGTAGGCCAATCAGGACCTTACAGTGTTCCAGGTGACATAAGAAACAAGTCGGCAGGGAAGTAGGACATTATTATAAGTCTGTTTGAAAAGTCAGTGACTACTTTGCCATGGAGAAGACACTAGGATGAATCCAGCCATTTGGGTTGAATCCTTTTTTAACTATGGATTTGGTACCCATAAGAGCTGAAAACTAAGGGAGAACTATATTAGAGGTATTGTGACTTTGGCTTGTATTTTAAGATTATATATATACATATATATATATATATATATATATATCTCCTACATTAGATAAGCAGGTAGATGTAGATAAATGAATCTAGAATCAGGATGGAGACCTTGGAGCTCAAGGTAAAATTTTCATATGTGGAGAAGACTTTGTAATTAAAGACCCTACCCAATCAGAAGGTGAAGTCAAAGTTATAGAAGCAGCCCAGATACCCAGCTCCAGATGAGTGGATCCAAACAAGTGTGGTATCTATATACAATGGAACAATTATGTCATTTTTCAGGGAAATGAATGGACCTAGAACCAATCATGTTAAGTGAGGGAAGCCAGGCTCAGAAAGACATATACAGAAGCTAGATCTAAAATACACCATGGCATGACAAATTATACAGGCCTCTAGGCGTGCACCACACAGTGAGGTCAAAGGAGGAAACAAAGGCACAATGATCACTTAAAACAATAATTACTGAAATGAACCCCAGAAAATGGAAACAGAAAGTTTTTGTTGTTTATTTTCCTTTTCTTTTTTTCTTGTTTGTTATTTATCTGTCTTTGGGAGGCTCAGGAGAAGCACAGAAAGGGAGGGACAATGGTTGAACAGATGCAGCAGAGGCACTCACTACACACTATGTTGAAGAGGAACTACACAACTTAGGGGATGTGAGAGGAAAAGTAGAATGAGGGAAGGGGTGACACTGTCTACAAAATGTACTTTTTACCTGACTTACGTAACTATGACCCCTCTGTTCATCACCTCTATAATAACCATAAAATATTTTTATAAAGAAGAATAGAAAGAGGGTGTGTGATCAAGCTAGTTAAATGCTGCCCGTAGGGACCGCCTTTCCTATTTCATTTCCTATCTCTGAGTACATTCTCCTCATTGCTCAGAAGAGAGATGACTTCAACAATGGTTTTCCCATTCTTTCCCCACTATATCATATATTTCCAAGTATTGAATTCCCTTCCTTTCCTCAGGCTAAAATCAAATCTTCCCTAAATCGACTAATCTCTTTTTTTTTTTTTTTTTGCCAGTTCTGGGCTTGAGCTCAGGGCCTGAGCACTGTGCTTGGACTTTCTCAAGGCGAGAGCTCTACCACTTGCCTAGCATGGACTCTACCACTAGGCCCTTCAAGTCATCTCTTACTGGATGAGTAGACAGTCCATCTGCCAGCTTTTAGCTTGTCTTTTCTGGAACCCATTGATGACACTGGCATTGGTCAGTTTCTTGACACAGGACATATGATTTGCTCCTCAGAACTCCTCAGAGACCTCCTGCCCAGATGTGTTCAGTCTCCTGCATTCCTATTTAAGGCCCTGTTTGTTGATGCCCGAGGCATTCCCCCATTTGTTCTCAGTGTTGACTCAACCAAGGCCCACCCATTGCTGGCCCAGAGCCTTTACACTCTGAAGACTTTTTCTAGTGTACATTTCTTCCCCTTCTGTGTCTAGGAAAAGATAACTGTTCATCCTTCAGTCATTCAAAACCACTGAACCAGAAATGGCTAGTCCAAAATCCTACTTTTTCCATAAAGATTTCTCTGATACATCTTGGCAGTTACTTTGGACTCTGTACTCTTTTTTTTTCTTTTTTTTTATTGTAATTAGTAAAAGGGTTACATGATATTTGCCAGATAGAAGGTGCATTAATTCACATACATTGATACCCTTTCACATGTCTTGGTACCTGTTTCCCTCCCACCCCATACCCCCCACCCGTCTTGGTTTTCCCCCCTTCCCTATCAAATTTCAAATATCCAAATACAAATAAATTCAATATATCAGATAACAAAGTGAGATACTATACCAATATGAGATAACCAAGGGACAGCAAAGGAGATGAGAGACAACATAGTACATTAAGGACAACAATCATTCATTATATGGCTTTTGTTTCACTATCCTGGACTCTGTACTCTTAATGCCGTATTTCATTTCACTTTAAGTTACTTCACAGAGGTGTAATTATTCATTGCTGTTTTATTGAACAGACAGGAAGCTCTTTTGAAGTAGAGTTGATATCCTGTTTACATCAAGAGGTCTATGGCTCCCAGAACATTGAATTAAGTAGAGATTTATATTTTTGTTTAAATGAAATAAATATTTGATTCTTTTAACAAAGGTTTGATATGAAAACCACCTTCTAAACACTGATTTTAAAATGTTGGTTTTATCATTTGTTTTAGTCCATCAAGTAAATGCCTAATTTTATTTTCATCACCTACAAAATGTTGATAGGTAAATTCTTAGAAATAAAAAGAAAGCAAAAAGGAAAAAAAAGAAGAGAAATTGATAATGAACAGGGGAATTTATGTGTTTTTTGGTTTGTGTTTGCTTTTAAGTCTGCTATATTTCTTTGGCTGACAATCTAGGCAATACCCTTGAGCTTTTCACGATAAGGTTAAAAAATTTCTGATATCCCTGTATAAAGTTCAGATACTATGCTTATGCCTTAGGATTCTTTCCCCTTCTTTTCTATTTTGTTTTTTAGCACAGCTATAAGCTTCTCCTGGGAGTAAACTATAAAGCCAAGATTTGGTACTGTCTCTCTCTTCCATTTCAGACAATGACAAATTATATGCTATGAGATATGAAATAGCAAAACATCAATTGTTTAGAATACTCAGTAGCCAAGAAGATATTGTAATTAACATGAGGATCAGCCTAGACCTTTCATTGGAATGCATTGCATAATTAAACCTTCTTTTTATGATTTTGACAAACATTATTTACTCTCAGATGGTTCTCAAGGTGCAGGAGCTAGCTATGCTTTATAGACACCATACTATACAAATTGACACAAAAACACAGAGCCATCAACAGGCCTGGTTCTTCATATTCTGGGAGCTGACTGGAATGACCCATGTAGGGACACTGGAAATTAGCCAGCATCTGAGAAGTCCCCAGAACACTGCATATTCACACATACAAGCCTCCCTCTTCATTCCACCTATGACTTAAGAAGAAATCAATAATTCAGAGACCACATTGATTGGATGAAATAGTTACCATTTATCAAGCACAAACTCTGCCAGTCACAAAACTAAGCATTTTAGATTTAAATAAAAATAAAAAAGTCTCCCATCCAAGTACTAACCAGGCCTGACCTTGCTTAGCTTCTGAGATCAGACGAGATTGGGTGAGTTCAGGGTGGTATGGATGTAGAGATTTACAATAGAACAAAATCTAGAGACATAAGGCCAAATAGTACAACACTAATTGTAAGGACCTCCAGGATAAGGAAACAAAAGTCATATAATGAGTGACTGTTGTCCTTAATGTACTATGTCATCGCTCATCTCTTTTGCCATCCCTTGGTTATCTCATATTGTTACAATTTTTCACCTTGGTTATTCGAAATTGGATAGGGAAGGGGGGAAATCAAGATAAGCGGGGGGGGGAGGGTGTGAGGGAAATGGGGAACATGTCATGAGAAAGGGTATCAATGTTTGTGAAGTTATGCACCTTCTATCTGGTGAATATCATGTAACCCTTCTATTAATCACAATAAAAATTATTTTTTAAAAATAAAAGGCATAAAAAATAAAAATAATCTCAATTTTCACTGTTACTTTAAAAGGTAGATAATTTTACCCCCAAGTAAATGGTAGAGAATATTATTGGATAGCTTTATTTACTTCCCTCATTCTACACAGTAATTAGTTACAGAATTTGAACCCAGGGTGTCTCGTGGGGAATCCATGCAGAGAATCATGCTTTTGCATCAGTATCTACTATTTTCTGAAATTCTCATATTACACCTGCATTCTCAGAACTGTGTTGTGACCAGAGATCTAGAGGGAAAAAGACAAGTGTATATACATGTAACCACTCTCACATTACTTAATAACCCCACAAGCAAGATGGGAAGCAATTCTTATCATGAAGGGATGTGTCCTTGAAGATTTAATCGAAGTTGATTAAATCTCATTTTCCATCATCCATTTCTATTAGACACATTAAAGCTTAGTATGCTTTACATTTATGTAGGTTTAAATGGCATTATTTCCATTTAACTCATTGGTAAATTTTCATAGAACCTAACAGTTTTTTTCCTGTTGTATGCTTCATAATTGAGGGAAATCTTTCTATGATTTTGAAGCTATGCAAATCTGTCTTCTGGGATCCACTGATAGATGAGTTGGCCCATGTTGGGCTGGTATACCAGTGGAAGTTTAGTCTTGGAGGTTCCTTGATTGGCACATGCCTCTTCTGTAAATTATGCACCTTCTGTATGACTCAGCTTACAATGGATTATTTGCAGTTATCCATGTCTGGAAAAATTGTGTTATGCCATCTCTCTGAATGACTGGCATCTCCAGAACAGCCATAGTCTGCTTTCAAACCAAATTTTACAAGACTGTAAACCATGAAAACTAAAGATTCTTCAAGGTGCAACCGCCCTGCATGATTTTTATTATCATTTGGTTTCTGTGCAGCTATCTCTGTGATTTTCTTCAACCAAACAAGAATTCTGTCTTATTATTTTGGATCATTATGTGAACTACCTTAAGTGTTTGAATTCCTTTTTATTTTGCCTTTGCCTTTAAATTTGAATGGAATCTACTTTAAAAATATTTAATAAATCATTTGCTTTTCATATGGGTATAGAATTATCTTGATTATACAAGATATTCTGGTTATTATTTGGGGGCAGATAAGAGCTATGACATCCCATAAAAATGTGTGGGGAAAGAGATATAGCACAAAATAAGTATTTAATACTTTCCTGGAAAGCCCTAAGGAGCAAATAAGTAGATGTAGTTTGAATTCATCTACTGTATAGACACACTATAAAGGAAATGTGACAGGATTAAAAATATGTACCTCTACTTTATTTGTGATGATCAGTGCCTTCAATCGTAATCTCTCCAATTGAATTATTCCTTTATAATAATATTGATGCAGCAAAGTTTCTGGCAATCCATAGAAATATTGTTACTAATTATCCACCAGTCTTTCTATACAAAATAACCTTTACCTTTACAAAGAATAATGCATTTCAACTGATAGGTAAGGGATAGCCTTAGGTATAGAACTGACAAAATCTAGAGTAGAGGCTTAAAAAAATCTGTTGATAAAATATTACAAAACTAACCAAGCTAGGAAAACAATAGGAAAGAAAACATTTGGGAAAGGATATGGAAATCTTCAAAGCCTTTTCAATGCCAGAATATTTTAAGGTCCTTTCCCTTGTGTCCCCCTCTTCCTGTACCCATTTGGTTTTCCAAATGTCAGCTTGAGCCTGCTGGTCAAATCTTGTTTCAGGGAACTGACTTGTGGAAGTGGCACAGCAGGCATTAAAGATGTCATTAAGCCAGCATCTGCTCTTGGACACATGAACCTTAAATGGCCCGAAAGCATATAATGTGCCATGCCGACTTAAGAGAAATAAAGCAATGGGCAATAAAAAGAGACAAATATGCTCTAACAAAATGTTAATTTAAATGTGTGCAGGCATGTGTACATGAGAACACATAAGGGGTGCTAATATACTCCTCTTCTTTTAGATTCACAGCACTGTGCACAAAAGTGGGCTATTATAAGCTATGTTCTGATAATAACATATGCTGTATGTTCTTTTTGAAGAAATCCACTTTGCACTCATTTTTTGCCCGTGTTATGTCATCATTGATGCCATTTACATTTCTTCAACCTTTGATCATAGAGATAGGGTCTCACCTTTCAAAATAAGTCCATATAGCCTGTAAGAGTAAAGATATCCATCACCCAACATGAATCATCATCCCAAAGAAGTGAAATCCTTTTGTGGCACCTTGATGCAAAAAAATGTTCTGAGCATCTCAACCTCCAAAAATCACATGAAATTAAATTCACTTGCAATTCACCCACTGCCTCTATTTTTAAAAATATTTTTACAAAGTAGCAAATTGTTTCCACTCAGTAAAAATGATGGATTATTATATAGTGCAAAAAATTAATGAGCAGATGGAATACAAACCCATTATTCATTAAAATATTGCACTGGGTTAATTCAGCAAATAAAAATGGAGAATAGAGCAGATGGCCATTTATAGTTCTCTTGATTTCTTAAACTACTTCTTTACAGCCAGCACTCCTCCTATATTTAACTTGAAATGCACAGCTCTTACCATATGCACAGTAAGCAAGCATTCATGTGACCTCATCAACTTCTCCTATAAAGCAGCAATGATTTTTATGATTTAGTTAAAGGAACACTATACACTCCCTGAGCAAGCAGTTCCCATATCTCCAATATTCTGGCAATAGTTCATATTTCCTAGACTCAGTAGATCCGTGCCATTGTTATCTGGTCAGAAGTAAGTTCAAATAGGCACATGGGTAAAATTTCACAGAAAGAAATGATCTGCTGTGTTATAAATGCTGAAGTATGTCAAGCATACATAAAATTACTATGAGATAAAGTAGTGTTTCTCTTAAGGTAATACTTTCCTTTTTGCATCACACCAAATTCTAAAAGGTATCACATTTTAAAGAACAGTCTTCAGGTATAAAGCAAATGGAATTTTCAGGCACTAAAATTGAATCTACTTTTCGGGTAATCTCCATTACAGCAGAACATTCACATGCTAGAAATTTCCTGTCTGTCTGTCTGTCTGTCTATGAAAGCACAGAACATAGATGTGGCTATGCATGTAAATAGAAGCACTGCTTATTAGAACTCAAATCAGGAGGCAATCCAGGCAGAAACAATAAATTTTTGTATAATAGTATAATACAGGTAATGTGCTATTGCTAAATACCAACCTGGATGAATTTTACAGACATTATTCAAAGGCAAATACAAGGGCATATATCATCACATTGCATTTATAGGAAGTTCAACGCCTGGCAAAACCACTCTGATGACGGAAAGCTATGTAATGCTGACTTGAAGGAAAAGTGGGAGCCAATAGCACAAAATGGGGTTAGAGGAATTCTGTACGTTTTCTTATTTAGCTTCCAGCTGGTTCTCACTTGGATAAATTCCTACTGGGAAAATACACTGAGCAGGGCACAAGGCCTAGAGCAGTATCTCATTTTTAAAACAGCCTTGGCAAACAAATCTGAGAGTCTCTTTTCTCCAGTGAACATGCTAAAACCCAGAACTGGGGACGGCCCTACTCGATCTTCATTTATTTCTGGCTTCAATAGCTGAAGGCAAATAAAAAAATCTATCTTTAGATCAAGTATATCTGATACAAAAACTGTATTTAAATCGCACTCCTGTCTCTGCAGCCAACACTGGGGAAGCTCCTTCTCTACATTCAGTCCAACATTCACATCTGTAGGCACAATTTTGGTTTTGGTTGTTTGTTTAGTACTGGATCTAGGTGATATCCCTTAGCTCTTTTGCACAAGGCTAGTACTCTGCCACAGCTCCACTTCTGGCTTTTTAGTGGTGAAGATAAGAATCTTAGAGATTTGTCTGCCTGGACTTGCTGTGAACCACAATTCTCAGATGTGAGCTCCTTGGGTAGCTAGGAATAGAGGTATGAGCCACCAGTGGCTGGCATAGCCATCATCACCATCACCACCACCATCATCATCACATTGGTAGTAGTGTTACAATATTATTCTTATTGCCATTCACCTCAGCAGTTAATGAACACAATGCATCTTGATTAGTGTCACCCCTTCCAACCTTCTCTCCTATCTTTGTAAAATCTATTTCCCTCAGTTATCCTAATTTTTTAAGATATATTCTTTTTGATTTCCCCTTCTCTAAGCTTAGACCTTCCTCCCACAGCTCCAGTAAGCATGAGGGACTCAATTTTCATTGTCTTTGTGTTCATCCTTTGTCAATTCCTTGTTTTTTTCTTAAGCATTGTTAACAACTTTGCTTTGAAAGTGAACATAGGCCATTCTCTGGGCCTCGTTCCTGTATCTATCTCACTGACACTATGGTTAGCTCCCTGAAGACAAGGAGCTTCCTTGCTTTCTCCTATTCATTTTGAAACATGTTAAAGAATTTGCACCATGGAATTGGTTAAGTGAGAGGGAGGGTGATAATGGAAGGGTGATCCATTGGGCACATAAATGGTCATAGTAAATTTGAACATCCCCCACATAAGTTTTTGAAGGCAAACTTAAAAAAAAAATTGAAAAGTGTTCCTGCTGCTTCCAACATTTCTGGAGTCCCAATAGCACTAAGGGCAATTATTGCACGAAATATCTATGTTACAAACTAACCAGTACATAAAGTAAAAATATGGCCTAACCCAAAGGAAAAAAATAGCATGCAAGATATAGAAACTAAGGGAACTCTCTTAAAGTTTCTGTTTAAAATAATTTGATAGAACCCCCTATTAAACCATACCATCTCATTTTATTCCCCAGATAAATTTGATTCTATGACCAATAAAAACTAAAAATTTCATTCATTTTGCTCTCACTTCTTATGAGATTATTAAAACTCAGGGATCCAATTTCTATCACTTTAGGAAGACATTATTTAAGTGTTAAATGGGCTTGAAATGAAGAAATAAAGCATTTGTATGTGTCTATTAAACCCTAAGGGAACTGATGAGAAGCCAAAATTCTGACAAAAGTTTTCTAACTACAGGAGCTGTTACTGGAATCTATTTGAATTAGTATGCAGAAAACAGTTGCGAACAATTTACTTTAGACATAGTCCTCAAAATAAGATTTAAAGACTGAGGTTCAAAAAGTGATATATCCTCTGTCAAAAGATCTTCTCATATAACAATTATTTTAAAATATTTAAATCTCAAAGTCAAAAATTAACAAGAAGGCCATTCGCAGTTGAAATTAGCAAGCAATCTGAGTCTCCCTGAATCATGTCCTCTTGATATAGTCTCAGGATCATGAGGCACAAAAAATGTACTTGCCAGAGAATTCATCCATAAGATACAATCATTTTGGAAAGGAAAACCAAAGTATGGAATGAAATAACAAACACACATGAATTAGTCATTTCTACTACTAGGTTAGTGAATATAAGAATGACAACATTGTAGTGAATATATGAATGACAATATTGTAGAAAAGGCTCATGTTAATATGCTTTGTGAAATGATGCCAAGTATGCATTATATTCTATCCATCCACCTATCTTCCATGCCAACATATGTGCATGTGTGTGCGTCCTTACAACAGATCAAGAGTTTCTGATTACAGTAATACAATCATTAGTTATTATACAATGAATACAATTAAAGAAAATGTAAAAAATGAAATAGAAACATAATTATCAACGTTAATGTAACAGTGCCAAATTGTCCAAAGGAGATTATATTTTTCATTGTCCTATTATAACATATTAATGTTGTTCCATGTGCATACAATCATATCTGATCATATTTTCTCTCAGCAGGGATCTTAATGATCTAAGAACCCTTGCCCATTACAAATATCACCAGAGACATTCCCAAAACAGTGATTCATTCAATGTCACTCAACTTGCCAATAGCAAAGACATGATTAAGGAATGATTAGAATTTAGGCTTTCGAGTTTAGAAAGAATACTGATATGTATTGAATTAACTGAATTAATATTTTGTTCTGTTACATACACACATCTTTCATTTTTGTTGCTGTTGGCTGGGGGAAAACAAGATGAGGGGCGGTGGGGGGGGAGGGAAATGGGGACCAAGACATGAGAAGGGTATCAGAGTATGTGAAGTAATGCACCTTCTATCTGGTGAATAGAATATAACCCTTCTATTAATTACAATAAAAATATATATAGGAAAAAAGTGTGTAGTACCACTTTCCTGTAGGCCTTGTTTTTTATATATGTCACCCCTTCTTCAGTGTCTCACTGGGACAAGGCTCTTCCAGCACACAGCTCTTTGGTTGAGGAATACACTCAAAGCATCTGCAGATCATAGCAAAGAACCCAGCCAAGTTACCCTACCTTCTCTAAGAAGCTTTTGAGGGATGCTTAACAAAGTGCCTTGTTAGGGAATATGAAAATATGCTTTCATCAAGAGTAAACTGGGACAAATGAGCAGACAACAAGATCTGACACTGACACAGAAAGTTTCTTTTTTGCAACTTTGGCATAAGTAAGCATGTGAGGTCCAGAGAGGTGATACAGTTTGCAAGATGTGCACACAGCTGATAAGAAGCAGAAGTGGGATCAGAACACAGTGCATCTAGCAAAGGTACTTTCCCTCTGTACTGGGTACTCTTGTTCTATCTTCTGGTTGAGGTCTCAATATAATCTTGAAAATGAATCCCGAGCAGGGGCTCTTCGGGAAGCTGAAATCTAGAGAACTATCATTGGAGGCCAGCTCAAGCAGAAAAGTTAGCTTAAATTCAAATGGTGTCAATCTGAAATGGAATAGAGGGGTTGGAGTATTTGGTGTTTTGTACTGTATGCATCATTTCTCCTTATAATTAGAATCAGTAAACTTGAGGGTATATTTTTCCAGTATTCATGGTGGTAGGAGGGTGGTGGAGTAATTGCCTTAGAATATTGAGGTCATGTCTCAAATGTAACTTTTCATAAAGACCCACAACTCACAGACTTAAAAATGAAGGGTTATTTCAAACACTGAATGAACTAATATACTAAAGATTTATTCTGTCATAATATTTGAGAAGAAAAATATATGAAATGGGGGCAAGTCGATTGGAAATTGAAGTCTAAAATAAAATCATTCCATAAAATATATGTCAATTGGGGGGCCGGGAGTTTGGCCTAGTGGTAGAGTGCTTGCCTAGCATGCACAAAGACCCAGGTTCGATTCCTTGGTACCCCACATACATAACAAAAAGCCGGAGTGGTGCTGAGGCTCAAGTGGTAGAGTGTTAGCCTTGAGAAAGTCCAAGGACAGTGCTCAAGCCCTGAGCTCAAGCCCAGGACTGGCAAAAAAAATATGTTAATTATTTCATAAACTCAAATAAAATGTAACCACTAAAAACTGGCAAGCATATGTCCTTTAGAACTTATTTTAATAACTGAATAACACAACTATAATTAGCAAATTGTTTATAGGCAAATGGAATTAGAAAACATTTGAAAATATTTTAACACATTAAAAAGTGTTACTGAATTTTATTTCTTCCAATCTTCACATGGAAGTCTTTTCTATAGAGAACAAAGAGGTAAAATGATGTAATCCAGTTGTAGTTAAATTATCAAGAAAAAGTCATGGCTTTTGATGCTCTTACTACAATAAGCAGTGGTGCTAATTGACTTTATTCTGTAAAAACTGCATAAATATTTTTTGTCTGTGTCCCAGCGGACCTCTGTACATTTAAAACAAAGGTTAAGAACTTTTTCCAAGATCTAACAATACTTTCTTGCTTCGTCTTTGGCTACAGCACAGGCTTTGAGACTTGGCTGAGTCTTTTCCCATTCTTCTACAGTATGTTTTGTCATGGACCACGGAGCTTTAGCTTAGGCCAGATAGACTTTACAGTCTTTTATCACTCCCAGGTAAAAATAGCTTTATATGTACTCTGACTTCAAAGAGAAAAAAAAAACAGTTCAAGGCCTCTGGACCTGTGACTCAATACTTCTCCTCTTTACGAGTTAGACATGAATATATTGCTTCCTCTACCTTGTTTCAAATGATATTTGTTTCCTCTGACCCTTTTTCATAAGATCTAGATTTAATTTTATAAGGGGACTCATTAAATTATCCTCAACCAGGTAAAGAAAAGCGATAGCTCAATATTCTCCATTGATATTAGACAGATCTAGACCCACAATCTTTTCATCTGTGCCGAAAATTACTATGAGCCTAATTTTGGTAAGAATAACAGATACTCCCAAAGAAAGAATCCTCGGACTTAAATCTGTTGAGCTACAAAGCAGATATGTAACTACTTAGAAAACAGTAATCTAATAAAAATACATATTTCTCAACTTTGAATTGCTTTTCTTTACAGTTGATTCACAAATATTATCCTTGACCTTATTTACATTGTTTTAAAAATATTTTTAACATTTTTATTGTAATTAATAGAATGGTTACATTATATTCGCCAGACAGAAGGTGCATTACTTCACAAACATTGATACCCCTTCTCATGTTTTTGTCCCTATTTCCCTCCCCCACTCCCTCCCCTCATCTTGTCTTCCCCCCTTCCCTATCCTATTTCAAATAAACATATATACAATATACCAGATAACAAGGTATGATACTGTAACAATATGAGATAACCAAGGGACAACAAAAGAGATGAGAAATGACATAGTACATTACGAGCAGCAATCACCTTATTTATATTGTTACAGATATTGGTTCCAGTTTACATTTCTTAATAATGACATCAGTATCTCTCTTTTTGGGGGGGGAGAGGGGAGTCATTCATAGGGCTTGAACTTAGGGTCTGAGCACTGTTGTTGGCTCTTTTGCTCAAAGCTAGCACTGTACTACTTTGAACCACACCTCCACTTTTTTTTTCTGGTGATTAATTGGAAATAAGAATCTCACACTTTCTTACCCAGGCTGTGTAACTGTGATCCTTAGATCCCAGCCTCCTGAGTAGCTAGGATTACAGGTGTGAGCCACCAGTATCCAGCAAACTTCAGTCTCTTTTCCTGTGTGTATGATGCAAAGTCAATATTTTCCCCTTTTAGTCCTTAAGTTATACAAAATAACGGGTTTTATTATATTTTTACATATGCATATAATGTACTTCAATTCTATTTATTCCAATTACCTAGTTTCCTTCCCAGATACTTCTTCTCCTTTTTTTTTTTTTTTGTGGGTCATGGGGTTTGAATTCTGGGCCTGGGTGCTGTCCCTGAGCTATTCAGCTCAAGGCTACCGCCCTTCCCTTGGGCTGGGCATTGTCCCTAAACTCTTCAGGTTAAGGCTACCTCTTTACTCCTGAGACACAGCTCTACTTCCTGTTTTGTAGTGATTAACTGGAGATAAGAGTTTCAGGATCTTTTGTTCCCCTCCTGGCTTTGAACTGAGATCCTCAAATCTCAGCCTCCTGCAAAGTTAGGATTACAGGAATGAGCCACTGTGCCCACCTCCCAATTATTGAATAGTCCCACTTCTTTCACACTTACTTTCTAACAACTAGATTCCATATATATGAGAAAACATATTTGTATTTCTCGATACCTTATTTTATTTAACCTGATGAACTCCAGTTCCATCCATTCCTTCAAATAACATAAATGTGTACTTCTTTATGGCTGATAAAGGATCATTCCAAGTGTGTGTGTGTGTGTGTGTGTGTGTGTGTGTGTGTATGCATGTAAAGGGTTCATGTTTGTTTTTTGCTCTTTACTTATTCATCTGATATGCACCTAGACTGATTCCATAACTTGGCTTTCATGAATGGTGCTTTTGCAATTGACATGTATATACATGGCGGTCATTTGATTGACATACATGTACATGGTGTTGGTTTGGTTGACATGCATGGGTGTACATGGTACTTCTTTGGTCAGTGTGTGTGTGTGTAGTAATAGTTCCATTGCTATATGTGTGTGGTACTGGTTCCATTGATGTGTGTGTATGTGGTGCTCATTTAGTTGACATGCATGTTACATGGTACCCATTTGGTTGGCATCTGTGTACATGGTGCGTGTTTGGTCGATGCTGTGTGTGTGGTGATTGTTCGGTTGACATGGGTGTACATGGTCTGGTTCCATTGGCATATGTGTACGTGGTGTCTGTTTGGTTGAGGTGTGTGTACAAGCACAATCGCCCATCCCATCCCATCTGAGATGGTCACACCCATCTGCATGTAGCTTAGACCAAAATGCATGGAAATGAGGAAAGACATCTCGAGCTTCCATTCAGGCTGTGAGTGGGTTGAGTGAGCAGTTCTGACCACTCTGTCAGCCTTTGGTCCTCAAGGTTTTCCCATCTGATTTGTTGCCCGGCACATCCTCCTCTCTACCCATACAGAAGGGCTTCACCGACAATTCTCTTTACCACTCTAAACAATGCACTCTGGCCTAAAATAACTCCTTTTCTCTCTTTCCTCTTCCATATATAGAAATTCTACTCTTTCAAAAAATGAGCCTGACGTGTCCTTTCTTCAGACAAGTCCCGAGTAAGTATGCCCTCATCTACGGCTAATGGTACTTTGCTTAAATAATTTGTAATAACTACGGTGTCTTGATTAGCTACGTCATCTGGTAGGCTATGCACCTTATGGCACAGAGTCCTTGCATTCCTAGTGCATCTGTGCTAATCCTTGGTCACCAGTGCTAACTAACTCTCTTATCCCATGCCACCACGCTTCCCAGGGTCTTAGATGTACAAGAGTGTACCCAGCAGTGCTGGGTGTACAGTTGTTGTTCTTATTGACTAAGCCTGAGAGGGAGTTCCGTCACAAAGACAGGATCTAATGGATGGTTAGGTTTGTGGGTGAGAAAACCCCTACCAGGTGTAATGTGTCGACCCAAAGTCTCAACCCCCAGACCTGTAATTAAGGCTGCGAACCAGAGCGCATTCAGTTTTGTTCATCCTTTTAATGTGCTAGACACTTACATTTCAACCTTGCATTAATCTGGGATATTAATTCCACCAGCATAGCTGATGGAAGCTATAATTTATATCACTGAGAAACCTTTCTGTAGCTTAATATTCAGAGGTGTAGGACTATAAATGATATTAAGCATTAAGTCGGCAAAAGAAGTAGGAGTACAAAAAACTGCACTGTTTTAAAAACTTACAGCCAAAATTAAGGCTAAAACATTCCACAATTAAATCAGGCTGAAGTGAACAAGGGTCATGAGTTGTGCATTCATCAGAAAGGATGTGGAAGTCATAAGCTTGCTTATTGCTTTTAAGAAATCCTGGCTCCCTAAAGCACCTATAAATGATTAATTATTTATAAACAACTCTGGAAGTGTTGACATTGTATATCCCTATAAAATGAAGCATAAAATTATAATGTTCTAGCCTTCCACAATCCCTTTAGGTTAATGATGTAGTTTGGACAGGACTCAAAGTGTTCTGCAGAGACGAATGAATGCCCACATAGAAGTGGTCTTTTTTTAAACACACGTGCCCTATTTTTTTTATTAAGGTTGTCTCTTCTTGGGACTTCTGACCTTATAGTCATAGGGGGCAGTTGCATAGGCCAGAGATGTGCTGTTGACAAGTACCTCATTTGCTAAGTGATCTTGAGCAGGGCTCACCTTGCTGTAGGCCTTAAGTTCCCTAATTTTTAAAAAAATGGAATGGTTGATATTCATTTCTTTTTGATTTAAGAATTCAGTCATTTCCATTTCTAAGGTTTTCCTCACTCAGAGGAAAATGTGAGTGTTAGGAAAAAAAAATTTTGAGATTTGTGGTATATTTGCTAGCTGCAATGTACATTGTAATAAAAAGTTTAAGCTTATGCCAAGGTGTTGTCTCATGCACTGTGTACAGCTGAAGGATGCATGCAGTATTTCATAATGAGCTCAGGCTCTTTCTGCCTATCAGCTCTCCTGTGTCCTCTGTCAGGCGGGTATAAGGAATTCCAAGGTGTAAGGAATAATATGACTCCTAGAGCACAGTGTCTGATGTCATCAGGACACCATCACCATTCTGTGCTAAGTTAACAGCCAGTAGCTCACCAGAGCAGCTTCTCTAGCATTAAAATACGTTGGACAGTAATTATAGCACAGCTACAAGATGCTCCATAGAGAATCAGCTGTTAGTGATGAAATTTAAAATAAATAATTGAACTTTCAGCTTTTCATTCTGAAATCAAGCTTGGTTGTGAAAGTGAAATCTTTTTTTTTTTTTTGACTTGTTGAGGGGCTTGAACTTAGGGCCTGAGCACTGTCCTTGGACTTTTCTCAAGGCTAGAGCTCTACTGCTTGAGCCACTGCACCACTTCCAGCTTTTTTTTCTATGAATGTGGTACAAAGGAATAGAACCCAGGCCTTTGTGCATGCTAGGCAAGCACTCTACCACTAGGCCAAACTCTCAGCTCCCTGAAAGTGAACTTTTTGTATTTGAGACCCATAAACAGAAATGGAAGAAATTTTTCTCTGGGGTCAACAGAATCTGAGTTGAATTTCCAGTTGTGGCTAGACAATATTACATTGTGGTTTCTTCAAGAAAAAAAAATGCCATTCCTAAAGGCTGATTTCTGAAAGTAATTTTAGAATTTATAATGTTTTTCATTGTATTTTATTATATAGTACATATTATTTAATCACTTTGGTGTGAAATGATTAAAGCTAAGAAATGCATAATTTATCTCAAACTCCAGTGGACTGCACCCAAAAAAAATCACTTAAAATATCCAAATTAGAAATTTCATGAACAAAACCACAATGTACCAATACAATATAATCATCAGTGCTATAGATTAAAATATATAGCATATGGTATACATAATCCACCACTAAATTCACAGCTCTCAGATACGATCTATTTTTGAAATAAAAGATGTTATCTTATGATCTAAAAATAGGGTATGATATAATGTTAATCATAATGTGGAAAGATCCAGAAAGTCAAATGATAGTGTGGTTTTTTTTCTTTTGAGAGCACAGTTGCATGACTGTATCATGGAGTGTATCATGGCTACTAGATTTACTGGATATTCTGTGCACACTTTCCAAGCATGAGTTGTAATATTCTGTCTTGGAGACCAGATAGTTTAGATCATAAAACAGGCACATTTTTCATTTTAATAAGTGCCGTCAAATGACTTTCCAGAATGACTGCACTAATTCCTGCCTGATGAATATGAGAGTTTGTGTGGCTTGTACCACATTTCTATAAACACATGATATATTTTGTTCTAACGTTTACCAGTCTAGTGGGTTGGAAATATCTCTTGTCCTCGTGTGCACTTCTCTGACTCTCAATGAGACCAAAGTCAAACTCTTATATGTTTAAGAGTCATAATGAGTTTCTCTACCGCTGAAAAAAAATTCCTTTGTTGTTTATGTTCATTTTTCTATTGGAATATTTTTATTTCATATTGACTTTATAAGTCTTTTGTGTATGTTAAATTCTAAGAATATGTTGATAAATGTAGATACTATATTTTTCCAGATATATTATTCTGACCAGCTTTTATCCTTTATGATATTAAGTTTTGGGGTCAATTGCATTGACAATCTTTCTCCCTTAAAATGCATGCCTTTGTGGATTCAAGATTACAGTTCTTTTTTTTTTTTTTTTTTGCCAGTCCTGGGCTTGAGCTCAGGGCCTGAGCACTGTCCTTGGACTTTCTCAAGGCTAGAGCTCTACCACTTGAGCCTCAGCACCACTTCCGGCTTTTTTCTATGTATGTGGTACCAAGGAATTGAACCCAGGTCTTCATGCATGGTAGGCAAGCACTTTAACCACTAGGCCAAACTCCCGGCCCAAGATTACAGTTCTTTTACAGAGAATGTGATCCTGCAATACCTGAAAGTGTCTATATTTTTCCCTTACTCCCTAAGCAATAGAAGACATACTTAGAATATTTAATTCCAGCTTATTCCTCTGAGAAATTTTTTGTTATTTTTGTGCCCAGTGTTGCTATTGAGAAGTCAAATGTCAATCTGTTTTTCAGACTTCAGAAAAATTGATCTAGTCTCCCTTCCTTCCTTTATCTTGTCAATATGATACATAACCATTTTGATGAAGAATAGTAATCAGCCTTCATATTATGACTCTAAGTTCAACTTCTGACCAAGTATTACTCAATAGTCACATTTGGACTTTTTAAAAATTTTGTACATGTTCTTTGGTAAATGTTTGGTAATAAACCAGAAGTTTAGCCTGAACTTTCCCTTGCTAGGCAACTTTCTTCAGATTTTACTACTTCCTCCTCCAGCAAAAACTCCTTCACTTTTCTGAAGAGCATCCTTCAATAGTTTTCTGAAAAAATTGTTTGATCTTTTTTTCATATATTTTTATTGTAATTAATAAAAGGGGTACATTATATTCACCAGATAGAAGGTGCATTACTTCACAAACATTGATACCTTTTCTCATGTCTTGGTCCCCATTTTCCTTCCCCCACCCCACCCTTGTTTTCCCCCCTTCTCTTTCTGATTTCAAATAATCAAATAAGCT
Organism: Megascapheus bottae; assembly: GCF_031878675.1. Classification (NCBI taxonomy): domain Eukaryota; kingdom Metazoa; phylum Chordata; class Mammalia; order Rodentia; family Geomyidae; genus Megascapheus; species Megascapheus bottae. Next base: position 10,962,292 of record NC_143519.1, read on the forward strand.
TATATACAATATATCAGATAACAAGATGAAATACAGTAACGATATGAGATAGCCAAGGGACAGCAAAAGAGACGAGAGATAACATAGTACATTAAGGACAATAATCACTCTTTTTTTTTTTTGCCAGTCCTGGGCTTGAGCTCAGGGCCTGAGCACTGTCCTTGGGCTTTCTCAAGTCTAGCGCTCTACCACTTGAGCCTCAGCACCACTTCTGGCTTTTTTCTATGTATGTGGTACAGAGGAATCGAACCCAGGTCTTCGTGCATGCTAGGCAAGCACTCTACCACTAGGCCAAACTCCCAGCCAATAATCACTCTTTATATGGCTTTTCTTTCTATATCCTGGAGGTCCTTTCCTTTAGCATCATACTATATGGCCTTATGAATCTAGAATTTGTTCTATTGTAAATCTCTGTTAGGAGAGCCCAAGGTTTCTACTGATTATGACAAATGAAGGAAACCATTGAGCCTATGTTCCTTTGAGTCTAGCTTACTTCACATATGATTTTTTTCTAAGTCTTTCCATTTTCCTACAAATGTGGCAATGTCGTTCTTTCTGACAGCAGCATAGAATTCCATTGTGTATAAATACCACATCTTGTTGATCCAATCATCAACTGAGGGGCATCTGGGTTGGTTCCATATCTTTGCTACATAGTGCTGCAATGAACATCATTGTGCTAGTGCATTTAGTATGTCCTTGTTTCTGGATGATTGGGTAAATGCCAAGTAGTGGAATTGGTGGGTCATAGGGGAATTCTATGTTTAGTCTTTTTAGGGACCAGCATACGGCTTTCCATAGTGGTTGAGCAAGTTTGCACTCCCACCAGTAGTGTAGTAGTGATCCCTCCTGGCCACATCCCCTCCAGCATCTGTTGTTATTAGATTTCTTGATCCTGGCCATTCTAACTAGAGTGAAGTGGAATCTTAGAATTGTTTTGATTTTCATTTCTTTCATTTCTTCATGTGTCCATAGGCCATTCTTACTTCTTCTTCAGAGAAGACTCTCTTTAAGTCTTTGGCCCATCTTTTAATGGGATGGTTGTTTCTTTGGAGATTAGTTTTGGAGTGATTCAATTTTTTGAGCTGTTGATATATTTTAGATACGAGGCCTTTGTCCATTGTATGGTTAGTGAGGATCTTCTCCCACTCTGTAGTCTTTCTAGTTAATTTGCTAGCTATATCCTTTGCCATACAGAAGCTCTGCAGTTTAATGCAGTTCCACTCTCCCAGGCTTTCTCTGATTTGTTGTGTCTATTGGTCCTTATTAAGAAAGTTTTGACCTGTGCTAAGGAGACCTCGTGTATCTCCTATTCCTTCTTGTAAAGTTTTCAGTGTGTCAGCTTTTACCTCCAGGTCTTTGATCCATTTGGAGTTAATCCTGGTGCAGGGTGACAAAGAAGGATCCAACTTTAGTTGTTTGCAGGTGCTTAAGCAGTTCTGCCAGCACCACTTGTTGAAGAAGCTGTCTTTCTTCCATTCTACAAAAATGTTTGATTTCTGTGACTATTTTTATTCTCTCACTTGAAAGAGAGCCTTTATGGGTAAATACTTCTAAATAGAAAATAATTTACCTTAATATTTAAGTTTTCCATTGTTTCCTTTATAAAAATTAAGTCAGTCCTTCTGACCTGGATAACTTATCCCTGGATTATTTTTTTATGGGGGTGGGCATGGAGCTTGAATTAAGCTTGGGCGTTGTCCCTGAACTCTTCATCTTAAGGCTACCACTGCCCAACCCCTCATCCTGGACATTGTTCCTGAGTTCTTCAGCTCAAGACTACCACCCTACCCTTGAGCCAAGTCCCACTTCCAGTTTTCTAGAGGTTAATTGGAAATAGGAATCTCAGATCCTTTTGTGCCCAGGCTGGCTTTGAACCTTGATCCTCAGATCTCAGCCTCCTGACTAGCTAGGATTACGGGTGTGAGCTACCGTACCATGACTGACTTTGCTGGATAATTTATTTGATAAATTATCAAGCTTATTAAACTTATAACTTAGTGCCCACATTTTGTTTTCTCTTGCAATCATATTTATTCTCTTGTGATCCTTTGCCTTTTTGTCAAAGAAGTTTCCTAAATTTTACCTCCCATCTCTTACTCTTACATTATAATACCTATTGTATTATATATTATTAATAGCTATTAATTTTCTAAGAAGTCTTCCTTATTCTTTAACTATTCTCTTTTTTATAACATTCCTTCCTTGTTCTGTGGATATACTGCTCTAACTCTACGATGACTATTTATTAAATGTATGAATGCATAGGATTTTTTTCTACAGTGTCTCTTATTTCTCTTTCCTTAAGATTTATATTTTCTGACTTTTTTTGCCTATAAATTCCCCTGTAAGTCTAAGGCTTCAGAAAGTTTACTGGTGAAGAAAGATAAAAGCTTCTTCTGTAGATTGGCAGGCTTTCCTGACTAGTAAGTTTACAAGAAGGCCATGAGTTGGCTTCTACCATAGATCAAAATTCTCACCAAGGATGTCAAAATTTTGAAGTCTTTCCTAAAAAGCCATTGAATGTATTTGCACTGTCCTTGGACTTTTTCAAGGCTATAGCTCTACTAGTTGAGCCTCAGCACCAATTCCAGCTTTTTCCTACATATGTGGTACTGAGGAATCAAACTCAGGTCTTCGTGCATGCTAGGCAAGCACTCTACCACTAGACTAAACTCCCAGGCCTTTACCTGAACTTCTGATGAAGAAATATACTTGGCTCCTCGTATTCTGGGAACTGAGATGTTTTCATTCATATTTTAGAGCTTCATTTATATCATCTATTTTAGGCCTCATTTTCCAGTAATGCTTTCTATCCTATACTGGAGCCTCTGTTTCCTTTATGGCTATCTACATATCATCTTTCTTGTTCAATAGGTCAAGGATGCTTACATTTCTGTTATAAAAGATGGGGTTGTGGTCTTTTCTTAACCATATAGTCATTGAAGCCTATAGTGACTGAAGTTTCAAAGTAGATTGTGGAATAAACTGCTTCAACACTGGTTAGAATACCTTCAGTTCCCATGGAGAAAATAAATACCCACTGTGCTGCACAACTAAGCACCAGGCCTCAATTTAATTCTACCAAGTGCTGCCTTTTTTCCTGTTATCTTGCTTCTTGTTGGTTAGTGACCTTTTCATTCTTTTGCTCTAATTTTAGAAGGATTTTAGACAGAAAAATAAGACAAATGTACAGCCAATTCGCTGTGTCAACCCCAGGTCCTGAGCTGACTGTATTTAAGCCAGTCTGTCACTTGTCCCTCTTTATGGACTTGCTGCACACATAACTCCTAATTCATGGCCTCTGACCTTGCCTTTCTAATGTGCTATCACCATAGTACTTCTACTTCTTTCTCTCCTTGTACACAGGTGCTTTTATTCTGAAAACACACACAAAATAAATATTTCCCCATGGATTCAGCAGAAGATTTAGTTAATAGGCCTTATTTAAGCCATTTGGGTTCTGTGTATATCCTAGCAGTCATATGTTTGATTACCATCTCAGAGGTCAATTGCATACTTATTTAGGGTCATGAGGTATCTAGCCTATTTTAAAACTAGGGTTGAGAGAAAATTCAGTGCAATGAAACCGCCTACCCTTCCTGCAAATTTAATTAAGGATACCTTTAAGTTTCCCAGATCATTTGATGGAGAAAATATACCTGCGTTAATTCTCACAATCTTATGCTTTCTCTTCCTTTTTGTGTGGCCCAGTGAATGCTGCTGTGATTTCAAAGTGCCACTCCTACATGAACAAGGAAATTCCTCTAGTTTTATGGCTAAATGATGCTGGAACAGTATGCCAATGAGACATTCATTATGCAAGGTGCTAAGGCACAGCATCCAATGATCTATGAAGGAAATAGAACTCCATTTTTGCTATTTTAAAAGTACTTTCCAAGACAGATTACAACAGTTCACTACGACAAAGGAGAAAAAATGACCTCAAGTAATTTTTATAAGACAAAAGGATAGCAAATATGTACTATTGTCACTTAAAAACACATAAACTCCATGCAGCCTGAGTTGTTTTTCTTTTTCTTCCAAGCAGAGTTCTTGAATAGGTAGACGAAAAGTTCTACAAAATGCATCAGCCAGAAGTGTCCTCCAAAATTGCCCAATTACTCATGCTCTATGAAAACTTTCAAAATGCACTTCACACTATTTGCTGAACTTGATAGTTCATTTTCAGTTGCAAGGAACAACCCAGTAGCTTATTTTTTCCAATTCCAGAGTGATGAAAAATGAGTGAGGTCATAAACGAGATATATATTATTACCATTTATATCAGAAGGAGCTGCAACCAATTATTCTACTTCCAGTTATTGTAAGACAATGAACAAAAGCAGAAGAAAAGTTGAGCAGGTGTTCATACAAAGGCAGGTTATGACCACATGGCTCAGATTTCTGGTTGGGGACCAAAACATCTGAATGGGACTGAGTAGGTAGGTGGGTAAATGTTTGTCTTCTCCATGACAATGAGACTGTAATATTGGGAGGGTAACAGATAAACTTTGATCTGGTTTGCTATAAAATGGGGCCACTAGTGGGTCACTTAACCTTAACACAGAAAAAGGTGTTATAAGGAATTTGTAATATTAATAATACAACACATTAATTATAATAACAATAAAATTAAATCTGAGAAAAGCCCTTCCTTTGCCCCACTTACATAGCTGACTGTCGTTATCATGTCAAACCACTACACTGAAGATTAGGCTCCTACTTGAAACTACGTTGGAACTAAAGAGGAACATGGTTCTCAGAATATCACAGGCTCTCCTGTGCAAGCCACTCTCCACAGCCATTACTGTCTCGCCAGCCCTGACACTGACAGGAGCTCTTCTTTCCTTTCTTACATACCCAAGAGTTTGCCTCACCAGTGTAGCTCAGTGTATTTGTGATTGTTGCCACACTCCCACTTCAAATATAAAGTAAATCTTGGCATGAGGTAGCTTTCCTAAACTTAGCCAAAGTCTGATGGGTGTTCCTTGTCAAGGAGCACAGACTACAACAAAATAACTTTCAAAGCAAAACAAAGTCTATTACTCCAGCTGTATCTAGAACTCCCAGGGGTTTCACTTCTTTTCTAAGTTTTGTCCTTCTGCATTCTAATAGTCATGGGTGACAAGCTTACCATGGGATCAGGCATGAGACTGAATCAATGTGAGAAATCCAGCCATTTCTAACCTACAGCCTTACTTTTGTCATGAGATCTGTCTCATTTTATGAGAGATGATTAGGTTACTTACTAAGAATGAAACTCACTTATTGTACTTGTAAATGTTTTGATTATCTTTAAGTAGTTTTACAAAGAGGCTTCACGTCAACATGTGAGTTTATGAGCATAATATATCTTGATTAATGTTCCTCCTTCCACCATTTGCCACCATTTCTCCCAACTCAACCCAGTCCCCTCACGCTAATTGGTTCCATTTTTGTAGTACTTTGAATATTATGACTGTTACCACCTACCCTTCCTCTTTTCATTATCTGGCAAAAAAATTCAATTTAAATCAAAGCAAAATACTCTATTGACTGAAGTGTCAACTAACTTTCCATCCTGGGGCTCTTTTTCGAGTGTCTAAGAAACATAAAAGGATTGATCTCATCTTACAAGGCCATTCTGGCCTAGTGTTTCAGTCAAGCCTCAAAATATGACAGGTCCTGCCTGGATCCTTAAGATAGCCTTTGCTGCTTTATTCCCCAAATTTGCTGTTTGACAGAAATTCAAGTGATTTCTTTATGTTATGATTTAGGTGGAAAAGGGAGATGCAACCTCCTTGGTTAGATCACAGGCTTGAATTTTTTTTTTCAATCATGGGGCTTGAAGTCTAGGCCTAGGTGCTGTCCCTGAGCTCTTCAGCTCAAGCCTACCACCCTACTACTTGAGTCACAGTGCAACTTCTAGTTTTCTAGTGGTTAATTGGAGATTAGAGTATTTTTGCTGCTGTTGTTCTAAGTCTGGGTTTATTGGGAAGTCAACTGGATAGCATAATTTGAATGTAACTATTCATTTAAAAGGTAAAAAGAAAGCACCATTTCCCATTGCTGGTGAGTGTGGGAAAGCAAGAAAAAGAAGTAAAAACAAATAATATCAGTCTGTTACATTCTGAAACCAGTGGCCAGTGTAGGGTGATAGTTGCTTGATCTCATCAAAAAGATGCTGGCAGTTCATGTAAAACAAGAGTCTCAAGGTCTTTGGTGCCGGGGCTGGCTTTGAACCTCAATCCTGAGTAGCCTCCTGAGTAGCTAGGATTACAGGTATGAGCCACGGTGCTCAATTTTAAACTGTTGTTCTTTAATGTGAACTGTTGAAAATGTCAGTAAAACAATCTAAAAATTATATAGGGCCAAAGCCTACATTTTCTGGTGAAGAATGATCTCTGACACATTATTTTTCCCCTCTCACTGAGCTTTTGCTTGGTGTTAAGGGCTTAAACGATACAAACCATCTTGTTTAATTCCCACAAGATAATATTTTTCCCACAGGTGATAAAGTACTGTGTGCAAAACATGGCAATTGGCAAGTGTGAATCTGGGCAACTATACACTCAGGGGCCCAGACTCAAATCCCTGCACTCATACCTTCCCTTAGGAGTCATGAGTGGATTATATGAACTTCTGAGTCGATAGTTTTCAACTACAAGCACATGGAGGGCCTGGGATGAAATACACAGATCTTAATTTAGGAATATGCATAAAGGAATAATAAATATACATGTTTTGATTAAGATGACAATAATTAAAAATGAAATTCTGGGAATGATCTTAGGGAATACTGATTAGACCAATTGAATAGAGCCCACCACCCCCACTCCACTAAAAGTACATTTTAGCATTCTTCATGATTTCATCGAAGATTGCTATATTGCAATTCCCAGCTGCACAAAACCTATTCTCAAGCATGATCATTATAATCTCCTGCTTTATTAAACATCTGAAAGGAATGGCATAATGGTTCTTCAAGGACAGCTCCATTAGGAGAAAAAAAAACTCCAGAATAATCTACAGTATAATGTGTTTAAAATGCTTTTTAAAATGGTGTTGTCGTTAAGGTGATCAGCACCTGGGTTATTCTCTTTGAAACAGCCTGAGGTCTGCTTGATTAAAGACACGGCTATACACTCTTTGTCTGGCCCATTAGATGAACCTGCGATATTATCTGCGCATCTCTTTGTAAGGACTGTTTTCTTTATCATGGAGTCTTCCATCCTCAGGTAGATTTTAGTGAAGTAATATAGGCTGGGGAATTGAGGAAGGTAAATGATACATAGCTTTATCTTCCAATAAAAATTAACTGACAATACATATTCTCACAGAGAAATGGCTTAAAATGGTCCCCCCAAATTCAGTTTCATACTTGAAGAACTGTCTTGTCTGGTTGAAGCATAAGTTTAACAAAGCACCAGCCAAGCATTATCTTTTGTATTTTATCATCAAAACTCTATGGAGTAATTAAAATGAGTCTTACCCCAATGCCCATCAACATTCTACTGCCTATGTCTGAGATTACAGATGGACCCCTACTAGTCTGATTATAAATAACAAGGTTAATGAAACAGAATTTCCTGTGATGACTAAAGATGAAGACGCATGCTTCAAGGTCAATATCATTTTAAAAATTTTGCATCAGCATTGTGATGATTCCCACTTCTCAGATGAAGAAAATGGAAAACAGAAATGATCACGTGAGTAGTCAGAGATGACATGATATTAAATTCTTCCAGGATTCTAAGTCATATCTTAAAACTGACCCCAGGCTCTTGTCACCGTGCAATCCTTTACCTGGCACTTCCCATACTGCCCCAAATCCTCCTGAACATTATTGCATGCTTTGTAAATGAATCTGTAAGTGGTTTGTGAAAAATGAACCTCTTATAGCTCAGCAGGCGGCAGATAGAGATAACTGTTCCCTACCTGCTGTGAGACTTAGGGCAAGTTAGTAAATCTCTCTGGAACTTAACTTTTTCTTCTCTAATGTCAAAATAATAGTATTTATCTGAGAGAGAGAAAGAGAGAGAGAGAGAGAGAGAGAGAGAGAGAGAGAGAGAGAGAGAGAGAGAGAGAGAACATATGATGGCATTCATGTGAACTCTCGCCAAACTTAGCACTTACTGAGTCCTATTTAGTATGCATTTCAATGTGAACATTATCAAATGCTAGGTGACAACTGTACTGTTTCCAAACAAGGGATTGTTTGGGAAAATAAGTGGTGAGTTTAAAAAAGAGGAAACAAACCAAAGCATTGGGTGGTAGGCCCAGATAAGAAAAGAGGAATAAAATAATAAAAGCTATAGAAAAGTAAAATGAAAATCTAAATTAAAAAAAAATGACACCTGCTCATAGGCACTTAGATTCTGAATGAATCTAGCCTAAACAGAACATCTAAATTCTTATTTATTGCTTTCATCAACTCTGAGTTAATTATTTTTGCAATTATCCTTTTATCAAGACACAGTATACAGGAAGTGGCTCTGTGGCTCAAGTGGTGGAGCTCTAGCCTTGAGCTGAAGCAGCACCCAGGACCAAAGTTCAAGCCCCACGAATGCAAAAAAAAAAAAAAAAGACATAGTGTATTCACAAATTGCTTTGTTGAATAGTAACTTCTTCATACAACTACTTATAGCTAATAAAATATTCAAAAGTGAGACAGAGAAATTAGATATTTTCTCCATTGTCATACAGCTATAGTAAGTAACTGAGAATCATACTCTTAGCAGTCTTACCACACAGTCAGGACTCCACTCTGCCCTTGGTTTGAGCTGAGAGCCAAATACAGCAGATCAGTAGTATAACTATTAAAACACTCAATTCTTGAGTGAAGCAATCTGCAGGCCTAAGTATGGTTTGGACACCATTGCCCCAGTGTAGTGGGTCACAGAGTTTGAGGAGATTGAGGAGATCACAAGGTAGACTTCTTTATTCTTCCTGCCCTCGTCAAGACTGCTGAGGTAGGCCTTACACTGAAATGTGGCTGAAAGACCACATTTCAAGCGAAACCTTGAGAATGCATGGGCTGTCCTTGCACTGGGCTCAGGCAAGCTCCTCCTCCTCCGCAATGACCCAGCGCTCAGGATTTTTCTTGGGCCACTCTTTGCTCTCCTTATCCACAGGCCACTACTTCTGATTAACAACCAGTGGCTCCAGAGGCATCTTTGGGTTTATTCTTACGACTGTAGATCCTAACAAGAAAACCTTGCAGCTCTGTCTCTCTCTGGAATCAGCTGAGACTGTACCCTTCTTAGGTGACCTTGGATGAGACATTTAAACTCCTTGATTCTATCTTCATCTATGAAAATTGGTCCAGCGGGACCCATCATAGCATCCTTTCAAGGGTAAAATGGATAGATACCAGAGCAAATCTCTAGTATTCTGTCAACATTTGTGAAATGGACTTCAGTAGCAAATACTACTTACAAACAGCTAGGCTACTTTCAGGAACCTCACAGCTGGCAAATCTACCTCAACCATAAAGATAACCCATAAATCATCTGAATTAGGTAATTCTTAAAAAAATTGGATGTGACATCAGATATACGGCCATCTTTTCTCAGCCTACCCAAAATGGCACTTTTCTGTCGCCACTGCCACTGACAAAAATGAGTAGAGCAGAAATATGTTGAGCCATGATTATATATCATTAATGTCATCTTAACATTGGTAAATGATTTTTCTGTCATTTTTATGAGGAATGATTCATTCCTGTGTGGGCCACCATTGTTTGTCCTTTTTTTGTAGAAATGGAAATGGGTAGTTTGGAACACACTCAGACAAGAGGTGCAACTAGAATCAGAATAAAAACCAGCCCAACTGTATTACATAGTCCAATCAAAATCCCTTGTGCAGAACTACAGTATATTCAGCATTTCAAAACAAATGGCCTTTATCAGTTAGCCCAAAAAGAACTGCAGAGATGTTTGTGAAAATGATTATGAAGTAATTCAAACTGACAAACTTAGATATATTGAATTTTAGCCAAATCTAAAGGTGTTCTTGAAAATTTCCATTTAGGTTCTACATTTAGGGAATGAGTGCTAAAGAAGAGGTACAAAAATAAAATGGAACATTATTTATATTCCTGGTATGGTGGCACATATCTATAATCCCAGCATTTGGGAAGCTGAGTTAGAAGAACTGTGAGTTCAAGTATAGCCTATGTTACAAACTAAACTTGCAACTAGACTGGCTATATAGTGAGACACTATTAAAATAATAATAATAATAATAATAATAATAATAATAATAATAATAATAGGTGCCAGTGGTTCATGCCTATAATATTAGCTACTCAGGAGGCTAAAATCAGAGGATCATGGTTCATGGTTCAAAGCCAGCCAGACAGGAAAGTCTGTGAGACTATGATCTCCAATTAATCACAGAAAAAGCTGTAAATATAGCTATGTGCGGCTCAAGTGGTAGAATGCTAGTCTTGAGCAAAAAGAAGCTGAGGAACAGAGCCCAGGCCCAAAGTTCAAGCCCCAGGACCAGGAAAAAATAATAAACAAACAAAAACTAAAAGTAAAACTGAAAAACTGAAGTTGTTTATGCTTAACTTTAATGTTACGGCAAGTGGGTCATAAATATAATAACTTGATTACATATATTTGTTTGTTTTTTTAACAAAACCTAGAATTAAAATCCACTTTTTTCATATATTTATTATTGTAATTAATAGAAGGGTTACATGATATTTGCCAGATAGATGGTGCATTAATTCCCATACATTGATACCCTTTCACATGTCTTGGTCCCCATTTCCCTCCCCCCCACCCCCACCCCTCATCTTGTTTTCCCCCCTTCCCTATCCAATTTCAAATAACCAAATACAAATATATCCGATATATCAGGTAACAAAGTGAGATACTGTAACAATATGAGATAACCAAGGGACAGCAAAAGAGATGAGAGATAACATAGTACATTAAGAACAACAATCAATGGTTTCCCTCATTTATCATAATCAGTAGAAACCTTGGGCTCTCCTAGCAGAGATTTGCAATAGAGCAAAACCTTGATACAAAAGGCCATATAGTATGACGCTAAATGAAAGGATCTCTAGGATGTAGAAAAATAAGCCATATAATGAATGATTGTTGTTCTTAAAATCCACTTTTTAAAGAAAGCTATTACATATTTTATTTAAGCTTTAGAAGATCTAAAATTTTCTCAGATTCCCAATACATTGAATAAAGATCCGTTAGAGATTCATGTGGAATTCAGATAATTCTAATCTTATGGCTAATTCCTGGTGACTAGATAATGCTACAAGGATTCCATGACTTCAGAGGGAAACTTGATTATCTGATAAAACATATATTAGGATTAGACAGATCATAGAGCAAAGAATATAATTCTTGTGCTTTCCTACCCAGCTCAACAGATTGTACTGACAGTTTCCCCAGAGAAGAAACTAGAATAAAATTCTGAGAACTATAATGGAAGAGATGGAACTGTTATTTTTTAATTAATGTTTTGTCAGTTGTGGGGCTTGAACTCTGGGCTTGGGTGCTATCCCTAAGCTCTTCAGCTCAAGGCTACTACCTTAAGCCTTGAGCTACAGCCCCACTTCCAATTTTCTAGTGATTAATTGGAGATAAGAATCTCACGGTCTTTAGTGCCCTGGCTGGCTTTGAACTGAGATCCTCAGATCTCAGCTTCTTTTTATTTTGTTGTTGTTGATTGAGACAAGTCAAGGCCAAAGGAACAAAAGAGGCATGGTATCCTTAATATGTGGCTATTAGATCCAAACAGAACAAGAGCAAGGACTCAATATTTGTGTACCCAATGCTATGGACATGGTATTGGAAATATAAACACAACTACATAGACATAAAATTTATGACTCTATAGATATAATGTTTTATTGTGTAGATTAATATGTATCTATGACATACAAACCCTCAGCCTAATTTTAATTATGTTCTAAAATCTAAGTGCCAGTGATTGTATACAGAGATTCCTTTCTTGAATACTTGTTTGTAAAACATGTCATTTGAAATATGATGTAAAAATCAATGTTAATAAATTCTTTAATAAAAAAATAAAAAATTCTATGAAAAAAATTAAAAAAATAAAATCCACTTTTCCAGACACCCTGCTGGGGTTGCTTTTCTTTTATTGCATAGTAGCCAGAGACGCTTGGTAGCAATGCAATGTGTCTTTCAAAACATGTGAAGAAAATTTTTGAATTTTCTCACCAGTAAGAAACAATTAGTATTTAAGGTAATGAATATATTAATTATGTTGATGTTTTCATTACCCAATATATATCTGAACCCCACATATACATACTATTGTTGTGACAATCAACAAATATAAAGATCTGTGAATCTCTCTCATCTAAGTCTTGGGGTTTTAGTAGTATAATTATAAAGAAATTAAAACCTAAAGCTGTTCCATTATTTTTACACATACCAGCTTCTCCTTGCCTAACACCCAGAAAAGCCCAGCCGTGGATTTCTTTCCAAATTTAAGAATAGCCCTAGGAAGGATACATGGTCAATACTGAGTTGATCAAAAATTCATTTCTATTATAATAGGAATGGTCCAAGTTCAATAGTTTTAAGCCTACGGCTACCTCAATCTTCAGATCCATCCTGAAAAATCTCCATCTCTCTTTAATTCAAATACACACGAGACCAACATATTATAATCTATGATCTTTACTTGCACGACAGATTTTGAGAAATAATTTTCCCACTTAAAAAAATCCAGAATTTATTGTCTCCTTCTAGTATTCATTTTCACAGGCATCTGTGGAGATTTTGAGACATGAATGGATTGTCTTCCACATCTTGCTTCCCTTCAGTGTACTGAATTTCATTCAGGACTTGTTTGTTTTAAAGAATCATCTGTTTAAAGTGACTTTATTAATTCATTTTGGTGTGCTTTTTGACATGTCTACAAATTACAGATCATAAATTTTCTAATAACCAATTGTTCATCGAGCTCTAGGCAGAACCTAACGTGAGAGTTTAAATATAGAAGCGGCATTTACATCTCTACCCAAGTAAATCCAACACTATGGAAGTGGTATTTGTCAACCCCAAGCTCAAGCTCCAGACAGGCCCTGTCAGTCAGTCTATAGTACCACACTGTGGAACTTCACTCTTCCAAGGCATAGGGAACCTGCAGCAAGGCTGAATGTTCACTCCTGCATTTCTATCCTATTTTGAAGTTTCCTTTCAAAATATCATATTTCATCTAAAATTAGAGGAGGTATTTAAAACAAATTTCCCCTTTTCTTATCAGCGTCATAAGAGGGCTTCATTTTGACATGTCCATAGATACAATGTACCTTGATCAAGCTTACCTCTTGTGTCACTCTCTTGGCTCCTCTCTCTTTCCTAAATCCACTCAACAAGCTTCACTGTTCAACTTTCACACCATTCATAAACCATTTTGGTCATATTCTCTTACGTTTAGCCTCTACCTTGACCCTTCCTGCTTCCACTTGTACCTATACCAAGGACAAAGACCTGTTTTATTTTCTTGTCATTCATTTCTTCTCAAAGGAGTTTTGCTGTGATATTTCACCCAAGTGTACCCATGTGAATAAGACTGACTCCTCATTTACTCTCACACTCCCTGTCTCAATGATCAACAATTATTCAACAGAATTCAGTGAGTTTTACTTTGCCATCTTAATTCACTATGTAATACATTCTGGTATTGTCCACCCCTTCTCTTATTCTATCCCCAATCTCTTCAACAGACCCACAATGACAACATGATCGATCTCTCTCTCTCTCTCTCTCTCTCTCTCTCTCTCTCTCTCTCTCTCTCTCTCTCTCTCTCTCTCCATATGTATATGAATATATACATAGTTACATATGTGTGTATATATGTAATTCTATATGTGTTTATGTATATTTTTATCTTTTATATCCAGAATTCACATATGAGAGAAAATGTATGACCCCTGTCCTTCTGAACTTGGTTTATACAATGACCTTCAGTTCCATCCATTTCCTTGTAAATGATATTCCATTGCCTTTAATGACTGAGTAACACTTAATTGTTTAGATACCACATTTTCTTGACTCACTCATCAGTGCAGGGCAATGTCACTGTTTGGCTATTATGAACAGAGCTAGAGTGAACTTGAGTGTCCAAATGCCTCGTCTGTAACCCAATTGACATTTCCCAGGTATATTCCCAAGCGTTGTGTGGCTGGATAATATGGTATTTTCATTTTGAGATTTATGAGGACTACCCATATGAATTTCTGCATTCTGCTACTGTAAGTAATTTGACTACTTTTCCTGGAGAAAGCCATCTAGTCCTCTTTTATTTCCGTTGAAAAATGCATTATTGCAGTATGAATATATATATATATGAACATATATGCATTGTAAAATGGACACATTGAGCTAATTAACAAATACACCTCAGCTACTTAAAGATTTTTTGGGTGTGTAAAGAACAGCTAAAAATGTACTCTTAATGATGTTCAAGAATAAAATGCATTATGATTAACTGTAATTAACGTGCCGTAAAATAGATCCCTTAAACTTATTACAGCTGTTGGAGATTATGTATCCTTCATGTCTATTAGGGTATTTGAACATATGTGTTCAGCATCCCACTTTGTCCAAGATTTCTGTCATTATGCTGCCTTACATCTCACTTTGCCTTTTCTTAGTTCCTGATTGAAAGTACCAGGGGGAGGCTGGGGCTGTGATCCTGGGCTCGGTCCTTGAGAAGGAGGTGGGCTGCTGAGGAAGGAGGAGGAAGGAACTCTTGCCTCCAGAGGCTGATGGGTAGGAGCTGTGTTCAAGCATGCCAGCTCCTTCCATCCGCAGCTCCATGGGCAGGGAGACCTGGCCCTGATTCTTCACCACAAATCTAAAGGCATTTAGATACTGAAGACGGATACAGGGGACTTGTCAGCTAGTTTTACTTAGTTATTTACATTCTGAAAATGGTTCTTAATGAAGGCATATATTTGTTGAAATATGATACCCTTATTTAGCCTCATTGTTGACTTTTTACTATTTATGTATTCCAAGGGAGAGATAAATAAATATAAGTATATATATATATATATATGTAGATACATATATAGTATCTTTTTTGTTCCAATTAATAGAGAGTAAGCCATGGTACATTCTCCCTAAAAAGCTCATCCCTAGCTTTGGAACTGTTCCCTGGCTTGCATTTATCCTGAATGTTCCTGCTCATCATTTTCCTTCTGTCCCTTTGATGAATATGAAATCCTGGGTTCTGACCTCTTTTCTGTCTCAATCCCTCCCACATCCCCTGAGCTCTGCACCACATTCTAATTACCTGCGCATGTTCAGATCTATTTCCAGCCAGCTGCCTAATCAACCTTGCATTTGTATTTCAGTCTCCTGTGTTCATGACGTCACCTCATCAAGAGCAGGTGTGTGCAGGCTCACATGCACACATGTGCACATACAGACACACAGCAGACTCCTCATTCTTTTGTTCCTGGTGTTCTTTATTGGGCCACCGTGTCTGGATCATTCAGAAACCCCAACCCTCCTTTCTGTCCCACATCAAGTGGTCACCATTAAGGCAGTTCAGGATTGTATCACAACAACTCACGCTTCCTGACACTCATCTCTTCTTTGACTCCCAGTTACATTCATTCCAGCTAAAAGCTAAGAATCTCTTTCACTGTTTTCACGTAAAATATTACGAACATAAACTATTCAAGAAGGTTCTGAAAAGCCCACAGGAGACGTGAATGTAACAAACTGCAGTTCATCTGACATTTAAGTCTTTACCAAATGAGTGCCTATCTATCTCTGTCAGGTTACCCGCCCATTCCAGACCTTTGTTTTCTTAAAAGCCAGCAAGCAGAAAGAACGTTCTCTCTATCCTTTCCAAGCTTGTCCAGTAGTTCATTTATCTAATGTCTAGGTCAGGTGAGGAGATTCTTGTGTATATTCTGAGATCCTCAGGAGAAAGAGGGGACTATAGTTCCATCTATGCAAAAACCTCTCTGTGCCCCTCCATTTCCATTCTCAAACTTTGTAAGCTACATTAGTTACATTCAAGACACAGTCCTTAAGCTGTAATTCCTTTGACTTTGTCACATCTCATCAACATGGCTTCACCATCCTAGAGATGGAAGCTGTACTTAGTTGAACACTGGAGTCCTGCAAACATCCAGTTTGAGGCCTTATACATTGTAGGTACTGAGTAAGCAGGTACTGAACACCAATCACTTGCATTACCAGGAGGAAGAGGAGAGGAGAGATGCCATAAGCCAGGTCCAGAAGAATTACCAGGTGGAACAGAGAGGAGCTGAGGGAATAATTGTACATATGGAGAATGGCAGGAACTCCTTCAGGGAGGTGCATGGAGTCCAGGGACCCCACTGGTCCACAGTGTCAGACTTTCCCTTTCTTCCACTCCTACCTTACCCCTCTCTCTGAAGTTGGATAAAATCCAACAGTGGCTATACCTAAAAGCTATTTACTATACCACTGGAGTTCTGCTCTGAAACCTTATTTCAGTCATTATTACTGGAATTAACTTTTTCCTCCATTAAACTGAAGTTCTGATAGTCCAATTTCTTTGCTTTTTGCTAAGCCACTATCTCAACTAATCCCCTTTCCCCCACCCCCAAATTGTCTTAGTTTCTCAAACCTTGTCATTTCTTGCAGCATAGAGGTCTGTACTTGAACCTTAGTCAGATGCCACCTGCCCGCTGAAGGTGCCCTCACTACCCCATGCTTGCCTCCCAGAAAGCCACTGTTAAGCTCCAGCCCTTTGTCCAGTTGCCTGCATTGTTCATCATAGAGATGCTCTCCATTGTTCTCCTGCTGGTTTAGAGGTCTGGCTCCAGCAGGCCCACCGGGCTTGCTCCAGGAGCCAGCTGCAGGATGTTTCCTCACAGTTCCCAGAACTCCCAGGACCAGGGTCTACATTCAATCCTTAGACCTTCTGCCTCCTGTTCTCGTTGGCCTGGCTCTAACCACAGATAAGGCCACTGGCAATGGCCAGCTGAGGGATCCCTTCAGAGCCCTGCTGCCTGGAGGTGTTTCTGTGGGTATGTTCCATCCAGGGACTATTTAAGGCATGGCCAAAACACGGACATCCAAACAAATGAAAAACCAAAACACAAAAGAAGTCCAGAAAAGCAAAAGGCCTTTGAGAGTAAAGATGATGGTAATAACCATCACGACCCCCTGTACTATAATAATAAGGATATAGCTCACAACTATGCAATAAATATCTGCACCTTGAATTGCTCCAAACCCAGGGAAATAAACCAAATTTCATTTTTAATACATGCAATAAACTTCTCCCCTAGGATATCCATTAAGACTGCTGTAACTTAAAAAAAATAACATCCAAGTTATTCTGTATTCCTATAGCTCGGAATAAATAGATCAACTAACTTTAAAGTTGGCAGGTTTACATTTCTCACAGAGAGGAGAAATTAAGGCCAAACTGAAGATAAAAAAGTAAGTATTTTTTATATTTATGAAGTCTTAAAATCACAGAGCTGAACATACAAGGTCAATCGAGAGCTTCTAGAGAGCTGAAGTTAAATATTTCTTACATTAGCTTGAGTTCCTCAAGTGACACATTATGCTTGGGGGGATGGAGTAGCAACATGAGCTAAGCAACAAGCAGACAGGAAGTGTGGCCAATGCTCTGGGCATAGGAGATCTTAAGAGGACATGCCTCTTAATCTTTTTTCAAGGCTCTATCTACATACTTGAACCCCATGAAAATGAGCAGTTATTCTGTACCAACCACAAATAAAACTTTAATAATGTCAAAATACAAATGATGAAATATGATCCTCTTAAATATGTACAAATTATGGTGTTTCTCTTTTAAAACCCTTATGTGCTAACTTTTCTGTGGATCTGTGTTTCTTATCTGCACTCAGCAGTAGACTAGATGGTGTAAGATCTTACTTTCCTTGTCTAGCATCCTGATGCTAAGCACAGTGTTTGCCACATGACCGTCTCCCACTAAAAATGTGTTGAATAAACCAATATTGTTCTTCCTATGCCCACCAAAGGGAGTTCACCAGCCCTCGTACTATCTCAGTGTTGGAGGGGGGGCAGTGTGTCTTTTACCTGTTCCATAAATGTATAAGGACATCTCAACAATGTAATTTATGTAACTTAAGGTGTCACTTTCAAAGGAAACATTTTATTTCATCACTTTGAAAGCCTGTCACTAAATCATGAAAAAGAATATTAATCTTTCTGATATTTGTCTCTCTCATCACTGGAAATTTATTAAGATTTAATTGTCTTGAATTTGAATTCAGTTTCCAGGAAGCTTCAATGAATTAGCATACTCAGAGTAAGTCCTTGTAAGATATTAGTTTTTGATCTCAAAGGATAGTTAATTTAGGTTGTTTACATGACAGATTTGGACAGAGTTAAAGGTTAAATTCTGCCTTTGAAGTCTAAATATATCTGACAGCTGATATTAATAATTTCATAATTACTAAAACTCTGATTAGAATTGTCTAAATATTTCACACTAGGAGAAAGTGTCATATGATTCTTCCTTTCTCCCTGGGAGATGACCTGACTTTTGAATTTTCATTACCCCCTAAAATTATCAGCTTCAAACAGCATTTATGAAAGAAATTAACATAAACATTTAAATGAGGTTTTTCTGGAAAGTTACTTGCTCATATAAAATTGAAAGTCAACAATGAAATTACTTACATTAATCATTCCTTCATCCACTCAACATATAATTATGCTAAGGGTTTGGGGATGCGGAAAATAAACTAAAATACTGTCCCTATCATTAAAGAATCTAGTAGGGGACTCAGTTCTTATTTGTTGATTTCATAAGCTTATAAGTACTGTTATTTACAACGATGACAGGAGTTGGCTCTTCACTGAGCTGGAAGCTTTACGAGCCTTTGAGTCTATCTTTATTATTTACCATTTCCATTTCTGACCTCAGAAACATAGTAGCCATAGGTATTCACTGATGTGCCAGGTTCTCCAAGGCTCAAAGTTGTAAAAAGGCAAACATGGAAGCAGAGAACAACATACAATTTGACAGGAGAGTTGCTATAAGAATGCACATGGTGCCTAGAAAACATGTAAAAGTCAGCCTGCGGGAAGCAGAGCCCTTTCAGAGCAGACAGCACCAGGCTAAGGGGAAAATAAGGAAGTGTTTCAGGTTGGAAGGATGACAGGGTGTTATACCATGTGAGGATTTGTGCAAGTGCAAGATAACTTGGCATGTGCAAACCCACAAATGTCTTGGGGTAACTGGCAAAATAAAAATTTGGGAAGTGATATGGATACAAATCAAGATTTTTCTCAGAAACTGTGAGGTAGATGAAATATTATATTATGGATGCAAAATGTTACTGGTCTAAAGTTATCTTTCATAGTTAGTTAATCAAATGGCAGAAGACCTTCAATGCCATATTGTCAAAGTTTAATGAAGGCCTTTATTTTTCAATATTGGTATTTTTATTACCTCCAGGCAAAGAGTTTTACCATTTCTACACATGCTTGGAATCCAATCAAAGTAACAGCTGTTCCTTGACAGAATAAGGATTGAATATCCTAATTTTCAGTACTCTGAAAAAGCCATCTTCACCATTCCAGTCTCATGCTATTGTCCCCATCGGCTGATCAACTATCTCAACTGTGTGCACTGAAGAAACACACACACACACACACACACACACACACACACACACACACACGAAAAGAAATCCACATGTATCCAATCACTGTGTGAGTGATAGTTCTGGGAAGATAATGGAAGTTCTTTATGTTGTTTGTACACTCGGGAATGATTGCTATTGAGTGCCTGAGGACAATGAATGAAAAATTCCAGGGAAGGCTCTGGTCACCTTTGGATAAGTAGAGGACAGAAAATAGGACTCCAGGTCTAGAATGAGACTCTGGAAAAGGACTTCTAAAGGAATGGCTGAAGGTGTGGGATATTTGAAGATTTGTGTTGAGGGCCTATGCTCAGTATGTAAGAAGGCCCTGAGTTCAATCTGCAGTACCTACAAAAGCAAAATGAACGATGTCTCTAGAGGAATGCTCACAATTGACTTTATACACTTCTAGGGCAACTTAACCGGGTCATGGAGTCTTCAGGTAGCTGGTGTTGGTTTTTCCAAGGAGTCGCTGAAGTTTTATTTAATATCAGGTTAAAATGTGAACCAGTAGACTAAATAATGTGGATTGTCTTCCATAATGTGGGTGGGTGGGGACGAGAGACTCATCTAAACAGATGAAGGTCTGAAGAGAACAAAGGCTGACCTTCCAGCTCTTCCTGATTCTATGACAGCTTGCCTGCCTTCAGTCTCTAAATGGAGCATTGGCTCTGAGGATAGATGTGAGTCAGTTCCTTATTTGGGGGAGAGGTGGGGAGAGAGGAGAAAGACAGGAAAAGACACATATACACATATACATAGCACAGACACACATATGATTTTTTTCCCAAGTTCTGTGCTTCTGGAGAGTCCTAATATAGAAAGTAATAATGGACAATGATGAGGAAATTGAATGAGAAAAATATGTGAAGCTGAGAGAGCCTAACACATATTTGATTGACAATGTGAGCAGAGTTTCACCTGAACACTGGGCTTGAAGATGGCAAAGAGAAACTGGGGCTGTAAGCCTCATTCTCTCAGGCACTGAGGCCACTGGGCACCTGAGCAGCACCTGAGTGGCAACGAGCAGGCGTGGGGTGTGCTGCACAGGGTATTTAGGAACGTGCATCCTATGTATAAGCAGTTGCAGAGGCCTTGGGACTTCACACCAAGCAAGGCCTGAGATCTTCTTTAGGATGCTAATTGAGAAGGAAAATGCCCTTCAAAGTATTCTAGCTAAATAGAGGTCATTGAAGGTAAGAGGACTGAGTACAAGGAGTCAAGGTTTACAGTAAAACAAAACAATTAGATGCAATGTAAAGAGTCTGGCTTTGTCTAGCTGTGGCCAGTCTACTTTTGGAATATTTGCCCTTTTTGCATTACTCAGAAATACAGCTGTAGAGTGCAAGAGAATTGTCATGACTTCCTTGGGTGCCTCTGTGACAGCTTCATCTTTCAAGCAAATCTCTGGGATAAAAAGAAGGATTCTCCAGCCTTAAAACATTCTGTGGTACTGTAAGTCTTTTAAGCCAAGAACAAACTACAGACTAGACAATACTAAGACCTAAAACTGAAATTTGTCCACTGTAGCAGGTAAACACATTACTCACACACTGCAAACTCCAGACAACTCCCACTACAAAGAAAGATGAGGCAAAAACAATCAAAGTGGCAGATAAGGCAGTGAGACTGTATAAAGAGCAGAATTAATTAAAATGTTCTGCAGGAATATCTAACCTGAATTCTCTTTGTCTCTCTCCTGTGTGTCTCTCTGTGTCTTCCACCTCCCCCTTAGGGCCATTTACTTTATTGACAACACAAATACCACCAAGGTTAATCTTACAAAAATGTAATTTGTTATGCTTGTTTTAAAGGCCATATTAAGAAAGTAATAAATATTGGGTTAATAGAGTACCTCTAATGTGCCACTAATGAGGAATCTATTTCTACTGAAGGTAAAGTTGTTTCTGGCATCTTCGGAGGAATAAAGAAATACAATACAGAGGGTACAGGGAGTCCTAATGAGGAGGAGACGAGTGCTAGAATTACTGGTGGATACACTATGAGTTAATTACCAAGTGGAAATTCAGGTATGTGAGCATATGTGCATGCATTCACACACACACGCACGCACGCACGCACGCACGCACGCACGCACGCACGCACCCCTACACCATCCAGCTGTTTTTCTTGGGGTTAACTTCTTCAGGAAAGTGGCATTCTACTGAGACCAGCTCATCCCCAGCATCCCCTCTCCTTACCTCTGTCTCCTGTAGCACTTGGCAAAATCAAGTCTGCTTACTTCCATGAGAGAGCTCAAATGTTGGCAGGAATGTGATGCTATAAGAGCTTGAGCCTTCCAACTCAGACAACTCTAGTTTCTCCTGTGATTTACCATTTCCTCTTCATAATCAAAGCTGGATTACTCAAATCAGATTCTCTCCCTCCTATCTTTTAGAACAAAACACATGAAGGCCACCCAAGTAGAACACGTGTAGACATTGCTGGTCTTCTAGGAATTGCTCTTACATGGTCTCTGGACATGGCTGAAATATGCATTCCAAGATAAATGTCCATGGTGACTTGAGAGTTTATTTTAAATTGAATCTTTAATATGCAAATCTGAGCGTCACCTGGGGCACCGTAAGAATGAAATCTATCCTCCATCCTGACTTGTACTCTTACGTTGAAGGGGAGAAAAATAATTTGTAACACACCCCTATGATGGCTTTATGCAAATTCTTCAAGCTAGGCACATTATTTTTGTGTTAAAAAATTTTCAACCTCATAAAAACAGGAGTGAATTTATGTGGCATTTTAAAACGATGTTAGGCACATTGTAAAGCTATTTCATCTCATTTATAAAGAAGAGTGAATATAAAAACAGGCCATGGCATAATTAATAGTGAAGTGATTTATGGTGCAACCTCCTTCTCCATACATATTTATGGATTTCCTGTAGTCTGATGCAAAGTCTTGCCTTCCAGATTCTTGATCCCTACGTGGGAAAGAAATGGTAGCAAGTGGAGCTCTGAGTCCTCTCTCTCATACACACAACACACAAGCAAGTATGTACTCCTGATGTCACATGCTTGTGATGGTTCCCAAACAAGGCAGCACACTAGGGTTTCCTGGAGGTCCCTAAAAATACTGATCTAAGCACCCCACACCTACAGGTCTGCATCAATCCATCTGAGAGATATTCCTAGATGCTAATATTATTACAAGCCCAAGGAAAGCTAATGTACAGTCTCCATTAAAATACACTACACTCAACGCATTTTAATGTGATTAGACGAAGCTACACTATGAGATTTACATTGATTGTCCCTGCTACTAAATAACTCAGACAATAAACTCAGGGGCCATGTTGTTAAGATGGTTCCCTTTGTGGTTCTTCTCAGGTTCAGAGTCAATTACAAATTCAGTAGGTATTTTTGACTACCTACAATGTGCCAGGCACTGTGTTTGTTCCTGGAATTTCAAAGATAAATAAGACAGGCCTACCTGCTGGTAAGAGTGTGTGGTCTGCTTTTGGAGGGCTGCTTTTCCTTTTTCCAGCATCCCAGGGGATGCTCTACTCATTCTTAATATTCACAGATTGCATCGGGTGCCTCTCGAAGTAGGTATTTAATTTTCCTACTTACAGCCCTCTTTAAAAAAATGTATTAGAAATACAGATAAAACTAGTGGACTATGCATCTTCATAACAGCCATAAGAATATCGGTAATAAACTGTGAAACTAATTAACATTTCAAATAGGAAACATTATTTTCTTGTGGAGCTCTGATCTCCTCTTCTGAATTTTATGCAAGAAATAAAAGTCCGGCACTACTGTCCTTAGCACACTACGTCTGATCACCATCAGAAGCAGCGAGCCCTGTGGCCCTGCTCACTGTGATCACTGATGTGGGTGTGAGTGTAATTTGAAATAAGCTCTAAAAATGTTTCCAAAGCCCTTCAAAAGAGCAGATTTAGCTATGAAAGGAACAGAGAATAGTCAATATACCAGCATCATTCAGATATGGATGCCATTTAATTTCCCTGGACCACATTCAGCTGAAAAGTCTATGAACAATGGTTTGATGAGGTAAATTGAAATAATTGCTTCATTCTTACATGGGAGAATATGAGCACAATGAAGCAAGTTATCAAACTCACAATCCAAATAAGTAGCTAAAATCTGAGCACAAACCAACTCCAGTGACAGACAAATTTTAATTGTACATAGAGTCTACCACAACTCTTTCATGACTGACACAGGCTACATAAGTAA
This sequence comes from Megascapheus bottae, assembly GCF_031878675.1. Classification (NCBI taxonomy): domain Eukaryota; kingdom Metazoa; phylum Chordata; class Mammalia; order Rodentia; family Geomyidae; genus Megascapheus; species Megascapheus bottae. Next base: position 10,986,154 of record NC_143519.1, read on the forward strand.
TACCACAACAAAATGGTCCCACACACTCTTATTACATACCAGAGGAGGAGTGAGTTTTTCTTTGCTGTTTTAAGGTAGCAAAGAACCATTTGATTCTTTCTGGAGTATCAATTTTCAAGGAACTTTATTCTTAGAATTTTCAAATTCTCCTTCTAGGACCAGCTTTCTTTCAAAATACCACAGTTGTGAATTTCTAATAAGTAATGTGTTTGCGCATGTCTAATTTTATTTTATTTAGAAGCTTTCAACACAGTGAGCCCACCTTTCAAGAGGCTATAGATTCAAAATCAGCTCAGACAGAAACGTCTGTAAGATACTGATTATCTCCAATTATCCAGCAAAAACCTGGACTGAAAGCTTGTGTTAAGATAGAGCACTGGTTGTGGTCACAAAAACTCAAGCAACGTCATGAGGCCTGGAGTTTGTACCCCAATACCAGCACATAAATCCCCCTGAAAAAGTACCAGAACAAAACTATGATAAGAATCTAAGTAAAACAATGTCATCTGATACTGATTACATTTTACAGATCTGTGCAAGCCCCTGTCCGATCATTTTTCTGTGAGAAACTGTGTACTCTCCATTATGAAACTAATGGTACTATAAGACTATTCCAGGTAGGAATTGCTGGGTGCCATCAGTTCCTTGATACAACAAGTTTTTTACCATCATTCTCCACATAGCATCCAGTACAGATAATATGTCTGTATTTTTTTAAACCAGCTTCTAAGCCAGGCCTCTGGTGGTTCATCCCTATAATCCTAGGTACTCAAACATAGGCAAACCAGCAGAAAAGCTGCAGAATCTCTTCATACAATAAAAATACACCATGTCTATGATTTATGGGCGTGTTTCTTTTTTCCTCTTTGTTTGTCAGTCTACTAATCATACCCACAATGAAGTAACTTTGTCATGCATTGTTCTTGATAAGTCAAGGGACCCCCCCCCAACTTGTTATGTAATTATTCAAACATAATTTGCTGTTAAGCATTCTAGAAAATTCCCACCCCTGGGGATCCTTCACATAGAGAATTTCCAGATCTATAGATTATGCATAACTAATGTAGAGGAGGTGGAACTGGTTTGATGCATTACTACTAAGACAGAAAAACAAAAGAATCTCAGAAAGAGTACACCATGGCAAACTGGCAAACTCGACTCCCAATATGTTAACATAATAATCAGTTAACATAAATCACACAACTGGTAAGTGGTATCCCTGCTTCTAAACCAAATAAACCAAGAGTTGTAGCTACCAAGATAATGAGTTTTGTGAATAATTTAGCACAGAGGAAGATTCATATTATGTAATGAGCACTGTGGCAACCGTACTGGGGCCCAAAGGCACAAGTCAGAGCACAATGGCCAAGCATTCCTGATGTTCCATGCAGCCAGGCAGCACACTGGTTTGAAGCCAGTATATCCCACTGCACGTGGATATTATGTCATCTCTACTGCAGACGCTTCTCAGGGACGTTATCATGGTCCTTAACATTTTGCATTTGCACAGCACAACACCTGTAATCGTAGCTCCCAGGCATTGAAACTTGTTAATTTATTTACTGTCATTACAATTTCCCTAGTTAACTCTCGGATCTTTTTTATATGTTCATCTCTAAAATCTGTAGAAAGAGTTGAGCCAGCTAACCACTCCAAACACTGACCATTCTCAGGAGCAGAGGACCTGGGTTCTGATGCCAGACAGTCTCTCTCCTAACCAGCTCCGTGACTCTGACATGTCATGTCTTATTGTGGTATCACAGTCTTCTCATGGATAAAATGTCAGTCTTTGAAATAAATAGCCTCCAATATCCTGCTCAGCTCTAAGATTTTTTTCTGGCTCTCCATATCAGAGCTCTGGGGGATATATATATGACATATGTACGTGCCTTGATAGAGATTAATCTGTTCTTGGGGTCACTCTCACGTTAAAGTCCTCCAACACATCATCCATCCTGCTGCTGCCAGCTGGGCAGCTCCCCATAGAGGCTTCCATGTCAACTCTAATTCCATAGGGTCCTCAGAAGCAGAAATAAATAGGAATGCCTCAGGCTAATTTAGTGATCCCTTGCTAAGCAAAGATAAGTGATTTCTTCATGAGATTTATTTTAGAACAAAACTGGTTCACAGAGGAAAATGGAAAAACTGGCATTAAGTTACAAGAGCACGTTGGATAATAATTAATGGCATGGCTTAAAATGTCAATTAAGGAGATTATCTTCAGTGAGGAATCCATCGACTGGTTAAACAACACTGACCAAAAGTTCTTTGACCAAGAAAGAAAATAGGTAAGACTAGGAAGAAAGGTTGAAGAACATCCCCAAGTGATATCAAATCTTCATGTGCTTATAACATAATTGCTAAAGTGAATTTAAGTGAAAGGACACATTCAAGAAAAAAATGTAAGAATAAACTAAAAGAAGGTAATAAACATTCAGACACTTTGAAAAGGCTTATGCCCCAGTGCTGTATGATCTTAGAATGAATATTGAGGCAAAAGTAGAATTCGTTTCGCAAAGTGTATTACAAGAAATAAATATGAAACATACACTAGAAAGCACTTTGAAAGGAAGACAATGAGGCTTAAATTGCCAAAGACTGCTGCATGGATCAATAATCATCATGCAGAAAGATGGAACCTGGTGGAAAACAAATTAAGAACGTCTGGCAATCCCAGAGTGAATTTTCAATGTCCCATCTCCATAAAAACATCGTCAGTAGGGAAGAGGGTTTACCTGGCAGCCACTGCCCATTTGGAAGGTTTGTCAGTGGCCCCTACCCAATTGTCTAGTATTGCTATTCTGCAGAGATAACATAGTGGAGAAACCAAGTAGCTCCTCTATGGCAATTGTGCAGTTTCTGAGCTATCAGAGATCACCAAGCACTTTTTTATCCAGCACAAGGCTTGGCTGGAGGAGAAAATGGGAATGCAACAGAGCAGAAGTCATGGTTCCTACCAGAGAACAGGATGTTACACCGTCAGGTAGAAATAGTACAAGCCACTGTGCCTCTCTGAACCTGGAGTGGTTACATGAGTGAGCTGGAGTCCTGTTAGTAGCAGCCAGTCATTCTCTGGTCTTCCTTTTCAATTTCAGGACTACATTAACACAGTGAGAGAAAACAGAAACCTATTTGAAAATAAACTGACTTGAAAATGAACACCCAAACTGAGTTGTTCAAATGCCTCAGTTGTGTTAAATTCTGTAGCCTTGGTCATTTCATGTTACTAATTTGAGTTCAGATGAAAGTATGTAGTAAAACCTAGCAAAGGGGTGAGTGATAGCAGTACTAAAATTCCATAATTGTCCTATTTTTGCTTATATTCTTTTTCTCTATGCATTTATGTTCTGTACATTCCCAACTAGTATGCCTGAAGTGTGAAGTATTTGCGCTTTCATTCCAGGTGAACTAGACATAATTCTGGTGAAATCCCTTTTCTGAGAAACCTTAGAAGAGAGACACAGAGCTGGGAAATGTGGGGAGCAGGTGAAAGCCATAGAGCAATAAAGGATGCTGTGTACATCCACTAGCTTTACTGCGAAACCCACCATACCATGACCACACGGTGTGCTGCTAATGAATGGGCCGAGAGGGTGACGATGAGAGACTATGGTTACACTACTTCATATGCACGAGTGAAAATGGAACAACAAAGTTTGTTGCACTTTGTTTGGAAAGAGGGAAGGGGAGAGGGAAAGGAAGGGATAGGAGAGTTTGAGCAAGGTACCTTGTGTGCATGTAGACATTCCAAAACAAAATCCCCTTACACAGCTAAGTGATGCTAATAGTATGGAATCATTAAATTTTAGAAAATGCAGAAGGGATATTTTCAAATAGAAATTGATGGAGTCTGGTATTCCATTCCCCAGGGGCACACAGAGAGTAGAACTGGGGCAGACACCACTGAAAAGGTGAAACACAAATATTTCGTGGCAGGAGGATGCTGCCATCTTCTGCTGATCCTCAAGATGCTTCCTTCCTAATTTAAGTCTTGATTTATCTCTGTGATCTAAATACTGTTAAAGTCAATTTTCATGCACTGAAATATTTCACTAGGCTATTTCCCAATATTTTAAAATAAAATTATTTTCCTCTCTCCAATTATTAATACATTCATAATGCAACAGATTTTTATAATTAATATATAAGGCAAGAGAAATTCTCAGCCATCATCTTGTTCTTCCTCCAAGTATGATTAGAATTACTTAATAAATTATGCATACATCCTGTTAGAATAATAAAATAGAAAGTCTTTCCACAGGAATCACATTGTTTATTTGGAAGGAGGCCTAAAGTTCCTTTACACTGTGGTTTCATAACAGGTAAGATGAGGCACCTCCAGCTGTGTTTAGCACTGGGTTTGTCCTATTTTGAAGTATAGAGTACAAGCATAAGGGTTGCATTTTATCATCTCAGTGGACATTTACTGTCCATGAAACACAGCCTTTGAAGTTTAGCTTTAGCTATATATATATATATATATATATATACGTATATATATATATGCGTATTTGATAACCCCAACTAGTTGCATAAGCGAGGATTCATTTTGATGCTTCCATATATACTGAAAATATATAGCGATCAGAATCACCCATTCCATCCCTCTCACGCATTTCCTTAGCCTTCCCTGAACAATCATAACAAGCCTCATTGTTCCATTTTCACACATGCATATAAAATATTGGTGCTATATTTACTCTCTCCCAGTAGCACCCATCCCACAGACAGTATCTATTTTACATTTCTCTAATTCATTTGTTTACTGTAGACTGATTGTTCAGTGAGCCACAAAGGCTTCTTCTATCTTACATGGGGGCAAAGTGCCTAGCAAGTGTTTAAAGAATGGTTGTACAAACAGAAAGCAGCTAAAAGAGGAGACTAAGAATAGATGGTGAAGACTCCTTTAAAGAAGGCCATTGGCATTCTTCTGAGTCCTTGCAACTGTGGTGGGCTAAACATGAGACAATATTTTTGAGTCATTTTTGCAGAAAGTGTTGTATTGCTCATCACAGACTCTGAAATCCTTTAGGATCATCCTCTCCTTGGCTGTTTCAGATGGTTCTGATACTAGATGGAGGGTAACAAGATTCCACCTGTCCCTTGAAAGTCATAGTTTTCCCCTTTTCAGGACTCATCAGAATATTACTATCCACAGCTCTACAGCACCTTTGCATCTCCCTTCCCCAAACACAAATGGAGAAGAACCACAACCTCCAGTTGTCTTTGAAGAAATCAAAGCTCCCTGCTAAGAATGCCCTTTCTATTCCATCATTCAGGAGCGATACAGGGTTTTATTGTGTGTGTGTGTGTGTGTGTGTGTGTGTGTGTGTGTGTGTGTGTGTTACGCATGCCAAGAGAGAGCATCTTATTTTAATGTCATCTATAATAAATTATAAGTGTAACAGTGGGAGTCTCTTCAATACTATTTGTAAATGCAGCCAGAGGCTATTAAGTGATTGGTGCATCAAGTAAGTATAATTAGTAAATAGCAAAATAACATGTTTGTAAACTGCCTTTGGAAATATGTGATTAGACCAAAGACAACGATTTGTGCCAAATCTTCTAAGTGTTTCTTAAAGATATTAGAGAAATAACTTGACAATTTTCATAACTACCTCAATTTTTTCCCTGTAAATCTACGTAAAGGGTAGATATTTACTTAGTCCAAACTCCTTTGAAAAGCTTCACGTTGAAAATTTACATGCAGGGGCTAGGCTTAAGGGTACATCATAATTTTTTCATGGGAGTTCAAAATATGCTTGATTATTGTCTATAAGTTTTTAAATTGGCAGTTGATGAGGTTGAAAAGGAGTTATAAATATACCTCCACGTGCAGAGTGCTCTCAGGCTTGGAAGTTATTCTCAATTAGTAACACTTAAAATGATTCCAGCAAGTCAATCAGTGTGGTAGGAGGTGAATCTCTCCTGTACCCCCTCCTGACAGCATTATGATAGATGGGTTCCTGAGCAGCAAGGGGCATCTCACTGTCTGGCAACAGAACTAGAGAAATGGCCTGAGTGTACTAGCTGTTCCTCAGAGAGAGGCATCAAGTCCTTCCATTCCTTGTGCCTGGTTTCTCTCTTTGCAGTTGTTCAGCTCTTCATCCACATTGCTCACTCTTATCTGCAATTCCTATTGTAGAACCTGGGACCATGCATCCATCCATTCTTCTAGTAGACACAACTCCCCCACTCCCTACCATTGCTCAGGACCTTATGCTTGCTATATCCCTCACCCTCCAAGGCCCAGATCTAGTCCCAAGAAGTTGGGTTTCTCCGTGCACAACTGAAGAGGTCCCTGGCTAATATCCATGCCTTTCTTGTCTGCTCTGCATTTCTCTTATATACAGTTCCTCTGTGTGAATAACAGTCTTTTCATTCTGCGCCTTGACAAGCACTGAACAAAAGCGCAAAAGCAGTGACAACCTTGAAGATGGTGATGATGATGATGGCTAATACACATTTGTTGACAATGTGGAGACCCTTTGGTAACCAATGTTAATAAATTACTGCCCTTATGCCCTGTAACAACCAAAATAATGCTTTAACACATATGAAAACTAATGTCAGTTAAACTAGTAAATGAAAACTAAATTCCACAGGAGGAATAGAAATAGATATAGGATAGTCCATATAATTGAGGCAAATGAACATTCATTTACTTATTCAGTCAACATGCAGAAAACTGAGCTCTGTCTGTGGGTCACTTGCCAATTTCCAAGGTCTGGGAATAGGAAAACAATAGTTCATAAGGTATGGATACCATTCACAGTCTGGACATTTCACAATGTTACATCTATATTCTAACGGAATAATGCATGAGGTCTAGGCAGAAACCTATCTTAAAAAACAATCATCTTATGGGATAAACAAATGATGAGAAAAGAAAACCAGAAAAACAAAGACTGAATAAACACTGAGTAAAGATTTTTAGAGAAAAATAAACTTTGAACCCTCCTGGGGCAGTTTGCTAAAGCCCATATTTATCTGAAGCCAGCAGAGGTGTGAATGCCTGGGAAGAAAGACCTCAAGGCCAGATCAAATGAGACTTTACTTCTTCCCCAGTCTGGGGGCCTCTGGGGATTACTTTAATATGGAGTACTTAGTCATCATGTTTGATGGCTTCCGTGGCCTCATTTATCAAGGATCTATAGTTAAATTTAATTTTCATGTGAGTGGAGGAAAGCCATGCAGCCCAGCTCCTTGTTGCTGAGCTGCCCCCGTTGATGTCTTCTGAAGTGGAAATGATAGATGCCACATGTTCCGGCTGTGATTAAATTTGCTTTGACAAAGCAGCATGGAAATCTGATTTTCAATAGACTTCTGCATTTCACCTAGTGCTGAGTAAACAGATACAGAGCATAATGCTCACATGGCTGTCAGGCCAGTAGCTAATTCATTGTGCCCATCTAATCAGGCTGTCCATTAAATTATTATTTGTCAATAACATGCAGGATCATTTTGGAAACTCTGAGGAATGGGAAGCTTGTTTTTAAGTAAATAAACAGAGAGAGTTTGACAACATCTGCTTTTCTTTCCCCTCCCAAGAATGTCCAAATAACTCATCATTCTCGATGTATCCACTCCCCCTGAAGAATCCAAGCACCTTTTAAGAAGTTTACTTTCACTTCACTTGACTCTCATTTCAAATACAAACAACATCATCCAATTACAAGAGAGAATGGAGCTACAGACATTGGCAATTTAGCTCCCCAGTTTATCTTTAAAGGAGAGTGAAGCAGAAAAGTCACATTAAGTATGCATCTTGCTGGAGCTTGTAACCTCCTGGGTAGACATGCTGCAGGTGGACCATCTCCAGAAAGGCTCTACTTTGGGGAAAATGTCAGAGAATGGTTTCATTAAGAGCAACACGGAAGACACAGAGTATCAAGAGTGACACAGTGTGTGACTGGTCATGCTTGTTGCCTTTCCTCTTTTGTTCGATCATTGTCCCATAAGTATAAAACACAGGATCCTTGTGCTACTAAGAAAGGCCTTCCTTGTCTTGGCACGAATTCCCCCCAGAAATCCAGTTCCCAAACTCTGTCCATTGCTTTCAACACCTTTGTACTTCCTGAAGTTCAGTTCAAGCAATTCTTACCTCAGAAGACCTTGGATTACTCTCAGTGTTACCTTCTGGATCAGCTTGTTGCCCACCCTCCCAAAGACACCAAATATGGCTGCTCACTACCTTCCCCAGATCTCAAATGTTTTATGATTGCCAAACAGCTGGGGATTTGCAACACATTTGCATAACCATAGTAGGAGAAAGTTGAGTGAGTTCCTCAAGCTCAGTCTTATTATCTTTCTCATTAGGAAAAGATTATGTGTCAAAACATCAGAGTGTACATAAAGAATTCAATGAAATAATACCTGTTCATGAGCAATGATGTTCCCTCTTTTTAGATACCCCAGTATCCCTTCAATAGGTGCCCCCTCTCAGAAGCATTGAGAGCATGCTATGCATATGCTTGTTGTAGTCGTCGTTATTCTCCCACAGGAGAAGCAATGACTTCAAAGTAAGACCAGACTGGTCTTTGGATCTAGCCTGCAATGGAGACATCTCCTAGGCAAGGATGATGCCAGGACACCTGGAATAACCTGTGCTGTGAAGGAATCACATACTGGCCTCAAATTTAAGTGTGTTCTTTGTTGTGGTTTTACCTGCAATAAAACCAGTATCAGACAGTGATACTTGCTGGCCTCAAAATTAAAAGGAGAGATGCAAAGCAGAAACAATATCTTAAAGGCATCTCCTCAACAACTACTGACCTGTATCAGCCACACAAACTTGACTGATTTCAGAATTTTTTTCAAGGACTTCTGAGATATTTTCTCAGAATAGTGGTGATGATTGCTGTAGCATTGTCATTTGTGTGTGTGTGAGTGTGTGTGTGTGTGTGTGTGTGTGTGTGTGTGTGTGTGTCCCTCACAATGCCTCAGATAGCTAGGTAGGGACAACTAACACTTCTGTTTCATGAGTGATCAAACTAATATTTCTAGATTCTGGGTGATTTCAGTCAGTTCGCAAAACTAGTAGGGTCAAGGATGAGACTCAGTCAATTCCATTTTTGAATGACCCCACTTTCTTAACTCATGGGTACTAGAGGTGAGTGTGGGAGATGGGGGACAGAACCCATATAGCAGTCTCCTCAGTGCCAACCTTTCCTAGATTACTTAGAATTCACTTCTTTTCCATTACAGTGACCTCTGGCCTGTGCTTCTTTCCTCACTCAACAGCAGCCTGACGCCACAGCACATGTGCCCTAGAGGAAGTGTGCCATACACAGATTGCTTGCTGTGAGGATGCCCACAGATATCTCATGATGGGCTCCTGACTTAGGTCTTATCCAGAAGGATGGTTCTGGCTGCAACAGAGCTAAGGATCACCACCCACCCTCCACCCTGCTACCTGAAGCCAGAAGAGCAATACATTGTGAAGAAACGGTTTCACATTTAGTGAATGATCATGAGTTGAAACTTAGGTTAACTGCATCCAGTAACAAAGTGGAGACATTCTTGGAACACTCTTCTGAAATTTGAGCACTTAGAAAAAAATCAAATCTCCCATAAGGTGCTTGAAATAGTAATAAGTGGGTATTTCGGGGGTTGGCTCTAAGGAAAATCCCATTTCTCTAAATGTCAGGTTTTTATCAAGCCAAGAAAATTTGCATCTCTCAAAGTGTAATTGCAGGGACACAGTAAGGAGAAATGATCTGTTCCAAATAAAGCCTTTGTTTTTTAAGAGAAGGAATAGTATAAATATCAGGGCAAAGATCAGGGCTAGTGAAAGGAAAAAGCACAGTGAAATGGCAGACATGTAGACCCAAACGTCTCTAGTGAGTATTGGATGATCAGTTGATGAAAAACTATTTATACACAATAGGGAATACTCTTAATGAAGCCAGTAATCCGATGGTGTATGATTCCCCCAAATCCTATCCGTAAGTCTTCTCTACAAATTGTGGAAATTGACAAGGCCCCATGTGATTTTAATGCACAGTAAAATTTAATAAGCAAACTCTGATTGTGTTTATAAGTGGAGACTGGTAGTATCAGATCTGGGTTTCTGAAAAAGACTGAGAGACTGAAAACCATTTGAGGATACATTATCAACAAGGAGAGACTGTAGCTAGGGTGATCAGTTGGGATTTTTTTCCCATGCTAACACCAGTGACGGATAATAAAGTCAAAACAGTTGATGGAAGTAGAGGGAACAGATTTGGAAGACATCACAAAGAGCCAAAGGAAGGGTTTGGAGGATGATCAGCTAAAGAGCATCTGTGTAATGGCAGAATTAAGCTCCAAGGATTTTAGGTCATCTATGAAATAAGTGGCTGTTTACCTTGTATTTCTAGAATCTCTTTCATTCCTGGCAATGTGAAGGTATGTTGCTAAATATGAATTGAATGACTACAGGTACCATCTTTGTTATGGGATTTCAAATTACCATCCATGAGCCTGCAGACATCTAAATAGGTGCTTTAGAAGCCATTATGGCAGGAAAGAAGAAGAGAGCTGGGAAGTCATCCAAATCCTTTCCTCAAACTTTACTTACTAAATGACAGCAAGTCCACTGTGTTTTGTTATTTATCCCACATACTTTGTATTACTTGATCTGTTTGGTCTCCATTCTAATTTCTGGCCTGTTACCACCTCCCTACCATATTTTTGGAACTGTGTTATTTCTTGAGATATTGAGAGAAAATAAAAACTTTATCAGCAGCTTATGGAATAATGGAACAATATATAATGTTGAGAGTACTGTTTTAACACAGGTAATTGACTCATAGGCAATTAAAAAGGTGATGTAAAAACTAAAATAAGAATAAATAAGAATATAGGGGTGGGGAGGGAAATGGGGACCAAAATATGAGAAAGAATATCAATGTTTGTGAAGTAAATAAGAATAATCCCATTTGGCCTTATAGTGGGAAGAAAGTCATTGTAAAGTTCTTTTTTCATTGCTTTTTATTTTATTTTATATTTTTGCCATTCTAGGGATTGAACTCAGGGGCTCATTCTCTGACTTATCTTGCTTGCTCAAGGCTAGCACTCTACTATTTGAGTCACAGTGCCATCCAGCTTGTTTTAGTGTTTGACTTCAGATGCAGTTTCATAGCCCTGTCTTCTAAGACAGGCCTTGAACCGTGATCCTCCAGGCATCAGAATTCTGATGAGCTAAGATTATATGCATGAGCCACTGGAACTCAGGGGAAAATTTATAAAATGACATGCAAACTTGAAATGACAAGTTCAAAGGTTAATCCTCCTTATGAAAAAAGTTTATAATATAAAATAAGCAAGAAATCAAAAATTAAACAATCTCTATGTTGCAATTTGATGTCTTCATAATGCCTATGATCAAAAGATATAAAGAGATATGGATAGGAAAGAATGAAATGGGTATGACAGACAGCTGAATATTGGTAAATTTCATCCCTTTTTCCCACCTAAATACATTCTGAATCCATAGCATTAGACATAATGCATTGGGTTTGTTGAGATTCAGTATCTCAACCTGCATGTATTAATTGGCATCCATATACTTCTTGGACTATATTACACCTTTTATGACCATGGTAAGATCTCTCTATCTGAAATAGATATTACCATATCCTATGCCTAAATTCTACTTACAAATTCCCCCTGTACTCAGAATTTAAAAGTTTAGCTCTGCTTCAGCAATCCCCAAATTATTCAGATCCCTAAAGAGCTCTTGTTTATGTCAATTATATCTACTTATAACTACTCTATGTAAAATTAAATCTAAGAAATACTGACGGCTCACATTTACTAAGTCATTTTGAAACAGCAATAACAAACCTACTTTATGTTAAAGTAAATAATGCATTTTTAAAGAAAAAAAAACAGGGCCCTGGATCATAGCCTAGTGACAGAGTACTTGCCTAGCATTCATGAAGCTCTGGGTTCAATTCCTTGGCATCACATACTCAAAAAAAAGCTGGAAGTGGCGCTGTGGCTCAGATGGTAGAGTGCCTTGAGAAAAAGTGTCTAAGGACAGTTCTCAGGACAGTTCTCTGAGTTCAAGCCCCAGACTGGTGAAAGAAAAAACAAAACACTGTAACTCTCAAATAAAATCAGCCAAAATAATATCATTGCATTGTATTTTGAAAATCCCTTTAATGTTTAGCTTAATAAAAGATAGCTGGGTTAATAATCCTTGTGCCAATGGTCAATTTCTTTTGGTATGTTCTTTTTTATTGTAATTAATAAAAGGGTTACATGATATTTGCCAGATAGAAGGTGCATTAATTCACATATATTGATACCCTTTCACATGTCTTGGTCCCCATTACTCTCCCCTCCACCCCCCCCGTCTTGGTTTTCCCCCCTTCCCTGTCCAATTTCAAATAACCAAATACAAATAAATCTAATATATCAGATAACAAAGTGAGATACTGTAACAATATGAGATAACCAAGGGACAGCAAAAGAGATGAGAGATAACATAGTACATTAAGGACAAAAATCATTCATTGTATGGCTTTTGTTTCAATATCCTGGAGGTCCTTTCAATTAGCTTCATACTATATGGCCTTATGTATCAAGGTTTTGCTCTATTGCAGATCTCTGCTAGTAGAGCCCAAGGTTTCTACTGATTATGACAAATGAGGGAAACCATTGATATGTTCTTTTGGTTGTGGAATATGAAGAAATTTAGTTCACAAATATATTGGGAAGAGAAGAGTATTTAAATCTCATTTTTAGAATTTTTTTTTCTTTCATACACTATGTAAATTGGAAGAATTTCTGTCTTCAAGGTTAGTTACAATGTGAAATCTGAGTCTTTGCCAATGGACTTTCATCCAACGTTATGGTGAAATATACTAATTGATGAATCTTTTATCCAGGGATGACTTTTTATATGATCCCTTGGACAATTGGAAGCTACTGCTTCCTTGAGATATGTAGAACTTCCACATGCTACATATTTCATCACATGATATTAAAAATCATTTGTTAATAGCGCCAGTCTCATCAATAAATTCTTAAATCAAGTTTGTGGAGGTTCACACACTTTTTTCCTGAAAATTCAAACCTTTTCTGAGTCAAATTTTATCAATAGCAATAAATAAGATCATTTTCCCCTTAAAGTCATTAAATTCCCTTGGAAAGTGATATGCTTATTTTTGAAAACATGTCTGTCAAATACCCCACTTGAATAGTCATAATTCATAAGATGTTATTTTAAGGTAAAAAAATGATGTTCTATAAAAAGACCCTGTTCACAAAGCTCCTAAATCAACTGCCCCAGTGTTTTCCTTAGGAATCCCATTCTACCTGAATATGCAGAATTAGTTAACGGAGGCTTTGCATGTCATTATGAAGGGTATGTGCACTCAGCTCAAGGTTTAATGCAACAAGTAACTTCACTGCTGTGTCAAGGTCATTCTGAAGTGAACTTGGTGAAGAACAGAGTCACCAGTAGGGTTGAGTGCTCCAGCCTTCATGGTCACTGGCCTCCACTGTGGTCTCCATTCAATAAGGCCAACATTAGCCCCATGAAATCGTTTTAATCTTGTGGATGCAGTCCTCAGCATCCCCACCCGCCTGGGAATGACACTTCGAGAAGAACCCTGTCAATCTCAATAGGGTGTCACCTACTACCCGCTCAAATCCCTAACTTCCAACAAGTGCTTTCTTGCTGATTCTTGAATACATTGAGCCCCTGCCTGCTTCCTTTACATTTCATTCTGCTGGTTGGTGATGGTCCTTCTGGGAAGTGTATCTGGCTTTGTTCTTCTTCATCCCTCCAAGGTTCTATCAAAAATTACAAAAGTATTATAATAGTTAACCATCTTTCCCAGAAATGTCTCAGCATATTCTCTACCCACTCATTCTGGTCCCGTTTCTCCCTTAGGCCCACCGTCTCTAGAATGACACTAGGTGTTGTTTCTAAGCTTCTTACTTTTTCATCTCTATAAACATGTGAGAGCTAAGACCTTCATTTTTCACTGCACTTGTAACACAGTATGGTATGAATGCTTGTTACCTGACTAACTTAACTTTAATTATTGAAAGCATTTTCCTTAGAAACTATTTCTGTATATTTGATTTCATTATTTTAATTATCTTATAAGGAATGTACAAAGGGGTTTCCATCCAACATGTCACTTTATGAGTATAGTGCCTCTTGAGTAATGTCAACCTTTCCATTGTTCTCCCTCATATGTTTCTAAGGAAACTCTCCTGAGTTAGTGTTAGCCAATGAAAATATAACGTGAACTGCTTTCAGTACTTCATTTATTCTAGAATCCACAGTAACATATAAAAAAGAAGTGAAAATTGTTTCGTGATCTAATTTTATGTAACCTACTATATCTCAAACTTGATAGATTGATCGATATCAAAAGATTATTGGGACTTTGCATTGTATTTCCTTTTTTCATAATGAATCTATAAAAACAGATATAGATTTCACATTTGTAGAGCATCCCCACACAAACAGGCCTGTTTCAAGTGGACAGAATTACTCATGAGTACCAGCTCCTGTCCCAGAGAAAGTGAAAGGGAAATCCCAGCATTTTCACCAATCCCTCTGAACTGATAGAAACAATTGTGGACCACTGCCATGAAAGAAATGGTTGTTATAATGATTGCCAAGGTCAACCAAATAAGGGAAAACTCCACCATAATGTGGTGAGTTTTGGATACATGGCTGCCAGGAAGGAAACAGAAAATCCAATCATAGCTCCATACTGTACCCACATCCTCTCTAACCTCTGGAAATGCCACTAGAAAAGAGAAGGTGAGCTACCAACTTCCTGAGGGTTCTCACTGACAGCTTCTAATTTGGAGAAGATTAGAACAAAGAGATGAGCAGGTCTAGTGCCCTTGACTCTCACTACCAGACATTGGCAGAAATAAAATAACTCCTCCACAGCACATTGAATGGAGGGAGGGCATAATTCTAAGTCTCCACATGACATCTAGAGTGACCTTTCTAAAATGTAATTCACATCATGCCAGTCACCTATTCAAAATCCTTCCCTGGTGCTCCTCATCTCAGCAGAAGCCCCGAGGTTACTGGCAGCATACCCCAAGGCTCCCTCTGGTTGGGCTCCTGTGTTTTTCTTGGTTCTTCAACTCTACCCCACATGTCCATCTTCCCATACACACTGCACACATTCATGGGCCAAACAAGTAGTGAGTCCAGAATTAGAAATATCTGTACCTTTGGCTGAGCCACTCCATCTGATCTGAATATGCCGTGTGTTCCCTTTCCCTGGATAACTCCAAACTCCTCCAAATTCAATTCAGAATCTACTGAAAACTTTTCCTCACCATCCCAGTTGTCTAATGATGTATCCCCGTGTTTACCATTATTGTAGCAGTGCCCATAGCTAATGCAGCCACAGTGTCCTCCTTGCAGATTTACTTGGATAGCTTGCTGACTAGCGTACAAGAATGCTGTCTGTAACTTTTTGGTAACAAAGCCTAACGCAATGCCTGTTTCATCGTTCATACAGTCATTGGCTGAAGAATGAATTAGTATGTCTAAACTTCTTACTTGTTACCACCGTAACTAGTAGGACCATTCCCCATGACACAAAAGCAGTCTTATTAAATAGCTAATAATTCTCATTGAAGTTCTTTCCAAATAACACGTTGCAGCTGAAATAACTGATAGCCAAACAGAAATTGAGTGAATTACGCATACACGTTCATATATGGGTATATTTTGTATTTCACAGTGAAACATCAGGAAATGGCTCAGAGTTTTGCTTCCTGTACTGTCACTAGCTAGCTACCTTGTTTGCTGCAGCAGTAAGAAACAGTCTTCTTGGGGAAGCCTCAGTATAGCTACAGAATTCAGAGACCTCTGATAATCAGGAGGGGAGAGAAATGAGGTAGAAAGCGGAATAGATAACTCTAAAAATTTACCAGTTTCTAACCTCCCATTTCCCTGCTAGCAGACAACAGCAGTAAGAAGCTGAGAATTCACCTCTAGGAAAAACATACCAAGTAAAACCTTTGCCCTTCCTTTCTAAAAGAAGTTAAACAATTTGTCTGTGGAAAGAAGTATTGTTAGAGAGAAAGAAAGAGAGGAATCGAGGGTCAACTTGCCAGCTTACTACACATTTAAGCACCCTAACATTAATTAATAATGGAGGGAATGTAATTTAAGCAACAAAGGAGAATTTTAAAAAATGAATTGTTATTCCTATAGAGGTTTAAGAAGATATTGTTATCAGCAAATAAAATAGCATATTAAAAAAGAAATCAATATAAAACTAAGATACATAATAAACTTGTCTTTTATAATTAAAAGTATATACTTTCAAAATGGAAAAAATGAAGGGACATGACTTTTTTTTAAAATTCAACAGTAGAGACAGAAGGAAGGAGATGTAAAATTTGAGCTTATCAAAATACATTATATACATGAAAGAAAGTAAAATAGCCTAGTGGTAGTGTGTTTGCCTAGCATGAACAAAGCTTTGGGTTCAATTCCTCAATACCACATACACAGAAAAAAACAGAGGTGGCACTGTGGCTCAGGTGTCAGAGCACTAGCCTTGAGCAAAAAGTGTCCAAGGACAGTGCCCAGGCCCTGAGTTCAAGCGCCAGGATTGGAAAAAACCTATTATATGCAAACTAAAAATACATTTTTAAAAATTAGAGAGGACAAAAATCAATCTAGGGCACTCAATATTGGACCAACAGGAATTCCAAAGAGCAAAAAAGATGGCAATATGATAGGGAGAAAAAAAGTCAAATAAATAATAAAAGAAAAAAAGAATCAGACCAGTAATAAGATCTAGTAATTTGGCACACTTGAAGCGTATCTCAGAGCCTTGAAGACTAGCAGAAAATCTTACAAATGTCCAGAGGAAAATAAAACAAGATTGTCCACAAAGGAATGGAAGTATTAGACTTTCACCATGGACACTAAATGCGAACATCATTGGAGCAGTGCATTCTGAGTACCATGGGGATCTCCCATTTGCCTAGAATGTTGAGCCAAATCAAATTATCAGTTAACTGAGAGGATAAAACATTCACATGCTCAGGGACTCTCTGGGACTTAGAAAATCTTCTTTCTAGACCCCCTTTCAGAAGTTATGAGAGAGATGCTTCCATAAGGACTACATTACTCACTTTAGTGAAAATTGCAATCCTCCTTAAAAAGATATGTGCTATGGGGCTGGGAGTTTGGCCTAGTGGTAGAGTGCTTGCCTAGCAGGCACAAAGACCCAGGTTTGATTCCCTGGTACTACATAGGTAGAAAAAAAGCCAGAAATGGTGCTGTGGCTCAAGTGGTAAAGCTCTAGCCTTGAGAAAGCCCAAGGTCAGTGCCTAGGCCCTGAGTTCAAGGTCCAAGACTGGCAAAAAAAAAAAAGATACGGGCTGTCAAGTAACAAAAAAAGCAATGGAGGATCCTTAAATGTATTTATCTAAATGAAAGAAACACATCTGAATGTGTTGTAATTCTAAGCATGTGATATTCTGGAAAAGTCAAAACCCACAGAGACAGTAAAAATATCGGGCAAGGGAAGTGCAAAGGCAGGCGACAGTTCTGCATAATACTGCAGGGTGGATATAGTTGCTAAAATCTGTACATAGTCCAATATGAAGCGAGTGATTAATGAATCCACATCCATTCATACATGGTAATGTACAAGATGCTAACAGTAAGGGAGAATCCACACAAACACAAGATATCGTCAGAAATGTGGTAATATAGAGAGATTCTGTACTTCTTCATTTTTCTATAAAACATTCTCTACAATGTAGTTTGTTTGTTTTCAGTCATCACTCTACTCCCACAATGCCTGTCTTTCTCATTTATTCACCTCTACTTCATCTTTCTGCCCTCTAAGTAGAGACCACAATCTAACAGGACTAATTAACTTATCCAGTGGAAAAAACAATCATTTTTTCTTCCTGACTGCAATGAAAGGTTTACAAGGTTAAGATTTTTGTGTTTTATACACAAGTGTAACGTAAAGGCCTACAGCAGTAGATGCTCAAAAAATACTCCTTGAATAAATATAAGAACAAAGGGAAAACCAAGAAAATGTAAAAACAAAAAATCAACTATTAGATATTCCTAGACACTGAAAATATCCTCAGAATATCAGTGAAAATTGTTCTCCAGGTGACACAGGGCCACAGACCTGGAAAGAATCCAGTTCATACTGGAAAAAGAGCTGGCTGTGAGGAGACTGTACTAAAATGCAAAGGAAATTCAGGAATTCACACACACACACACACACACACACACACTTACACACACACAGTTACAAATCACACATACCTACACATATAGACATCACAAAAACAGACACCAGACACACATCATTGTGGCATTATTCTTAAGCCTGGTAATATCATAATGTATACATCTTAAAAAGCAATTATGAATGCCCCAAGATAAAATTTAAAGTTAGTCAAGGAAGTCAGAGAAAATGAAATAAAATGTGATATGCTTTTGAACACTTGGTGTCACCTTGAGGCAATGTCTTATGTTAAGATCAGAGTGCATTTGATCTTGATGCCTGAAATATTCTCTACTAAGTAGCATAAAACCAGAGATATCAACTTCTTTATTTCTATAAGATTTATCCCCACTTGATCTTTCAATGAACTACATTTTATAATAGTAACATGGATGCTGATAACTTTTTCATTAATTTTTGAATTTTTATGAGCAAAAAAAATACTTCTGCTATGGTTTCAGAAAAGGAATACATTTTGTAAGTCTTGAAAATATGAAAATACTATGCAAGGTAACAGAATGTAGGAGACAGAGGAACTGAACAAGAAATGTCAGCTTTCAGAGTGAGCATTAATGAAATACAGACTGAAGTAGAAGGAACAGAAAGTGGACATTCAAATGAACCTCATCAGCTTGAAGACATAGAGGGAAAACTAAAGAAAGTCAAATCATCTTGCAGTTTTTGTTAGGAAGGGTCAAAACTTTGACACCTACATTTTCCAAATCAACATCAAAGTATGTATGCATGCAATTCAGCATTGTGCAGGTAGTAGATTTGTAACTTCATCTCCAGAGCACTTTTTATAGAGTATTACTATTTTTCATACTGTACAATGGAGACATAGTAAACTTAAGTAATTTATTTAAAGTGGCAGCAGTGATGACTCACACAGGTAGTGTATAAATGCATTTGGCCTGATTCCAGTGTTTATATTGTACCCATTATACCTTTAAATCTCCTAAGCTGTAAGTGAATAAATATTTCCTCATGAAATAACTTTAAACAACTCCAGGGCATATTGTTGTTGACCCATCTTTATGCAAAGCCAGCTCTTTATGAGCCATATCACTGGAGCCCAGTGAATGTGCACTGACTGGGCTGTGTCCCAAATATCCATTCATTTAATCCCCATTTCCCCAGTGGTAGATTAGGGCAGAGGGAAGTTCACTGCCTGCCTTCATTCAAATCTCAGAGACAAGGCCTACCTTACCCCCCCCCCACCAAACCAGTCTATGCCACCAGTCTCTAAGAGAGTGATTCACATGCAGAATTAACCTTGTTTTATCCCCAAAGATTCCCTGGCCTTTCTTTACCTTTCTGCTAAGAGTACATCTGAACTTAGAGAGAATGGACTCTGCTAACTTGAGCTAAGTAAATAGCTTTTAAGCAAGTGCTCTATCATTTTAGACAACTTACCAATAAAATAGAAGGCACATATTTGGATCACAAACTCTCTATTCTAAAGTCATTTCGGGCAAAATATGAAAATAAATGTTTTCTAAAGGTTCGTACGTTTGAAGGATAAGGATAATGTTCCACAGCATTGAAGCCTGTTCTTGTATAGACGTGAAATGATTTTAACATGAATGCTGTTTCACAAAATGTGAAGGCAAAAAAAATGACTGATTGAAAACTACACGGTATAAAATAGAGCCAAAGAATAAACAGCTCAAAAGTACTTTCAGCTATTATCTTGGTAGTTGCTTTTCTTAAGAACCTCCCCAATAAATAAATGATTGCTGTCTTGATATGGGCATTCCAATGTTGGCCACTCACATATCTAGTTATCTAGTCTCTCAAAACCAATAGCTAGGTCATATTATGGAAGTACTAAAAAGGAATCTTGTCAGAATTCTGTTTTAACACTTGGGCAGTAGGTGGGTATAGGAGATTTATACACAGCATAGTATTTTATGATATTCTTATAACATTTAAAAATTCGTATATAATATAGCAAACATATTTGCAAAGATAAATATCTTTTATGAATATCATACCCTAAGCAGCTCCATTAACTAGTACTAAGCCTTTTAAGAAAACTGGAAGTAATCTGATGAGAAATGAGCAGCTTCACATGAGTGTGAGTCACGGAAAGTATTTGTGCTCCTCTGTCAAGGAAAAGTTGGAAAGCTCAAGGTAAGAGACTGGATGAGTGTACACACTTCCCACCCTCCCTCCAGACCCTGACTCCACCAGAGGCCTTCATTTCTCTATCCACTAAGGACAAGTTGGTCATGTGATTTCCTTTGGGAAATGGAATATCTATTCTAAGAAAAGCTTCTTGACCCTCTGCAAGCCTTCAACTGCCACGATAAGAACATGTTCCAGGAATTCTGCTGGCTTCAGGTGAGAAAGAAATACATGCAGCCGATAGGATTCCCATCATGACTTTGAGCCAAGACCCAATGCAAAGCAATTGAGGCCCAGAAAACCCATAGCTTGTGTGTGGAAAGAAAAATGGTTTATTTACTAGACTTGAAGGGGTGGGATTGGTACACTACATTGCTGTGGCCATGGCTAAGGCTTGCAACTAATTCTGAAAATTATTTAGGTTGTCAAGATGGAGTAAATATAATTCATTCTGATGTGTTGATGGAGGTTCTGATATAACTAAACATTTTAAACAATTAGAGTCCTTTTATTTCATTATCTATAAGAGAACATTAAAAATAAAAGTTAATCTTTATTCAGAAAATAACATATGGGTAAAGCACAGTTAAATGTAAATAAAATATATTAGGGATATAGAAATGCTATGTTATTTGGGACTACCCAGAATACTAGTAAATACGTGATCAAGTATGCAACTGTTTAAGTATTTTCTTAGTATTATTGAGTACCTACTAAGTGCTCAATAGATTCTGGGAATATAGAGATGAGGAGTACAGATAAACCATAATACAGTACAAGAATGGGTAAAAGACAGTTCTGAACAATTGTAATAGGAGTGACTTAATCTTCTCTAGGAAGTCTGACCAGTACTAGAGGTAGTTATTCAGGTGAAAGGAGAAGTAGGAGGAAGAGTTTTCAAACATGGGAGCAGAGAAAGACATTTTCAGCACATGTAAAGGTACACATCACAAATGCATTGGGAAAGAATGAAGTAGAATCTTCTAAAGAAAGCTGAGCAGAACAACCCCTCCATCCCACTGTTATGAAGGCTACTAAAGAATAGTCCAATCATTGTCCAAATCCTCATAAGAGAACCCTCCTCATTGGCTGTCTGATTCCACAAATGCATTTATTCCTCTCATTTCTTATAATGAAATGACAAGAAAGAGCTAGGCACCAGTGGCTCATGCCTGTAACCCTACTTACTCAGGAGGCTGAGATCTGAGGATCACGGTTCAATTCCAGCCCAGGCACTAAAGTCCATGAGACTTACTTCCAATCAACTACCAGAAAATCAAAATGGTGCTGTGGCTCAAGTGGTAGAGTGCTAGCCTTGAGCTGAAGAGCTCAGGAACAGTGGCCAGGCCCAGAATTCAAGTCCCATGATCAACCGAAAAAAAAGAAAAAGAAATAACAAGAAACCCCACAAGAAACCCCATAGATTTTTTATTTGAATTGGAGATTCTTAAGTTATCAGACTTTTTTAGCTCATAGACAAGAGACATTCTTGGCAAAGCTAATGTGAACTAGTGAAGGAGGTGGTGAGGCTGTCACTTCCAGGCCAAGGTACATGTCAAAATAGGTGAAATTCTTTTCAGTTTCAGAAATAAAACCGCTTATTTATAGTGTGATGTGCAATCATTGTTGCCTTGAGGTAGATCTGACTGTCAATCTCTAGTTTAGGGTTTAATCTTCATAATGTGTTGTTTAAATACATATGTTACTATTATTTTAATAGTTGATGAAAAAGTAGTGTATTTATAAACTCTTAAAAGCCAATTTCTGTAAACCCCATGCTTATTTGATCTATATAATATATGTCAATTTACACTAATTGTATTTCAAGGGCCCACTAACTATACACGGCTGATTGTTCCATATTGGACAAGAGATCTTTACAGTGAAATAGTGATGACAATGTTAATTTTTAAAAATTATAATTTTATATCTCATACATCTCTATGCTTTAAACTATATTTTATTATTTTTGTACAAAGTAGTTGTACAAAGGGTTATCATTCAGCATATCAGTTTTTGATGACCATATATCTTTGCCAGTGTCAGCCCTCTCATTCTCCCTCACTCTCAACCTTTAGGTCCACTCAATTTTCAGAGTTTCATAGGATATTCACTGAATATGGAGATATGTGAAGAAGGTCAAGAATGAGGGAAAGACAAAAAGGCAGATGAATGTAGTTATAATACTCAATGCACAGTCGAGGTTTTCCATTATAAATGAATATTGGTTTACCTGCAGAGGTTCTGGTATTCTTCTCTGAACTGCTTGTTCCTGCACAACATCCCTTGCATTCTTAAGAGAATTTCAGATTTCACTTTTCCAAAATTAAACTGTTTTCTTAACTGCTCCTCCTCAAAGTAACTAAGTAAATAAATATGATACCTTACTCGTGATTATTGTATTACTCTATTCAGGCTGTCACCAAATACCACAGACTAGGTAGCTGAACCCACAGAAATCTGTTGCAGTTCCATTCCAAGATCTTTTTGTCTTTTCTGTGGAGGCCAGTCAGCACCCACTTTCTCCTCGTGCTCACTTAAACTATCATGAGTATATTCAGATGGAGAGAGACAGCAGGGAAAGAGAGAAGAGACAGACAGACAGTCAGACAAACAACCTGCCTCTTCCTCAAAGGCCAGTAGTCCTACCAGCTCTTATGACTTCATCTCAAGAACAGTCCTGAAAGAGGAGCAGGGTTTCAGCAGATGAATTTTGAAGAGGCGCACTGCACACCCCAGCAGGTACCTATACTAAATGATATCACTGCTCACCCCAGTTATCAAACCCACACAATCTCTGAGCTCAGACTTGTTTCAAGCTTTTATATCCCTCACAGAATTTGTCACTAAATCCCACTGGCTCTACCTTAATATAAAATCCAAATCCAGTAAGTTCTTCTCTGCTCTGTTTCCATCGCCTGAGTTCAGACTGTTATCAGAATTGTGACAGTTGCTTTCTATTTTCCCCGTCCTCCTAAAATCTATTCTTCCTGGCAGCCACGTTGATCTCCTGACCAGTACTTCTGTCCTGTTTGATACCTTGCTCGTTGACTTCCATTCGGCTGAGAGTGATGACCAAGCCTGTTCATCAGTCCACAGAGTTCATGGCCAGACTCATGAGCATCTTTCCACTTGAATCTCCTTCCACCCTCACCTTACCTGCCTCTATAACACAATGCTGTCCTCCTTACTCTCCCCAGGCATTTCCAGAACATTCCCAGCCCAGGATTGCTGCATTTAATACCCTCTCTGCTTTATAACTTTCCTGAAGGGAAAGATTTAAAATAATCTGTCTTTCTCCTTTTATCTCAGCAATGCAGGCCTCTCATCCAGCCAAAGAAGCACTTTCCTCATTGCCCTACACCTTCCTGCTGTAGTTTCTTCCGTAGGGTTTCTTTTTGTTGTTGTTGTTGCTGCTGCTATTGTTCTTTGGGTCAGTTCTAGGGCTTGAAGTCAGTCTGGGTACTGTCCTTAGGCTTTTCCAACACTAATGCTCTATCACTTGAACCACTATACCACTTTTGGCTTTTTGGTGTATGTGCTACCAAGGAATCCAACCCAGGGCTTTGTGTATGCTAGGCAAGCACTCTACCACTAGACCACACTCCCAGTCTTCTCCCATAGCATTTTGAACACTTTTGTATACTTATTTGTTCATTTATTCATTACGATCTACCTCCACTAGATTGAAAGCTTTGCAATGCAAGGAGCTTCCCTTCAGTCTTTTTACTCTTTTCCTTCTCTTTATTTTTCTTTTTTCCACATTCTGCTCCTCCTCCTCCTCTTTGTTTCCCTCCTCCTCTTCCTACTCCTCCTCCTCCTCTTTTCCTTCCTCTTTCCTCCCTGCAAGCAGATTCTCTCTACCTAGAATAGTACCTAGATTATACTATATATTCAACTAACATATACTGGGTAAGTGACTGGATTTAAACAATCAGAGTTTCTTGATTAATCTAGCAATATGTGGTGATACATCGTATGAATACATCATTATGCCAACACATATCAACACCATTATACCAACATATAATTTTCCAAAACTACAATTCTTAGTGCTTGACCACAGGGCCTGAGCACTATCCTTGATCATTTTAATTTGAGGATAGCACTCTACCACTAAAGCCATAGCTCCATTTCTGACTTTTCTGGTGAATATTGGAGAGAAGAGTTTCACACAGTTTACCTGACCATGCAGGTTTCAAACCATGACCCTTAGATCTCAGGCTCCTGAGTAGCTAGGATTGCAGATATGAGGCACTAGCACTCAGCTCCACTAGTAAATACATTTTAAGCTCTCTGTGGGCATTGCTTCCAATGCAGATCAGACTTATTTGAAGATTGTTCCCATCATTTCTTACTGTTGTAACAAGCACACACACAGTTCAATCAATCTGCAGAAAGAAAGTATAATGTGACTCTCATAAGTTTGGAGGTTTCAGACTTTGATTAGTTGGCCACACTCCTTGGTTCTATGGCAAGGCTGCATGTCAGACTGGGAGTATGTGGAAGAGTGAATCACTCATCTCATGGCCAGGCTGAATAACAGAGTAGAGAAATGGCCAGATTTCCACTGTCCCTTCAAGCCCACCCCCTCATTGTCCAAAGCAGCTGCCTCTAGGCCTCAACTCTTAAAGCATGAACTACATCCAAGAGCAGCATCATGGGGTCCAATTTTCAACACATGGGAACATACAACACCCAGATTATAAAAAAAAATCTAAAGATTAAAGTTGAAACATCTAACTTCCTCATTCCTAAACTGAAAATGCTAATCTAACACTCCAAATCTGCCTCCATTTTATGGCTGAATTGTTATTGTAAGAGGATTTTTTTTCCTCTTTATTTATGGACTGCAGACGAATGTATGAAAATCATTGTTAGCTTACAATAAACTCTCAAAAATGGTAGTGAATTATATTATTTTACCTATACAGATATCATCTAAATAAAATGGAAAATAGACATAATTAATAGTTGCCATGTAATCTAAAACCCAGATCAAGATGAGGGATGTGGACCACGAACGGGATGCATGCGTTCTCCACGCTCTTTATACAGTCTTGAAGTAATGGGATGGAATCCTTGAATTTGAGGAATGAGCCCTTGAGCTCCATGCATGAACAGTGTGAGTTAATTTTGAAAGAGCTCAGAAGGTCAGAGAAAGCCTGCTGAAGAACAAAGCATGCCACACATCTGTGGGTTCCATCTACTTCATCCACAGAGAAACCATGACAGGTAGAGCAGAAAGAAGACAGACAGACAAGACCTGTAGAATCATAATGTTTTCATGACATAAATAGCTGCTGCAAGTTGTAGGAATTTCTTCCAACATGAGAGGAGTAACCTACATGAGGGTAAAAGGGAGTTTTCCAAGTGTTCCAGCTCCTTGACATCCTGCTGAAATCACCACATGGGTTTTTCTTCAGTAAATAGTTGACTTCAAACTCCAGGCATAATCATCTCCAAGGATCCAGTCGTGCAATTATGCATAAAACCCTGGAGAAAAGGGGAGTTGAGAAAATACACAAAGGTAGCTGAGAACATACATTATAGCAGAAACAGAAATAGAGTGCCAATAGTTCTTTGTGGCCTCAGAGAAATTACAGATAATCTACTGCCTCCAAAAGAAAGAGTCAAGAAAGAGATATAAGAGTTCAGAAAAGATGAGAACTAAAAAGTAAGCTAGACAATCTCATCAAGAAGTAGAAGGGAAAATTACATAGACAACTACAAAAATTAAAATTAATACACACAAAAGTGTCAGGATCATGATGAAAATTAGATGAAATAAAAAAGGAATTTGCAAAGGCATTTAAGTAATTATGATAGTGACGGAGCAGAAAAATAGAAAACTTTAAGTGAGCATTATCAGTATTCAGAAAGAACAGGGTGAAATAGAGAAAAAAGTGACTAGAGTTATGATAGATAAAACTTTCCTAAAATAAAGACTTGAAACTTTAGATCTTGCCCCAGAGGGGGAAAAACACAGAAAGATCAAGGCTAAAATACATTGTAGAAAGTCATTGAACTTCAAGAATAAGGAGAGATACTATAGATATCCAATAAAGGAGGAGCAAAGGAAGCCCTTTAAAAAAGGGAATAAAAGAGTTTGATCTCAGATCTATCCAAAGCACACACACAGCTACGTAACAATGCTGTAATCGTGCACCAATTCTCTGAATCTCAAGGGAAAGCACGGGGTTTTTATAATCATTTTAGACTCATACAATTACAGTAATGGGAGGATGCTCAACATTCTCAAATGAAAGAAGGGAGAAAGAGAGGGAGATTTCAAGCTTTTTATTGTTTACGAGTGACTTAACTGCTCATATAGAAAACCAATTGTATCAACACACAATCCAGTGGAATTCCTTAGAAGTTTCTATGGTACTGACAGGTACAAGGTTAACTCAAAAGACCAAAGAACAAAGAACCCAACTGTCAATTGCAATAAACCTTTAAAGTATATAGACATGTGAAAATGACTCAAAAGGAAGGACCTATATAGAAATATTTTAACCCTACTGAAGGATCTGACATGTATCACAGATGGGTAGTTATTCTTTTGCTGGGAATATTGGGTATTAAGAAGTAGCTGACACTTTCCTGATCTATTTAAAATTTAATGATACCACAATCAAATTCTCAGCTAGATTACAGTAGGTTTTAATGAAAAACTATTCTGAAACTTATTTAAAATTTTTAATAAAAATTCTCAGGATAGGGGCAGAGAGTTTGGCCTCATGGTAGAGTGCTTGATGGCATGCACAAAGGGGCCTGGGTTCAATTCCTCGGTACCACATACATCGAAAAAAGCTGGAAGTGGGGCTGTGGCTCAAGTGGTAGAGCTTGGCCTTGAGAAAAGTCCAAGGACGGTGCTCAGGCCCTGAGTTCAAGGCCCTCAACTGGCAAAAAAAAAGAAAATCCTCAGGAGAGTCAGCTCAGCATTCAAAAACATAAGAGGAAGGATAGTTGCCATAAGAAGTATTTTTAAAACACACTGATATTGTAGTAATACATAAAATAAGATGTTGAGGCAAGAAAGGGGGATGAAGATGTAATCAGATCTTTCTTTATATAATACAGATGGCACCTTAGATCAACTGAGATATTGTACATTATCTATTAGTGCTGATAAAATTGACTCACTCCATGAATAAGAAAAGGAATGTATTCTTTTCTAACAGTGAACAATGTTGTGGACTTCAAGTAAAACAACAAAGTGAATGACAAGATGAAAAAGATCATCTCAAACTTGGTATGAAAAAGGTAATTCTTCATAACCCTCATGGCAACAAACAACTAACTGTTCACCAAGGGACACCGTGTGCAAAGTAAAGTAAAAAGGATAGTTTTGGAACTGTGTCTAGGACACCCACAAATCAATATCAGAAAGTGTAAGAAACTCAATAAAAGGCAAATGGACCAAGAATATAGACAGACAGTTCAATGGAGGAAGAAACACAAAAACTTAACTTTATCAAACTCATTGATATTGAGAGACATTCACATGGAAATCATTTTGAGTCATTTATTACTTTCAAGTGTTTGGCTGAAGCTGGAGTGCTCCCTGCTCTGGGCTGTGAGACACTGCGTGGATATAGATCACAGCAGTGATTCTGGATCACAGTTTTGCCATTAGTTAAATCATGGATCAT
Source organism: Megascapheus bottae (assembly GCF_031878675.1). NCBI lineage: Eukaryota > Metazoa > Chordata > Mammalia > Rodentia > Geomyidae > Megascapheus > Megascapheus bottae. Next base: position 11,014,193 of record NC_143519.1, read on the forward strand.
ATGTAATCCCTGACCCAGTGTCCTGTAGGAAACTCTCATGGAGTTACATAAGGAGCACATGTAAGTACATCCACCTGAGTACACTCAGTGTTCAAGAAACATGGACCCAAAGTAGGGTCCAATACACATCTATCTGAACATATAAAATGTACGGAAGGTATACTAATGATGAGGTAATGGTGTATACTGGTGTATAGAACTAGACCCAATAGACAGCTATTTCCCTATTGCTGTTGTTAATAAGGCTCTATGCAGACTGAACACTATGCCATTTTGGCCAATAAATTACAAAGAATACTATGTATACAACAGTGAAAATAGCAGCCTAGATTGTGCATGCAGAAAAATGCCCAAAAGCTACAAAATCTAAAGGCAAAAAATTTAGTGAGGTTTTTAATACAATGCCACAGAGGGTAAAAGAACTCTGTACATTTTATAAGGAAGCAGTGAGGTATTTATGTAGCATACAAGGTATCCATTAAACCCATCAGGTAGGATGGGAAGAATAAAACAGGAATAAGGCCAGGAGTTTGGCCTAGTGGTAGAGTGCTTGTCTAGCATGCACGAAGACCTGGGTTTGATTCCTCGGTACCACATATATAGCAAAAAGCCAGAAATGGTGCAGTGGCTCAAGTGGTAGAGCCATAGTTTTGAGAAAACCCAAGGACAGTGCTCAGGCCCTGAGCTCAAGCCCAAGATTGGCAAAAAAATGTAGGAATACAAGAGAATTAATAAGTAAAACAACTACAATGGAAAGAATATTCATAATGTTTATTTCTTAGATTGTATTATATAAACTAAGAAGCAGGAAAAATCCATTTGCTAGGACCCACGTTCAAAATAATGTATGAGCTGAGGAAGATCAGCTATTGTTCATGAGCTACAGCTAAATATAGATTAAACCAAAATACCACATCATAGGTTGAAAAATGTATAGCAGAAAAAGCTTGAGTTTAAATATCCAATAACAATAATGAAACCGTGGAAATTAATATTACTCAGAAAAGGGTACACATGATAAATCTTAACACAGACAATCATCTAATTCATAAAAATAGTGAGTGGTAAGTATTAAGTGATAAAAACATGCCAATTTTCTCAAGTTCCATAGCTGGAAATCAATACATAAGGTCTAAATTTCAAACATGATGCTGTAATTAGCCTTGTCATTTCAAACATTTTACCTATTGCTGTTGTTAATAAGACTCTATGCAGACTGAAAACTATGCCATTTTGGCCAATAAATTACAAAGAATACTATGTATACAACAGTGAAAATAGCAACCTAGATTGTGCATGCAGAAAAATGCCAAAAAGCTACAAAATCAAAAGGCAAAAAATTCAGTGAGGTTTTTAATACAATACCACAGAGGGTAAAAGAACTCTGTATGTTTTATAAGGAGGCAATGAGGTATTTATGTAACATACAAGGTTTACCAATGCTTAACTTCGGACTGTCTCAGATCCTAGTATTCTTTAGGAAAGATTTGTCTGCGTGCTAGTTTCTATAGATTCAGGTCAACCTCATTGGTTCATTTTAAATGCCACTCAAATCATAAATCCTAAAATCACATATATATATAAAACATAATTCATCTTAAAGTAATTTCACTTTTATTTCTCTCACTCTACCTGTCTGCTTAGAGCAACATCTGGAAAGAAGCTCAGCATCTGCTAATGATGATTATACCCAAATGCATATGCTCGATTACTTTCTTCATCTTTATAAAATGGATCAATTTTTAAGATGCTTATAACCTTTTGACAAGCACAATAAAATTATTCCTATTAATAAACGAGAGGGAAAATACCAAGGACAAGTGATGACTGAAACAGTTCTTACTAGCTATTAAGCTATAAAAGTAAGTAGAGATAGATACAAAGAGAACTACATTGTGCTAAGATTTCCTACAGACTTACAGAATTCAGAAGGAAAGACTAGTTATAAAAAGCCCTTCTCCTCTTGTAGGGATCAAAGAGTTCACAGGATCTCAGAAAGGCAGAGCTCAACCAAATTCTGGCCTTTATCCATAGTGCATCCGTGGAAGATGGAACCACGAGGGATAGTGATGGGAAACAATGTCAGATCTGTCACTGACAACTAGCCAGCCTTCTGCCATCCAGGACATACATCATTATATGTGACATTAAAAGGAAAGGCTCATCAAAACAGTACCCACAGTGCACCCAATTGCTACCCAGAATTCTCAAATGCACTTTAGCACGGCAGTGCCTTTGATATCTGCAGTTATTTGAGTTAAATGAAGTCTGACATATTCCCACATGGAACAGGAAGAAGTAACTTAATTTTTTTCAGTCTATTGAATTTAATTTATTGTGCCTGTTTTCCTTCCTTATCAGCAGTTCAAATTAATTTTTCTCATTGTCAACAGACTGCCAGTCTCACACGTCTTTAAATCCAAGCACACGAATTCACAAGGACCATCTATGCCCATGGGTGTGGGAAACAACATGTTCATTCCATTAGGCCTTAGTATGGCTCTAACAATTACACAAAATAATTTATCCCTCGGCGATCAGGTACAGCTGGAGCTAACTCCTCCTGTCAATTTCCATTTCAGCAGCAGAAATGGTGACATTCTCGGGAGAGGATGCACTGGTTTTCATTTTATATACTGCTACAGTCAGAAGAGAACTGAAAGCCATAACACCAGTAACCTGTGCTGCCCCCATGGGACAAATGTTTCTCCAGGATTATGACAATATGACCATTTCACAAAAGAAAGAAATGACTTTGACCTTCATTCATTAAGCATTCAGCACTGAGATTGGGGTCAGAATCACCCACAAAGGTAGCACTGGTCCTGTGGGGAGGTAAGTGATCGTTTCCCATGTTAAAAGAATTGGGTGCTGGGTGCCAGGCATTGGCACCTGTAACCATGGCTACTCAGGGAGCTGAGACCCGAAAAATCACAGTTTGAAGCCAGACTGAGCAGAAAAATCCATGAAGCTGTTATCTCCAAGGAACCCCTAAAAGATGAAAGTGGAGCTGTGGCTCAAGTGGTAGAGCTCTCACCTGGAGTGACACAGCTCAGGAAGAGCACTTTGGCTCTGAGTTCAAGCCTTTGATTTGGCATCAAGACAGAAAGAAACAAAATGAAACTGTATGAATGGCTGGCATCTTGCAGAGGCAGCCTTAATGGGAAGTTTGCCCATTTGTATCTAACATTTACCTCTTGTCATTTCTGGAGGGTGGGGGCTGGTGTGGGTTGGTTGTGGAATTTGAACTCAGGGACTGGGTACTGTCACTGAGCTCTTTTGCTCAAGGCTAGCACTCTACCACTTTGAGCCATAATGCTATTTCCAGTTTTCTGGTGGTTAACAGATAATATGAATCTAAAGGACTCTCTTGCTATGGCTGGCTTCAAACCATGATCCTCATATCTCAGCCCCCTGAGTAGGTAAGGTTACAGACATAAGTTACTGGTGCTCAGTTTACTTCTTGCCATTTTAAAGCCAAGATACATAAGTAGAATCAGAAATGCTATGGGGCCAGGGGTTTTGGGGGGGGGATTTCCTCTGCTTCATTTTTGTTTTAATTTTAAAATGAGGAAGCTGGTACTTTTTCATTCTTGCCTCCTAAGGGTATTTTGAGGACAAGTAGAAGAATAATGCAAAAGTGGTTAGAGCTTTTGGAAGGAAAGTTCTGCGTTAATCCAAGAGATTGCTATTATTATCACTGCCAACTACACAGTGCTTTCCAATCCTGAATCTAAGAGCTTTTTCAGACATTTATTATTCAAACCGTATTTAAAAAATTGCTTACATCCCTTTACTTCTTACTAACGGTGGGGAAACTGAGACACTCCATTCCAGAGAATAAGAAACTTCGCCAAGGTCACTCAATGACATTGCAGCGAAGCAGCAGAAATATTGATTCCATGCGCAACATCACACAGACACAGAGGGAAAGTGAAATTCAGAACCATTAATATCAGAAAGAGCCCAAACCAGCAGCTTTTACACTTTAAAAATCCAATTAAAAGTGCCAGTACAGCAAAAAAAATGTCTTAAAGAAAGGCCTTTTGCAGAAAGAATATGCACAAAACTTTGTTCTATTTTCTTAGCCATATTTCTCCATGTGACACACATATAATTTTATTGAAAGTAAACCAGAGATGTATATCTTTTCTCAGTGTGCTTATGAAACAATTTTACAAAAGCCTCAACGATTCCCTGAGTTGTTGTCCTGATCAGCAAGGTACTTTTTAGAGTAAATGGAGGCAAGGGAATGTCTTTCTACAAGTATATGTCCCCCAACTCAATTCACTTAGACCTAATTCTGAATGTCATTCATATGTGAATATTTCTGTAGGCAATGGAAAGAGCTCTAGGGAAAGTTGAGTCTAAAAGGCATGTATGTCCCAGACAACCCAGGCCCCATTCCACTGAATAGTCTATCTTAAGTCTCAGTTACGCTATGAAAAGCCGTAGAAAAATCTTTTAGCTGGGTGCTGGTGGCCTATTTTGTTCATTCTATCGCAGGCTGAGATATGGAGATCCTAAGTGGAAACCAGATGAAGCAGAAAAATACCTGAGACTCCTTTTTTTTTTAGCCAGTCCTGGGCTTGGGGTCAGGGCCTGAGCACTGTCCTTGGACTTTCTCAGGGCTAGCACTCTACCACTTGAGCCTCAGCACCATTTTTGGCATTTTTTTCTATGTATGTGGTACCGAGGAGTCGAACCCGGGTCTTCATGCATGCTAGGCAAGCACTCTACCACTAGGCCAAACTCCCAGCCCCTGAGACTCTTCTTTGCCCCAATTAGCCACCCCAAAAGACAGAAGTGAAGTGCTAGCTTAAAATGGTGAGCAGGAGCTCAAGGCCTTGCATTCAAGCCTCTGTATTAGCATGAGTGCATTCACCAGCACACACACACACACACACCCCAGCGTCCACCTAAAAGGCCCACTGCCAGAATTGGGAGAGAGCGTAATGTAATGAAACATCACCTCACTTTCCTAAACCCTCTTTGTTTTCATTAGTGCTTTCAAATTTTAGGAAAGGTTTACCCATTCAATATTTTCTTGTATGTTTTTGATGGAGTTAAACTTCAGCCTGCCAATCTTCAGGGAATTCTCCCGTGTGATTCCATGGAATGTAAAACAGCAATTACAAATGAATAAATTTGGTCCACATTAAAGATATTTTCAGCGGCTTTGGGAGATAATTTCAAAAATTTTTGGAAATGCTTCCATCATGCTGAGAAAGCTATTATTTACTTCCTTGCAGGGAGAGTTCAACCAAAAATTAGTACATCTACAAAACTTCATAGGGTACCGAGGAGAGTTCTCCCACTGGCAGAAGTATTTCCTGACAGTGGTAAGCTGAGAGGCTGGACTCTATTCATTTATTATTTTGATTTTTGATCTCACATTTAGCTGTTTCACCTTGAAGTCTTAGCATTATGACTGTTGAATAAGAATGATACAACAGGAGTTTACATATTTCTTATATTTCTGTAAGCTTTCCTGTCACTGTTGAACTTTTAACTTATGGTCTAACATCACGACATGCCCTTATGAATCTGACGGCTCATTTCTGAAGGGGTGGGGGATTGACTTTAATCTTGTCTGTGACCTTTGGTACTAAGTGGAAGCTATGGAGATCAAGATACAGCTCTCTTGGGGGCTATCTCATCTGTATGTTCTACAACCGCCCCTCACCTTTCTCTCACTGCTAATTCATTTTCCTTTTGTGCCTCGCTGCTTCTGACTGTTTCTCTCTGTCATATAATTTTCTTATTGTGCATGTGTGCCAGTCCTGGGGCATGAATTCAGGGCCTGGGTGATGTCCTTGAGCTTTGTTACTCAAAGCTTTGCTCTGTAACTTGAGGCACAACTCTACTTTCATCTTATCTATTTTCTTTATTTGTTAGTGGTAAACTGGAGTTGGGTGTCTCACAGACTATTCTACCTGGGCTGGCTTTGAACTGTGATGTTCAGATCTCAGCCTCCTGAATAGCTAGGGTTACAGGCATAAGCCACCCTCATCTGTCTTCAATTTCTCCTTTTTCCTGTTTGCATCCCAAACCTCTCTGAGGCTCACTGCCATCATTCGTCACTAAACACTTGCTCACCGCTGTTTGGAATCTAGTTAAAATACAGGTGGTTTCCAAGATTTAACACACTTCCCTAGCCATTAGAAAGGCAAAATCACAGAACCACAGTTATAACAGTGAGTGTTGCCAAGCTCCCTACCTCTGCCATGTTTCACTGGCTATACTGCAAGAACACTAGTGGTAACTATTTCATACATCCAGTGTATGCCCACATTCTAATTTTCGATATGATGTTATGTGGGGAGGGGGCCTTTGGCAGGTAGTCAGGTCATCTGGGTGAATCCCCAGGGATGAGCTTCGTGACATTGCAAGACAAGATGGAGACAGCTTGCTTCCTCTTTGTACCACGGCGTGACTGTGAGGGTATAAGAGAGCAGCTCCTGGATTCTGGACTTCTGGGACTCCAAAATATTGAGAAATCGCTGTTCTGGTGAAACCAACCATTCCAGAACACTCTGCGACACCAGACCAAGATTGTGTGATCAAGGAAGAATTAAATATGATCATAGACTTACATGATTTAGTACGTAGCATGACACATAACCAGAGATTAATAAATATGAGTAATTAATGACCTATCCATATCAATCCAAACAACTTCTCCCTTACTGAGTTTGTTTTACATAGTATTTTTATTTATCTTTTTATTATAATTAATACAAGGGTTATATTATGTTCACCAGATAGAAGGTGCATTACTTCACAAACATTGCTACCTCCTCATGTTTTTGTCCCCATTTCCCTCCCCCCACCTCCTCCCCTAATCTTGTTTTCACCCCTTACCTATCCTATTTCAAATAAACATATATACAATATACCAGATAACAAGGTAAAATACTCTAACAATATGAGATAACCAAGGGACAACAAAAGAGATGAGAAATCACAAAGTACATTAAGAACAACAACACACATTACATAGCTCTTGTTTCCATATCCTGGAGGTCCTTTCATTTAGCCTCATCCTATATGGCCTTACGTATCTAGGTTTTACCATATTGTAGACCTCTGCTAGAAGAGCCCAAGGTTTATACTAATTATAACAAATGAGGGAAACCACTGAGCCTATGTTCCTTTGAGTCTGGCTTACTTCACTTAATATGATTATTTTCCAAGTCTTTCTATTTCCTTACAAATGGGGCGATGTCATTTTTTCTGATGGCACCATAGAATTCCATTGTGTATAAATTCCACATCTTGTTAATCCAGTCATCAACTGAGGGGCATCTGGGTTGGTTCCATATATTTGCTATGGTAAATAGTGCTGAAATGAACATCATTGTACTAGTGGGTTTAGTATGTCTTTGTTTCTGGATGATTGGGTAAATGCCAAGTAGTGGAATTGCTGGGTCATAGGGGAGCTCTATGTTTAGTTTTTCGAGGAACCGCCATACTGCTTTCCATAGTGGTTGAATGAGTTTTCACTCCCACCAACAGTGTTGTAGTGATCCCTCCTGGCCACATGCTCTCCAGCATCTTTTGTTGTTGGATATCTTGATAATGGCCATTCTAACTGGAGTGAGGTGGAATCTCAGAGTTGTTTTGATTTGCATTTCTTTTGTGGCCAGGAACGTAGAACATTTTTTCATTTGTCTATAGGCCATTCTTATTTCTTCTTCAGAGAAGACTCTAAGTCTTTCGACCATCTTTTAATGGGATGGTTGTTTCTTTGAAGATTTGTTTTGGAGAGATTCAATTTTTTTTAGCTGTTGATATATTTTAGATATGAGGCCTTTGTCCATTGTATGGTTAGTGAAGATCTTTTCCCACTCTGTGGGCTTTCTATTTAGCTTGCTAGCTATGTCCTTTGCCATACAGAAGCTCTGCAGTTTAATTCAGTCCCACTTATCCAAACCGTCTTTGATTTGTTGTGTTTCTGGGTCTTTATTGAGAAATTTTCCACTTGTGCCAAGATGACCTGGTATATCCCCTATTCCTTCTCATAAAGTTTTCAGTGTATTTTCTTTTACCTCAAGGTCTTTGATCCATTTGGAGTTAATCCTGGTGTCTGGTGATATAGAAAGATCCAATTCTTAGTATTTATTTTTATGTTCCAGAACATATCATGCTCATCTTTGTCTTTTTTCCATGATCCTTTATCCCAACAGCCTCTTCCAGGAATATGTAGCCTTTGGTACATATCATTTGCTTTGATACCATTTATACCCTTGAATCCTGTCACTGAGGATTAAGAACTCTAGTGCGGTCTTGGTGTTTTCTGTTCATTCAAGTTGTCCTCACAGCTAAACCCTACATAGATGCTGTCCTGATTTAGCTTTTAGCTTTTGTGCACAGCAGTGGGTAATTCTAGATAGATGTTAATCCATTCTTTTGTGACTACCTGCACAGATTTGCTATGCATTTAACAGAAACAAAATTTCCCTTTTTTAATTTCATCTAGCTGAAGTGTTATGAAAATTCCTAGTTACAGAAGGAGATGTCCAACTATTCGCCCTTCAACATACACTGATATTCATCAAAAACATGTTTAAGACATAAAACATTTAGAGACTGGCATAGATGGAAGATATTACGCAACTCATATGATTTAGTGAAGTCACACTTCAATTGTAGGAAATTGACCTAATCAGAAATTACTGCTTTCTAAGTAGATCGCCATAGATTGGTCTAGAGGAGATTTTGGAATGTATGCTTCAATCAACAACAGAAACTTTGCTAGTGTATCCTATTCATGTCAGGAATGAAATGAAATTCATGGTTTGAATGAAATAAAACTCATGGTTCGAATGAAATAAAATTCATGACTGAAATTGATGGTTTATCCACCCATATTAAGGATCTTAGAATTGGGTTTCAAGGATATTAGAATGGAATTATCCTTTGAATTCATGATACTGGTTTGGTTACAATATTTTAGACAGTTATGTCACCTTGTCTCCCTTGAATAATTGAATCGTAAGAACCCTATAACCATGCTTACGTATGTATCGGGGGCTCAGTATGTCTGATGCTGGATGGCTAGTTTCAGTGATTCTTTTTCAAGAAGTTGTGAGGTACCTGAAAGAATGGAGCGGGTGGAGGATTCATCAGGCTACATGAAGGTTGTGAGTCTGCTTTCCCTTCCCCATACTTGATAACAAATAGATTCTTTAAGTAACAATAGGGAGAGAGCTCATTTGGGAGAAAAGATCAGGGAAGAATCAGTAATTTGAATTAATTCCTTTTCCACATAAAAGTGTCTGATCTATGCCTGCTTAGAGTGTTCAAAACACCCACACAAAAAAGAAAGAAAAGAAAAATGTGATACAGACTTGTACACACATGTGCAAGATCTTCAGGCACTTGGTACATCAGAGAGCTGAAGACATCAAACCAGTAAATAAACTAATATTTACTGAGTATTTGCTGATGCCTAAAATAATGAGACTACAATGATATCAGAAATTGTTGCTTCAAATATCACTGAAATCTGGTAAGGAACGGTAAGCCAACTGAATTCTGTCATCTACACAGTGAGTTTAGGAAACCTGAGAATTAGTAGGACATTGGTGTTTATTATTTTATCTTTCCTTAAAGGAGAAAATTAGATCTACCTGCCATATTGGGCCATAAGCAATGTCATAATTCATGATCTATATATTCAAATATAGGACTAAAGAAAGAAGAAAATGGTAGAACATTAAGAGGACAAGAAACAGCATGAATTAAGATTCATTTTCCCTCAAATGTTGATTTTCCACCATTACAATTTTATGCCATATAACAGAAGTTCATGAGAAGAGTTCACAAGTTGCCTAAGGTCCTAAACTAAAACTTGCAGTTGGACTCAATGGATGATTTCAAGGGTTTTTTGTAACCACATTCATCAGGACCACTTAGCATATGAAAATTGTAATAGTTAAAAACTACTTGATTTAGGTGTCACATGTTGGTTTTGTTTTGGAGAGAGGCAGCATGGAAGGATGTAGAAAGAATCCAAGAGCTTTATCATAACTTGATTCAAATACTTGCCCATGGAATACTTGGAAAGGGTCAGGATCTGTCTGGCTTACAAGCAGACTAGGAAATTAGATACTACTAGTGACTCCGTTTATAGATAAGAACACAGTTATATAACATGCCAAAGACAGCAACAAAAAAGGTAGTAGTAACCAGACTTTGAGCCCAAAGATTACAGCTCTAGACTTGGCTCCCTTAAGCACCGCATCCATACAGAGAATTATAGTAGGAAACAGTACTCTTTCCTTCCTTCAGAAGCGAATTCACTGGACTATGAGTGCTCAAAGAATTGATACCCTTCTGCTAAGCAAACAGATCATTAGGTTCCAAACAGCAGCATAGGCACAATTTACTAATGATCTCATCAGCCAAAGGCACCAGAAATTTGACAGATGTGAATGGTGATCCTCACTCACTCGCTCTCTTTCTTTCTCTCCCCTTTCCTTCCTTCCCTTCTGCTATCAGAAGGCAATCTTTAAAAGATTTTCACTGTATTAAAAAGGGGACCCACAGAATCCATCACAAATTGTAATTGGTTTTTAGAACTGGTGAAATAATTTTAATAATGTAGTCACAAATGTGTTCTTTTGCAAGCCAACTAAACCAGGTTTTGTGGTTCTATAAGAGGAGCGATTTCAATTTGTATTTTGTGTAGATTTGGTGCTGATGTAGTTCAGTACCATCACAGAAACTCTCTAGAAACATATGCCACCTAAAACTATTCAGATCCACCCTGGCTTTTCCACATCATTCCTAGAATGACAGGGTAACCTGGCAGGTTCTCTGATGACATTCATCAGAAGAAAGTGGTTGTCCTTGGGGGCCCATGGGCCATTTATATCCCTAGATTTCTGGTGTATCCTGTCGTCTCCACCCACTCTCATCTGGATTATTACAATAACCAACTAACCAACCTCTCTATTTCCACCTTTGTTCCTCTGTAGCCTAGCATCAATGCCACAGAATGTCTCCCTTTAGTACCAAAAATATATATCCCAGAAAACTAAAATCACTCCCCCATACAAAACTTGTATAGATGGTTCACAACCTACTGTAATTTGTTCTACAATTTCCCAACATTACAATGGTGCACAAGTACATACACATGGCCAGAACACATAATTCAAGGTTTAAATTTTGATTTTTGCCCTCTCCAGTTAATGATATACAGTATGAAACCTTCTCAGGGTATTGGGAAACAGTAGTAAACCAAAGATTCCAGTCATCCACTATAATCCAAGAGAAAGAGGTGACACTTCAGGGTGCCATATTGCAAAGCTAGTCATCAGTAGGTTACATGTACCCATTGTACTTCCGCCTAAGATTTGGTCAAATTACAACAATTTTATGGACCATAACCCCACTGTAAATCAAGGAGCCTCCATGCATACCTGCTTAAGGCTAGATTACTCCTCAGGCAGAAGCAACACAAATATCTACCCTTTGATGAATGAACAGACAAGCTAAAATATATCTGAAGAGTAAGAAAATATTCACCCATACAAAGAAATAAAAATGGTCAAACTTTAATAGGATTAGGGAAGGTAAAAGATAGTGATGTCACTCAACTATGACTGCACTAGAAACCACTGAATTGCAGACTTCGAAATCACATCACTATTTGTGAATTGTATATGGATTGATAGCATGTGAATTTCATCTGAACAAAGCTTTAATAACAAAACTAAAACAAAGGCTCCAAAGGCCTACACTGATCTCATCTTCTAGTGCTTTCTGCTTTACTCTGCTAACACAAGTCATCCTGGGAAGCTAGCTGCACAGGATAAGAACTCATACTCAGGGTTGACTCAGACTGTTCAGGGGACTCAGAAAATGGTTCTCTTCTCCCCAACCAAAAACCTCCCAACAACATTCTGTCCTCTCTTCTACCTTGTTGAGATGTTACCTTCCCTGTGAGGCCTGACTGGGGACAAAGATCAAAATCACAGCCCATACCTCCTTACCCTTCCTGAATTTGCTGACTTTCCTATAATGTTTTGATTGCCTTTAAGCTTACTAAATAATTTCTTACTTTCCATATTTACTGTCTGTCTCCCTACTGTAGGATGTAGTCCCACTGGGATGCGGTTGGGGCTCTTTTACTCATGTCTGTATCCCATATTCCAAAATATAACCTAAAATATCGCATGTGCTCAGTAAGCAACAGCTGAAATAAATGGACAGTCCTTCCATTTATGTGTGTGTGTGTGTGTGTGTGTGTGTGTGTGTGTGTGTGTGTGTGCGTGTTCTCTGTCTGTGCCTGTCTGGGCTATATGTGTGTGTCTGTTTGTCCATCCTTAGGCTTGAACTTCGAGTTCTGGGAGTACCCAGAACTGAGTTGTTATCTTTTTTTAAATAAGACTAGTGCTCTAATATTTGAGCCATGGCTATGCCTAAAACTTCTTGGTGGTTAATTAGAAGCAAGAATCTCATGGACTTTTCTCCCTGAGCTGATATGAAAACATGATCCTAAGATCCCAATCTCCTGAATAGGTAGGATTATAGGAATGATCCACTGGAACCCAGACCAATGCTTCTTTTTGAACAATGTCATCTCTTCTTTCATTTTCTCCCAGTATTTTCCTCCTGTCCCCCTCCCATAGTTGTCTAGTTCATTTTTAACAATGTCTGGTGAGCACCACTGCTGCCTTCATTTTGTACGAGCCCTTTCACTTTATTTCCTTCTCTTGCATGTGGTTTTCACTGTCCTGAATAATAGAAGATTGCTAAGAATCTAAAAGACAGAGAATATTGCTTCTCACATCCCATTACAGCCGGGTTATTGTCTTTTCACCAAGCCACTCAGTATTTTCAACCTTAAGCAAGGAGTAGCTCAGTGTGGTGGTACATGCCTATAATCCTAGCACTTGGGAATCAAAAGGCTCCAAGTTGCAGGCCATTCTGAACTACATAGTGAGATGGTATCTCAAACACACATACAAAAGAAGCAAAAAAATACCCACTTTTTAAGACGTATAAAGAAGATTTCATTCCACTCTAACAAAATAAACAAAAACTAGGGACCCTGAACAAGAAGGGTCTGATCACTGTCCCTGTGACTTTCACATTTCAGAGGATGATAACATTACAAAGGATGAATCCTCTAAGGAAGATACCCCCTAAGGAAAGATACAGCATAAAGACTATATTTCCTAGATCCTCAAAAGACAATATTAACAATAGACCCATAAATGAAAACACTGACAGTGAGAAATGCCACACAGAGGATGGAGATCAGATAATGCAACTAAGTGGTCATAGCACTGATTGGGTACAAAGTAAGAAGCGGCATGCAAATGAGAATAAAAAGACAGGAATTAGGCATCCTAATGAGTTAAAATAATAAGCTCGTGTATTACTTCTTGTGTGTATTTGTTAGAAAGGTAGAATATGCAAACAACTGTATTCAAAAATACTGAGATTCTAGTCTTGGCCACACAATTACACAACTAACAATTTGTGGTCCTATGAAATCACATCAGTTACACTCATCCTGCCCCAGGCTGGATTGATATTAGAGTCCATTCAATAGCTGTTTAAATAAAGCAGCAATATGCTCTTTTCATTAAGCCCTTAATAATATTAGCTTGAAAAAGACTGAAGATAGCACTAAAAGAAGCCATCAACAAAACAAGAGTCTCTGAACTCATTCTTTGCAAATTTTCCTCACCAAGCTTTCCACCTCACTTAGAAAAACAGAATTTATCACTATCTATGACATTGTGAAAATTCTAAGGAGGTAATGGTAAGCTAAGGTTGTTTCTTTTGATGAAAACTCATAAAATATTGGGGACAAAGAAACCACTAGCTAGCCAAACAAAACCCCAAGAATAATAGAGTTGGAATATTTTTTTTATAAGTGGCAAGCACACAGAAACAAAAGTCTTCATATGCTAGTTTTGAAAGACAGAGCCTTTTCTTTTTCCATTAGCTAATTCTACACCAATAAGTTCTTGAATCCATTTAGTAAAACTCAGATATTGTAAATGGGCTGTGTAAAATGGAAAATAAAAACTTCCTTACCATGATTGGATTGTGGAAAGAAAGTATAATGTTCATCAAGAGGAACGAAAGAGATGTCAAGACTGAATCAGAAGAGAAACAACAGGACAGCTAGCAAAGGACAGGACAAAATAGGTGAAAATATGAGAGTGAGAAGAATTAGTCATTGAGGCACAACTCGATGTGCTGTCAACTACAACCTGTACTAGAGGCAAAAAAAAAAAACCCAACCCAAAACCTAATGCTTTTCCAGATTACTATGTTCCTTAAGCACAGATCAAGGACGGGTCCACCCTGGGCTAGAGAGGTCACACAGAATGGTCTCCCATAGTGCTAGCTAGTGTTGCCCAAGCACACATTTTAAGTGGGAACAGTAATGATGCAATAGTCCACCTTATCTCTTACTCTGCCCTAGTATATGTCCCCATCTCTTCTCCCATGGTTAGTGTAGTTTTGACGGTTTCAAAGTTTGATGCTTCAGCCAGGTGCTGATGGCTCACGCCTGTGATCCTAGCTAATCAGGAGGCTGAGATCTGAGGGTCACAGTTCGAAGCCAGCCCTGGAGGGAAAGTTTGTGAGACTTTTACCTCCAATAAACTACTCAGAAGAAGTAGGACTGTGACTCAAGTGGTTGAGCATTATTAGCCTCTCTCTCTCTCTCTGTCTCTGTCTCTGTCTCTGTCTCTCTGTCTCTCTCTGTCTCTCTCTGTCTCTCTCTCTCTCTCTGTCTCTCTCTCTCTCTCTCTCTCTCTCTCTCTCTCTGTCTCTCTCTCTCTCTCTCTCTCTCACACACACACACACACACACACACACACACTATTTGATGCTCCAAAATTTCCACTAAAGCTTCATCAGCGTGCATATTCCTGGACTGTGGTAGCATATTTTTCGTTCCTGTAACAACTACCTGATATAAACCAACTTTGCAAAATAATATATATGTAATATATACATTAGCTAGCTAGTTACCTATCTATCTACCTATCAACCTACCCACTTATCTACCTAACCTATGTATCTAAAATCACAGTTTGGAATGTTTCATTCATGACCAATTATTCCCACTACTCTGGGCACATGAGGCAGCTCCTCATGGGAGGAAGAAGAGGAAGAGGAAACTCCTCCTTAGAGGCTGGGAGTAGAATAAACAGAAAAGACATGGAAATCTCCAAACCCACTTTGAGGACCCACTCCCAATGACCTAAAACCTCTTCCTCAGGAAGAGCCACCTCACAGGCTCACCACCTTCCAACAAGGCCATGGGGTGAGGATCAAGTTTTCAACAAGTATATTTTGGGGGGACTTTCAGATCCCAGGTAAAGCAGAGAGCCTACCTTCAGAGTAGACGGGTGTAGAATAAATCCAAGGATCACCCTTCGTAATACACTTCAGAACTTATTCTAGAGCATAATCAAGACTAGAACCACTAACACACTGAAGTGACTTCACCAGAAATTAAGGCTGCTGTGTTACAGTTGTGACTCTCAACTTAACATTTTGTTGGTATGGCCAGAAGATCTTAGATAACTCTCTTAATCACCTTACCCAAAATATAGCACTCGGTCCTTCTGCCTTCTCTAAAGTGTGAGATCATTTGTTTGTCCTTAATAAATGATAATATTTCACTCGTAACTTTCTACCGTCTTTCCTGTCATTCTGCTACTCTGTTCTCCAAAATGTGTCATTAGAGGTTAAAAAGATCTTAATTATAAAAAATAAGAAAGATATGGCATCCACTTTTAGCACCTTTTAGCAAAGCAGCACCACCACACATTTAATGTTTTGCTACTGAGGAAACATGTAATTCAGCTCATTCATCAAGATGCCTATTTCTTCCTCATCATATGTAAAGGTCAGGAGGATAACATAAATTTATTTGAATAAATGAGTTATCAATACCACTCTGAAAAAAAGGCAGAGCACATCTGATCAAAAAGGTCACCAAGGAAGATAGCTCTGATTTATAGAAGTGCTATAAAATGCTACAACACACCATTTCACTCTGTAAAAAATTAGACAACCTAAATGAACACCACAGAGAACTATAAAAACACACCAATATATATGTACATATATACATGTATGTGTGTATGTGTGTGTGTAGCCAATTCAATATTGAACTGGTAAATTTTCCCTAATTGCTACCCCAATGTTTGGGAATTTCCTTGAAATTTTTGAGGGAAAGCTCAAGAATAATGATGTCAGAGGGCCTTGGAGTCACTTAAGTAATCTCCTCCAAGTGTTGAACAGTCTGGGAAATGGGTACAATCAGACAACCTCCAGCCCCCCACCAAAAGAAACAGAATTGAGGGAAAGTAATGTTGCCTACCCTTTAAGGATACATCTCTAGAAACAGACAGGAAAGAGTGAGTTTAATTTGAAACAAAGGACCAAAGGAATCAAATGAGAACCGTGACCTTGGGAAAGACCAATGAAGGACAATGAGATGGCTCTGAGAAATTAAAGTTGTCCTCACTCAAAAGTCACTGCTGGTAGAGTGCCCTTGGCCAGTGTGGAGATGTGAATTAGTAGCATCTGTCAGAGAGGCGAGCATGATTTTGTCAACAGCCACCCAACCTGGCAGCTGCAGCAAGCAACAGCACTCCCAACTGAAGAGAATTCAGTCTGTCCTCTCTTACAACAGAAATTGAACTGACCTCTTAGATCCCATTTGGAGTGTCTAAGCCCTCCGGTTTCATGAAATTTTAGGAGAGAAGCATTTCCAACAGGAAGCTAGTATATTTCTATCAGTATTTTGAGAAGACTCAAAATCAATTTTAATTTGTGTTGAAAAGTCATGAAGAAATGCAAACTCACTTAGATGCCTTCTGTGTATTAGGGTCTCAGCAAACATCAAGCTCAAAAAAAAATATCCCTGTTAGAAATGCTGACTGTAGAACGACATCACCCCATTTGTAAGGAAATGGAAAGACAGAAAAAATCATATTAAGTGAAGTAATCCAGACTCAAAGGAACATAGGCCCAATAGTCTCCCTCATTTGTCATAATCAGTAGAAACTTTGGGCTCTCCTAGCAGACATTTACAATAGAAGAAAATCTAGAGACATTAGGCCAAATAGTATGACACTAAATGTAAGGACCTCCAGGAGAAGGAAACAAAAGCCATATAATGAGTGACTGTTGTCCTTAATGTACTATGTTATCACTCGTCTCTTTTGTCATCCCTTGGTTATCTCATATTGTTACAACTTTCACCTTGTTATCTTATATATTTTATATGAGCTTAATTGGTTCTTTGAAATTGGATAAGGAAGAGGGGGAATCAAGATAAGCAGTGGGGGGGAGTGGGAGGGAAATGGGGACCATGCCATAAGAAAGGGTATTAATGTTTGTGAAGTTATGCCCCTTCTATCTGGTGAATATAAGGTAACCCTTCTATTAATCACAATAAAAAATTATTTATAAAAAAAAGAAATGCTAACTATATTCTATCTGTAGATACTGCTACTGTTTCTACAAGAAAGAAGAGATATTCTCGAATTTCCAGAAAGGCATGGCACTCTACTTTTCAAGGAGAAATGAAAGAATATGAATGCTGATGTAAGACCTGTCTAGGCATGGAGATAGGAGGACCTATGACATGGATTAGTGTCACAGAGTGGCTCCAGAATAAGCTCATAGACGACTGGTGCAAGTAAACAGAATATATTCTAGAACAAAATGACAAACTCACCCAAAGTGGGCATACAAATGGCATCTTTCTAGTTTTCTAGAAAATGAGTGAATTTTGCAACAACAAGAGAAAGAGTTACCCCAGAAGTTTTAAAAAAAATACCAGCACTTGTCAAATAAAAGCTGAGGGGTTATAGCCATCTCCAGAACAACAACCAAAACAAGCTTGTCTACCTCCAGTTCATAGCCTAGACAAAAAAAGGAAGTTTTTCAAGCTCTTTTGGAAGATTTGATATCAGCCATGATGATGGGGGAATGCAGAAGGCGAAGGAGTAGATATGGTACTTTTTACATATACATATGATACTTTACATATATAAATATGGTACTGTATACCCATGTATAAGGATAGAATAGTGAAGAGCCCGTTGTAAGAAGGGGCAAGAGGAAAGAGGGAGTTAGAGGGATGAATTTGATGGGGTGCCTTCTGTGCATATATAAGAAATGGTCATAATGAAATTTCCTTGTAAAACCAATTGACAGTCATAGAAATGTTTCTAAAAAGAAGCCAAATTTTAGGACTTATATTAGTGTAATTGCACAAAGGGGCTTCACTGTGAAATTTACAGCTATGTAATAACACACTTGGATCAAATCCACTCCATCTATATTACTTTTCCTTAGGCACTCAGTCTTTCCTCCGTCTTTGTAAATAGCTTTTGATGGGTCGTACACATGAGAAATCAGATTTCATCTTCTGAGATGTTTACACTCCCGAGATGAGTAAATCCTGGGCTTAAAGAATCACTTGGGTATCCTTGTTCACTGGGGATGCCAGGCAGCAGGCACTGAAGTGAGGTAAGAACTGGATGTTAGTCCCAGGAACAAATTTAGGATTGGAACGACATCTACTTATGTCCTTCTAAAACAAGCTGTTCCATTTTCCCCCTGTGTGATACACCATTAGCAAATGCAAGTTTGATGTCTTTCTTTTACTTAGAAGGAAGAAAGCGCTGTTGACAATGATGGCTCTTGACCTACCCTGAAGAGGAGCACCCACGACCCAACAAGACAGCAGCCATGCTTTCACAATGTGTAGGCATCTGCATAATAAATGCTAATCAACTATCCACATGAACTAACGATATGCCATCAAGCTTCGGCACATCGCATATTAACAACCCGGCAAGCTGGAATGTGGCAGGAGTTTCCAGTTGGGATCATCAGATCATGCTGAGATTTTTCAGTGTGGGAAAGAAAGTAAATACAAAAGTTTCAGTATGGTGGAACCTGATTAACTTTCATGTGACAAGAAGGACTAGTGTTGTTCCAAGTACTTTCCCAAAGAGGCATAGACATCAACAAATGGTAAGGGGAGAATATGACTTGGGTGGGTGCTGAGTTATTGGGCAGAAGTTAAAATGAGATACAGTCCTCACAAAATATACATCGAATATTTGTGGAAGTTGATAACTATCCTCCTGAGGGAGGAAGCTAGTTATATATGGTTATTAACAGTCATTATGTGTAAACCATGTTATGCCATGAATTGTCTGTGTGCACTCCAATAACCAAGATGATGAAAGGTCCTCAAGGTGTATGTGTTACAAAAGCCCCTGGAATGGAAAGACCTAGCCCCAGGGCACAGGGAACACAAGGGGTTATATTAGTTTCTTGTGAATTGCTGTGAACAAATACCTAAAAAGGAATGATTTCTTAAAGCCCATGGTGTCAGAGGTTTCGATCCACAATCCTCGCCACAAGTGATTCTGAACCTGGAGTGAGGTGGAACATCTTTGCAGGACCATGTGGCACAGACTCCTCATCTCATGGCAGACAGGAAGCAGAGAGAGTGCAACATATAGCATAGAAAGATGCTCTCCCATACTTATGACCACCAACGGGGGGCTCCACCTCCTGAGTTTCAAGTATCCCCCACTCTAGCACTAGCAGCAGGGGTGCCTTCAAGGAAGGTATCCTGAACATGGCTTCCCTGAAGGGTTCAACATGATAGGACCCGCATGAAGTCACAGAGAGGCAAGCTGGCTAGCAGGAAATTCTGCTAATAGCTAGGGCACATCTTATCATCCTGACTGGTGAGCTCCTTATGCAAATTAATATGCAAATGCTGGGTGCAGGTGGCTGGTGGCAGATCATCCTTTTACCCAAGCTGTCACATTTAGACAGCAGGAGTAGACAACTTGGAACCTCTGCTTTCCCCACGCTCCCCTAAAAGCTCATACATCTATAATATCCTGAGTACTTTATGCCCACGATTATTACAATTAGAAAGTTACCCAGGCTGTGTATATTTGGATGTTCCCTTTCTCCCTTTGGAAACAATGCGTGTCTCCGCTTTCCCTGCTCTTTTATTCATGGCATTATAAAATGTGTCCCTGAGTCCCTCCAACCTGCCACAGAATACTAAAACAATGACCATGGGAAGAAATACCAGATGGTATGCATATGGTTTTGGGAAAAACTTTCAGCAACGGTCACTTTTTTCTTTTGTCAAGCTTTTCAAAATGTGATTCGTTTGCAAAAAGTAATGGGATAATTTTCTCCAATAAATGCAGTCCCCTTTGTATTTAATTAGTTGAAGCATGATAGTGAAAAGAACATGGGAACCAATCCTAGAGGGTTCGGTTACATTAAGAACTCTTTAGACCGTGTGGCTGCCCAGCTTGATTACCTAGGAAGTGTTCATGGTAGCATTCAGAATGTCTCGCAAGCATCCACACACCCCACACCCAATACATGCACCATAGAAATCAGGACCCTTTGGTTCATCAACGGCACCTCCCTCTGTCTGTGTACCTGTGGTACAGAAAAGAGCACAACAAGCTCCATGATCTGAAGGAGCCTGTGTTCATACCATTATAGAAACCAAGCGTGGGGTTATCAACAAGTTTGCCTACTACCCTGAAAATGCCGTGAAAAAGAGCTATATTTAATGCGTTACCACCCTGTAGATATTCTGCGAGTTCTATCTATAGACCAGATGATACAAGTGTTCTAATAAAAGGGGCCTCTCTGGTGACATCATCCATGAAATGCAATTGTTTTACCACTTGAAAAGGCAGAGTCTGTAACCATCTCATTTAAATACCCTGAGCATTTCCAGCACTGTAATATACATATTAATATTTTAAATGCATCCTTAGTCTGGCCAAGGCAAAACAGTCATCTCATAAATCATTCAGCATTATAATACTGTTTTCATTTCAATCATCCTAATGCCTGTACAATTTGACCCCGTACATTTATTTTTATTTGTGATTCTTAAAGAGATACCGAAAATACTTGCTTATGATTAAACATCTTGCTACATATGACCCTTTTGACTTTGGTTCATTCCCAAGATCAGTGTACGCATGCTCTCCGTTCCTCCTGACCATTAGGAACACATGCCAGAGGCCTTTATTCTGCTGTGCCCTGCACAGGGGACAGTTCTGGAAATGAGGCTCAGTGTGTGACCCAATTATGGAGGCTTTCCTGTGAGTTGACGTGCAGCTGTCCTGAGTCCAAACATATTTTAAAGGAACCATACTCCAAGAGCTGGCATCATTGCTTGTAATTGTGGCCTATTCAATTAAAAGAATGAATTCTCAAAATGTTTATGTATTTGTCACTATGTACAACTATTTGATTCATCTCTGTATTTCCTTAATATGGATAGGAAGCCAGGGACTAATTAAGTGAGGAAGGGCCAGATGGAACTCATCTATGCTACATAAGAAAATAGTGGTCTTTGTTTTTGCACCTATGAAGAAAAGGAAAGACCTGATAAGGAGAGAGAAGAAAACTCTGCTGTAACAGCTTTAAGAATAGTTATCCACCCAGATGTAGCAGCATGCACTTATCATTGCAGATACTCAGAGTGGAGATAAAGTGATCTCAGTTCAACACTGGCTGGGTAGTGAGAACCATCTCAGCAAACAAACCATGTATTGTAATTCATGCCATTAATCTCAGTCACACAACAGACAGATGTAGTAGGATCATGACTTGGACCAGCAAAAGCATGAGACCCTATGGAAAAAAAAATCCTAAAGCAAAAAAGGGCTAAGGTCAAGATCTAGCAAGAGTGAGGTCTTGAGTTCAAACACTTACACCATAAAAAGTAAATATATTGTTACTTGTTATGCTACAGTGTAAGTGCATTATTTCCCAGAGATCAGCAGACTCTGCTGTACATGTGTAAAAAGTATGAGTGAATGTGTGTATAAGAGATTAATATAGGAAGAATGCTTACACTAATGCCTGGCACTTGGCCAAGTGTTAGAGAATTCTAGTTGTTACTACAAATTAAATTAATTAAGATAATTTACTATTTACAACCTCACATGAGAGAGACACAACATCATAACACACCAACATAGTATTATTGAGACCGAGGATTTCTAAATAAAACAGAAAATTGTTGGGAAAACAGAACTGCATTAGGAATTGGGGTGAGAATTACTATGTTTAAGCACATGGTTTAATTTTAAGGTAGTGGTGGGTAAATCAAAGTTATAAACAGTGCTTTTACTTTGATGTTTACAAATTAAAGAAAAAAATGTTTACACATATAGAAAAATATTCCTGTCATAACATCTTGTGAGCTTATTGTATCAATGAATTAAGAGCTACTAACTGCAATTTTAAAGAAAATCTTTCTTAAAGTACTCATTTTTCTATTAATAAAAACAATCCTGGGTAGAGGCTAAAGATATAGCATTAAATCATAACTCTAGAGGCTGACCTTTGGGGACAAAAGCTAATGGAGACTAGAATTGCTATTGCTTTTTATGTCAATAATATAAAGATAAATCTGAGAGGATCTCTAGGAATGGTTTGGTTACCATGTCCATTGTCACCTTATTTATTTTCCCTCACTGGTATTGCTGAGCATCACATATATTGACAATCTGCCTTCTTGTAAATAAGGTACACATCCTCAAGGACCAAGGACCACTCCTGAGCACTCTCACGACCCCAGGTCTGTAAAACACCATGTTTACAGCAAGATCTCTTAAAAGCACATTGCCTAGTCATCATATTGCAGTCATCTGAGTTCATATGAGTACATTCTCTGCTTGTACAGTGGTGAGGTTACCTAAGGGTATATTGCTCATAATGTGATCACGTCACTAACCAATACTTGGTTGTAGTACCATTGCATGTGTACCCTGGAAAAAATTTTACATGTATACTTTCCAAAGAAGTAAAGAAAAAAAGTGTCTGCTAAAGATCTCAGAATCCTGTGGTAGGTCAAATGAAATCTGTTTACACATGTTAATGGTAAGATGGGAATACATGAGAGAGTACTATGTAAACATCCAACAATACCAAGAACATGATTTTAACTCTCTGAGCATTCTCCTTGAAGAAAGAAACAATGGTACTGATGGTAATAATTATTCACTAGGTTCAGAATTATTTGATTGACAGAAGTCTGCATGGCCTAGTTTACCCACTAAGGACATTTTCCTAATCTTTATCAATAACTAACCTCTTGACGGAGAAGAGAGAGAATAGAAGGAACTGCTTCTGAACACACAAGTCAGCAATCCAAGGAATATTCAATCCGAAATTATGGCAGAAGTCAATGGGGAATAATGCATCAATGCGCAGTCTAACTTTCAGGAATTCATTTCTCCTACGAAAATGCTTCCATACACAAATACTAAACCACAATTTAAATAACACTGCGGAGTGCCTATCATCGATAATTCAAAGCGCTCATCTGAGAGGCATCCTAAGAGGTATCAGTTTTCAAGTTCAGAAGAAAATTTTCAGCACATATTAATACAGTAGTAAAACCCATAATTCATATTTCTGGCCAGATATTGATTCACAGATGAAAATGTAAATAGCAAAATTGACCTTCCTTACCTGTTATATGGGAGGGAGGTCAAGGTCACAGAATCCATACACATCCAGAGAGAAGAAGCAAAGCAGGAGACAAAAAGAAACAAAAATCATCTTGAGTAGAAATCAAAGGCAGGCAAGAATAAAAATGAAATATTCAGAAAGAAGACCATTCTCCTCTACACAAAGCTTATAACTACATAGGTTCATTCAGGTAAATCCTTTTTTTCTGCCAAGTAAGCTTGAGTTAATTTGTTTGCAACACTGTTGACCACTCGCTCACACACTCAGGTGGTAAACAGCTGTTTCTGCCCACAGTGATGGATGGACACAAGTAGCCTCATATTCTGAAGGCAATTTGGCAAAATAGAAAACATGAGACTTGGTTGTATCATCCATATGCACAGGTTCAGAGGCAGAAACCTTGCAATTGTGCTCAGACCCCAGTAAAAAAGGATTGCCAGCCAAATGTGCATCCTGTGAGGAGCAGCCAGATTCTCATTCTTCTATTCTACATGGTTACAGTGGTGCGTGCACCGCCGCAAAATGCTGGGAGGGCCAAGCATGGCTTCATCGTTTACCAACTAATGTTCTACATGGATGGAATGGGAGAGGATGTGTTATAAATTTTAGATCTCCCAAAGACTTCCTTGACACCAACCGACCAATGGGTAGGAGTCCTTATTACTGCAAAGACATCACAGGAAAAGGGAAATTTAATCACAAGGCATTTTTCTACCAGTCACCTGTAGTTCCTAAGGCAAGGCTGCAAGGCGATACACTTACTTCCTCACGCCATCATTACCACCTCTTCTAATAAGGCACATTCAAATGAAACTCTGCAATTTTACCTTTAGCTCTTTGATCCCGCATAGCAAAATCAATCCTTAGCAAAAAGAACAGCACTGGAGGAATATCAATACCAAATTTCAGACTCTATTACAAGCTATTGGAATCAAAACAGCTTTGGTATTGGCACAAGAGCCAATAGAGGACCAATAGAATAGAACTGAAGACCCAGAAATCAACCCAAGGACCTATGGCCACCTAATCTTCCATAAAGGAGCCAAAAAATAGGATGGAAGAAAGACAGCCTCTTCAACAAATGGTGCTGGCAGAATTAGTTGAGCACCTGAAGAAAACAAAAGTTGAATCCTTCTATGTCACCCTGCATCAGGATTAACTCCAAATGGATCAATGACCTTGAAGTTAAAGCAGATACACTGAAAATTTTACAAGAAGGAATAGGAGATACACTAGGATTTTTTGACACAGGTTGCCACTTCCTTAATAAAGAAACACAACAAATTAAAGAAAGTTTGGACAAATGGGACTGCATTAAAATGCAGAGCTTCTGAATGGCAAAGGACATAGCTAGCAAGTTAAATAGAAAGTCAAAAGAGTGGGAGAAGATCTTCACTAGTTATACAACAGACAAAGGCCTCATATCTAAACTATACCTACAGTTCAAAAAATTTAATGTCAGGGCCGAGAGTTTGGCCTAGTGGTAGAGTACTTGCCCAGCATGTACGAAGACCCAGGTTCAATTCCTCAGTCCCACATACATAGAAAAAAACCAGAAGTGGTGCTGTGGCTCAAGTGGTAGAGCTCTGGCCTTGAGAAAGCCCAAGGACAGTGCTCATGCCCTGAGCTGAAGCCCAGGACTGGCAAAAAAATTGAATCTCTCCAAAACAAATCCTAAAAGATAAAGCCATCCAATTAAAAGATGGGTTGAACACTTAAAGAGAGACTTCTCTGAAGATGAAATAAGAATGGCCTATAGACACATGAAGAAATGCTCCACATCTCTGGCCATAAAAGAAATGCAAATCAAAACAACTTTGAGATTCCACCTCACTCCAGTTAGAATGGCCATAATCACATAATAACAACAGATGCTGGTGGGAAGGGAATGTTTCTACACTGTTGGTGGGAGTGCAAACTCCTTCAACCACTTTGGAAAGCAGTATGGCAGTTCCTCAAAGGACTAAAGAGCTCCCCTATTATCCAGCAATCCCATTCCTTGGCTTTTACCTAAATATCCAGAAACAAGGACCTACTAAAGCCACTAGCACAACAATGTTAATTGCAGCATTGTTTACCATAGCTAAGATGTACAATCAATGCAAATACTTCTCAGTAGATGAATAGATCAAGAAGTCATGCTACTTATACACAATGGAATTCTACCCTGCCAGCAGAAAGAATGACATCATCCCATTCTAGGATATGGAAACAAGAGGTTTATCTCTGTGATTGTTGTTCTCAGTGTACTATGTGCAGTTATTTCTTTTCTCTTTTTTTCCCCTATGGTTAATCTCTTGTGGTTACTGTATCTGACTTTGTTATCTGGTGTATTGTATATTCATTTATTTATTTATTTAAAATAATGAAAGGAAGGGGGAAACAAGATGACTAGCAGGGGTGTGGGGAGGGAAAGGGGGACAAAAACATGAGATAGGGCATCAATGTGCGAGAAGTAATACATCTACTGTCTGGTGAATGTAATTGTAACCCCTCTATACATTATCCTGACAATAAAATAAAATTAAGAACTGTATCTGTATTAAAAATAATTTTTTTAAAAAAAACAAGCTCTTTGATCTTTGTTTACCCTTACTAAACAACTTTTATTTAGGAGAGTTGAGAACAGAAAAAAAAATCCCACAGAAAAGAAAGCAGGTTTCTTTTTTGCATTTCTGTGAAAAACAACACACAATTGTAGTATGTGTGAGATTCTTCATAGTAGAGTAATCTGAATTAGGCAAGGCCCAATTTTACCTTTACTCACCTTACATGGACTCTTTCTAAGTAATGTTTTCTCAGAATTCTCAGTCAGCCTGGCCTTTTCTCTGACCTCTGTCAGAATTAGAACTACTTGAACTAGAATTTCTGCCATTTGTTAATTCCTACCCAACGGCACTTTTGTAATGCTACTCCTCCTAGCTTTATGTTTATATATATGCTGCTCCTCTTTGCATTATATTTGAGATTAAATAGATTAAATCTTCTCTAAATTCAGATATTCCAATCACTAACATTAACTATACTGTACATCCTATCTATCAATCTATCTACTTATCTATCTATCTATCTTTATCTATAATTGAAGAACCCCATCTACACAGAGAATTAACAAGTATTGTATAGAGAATTAACAAGTAACTAGACATGATACTAAAGGCATGTCTTATGTAAGAAAGGATAGATAAAATAGACTTCATTTGATTAAAATTTATTATCATGTAAGAGGTATTATCAAGACAGTACAAATAAAACTCATACAGAGGCATACAGTATTTATACATGACATGTCTGGTAAAGAGTTGCTAACCAAAATATATACAGAACCTTCAAAATCCAACAATAAAACAACAAACAAATCAAATTATGGGTGAGAGACCTGGTGTATGTAAGGATAAAGTAAATCTAAATCAGTAGTGAGGATAAACCTGTATTAGACTGGCCAAAGTCCAGAACACAGACAGCACAAAATGCTGGGGGGTGGGGGGGTGAAGCAGCAGGACCTTTCAGTAGGAATATGACATGGCATGAGGCACGATTACTTTGGAAGACAGTTGGTGATTTCTTATAACATAAACATCCTTTTACTATAGATCTAGTCCTTTTCACTCCTTGATATTTAGCCAAAGGAGCTAACGGAATTAAATTCACACAAAACCTTATTAGAGTGGCTTTATTCACAACTGCCAAAACTCGAAGGCAACCAAGATGTCTGTCAGGAGATGAACAGATAAACTGTAGTGCATCCAAACAGTGAAGTATTACTCAATGCAAAAAGATACAAGTAATCATAAGCACTGAAATGACATGAAAGAAACTTAAATGCATATTTCTGGGTGAAAGAAGCCAATTTCTAAGTCTGTGAATTACACTGGACATCCAGGAAACAGCTAAACTATTGAGAGTCAAAAGTCAGCAGTTTCCAGCGTTTTGAGGGGAGTGCTGAGAAAGAATGGAGAGATGGAAGGAGGGGACAAAGGATACATGGGAGGTCTCCAAAAATTGCACTAAAAAATAAAGAGTATATGCATATATGTATATTTGACATGTTTTGTATATCGTATGTATATATGACACACACACACACACAAAAACAACTTCTGCCAAGGAAGCTCGTCTCTGAAATGTTCTCTCACATTTCTCAATTTCTTAATTCTGAATATACATTTTCCTGCCTTTACAATGAAGATAAACAGTTCTTTTCAAAAAATGCAATCACGTAGCATTTATTTAACAAGACTATAAAAGCTTTACATACAGATCAGAGAATTGGGAGTGGGGCTCTGTTTTTCTACCTGTCTTGCTTCAGTCAAGCCACATCCCCTTGTTCTCAGAGCTCCACAAACAACATTCCTTAGTTCATTAAAGATTTTAGCATTATTTTCCTCCTATGACCTTTTTTCTATTGTCTTCTTTTAGTGGAAGAGTCCCCTCACAAGTCCTAGGTTTCATCTGAGGAACAACTACTCCTCTTTCATATCTCCTCTGTGGGATGCCATTTCTGATTGTTGTGCTCTAAGAATGGGGTTCATCCCATGTCTAAATGTATCTGCAAGACCTGTTCCTTTCACTGCCTTTCAATTAGCAAGGGAGGGGTGGGCTAGGAATGGTCAAAGGGATGATATTCCTCAAGATGCAGTACATTCACAAACTGCCTTGTTAAATGACAAATAAGAGTAAGAATATAGGTGAATATATACTTACAGGGTCATATTCATATAATCCCATGGATATTAACTGAAGTATGGTATATGCAGTGGAAGATTTCCATGGTGAAACTCTTTTGAATAACTAACTTACGGTATAATGACACAAATAGCGAAAGCTAGAACAAGTTTGGGAGCCAGCTGAATGGATAGACAAAGTGTGGGCAAATGCAGTCATGAAAATAGAACTGATACAGTGAGGGGATGGCTGGAGTTGGAAGGGATGGAGGAGGATAATAAAGGGGTTGGCATTGATCAAGATGCACTACACTCCTAAACCGACATGCTGAATTGAAATCCCCCTCAACAACTGTTTAAAGATAATAATTTAAGAAAAGAAGTTAAACCTCTCAATTTCATGCTTTCGATCTTCATAATGACTCCATGTCTGATTTTGCACATTGGCATTGTCCTCAGCACCTCAAATCCTAGACACTGTAAGAGATCAATAAACCCTGCTTATGACCAAAGAGGTTGATAGATTTAAGAACCTCTTCAAGTGTGTGTGATGTGCAAAAAATAGTACAAAGGGAGAAAAGGAAGATTCGTCAAGAAGCATCAAAGTCACACCAAGTTATCAGTAGATAAGGGTATAAGCATAACTACATTTCCCCCCACATGACTTTTTTTTCCTAGGGTCTCCTTATATATAATATCCACAATAGAAAGTAGAACACCTCCATGCAGAACCATCTGCTTAATTTTCTACTTTCCTCCTGATTTCTCTTTCACCTCCATAATTATACATAGCATTTGACTAAACATGAAGCAGAGAAAGAAATTGCTGTGAAGAATTGAAGGCTGTGAGAATTTGAAGGCTGGTCATGATCTAGACAGATTGAGTTGCATCCGCCAGAAATGACCTTAATCAAGTCATTTGATTATTATGGGCTTCCATCCGTATTCCATGGAGACCAAATTAACAATTATTCCCACAGAGAAAACAATGCTCTATCCAAGCTGAGCCTTACAGAAAGTGTGTGTGTGTGTGTGTGTGTGTGTGTGTGTGTGTGTGTGTGTGTCAGAGTATGCATCTTAAAAGATTGTAAATAATTATCATATGAGTAGAATGTACATTCTGGTTGACTTCAAGAAGTCAGATTTGAAAGCTAATGAGCTCAGTCTCAGTCAACCCCCTCAGGGAGGCATGGCAAAGACAGTAGATTGACAGGACCAAGATAATGGGCCTGTAACTGCCCATGGGGAAGGAACCTTGAAGATCTGTGTCACAGGTAACTAGTAAATATCATCATGATAACCCTCTTGGTTATTATTAATAAGAATATTTATAAAGTGCCCACAGTGCAGGAGAGGAACTGTATGTAATATACTTGGAGACAAGAGTGAAAAACAAAAAGAAAAGTGCATTTTGCTGAAACTTCCCATGGTAGTAAGGGTTTTCCACCCACTTAGATCCTTTTTAGTTCTGGAGTTGATGAAGCACAGAAGAAAGAGATCTAAGAGCCAGGAAGTGAGCATGTGGAGAGGAGGACAGAGGTGACGTGAGCAGCCTCAGGGAGTGCAAAGAAGGGAAGAAAGAAACAAAGGTGAGGCAGATGAGAGCAGGGCCAGAGAATGAACTCTGGGAAATAATTAGTTTCTCTTCAGAGCTGGCTTACTCACAAGGCGTTTGGCACACCTGATCTCATGCCACCTTGAATCGGGTTGGAATGGCGGCAGACAGGATTTCACACAACTCCCCTTTTCTAGTCACCACCCCTCCCCAAGCTTGGGGGACTCTTAATTTTCCTGAGTTGGCTGGTAGTAAAAAGCAGGATCGGTCTGCTACATAAGATTTCTGGCAGTAGAATATAGGCAGGAAAGAAATGTCATGTGTGGAAGCCGGGGGCATCTGAGCCTGTGCTCTCTTCACTCAGAGAGTTAAACAAAGCCACTATACCCAAAAAAAAAATTCTCAGCTGTACAAACAGCTCTTAATTAAGGCTCTTCTGCTCTCAAGCCATTCTGCAACTGCTTACAGCAACCCTACTAAGGGCTAACACCAGAAAGAACACATGGATCTTGACTTTTCCATGGAAAGAAAATAATAACAAAAGCCCACCGCTTTCTTTCCTTCCCTACTTACATAAGGAGAAAAGCAAGGAACAGAGATCTTGCTCATAGCTGCCTTTTCAAAATCAGCACGACAACTTTTTCATAGTTATCGTTAGTTAAGTAGTTGTACAAGTGGGAGAAGACTATGATTTAACATGTCTATGTATGTATATAATGCATCCTCATTATTGTCACCCTCTTAACATGCTACCCAGTCTATCCCTTCTCCTACCAAGCACATTTTCTAAAGTTCTCAGTTGCTATCTTAACTTTTCCCAATAGCCTTGATAGCAATTCTAAACCATGATGATTTCAGATAGTTCATCTTCTTTTTCCTTAATTGGTGTCTAAGACCAAGAACAGACAAGACCTTATGGGTGATCACTTCAGAATCTGAAATATTACACTGAGGAAATCAAGAAAGTATCATTTCCTATCAAAGTCCTAAATCCCATGTTGGGAAACAGAAAATAAGGGATTTTTGATGGAGAGAGCATTCTCCAAATAGTCAATTTTATTTATGATTAGGAATGCATCTAAACAGAATATTTTTTATTATCTTTAGTTGTACAAGGGAGTTTTCATTCAGTGAAGTGGTTTGTGAATACAGTGTATCTTGATTAATGTCATCCCTTTCAACATTCTCACTCACCCCTCCCCTTCCCTTACTTTTCTTATTATTTTAAAGTATTTTAGTATTCTGTCATTTAACAAAGCAGTTTACGTATACAGTGTGTGTTGATCTGTGTCATCCCTTGAACATTTCCACCCCTCATTGACCCACTCTTTCCCTTATTTTTCTTGATTCTGTGGCATAGAAAATCAATTCTCTACTGAATTCCTGCCTCTTTCCCTCTTCATTCATCTACCCATCTCCTCTTGGTCCCAGCCCTCTCTTCCAAGTACTCATTTCCTGCTAATTATTTTTGGGTGTCTTTCTAAAGAATTATACTATGTGAATGCTTCATAGAGTCTACTATACTGCAGTTGATTCACTAGTAACCACTTGTTTACCACTTATTTTGTTTACTTAAAGATTTATAGGCACATTCTAGCTCCCACAAATGAGAAGAAACATGTAACTTGTGTTTCTATGGGTCTGGCTTACTTCACTTCATATAATTAGAAGTAAAAACAGCCAACAGGCGCATGAAGAAATTTTCAACATCTCTGTTCATCAAGGCCATACAAGTTAAAATAACACTTGATTTCACCTCACCCCAGTTAGAATGATCCTTATCAAGACAACTAATAATAACAAATGCTGGTTAGGATGCAGCAAAAAGGAAAATCTATTGACTGCTAGTGGGAATGTAAGTAACATAGAGGTTCCTCAAAAAACTAAAGCTACCTTTTGAACCAGCAGATATACTCCTGCTCATCCATCTGAAAGAATGCAAACAAGTTTACAGTAAAGACACCAGCACAAACACATTCACTTCAGCAATATTTTACATAGGGAATCACCCCTATGTCCCTCAATGGATGAATGGCTCAAGAAAATGTAGTATATATACACACAGTGGAATTCTACTCCTTTATCAGAAAGAATAATTTTTTTTTACCATTCATAAGGAAATGGGGAGAGTTAGAAAAAAGTTAGCATTTCTTTTTAGCACACTGCCATTTTCAAGTCTATCTAAATCTTTCTACAGTGCATGGAGGCCAGGCTCAGATGAACCTACAGCCTCAGACAGGGCACATGGATTGCCCTGAATATCCACATAAACTACTACTCAAATGGAATCTTACACTAAGTGGCAGAAGTTGAGCAGACATGGGGGCTGAGAAAAAGCAGCTGTGGAGAGAAGTGGGGAGGACCCACCAATCTGCAGGGAGGCCTCCTGTGAACACTGGCAATGTCTTCTGGACAAAGCTACCAAAATTTTGAGAATGGTAGGGCATGCACCCTCTCCTCAAGCTCATGAGTCATGAGTCTAATCCTTGGAAGTCAAGTCCACAGCTGCCTCACATGCACATGGCCTGCCCATACTTGCATGAATATGCCCTGACAGGCACATTGGTATTTGTGCTCTTCAATATTTAAAATGACAAGCTTGCTATTTCTTATAATGGACTAGATAATTAGTTTCCTCAAATCTGGAAATGTTCCCATTCCTTGGCATTGAGGAAAGTCAGTATTCCTGCTATAGGTAGGCTCACATTAGTACTTGTTTCAACAGGGTGGGCACATGAGAGGGCAGAGGTGGTGAGAAGCTGGCACACAGCTTCCCAGTTACCCTCTGTATAGTGATAGTGATATAGAGGAGCTTTGTTTTCTTAAAGGAGCTAACATGAGGTTAGAATGTTTGCTTATGTAAGATGATTGCCCAAACGAGTGGTCTGCACTCTAATGTTTACCTACAGTAAATACACACACACACACACACACACACACACACACACGAGAGAGAGAGAGAGAGAGAGAGAGAGAGAGAGAGAGAGAGAGAGAGAGAGAGAGAGAGAGAGAGAGAATAAGCTTTTGTCAAGCTATGGAGATGTGGGTGTTGCTTTTTATAGCAGTGTAATCTATTTCAACCTGAAAAATTCAGTCCAATGTTCATATTATGAACCACTAAGTTCCTTAACTCTATCTCACCAATATTCCTCACAACTACCTGGTGCTAATCATTGTCTGATCATGTAATTCTTTCTTGCCTGCACAGGTGGGGAAGGTTTCACTGCCTTTCATCTTAGACTATTGTCATCCATTTTCCTGTAAAGCCAGAGTCATCATTTTAAAGTTCAAAGCTGAGTTTTCATTCCCTCGTCTAAAAACCACCCAGTGGTTGCATGTGCAAAAAACTCCCGCAACCTTCAAGGCCTTTATAACGGGGCCTCCACTTGCTTTTCCATTTCCTCATTCTCTGCACTTCAGTCCTACAAATAGCTGATTTTCCTGAAATTACCAAGATAAGGCTTCATTGTGCCCTCTTCCTAGAATACTGCTGCCCACACTGCTCAAATTTCTGTAGGCTAAATTCCTCAATAACCTGGTTGAAAACCAAACCAAACCAAACAAAGTATTTCCTTTCCTGACTTGAGGCTGAATTATGTGTTCCAGTTCAACCTCTGGCCACTACTTTGGGCGTTGCAATTGCCTAAGCCGTGGATCCTCTCCTACTCAAGAGGGAAAGCTCAAGAAAGAGGAAATATTTTTTACTTATCACTTCACATGTAGGAGACTGTACCAAGCATTTGTTAAACGGATAGATAGATAGGTGGATAAATACTTAAACACAATGTATAGCTCCCTTCACTTTCCCTCTCTGTTATTCCATGAAACAGAAGCAAAGAGAAATAACTTAAGTGACTAACCAATTTATCTTTCATTCTCTATTCCTTCACCACTAAATTCCATGTGTAAAACAGGAGTGATTATTTCTCCTTTATGGCGGTTGAAAACATGAGGTTGTAAACATAACAGGAGCTAAGTGAGAGACACAAACAAATATGAAGTACAAATGAGAGTGTAAAACTCTTATAATATAGTCCAATGGCAGTGGCAGGAAAGCATTTGGAAGTGAGATCACATATCATTTCAGGCAGGGGCAGAGCACACGGGGTGATTGGAGGTTAGTGTAGAAACTGTATGGGATCACTGCTATCCTATTCGGCTTCATTCCCGGTTCCTCTTCCATCCTCATCCTTTACATTGCTCTAAATATATGGATTTTTTTAAGATACTCCATGCGAAAGGGTATCAATGTATGTGAATTCATGCACCTTTTATCTGGCAAATATCATGTAACCCTTTTATTAATTACAACAAAAAATATCAAAAAAATAAAACAATAAAAAAATAAAGATACTCCAATATTTCTTCCTGGTTTTACCTCTTGCCATCTTACTATAATTCTCCTCCCCACCCCACCAATGTCTGCCCTTCTTTGCACGTTTCCATTTTTCTAGCTCTGGCCCAAACACAGGTAGTTAATGAACACAAAGAAAATGGAGCCAGTCTATCCTTATTTAAAATAAGAAGTCTTAATTCCAGGCTATCAAATGATCACATCAGTTACACTTAACACATACTGATTGAGCACCAACTGTCTGTTCTATGCCAGGAACCCTAAGCTAGGTACAGTTACCCACCCAGCCCAAGCAATTATTAGTTACAAACTACCAGCCATACCTAATTAGGAGGATTACACTATTTAGAGGAAAAGTTTGTCTATCTTCTTGATACTTTAGCTTTCTTAATAATCAAGCAGAAAGAGAGAATTTCTGTCATTCTTTATTTATTTTAAATTTATTTTTTTTATTTATGCTTTCTATTATTCTGTTTTCATGTAGCTAACAACCAATATAGTACTTCATTCTTACTACATGCAAGATTTGATGTTTAGTCATGGAAATGAGTCATTCTTTTAAAACTTGTTATTGTTATTATAAAGGTAATGTACACAGGGGTTACAGGTATGTAAGTCTGGTAAATAAGTATATTTCTTTTGGGACAGTGTCACCCCTCCCTCCCTCCCTCCCTCTCTTCCTCCTTCCCTCCCAGTACTCCCCTCCCATCCCCACCCATAAGCTGTATAGTTCATTTTTATCAGTCACTCTTTTATTGAGCCAATGACCTAATGACATACATGGTCACTTGTGTGTACACACTAAGAACCTAAACTTATAAATATATAAGTGATTTCAGGTCTTCAACCTAAAAGGTTCACAGGAGTCAACAGTACACAAACCCTTGTCCCCATGAAAGAATACACTCGTGTGTGTGTGTGTGTGTGTGTGTGTGTGTGTTTTATTTTCAGTCTAGTTGTCATTCCTAAAGGGAACTGACAACCAAAATGCAAAGTCCAAAATAGAAATGCTACATGCCAATATGTTAATAAAAGAAGTTGGCTTAAAACATAATCCCAGAGGAAGTTAGAGAGTAACTAGCCGTTCTCAGCAGCTCATGCTCAATATTAAATAACTCTGACTTGCATGCAATTCCTCCTAAGAACTGGCTCCAATCCCTCCTCTGGGTGAAAGGCTCTGAATTATTTAGAGGAACTCAAGGACACTCTCAAATCAAGGGGATGGCAACCTCAGTTCTGCTGCACCTGCTTTTGATATCAACTTTTCCTCAGGGATTGGTTTCCCATCATTAACAGCACAAATCTATGTCTCTGTCTATGATTCAAGACACCACACCACACATATTTCCCATGAAGTGAGCTACCCTTGGCAGTATTCATGTCACAAGAGGTAGGAAAACGTCTCAAAAAATGATTGTAGTCTCAGTTCTCTGTCTCCTTTAGCACCTCATCCATGGGAGATGTCTAGAGACCCCAGGAAGCTGTCAAGAGAAATTAATCTAATTATCTATGTTCCTGGAGTCTTAAGGCTTCCTCACAAATGGAGATTATCTCCTTTGATCAGGTCAAGTTCAGATGTATTCCTTAGATTAGCAGCTATCATTAGCTATGTGGATGTACATTCATCCTCGATAGCCAGAGGAGTCACTTCTTACTTTCAGGTTGTTGTCTCCTTGGAATATCTACATCAACCAGATGCTGGTATTGTATTCCACCTTCTGAAAGAATTTGAATGTAATGGCTAAGACACCAGATTGATTTTACTTCTTTTCTTAAAAAAAGAAAAATTAACATTAGATGGGTGTTGGTAGCTCATGCCTGTAATCCTAGCTACTCACGAGACTGAGATCTGAGGATTGCAGTTCAAAGCTAGCCTGGAAGGAAAGTCCCTGGGACTCTTATCTCCAACGAATCACCAGAAAACTGGAAGTGGCGCTGTGGTGGTTCAAAGTGGTAAAGCTCTAACCTTGAGGGAAAAAGCTCAAGGACAGTGCTCAAACCCTGGGTTCAATCCCCACCACTGACCAAAAAAAAATAAAATTAACATTAAGTAGTTGCACAAAGGGATTTTAAGATACGTTTGTGAATAGAGTGCATTCTGATCTGTATGCTGCCTTCCATCCTTCCAGTCTCTCCCAACTCAACCCATTCCTTTGAGTTACCTCCTTCGAGATTCACATATTGTGACTACATTCACCTACCCTTCCTCTACTAACTTGGCTCCCTTCCCTTCTTGTGGAATTCATTTTGTTCAACTGTAAGTCAGCTGTTCAAAGGAGTGACACCACTGGAATCCTTTGGAATATATCCTTCTATAATGAATTTGGGTATATTTATCTATGACCCTTTACTTATGTTTATTACTCAGGTGTAACTTCCATATATGAGAAACACATGCTCTTTCTCTCCGTGATCCTGACATTTCACATAACACAGTATTTTCCATCGATTTCACTACCAGTGATATAATATTATACTTCCCAATGGATGAGTATATCTATATCCATTGTATATCTAGATATTTACATATGTCACCTTTATGCCATATGTTATATATATGTATATACATATACATATATATATATCAATGTGTGATATATTTTCTTGATCCTCTCATCCTTAGTAGGACAACTGGGCTATTTCCCTAAGTTGGCTATGGTGAAATATGCAGCAGTAATTAGGCTGGCTCATTTTCTTTCTTTGTCTTCATGACCCTCCTTGCATCTCCTCCTTTTAAAACGTTTAGATGAGGTGAAGCTAATCCTCAGATGCTTCATATCACCTGTGAGCTCTTCACTTTGGCGTATGACCACGGCATAGCATGCCAGCTCACCTGGTTGACAAGGGGATATGGTTACAGTGATTTGAGCTGCTTTTCCCCCTATGTCCACCATTAGATAAATTCAGTCCCTAAATCAAGTGGCAAATGACATTAACTAAGAAAAAATAATAATTTCGGAAGAATGTTTTCCTTTGTCTTGCTGGCTGCTGGGGAAGGCGGTTCTGCTCTCAGAGCTCGACTCTCAGATAGCTTCTGTTGATGGTACGTCTCCACAAACTGCTGATGGTCAAGAGAGGGGCAGAAGTTTCCAGGGAAATGAGAGAAAATTTGTGAAATCTGACTTAAAGATACATTGCATGTTTATTTCAAGAAGCAACTAAACTATTCTTCTTACACCAGTGCCCACGGCCTTACAGAAAACAGGCTTTTGTAGAATCCACTGTTATGAACCTCCTGTCATCCTGGACAGCATCCCACAGCTACCTAAGCATATGTTATAAGGTGTTACTTGGACCAGAAAGTATGCTTCTAAGTCACTGTCCATCTTTCTGGTCCTAAATCAAAAAATACACAAAACAGAAGCGTAAAAGCGGCTTCAAAGAATTGAATCTATTCAGATCCTAAAAAGGCCTAAGACTCTGTATGGAAATCAGAGCAGGAATAACCAAATACAAATTGTCAAATGAAAGGTCTATATAGTAAAAATAAAAAACAACTCCTGTCAATTATGAGAACAATACAGTAGCTTAGCCTTGAATTTTGTTCTTTATCTATGTAGAGAAACTCCTATAATTTGCAACTGTCTTTTGCCATAAGATAGCAGGTTTAATAGCCGATCGATGAACGAATCCATGTTTTGAATTCTCCTTTGAATGTTGTATTCAAATGCCACTAGATATTAGGTAATTTTTTTTCTAAAAAGTACATTAGTTTCTCATC
The DNA here is from genome assembly GCF_031878675.1 of Megascapheus bottae. Lineage (NCBI taxonomy): Eukaryota > Metazoa > Chordata > Mammalia > Rodentia > Geomyidae > Megascapheus > Megascapheus bottae. The sequence goes on from NC_143519.1 coordinate 11,052,043, forward strand.
TGAAAATTAAAAATTGGAAGTTCAAGCCAAAGAGTTTTTAAAACAAATACCTAAAAGAAATCCAACTAAGGACCATTAGTGTCTCTGCTTTCTTTTCCCATTAAGTTGAATAAATCTCTGGGGAAAATATTCTGGATGGATTAGGTCTTCTGATTATTTTTCACTAGCCAAATTATTCTTGTACCTAATCTGATGATTTAAAAACAGACAAATAGATCCAATAACTTACTTACTACATAACATTTACAGTGTTATACATTAAATGCTATTTTTTTCTTTGCTTTCTCATAAGAACATAAAAGTATGAGCTTGGTATAATTCACTAAGCCCTACATCCCATCATTTGATTCCCCGCCACACACACAAATTTGACACTACTCTCTCCACCGTACCCTCCATCTGTTCTTCACCTATACAAACCATGCCAGCATCTTATATTGTTTTTGTTAATTTTCTCTCAATAGTTCCTATCCATGTGAGTGCAATCCACTCAGTCATTGTGCTTATCTACTCAGTCCCAACCGCAACTCTCTACAACCCACCTTGACAAAGGACCCTCTGGTGCCTAGGTAGTGCCTAGGGTCAAGATTCACTTTGCTCAAACTTCTCAGTCTGTTCCCTTCCATAGGTGGCACATCACCACTGCCAACCACACCTGTGAGAGCTGTTACTCTCCAGACAGTACTCAATGCAGAGGAGTGACATGTCCAGTGCGGGGGAGGGGGAAGAAATGAAGGAAGGGGCACATGAAGTGAGAACGATTCACTGACCAGCAAGGATCAATGAAGCAAAAATGGACCATTTTCCTCTCATTGATTTTCACTGCTCATTGTGTGTTGACAGCCACCTCTGCCACATTCCCCTCCTTTTGTGGTTCCCAGGGAAGCCATGTGAGCACCTGGGCTCACACACCTTTTGGGCAAGCCCTTCCATTCCACCTTGTTAAATCTGCATTCTGCATACTGGAAAGAACTCCATGCTGATTTAAAAAAAAAAATCAACCCATGATTTCTCAGCCGAGTGTGAAGTGTCACCAACATATGCCTGAGTCACTCTTTCCTCCCTGGGGTTTGATGGAATCTCCTTACAGGTCTCATTCAGTGCCCCATTGACACTGGCAGCCACTCTCTTCCGTACGCTATCCCATGGGAGGCTAAACCTACCTTTTCTGGACTCAACCTCAGTATGCTAGAGAAATCACATTTCATAGAAAGTGTCATCCATCATCCACAGTAACCAGAAAGTGGAAATTCCTGGCAGGAACAGGTCAGACATTCTGAGTAACTTGCCCCCACTTCAGGATCCAACCTGAGCCACTGGAGACAAGAGGTGAACAGACGAGGAACCTCCCAAGAAGGAGTTCTGACGCTACACACTGTACCTTCCAGCTCAGGAGCCATCAGGTGTGTGTGTCAAACTTCCTACCTATTTTGAAGCAGCACATGCATTCTAAAACAAGCTAGCATATTCTTTTTTTAAAAGAAGCTATTTACTGTGATGTGTCATGCAGTCACCTAGGCTGCAAGAACATTGGCACAAACATTCAGATAAAGATAAACTCTGCTTGATACTTGCCTGGAATCTGGAGCGAGTTGGCCCTGCTGACATTCATCACCTTTTGTTTTTCCAATAAGAAAATGACCCAGTAATAGCTTAAGTCCCTGTTTCCTTATTAGCATTCTACCTGGAGCACTCAAGGCTGTGCTTTAAACTGCATATCCATCAATGACAGGACAAAGAGTGCTCTCTGTGTAATTAAACCCGCCCATGTGCAGGCAGGCACTGCCTGGCAAGGTAGTAGCCATGAAATATTTACAAGGAGGTAGGGAAGGGCGAGCTTGACTTTGGAAAGGGACTTAGGATCTAGGCACGTGCTTATAGTGTTAAATATCTTGATAATCAAGAAAGAATGATGGCTACAAAATTGAACAAACAATAATATGTTTTTTAAGGTTCAGCATCTCTTAGCTATAGAACTAAAATAGTAAATTTACTGGCTAAATTCAATGAATGAGTTGTCCTGCAAGATATTAAGTACTACCTTTCCTTCATTCAATCCTTTTTTTTTCTCATTCCCTTCCTTCCTACTACCGTAACATTCCATTCTTTTCTTTTTGTCATGACTACTGGCTGTACTCAGTAAAGTCCAGGTACTGTGCTAGATAATAGGAACACAAAGTTAACTAAAGTATTACTACAATCCTGACAGACTTCCAAATATTTTTGGAGAGCTAAAACAGACTGATCCATATAACGCTTTAGGTAAGCACAAGATGTTAAAAAGCACAGAAGAGGTGCATCAATGGGAGTTCAGAAAAAAAATCATGGCATCCTACCAGGAAGAAGACTTTGCTGGACCTCAGTTCTGTTTTGTTTTGTTTTTACCAGTTCTAAAGCTTGAACTCAGAGCTGGATGCTGTTCCTGATTCTTTTTTTTTTTTTTTTTTTGGTCAAGGTTAGCATCTACTGCTGGAACTGCAGCTCCACTTCTGACTTTGGTGGGGGGTAAGGTTGTTAATTGGAGATAAGAGTCTCATGGACTTTGCTACCCAGTCTGACTTTGAACAGTAATCCTCAAACCTCAGCCTCCTGAGTAGCTAGGATTACAAGTGTGAGCCACTGGGACCCAGCTGGACCTCTATTTTAAAGGTAAAAATAAGAGTTAGGTAGATGAAGCAGGAGGAGAAAGTCGGAGCAGCCAGCTGGAAAACAGGACGTAAGTTCTACATTCTAAAGAGATCCAATTTAGCTCCAGCTCACATGCGCATAGATTAAGGAAAATTAAGAAGACACAAGGCTGGAGAGATCCGTCAGAGGTTTGTCAACCTAGCAATCTCACATTCCTAGCTAAAGAATTTGAATTGGACCTAGCTCGTGGAAATCACGATTCTTGCTCCCTGATTCTTGCTTCCTCCCACAGACACTTCTACTTACAACATAAAAGAGAAGATGAAGCAGTATCCATCTTTCCTCACATATACCTTTGCTTTGTCTCTCGCTTTAAATATTAGGATTCTAAGTTAAGAGATGCCAAACCTTAACCACTGTATTATTGTTGGCTCCATTTTGTAGCCATCATTCTTTCTAGCAATCGTTCTTAAGTATTTGTATCTCAATTTAAATATTAGTATAAATGATGGTAGTCACTTGTGCACTTGTACAAGCCTTCAGAAGCAGTGTACATACCCACACAGGCTCTTTCTGGAGAAGACCAACTCCCGACAGCCTCTGCTCATTCAGCCCAGGTCCCAGAAAAGCCCCAGCCCAGGCCTGCATGCACCAAACCCAAGCAACCTCAGGCTAAATGATCCAAACTTCACCTTCTATGGACTCATGACCCAGAAAAAATAAATGCATGGTGTTAGAAGTTCCTGAGATCTGGGGTATACTTCATTATACTGCCTTCTCCCCTCCTACTGCTTCTTTAGCCAAACTAATGGAGGGGTGATCAACTCAGTCTCCATTAGAGACTCATTTTAGATCAAATTAGCTATTTGATAGGGACAATATATCCCATTGTGTTAATAAGAAAAGTATAGAGTCATATTAGTCTTTTAAAAGTTAAGGTTCTTAGGGAAATGAGAAAATACTGGGAGAAAGCTTTTTAATCATGCACTGGACTTTTTAAGTGAAATGGAAACGTATATTGGAGTGTCTGCTCAGCTCATAATCTTTGTCCTCTGTGAGAGATGAATGTTAGTCTAATACCCTTGGGATGCAGCTCTGAAGCCATGCTTCTGCCAATCTCTGCTCTCCTGGTGTATCAGGCTGAAACTGAGCACAATCTGTACTTGGAAGGAAGAAAGAGGAGGCACCAAGAAGGAAAGCTGGGGCCACACAGTTCTGCAGAAATACTGGGCTAGCAGGGCTGAACTCGATCCTTCACACCAAGCCAAACGCCACATGAGAAAACGGGCTGCTTTGTACATGGGGAACACTGGGACTGAAATATAGAAAAAAAGCAGACACTCGTAGTCATTTGACCCTTGAAGGCAGAGTACCTCTGAGATACATTATCTCGGTTCCTACAGTTCTCCCTTCCTATTTCCAGCCCTGTAAGCCTTGGCAGCACTGCCTGCCTTTTGGCCCAAGTTGTAATTCTGAGTCCTAACAATTGGTTCTCCTTTTACTTATCCTGAGAAAGTTTCCTTTATTTGAAATCAAAAGGAATAATGTAAAATCATGTCAAATGTACGTACCCTATACATGCCAGGAAACAGAGCACAAGACATGTAGAACAGAGAGATAGATGAACTATCATTTTTAACAGTTTCTAAATTATGTAAAAATACAGCTACTGTTCTTTGCTTATACTTGGTAGAGTCCAGATAGTCCTGGAATAGAGATTACTAAACTGAAAGCCCAAATGGTACGTAAGAGATAATAAGATGAATATTTTACCCAGGAGTTTGCAATCCATAGGTCAAATACCAGTTAGGTGTAGTAAATGCCAGTAAAAACCATTAAAACTTGAGGGAGAAAACAGAAACAAGACAACCCAGGCAGCATTTTCCAGTAACACAGTAAGGGAAGAGGCCAGCTATAAATAGAGGAGTGGCATGGTGGAGTGTTGCTTGTTTATGGTTGGTTCTGGTAGGAAGGGTTTCCCATTCTAGAACTGTAGAATGGATGTCACAACCTGGCATATCTTGAAGAAGATGACTGTGGGAAAGAATGAGGAGAAGGAATACTACAATGAAATTGGGAAATAATGTGTCAAGAAGATAAAGACAGTCCATTCAGAAAGTGCAAATTTAGCCAAACTAAAGTGTTCCTATTATAAACAAGTGCTCGGCAGGAAATTATTTGGGGGGGAAATGCATTGCCATCCTCAAAAGGAATGTCTGAAAACGAATTGCTATTCCTCAGGTATTCATCCCCAATGTCTCACCAACATGATCCTTTGTAATAGATTCATATTTCAAAGTGTGGAATAAAAAATGTGCCAACTAACAATGACGCAGAGAGCATTCTCCCAGGTATACGAAGGAGGGGAGAGTGGCTGTGGAAAGATTTTTTTAACATGATTAGATGACAGGGTTGGTTTCCTCTTACAACTCTGCTGTCCTAAGAGGACTGAGTGTGTAGCAAACAATTGAAAACTTAGTTTTGCTGCCTTTGAAGCATCATAACTATCGGTAGCATCATTTGATAAAGATTGCCTCAGTTAAATCGGTCGCAGTTTTCGAGACAGACAAGTGTTAGTGTGGAAAGAAAGCGATCCCTTGTGACATGACCAGAGCATAGAAAATGTTCAAAAAGGTTGTCTCAACCACATTTCCTGGGACCTTAACTGGGATATGTTAAGCCCCGAGGATGACCTTCTACACCAGCATCACTGTCATTCCCGTCTCAAGGGACCATCACCTTCACCACAACCACTCCCATTATCATCACATCACCATCATCACTATCAACTCTCAACCCATCATCATCCCACCATCACCAGCCTCGATTCCGTCACCATCACCATCACCATGGCCAGCCCATCTTCCTGCCAACACCACCACTAGTCAACATCTTTAGTGCCAGTAGCGCTACCCCGGTATCACTGTCACTGTCACGCCTACCATATGTCCTTCCATGCCATCATAGTTCTCAGCAAAGACCATCACTGCCAGCTAATTCCTTAATAGGATTTCTGAACCCCGTCCTGCAGTTTGAGTTAGGAATTGTAGAGATGGCTCCTCCTTCCCTTGCTGTCAGATGCTGGTATACTTTGGCTCCAGAAACACCTTTCATGCACTATTTGTAGTTAATAAATGCCCACAGGCCAGTGGAGGGAAAGAGAGTAGAGAATTTCAGCGGAATTTCAGTGGAAAGTGGAGGGTCCTAGGTAGGCAGGCTGCCATAATGACCTGTCCCAAGGCATGCCGGCCTGTTGCAAGATGGATTTTTGATACAAACGTCCCCAAATAGCATGTGCATCCATGGTTTTTATCTTTAATGCCCTAGCATTGATCAAAAAAGGGAGGGAATTCAACTTAGCCAATGACGGAGAAAACTAATTTCATGGTAAAATAATTCTAAAATGTATTTAAGGTGCACAGGCAAGACCATTTTCAAAGAAATCTGCATTACAAAACATGTATGGGAATTGAAGTCTCCATTCAGACAACTTCCAGCTGCTAAAGAAAAGCTGTTATTCTTTAGTTCTCTCCTACTGATTCCTGTAAACAATTTTATGAGGGAGAAAAAAACCTCCTTACCATTTCAGCCCTTGTCAAAAGAAAGGCACAGTATGGTGTAAATATTTTGTTCTGTTTCTTCCATTAGCAAATATTTCTTTTCTTTTAGTAAGAGACATGAATAAACAAGAAGAAAATGGTGGTGTCGAAATTATTTACTAGCTTCCTTGAAGATCAATATGGAGAAGTCATCTAAAATGTTTTTTTTTTAGCTCAGTGAAGTCATAGTTTTCTGAGCTGATGTATTTTATGTTTAATGCCAAAAGATCCAAAATAAAGATTCTACTTCTTTAAGTTGTCCAAAATTCTAACTTAGGGCTCTCCCAGTCTGTAAACAGGGCTCAATAACATATACATGGGAGATAGTTCTTGTTTATGATGATGATGCCCCAGCCCTGCAGGTGCATCTTGGGTGGACTTAAACTTGCAATGTGAACTATAATTCAAACACAGCTTTGCACTGCGTTTCATTTTCCTTGTTTTCTCTGCAAAAAAATGGAGAGAAGATGGATAATGTCATGGGATGTATATGTGTGCATGCACACATGTGTGAGTGAGTGTCTCTGTGTGTGCACCTTGGTTCTAAACATTCAAAAATATTTAAGTGGCCATACAAATAATTGCACAACCAAAAATGTGTTGTCAGTTTTATTTCTTATTTCTTATTCAAACTTATTTCCATTTTAAGATGTCCAGTTTCTTCCTTTCTAGGACTTTTTACAATTTCAGAGTCATAAATGCCCATTAAGAGCTACAAGAGCCGGGCACTGGTAGCTCATGCCTATAATCCTAGCTACTTGTGAAGGTAAGATTTGAAGATCATAGTTCAAAGTCAGCCCCGGTGAGTTGAGGCTCAAAGCAGTAGAGTAATAGCCTTGCCTAAAAGAGCTCAGAGACAGAGCCTAGGACCCGAGTTCAATCCCCATGACCAACAACAAAAACAAAAACATTATGGGAACTTGAGTAGCTACTCAGGAAATTGAGATCTGAAGATCATGATTCAAAACACAAAACTCTTATCTCCAACTAGCTACAAAAAGAGTAGAGCTGTTGGTCAAGTGACAGAGTGCTAACCCTGAGCACAAAACCTCAGGGACATTGTCCAGAATTCAAGCTTAGGACCTGTGCGTGTGTATACGTGCACACATACACACCCACACTCAGTTCCACTGAGTTGCTTATACTATTGTTTTTAAGCCTAGTTTGTTGTTGGGTTGAATTTAAAGCTTGAAGTTTTCATTTAGGATCATGGACAGCAAATACTGACATTTTAAAATGCTAATGGTTGCTTCAAAAAGTCAGCAACAAGAAAACAGGAATTCCAGTCATTAGGAAAAGATACCCTTCCAATCATGACATGAGGAAACACGCCTGCAAGACACTGGACTCACTTCCAGTTTTCATACAGCATGGTGATGATGATGAGAATATTCTCAATGTAGACCCTTCCTGGCTTGTACTTTTCCTTTTCCCCACCTTATTTTCTTCTGAAGCTGAATCTCAGTTAGTGTTGGGTAGAGGCACTGGGCCAAGAATTCGGCTGCCTGGTTTCTTTCATCATGACTATACCTTGTTGTGGCTATATACCTTGGCACATATGAGTTTGATTTCTTTGCTTCAATTTCTTGATTTGAAAAATAATGTCAGATATCACATGTGATTCATGGAATAGAGTTGTTATCAGTATTTGGTAGCCTCAGGTGCAAAGAAATTGCTAACTGAATGCAATGGCTGTGGAACTGCTAACACAGACTTACATTGCTCACAGGTGGCCATGATAGCTTTCCTCAAGGAAAAAGCCTACATCCTGTACACTCATGAAGCGGGGAGACTGCTGCAGACATAGTGTGAGTTCAATCCATTAAACATGTCCAGCCTCTAGTTTTGATTAGGAATCCTACTGAGGTAAAGATAAAAAATGACCAGGGGCACCATTATAAAAGAATAATGAGAATTCCAAAAATACCCCGTTTTGCAGCATGAACCCACTTCTCTTTTCCTATGAGACTAATTAAAGAAAAACAGGACGCAGGACAGATTTAAGCAGATGACAGCGGTGCCAAGTGCCAGTGTGGCAGCCGGCCTGCCATCCTGTTCCTTCTCGTGTTGAACAGTGACGCCTGGTCACTGCCTTCTAGTTTCAAGGCAAGGAGAATGCACCAGGAACCACGCAGTGTCATCAAAACGTGAAACTTCTGGGAACCAAGGACGGGCCCGGATGTAGGCTGTGTTAGAGAACAGGAAAGGGTCAAGTGCCCAGCCTTCCTGGCAGCCAGTGTCCTTGCATATGTGAAAAGAAGTGGGGGTTTGAGCACCAACTCTAGCAATGCTGGATCCTTTTCTAGCTGTCTTTTCCCTAACACATTTTGTTGTTGTTGTTGTTGTCATTGTTGTGAGAAGTTTTGAAAAAAAATCCAATTCCCATCAGGAGACATCCATTTTCTTTGACTTAGAAGAGGCTTTCATCTGCACTTTTCCCTCTCTTACATGGTTCCACGTTAAGAGTGGTAGTGTGCTATTTTTTCACTTTATTAAAGTGAATAAAGGAAAACAGACAAACAGGACTTGTGTATATTTAAGTCATAAATCTTGATGTTGTACACCAGCAAAAGTTCGCCACAATCAAACTGATTGGCGGCATAGCTACTTCCTTCTTCCTTGCCCTTTCTTCCCTCCTGACCTCCCGCTGTTCTCTCTCTCTCTCATTGCATGAGGCAAGCATATCCAGGAGACAGAAATCTGGCACGAAGTTAAGGAGTAGAAGAGAGAAAACGTAAGCTATTCTTCCCCTCCCTTTCGCCTTCCTCCTGTCCTCCTTCCTTCTGATAAACAGTATCTCAATTTCAGTAAGGCCAGGTTAAGCCTTGATTGAATAGTGTGCATTTGCGTGTCTTGTATTATTTCTGTCTCGATCGCAGAATCTTCTTTCTATCCTGTGATCCTAAAAGTACCAACTTGCAATTCCTCTAAATATCTCAGAGTTCTCGCTTTCACTTTGAAATTTCAATGCCTTTTAATCTACTTCTCTGATGGCAGGCACTCTCGTTTTATCATTTGATTAGCTATCTTTCCTAGTAACCTTGTGCCTGTACTTTCTGTAAAGCTGTCTTTATAAATAAAGATTTCTTCTATGCCTGAGTATTGAAAAGTGTTCAGTGGTTTGTCATGCCTAACCCCCTCCACTGAAATCTAGATTTCCAATAAGCCCCATTGTTTGAAAAGATTTGCCTTACTTTTCTCTTATCCATGTATGTCTTAGATATTCCTTATAAGCTGATTTTCACATAAGTCACTAAACAGTGGGTCTAGTGAAACAAATTCACAAAATCTACTGAGATTATGGTTAGATTAGCAGTGAAACTGTGTATCAACTTGGGAAAAAAGGTATCTTTCTTCCGAGCTATGAGTATGATATGGATCACCATTTATTTAGATTTTCACACAATCTCCATTAGCTCTTCCTTCGTTCTATTTGTGTGACCTCACACAAATGGAGTATTATGAACATGTAGTATTAGGAAACCTTTGTCAAATGTGTTTTGCATTTCTTTATGCAATGTTGTTGTTGTAACATCTTAGGGCTACCATCTAGAAATGCAACTTGGTTTTATATCTGCAGACATGTATTTTGAATTCCAGTATTATAGTAATAGGCATTCAGGATTTTTTTTATACATAGATAACCTTTAACCAACAACAATCTTGTTTCTTCCTTTGTTTCTTAACATTTCCTCTGTCTTATTGAATTAGATTAAAGCTCCAATACAAAATGAAACAAGAGTAGGGAGTTTTCCATACACTTGTACCAATTCGTTTTCAGAAAAAAAGAAGTTCCGTTTCTCTATTGAGTTCACTAAATGCTACTATTATGAAGTCATAAATAGCTCCCTAGATTTATCATATCCTTTTTTTGGCTATTTTAGTACTATATGAAACTCATCTATTTCCTGATATTAAATCAACTTTGTATGCCTGAAATAATGCAATGTAAGCATATAGCCTGGAAATTTGATTTGTTATTTGCAGTTGCATTCACAAAGCGAGTGGTCTTTGTTTTAATTTCTTCTTAACTTCTTGGTAGATTTCTGTTGGAGTTAGGCTTGACTTTGTGTCATGAATTTGAGGTCACATGCTATTTTCTTCTTCTTGGAAAGGTTTTGTGTAACATTGGCACGGTTGCTTTGAAAACTATCTGGTAGAGCTCTTTGGCCCGGATGTGAAAGGTCCAGGTCTCTTGGATTTGGCTGAACCCTCCTGGGCACCAGCCAGCCTGGAGCTCATCCACTTTACAGAATTCCAGCTTACCCTTCCATTTTTGGCTCCTTCCCATTCATTCCTTTTGTGTTAATTCAGCCATGTATTTAAGAAGTTTTTTTTAAATATATTTTTGGAATCTGTGGTTATTTTAATCAGGTGGTCTTTGATGCTGCCAGAAATGGATATTCCCAGTGGCTCTGGGGCTCTTATTAAGATTCAGCCCATCTTTATTTGTGAGATGATATCTATTCAAACCCATCATTGTTTTTGGCATGGCGTTTATCAGGTTATGTTTATCAACTGAACAAATGAATACCCCAACTGCATTAGCATATGTGCTGCTGTCCCTTCTCAGTGCATTATAATGTCTACTTACATGTTAATCACACTGAAGTACCTTTAGCTTTGGTAAGATATAGAGCTTTGGATATCTGTTTATATGTCTCTTCATCCCCACTGTCCTACGCATAAATATACAGAATAAGTGAGTAAATAAGCATACAGATAAATCTATCACTGTAGCTAATTTGAATATATGTAGGTTAAATTTTGCCCAGATGCTTTCTCATCTGCTACCAAATCAGTAATTAATGCAATGTGGAGAAACCAAGATGTAAATTATTGAATTCTGCAGCAAAGTAAATTTGCTATCATTTAATTGGGTGTATCTTCCATTCCGTGGTGTTGCTTATGCAAATCTTAGATAATTAAAAGCCCACAGTGGCTTGTTCCATTGTACTTATGATGCTTCCTTTTTCCCCAGCTCTATGCCCAGGCAGCTAGTTTTGGGTAACACAAGTCTACTTTTCATCAGGCTTAATTTCTTGACAGCATGCCCTGAGCTTCAAGACTCAGAACCGTTCTGTTCCGGGTGATCACCATACTGTATGTATCTCCTTACTAAAAGCTGTCTGCATATAGATATTCAAGTCCTGTGAACTTGAAACCACTAGTATTGGAAATAATGGCTTCCCACTGTTTATGACTAGGAATCAAAAACATCAAAAGTCAGTATCAATGTACACATATTTCTCCAAAGAAAAATTAATGCATCTGCAACCAGACTTGAAAGGTGTATACACCAGGACAGTGGCCAAGCTGACCCAGCCATGTGGAGTGTGTGTGTGTGTGTGTGTGTGTGTGGTGTGTGCATGCACACGCCCATTCATGTGTGCACATGTGCAAATGGTGCCAGAGATCAGTCCTCCACATGGTGCATGCTAAGCCTGTGCTCTCCCTCCAAGCCACCCCCAGTCACCCTAGCTGCTTTTCAAATGTGCAAATACGAAGATACTTCCCAAATGTGAGAGCCCTGGCAAAGTCAAGATATAAACCAAATAAATATATATTTACAAAGCCTGACAACCCTTATAGAAAACACAAGAGTCCTACAAAGAAATAAATTTTACACAAAGCTTAGTTGCCCAATTAAGGAATTCTTGGCTTATGCATATAGCTATATACCAGTTAACAAGTAGCTAAATGGCAAACAGACTAATTCAACTAAAGCTCGTTTGATCTGTTGAAGTCATGGTTCCTGCATGTCTGTCTAATGTCAGACTTCTCTGTCCATGGCTGAGTTTTGCTTTCTGCTCCCACTGACTCACAAGGCACAGTGGCTGGTTTAAAAGCACGCAGAAGAAAAGTTCAGTGGGTGGAAACAACTATCTTCCCAGAATTCGTTTGTTAGCTGCTATGTATGTCATATGTAATACACTGGCCCTATCTTGAGCTTCAAGTCTAAGATTGTAATGAAACTCCTGCCTTTAATAACTGCCATCCAGCGAATGTAGCTACTCAAAAGTATTTAAACGAAAGTGCTCATTAATCATCATTACACTTACTTGCAAGGAGGAATCAAGCAAATAACCTTTCAAACTGTGTTTCAGGTCAGACTTCACAGCACTCCTACAACTTTCAAACACCAAATTTTTTAAAGATGTTTTACAAAAATATACACACACAGTAGCCTGGTAATTAAAGCATGTATTTGTCCCACCATGATTCAATTTATCAAAGTCACAGAAGCATATGTTAAGAACGATCAGAGCCTTATAGGCATCAGTGTGCAAGGATCTGCAGCCCTTTGTATATCTGCTGTTAGGAAAGGGACACAAGGTTCAGCTCTGCCAAGAACTATGGGAAGACAAGAGGAAAATAAACAGTATCTTTGATCTCCATGAATGTATATACAGAACAACACAATATATCAATGCAGTGGAAATATCAGTGCACCTTCACTGCAAAACTCCATGCTGAGACTCCACATCAAGGATGTGAGCTGACCTATTCAAGATTGTACCTAATTTTCAGATCTGCTCAGGATTTCTTCACGTGGCTTTGAAGTGTACCCTAAGATCAGAATTCCTTTCGAAGTCGGTTTAGGTTTTTCCAACACAGTGATCAAGACAATCGTTATTAGAAACAACTCCACACTGACATCAGTAGCCATATTTGAGGTCACTTATAACTTTTGGGTTCAGAAAGAACTATTTTCGTTTTCTTTTAAGAAATGACCTTGGTGGGGGGTGTGGGGGGGAGGGTAATGGGTACCAAGACATGTGAAAGGGTATCAATGTATGTGAATGAATGCACCATCTATCTGGCAAATGTCATGGAACCCTTTTACTAATTACAATAAAATAAAATAAAATAAAATAAAGAAATGACCTTGTGCCTCTTTCTTATTTATGGTAAAAATCAGTAATATATATGTGTATATATAGGTATGTGTATATATATATATATATATATATGACTGTGTGCTATATCTTCTCAGAAGATTAGCTTACCACTAGTTCCTCTACACTGCCAAGTACCGATCACAAATTATAAATGCTCACTGTCTTTCTCCTATCACCCCTTTATTATAAACCTCCTCATTTTTATAAGTGGCAACTACAGCAGCTTCCATTTCCCTAATGGTTTTAATAAAGCCTCAGCTCTCTTAGAATTGGGATAGCAGGAAATGGAAATATGATCTGGGAATTTCAAATCTCAAACTGCAATTCAACAGTCATTCACTTTTTTCCTCTTCCTTTGTCTTCAGAACCTGACAAATGTAACAGATTAGGCAGAACAGTCTCTTAAAACCTATTCCAACTATTCCAAAAGGAAGTCAAATCAACGCCAGAGCACCTTGACTATAAAAATGTTATTGTTTGCCGAGAGTTTGTTCCTTCATGATTTCTCCCTGGCTCTATGAACTTGAACTTCATTTGAGCATTCAGAAAAATAGTCCCATTAGAAAACTTGAGCAGAAAAAAGTAATTTTTTAAAGAAACTCCCCTAGTGTTTTGTTATGAGATAGAAACATCATAAATCAGATGTTGCCCAGTCAAACCATGTACTTTATATCATTTTTAACATAAATAGGATTATATAAATTTGTATGCTTAAAATAAAAGAACAATATGGTTTACTAATAACCAACAAATTCTTGATTCTAGGCTACCAGCCAATTGCCTTTGAGCAAAGTGAGAACTCAGTAAATGTTTTTTGAATGAATCAAAGTAAGATCACCATTAAGCATGCAGAATACAAAACAGCAATGCTGTGCACCTGGGCAGTGATAAGAGGAAAAAACCACTGCCATGCTAGTAGGCACAACTGTTCATTTTTTAAGTCTCATTTCTGCCAACTCCTAAAGCTATATGCAAAGCTACCGAAAAATAAGAGCTCTACAACAATTGGGTAAAGTAAGAGTTTCTGCCACCAGCTACTAAAGCCAGTAGCTAACACCTTCTTTGCATTTTTATTGAGGGGAAAAATCCCCCACAATTCTAAGGGACACTTCACATGTTTAAAAATAAAAGAAGATAAAGAAAAAGAAAACAAGTTTTACTGTAACTTGCCTACATGGAATTTATATCTCAGGTAAAATATTTTAAATCTTCTTACTCAAGAGTATCTAATGATGAGATTTCCAGACTTAAATTAACAGAGCCACTTCTCCTTGAACAGAAATAGGCTCCTATTGATCAAATTCAGCAGAGGGCAAACTAAGCAGTCTTGTCTGCCCATCTGTATGTGTTTTGCCAGCTCAGAATATCCCTAAAGAGGAACAGAAGTGCTGGCAATCGATACTGCCCAATCCAATTGTTTTTCATGGCTATCAAAGAGAGTTTGGTAATTAAGAAGCAATTCCATTAAAATGCCTGGTACCTATACTGTAATCAACAGGGACTCAGATGATTCCCTGCCTCTGAAATACTATTTATATGTTCACTTTGTACATCACATTTTTATAACTGCCTTCTTGTTACCAAGCAAATAACAATTTTCTCTCTTTTGACTACCTGAGCAGCCGGAATTGCAAGTGAAAAGAAAGGACTTTATTGTGTGTAAGGTCTGAGGTCAGCTAAAAGAAGACCACCCTGAGATTATGAAGCTTGAGATATTAAGGTATATTTTTCCAATTTAAACTATTTCCCCTAAGCTGTATTTAACACAAAAATGTGAATCTGATCCCATTCATATAATGGAGATTCTCCACAGAAAGAATAGGAGGTCAATCTTTGAAATACGCATAAGAACTATGACAAAAAAAGAAGAGCAGGATAACTACAGTCACCTTCTGTATAACGAAGACCAGTCAGAGTCACATCAATCAACATAGTTTTCCTATCATCTTGTTAAACATTGCCAGCAAAGCATTTGTCCATATAAAGGACAGTTATGGTAACAACTTAGAAGGACTAATTCATTTCTGCAAAAACATAGACCTAGACAAATATATGATAGCTGAATTCTCCAAAGAGATATTCTAGACAGAAACCAAATATTTAATCTAGTGAAGAATCATGTGGTAAAAATTTGATTGTGCAGGGATGGGAGTTTGTTCTACTGGTAGAGTGCTTGCCTAGCATGCACGAAGACCAGGGTTCGATTCCTTGGTACCACATACATAGAAAAAAGCCGGAAGTAGTGCTATGGCTCAAGTGGTAAAGCTCTAATCTTGAGAAAGTCTAAGGACAGTGCTCAGACCCTGAGCTCAAGACCAGGACTGGCAAAAAAAATCTGATTGCTTAGTACAATGTATCATGACTCATGCCAATAAATGATATGCGTGTATACATTATATATGTAAAATTACCAGGAAAGTACAGCAAGAAAACTCCATTTAAAATACCACTATCCCTGAGGTCAGGGGGTAGAGCTTTGCAAAAGCTCCAAATAATTACTATAAGTCACTTTCTTGATAATTTATAATAAATTAAAAGTGAAACTATTCTCAGCAATTCTAACTGCAGCTGCCAAGGTGCACACTATTACAAGAATGTATAAATGACCCACATAATGCATAGGAATAGATATGCAAATAAGATTAAGTGTTTTACAAACACTGAGGAGAATGTGCTTAGGAAATGTATTTTACATTTGAATGCTGGCAAGAGGGGCATGCTGGACATTCAAATCTAAATAGAACAACAAACAGGTCTCATTAGAAATGCAACTGTAAGTGGGGGCTCAGGTTCAGACTATCTTCAATTTTACACAGCAGATATGATTTGTAGCAAAGGTTCACAGCATTGATAACATTATGGATCAGGCTTTTTGAATATTATACTAATAATCATAAAAATGGTGAAAAAGTAGGAAAGATTCTATCCCTACTGTATTAACCATATGTATTCTGCCATCCCCAAAGAAAAGAAAAGAAATTTCTCCTTTCAAAATATTTACCTAGATGAGCTAAATTTTTAAAATCCCACTGAAGCCTGAGTGCAACTAAACATAATAAGCACCTCTGGAAATACCATCTCTTCAATCAAGAATAGAATCCTCTACCAGAATACCAGAAACAACTCAGCGTCTGTAAGTGTTCATCTAGAGAGACCGAAGCTCAACTGTCAGCTTTTTGAAGATAGTCATTTTTCTACAGTAATTCCACTGGCCTCGTTGCTTCTGTCTCACAAAGCAGAGGCTTCCTACTTCCATTATAAAGTCAGCATCAAAGAGTTTGAGACTGACCTAAAAATCCAGCAGATAACCCGAAGATGGATTCATAGTTCACACTGGTTTATAATAGAGCAAAGTTCTCAATTACCTAACCAGTGAAGTTTGCTTTCCAAATGAAATGGAAGGGACTGTAAGTATCCAATGATTCAAGTTCAATCCTTATGAGCACCCAATTACTTTTGAACTGGTTTCACCTTCAATTAAACACAAATCCCAATACATATCCTGCACAGAACACTCAGAGTTCACACACTGATGTTTAATAACTTATAGTAGGAAAAACGTTATGTGCTGAAACTAAAGTTATAAGGGTTCTGGTTATCCCAAGATTCCTTACTTTGTTTGGCTACATTCTGACTTCCTATCAAATGTTATAGTTAATGCTACATGGTCTTGATTAATATACACTGGTAAAATGATCACATTGAGCAAGACACTGGTGTCTCATGCCTGTAAGTGCAGTTATTTGGGAATCTGAGATCTGATTATCACAGCTCAAAGCCATCCTGATCAGGACAGTCTATGAGACTCTTATCTCCAATTAACCATCAGAACACAAAAATTGGCACTGTGGCTCAAAGTGGTAGAGCAAAAAAAGCTCAGAGACAGCACCCAGGTCTGAATTCAAGCCTATGGTTGACAAAGAAAAAGAAGAAAGAAAGAACAAAGTTGCCAGCCTGAAAGACAAATGTAGAAGAGAATGTTGATTATTCAGAAAGCAGAAATGATTTACATGATTTATGGTGAGAGGACTCACCATTGATGAATTTCTTCTAAGTTAAGTTTATTGTAGTAAATGAAGAATACTGTATACTGTTCTACTTGGCTAATATAAAGGTAGACATCATATTTGGGGGGAGGGAAATGTGATTCCCTGAAGATAACAGAAGTAATCATTTTTTAATTTTATTTTTGGGGTAATGTACAGGGGGGTTATAGTTACATTTGTCAGGTAGTAAGTGCATTACTTCTCAGACAAATCAATTTTTTGCTAGTTGTGGGGCTTGAACTCAGAGCCTGAGCACTGTCCTTAGACTTTTTCTCAAGGCTAGAGAGCTCTACCACTTGAGCCACAGCACCACTTTCAGCTTTTTTCTATGTATGTGGTACTGAGGAATCGAACCTGGGCCTTCATGCATGCTAGGCAAGCACTCTACCACTAGACCACACTCCCAGCCCACAAATCAAAAATTTTAACTATATAATAATTAGCTGCATAAACCAAAACATCAAAATGCCTGCTTTCATTTATTCTCCATTCAGTTCTCAAGGCATAAGGAATCTCCTCTCCATACTGACTCAGGATCAAACTCACTGCAATGTGATTTTCCTAATATAAATTAGTCTCTTTTTCCATTAAAAATGGAGAACATACAAGTGAACAAATGTCTCAAGCTGCAAGCAGAAAGTTCTGCCTCTGTACAGATGTCCAGCCAAGTGAAGTCAGAGCACACGCTACGAGCAGCTTTTAGTGCTATAATCACTGGGACTTAAAAAGCATTGCTCTGACACATATTTAGTATTATGAATAATCATTTGGCTGCATGGTAATTAGAGATAAATGTGAAGTTGTTCACATAAATGACTACAATTAATGTTAGGTTTACACAGCAAAATCAAATTTTCATTGCATTACATTTTTTTAAATTAAATTATCCTGAAAATCAATGTCAGCTCTCACGTACTACAAATCTCATATCCACAGTGGAAAACAAAAGATCTTCTAATTTACGCTGGTGTATGCTCCAATATTGCATTGTCATAGACCCAACTACCACTTCAGGGGTTGCCTAGATTGAGGCACATTTGGTCCTTACATGTCTTAATCTACAGACTTTCAGTTGACAGGTTTCCCAGATAGGACCTGGTGAACACATACAGTTCAGTCTTAGTACTGTCTCGTCAAATAACTGACACCACTGACACAGTAGAAGCCTTGGACTTATATGAGATCCGAGAGGAGTGGAGGGGGAAGTTGAGATCTTCCCCTACTCTCTCAGCCTCTCTTAAGGATTTTTGAAAACTATCTTCCAACAATCCCAAGAGGCAGGAGGGGAAGATGAAGGGAAGGATATCCAGAAAGAGTAGAGTTGTATGGAAGACATCATTTTCTGTATCCATGTTCTAACTAAACATGACTTTTTTAACCATTACTAGCAGAAGTTGGCCAAGAAATCCCTAACATTCCTCTACCATTCTGTGCTGAATTATAACTAGGGTCTTCCATTCCAATGGATTTCCAGGGCATATTAACTTTGAGGATTTCTGAATAAGGGAGGTAGCCAGTCATTAATTAGATGGCATGGGAACTGTAGTAAAATTACTAGCCTAGAACCAAGTGTCGTTGAGGGAACACCAGGGGTACAGTATTTGTGGAGGGCAGAGCAAAAGCTCTCAGAGCAAAAGGCAGTGCCGAGAGATACTTCCCAAAGTGCTCCTGCACATTATTTAGCAGCTTTCACACACTTCCTTCACCACTCAAGGTTGTTTGTAGGATGCTGTGGTTTAGCTGTGATTTGTCCCCAAAGTTCACATGCCAGAATTCTGGTCTCAAGTGTGCTAGTGTAGAGGTGGTGGAACCACTAGTAAGTGAACAAATCCCTCGAGGGAATTAGTGACAGGAGGGGAGCGGAATGGTCCCAGAGTGGGTTATTATGAAGGGAAGGCCTCAAGCATGCATGGCGTGCCCTTGTGCATTCAGGCACTGCCCTGCCTGACCATTTCTGTGCTCTGAGGCCACTGGAGGCTTCTCCCCAAGATGGAAAACATCCCAGCCACAGGAATAATGAAGCAAATAAGGGCAGTAACCCTCACTTGTTTGTTACAGCAATACAAAACAGACTTGAGACATACACCACACAATATGACAAAGACAGTATATACCCCTAGTGCAAAGATGGAACATTCAGTTGTAAAATAATGAGGATTTATACATACAAATATCTCCAAATATGCCACTGATTTTTGTATGCAGCATTCATCAAGGTGAGTCATTCCTTGTCTCCCCCATGGAACTCAGAGGAAAGAGCAACCACGTGAATAGCAAAGCCATTCTAACAAAGTTATTCGGATATCTTTTGTCACCAGCTGTGTGACGACAGCAAGTGGTATGCAATCTATGATCTTTATTCTCCAAACTCCTTAGGAGGATAATTGCAGAAGAATGTCATCATAGTTCTGATGCAGAAAATAAAAGAGACAGCTGGAGAAAAAATTTCTCCAAGATTTTTGGAAGGAGTCGTACTCCCATATACAAGCTTGGAATTCCCTTTTTGTGTATGATTAAGACACAAGATACTCTTTTGGTCCCCGGTACACAGAATAGTTGATCATTCAAGTAAATCTAACACATTTAGGAAACTAAGTTAACTTTTTGATGCTCTCATTCACAAATGAAAACCCTAATGGGCATTTAAAAAATCAGATTTGTTACTGTCCATATTGATTTTATTTATTTGTATATTTAAGTATTCTACTGAACTACTTATACAAAAAGGTTTCAATTCTATGTGATGATTTATGAGCACCAGGCATATTCATAAATGTCACTTCTATAATTCACCTTCATCTCTTCCAGTCTCACCTACTCCCTCAAACTACTTGGTTTCATTTCCACATATGTACATTACTGTAGCCACCCATCTTTCTTCTTTCCATTTGTCTGGCCCTCTTCCCTTAACAACACATGTTTTTGCTTCCTAGTATTCATTTTGTTAAATTGTAAACTAGTTTTTCAAAGGAGTTACATCATTGGCATATTAATTTTCAGTCTACCTACAAAATATTAACATGAAGCTCCATTATTTTCCTGCTGATGGATTTTTGTCAGTCTTTTGAGAGGAGAAGGAAGAGCTTTGCAAGCATGTAGAATAATCTTAAATTACTGTTGTTCAGCTGTGTCAATTTGTTTGGAACACAAGTTCAGTGATACCCTTCTAGCACATGAATCTTTAACTCACATTCTGAACCTCTAAGAATGTAATCAGTTTACTATATAGATTGTGTTGATAATTACAGTCTCTTTGGTTAATTAATGCTCTGCAACATTTAATAGCACATTACATAGATATTGATAAACAGAGTGAAAAAATAAAACTATATG
Organism: Megascapheus bottae; assembly: GCF_031878675.1. Taxonomy (NCBI): domain Eukaryota; kingdom Metazoa; phylum Chordata; class Mammalia; order Rodentia; family Geomyidae; genus Megascapheus; species Megascapheus bottae. Next base: position 11,072,551 of record NC_143519.1, read on the forward strand.
TAAATGCTATGCTCACTGCAATGTGAAAATCAGGCCATAGGGAGAAAAAAAAAATCCTGGCTGGATTCAGAGTTTGCTTGTGCCAGCTACAGCTTGGAAGAAAAAAATTAAATTATTTTTCACCAATTCAAAAGAGGTAAAAATGATCACATAAAACCAGACTAAACAAAAACAAATCAACAAATGACACTTTGTACAAATGACAGAATGTCAAAACATTTCAAAACGTCAGAAATTCATTTAGAAATGTATGGTATCTTTTTAAAAGAGAGAATGAATGATCCTTTTATAAATTTAGCTTTCTCTAACATTTAGTCCCAACTTTTCATTTATCAAAAAAATATCTGCCTTCTCTCTTTCTAGACCTATAACGTTAATTTGGAGAGCACAGGTTCCTGCCAGAATCACCACCTCCTGAATCACCTACTTGATTACAATGTTTAGAAAGGATGGCCTAGAAGGACACACCGTACACAAAAACAATCAACTCAGCACAAGACAGCTTTTCAGAATCGTTTTTAGACATGCATAAATCAGAGACCCATTTGTGTTAGCAAATCACTGCTAATGAGGCTGGAGCAGATAATTCAAACTTTAATATTTCGCTGAAATTTTGAAGAGCTACATCTGAATTAAATTAATACCATTGCTTATAAAGCTAAGGTATGATGCAATTCACCATTTACAGTTTTGGTTCAAAAAATCAAGGTTAGATAATATAGCATGTGAATCTTTAGATTAGAACAAAACTACAACACAAAGAGATTCAAAACCCACCTTCGTGGATATTTAAAATTCAAAATAAACAAATGGACACATTGAAATCCCTTTGTACAAATACTTAAATATAATAATAAAAATAAAATATATCTTAGCTTTTTGGTGGATAAAGTTATCTTATCTACATCAAGATTATGGGTCATGGGGCTTGAACTCTGGGCCTGGGCACTGTCCCTGAGCTTTTCAGCTCAAGGCTACCACCTTACCCGAGTCACAGCCCCACTTCCGGTTTTCTAGTGATTAATTGGAGATAAGAGTCTCAGGGACTTTAGGGCCTGGGCTGGCTTTGAATTGCATCCTCAGATATCAGCCTCCTAAGTAGCTAGGATGAGAGTGTGAGTCGCTGAACCTGGCTTCACATTTTCTTAATATGTTAGGAGAAATACTGAACCATGCAAAACATATAGAAGTAAAATAACTTTCAGTATTTCTTTAGCCACAGAAAATTAAGTCTGCTCCTGTTCAGTCATCAGACATGAGAAGAACTGACTCCTGGTGGAAGCTGCAGCCTTCTCACAGAGGCTTGGAGAATTTCCGTCCTGACTTGGGGAGGGAGGGGAAAGCTGGATGTTTGTCTAGCATCAGTATATTTGGTACCCACCCAGATGCTTCTGCCAGGATCATAATTTCATCCCTTCCACAGAGCTGCCAAATGCTCTGTGACTGGCCACAATCGCACTTTCTGGCAGTATGTGGTTCAACACGAACATGAGCCCTCTCTGCCTTTCCTTCAACCATGAAAATATTGCTACAGTGTAAATTCTTTATTCTTCATAAACCCTCTTTCTTTTAGAAAGCAACCGGAAAATCATTTCATTGTGGAACTGGTAAATAGATGTCCTACAATGAGAGAGAAGGGGGAGAGGGAAAAATAGGAAGAACGAGAGAAAAGAGAGAGGGGTAGGAGGAGTTAGCCAGGCTCTAGTGGGTAGCAAAAAAATTCTCTATAGCTACTCAAATCCCAGTTAGTAAAAAGAACATAAAGATAAACAAGCAGAGTCTTTCTTTTCAACACAAAATGTTTAATAAAGACATCTTTATCTAAAAATAAGCAAATTTCACAATAATTCTATAAAAGTCAACTATGGTGAGATTTTTCACAAATTTCAGTGTTCTATTGAGATGAATAGACAAGTTTTTAAATAAGTCTCAAAACAAATTATAAAAGTTCCTATGGCAAAAACCAGTGGGAAAACCCACAAAATGACAGATCATCAAAAAAGTTCAGAAAACTGATAAAGAAGCCAACTTCATATCCTCCAAAAATGATTTTATTCAAGCTACCTCAAACAAATTTCTGCCTACCTCTAAGAGAACAAGTTTCTAGATGTCCTGACCTACCACTGAGTAGAACATTTATTTGAGGCCAGCAAGACAAGTTCCCCACATAGCAACTAGCTGCAGTTTGGGGATCAAAGGCGTAACTATAGGGAGAAGGTAAAAATAAAATCACTCTCTCACATAGGTCTGTCTTGGGTGCATTATTTGTTTTAACTCAGAATGTATACCTTGTCTATTCTTTTTGTAAGTTAGAGTTTGGGCCAACAATATAACATAATGTGCAGCACTAGCAAATTTAAGTTTCTAATTCTATGGCCTATTTTTCTATAGGAGAAAGGCAATGGAAGCTATTCAATATTTCTCTAGTGTCCTTGGGAACTGTCTCTTCTAAGAAGTATTCCATTGTAATAAATAGCTAGATGATCTAATATTTGCATACTCTTTTATAAGAGAACTTTTTAATAAAAAATAGATAGTAACAGTTTTCTAAAGGCATAGATAGATAGAAAGATAGAAGGAGACAGAGAAAGATAAAGACAGAGACAGAGATAGACAGTCACAGAGAGATAGCTATGAGATATACAGAGAGAGATGCATAGGGTCTTTTAGTTTAGTTATTTGAGAACTAGAATGATTCTGGTACATAAAGCGATCTCTTGGGTAACATTTATGGCAACAGTGGAGTCACTATCCAGAGGGGAAGGAAAGGTAAGGAATTTGAAAATCTGACTTATAAAAGCAATTCTTTCCTACAGAATCTGAGTTAGAATCATGCATACTTCCAATAGAAGCATGAGTTATATTTCTCCCACTGGTATGGTAAGTATAAAAATACTGCTATATATTCCTAAAAAACAACCAAAGAGAGCTTTTTCATTAAAAATAGTTCATATTCAGAAATGATCAAGTGGCTTTTACTCAGCCTGTTGGTAAAATAATAATAATAATAATAATAATAATAATAATAATAATGCAAACAGTCAGGCACTGGTGGCTCATACCTGTAATCCTAGCTACTCAGGAGACTGAGATTTGAAAATTGTGGTTCAAAGACAGCCCTGGTAGGAAAGTCTTTATTTGCACTAAACTACCAAAAAAGCCAAAAGTGGAGCTCTGGCTCAAGTGGTAAAGCACTAGTTTTGAGCAAAAGGGACTCAAAGACAGCACGTAGGCCTTGAATTCAAAGCTCAGGACCAGCATGAAAACAATAATGATAATAAAACTATTCAAAAGTATACCTGATCTAGAAATCTCTGTGCATGCAGTGGCTGTGAAAATGTAAATCTTATAATCATCAACTAAATAAACATTCCTATGGTGATCTGGAGACTGATTCTATTTCAATACAACTTGACATCTGGAACAAAGCCACAGTGGGAAGGAAGAAGGACACTGGGTTGGAGAGCTGTTAGTTGCAAGGGTCTTCAAGGAGGCTCCCATTAGAAAGTCCAGAAAGCCAAGAGGATGACCAGGAGGTAACGTTTCAGGGGTACTGGAAGAAGGTAAAGGACACAGAGGCAGAGAGATGATCTGTTAGAAGTTCAAATGCTAAACTCAAAAGCTAAGAACTTTGAGTACTGATTAGGTCTACCATCATAGGCAGTAGAAAATAGCCAGAGACTTTCTATCCGCATTTCTTACTACTGTTTGCACACAGCCTGGATGGAAAGTCTGTGGAACACGGATGAGTACTGGGTATCATTCCAAGAATTCGAATGTTCAGTGATAGGTGATTAACATCGGAGAATCTAAAGCAAGGGAAAAAAATGAACACATGCTCCTTACATCTTTGGTGTTAGATAAGAGGATGGTAACAACACTCGGTTACTTGAAGGCCAGATGTTGTTCAATGATTCTCCCTAAGAAGCATAGAATGAAGCCAGTAAAATGTGTGCTTTGTGGGCCAATTTTTTCAAAAGGTAATTCAGAAGCTTCGTGCTCAGAAGCAAAATAAGTTATATAATCCTCAAGGTTTTTGGTTGAGAAGTAGAGATGAGAGAGGCTGCAGGAAGGGTAATAGCCCTGCTTTCAACAGCTGCATTTTCTGTGCCATGGTCAATCAGAGGAAGAGTCTTCACCATGATAGAAGCTAATGGCACTTTCAAGAAGAGGCACGGCACCCCGCTCAGGCTATAAAATGATGGCAGGGAAGAAAATCTGGACCTCTGAAGACAGAGGACCACAAGGTTCCTTAGGAAAGGCTGCAGTTGAAGGAAGAACTAGATTGGATGGTGATAGTGGGGAGAATGCATGACAAGAGAGGAATTCAGTTGCTCAGTGAACTTTGCTAGAAATTGCTCTGTTAGGAAAGGAGTTGTATGAGACACATGTAGGAATGACAATTTTGTCATGTAGCCCATGTACCCATGACTAGAAACCAAGAAAAGTACAGTCCACAGACTGAAGGATGCAATACAAGCTGACGGTGATATCCAGATTACTTGCGAGTAACCATCAGAATAATCAAGATATTGAGGGCTATCACTAGGAAATGAACAATTGGAGATGAAGGAAGTCTAAGAAAACAGAATTTAAGGGGACCCCTAGAATCAAAAAGATGTAGAAATAAGAGGAATTGTGAGTTTCTGGCCAGATACTGAAGTGGGAAATAGTTTCAATAACTGAACAGAGGCATGCAAACAGTATGGGGGAGAGGGGACCATATCTAGAAGACAGAAGACAGTCACTTTCCTCCATGGACCTCCCTCCCTCACACCTCTACAGAAGATGGAATTATCCTAGAGGGCCCTCACATGCTGTCCAGACTCAGCTGTCTTGATGAATGAGATACATCAAGAGCACCCTTGTTTCATCCAAAGGCTCGCCCTTCCACAGTCCCAGGCCCACTGCCAATGTTTCATCTTTCCCTCTGTCAAAACTGACTATATTCTCAATAAGAAACAAAGCCACTAGACTAATGGAATAATAAGAATAACGAAGCTCGGTTTGAGGCCGCCCAGATTGTAAAGCTTGTCTTTAAGTGGGAGGTCAGAGTTTGTCCCTTACCTGACACTATCATGGTGCGAAGCAGCAGCCACCCATGTCCCTTCAAATACAGAATTCCCCCTTTGTTAAATAGCAGAGATTGTGGGGGAAAAAACACCTATTTGGAGAAGTTGGATAGGTCAATGTGCTTACCAGGATACTCATAAGTGGTCTAAAAACTAATAGACCTACATATACTTTATTTTTGCCAGTTATGGGGATTGAACTCAGGGCCTGAGCTCTGTCCTTGGACTTTCTCAAGGCTAGAACTCTACCACTTGAGCCACAGCACCACTTCCGGCTTTTTCGACTGAGGAATCCAACCCAGGTCTTCGTGCATGCTGGGCAAGCACTTTTACCACTAGGCCAAATTCCCAGCCCCCTATACATACATTTACTTTGGAATTCACTCTTTAACTTATCTTAGTAGTTGTACAAAGAAGCTTCTATTTAACGTAGCAGTTTATTAATAAAAAGGATCTTGATCAATGTCACCCTGTTAAACATTCACACCCTGTCTCTCTTTTACTCACCCCTTCTTTTTTATTTTGGAAGACATACATTGAATTCGTAACTGCCTTCTCCCCCGCTTCTGGTCATTCTTCTGTCTACTCCTTTTCTTTTGACTCTACCTCACTCCTTTCAAGCACACACATCCTGGTGTTTGCTTTGTTGAACTTTGACTTTGCCTTTCTAAGGAATTACAATGTTTGAGTTCTCCCCTAAATTCCCATATTTAATTACAGCATTTATTTGCACTTGCATGTCACCCTATGTATAACAAGGTACAGATGTTAAGTTTAATAACCAATTTGCATGACTTCAATGCATACACCTATTTACTTAAAAGAACCCTTATTTAATTTCTAAATTACTATCTTTACTAAAGAGACCTGAAGAAAAATATATAATAGTGTACTCTCGTGGGGCTTAGTCTTTCTGAACTATTGCTTTGATAGAACTGACTTAAGTTGCATTTTAAAGGAGGCATTTGGGTTTTACTAAAATTTTATAATTTTATTTATAATCTGCAAGACTCCATCTATTTTCTTTAGTCACCTATGTTAAGTATAAATGAACAAAACCCACCTGGCTATCATACACTCCTGTTGTCAACACCACTGTCACACATCCTGCGACATACTTTTTTGCCCAACTGATTGTTTTATTTCATAAAACAACATAATAGCTTCAATGTTTTCTTCTTCGGTAAACACTAGGTGATATCTGGTTCAATGCTTTTCAGCACAAAATTACACAGAAGAAAAGCCAATGTAATAGGTTTGACCTATTATTTTTACCTATTTCTTTTCCAATTTCCACAGCCCATTGTGCGATTGAGCCTCTCTAATGTGGGGTAATTCATTTCTGGAACTCTACAATTGACCTCTAAATACACAGAGGTCATTCATTACATTTGATATCCCCACTTTTTAAAAAAAACTCTTTACATTTAGATTATGTATTTATTTGGACAGTACAGTACGCATTAAATCTTCAGATCTTCAGAAAATATGTTTATGAGGCTCAAGTGCAAGTTAAAATGAAAGAAAAAAAAATCAAAAGCGCTGTTTCAGCAAGACACCATCCGTTCCATCTATTTATAAGAAACTACCAGACAAAACTTTTGGCCTCACATCACTATCCTGAGAGATGTCACATGTATAAATAGCACAGTAACAATATTTGTTTTATATATCATATAATTGTATACTTTATCACAGTCAACCCTTTTTATTGCTCATAAAAAGGCGAATTCTACAAAATGTGTTCCTAGATAATAAACCCTCTTGTTCAGGTATCACATTGAACTCAGAAAGTAGAGTGAAATGCCATTTATGTACAAACCTATTTGTCATCCCTTACAAAACTGCACAGGTTAAGATTTCAGCATTAAGAAATTGAGATCAGCCTAGGCCAATGCCTGATGCCTATGAATGCAGCTATTCATAAGGAGGTATGTGAGTTGAGGCCAGCCTGGTCATACACACACGACCCCATCTCAACCAATAACTTGGTGCAGTGACCAGCTCCTGCTATCCCAGCTGCATGGAAATCTGAGGTTGGGAGGATTACCATTTCAGGCCACACTGGGCATTAATGTTCCTATGAATCCATCTCAGTGGAGAGGAGCTGGGAGTAGTGACACAAGCCTGCCATCATAGCTATAACAGGAAACAGAGCTGACTGATCCCACTCGAGGTGCGTGCAAAGGCAAGAAGCAAGACAGCAAATCAAAAGTGACCAGTGTGAGAAAGAGCAAAAGGCATTGCTCAAAGATAGAGTGATAGCCTAGCAGGTGCAAGGCCCGGAATTCAACCCTCAGTGCCAAAAGAAAAGGAGAAGAGAAGAAACTCAAAGAAGAGAGATTGAGATCAACTGTTCAAATACAGGCCATTTTTGTATTCTCAAATTGTGCTCAACTTCTAAAAACAAAGAAGCCCTCATTCATTAAATAAATTTTAATCAACACCCATTTTGATTGCTTTCCCCATCAGGCTCTGTCCTAGAAAGTGTGCATGCCATGTGTTTCAGGCTGTGGCAAGTCTGGGTCAGGTTGTATAGCACCTCTCCAGAAATCTTGACCAGGCATCTGTTAGCTTATGCATCTCATTAATAGTTTCATTTTTATCAAAACCCATCTCATCTCATCCCTATCACCTCTCTGCTTCTAATAGCTCTTATGAAAATGAGTGAGATGGGAATCACAGGACGTTAGACCATGGTGAGGGCTGCATCCATTGATACACATAATAAGGTTAAAAAGTAAGTGCTAGGAGAAGGTCATCTGTGGCGATTGATTTTACCACCCCGGGGCCGACCCGATTAAGTCCTAGGATACTCTACCCAACAACTACAGTTGATTCTGTGCCTACAGCTTGACCAGAGGAAACTGATAGGAGCACTAACTTTTAATCGTATCTGTGGGGAAGCAACATGCTTCGAGGCAGGACATTCTTCCACAGGGGGAAAATAAAGAAATGAACAAGACTGAGTTAGCACTTACACTGTAGAAAGGCAAAATGAGCAAGTAAGTAAAAAAAATGATATGAAGAAGAAATTGGCATTATGATTTCTGTTTAGCCCTGTGACTTTTGAAGATAGTCAAAGAATTACCATTTTGTATATCCCTTGATTGCTCAAAATCAGTCTTCATTTTAATTTGCTTCGTAATTATGTATTTTTCACATAGAAATTTCTTTTCTTTGTTCTTACAGGAAAAATTATACATTTTTACCTTATTCCTTATAATGCTTGATTTCTTAATCTAGTTACTGAAATTATTACCATTATTCTTGAAGCCAACAAATCACCTAACCTAATTAGTGATAGTTATTCATATTTAGACCTTAATTACCTTGCAAGATCTCTTTCCTGCAGTTCATTTTTTGTTTATTTTTGCATGCTCTATTCATCATTTATTTTCTGAAAAAGTTTCACTTTTAATTGTCTTCCTTATTGTGCCAAGTCGTTTATGTCCCCAGAATTCTTCATCCTAAGTCCTCTCTTTTCCCCAATGGTCTTCCTAGGAATGCCATAGAAATGTATCATGTGACTTCCCTTTACAATGCCTTTGAATTTGTTGTTCTTGGAAATTTTCATTTTTTAATGTTTACTCTCTTTTGATACAGTGAATCCTTAAGTAAATTCCTAAGTTATATATGCAGCTGCATATATATGTATTTGTATATACATCAACATATATATAGTGACATATCAGAAAGAGAGAGAGAGAGAGAGAGAGAGAGAGAGAGAGAGAGAGAGAGAGAGAGAGAATGTGTGTGTGTTTGTATATATGTGAGTGTGAAAGTTACTTTATTCTGGCTTCTTGATTGATAATTTGCAATGACAGAATTCTTAGCTCATTAACTTTTAAAGCACAAATGGTCAATAAATGTGTGATAGTAGTGTTCAAGACATTTGGAAGATAAATCTCATGGACTTTCCTGCCTGGGTTGGATTTGAACCAGAATACTCAGATCTTAGAATTTTGAATAGTTAGGATTATAGATGTAAACCACAATGTCCAACTGGTTCTTTTTAAGATATTTTATCATCATTTTATTCACTTTATTAATTCCTGAAGTCCATTTTACTTGAACACAGAATAGTACAGATTAATGTCTACCTCTCATTTTTCTCTTGCATTTCTTGTCCTATTTTTCCTTTTTTTTTGCTTTGTGGATATCTTAACTTTAACTTCTAAGTCTCTCATTTCATGTAGCAAAAATATGTTTGTATTCTAGTTTTTGAGACAATCTTAGTAACTTTCCAAACTGGCCCTCCTCTATCTCCTGAAGTAGCTTGGATTGTGTATGTGCCACCAGACTAAACAATATTGATAGGAGCTTTTTTTTATTTTCTGATTATTCACTGTTACAACATCATACTCCTACTTTGCGGCTAGAGTGTCTCCTATCTCTCTGAAGACACCAATTATAACTTTTTAAATTTTTTCTCTTTTTTTCTTAACTGAGAATCATTTGCTTTCTTTAGTTTTTTTCATGTTTCTATAGGCCAGTCTCCACAAACCTGAAGGTGTTCTCCATAATTCTGTATTTCTTTAGTGTTCCTTTACAATCATAATGGGGTCTCTGTGGATCTGGACAAGGAATATCAACTGGAAAATTCCACTTAGAGTGAGCAAGAGAGAAATGACATTTTACAATCCCCCACCCCTCACCCCACACACGTATACTTGACTGCTATTTAAGGAAAGCTTTACTGTGTACACAGACATGCCCATTAATTATCTTTCATCCTGTCTCTGCATACACATATGAAAAAAAGCTTAATTTTTAAGTCTTCATCCTCATTGGGGTTTCTATAACAGAATATGATCTCCTGAGAGACTTATAAACAGGAAACAATTCTTTCTTATGATACTGGAGGTCAGAAGTCTGATATCAAGTTTCTCAGGAAGGCCTTTTTCCTGGGTAACGGGCCAACTTTTGTCTTCAAATAGTGGAACAAGCCAGCATATTCGACAGCTCGTCTGCTAATGTCCCTTCCACCAAACAACATCATACCAGAACTGGAGTTTCAACAAATGCATCTGATTTATTTTGCCCATTGCAGTTCTCTTTCTATATTTCTTTTTCTTTCTTTCTCTTTTTTCCTTCCTTGCTTCTCTTCCTTCCTGGCTTTCCTTCCTTCCTCCCTCATTTCCTTCCTCCTTTTCTCCCTCCCTCCTATCCTTCCTTCCTTCCTTCCTTCCTTCCTTCCTTCCTTCCTTCCTTCCTTCTTTCCTTTCTCTCTTTTCTTCCTTTCCTTGCTTTTTTCTTTCCTTTACTTGTATTTTGGTGACATTACTTGACTTAAACTCAGAGCTTGTACCCTCACTTAGCTTTTTTCCTCAAGTCTGGTCCTCCAGAATTTTAGCCATGCCTCTCCTCCCCTGGAGGAGATAAGAGTCTCTGAGAGTCGTTTGCCCAGGCTGACTTGGAATTTTGAATCTCAGATCTCAGCTTCCTTAGTAAATAAGATTATTTGTGGAATTTCCAACATCCAGCCAGTGGTCCATTTTCTGAATCTGATAAGAAATAACACATATATTCATATATTGCCTTGAAAAATATTAGTTCCTTTCTACAACTACTTAAAAATAGTAAAAAAAACAATAAGAAAGAAATGCTGGAGAAAGGGTGGAAAGGGACCGTGAGAATATCAATTGTGTCCCAGCTTTGTTGATATTTCCAACTTGCAGCCATCTCATCATTTAGTCCCTCCTTCAGATGACATTCTGCCCTCATTGCAGCTGCTACTGCTCCCATGTCCCCAACGCTGCTCCAGTTTATGTCCCCAAGAATTTCATGACTCCCCATGCCTTCATTTGGGCATCATAGCATCATTTCAATCCCTTCAGTTTTTATATTAATAAATTCTCTGCAACAAGAAAAGATAAAAGCACGTGTACGCTCTGGTAGTCTGGGCTAGGAATACACTCTCTGTTTCTATATAAGGGAAAAAAATAACCACAAAATGAGCGATAAAGACACAAAGAACATACAGTCAACACTAGCCTGAAGATAGCTTGCCTGTATAAATGGATCATGTCAATACTATCTACTCTTCCTATCATCATGGGTTACAGTCATGAATCCTGGTAAATGCTGAAACTATAATCTTATATATGCTGGGATTTTTTATATACACTGTAGCATTGCTGCATAATATCAGAATTAACCTGTCCTTCCAGACTTTATGCCCTGAGATATTCTGTGCATAATCATTCCTGTGATTGGGAACTTTTGTTAAACAGGGTTTACGTGAACACAAACCGCTAGTCAGATAGTTTACCTGATCTTCAAAAATGGGCTATTAAGTGACTTAATCGGCAGGTAGATTGAATATGACGTAGAGTATGACTATGTTAGAAAAAGGGAGAATTCCTGTCCTGTGGGAATGGACTAGTATGTTATAAAATTTCAACACACTTTATAGATATCATGCAACTTACGAGTTACATAGTTCTTGGAATTTTCCACTCATTATTTTTTAGACCAGTTGATCATGAGCGATAGAAATGTCTAAAATGAAATGTGAAAAAGGGGAGACTGTGATATATCAGCATATCAGTAAATCAGCTTGAGACCCTTTCTACTTGTTCCAATTCGCCACACCCAGAGGAGAGCTTTGTCTCTACATCTGTCTGGTTCTTGTCTATTCACTTAAAGCAAAGGTGGACTGAGCTGAATTAGCATGTAGCTGGAATGCAATTATCTGAAGAATCACCCAGTTAGGGTACAACAAGGGCAACTTTAGCTCAGAGTCACCACCTAGCTCTGTAATGTCTACAGAAGAATCTAATTTAGGGCCTCTTTTGAGTCAGGCATCTGTTCACAAATTTAATATAGTTTAACTCAGTAACCCTCACACAGATGAGGGTTCTTATCATGCCCAGTTCACTGGAAAGTTAGGCAAAAGGAGAATGAGTGACTTGCCCTGTTGAGAGCTACTAAGTGACTGAACTGTGAAGTAAATAAACACAGTCTGATTCCTGAATTTGCACACCCACTCGCTACACACACTGACTCGCTGCTTTGACTTACAATACACTTTCTTGCATTGTTTTATAAACCAGCAAGCATATGTCCCTCTGTAATTATAGTTAGCATTTTTTTAATTATCTTGCTGAAATTCACAGGATTTCCACATCTAGTCTAAGATGAATATCTCACATTTATATACTTCCAGAAACCCTTGTAATTATTATATGGATGGATCTGGATCATAGCTTTCTATGTGTACTACTAGATGCTTCTGTGTTTCCACTGTATTGCCAATTGAGCCAGAACTAGTGCTGTAGCTGAGAGATAGACAGATAGACAGAAGAAAACAAGACCAAGTATGAATGTTAAGGGAATCTGATGGCTGGTTACTAACCAGCCATAATGCTTTGGATAAGTCTATATCCTTCTCAGGCCTTTTCTGTAAAATAAATATCTCACACGAGCCTATGTAACATGATAAAACACTAAGTCAGAGTACATGATTTCTTTCAGAATATACTTCAAATTCAAGCACATCATCAATCTTCAAAATGCCCTCTGCTCAAAGGTGGAGCAGAAAGGAAACCAAATTATTACACAATGAGTAGAGTATATTAATACACAAGAACCAGCTGGCTCTGAGAGCAGGCATCAGTCCCTGGGTGCAGTGCAGAATATACTGGATGAATGAAGAAGTGGCAAGAAATAGATGTTTAAAGCAGCGAAACTCTTAAAAGATGAATGCAGCTGACATTTGTAAAGAGTAAGAAGTCATGACATCATAACAGAGCAGCCCCCCGGGAGTTCACTGTGGAGGAGTGGCACTCCTCCCACACACCAACCTCCAACCCTGGAGATTTCCAATAACATTTGTCTGTGCCTTTGACTGCTAAAGGAATTTATTGTGTATTTGCACAAGCACAAAAGAAAAATTATAAAAGAGATGAATCTTCATACTTTTTTTACCATGAAGAGTATCCCGGTAGGATTTCTGAGAAAACAGGAGTTTTCATAAAATAATTTAAGTGACTTTCCATCAGATTGATTGAGTCATCAATAGCTGCCCCCCTTTGCCTAGCATATCATGAATGACACCAAACAAAGAAAGGCCAAGGTTTAATCTACAATAATAAGTCTATTTTTGCATTCAATTGTCCCTTATATTTCTAGCCACAGATACAGATGGTTCCTTTCAACCCTGTTTTGCAACACAAGTTTTCTCCATGTAGGCTTCTCATTCATGGATAATCAGTTGTCAAATCCTCTGAATTTCACCATCTCTGTATATTCTGATACAATAGTACCCTGGCATAAAGTCGTGACAGAGTTGGTAGAGAATAGAAGAAAGAAGCAATGGTATTTTTTTCTGGTCTTCAGAGATCTTCAAGGCAAAGACACCAGACAGAAAAAGTAAAGAGGAAGAATAATAAAGAGAGGCAAGTGATAATGATATTCAGATATGAATCAGCAGTGCTGGTGAATAATACAAAAGAAAAAAATGTAAGATGGAAGAAGTTAGTATAGTATGGGTAGCTGAGAAATCTTCAAGAAAGTGAGAAAATTAACCAGGTAATACAAAAGAATGGACCTCAGATGAATATTCAGGAAAGAATATTTATATCAACTCCTTGAGTTGATATTCTTACTATTAACTAGGAGATTATTAAAAAGACAAAGAGGCCAGGCATCAGGCACTCATGCCTGTAATCCTAGCTACTCAGGAGGCTGAGATCTGAAGATAAGGATTCAAAGCCAGCCCAGGCTAAAAAGTGCCAGAGAGACTCTTACCTATAATTAATCACACACACACACACACACACACACACACACGCACAACCAGAAGTGGCGCCAGGTCTCAAAGTGTAGAGTGTCAACCTTGAGACAAAAACCTCAAAGATGAAATACTTTAGGTTATTTTTTAATAGATTAAAGCTTCCATTAATTATGGTACGTGTCTTTTAATATTAACCAAAAAAATCCCTCAAAGACAGCACTCAGACTCTGTGTTCAGGCCCCACAGTCATAGAGAGAGACAGAGACTTCAGCAGCTGAAGGAAGGCTGGCGACACATATGCTTTGAAGTCAATACCACAATGCATTTGTTAAGAGCAAGAAGGGACAAGAGAACAACACTCGGGAAGCAAAGGCCCTTCCCTACTTTTTTTCTCTTCCAGTTAGAACTTTATAAGTAAATGTATTTGAGTGTTTTCTGGAGGTCCAGGGTTTTCTGAACAAAATACCACAGCCTAGAAAACTTAAGTAACAGACATCCATTTTCTCATGTTCTAGAGGTTCAAAGTCTAAAACTAAGTAAGGTGCCAGACAAAATAGTTCTTGCTAGGAATTCTCTTCCTGGTGTGTACCTGACTGCCATCTTACCACCTGACATCACATGGTTGTTTTTCTAGGAAGATACGCATTTTGTGTCTCATTGTGTACAATTTGTTCTTTCAATAAGGAAACCAACGAGTCAGGAGTAATGAAGACACACTCCTGGGATTTGAACTCAGTACCTAGGCACTGTCCCTGAGCTACTTTTGCTCAAGACTAGCACTCTACCACTTGATTCACAGCACCACTTCCAGCTTTTTCTGTTTATCTGGTATTGAGGAACAGAACCCAGGGCATCATGCATGCTAAGCAAGCTCTCTACCACTAAGCCACATTCCCAGCCATGAATGTGTTTTAAGTAATTCACTTCTCCTAAGTTCTCACTGGTGAACACACCCGTATGCTCAAGTACTGGGGACTTACGGAAGCAATTACACTCATAGATGTAGATGCTTTAGAATCATAAGAAAGATCAGACTGGGGAGAAGTTACAGTCTAATACACGTTTTTATACACATTTTAAAATACAAGTTTGCACAAAGTACATATAAACACATCCCAACATGAAAAGCTTGCAAGGCAAGGGAGTTACAGTTTAAAACAGGAAAAATAACAAATGACTATCAATTGCTTCTCTGTGGGACCAATGAGATATCTCAGTGACTGGCTTTAGGTGGTATGAGTTTTTATTAAAAACAGAGATTTCTTTATGTTTGGTTTGTTTTTTCAGTCATGGGGCTTGAACTCTGGGCCTGGGCATTATCCTTGAGCTCTTCAGCTCCTTGAGCCACAGCACCACTTCCAGTTTTCTAGTGGTTAATTGGAGCTGAGTCTCACAGACTTTAGTGCCTGAGTTGGCTTTGAAATGCGATCCTCAGATCTGCTACCTTGCCGCCTAAAAATAGGGCTTTTGTTATTTATTCTACATTCATTTTTTTTTCTCCCTAGAAAACCATCTAGGAAATAACCTGTCTTGGCCAGGCACCAGCGGCTCATGCTTGCAATCCTAACTGCTTAGAAGATTTACATCTATCTGGAGTATTCAAAGCCAATCTGCATAAAACAGTTTACTACACTATATCTTCAGATTCACCAGCAAAAAGCAGTGATGGAGTCATGGCTCAAATGACAGAGCCACAGGCTAGCACATGTGAGGCCTTGAAGCTAAACCTTAGTAACACAAAAAAATGAATGTAGAATAATGTAATGAAAAGAACCCTGAGTTAGCTTTTAGGTACTGTGGTGTGTAGGATCAGATAAATGAAGCAGCATCCCCCCCCAAAAAAGAGCGGGGGAGAAAATGAGAAAGAGGAAAGGGTGAGGTGCACCAAAGAGCTAAGTGGTAGAGCATGGGAATTTGAGAAATTGTGAACAGGAAGAGGCAACAGCAGTGAACATTCAGATAAAGAAAGCCTTAGAAGACTTTACTTGACATTGTACTTCAGAGTTCATTCAGGTCCTGAAGAAAAGCAGTGCTAGTCAAGCTGAGATCACTAAATGCAGCCTTAGTGGACTAAGAAGCGAATGGGAAATCAAACACATTGAATTAGTGATTTTTTTAAACATCTAACAGATTAACTATCATGGTGGCTCCTGGAAGGCCAGAAAAGATGTTTGAAGTTTCCTTCTGTTTGTGTAAAGTATAGACCATGCTGGGCTCTGGGGGCTTGCATCTGTAATCCCAGCTACTCAAGAGGCTGGGATCTGTGCCACACAGCTCGAAGCCAGCCTGGGCAGGAAAGTCCATGAGACTCTTATCTCCAATTAATCACCAGAAAGCTGGGAATGAAGCTGTAACTCAAAGTAGGATAGCCCTAGCCTTGAGAAGGACTCAGAGACAGCACCCAGGCTCTGAGTTCAAGCCCTACAACCTGAAAAATATAGATTATAGACTAGACTTTTTTTAACATGTAAAGGACCTTATTTGATGAAACGTCATCCAGTTCTCCATCTATGTTAGCAGCCAGTATTTGAGAGCTCTCCAGCTCTGAGCTTATCCTTCTTTTGTTCTTTCTGTCCTTAAATGGGCTAAGAGATTAGCTAAGGCACAGACCACTATCTTAGATTTTGTCTTCTGGTTAAGTTTATATGTCCCAGCAAAGATAGCACACACAGGAACAAGCACGTGAGAGAACTTTAAGTAAGCTTTGGGAGTTTGGAAAAGCCTTGGTAAGGAGAGAGGCACTTGACTAAGCTAATGATGCAAGAGACAGTTCACATAGAGAAATGTGTCACAATACAAGTGGGCTCCATGAAGAGGTTCCGTGGTAAAGAAACGGAGATGTTGTTATGGGTTCAGAAAGAAAAAAGAAGTCTAGAGAAAGACATGGTTAACATTTTAGAATGATCAGAGAGGAAATGAACGCAATTGATGTGTAAGAGCCTTACTCTGACTATCATTTTATGGAATCAAATTAACTATGGGTACGTTTTAATCATCCCGTTTTGAAGTTTTACTTTCCAAACATCCAGAATGCCCCAGTGAATCATTTAGCATCAAATACTGACACTTTCAGAAGAAGAGAAAACAAAATAGGTAGGTGGTACAATTGAATGATGGTTTAATACATCATGCCAAAGAATTCCCTTACAAATGCAAATAGACATCATTTGATCACAAAAGAAGGCATTAAATTTAGAGTTTCATCAATACACCCACCTTAAAATTTGTAAAAGACATTAGTCAACGGGACTAATAAACTTACAGGGAGATAAACTGTGAATGAGAACTATTCCTGTACAAAGTAAACTATAGCACGTATAGAAAAGATAGTGTTCAGTTCTCATCAAAACAATAAAATCTTGAGCTTAGACCACCAATACAAGATTGAAAATAAAGTGGAAAGCTTGGACAGAGAAGCATGCACCTTGGAAAAGTGGTTAAGACAGAGTCCTGGAAAAAAGCATTGCCTGGAGTGAGAGCAACTGGAAGCACTGGTATACAGAACTCCCTGTGACACTTTTGGTGCCTGTCAGAGCTGTCACCACATCCGGAGGAATCTGGTCTCCCTTTGGAGGTCAGGGGACTACATCACTGGAGTGCAGGAGTATGAAGGGACTCCCTGAGCTGTATTAGTGATTGGCGATGGGGGGAAGGGAGTTCTAGTCGGTCATCACTATGATAACTCGGGCTGGTACATCACAAAACAAGTCGGGGGGGAAGGATGTGGCATATTGCTCCCTACTGAGTGCTATGGTCTGGATGGCTAAAATAGCAACAACAAAAATTGTCTCTCAACTCTAAAGGTTGGAAATCTGTGATCGAAGTGTATGGTCAGCGAGATGGCTCCTTCCGAGGCCTCTCTCCTTGGCTGTAAATGTGGTCTTCCCTAAATAACTATGTCTAATTTCCTCTTCTTACAGGAACAATTGCCTTCTTATCCACAATTGGTCTTGTTAGGTGCTCCCTTTATGATTTCCCTTACTTCTTCTCCGAAGACAGTCACATTATGAAGTCTTGACAGACTTCAACATGCCAGCTAGGTTGGAGAGATACAACTCAGAGTATTAAAAAACGGGTGTTGCAGGACTCATTTTAAAATGCACCAGCTAATTCTAATTTCATCCGAGATAGATTTGCTCAGATGTGGAACATATAACAATATGTAGATGTTGTCCCCACGTATAAAGACATTAACTTGCTCCATTGAAACACTGGCTTATCAACAAGTGTTTGTTTTTGACCATCACTGCTGAGAACTAAAAACGTGAGCATCTCATTTGCTAGGATTTGGATGCTGGCTAGCAAAGGTCCATGTGTTAAAAGCTTGGCCCTGAAGGCGTCATCATTGAAAGGTGGTAGAGATAAATGGGTGGAGCCTACTGGGAGGTTTTCAGGTCCTTGGGGTATACTCTTGAGGAAGGTAACTGCACCATAGATCCTCTACAGTCTTTTACTGCTCCCCGGCCAATAGAATAGTGGTTTTTCTCTACCACACACTTGCGCCATGTTGTGGTGTCTCATCACAAGCCCAAAGCTAAGTTGCCAACCAATTATGATTTAGACTTGCCAACACAGTGAGCCAAAACAAACCTTTCCTCTTTATAAGTTAATTATCATAAGGTATTTGTTATAGTGATAGAAAGCTAATTAAAACACATTACTCTGCCTCAAATAAATACATAGAGCACAGAATCAGGGAAAAACACCTTAAAAAAGGAGAGCAAATTTAGTCTGTGGCTTTGGCTGAATCCCAGTTTCATTTTTCTTACTATTTATTAACTGCCCGGGATTTAAAGCCAAAAACGAAGGGGAAAATTACCATGTACTTCTCACTTATGATTTTCAATATTTTAAAGAGAGCTTAAAGACCTTTTATTTTATACATTTACCAGTAATTGTCTTTATAGTTTTATTGGTATTAATTTCATACAGCCCATTTAGAATGTCAAGCCACATATGCAACTTGGTAATAAAGTTATTATTACTTCATAGAGACATAATTATAAGTAATTTTGGTTCTCTCATTTCTGTTCTCATACTTTCTTCTCATTTCTGCCCACATTTTTTAAGAATGAAGATGAGTTTGTTGACCTTTTCTAAAGAACATTTAGTATGAAGAAACTGATGATTTCATCTTAGCTGAGGTCTGTGGAACTTTTGTTTTCTAGTTCCATTAGCTCTGTCAAGGTAAGTCTCATTATAGTACTGCTACATTCCAAGCAAACTTCTTAATTTAGAGAATACAAATGCTATGGCACAGTAAATAATTCAGATAATATGATGTCCTTTTAGCCAATAAACCATGACTCAATATGATGCTTTTTTCTCCTTCATTAACAATATACTAGAGATGAAAAGAAGGGATGCTAAGAGGTAAAGATGGTCTAATGGCATTACATTCTATATGAAGACATCATACAGAAACTTTTTACCAAATTCTGTTTGGGAAAAGTAGGGAGGAGGGAAGAATGGGAACAGGTAACAGGGAGTTATTGTTTTCAGCATGCTGAGTACATGTAGGAATGAAATTCCTTCATATTACACATTTTGAAAATAAATCAATAAACAGTATGCCAAAAATTACTTATAACAACAGAGATATAAAGAGAGCAAAGGAAATGCCTCACTAATTGTTACAGATCTGTTGACATGCATCTTTCATTCAATGCTATGAAGTTCCACCATATAAGGTGAATAATTTAAAACATGCTCTAAATGTAATCTATTGCACTATGATAATTGGCATAGCTTTTACAAGCTTCATTAGTCATTCTTGAAGGGTTTTGTGCATTTCTTAACTCTTACATATGACAACATCCTAAAGTGGCACTGTGTAAAAAATGTTACCATTTTGACCAATACTTTGATTTCAAATGTAAAGAGGAAAAGGCAAAAGGAAGTGCCAGCTCCTATTTCCAGACTATCCTCAGAGAAGTCTGAACAACAATTCTTTCATCTGATTGGAAGAATTCAAAGAAAAAAGAGAAAAGGCCCACACATTTCAAAGTTTATGCTGTGGGAGCGTGAATTGGAATAAATAGGATGACCTTTAGAGCTCGTTTTCATTTTCCAGTGTAGACCAGTTAGTTATGCAAGTGTAAAACAAAGATCATTTTGGAAATCTAAGAAGCTAGGACTTCTGTTTCGCTATGGAAGATTAGACATCATAGTCAATCTCTTTGCTCAGAACAAGTGATTGTCATTACTGCTGGTTCTTGTCCTTGGCAAGGCTCTTTCATTTCTCATAAGTATTTATTTACATTTTACATTTCTTTTATTATCTGTAACTAATTGTGCAAAGGAGTGGTCACTCAGCAAAGCAGTTTATGAATATAATGAGCCTATTTGAGCCTTTGCTCACAAAAACAGAGACCTTAGGACCTGCCAATGGTGAAGATGTTTGGAATGGAACTCAACCAGACTTAAGAAAATTAAACCTTAAAAAAGAAAAAGAAAACTCGACCTAAGCAGTCCAGGAAATGTTGGACATATGCATTATGTACAAAATAAAGCACTGATGCTGAGAAACGACTAAATTAAGTGCCCTGTCCTTTGTTGTTTGTTTGTTCGTTTCATTTCCCAGTCCTGGGGCTTGAACTCAGGGCCTGAGCACTGCCCTTAGACTTTCTTAAGAGCTCTACCACTTGAGCCACAACACCACTTCCGGCTTTTTCTATATGTATGTGGTACCAGGGAATTGAACCCAGGACTTCGTGCATGCTAGGCAAACACTCTACCACTAGGCCATGCTCCCAGCCCGGTCCTTTGTTTTAGAGAGAAAAGATGTGAGAAAAAGGTTGAGAGACACAGGACTTTGTAGAAGGCAAGACAAAAAGTATTCTGAGAGAGTGGAACCTGAAACCATTCCAACAGTCAATGAGACGTGGAAAGTGGGACCAAGCAAAGGAGGCACAGGCCTTAACCTCTGTTGATGCTGTTTCCTTCAGTCTGCGCCTCAAGGGATCTACAGTGTGCTAGGCACAAATGGTAGAAAATGATGTGTCTCTGAAACATGGAGATGCAGAGGTCCTGTGTTCAACATTATGTGGCTGGAGAAACAGCTTCAGAGCGGAATGGCTGAACTCATCTATTTCGCCTTTGAGGAAAACCATAGTTGTGGCTGATCTCGGTGGTGATAAAGCAAAGAGGCAGGATTCTGAGACCAAAAGAGGGCATTGGTTCAGATCAGGAGCAATGCAACCAGAACTTGGAATGACCCTGTAATGGTAACAAGTGAGCATCATCACCCAAGGAGAGGCTGAAGTGAGCTCTGTGTACCAGGACACAGGACAGAGACAGCACCTTGTACAGATAACAGAAAATGGAGATCCAAAGGCACCAGAAAGAAGAGGGCTCACCCCGACATCACTTTGTCAGGGAGCAGACTTTGAGCCTGACTACAAACTATGATGTCATTTGGTATCATTTATGTGCAATGTGATTCGTTGCCCATGAAAAGAACTCTTAGGAAGCTAGAAACTAAGTTTAATCCCATTTCATAGAGAGGAAATCAAAAGACTGTGAGATTTCCTCAAGCTCAAAAAGAATAATGCCACAAATGAGAACTCCAAGTGTATAATATTCACAGCTAGGCTAGGACATCAGCCATGGTGTTGTCTCAGGAGCACACACAGTCTCTCCCTAAATCAAACTACGAGAGCGAGTGTATTCATCAAGAGCAATTTAGATTCTATGAATGAGCCTGTATATTTTACCCGGTCTTTCTGCCAGGCTTTATTATTTGTTAGGGGCTTTAAATCTACAGCAGAAAAAATATTTCTGTGAAACCTAGTAACACACAGTGGTTAACCATAGCAGAATTTTATAAACTATGATTTGTCAAATAATTCATGCTTTTTCTCAAACACAAGCCCTTACATTATTCTGACAGCAGAAAAAAAATTACCTTTTCCCTATAATTTTCTATTGAACCTGAATTCTTGGAGGGTTAAGAATTGAAGCCTAGAAACTACTTTGTGATAGAAAATGTAATCTTACCGATAAAGGGACTAGAGATGTGGTTTCTTTGGTCTTTAAAAAAAAACACCATGTATGCATTAATTCAGGTTAAATTAGTTATGTCACATAACTAGGGAATGAAATTAAATTATGCAGGGGAGAAAGCAGCAATAGGTCAAAGTAACAATTACTTAACGGCAAGATCTGAAACATGCTAGATATGTATTACCAAATGTGCTAAACATCACACATAGATACTTACTTATTCCAAAAATAAATAAAAAACAAGCATTAAGGCCTTTGCCCAAACTCTTACAAATAAATAGCAGAACTATAATTAAAACAGATTTCTATTTCTAATATTCTTTTAAAAAATAATATGCTGTCCTCTTTGGCTTTGGTAACCTTTCTAGTAATTCACCACTGGTTTAGTCAGGACATTTTTGTTCTGTTGTGATCTGAACCTCATTCACTTCCACTGAAGGCTGTTTACTTGCAATCTGTAAAGTTTTGAAACAGCTGGTCACTGTCCTTGATTTAAGAAATCTGTCACATACAGTACTCAAAGAAAAGGAAATTCCTCATCAGCAATTTCTTCTTTCGTCTGGGCTAGAAAAGGCTTTTGTTTTCTCTTTTTCTTTTATTTGGTCCCTCGATGTTTCCTTAAAAAGCTTTCTGTATCTTTAAATATTTCTCACCATTGCCATAGCATGCTGATTCACATAGCTGGAAAGTGGGGGCACATACTTGGCTTCCTCATTCATAACCATGAGGATCATCTCTACTTCCATGATGTTTGCTTTCATGCAGAAGCAGCTTCAATCTCTTCACCCAGCAGCAGCATGGCTGCAGCACCATTTTCTCACAAGGAGTCCTAAAGAACACCTCTCTCGTCCTGGCACAAGCCCTCTCCTCTCTAGTGTCACTATGGTCACATATGGCAGGCGCCTGGTATGGGCTGAATTGTGTCCCGAATGACATACC
This sequence comes from Megascapheus bottae, assembly GCF_031878675.1. Classification (NCBI taxonomy): domain Eukaryota; kingdom Metazoa; phylum Chordata; class Mammalia; order Rodentia; family Geomyidae; genus Megascapheus; species Megascapheus bottae. The sequence continues at coordinate 11,095,306 of NC_143519.1, forward strand.
TCAAACTGTGATTTCACTGAAAGAGCTAACTGAGGTTAAATGAGGCTATGGGATTGGGTTGTACTGGAAATGTCTAAAGTCCTTGTGGAAACAGAAAGCTCAAGATTCAGTAGAAGGAGATGTGAAATTGTGCAAAGGCACCATGCAAAGATGGCCCTGTACCCAGCAAGAAAGAGGCCTACAAACAAACCAACACTCTTGGCGCTGTGATATCAGACTCTCTGTCTCCTGTACTCTATGAGAAAACCAGTTGCTTTCCTTTAAACCTACTTAGTCTGTGATATTTCTAGCAGGAGCCCTAGCACATAATACAGACCCCTGCAAATGTAGCCCTTTTGCTTACTGTAGGACTAATTGTGCAAAAATTAATTCATCTTCACCAATATCATGTACTATCCTCATACTGCAAGGGTGATAAGGTAGCCAAAATTGTCCAAACTAAGTCTACTAGAAAATCTCAAATTGAGAGACATTCCAGAAAATAACTGACCCATGTTCTCCAAAGTTTGGCTGAGAAAAGAACCAGATCCACTACAGGCTAGAGAAGGCTAAGGTAGTATGAGGTTCAGGATCAGACTCTGAAATAGAAAAATGGCCTGGGTGGTTTTAATTATACCCTATTATTTGGATGTAAGAGTTTGGACTCCTGTTCTTTTCTTATTCCCTTGGTAAAAGGATTACAATAAGCAACATATTAACACAAGGGACTGATAGGCAAAGAGTATGCAGAAACCCTTACTTCTTTTCTGGTAAACATTCTCTAAATCACAAATTATACCCAAATAAAAGGCCAAGTAATAAGATACTATCCATGGGAATGATGCATCACATAAATATTTTTTTTCAGTGAAAAAAAACATGAAATTATTTATTAATCAAGTAATAAGTGAATACATGTTAGCATAATTCTTCTGAAAAGTAACACACTAAAACAAAAAAGTTCATCAATGGAAAGGGTGTCATTGCTTTCCAGTTTTGCAATTTCTTTATCATCTGACTTTAACTCTTTCTGACAGCTGATTATTTTAAAATAATGTATACTGTCAAATATTGAACATGAAATAAGAAAAATAAGAGAATTAATAAATCACCACAACTGGAGAAAGATTATATATGCCCTCCTTGAAGAGCATCTACTGAAGTAAACTATATATTAAAAGAAGGAAGGAGGCACTAGCATTCTTGAGGATGATAGGCCTTTGGCAGATGCTTCCTTCTTAAATCCTTGCAATAGCACTGTCATTTGTAAAATGTGACAACTGATAACAAAGGAAGCTAGAAAATCCTTAAGTAGCTCATCCAAGGTCACTTAATATGGCTAGCTCAGAACTTCAGATCCAGGTCCATGTAAGCCCAGCAGTCTTGATCTACTGGTTTAGCTCAAGAATCACTTATACATTCATACTAACTGTATTTTCACCTAATTCTGTCAGTTCTAACTCCATGGATCCTGTTTTTTCTCTGCTGAATAATGGAATTACTTAGAGCGCTTTAGAAATTCCTAATTCCAGATTCTATTATAATTTGTTTGGAGAGTAAAGGCATTGATCTGACCTCAGGGTTAAAAAAAAAAAGGTATCTCAAGTAGTTCAAGTAGTTCAAAGAAAAAAGTAGTTCTGCAAATTTAAATTAATAACAAAAATCCATGTGGTCATATTTATTATTTATCTAGGAACAGGCATATATAATCTAACCAATTAAATACAATTTGTGCAGCTTAGTATTTATAGAGCCAATAAGAGAAGCAAAACCTCTTCTGAGGACATATTCAGAACAGAGACCAGCTTTAGCAGGGCTGTCCTCTGCTAAGTACACAGAGCGCCAACAACTTAGAGGCAGTTGACTATAGGGATAAATCTCAAAACCCTTCTACAACAGAGAAGAGCATAGCAATCTTTTGACTAATAAAAGTCAAATGACTTACAATCTCTGCTTTTAATTTCCTCCGGTCCCTTTTAAATGGCAAAAGGAATCTATCAAGCTATGTAATACTAATTGAAAATAAACATTTTCCTACTTTTGAGTGGAATTAAAGCCGGGGAAAAATGGAATCGCTTCAAGGTGAGGAAGGAAATGGAAAGCAACATCCAGAAAGTAGCAATGAGGGTATTTGGAAGTCATTGTATTTGCAGAATTGTCAGCCATGCAAGCACTTACAGACAATTACAACCTCGGAAAACAAATAAAAAGTGTGTAAGTAGGCACTTTGATACTTCTTCCTAATTACAGGGTTTACGAGCTGGATTCCAAACACACAAATCGAGGCAAGGCAAACAATAGTCACCCCAAACTGAGGTCAGGAAGCTCATTAGCTGTTTACAAATACACAATCGGGACAGTATTAAGAGACTCCTCTTTAGTATTGGATTATGAAACAAGGGGACACTCTCCTATTTTTTTTTAATTTTTAGCAATGATTAATTGCACAAAAGGTTTTATTTTAACATGCTCATTTATGTGAACACATGGGCCTTGATCAGATTCATCCCCTCCTTCACCTTCCTATAACTGTGGCCCTCTGCATTTCAGCCCCTGTTGTTGTTTTTGTTTGTTTGTTTTATGTTTTTTTTTAAGACAGTTTCAGTTATATCACATGGAGTTGCCAACCTTTTACCTTCAAAAATGGTCATTTCAAATTTTGAGTTGCAGCATGAAGATCCCTTTCAGTTGCCATGGGGTTCACAAAAGCACAGATTTATTTCCCCTAGCCTTGGAAGCCACCTCAGAACCAACCACTGTGACTATGAGAGCATCCCTGGGAAAGGCTGCAGAGAAAAAGAAAGCACACCTACCTAAGGGAGGGGCTAAACACTGCCCAGCCCTGGAAACTACCCACTGGGATGCAGTTCCTTTATTCCTGAAATTGCATTCCAGTCATTATCCTGGTACCAAATCACTCCTTCATTTCAGGTGGCAGTCAGGTGTTAGTAGAGAATTTGCTGTCCTTCCTAATACATCTGTGCAGAGAAATTGAAAGGGGTGGGTGAGAAATATCTCATGAATGTGTACACACACACACACACACACACACACGGCTTGTACTAAGGATCTCAAGTATGTATGACTCAGGGAAATTAATGAATGATCTTTCATGTATTGGATTCAAGAAAGGAAATTTGGTGAACAAGAGTAATCTATAGGAATGTCAATAATATTTGGTTGTGAATATTATTAATAATAAAAACCTATGCATGAGCTGCTTTTCACACACTCTGTCTTGAAAAACACCAGTATGTTCTGTGCACAGGTGGCTAGCACCCATGAGTGATCCTAGCCACTCAGAAAGCTCATATGAAGAGGATCACAGGACATGGCCAAACAAATGGAGAGACCCCATCTCAATAAGACACACACACACACACACACACACACACAGAATGAAGCAGAGAAACAGACATAGAGAGCAAGCGAGGGACAAAGGGCAGGTTAGGAATGAGGGCAGATCTTTCATGAATGGGGTCCCAGGTTTTGCAATAGCCCCGAGGCTACAATGCCAGTGGCTCATACCTATAAACCCTAGATCTGTGAAAACAGAGAGCAAGTCCAGCCCAGGGAGAAGGCCTGCCAAACCCTGTGTCAGCCAGTAGATGGATAGACTGGCATGTGCCTGTTATCCCAGCTAGGGAGAAGGCTACATTTTGGAGGATCATGGTTTCAGGTCAGGCCAAGCAAAGAAGTTTTCAAACCCCAGCTCAACACAAAAGGCTGTGTGTGGTGCTGTATGGCTATCATCCCAGCTATGGCAGGAAGCATAAACAGGAATATTGTGGTCCAGGGTGGTCCATGTAGAAAAAAATAAGCATAATTAAAAGGACTTTAAGTATGGCCTACAGAAGTAGGCAACAGCCTAGAACCTGAGATCAAAACCCCAGTATCACCCCCAAATTAAAAAAAAAAAGGCTGATAAAGCCAGGCTCACACCTGTAATCCTAGCTACGCAGGAGGCTGGGATCTGAGGATCGAAGTGCAAAGCTAGCCTGGGCACTAAAGACTATGAGACTCTTATCTTCAATCAACCACTAGAAAACCAGAAGTGGTCCTGTGACTCAAGGAGTAGGTGGTAGCCTTGAGCTGAAGAGCTCAGGGACAGCACCCAGGCCCAGAGTTCAAGCCCCACAACGGACAGAAAAAAAAAAAAGCCTGATAAAATCCCTCAGTCTTTTCACAATGTAAGGACACAGTGAGAAGTCATCTATAAATCCAGGAGGCTGGAGGTAGAGAGGGAATATGCTCGATGTTGAATCAGACTTGTATCTTGGACTTCTCAGGCTCCAGGGCAGTGAAAGACACAGTTCTGCTGATTACAAGCCACTCCCACTGGGTATTTTGTTACAGTAGCTCAACCAAACTAAAATAGCAGTTCACAGTTCACATAGTACAAAAGAATACTAAGTGCTACACACCAGTGGCTCCCACCTGTAATCTTAGCTACTCAGGAGGTTGAGATCTGAGGATCATTGTTTGAAACCAGCCTGGGCAGGAAAATCCACAAGATTCTTATATCCAATTAAGCACCAAAAAAAAGCTGTAAATGGAACTATGGCTTATGTGGTTGAGCATTAGCCTCGGGCAATAAAGCCCTGGGATAGTGCCCAGGCCCTGAGTTCAAGAGCCAGGACTACTGAAAAAAAAAGGGGGGGCCTTATAAAAAATGTGAAGGTGTGTTCACTTAATGTGAGTAATCTTTCCAAATGAGTCACTAGCAAATGACATTAGCATTTATAATGTTTTTAATTCATGTGATCATGTTTAGTGTTTTGAAACTAATTAAATGAAATCATTTACAAGTATACTCATTAAACAAGGACTGGTTGGACCCAGGTTTTATCAAAATAAGAGTAATTGGGACAAGTTTAATTTTAGTTGTGAATATTACATTGTTCTGGAATTCATTTGTCTGTCACCCATGTAGGAGACCTCTTCTCTACTGACTACAATCATTGTCATTGTCATTCACTTTTTGGAACTGGCTGGAATGACATGTCATTAGAAATAAACACTTGCAATATAAGTATGAATAATCCTTGAAGGAAATTTGAACGAGTCTCGTGGAATGTAAAATTCAACAGAGTTGGATTGTTGAATGCGAGCAGAAAATTCACATTACTGAAGCTAAGACATAGAAGTCTCTTTGGGTAAGGAAATAAATATGGAAGACACAGGTATTTGGAACTCTTGTAGAAGTTTCACGCAGGGTCTCCTAGCTAGGGACTGGTGGCTCAGGTCTGTATGCCTAGCTACTCAGATCACATTTCAATAAGTCCAAGTCCCTCACTTCCAATAAACCAGCAAAAAGCAGAAGTGGAGGTGTGGCTCAAGTGTTAAAGTACTGGCCTTGAACAAAAAAAGCCCAGCAATAGCATAAGACCCCTGAGTTCAATCCCAGCATATACAGATGCCTACTTTCCCATGTGCCAGAAAATACATCATCTCCTCATCCCAGATTATTCACCTCATCTTGTCTATGCCATATGGATCATTAGAAACCCTAAGTGACATTAACTGTTCTCTTGAGGTGGGCCATCTTAGGGCACACAGAGGTTTTAAGGAAGCCAGAGAGAAACCGTGTGCATTTGGCTCCCGCATGCTGGCCCTCATCATGGCTGTTCCTCAAACTTGAACTCAGGCTCTAATCACGAGCCATCACACTGGTTCATCCTTCAGCCTGGAAACCCAAATAGCAGCTTCAGTAGTGCTCCAACAGCTCCTGTATGGAGTACTTGGCTTTGATCATCTCAGTCACCCCATCCTCACGTCTCACACACCCCTCAGCCAGTGGACCCTTAGACGTGTCTCTCTAACCTGACAGCCTCTGTCTAAGCTCACTGAAGGAAGTGACAGGACCTGAACAGTTTTAGACACATAACAAGAGTTTTCTAAAACTTTCTGGAATGAATGAATGTGGGAAAAAAGTGGGATGAGAATGTATGAAAAAAATAGATCATTTTTTTCTTGCAATTTAAATACTAGCATTGTGATGAAGACAGGATCTTCATTCTCAAAAAGAGGTAAAGTATAGATGTATCCAATTAAGTGACTATTTTTCAAAACCCAGAACACGTACGGGAAATATTGAGAAGAAAGCAGACATTCTTGCATTGTTTCTTTCTTCATGGTTAATGAGTTTTGTATTAATTGTATAGTTGGTTCATTTTCATACTGTTACTGTGAAATAGTTATGTCTACCTTTAAATGTGTAGTATTTACAATGCATAGTATTTAAAGGTATAATATTTGCAATAGGATTACCTAAGCTACATGGTAACATTGCATAGTTAAGTAATCAATGGAAAGGAGGAGATAAGTTGAAAAGTAATGAATAAAAGGGAGAATTAGTTATTGTTGCATCTGACTGGCTTCTTGTCTTGAGCTTCTTCCATGACAGGCTTTATCATTTTGCATGATATTCGAATAATAACACAGCTGGAGCATAGAAGTACATGCCTAGGAAAAGGTGCCCTAATAGAATTAGGACTAACACAATCCACATGACCTTAAGTCATTTAATCCTTGTCCCCACAGAGACATGCCACACAGCAACAATCTCTCCCTCCTCCTCCTCCTCAAACTGTCCTAAGATTATTACATAGCCTCTGCCATACTTTCCTGCAGATGTCATTTGTAACTGCTGAGTATCCTGCCTGTCTGTGCTGCTGTTTTTGTGCTCCCGGAAGTGACAATGGATTTCTTCCAATCCCCAATATCTTCCCATGTAATACCTGGATTTTCTAGACCATTCCTTGGAGAATTTACAAGCCACTGTAAACCCCGCATTGTAACATTCAAAAGGAAACTTTTTCATGGTGGAAATGTTCCCCAAAGCATGAAATGCAGATCAAAGACAGAGACCACTGCACACCCAAGTGCCTGGTTTTCAGAACAGCACGGTGTACTCACTGGCTGAGAGGGCAGGGGTCTGACTCAACCCAGTCTGGCTAGGAGCATAGCACACAGCCTGCCATGCTTCTTGCAGCCTGAGAAGGCTTGGCAAAAAGTACGTATTAGCAATGTGCTATAATTTTGTTCTAATTACAAAACTACTTCTAAGATAAATAGCGTTAAAATGAATCAGAATTATTCAGGGAAGCATGAAACGTGCAATATATTCCACAGGAGGTGATAATTATTTCATGAATGATAAAGCAAATTATATAAATATATGAATGGCTGGATTGTAGAGAAAATGAGCCAAGGCATGCAAACATACATTCATTCAGTTGTTTATTTACTTAAGTGTTAGATAATCTGAAGGTACAAATATGAAGACACAATTCTTGCCCTCAAAGAGCTCACGGTCTAAGATGGAAAACAGACATGCAAACAAATCAACTACTGACTGTGGTATCCAAGCTGTTGGCAAAATACTATGGGAACAAAAAGTTAGAAGGACTCAATTGGTTCCTGCTGGGTCAAGAACAACACTGCTGATGCCTGCTGGGAGAGAACCTAGGAATTGTCAGAGAATCATTGGGAAAATCAGGCAGGGCACCCTGAGATGAAGAAGAAAAACTGTGTGCCAACATGAGAAAGGAAGAGCCCAGGTCAATGAGCAGGGCAGAAGTCAGACGATATAAAATGTGGGTACAAACCTATGGAGGAGTCTGGCCTTAAGATGCTGAAGTATTTTAAATGAGGGAGCATTTAGGTCAGATTTGCAATCTTACTTTAGCACACTGTAAAATATTTCCTTTCCAGAGAATCGGGGCACTGACAAGAACAAAAAGTCTGCATAGGGAAGACAGAAAGTCATGGGAAAAAAGGAGTGATTTACTATTTCACAACACTCTCTTCTCCTTTTAAACTATGGTACAAAAGGAATACTATTTTCACAGTCAACCCATGGAAGAAATATTATTATGCAACATCCCAGAAAATGTTCCAAGGGTTTTATTATAATTACTGTTAACAGTTTTTATTAACTTTATGCATACAAATCTGATTTCCACCCACGAATAACCTTCACAACAGTAAATATAATTGAGGGAAAGTAGTGGTCAGGAACTCTCCATAAACTATAGTAAAAATTGCAAATTTTTTGTGGCTCTATTGCATAAAAGTGTAGATAAGGTTTAAAAGTTATAGAAAAGAAGTAGAATAAAGAAAACTAAGGCTTGAGACACATTCTGTCACTAACCAGGAGAACTCAGTAGTGTATCAGGCCTTGTGGACCTCACTCCACCCAGCTCACTGTTTACCTACCACCCAGTAATACAGCATTCCCACTACAGGAGATGAAGACTTCATCATCATACCACCCTAGAAACTCCAACACTTCACAGAAATCACCAACATGGGTTCTATGGGGAGGAAATGTTTGTCAATCCAATGCTAGTGCAAACCCAATTATCTATTTTCAGTTATTTTTTTAATCTTTCAGGTGCAAACGTGTTATTCTAAACATAGACTGTTCCTATGTGATCCCCAAACCGGCAAAGATAAATACAATTAAAATTACAAATAAATTTTCTTTGTCTATGAGAACATGTCTAAGTAGTTATAGGGAACTCAGTAAATATACCCCACATTTAACAACAAACACAAGAACAGGATGACAGAAATGATATGAAGTGGGAAAACATGGGAAAGGACATTGTACAAAGATACCCAGAAATGTAGAATTTCTCATAAACACAAAACTTGGTACCTTTTCCTTTAAAGTCATACCGTAAATCTCACAAAATCTAAGTAGTTATCAGGAAACTGCTAGCACTCTCCCTGTCTCTGTGAGCATGCAGAATGAAGTTGGTAAAAGTAAGGAAATTGGATGTGTGCTTATGCAGAACCTGTGGTCTGTTGGCAGCTATGTGTCAGAGAACTTCAGGAAAACTATCAACAGAAGTCTACAGGCAACCTGTCAGTAGGAAGCTGTTCCCCAGAATTAAACACATGCTCTTCAAGAAAATAGACTCACTCCTCTGATGTCAGCTAACATGTGCCCAAGTAGATATACTGAAGTCCTGACTCTTGATTCCGGGACATGTGACCTCATTGGGAAATACAGTCTTGGAGGATGAGATCAATTTAAATATGAGGATATTAGAGTGGCCTCTCATCGTATCTATCTGTTATCCTCGTAGGAAACAGGAAAGACCATGTGACTACAGAGATGAAGAGAGAGAAGACAGCCACAAGGTGTTCAGGAAGACAGGTGAGAATGTTATATCCACAAGACCAAGATCACCAGAGACTGTTGGCGAAAATACAAAAGGTAGAAGAGGCAGGCAAAGGTGTCCCCTTTCCAGAGTGTGCAAAGAGAGCATGCTCGGCTCTGATGGCACTTGGACTATGGATTACTATCCTCCAGAACTCTGAAACAGCAAACAGCCGTTATACATCCCCAAGCTGAAGGCTCTTTGCTATAGCAGTCCTAGGAAACACACGCATTCTAGGTCTTCCAAGCTTCATTACTGTAGCAAAACATGCCTGAGGTAATCTGCTTATAAAAGCATAAGGTTCTACGTGGCTCCTAGTTTTGAGTTTACTGTACATGATCGCAGGGTTTGGAGCCTTGGAGAGGGAGCATGCTGTAGGTAGAGTCTGTAATTCACTTCAGGGTAAAGTAGAGAAAGGAAGGAGTAGACTGTAGCCTATAATACTCTTGGAGTACATACCCCATCATATGACTTCCTACTAGGTCCAACTCTTTTTTTCATATATTTTATTATAATTAATAGAAGGGTTACATTATATTTGCCAGATAGAAGGTACATTAATTCACAATACATTAAAGGTGCAATCATACCTTTAATACCTGGACCACTGAGGACATTTCAGAGGTAAAGTGCAGCATCCTTTCCAGTACAAATTCACCTATCCATCTACCCACCACTCAGTTTCTCTATCATCAACATGCACGAAACCAAGCTGATGTTTTTCACAAATATTGTATCTCCAACTCAAGCTTTTCTCTGTCTGATCAAATTTGCTTTTGTTTTTCAATGTTGTTCTGTCCCATTTCTTAATTGACTGTTCTATTTTCTCCTTACCCTTCTGTGAAGCCTCCAGTATGAAGGTCTTTGCTTGCTGTAGATACTTGAAATGTGGTTTCACATCAAAATAGAAAAGAAACTCACAATTAGTGATTTACAATTTTTGACTAATTATACTTTAACTGAAAAGCATTCACACTAAATTGTTACAACTGAATATTTTTATGATTTTTTTTTTGCCTCTGTAATTACAGAATAAAAGGCTTTTCTCTCCCATAAAGGAATTTCGGGCATCTGCCTATTCAGTTAACACTGGGAGGAAAAATAAAAAAAAAAAAGAGTCTGACTTGGAATCTATGAAAAAAACATCTCAAGACAGCTAATCAATCACAAAGGCAGTTATCAGGGCCTGCAGTGCCCCAGCGCTGAGCCCCAGGCTCTCAGAGGTGCAGGCATGGGTCAGCTTTCTCCTGCCTGGAAGAACAGCCAGTCAGCTGGGCAGGTTTGATCTCAGGAAACCTGGGCTCCAAGATTTCTACAGCTAAACCACTCAGTATGGCCCAGAGCTGCAGCCAAGAAGTGAGAAGATTGTGGCTCTGTTGCTCTCATGGAGCTCAGTCACCTTGTTTCCTTGTTTACAGGCATTCATCTTTCCTCCAGCCATTCTTCCCCAGCTCAGTATTCACAGGTTTGGTCATAGCTGGTTACAATGGGTATGTATTGATTGAATCATTGATCCACATGCTTCTGTGATTGTCGGCATTGTATTCTTACCAAGCCCATGTGTATCTCTTATGGCACCTACTGGGACTAGGCCAAAGCAGAGTCTGTTCATGATCTGAAACTCTGTTTCCAGGCTCTGGATTATAATTTATCAGAGATGAAATTCAGACTCCACTGGTAAAGGACACAATTAATACGTATGTACCTCTACAGTCAATCTTCATGATTTGTAGATTCCCTGTGTGTAAAGCAGCCTACGTGATTAAATTACCTGTAACACCAAAATCAATACAGAGAGCTTTGATAGGCGCCTGTGCCCTGTGCTCCATGTGGCAAAAAATATGTGGGTTGCTTGCTGTGTACTTCCAATCTGAGGTGCAGTGTGGTTCGTGGCTTTTTATCCTGAAAGCAAGTTTCCTCCCCATGGCAAGGGGTTGCCTTTTTGTGTTTGTGCTTTCCTGTTAGTGATGTCACTCTGTGGGGAAAAGATGGGGTGAAGGGAGCGGGAAGGGGCAGATCTCACTCATCATGGTCCCTGAGCAAAGAAGGCTGGAATGTTCCCTCTGGAGAAAAAACATCTCTGTTAGGAAAGCTTCATTCAGAGCTGGGTTCACATGCAGTCACAACACTGCTAAATCACACTCATTGAATATGACGTTTTTAACAGACACATAAAGTAAACAAAGTTGTGTGTTGGTGAGTTGGTGGAAATGTTATTATGACCCAAGGAAGCTAAATGTGTATTTACCCTGGAGTGATTGAAATTTATTAACTCACAGTAACTTTATTAATTCATTTATTAATTCACAGGAACTTTGTGGAACTCAACTATCAAGAAGAATGAGACTAGACCTAGGTGTATAAAATTAACTATGTAGCTGGGCACTGGTGACTCATGGTTATAATGCTAGCCACTCAGGAGGCTGAGATCTCAGGATCACAGCTGGAAACCAACCCAAACACACAAAAGTCTATGTGACTCTTATCTGCAATTAACCAGCAAAAAGCCAGAGGTGGAAGTGTGGCTCAAGTAGTAAAGCACCAACCTTGAGCAAAAATGCCAAGTCAGAGCACAAGACCCACAATTCAAGCCCCAGTACCAACAACCAAAAAAAATGACATACATATGAGTACATTTAGATATATTTAGATATGTACAGATAGTTACATTATAATGTATGCATACACATGAATATATAGGTATATATGCATATTTTATATATATATTCTATACTGTGTTATGTGCAGCTTTGAATGGATGGTGTTAAAAAATAGAATACTAGTTGGGCACGGTGGCTCATGCCTATAATGCTAACTACTCAGGAGGCTGAGATATGAGGACTGAAGTTCAAAGCCAGCCTGGGCACTAAAGTCTATGAGACTCTTATCTCCAATTAACCACCAAAAAACTAGAAGTGGTGCTGTGGCTCAAGTGGCAGGGCAGTAGCCCTGAGCTGAGCTCAGGGGCAGTGCCCAGGCCCAGAGTTCAAGTCCTACAACCCACAAAAAAAAAAAGACTCCTCCATGGACCTCAAAGTCTACTCCTTCTAGTCTTCAAATAAAAGACTGAAGGCAAGATTATCATCTTCTTCAGGCTACTACATTGAAACCATACTCTGTAGCCAGTGTGCTCAGCAGTATACCCCAAAGTTTTTATTTACACTCTGATTCCTCTCCATCTCAACTGACTATGAAAGTCAACCAAGAAGAAGAAATGATGTACTAGAATGTGAGCTCATGAGGACAAGCATCTTTATCGTGCTCTGATCCCTCAGGTCTTGGAAAAAGTAAATACTTGATAAATGAGTAATAGTACCTGTCTCCAAAGAGCACCAACCAAATGTGGACTGGAAAAAAGAGGGAAATAGAAGCAAACCGCAAAACAAAACCAAAACACATGCTCGCCACCTATTAGACAACAATTCTTCCAATCCCTGTCTCCTTCTAGCTGTCACTTTCTGAATATGAGAAGCCAGCAGGCAGGCCCCACGAGGGAGAGTGGAAGTGAATGAAAGACCTATCAGAAAGTGCACTGGGCTGATTTATGGGTTTAAGGAAGGATTCTTCTTTGTGACTATCTAATACCTTTATGTTCTCCAATCAATCCATTTATTGAGCTTAGCTACTCAATAAATTTAGCTTGTGTAATCAGCAATAACAATGCTCTAAGCACTTCAGAGATGCTCAATAACAGTCAAATGGCATAAAACGCAGGGCCGGTGTTGTTTGTCCTAACCCTGCACTGATGTATGAACATTTCCTTTTGCTCAGCTCTTCCCAACTGCAAGTGAATAAAACCCACAGGAAATTTTCCTTTCAAATCAACTGCAAATACATTCGAACCCATGCATCTCAAGATATTGGCAATACCAACTGGAAGAGAAGAGGAAGACTGGCCAGGTGCCATGTTGCCACTAACTAAAAAAGAAAAGAAAGAGAGGGAAAAAAATCCTAAGGACTGCTCTGCAAATCTCCTAAATAAAAAAGCAATCTAGTTCCTGGCAAGGAGATCAACAATGGCCATTTCATATAAATGAATCTGTCATGATTTCATTTGCACACAAGCTCGATTATCCCAAATGGCAGAAACAGCAGACTGTGGTGTGGCTTTTTTTTTCTTTATCTGTTGTTGATAGACTGCTTTTCCTTTTCCTACCCCAGATGATGACTGCCATGCACGAGAAACTGTACTGTGAAATTGCAAGAAATTATTCTCAATTTAAATAGTTGACTAACTTACAGAAGAAAAACCATCCCCTTTATCCGTTAGTGCTTTCCAGATTCCTAACACAGATAGATCTCCCTGAATATAGCTTCATCGACATAGTTAAGTGAAGAATGACAAGCTGTCAAACACATGCCTTGTGTATCGGTTTAGCCACCTGTTCAGGGTCATTTGTGAAGCTACCCGTAACAGAAGGAAGTGGCATACATGAAACATATCTTTATTATTATTTTTCTCAGTATTCTCTTCCAAGATCCAGTAAACATCAACCATTATCTGAGAAAACCAGTCAGAGGTCTTCCCACACCAGCGTGCATGTGGCATGGGCTCTACGAGCTGCCCTTACTTCCCCCTCCTCTGGTTATTTTAGCCATGTGGTCCTTACATGACTTCATTAAGCAGAACCAGCAAAGACAGCCATGTTTCTGAAATGGCATGCCCTTCATTCTGAAGAAAAGCGGGGCAGTTTAGTGGGTTCTTTCTTTTTTTGCTTCCCTTCAAATGGCAATAAAAATTGCTCTAGCTTAGCAAGAGGATAATGGAAGTGCATCAGTGGGCTGTGAGAGGCTTAAGAGTTATATTATCCTGTGGCCCTTTCATCAACTTGACTTGAGGGTCCTCCGGGCAACTTCACCTGAGGAGAAAGAGGACTGTCCCTGCCTCCTTTCAGGCTCCCTCCCAATTGGTCCCCAACTCCAGCCTTCCACAGCTTCTCCCAGGAACTGTGATTTTCTGACTAATGTTATACTGTAAGATTCAAGATGGTTGAGCGGGCAACCGCATTCCCTAAAGAGCCATATCCTAAGACCATGGCATCTCAGTTTCCTTCAGTCACGTACGAAGTATGACTATTTCCAAAGCTATCTTCTTGAGTAACATCAAGGACCAGCATCAGGACAATGCTGGTTTGCTGACGAAAACCTTTGTTCCATTCTAATAGGCCAACAAATCCTAACTTGTGCCAACATCATTTCTAGGATCCAAGTTTGGAGTCTAACTTCAAGTATGTGTAAATGATACGGAGGTGTGACTTGAAGTATAATTCGTCCTAGAGTCAATTTCTTGCCAGTTTAAACCTGTGAAATCAAACATTCCACATGCTTCCAAAATACCACTGTGGATCAAACCGGTATAAGACATTCTCTACAAAAGAGAGAAATGGGAGGGAAGGAACAACGGGTCCCAAGAAAGTCTAAGATCTTCAGATGCTAGACTAATCTCTTTGCTTCCATGATCTTCACCCCCGGAGACAGAAATCTTAGAGCAAAGGGGCTGCATTTTCTCCATGGCCTTCGGTCACGCTGATGAGGATAACTTTTGAGGCTACTTTAAGGGAAACAAAATGGTCAAATCCTTCACAAACAGTTTTCTCATGTCTCCATTTGGAAGGAAGTGCTGAATTTCTCACTCAGATAGCACAGGGTTCTGAAAAGAGCTCCTTTGTTTCTTATAAAACATGCCATTCTTTGAACTTCTGAGAATCAATTGTGGGCAAAATGTAAAGAAGCCCCTATTTATTCAGTGACAGGTACTACGATGTTTAGAAAGAGTACTAGGGCACAGGATAAAGATATTTTGAGTCAGAGGTAAAAAAAAAATATCAACCCAGAAAATGCTGGTCTTTGGGTAAATATATCACATTTTTGCACATACTGATTAAAATGTCAGACTAAGTGATAAAAAAATTTCTTCACAATCAGAAATTCCAGTATTATAACTGGCTAAGGAGACATATGAATAAGAATTGATTTTTGTTGTTTTATTTAACAGTTAATAAACCACCAGGCAATGAATGTTCTCCCCAGAGCACTGACCTAGATAAAATTTTTATGTCCCTTAACCGTATCCATTATTGGAATGCCTTATTTGTGAAGCTGGTGGCAATCATTATATTGGTTGAAAATTTAGGAACTGTAATGGAGCAGGTATAATTCAGCACATGGGTTCAAGAGACACAGTAAGGCTTTTTCTCTGTTTTAATTTTGCTGCCAGGTTTTTGTTCGTTTTATTTTGTTCCTTTCTTGGCCATATTGGTTTTAATATTGGGTTTAAACTCAGGGATGTGCACTTGCCATGCACGTGCTCTGACCAGTCCTGTATTCGCTTTTTGCAGAGCTGGGAATACAGAGATGTACCACCATGCCTCCTGCCTAGTAGTAAAGATGAGGATTGCTCTATATTTTGGGCCCAGATGGCCTCAACCTGTTATCCTCCCATGCTCCATCCACAGTTGAGGTAGGATTTCTTTCTCCTATTGACTCTGCCATCCTCTCAAAGCAATCTGGCTACTGTCCAGTTTAATTTATGTCACACTTGGTTGCTTGTGTTTAACATAATTGCAAACATGATATGCATTCATAATTGAAACTGAAACTCTAACAGCCTATTTTTCCATCCCATCAAAAACTAGCTAGAGGAAGAAATGAATTCTACCCCAGATTCTGGTTAAGTCAAATGCTAAATAGAGGCAGTAATCAAAAGTATTCATAGGAAAATTATGTTAGATATCATTAGCTACGAAGGATGTAGACTGTTGATGTTTGCAAATCTTGAGAGATTTAGACCTAAAACACAAATATGTATTCAAACTTTACATAGTTACCACATATATCATTCTTACAACTGTTGTGTTCATATGCAAATTCATGGCCTAGACAAGTAAAACAAAAAAATCGTACATGGAATGAAGAGCTTCGTGCTGGAATTAGACAGCGAAGAATACTTCTAAAATTGTTTGCTGAAAGAAAATCCCCTATAAGTTCTCAAACATAATATTTTGCAAGGAGGAATGGGTGGTTTGGAGACTCTTAAGTAATTGGCATAAGATAACGCATTTGGTTTTCTACTTTTATCCTCTAATTTCTTTTCTGACCATGTATATACAGAACTTAGCATTCATGCCATAATAGCATCTGCTTATTGTCTGCTCATTCTCAAGATAAAATAGTATGCTGCCACCCTATCAACTTGTATATTGTCCCTATCTACTCACTCTATTTCCAGATACAAAAGGCCATTATTCACAAATTTGAGAAACAAATTGCCTAATCCATGAATAATATTCATGGGAAGAAAAAACAGTATCGAGTCTGAGGCTAGCATCTCAAAATCCAATTAAAGAACAATGTCATCTGATAATGAAACCCAGAAAACATCCTTTCAAAAAGCCTTTCAAGTAAAGTCTATGCCCACATGGCATGTCTGCACTGCACTGAAGGGAACCTTCCCCACGTCTGAAATAACAGCCATCCATTTTTATTCTTGAGAGTATACAAAAGCAACAGAAGAAAATGACTTGGTGCATGGGAGGGGGGAGGAGATGGGAAAAAAGAATGGTGTATGGTCAGTCCCTTTTCATTTCATTCTTAACTTTCCACCTTCAACTGTTCATCCTATAGATCCAGATTGCACAGTACGCCCAACACTCTTATTGCACGCACACACACATGTATACAAAGAAACACATTATATACACAAACACATGAGCTGATAGGGAAACACGCTGCTTTGCCTACAATGTATCTCCTATAAAAATTATCCAAGCTGGGCGCCTGTGGCTCCTGCCTGTAATCCAAGATACTCAGAAAACTGAAAACTGAGGATCATAGTTCGAAGCCAGCAAGGGCAGGAAAATCTGTGAGAATCTTGTCTCCAATTAATCACCAGAAAACCAAACGTGGCACTGTGGCTCAAAGTGGTAGAGTGCTGGCCATGAATGAAAGAGTTCAGGGACAGTGCCCAGGCCCAAGTTTAAACCCCATGACTGACAAAACAAAGCAAAAACCTGTCCACTTTATTTTTTTTAACCTGTCCACTTTAAATCAGTCTGTTTCTACTGAATGTGTACAAAGTACTGAAAAAGATTCAAGAGCAATAATTCAAACCTTTCCCCTTAACTTTGTGGCTTTGACACTCATATATTATAATTCTCTTCCAGCTGCTCTATTATCACTGTGTCTTGATTCTTCCCTTATCTGTCGGGCCATTGTGTCTGACTATTACAGTCCACATCTTATTCTCTAAATGTCAATGTTTCCCAGAATTATAATGAATCCTTTCTACTCATGGCTTCTATGTCTGTGAATTCAACCAACGGTGGCACAAAAATGTACTTCGATCCACAATAGTTTCAGCAGTCCCAGACATGTTCCTAAATTGTTATCATCTTCCAAACCAAGGCAGTATAACAACTATACATACTTGCATTATGAATCATTTGTAATCTAGACATGATTTAAAACATGTAGAACTTTCCTTATATTATTTTCATCTATATAAGAAATGCCATAGAAGGTCTGTATATATGTATATGTATATGAAATGTTATAGTATATATATTTATATAATCTATGAATTTCTATACTTCTATATACAAATATGTATTTATATATAAATGTTATAGAAGATCTGTATCTATTTATCTACACATATAGATAAGTATAGATAGGCTGATAAAAATCTGCTATAACATATATGTATCTTCTATAACTATATGGTGAATATCTATCTGCATAGATAGGTACAGAGATAGATACATATTTTCTATAACATTCACTTCTATCATTCTCTCCTTTCCACTTCTATTTGCTGTGAAAATTTTGGACTCATATATGAGAAAAAACATGTCTTTCTCAGCTTGCCGTACTTAGCTTCACAGGATGATCTCCAGTTTTATCCTTTTCCCTAAAAATGCAACTCTTCTTTATGGAAGAATATCATAAATCCCCTGGCAATCTAATCCTGACACTTCAAGCTTCTTTTACTCATTTATCTTCCAATTCTGATACTTCTTTCACCCATTATTTATATTTCAACTCCATTTTCTCTCCAGCTGCCTTACCCCCTCCTTTGCTCATAAACTAATTAAATCTCGCCAGGAATTCTGCACTAATACCCATCCTGCTTCTTAACAGTTTTTGTACCACGTTGTTCCCTACATTGGTAGTAGAGTGGATTTTCTAAGATACAAATCTCTCTGCTTCCCCTCTTCTATAAAAGTAAAATGCCTCCTAGACCTTGCCAAATGAACTCTTAGCACAGAAAAGATACCAAATCTTACTCACTTTTATTAACATGTGTGTGTGCATGCATGCGTGCCTGTGTGTGCGTGCCTCTGTGTGTGTGTGTGTGTGTGTGCGCGCGCATAACCACACAGTTACTAGTGCTTGAACTCAGAGCCCAGACACTGTTCCTTAGCCTGTTTCCTCAAAGCTGGTGCTGTAGCTTGAGCTACATCTCCATGTCTGGCTTCTGTTTGTTGGTGCTCTTTTGGGAATAAGGTTCTGATGGACATGCCTGCCCAGGCTGGCCTTGAACTGCAACCCTCAGCTCTCATTCTCCTGAGTAGCTAGGTTTACAGGCGTGACTTCATCTCCTCGTCCCTTTCTGCCTCAGCAGCTGTGTCCCTGCACTCGAGCCTTCTTTGCCTGAAACCTCTTCTGAAGTTCTGAATTCTTGGGATTTGCCATCTTATCTATCTCAACCTTTGCAAATATAGCTTCTTTCCTTAGGTCTTCTCTCCATCATCACCTGTGGAAGTCCTAGAATATTCCCAGGGAAAACTCATCTGGCTTCTTTGTCAGGTTTTAGATGGTTTCTTCTCCTCGGCAACCTGCATCTGTCTGGAGCTGGGTACTGGAGCTCATGGCTCCAGAGGATTCTGTGAACACTGTCCCTGAAATCTGGAGTACAGGCACTTGGATTCCCCTCTTTTCTATATATGAAAGTTTCTATTATTCATTAACTCCAACACAGGCTTGAACTATCTACACAAAAATTAGATTTAACATTTTGGGGTAGAATTATTTGTACCTACAATACTAGCTAATTGGGAGACTGAAGCAAGAGTAGTAGGATCGTAAGTTGGAGGCCAGCCCAGGCAAAGTTAACAATACTCTAACTCAAAAGCAAATTGCAAACCAAAAGGGCCATGGATCAAGCAATAGAAGCACAGGCATGTCTGGCCCAAGGTTCAATTTCCACTACTGTAAGGCGTGGGCGGGGGAGGATATATAATTGGTTTGGTTTAGAATAATGAGAATCCTAAGTGATCTTCACTTATTTTGTTCTTCCTAATTTTTCCAACATCCTGATGAGGATGGCTTGTGTGTGTGCTGTCATGATTAAGTGAAAAATACTTTAATCTGGAAATTCAATATCCTTACTCTAAACTATGAGCAACAGAGTTCACAGAATTTCCAACTGTGCAGCAAAGTATTTTCTCATTATTTTTTAAGAACTATGTTCTTTTATCATTTTATAATTGTAGGGTGTTTGGAAAATGCACAGTTCATATCTATAACTAGAGTTAAACAAGCAGGATTAGCATTTAGATATATTTTCTCGTAATCTTTTTACTTATCCCTAGTGCTATTTTAACAAAGTAATATTACCCTCTATGTATTTGTTATGTATTTAATACGGTTTTACAAGGTATTTTCCATAACATTAAATATTATGCCTAAATATGGGTAATGAAGGTAACTTTGGAATAAGTTAACTAACAATAATTATGGTTAGCAGGGTGCCAGTGGCTCATGTCTATAAAACTAGCTACTCAGGGTGGTTGAGCTATGAGGATCAAAGTTCAAGGCCAGGCCAGACAGGAATGCCTGTGAGATTCTTATCTCCAGTTAGCCACCAAACAAGAAGTAATGAGATGGCTCAAGTGGTAGAGCACTAGCCTTGAACAAATGAAACTTAGGGATAGAGCCCAGACTCTGAGTTCAAGTCCCAGGACTGGCAAAAAATAAATACATTCATGAATAATAGCTATGGCCAACACACCACAATTTAGTATTTCCATAAGTATAGTTTTCAAACTTTTCGGTCCTGGAAATACCATTGCAAAACATAACCAAAAAGTAGCTGGGCACAGTGGCTCATTCCTATATTCTAGCTACTCAGGAAGCTGAGATCTGAGGACTGTGGTTCAAAGCCAGCCTGGGTACTAAAGAGCATGAGACTCTTATCTCCAATTAACCTCCAGAAAACTGGAAGTGGCACCGTGGCTCAAGGGGTAGGGAGGTAGCCTTGAGCTGAAGAGCTCAGGGGACAGTGCTGGCTCAGAGTTCAAGCCCCACGACCGACAAAAAAAAATCCAAAAAATATGTGGTTTGTTTTCAATTTCATCCTAGAATAAAGGTACGTTACTTTTTAATCTTTATCAATCTGACAGATAATATAAGGCATTGTGTTATGTATTTAATTTTTTTCACTATCAGTGAGGTTACATATGTTTTTACACGTTTGAAGTCAATTTGTATTTCTTCTGAAAATTACTTGTTTGTTTCTTCTGCTTATTTTTAATTGCAAAATCTGTATTTTCTTACTGACCCACAAAACACTTTCCTGTGTTGCATTGTATTATATTTTGTTACATCATGAGCTTGTCCTCCTGCTGTGCTTTCCATGCTTCTCATAAGCCTCTATTTGCCTTTCAGATTTGTGCATGGTATCTTTTCATTGTTTTGATTTATCGAAGGTATAAATATTTATGCAGTCAAATCCATCATGATTTTCATTATTATTCATTTTACTGTTTACATATACAATACATTTATCTGGACAAATATGAGGAAATTACTAAATCTATAATACTTTTATGACTTAAAAATTAACTCTGTAATCCACGTGGCATTTATATTTGTATTGTCATGCTCCCTGAAGTCTGAACAGAACTGTTTTCTCACTGAAATTAGCCCCATTCCTACTTATTGAATGAACTTTAACTTTTGCTCCTTGTTTCAAGACTATGTTGTTGTATGTTGCTTTCTGTAATATTTTGTGCTTTTGGTGTTGTGTTATATATGTCATATTATTTCTTGAGTTTCTTTCTTTTTCCTGAAGTCAGTACTGTGGGTTGTGGGAGGGAATTGTTCTCAGAACCTGGGCACTGTCCATGAGTTCTTTTGCTCCAAATTGACACTCTGCTATTTAAATCACAGTTCTACTTCCAGAATTAGTAAACAAGGTTTTTTGTTTGTTTTTTTTTTTGCCAGTCCTGGGCTTGGGCTCAGGGCCTGAGCACTGTCCTTGGACTTTCTCAAGGCTAGAGCTCTACCACTTGAGTCTCAGCACCACTTCCAGCCTTTTCTATGTATGTGGTACCGAGGAATCAAACCTGGGTCTTCATGCATGCTAGGCAAGCACTCTACCACTAGGCCAAACTCCCGGCCCAGTAAACTGCTTTTAATCAGATTTATTTATAATATTTTTGGTGATGGGAGTGAGTAAGATAGATAGATGAGAGAGATATGATAGATGATAATAATACATATATGTGCATACATGTACACATACATACATACATACTTACTCCTCATTTTCTTTTAGCAGAGCTCTTGGCTACCAGAACATTTGCACAAAATTACATTCAAGTCTCTTTGCTTCCATACTGCTTTTGTATGAATGCCTCTCTGGCTGTGTGCTTGTCACAAACATCCACTAGACCTTCTGGCCATCTCCTGGCCAGGGAAAAATTTCTAACAATCCCCCTTGTACTCCTTGTAACCACCAGCCACTTAGCAATAAGTTCATACAGCCAATACCCAACTTGTCTGTTCACTTAATTCACTAAGTCAGTTGAATGAACTTACTATAATGCAGCTTATATTTTAGTTCTATGTGTCTGTGCAATGCATTCCAACTCATTTTTATATGTGCCATTAAAAAACAATGATCGTCACAAACTGAAACATAGCAACTAAATACCTGAACGTGATAATAATACTCTGCCCTAGAAATTTGAAGGGAAGAGAATGGAACACATTTATTATTACTATTTAAAATAATGCTCAAAATCCTAAATATAATGAAAACTTTGGATTGTAATTACATTGTCCCTGAATGCTGAAGTCTGACATTTATTTAACTTTTAAGCTCCTCATTATCACCATTATTTACTTAATCTTTTTATACCTTTTTACTACTCCATTAGCTATTTAAATTAAACTTATTCTAAAATTTTTCCAATGTTCAGGTCTAATTCCTCTCATTGTAATTGTAATGTAAGATACTTATAGGCAAGAATGGTATCTTGATCTGGTTTTATGTAGTCCAGGGCATCACAAAGCTTATTTCTTACTGGGCATGTTGAAAAACATTTGAAATTTCTGAACTCAAGAGGCTGAAATAGGAAGTTCAAGTCCAACTTGGTATACAGGAAGACTGTAAAAAATACTTGTTAATTTAAGTATTTATCATCCTACTTAGTATTTGTTATTTTACAACTTACAACAGGAAGACAAAGAAACAGTAATCTATCTGGTGAAGGTATTTTGGATTCAGTTTTCTCTCCAGACCCACAAAGCAATGATGAGTGAATGAAGTGATAGTTATAGTAAATAACTCTGAATATCAGTCTGTGTCAGACACTGTGCCTGGCAAGTGTGCAGTATAAAGGATGACTGCTATGTCCCCGGTATAGGCCACAGCCCATGTTCTTGCCCATATACCTATCAGAACTCTGTAAAGTAGACAAAAATAATTGTTCCAGTTTCACCAATTAAAGAAGTCTTACATAATGCTTCCTATATGATGATCCCAATCTTAGAGCCAGGTTTAAAGTCTACCCATTACAGTATACTGACCAAAGGAACAGATCAGGATGTAAGATGTCAACCACTGAAGAGAGAAATTGGGATTTGTAGTTCACTGGATTAGAATGTTTTTTTTTAAATTATGAAAAGCTCTGTGTGTGTGTGTATGTGTGTGTCTTGAGACTTGAACTCAGGGTCTGAACTCTTGTCTCTGATCTTTTATGCTCACAGCTAACACTCTGCCACTTGAGCCACCACTCAGTTTGCCACATTTTGGTGGTTAACTGGAGATAGAAGTCTCATGGACTTTCCTGTGAGGGCTGGCTTTGAACCACGATTCTCAAATCACAGCCTCCTAAGTAGCTAGGATTATATGAAGGCTAGAGCCACTGGTCTGCAGCAGCTCTTGCTTTTAAGCATAAAATTTTATGCCAAATATTTTCTTTCATCATAGTGGATAATCATGATATGTTTTATTATCAATAAATGTATTTATTTCAAGGAAATCCCTTGAGTTTAATTATCCAAATATCCTAAGATATAACGCTCTGTAAATTACCTTTTTGTAGGATATGAATGTGACTATCTAGAAACCCAATAATTAAAATAGTTATTAGGATGCAATTCATATTAAAAACATAAAAGTTCAGTTGAGTATGGTCACCAAAGAAGAAGGATCATCATCTAAGGCTGGTCTAGATAAAAACCATTGGCTACTAACTCCAGAAGAAAAAACTATGCTAAAAGCAAAAGGACAAGTGGAGTGGTTCAAGTAGCAAAATACTCACCTAGCAGCCATGGAGGCTATAAATTCCAGCCCTTGTACTGAACATTAGAAGTTGCATATACTGTTGAATATGTATTGTTTACAGACAATGTTTATTCAATGTTGACAACATAAATCAATGCACCAAAGACAATTTGGGGAATGTCCTGTGCATTTTGTGTCCCCTCTACAATGACCTAGTTATGCACATTGCCAGATCAAATACTATTTAGATTGACTGCTCACAGAAGCTGCTATGCCTTCTGTTTGTTAATTCAGATGCATTTGTAATATGAAAGGATTTCACCTGTGCACACAACATGGAAATAACTATTCCTCTTCTCTATCCTTCCTCTGTTTTCAAACAGTGTTTGATGGGTTTCACTGTTCTGCATTTCCTCATGTTGTCTCCTTGCCTTTCTGCTAATCCCCCAATCATCCCACTCTTACATTGTTATTTTATTACCAATGCAATCATCATCATCATCATCATCATCATCATCATCATCATCATCATCATTATCACCTTAGCTCTATATTTCACAAATGAGCAAGAGCTTTCAATATTTGACTTTTACAGCAAGACATATTGCTCAACATGATATAAATCACCATTCTTCTCTTTCTGCTGGGATTTTACAGTGGTGAGCAACAAATATTATCTAGGTACCACTCCTATATACTCTCTTTTGGAATATGCCCAAGAGACTCATTTAGGCTTTTGAGGAACTACCATATGGATTTCCATAGCAATTGTATTAGCTTACATCTTTTCTTCCACATTCTTGGAAGAATGTGATGTTATTTCTTTTCTTGAAGGCTGTCATTGTTACTGGCGCAACATGGAGCCTTAGTGCAATTTGGTTTGTATTTTCTTTCCTGTTAAGTATATTAAGCATTTAATCATGTATCTTTTAACCATTTATATATCTTTTTCTGCTCTGCTGTTCAATTCATTTTGCCAAGTATTAACTGAGTTTCTTTAAGGTTTTTAATATAGTCTGAATTTAAATCCTCTCTCTATTGAGTAGCTGGTGACAATATTTTCTGTACTTTGGGATGTTTCTTGGTTCTGCAATTAGTTCTCTTAATGTTCAGAGATTTTTTTTATTTAAAACTAGAGCCAGTGGCTTGTGCTTTTAATAGTAACTATAAAGGAGGCCAATGTCTAAGGACCACGGTTTGAAGCCAGCCTAGGAGTAAAGTCTATAAGACTCTTATCTCCCATATGCCATCAAAAAGGCAGAAATGGAAAGCTGTGGCACAAG
Source organism: Megascapheus bottae (assembly GCF_031878675.1). Lineage (NCBI taxonomy): Eukaryota > Metazoa > Chordata > Mammalia > Rodentia > Geomyidae > Megascapheus > Megascapheus bottae. The sequence goes on from NC_143519.1 coordinate 11,120,256, forward strand.
TGGCAGAGTGCTAGTTTTGAATGAAGAAGCTAGAGAACAGCACCCATGCCCTGGGTTCAACCACCAGTACCAGCACAGGAGAGAGAGAAGAGAGAGGGGGCGGGAAGAAAGGGAAAAGAAGAGGAGGGGAGAAAAGGAGGGAGGGGGACAGTAAGGGAAAGAGGGAGGAAAGAAGGAAGAAAGGAAGGAAGGGAGGGAACATGAAAAGAGGAAAGGGAGGGAAGGAGGAAGGGAAAAAACATTTTAATTTCTAAATTCCATTTGTCAATTCTTGCTTTTTCTTGCTAGGGAATTAGAGTCCTATTCAGGAAATATCTGTGTCTCTTTCCTCCAGATTTTCCTATGGTTTACTGTAGTTGTTTAAAAGTTTCTGATCTTCAATATCCCAATGTCATTCTTTAAAGAAATAGAAGAGGCAATCCAAAATTTCATATGGAATAATAAAAGACCCCATATAGCACAAACACTTCTTAGCAGAAAGAACAGTGCTGGAGGAATTTCAATACCAAACTTTAGACTCTATTACAGAGCTATAATGATCAAAACAGCTTGGTACTGGCACAAGAACAGGCCTGAAGACCAATGGAATAGAACTGAGTACCCAGATATTAAACCACAGACCTATGGCCACCTAATCTTTGATAAGGGAGCCAAAAAAATAGAATGGAAGAAAGACAGCCTCTTCAACAAGTTGTGCTGGCAGAACTGGTTAAGCACATGCAGAAAACTAAAGTTGGATCCTTCTTTGTCACCCTGCACTAGAATTAACTCCAAATGGATCAAAGACCTCGAGGTAAAAGCTGACATACTGAAAACTTTACAAGAAGGAATAGGAGACACACTAGACCTCCTTGGCACAGGTTGAAACTTTCTCAATAAGGACCAAGAATCACGCCAATCAGAGAAAGGCTGGATAAGTGGGACTGCATTAAACTGCAGAGCTTTAGTATGGCAAAGGAAATAGCTAGTAAATTAATTAGGAAGCCTACAGAATGGGAGAAGATCTTCACTAACCATACAATGGACAAAGGCCTCATATCTAAAATATATCAACAGCTCAAAAAATTGAATCACTCCAAAACTAATCTCCAAAGTAACAACCATCCCATTAAAAGATGGGCTAAAGACTTAGAGTCTTCTCTGAAGAAACAAAAATGGCCCACAGACACATAAAGAAATGCTCAACATCTCTGGTCATAAAAGAAATGCAAATCAAAACAACTCTAAGATTCCACCTCACTCCAGTTAGAATGGCCAGGATCAAGAAAACTAATAACAACAGATGCTGGAGGGGATGTGGCCAGGAGGGATCACTACTTACATTGTTGGTGGGAGTGCAAACTCATTGAACCATTATGGAAAGCAGTATGGCAGTTCCTCAAAAGACTAAACATAGAGCTCCCCTATGACCCAGCAATTCCACTATTTGGCATTTACTCAACCATCCAGAAACAGGGTTATATTAAATCCACTAGCACAATGATGTTCATTGCAGCACTATTTACCATAGCAAAGATATGGAACCTACCCAGATGTCCCTCAGTTGATGAGTGGATCAACAAGATGTGATATTTATACACAATGGAATTCTATGCTGCTGTCAGAAAGAATGACATCACCCATTTGTAAGGAAATGGAAAGACTTAGAAAAAATCATATTAAGTGAAGTAAGCCAGATTCAAAGGAACATAGGCCCAAGAGTCTCCCTCATTTGTCAAAATCAGTAGAACCTTGGGCTCTACTAGCAGAGATTTACAATAGAACAAAATCTAGAGACATAAGACCAAATAATATGACACTAAATGTAAGGACCTCCAGGATAAGGAAACAAAAGCCATATAATGAGTGATTGTTGTCCTTAATGTACTACTTTATCTCTCATCTCTTTTGCCATCCTTGGTTATCTCATATTGTTACAATATTTCACTTTGTTATCTGGTATATTTTATATGTGCTTAATTGGTTATTTGAAATTGGATAGGGAAAGGGGAGAAATCAAGATAGGCAGGGGAGTGGGGGAGGGAAATGGGGACCATGTCATAAGTAAAGCTATCAATGTTTGTGAAGTTATGCACCTTCTATCTGGTGAATATAATGTAACCCTTCTATTAATCACAATAAAACATTATTTTAAAAAGGTTTCTGATCTTACATTAAGGTCTTTGATTCAGATGGATAAATGGATGGTGTTGTTTTTGTTTGATTGAGAAATATGGGTATAATTTCAATCTTCCGCACATATACAGCCAGTTCTCCCAGCTCCAATTGTTGAAGAAGTTATCTTTTCTCCATAATATATTTTGCTTCCTTTGTCAAAGGTCACATCTGCAGTGTTTTATTTCTGCCTTTAGCATGTTCTGTTATTATCTTTCGCAAATTCAAATCTGCCAAGGTATAGGCGTGTCTTGTTTATGAATCTACCTCTATATCTTTTACATTTTATTACTCATGTTACCCGAAAGCAATGCTAACAGAATTTTTAAAATTCAAGTCATTCTATGGAAAATTAAGAATAAACATTGAGCAAGTTCCACCTTCCTGTAAAATTAGCCTGTTGAGCAGCTTTTCTGGCTGTGAAATGCAGATGACAGCTAAAACATTCTGCTAATTCCAGAACTCCAATGGAAGATGAACACACAAAGTCCTTTAATATTCTCTTTTATAGCTAATGGATAATACTGTTATTTCCATAGACATAAAAACGTCCATAGACATGAAAACAAACTAAGTAGTACAATTTTGCAAACCAACAAAAGATGCATAAATAGATGAAGGTTACATTCACCAGTATTTGAGAATAAAGAAATCAGTGTCTCTGAGCCTCAGAATTATGGTGCCAGTCTCACACTCTTCAGAGTATTAATGGAAAGCTTTGGCCTTATGTTCATATTAAGGAGCTGTCATAATTATCTGTATATGATGCCAGATTAATGTCTGCATAAAAATATAAAACTGATTAGAAAGGCTGAGACTGTAATTAAACTGAACTAATCCAAAATAAACATCACCATTTAATGCCATTAGTATTCTAGCTCCTTAAACAGATGTGTTAACTAGTATAAATGGATTATAGATTGCAAGGAAACTACATTAGTCACATAGCTGACAAATGAGTTAGAAAAGACAAATTCCCAAGTCTTATTGAACAAACCTGGGAAATGTTTTCCTATTATTCTATTATTCCAAATCTTCAAACTATCTGGCTGTATGGGTGGGGGCTCAGAGCTCACCTTTACATATATGTGAATTTGAGTGACTCATTAGAAAATAACAAAGCCACACCAAAGTCACTATAATGGGATATAAGCAATGCTCTGAAATGTGTTATTCTGGCCAAACACTGACTTACATGCCCAGCCTTCAGCACCAGTGGACACAATCCATTCAAAGACTGTCCCTTTATTACACCCACAAGGTAATCTGTTAGCAAAAAGGAGTTTTATGCCATCAAAGGAAGTAGGTGACGTATGAAAGGATATATCTAATATGAAGGGAAAACAGCAAACTGTGCAGAAAGATCATTATTAAGATATACTATGTAAGTACTAGTGTCACTGAATCTGTGCTTACCCTGTTTGCTGAGTACCCCCACATTCCTATAGAAAGGATAGAATGGCACCCGATCAAGAGGGTTCCTAAATGGAGAGACCTGGACCTTTCTTTCAGTTGTTTGCAGAAGCCAAGACTGCCATGCTAATACCCTATGTCTACAATATAGTCCCATTGTTCCTATCCTGTCCTGTTAATGTTACAAACATGAACCAGTTCAAACCTTATACAACTTTCTGTACAAACTTTTCAAATAAAATAAATGACGGTGACGGTGTTCAGAGAACATACAATATAGAACTAACCCTCAATATAGAAAAAGAAAACCATATGTACAACGTTTGACTACTCGGCTGATTCCTTTGCCCTCAGGTCTAGCTGAATTTGATCATCTAGCCTAAACTCCCCCAATACTTTACCATGCTTTGGTATCTGGTGGGATACTGTGAGATGGCTGTAGTTTTTCTTTTTCAGTTATGGCATCTGAACTCAAGGCTTGGGAGCTGTCCCTGAGCTATTTTGTGCAAGGTTAGCACTGTATTACTCCAAGCTACAGTGCCATGTCCAGTTTTCCAGTGGTTATTTAGAGATAAGAGTCCCATGAACTTTCCTGCCCAAGCTGCCTTCATACTGCCATTCTCAGATCTCAGCCTCCTGAGAATCTAGGACACATACATGAGCCACTAGTGCCCAGCTTAAGTTGCTAGAGTTTCAAGAGACAAACATTTGCTAGCTTTGGGGCTTGTTGGCATGATTTGGTACTCTAGATCTGTGTAACTGTTTTCTTCAAACTTGTGTTCTAAGGTTGCTGGATAAAACATTTCCATACCTCTCAGGCCACACTGTCATCTGCTTTAAAATTTTTCCTCAATCCTTCATCATACTGACAGATGAGAGTCTGCAGCAAAAAATTCTAAACTACAGCAGCCTACTCTTTCAAGTGGCATGTGACCTCTTCCTGTCCACAACCTTTCAAAGACAGCCAACCTTTCAAAGAAGGGAGGAGGATGGGAAGGAAATGGGGACCATGTCATGAGAAAGGGTATCAATGTTTGTGAAGTTATGCAGCTTCTATCTGGTGAATATAATGTAACCCTTCTATTATTCACAATAAAAAAACAAAAAAGAAGGGAAACCATCTTCATATTTTGAGGTTACACAATTTAACACAAGATTGTGTCTAGAAACCACACAAGGAGCAGAAAATAGCCCCCCAAAATATCTTAGTTGTAGGGAAGAGCTCTCCAATATTCTACCCACCCTCTTCATCCCTTGACCGAAAATTAAAAATAAAATGTGATTTACCATTAATTCATTCAAAGATTATTTCTCTGTACTTTCCAGATCCCCAGGTTATGTGGAATTTGGGAAGGGGTGGAATGTGAGAAGGTGTGGACTATTAGAGATGTTTTAAAATTATAATTCTTCTCATACAAACAACAGATGCAACGGGAACATCGCTATTCCAAAGAAACTGTTCATTTTGAAATAAATCAATTAGAAAATGTTACTGAAGACAAATAAAAATATGGAGACACATTCCTCATTTATATTCAAATCTAAGGATTATGAGAACAACCCAATTACTCATACAATCCGCCCATTTATGCACCTGTCAACTAGAGGGATTAATAGGCCTATGTTTATGGAATTGGGGGCAGTTCTGTCACAGACTTTGCCTGGAAATGGTTAACTAACACATTTTCTAAGTGTGTATTCACAGTTTGTAGTTGCCATCCCTCTGATGACCCCCTGCAAGCTAATGAAAGCATTCAAAGATCAGAGCTACATGGTTGTACAAGAATGATAAAGCCTTCCCCACTCCCCAAATCAAGAAAGTGTCTCCTTCCCCCCCCCCAAAAAAAACACACAGAAATAAACAGAGAGAGACAGAGTGAAATAGAAGGAAGAAGAAACAGTTGCTTCCAATACCTAGTTTATAAAAGCTAGTTATTCTTATGGGATATTTGTTTCTCCTTCTTGAAGAGACAAATTAAAAGAAGAATAGGAAGGAAATGATTAAGTCACAGAAGTGTAAAAATGTGGAGAATCATGTAATGTACAGTTGGAGTTCCTAGAAATACCATATGTAGCATTTTCAAATGCTTATCACTCTCAGATGGTAGCAACACCTGTTTTGGCTCTAGTTTTGGTGTGAAATTCTGAAACAAAGGTATCGATACTTCACAGAGTCTATTTGAGTGAAGTGAACGATTTTCACAGTGATTCCCTTCCATTGACAAATGGAATGATAAATGTGCTGCATATACACAGATGATTTTATTTGTTATATACATTCAAGTCACATCAAATGGCCAATTAAATAAACAAACAATAGATTATACATTTCCAAAAGACTAAGACAGGCACTTCTCTAACAAAGATGGATAAATATGGCCAACAAGTCCATGTAAAGAAGTTTCTCAATATCAGTTAGGAGGGGAATAGAAATACATATCTCAAGCCTGTTAAAATGGTGAAAATTGCTCTCTGGTATCAGGAAAGACACAAAACCACTGGAAGTTGGGCACTAGTAGCTCATGCCTGTAATCCTGGTTATTCAGAAGTCTGTGATTTGGGGAACAAGGCTCAAAGGTAGCTCAGGCTAGAAAGTCAATGACTCTTATTTCCATCTGGCTATCAAGAAAAGCCAAGAGTGCCAGTTTTGAATTTTAAAGAAATCTAATGGGCCAGACACAGTGGTTCATGCCTGTAATCCTAGCTACACCAGAGGCTGAGATCTGAGAATTGTGATTCAAAGTCAACCCTAGCACTAAATAATGTGAGACTCTTATCTCCAATTAACCACTAGAAAACAGGAAGTAGGTCTGTGACTCGAGGGGTAGAGCAGTAGCCTTGAACTGAAGAGCTCAGGGACAATACCCAGGCCCAGAGTTCAAGACCCATGACCCATTAAAAAACAAAAGGTAAGGGACAGCACCCAAGCCTTTGGGTCAAGCCCTAGGACCAGCACACACACAAACACAAAGGTCTCACCCCTCCACCCATATCTTACATATATAGATAACAAGCTTGAACATGTGTAAAACTAGCTTTAAAGAATCATAAGCTATTTTAGAGTTTAGATTAGCAAGCATGGTGATTTGAAAATGACTGAATTGATATTGTATAAGCTTAAGTGATAAATTAGAAACCCCTTATTGGGCATTTCTGATTCATGAATGTATATCTTGTGATTTTGATAGCACTCAATAAATAAAGCAACATTAGCTGAGAAAAAGATTTCTCAAGACTCACTGATCATATGTTGATGCTTCTAGAAGGCAGAGGCAGGAGAGGTGGGCATGGTTCTAGAAGAGAGATCAAAGGAGCTGTCTGGGCCATCCTTCTAAGGCCCTGACTGGCCTTTTGAATAGTGACTTGGGTGATGGGAAAACAAAGAATGCTTACTTAGTCTGTGATGACACCCAATGTGGAAGGCTTAAAGAGCCAGACACCATTTCAAATGACTCTTAGAGGAATAATTAAAAATAGGATGATATTCAGCAGACACGAAGATGGAGGGATGGGAAGCTGTAAGGCACAAAGATAGGAAAAATCTTCTGATCAAAGAATCTGGAGATATCTCTTCAACATTTTCACCCGTCACAGATAAGATATTTTATATGCATAAAGTGCTTCATTAAGTGGCAAAATAATAATAATAATAATAATAATAATAAATATCCTTAAAGGTAAGAAAAGTGAGGGAAGATGAGGGCTGGGAGGGATGGGTGAGAATGGTGAAAGGCCACACTGATCAGATGTGATGTACTCATAAAGTGGAAGGCAGAACAAGATCAAGCTAAAGTCATCTGGGAACCACTAAGACTCAGTTCATTATGGGACTAGTTCAACCTGGGAATTTCCAAACTGACCTGAGAAGCAATCATTTGGGAAAAGTTCTAGAGGACGTATACAATTTTTCCCAGAGAAAGAACTCAGGAGCTGTCCTAAACAGCCTGAGCATGAGAATCCTAGGTAGATCACAGCTCTTCCTTGTTTTCCTTCTTCTTACTTCCCTCCCAATGTCCTCTATGACCTTCCTTTACTACACACTCATCTACTTCTAATTCCCAGGGTATTATGCATGTATGGCCTAGAATATAAACATTGCAAGTACATATTGTTTTAAATCCTTGGCCCCAAGAAATCAATATGATTGGGAGAGGGGAAGGGCAGGATCAAGAGAGAGAGAAAAATCGCTCTGATGAGGTAAGTATACTAAGAGCAGGGGGAGTGGCACACTGGGTGTAACCCATGAGAAGGAGTTACTTCAGAAGTCCCTGCTTGCAGTAAGGGCTCTGTTCCAAGACCCCTCCAGTGAATGGCAGAAACCATGGAGAACACACACCCTATGTCCTAGACACACATACCTATGGCAAGGTTTCATAGACTAATCATAGTAATAAGCTATCCTTAAACTTATTAAATTCTGTATAGCTAAACTTATTAAACTCTCTGTCTCTCTCATGCAATTCTTTCAAGTTCTTGGGCTATGAGATGATAAGATGCCTACATGATGAGAAAAAGTAAAGTGAAAGAAGTCATTACTGTGTGGGAGTTATCAGGCTACCACAGAAAGGTCACTTAGGCTGGGTGTCAGTGGTTTCTGCCTACAACCCTAATTACCCAGAAGGCAGAAATCAAGAGAATCATGGCACAAGTTCCTCGCAGGCAGAAAAGTCTGCAGGATCTAACCTCAATAGGAAAAACCAAGCTCTGGTAAGAAATCTAAGTGGAAGAACCACTGTCCAGCCTGGCCCAGGGAAAAACCAAGGCCCTATCTTCACAATAACTTAGCCAAAAGGGCTGCAGCCATGACAAAAAAGGGAGCATACATACCCAGGAAACATGAAGCCCTGAATTCCAATTCCAAGAGCACCACAAATATTCCTGAAACATTGACAATATCACAACAACCAATCTTATGACCCAGACGACTGAATAACAAAGGCACAGGGATACCTAAGGGTTGGTGCAATCCACAAAGGAACCAGAAAGGAGGGACCAAGATTTCATCACACTCTTTAGAATGTCATACAGTGTTATACGTATAGACTGCCTATTTCCGGAATTGTTCTTTTACAGTTTTCAGACCCCAGGCATCACAGGCAGTGTAATCCATGAAAGTGGAGGCAGGGGAGGTAAGGGGCCACTCAGAGAGGGTATGTCAGCACGAGAGTCACTTCTCTGAAGATTCTCCCGAAATGCATGGTGACATATGGGGAGAAAACCCACGAGGGACACAAGGGTGTGGGAAGAAATAAAGGCCCTATTCATGTAACAGAGGCAGACTTAGCCCTGGAGCATACATCTGGAATCAAGAAGGGAATCTATCCTGCTATTAAAGATCAATTTCACTTCATCAGCATGTTTTAATACAAAATGGGAAGTTACACTCACTAGCAACTTCACTGGAATGCCATAAAACTAATAAACTCTCATAGTCATTCTCTGAGGGTATGAGAACTTATTTTTTTACAATATAATTACTATTGTAGAAAGATAATTCATCTCTCAACTCAGATGCTGCAAACAGAACTGAAGTCTTTTGTCTCCAGTAATTCATAATTTTCCAAAAACAAAAACCCCATGAGACAAATGTCTTTCTTTAGTGAAAGAAAGACCAGAAAGCAGTAAATAGAGAAGACTTAATAGACAGATTTGAGTGTAAGCATGGAGAGAAAGAAGTGATTTTAATGTTTCAACCACCTACATCATTTAGAATTTTCCTTACAAGTTAATGCAATAAAATAAGTACATAAGACCAAATGATTCTGAATGTTTGTCATTTCCATTATACTAGCTCTGTGTGTGTATGTGCCAATCTTTAGGCTTGAACTCAGGGGTGGATGCAGTTCCTGAGAGTTTTTGCCCAAGGCTAACTTTTTATCACTTGAGCCACAGCTTCACTTGTGGTTTCTTTTGGTGGCTAATTACAGATAAAAGTCTCACAGAGGCCGGGAGTTTGGCCTAGTGGTTAAAGTGCTTGCCTAGCATGCATGAAGACCCGGGTTCGATTCCTCGGTATCACATACATAGAATAAAGCCAGAAGTGGTGCTGAGGCTCAAGTGGTAGAGCTCTAGCCTTGAGAAAGTCCAAGGACAGTGCTCAGGCCCTGAGCTCAAGCCCAGGATTGGCAAAAAAAAAAAAAAGTCTCACAGAATTTCTGACTGGGCTGTTTTCAAACTGTGACCCTAAGTAGCTAGGATTATAGGCATGAGACATCACTACCTGGCTATTCTTTTTTGGGTATGTGTGGGTCATGGGCTTGAACTCCGGACCTGGGCATTGTCTCTGAACTTTTCAGCTCAAGGCTACTGCCCTACCCCTAGAGCCACAGCCACAGTTTCATGTTCTTTAGTGCCTGGGCTGGCTTTGAACTGCAATCTTCAGATCTTAGCCTCTTGAGTAGTTAAGATTACAAGCGCAAGCCACTACACCCACCTGTTCTATCTTTTATTTTTCCAGTCGTGGGCCTTGAACTCAGGGCCTGAGCACTGTCTTTGGACTTTCCCAAGGTTAGCACTCTACCACTGGAGCCACAGCACCATTTCCAGCCATTTTCTATATATGTAGTACCAAAGAATTGAACCTGGGTCTTTGTGCATGCTAGGCAAGCATTCTTACAACTAGGACAAACTCAAGGCCTCCTATTCTATCTTTTAAGGACATTTTTTTTCTATAAAAGATCTAAGTCTAACTTTATACAAAAGTAATCTTGAAAGACGTGGTATTTAGAAACAATGAATTTCTCTGCTGCCATAAGAAAGAATGACATCGCCCCATTTGTAAGGTAATGGAAAGACTTGGAAAAAAATCATATTAAATGAAGTAAGCCAGACCCAAAGGAACATAGGCTCAGTGGTTTCACTCATTTGTAATAATTAGTACTACACCTAGGACTCTCCTAGCAGATGATTACAATAGCTCAAAACCTAGGTACATAAGGTCATATAGGATGAGGCTAAATGAAAAGATCTCCAGGACATGGAAACAAGAGCTTTATCTTTGATTACTGTTGTTCTCAATGTACTGTGTTATTTCTCCTCTCTTTTGTTGTCCTTTGGTTAATCTCATATTGTTACAGTATCTGACTTTGTTACCAAATATACTATACATACATTTATTTATTTATTTGAAAAAGGAAAGGGAAGGGGGAAACAAGATGATTGGGAAGGGTTGGGGGAGGAAAATGGGGACAAAAACATGAGAAGGGGCATCAATGTGTGAGAAGTAATGCACCTACTACCTGGCAAAGATAACTGTAACTAACCCCTCTATACATTACAGTAAAAAAACAAAGAGGCTTGAATATTCAGCATTCCCACACTCTTTTGTAGCATAGCAGCAGACAATGGACTATAATTCAGGACACAAATTCAAGTAACAGGATCATACACTAAGCTCTTTATTGCAAGTACTATTGGCCAAGAAAGATATATTCTTGCCTTTCTTTGGGCATCCAGTAGGTCAGAACAATATGGCGGAGCACATGGCACAGCACAGCTGTTCACATACAATCTCTAAGACACAAAGGGCAAGGATTAAGGTCCAATGTGGCACCTCTAATCACATCCAATGACAAACCACCTCACAATACTACCACAGGCTGGTGACCATGCCTTTAGCATATGGGTCTTTGGGGGACATGAAGATCTCAACTACAGCCAAGCCCTGGTGGTTCAACACCTGCAACCCTAGCTATCCTCAGGTGGCTGAGATCTGAAGATCACGTTTCAAAGCCAGCCTGGCCAGAAAACTGCACTAAACCCTTATTTCCAGTTAACCACCAAAAAAAAAGTCAAAAGTGGATTTATGGCTAGTGCCCATTTGAGTTCATGCCACAGTAGCAGAATCAAAAAATTAAAGTGAAAAAACAGTCTCCAAAGTCTGATGTGTATCCGCTAAGTCTTTTTAAATTGCAGTCACAGGAAATAGGATTACAATCACTCCTCCCAAAAGTGGCTTTCCTTGTGGGAGAGTTTTCTGCATAAGAAGGTGGAGCAACCACATGTCAGAGGGATCAGGCCTGTACTGGTCTCATCCATGAAGAAAAAATAGCCCTAGCCTATTAAAATTCTGGGCAGTTCAGTGTCTCCACCCTAATCCTACATTTTTAACTTGAAGTTCACAACTATTTTATAAGAGATAGCAGGAAGATTTAATCTTCATGTCTCTATGGAAGTTCATCTCCCTTCTTTCTTTCTGTAGACTGAGCTCTTTTTCCAAAAGGAAATGTACACAATTACTTTCACAATTAGAAGCAGTCAAGAAGCAATGCCACATGTTCTGAGTTCCTTAGTGTTGCTTTTTTTCTTCATTAAAAATATTGAAATCATCAAGATTTTTTTTTTACCGACAAGGAGGTCACATTTTTCACTCTCCAAGTACTGCCAGAGATCTATCTATGCTTGTCTGTGAGCATCAGGAGACTTGTCACAGGGTCTTTGAACAGGGTCTTTGAACAGGCTCTGCAAAAATATCTTCACCTTCACGTCTTCCTTGAGGTTCCTGTGGTGGCCTGACATTCTTATTTATTATGTTTTATTTTCAGGATATATAAGTTTAGAGACATAGACTTCCTTTTCCTTTTTGTTTCTATGAAAAAGGCTGGATATTTCTATTACTTTGAGGTTTGTTATCACTATTGTCTGCAGATTCCATATTGGAGAATGCACCTACTGGCTTGCCTTTATTTGAACCCGCCTGGAATTCAGTGGGACTGAATCAAAAGTAGATATTAAATAAGAAAGATGTCCTTAAACCAAAGCATGCATAAAACAAGGTCCTCTATTGATGAAATGTGAGAACTGAAGCCCTAAAAGCAATGGCTCAATGTTTTCTAATTCAGCCTTGGTGGTGACTGCACAGAACGTAACTGCCAATAGTGGGAGCTGCCACCTAAGGTGGGGGAACAAATAAGTATCTAAGATATGCTCGTGAATCAACGCCCAGGTTTACTGATTTCTGAAGGGACAATATTAGAATATTTCAAAAGTCTCTGGGTAGGAGTGTTTAAGCTCTCCTTATTCAAATGATGGCACTCAATTTTACCTTTAATCAGGTCAAAAAACAAGATGTCCATGAAAATTCACAAGGTAAACAGGACAGAAAGGAACTAGCATTCAAGATGTAGATCAAGCTCTGGCTCTTCCTCTGAGCTCTTGTGAAAATCTTTCCTTAAGAAGTATTGGAAGCCAGATGCCAGTGGCTCACACCTGTAATCCTAGTTACTCAGGGGGCTGAGGTCTGAGAATTGCAGTTTGAAGCCAGCTCAGGAAGAAAAGTTGCTGTTCTCACAATTAACTGCTCAAAAACCAGAAGTGGAGCTGTAACTCAAAGTGGTAGAGCGCCAACTTTGAGCAAAAATGCTCTGCTCCCAGAGTCCTGCCCCTGAGGTCACACACCACGAATGGATAAAAAGTATTTGTAAAGTGGGTGTAAATCCTATCTACTCTGTCACCTGATGGTGGGGAGGAATGAAGAAAGAAAGGGTGGTAGAATGGATATAACATGCATCAGTGACATCAAATACATTGGCCAAGTATATATAAAAATACTGTGATGTATAGTACCATATTGCTGGCCCCAGAAGGGGACTCCATGTATAAAGTACTAATCTCATTCATGACTGCTCTGGACTATAATCTAGCTGATTCTCAAAGTCCTATTATGCAAGATGACACAAATATTCAACCCACAGCAGTATGATTAATGATCAGTTACTAATGTTTTTAATATCTAGGGATTTTTTTTATAGAAGATGATCATTCAGTTCATGGTTATTAGACTTAATTAAATAGCAATACTCAGAATAGTACTGAAATTTCAGTTAATTTTACTATTCTATTTATTTACTTATTCATTTGTTGGTTGTTTGGTTGGTTGGTTAGCAGTGCTGTGGACTGAACCCACAAATTTGCAATAGATCATTTCAAATAAAACTCAGCTGAATTTGTAACAAAACTAAATAAAGACTTTCTTAAATGGCAGTGCAATTGAAATGGCATTTAAAAAAACCCAAAAACACAAACAAATTCAGTCCTAAAGAGACACACTACAGAAAACCTCAGGAATCAAGAAAAGAAATTAAAAGCCAATAGCAGAGATGAGATTCTGGGCTTTGTATAACCTCTTATCTGCATCCTTGCTGAATAGGTACTTGGCAAGCAGAAATTTCTTTTAAACGTTCCTTTTATCTTGTAGAACGTGGGAAGAGCAGTTGCCCTGGTTGTGGAAAACAGACCCAAGTCCAGATCCTCTTGCCTCTCTAATTGTGGGCAAGTCCTTGAGGCATCAAATTATTTCTTCCCTCCTGGGTAAAATGCATGAATTTGGGGAGGTGTCCTTAAAAGTCACTGTCCATTCATTTTCATTCATTGTGCTAATTGATCAAGAGTTTAGATCTTACATATTTATATTCTCCTACATGTTTCTTTTCTACAAGACAGAAGGTTTTGAGGGGACAAAAATTTACCAAATTTCTGTACAAATAAAGCCTGATTATTTTGAAGTGTAAGGTCTTCTTATTGGCATGTTTAACAGCATATACTTTCTCTTTACACATATTGGGCAATTTTCAAATTAGCAGTTACTTCTGTTACTTTGGCATATATATATATGTATATATTGTTCTTATAAATTTTATTACCATGCATTAGCTGTACAAAGGAGTTTGTTTCACTGCCATCCCATGCATACCACATATCCTAAACTCACCCCTCTCTCATTTTTCCTTATTTCCCTCCCTCTTTCTAATACAACTTCAACAGATTTCATTGTCTTATCATTATATATGCAAATGAAGTACTTTGGCCACACTGATTCTCATTCATCCTCTCCATTGGCCTTCCTCCCCTGCCCTTTGACCCTCATTTACCCATCCTAGCTCCTCATGTATATAATGATCATGGTGTTATCCTCTACTTTCGTGTGCTTTGCCTTCGTTTTAAAGATGGCTTAACTGAATAGTTAATCCACACAATTTCTGCAAAATCTTTCTTCACATTAGGTTGAGAATATAGTCAATGGTAGGAAGTTTTAGGAACTTTAATTATAAATGGATGATCTTTTTATCCTTCCTTATTGTAAGTCTATGTAGATTTTTTTCATTACCTGTAGTCCTGTGAAAATTGTTTATATAAACGGCTTTGTTTACAGAAGCCTGTGAAATCACTTCAATTAATTATTTCTTATAACCACCATCTTTTTCAGTAAAATACTATCACCTTAGCATATTCATGGAAATTGCCATAGATGTAATGTCAGTCCTTCAGAAACTGCATGATACACTATCCTTGTGAACATTAAATTCTTTTAATTATAATCCATGGACTCACCACTCTTGGAACAATGTCTAACTTTTTACTGAAATAACTCAATAAGGTTGATTTGATTCATTTTTTATATCCATATAGAATCATTTCACACTTGTTCCATGATTAAGCTCTACAAATGCAAATGTAATACACATTAATTTGGAAGGGATCTAAAGTATATGGTTAAATACCTACAGGTTCAGGTTCCAAAAATCAAGCAGCAGACAAATCTTTGGCAGCCAAGGTAGACCAGAGAGAGTAGTTCACAGTTTAAAAGCCATCAGAGTTGGCCAAATGGTTATTTTACATGAGTGTTGGTGGCACATAGTCTGCTAAGGCTTGTATGGCTGCTAGACTTGGAGGCCAAGTACACAGCAGATGGACAGCAATCAAAAAGTCTGGCAGAGGACTGGGGCAACTCTGCGGTACAGCATTTGCCTAGCATGTGCAAGGTGGTCTTGGATTTTTATCTCCAACAGGAGATGGAAGGAGGGAGGGAAGGAGAGCAGAGAGATTGGAGTGAAAGAGATAGAACAGGCACAATCACCCCAAAATGTCCCTGAGGAACAAAATAGGAAGAATGACTAAGTATATAAAGCTCCCTTTTAGAAAAAGGTAAAGCTTCCGTGCACTGGTTGATCCAAAAAGAAATTAATTAATTGAATAAAGAAAGAAATGAGCAATGATTATATTCATGGGTAGACAATGTCTGGGTCCTTTTGGCAATGAGACTGATTAATTCAATTGACTTATGATTGTAAACAATCTCTCCTCCTGTAGTAGAATAGTAGTGTACAAGGTGAAATATAAGCATCCTTTATAAGACACCAGCTTCCTTGCTAGATCCTGCTCAGCCTGTATGGGCTATTGGCAGCATTGTAATCCTCTACAATTCTGGGCTCCATCTTGTTTTAATTTCCAAAAGAAAGAAAGACTGTTGAGCCAATATATGCAGATGATAAACTGCTCTGCGAGAAAAATGATTGCTACAGAAAACATACTGGCTCAACCACAGAATCCAACATACAGAGAAAAGTATTAAATTATTAATTATGCAGGTATGTGTTATTTGCTTTGAAGATCATCTATGGTTCATTTAAAAATCAAAACCATCAACAAATACACTGCTGATTATCTTTTCACAGGGTTCAAGCTCATACTCAAGGAACGTACACTGATCACACTCTTAGACAAACATAATAAAGATGCTACAGAAGGATGATTTTTGAAAGTCATGAAGTGCCTCTCAAAGCTATGCATTAATCTCTCCACACTGTTGCGGCATCTTCTCTTACAGAAGGCTGTCAAGAATTAAATTCACTTGTCCAGAGAGAGAGAGAGAGAGAGAGAGAGAGAGAGAGAGAGAGAGAGAGAGAGAGAGAGAGAGAGAGAGAGAGAGAGAGAGAGAGAGAGAGAGAGCGCGAGCACATTAGTAAACCAAAATCAACTCAGTTTTTTTAAGTACTTATCTTTGGTCTAACACAATGTTAACTGCTACATTGGACAAGAAAAAAATGGTGAAAAGGCATTCATCTGCCTGCATATAAGTTAAAATATTACTAAACAAAATAATCTCACAGTTTATAAGAGTGAACATTAGTTATCAAAGTAGGCATATAGCTGCAAGACAAGAGTGCCATAGAAATTCAGGAAAGGCTTTGAAGGGCTGGTGACAGGTGTGATGCAGGTGGCAGCAGGCCTATGTAGCAAATAACATACCCTGAGTTCATTTCCCAGTACCTGGTTTTAGGGACAGACCTGCCTGCTCAAATGTAACTCTGTCATTCAGTAGCTTTGTGATTCTAGGCAAAATAATTACAATTATCTTTTTTGCATTTTTATACATTTATTTTCATATATTTTATTGTAATTAATAGAAGGGTTACATTATATTCACCAGATAGAAGGTGCATTAATTCACAGACATTGATACTCTTTCTCATGTCTTGGTTCCCATTTCCCTCCCCCCCAACTCCACCCCTCATCTTGTTTTCCACCCTTCCCTATCCAATTTCAAACAACCAGATACGCATTTATCCAATATACCAGACAACAAAGTGAAATACTGTAACAATATGAGATAACCAAGGGACAGCAAAAGAGATGAGAGATAACATAGTACCTTAAGAACAACAATCACTCATTAGGTGGCTTTTGTTTTTATATCCAAGAGGTCCTTTCATTTAGCATCATACTGTATGGCCTTATGTATCTAGGTTTTGCTCTATTGCTAATTTCTGCTAGGAGAGCCCAAGGTTTCTACTGCTTATGACAAATGAGGGAAACCATTGAGCCTATGTTCCTTTGAGTCTGGCTTACTTCACTTAATATGATTTTTTTCTAAGTCTTTCCATTTCCTAACAAATGGGACAATGTCATTCTTTCTGACAGCAGCATAGAATTCCATTGTGCATAAATATCACATCTTGTGATCCATTCATCAACTGAGGGACATCTGGGTTGGTTTCATATCTTTACTATGGTAAATAGTGCTGCAATGAACATCATTGTGCTGGTGGATTTAGAATGCCCTTGTTTCTGGATGGTTGAGTAAATGCCAAGTAGTGGAATTGCTGGGTCATAGGGGAGCTCTATGTTTAGTCTTTTGAGGAACTGCCATACTGCTTTCCATAGTGGTTGAACGAGTTTATAATTTTGAGCAGTCTCCAGCTAGTGGTCTGCTTTCAGTATCCAAACCTGCCAAGTATAACAAATTGATGTTTTTGAAATGTGTGTATATATAATAATTCATGTGGTAATTTTTTCTCAATATTTTCTTCTGAAAACAAAGTTAGTCTTATTGCTAATCAAGATAATTCATTTACAATTACATTTGTATAAAGAACCTGATATAAGCTGCAATAAGTTCCAGGTATATAGCAAGGACATAGAAGTAAAGGGTCTTGGGAAACTGCAGTGAGGCTGGATAAGAGAGAGCTGCTAGAGTCCAGGAAAATCACCAGGCAGTTCATTCATTGGTGCTGGTGAATGGTGCAACGAAAAGCCACGTAACTTTTGATGGAAGCAAGAGGCAGCAAGGATGGTGGCTGTGGTAGACTTCAATTTTGTTGCGAGAAATGAATTTAAAAAATCCTACTTATAATGGAGATGCATTATATACCCATTGTTCATTTTTTGGTTTCTTGGAAAATTTAAAAAAAAATCATGTTCTTGAAAAGTCTTAAGATTGTGGACATCCCTAGGCTACATGCTTTCTTTCTCTGCCATATTTCTTGTCTGGTAAACTTTCTATCCTTGTCACTTAAAGAAAGTCTCATGAATTAATCAATGTATATAGTATGCTTATAGGGAGCACTATAGTCCAATGTTTAGAAAGGGTTAGAAACTGTTTTTAGAAAAAAAGAGATAAAGTTGCAAAAATAAATCCTGTGCAGAACAGATGGAAGTTTTAAGGAATAAATGTAAAGAATGTTTTACTCTGTCATGACAAATATCTTCATAGCAATGACTTTATAATCCATTAAATATTTCTGTTTATTTCCAAAAAAGAAATTTTTTAGAAGTTAATTCAGCAGTTTTATCCATGTCTTTGCTTTCAACATTTTTTATCCAACAATTTTAATCACT
Source organism: Megascapheus bottae (assembly GCF_031878675.1). Lineage (NCBI taxonomy): Eukaryota > Metazoa > Chordata > Mammalia > Rodentia > Geomyidae > Megascapheus > Megascapheus bottae. The sequence goes on from NC_143519.1 coordinate 11,138,718, forward strand.
TCTATCTCTCTATATCTAATCTTCAGATGTTTTTTTCTCATATGCTTTAGAAACACAATGAATAATGAAAGGAGTAAAACATCAAGATGTGTTGCTTGCAGACATTGACATGAAAACCTTTGTACAACTATTTAAAGACAATAAAAATTAGTTAAAACAATAAAACAAAAAAACTATAGAACAACAAAAAAAAAGAAATTCAGGAAAGGCAAGATCATTGTATACAGGTTTAAGTAAAGAAATTTCCCTGGAAGACCGCATCGTGGGATTCCCCCAAAAGAAGAAACTTCTTTACTTCCTTTCTGTACTAGGTCACCTACTATGATGGAAAGATCATATATTAAATTTTAGAATGTAACTGAAAGGAATACCGAGTTTGTGAAAACAAAATATGGGCAGTGAAGTAGTCAAACCAAGAGGGTAACTGGAGTAAAGATACAAGAGGTGAGGGAAAAAATGAACAAATCAATATCATTTATATAGTATTTTGATACAAAATTATCTTTAGCATAATCACAAGGAAACCATCAGACAAATCCAAACAGAAAGATATTATAAAAACTCTGTGATGTACTCATTGAAATACAATTGTCATAGACGATGAAGCACTGTGCTTGGATAATTTAAATTAAAGGTCACTAAAGAAATATAGTATTTCCTCAACTATACCCCAAGCCAGGCATATATCTATCAGTATCTTTGGTTTTTTTTAACTGAACAATTATGAAATGAGATTGTATATAGCTAATTCTGCGGCCCGGTGCTGAATTCCTAGGGGCAATAATAGTAGTAGCACACTTGTGCAGGGGAAGGTCTTTATTTTCAGGAGGTACTGTTACCATATGTAGGGAGGTTGTCTCATTTCTGAAACTTAATCTCTAATGGTTCAGAAAAAAATATATTTATATCATATATATTATATATAAACACACACATGTGCATGCATATACACACACGCATGCACACACACACACACACACACACACACACACACACACTCCTACTAAGACACATAAAGCCACTGTGGCTTTGGTGAATGGCAATCAGATAAGTCATTGTGGGGAGAAAAATAATGAATCAGATGGGTGTCGATGAGATGGTGGCTGGGGTTGAGGGATGACTAGGGAAGAAGTGAACAATTCATGGATCCCTTTGAATTATAAAGAGAAAAGCTTGGTCTTGACTTGGGAAAACAATCACTACATTGATGGTAAAATCATCTTTGGCTTAAGAGATAAACAATAACTTTATACATCAGGAAAACAATTATAGTGGTGCTAGGCAGAAAGCACTAGAAAGAAGAATGTTTTGAAGGCTAATTAGAAGACTCTCATATAATTCCTGAAGGGAGCATAATTAAAACTGAAGCTCTCGAGAATCAAAAGGAATACAAAAGCGAGGATAGAATCAAGGACCAGTAGAAAACACTGATTATAGATGGACTGATTACATGGATGGTACATTTGCCCAGAACCATTCATCACCTAGCCTGAATCCACACTTCAAGGCAGCTTTCATCCTGCCTCCTGATCTTACCAGACTATGATGTAGAAAGAATCATTTAGGCTCAGGTCTTCCTCACTGGACTCAAGCTTCAAGAAAACAGAATGGCATTTTATTCACATAATTCTAATGCTAATCCTCTCTACATGGATCAAAGGAGAGAAGGTCAGAAATGTTTGTGTTGCCTTCTTATCATCAGGGTAGCATATTTTCAATTTCCCAAGTTATGGAATAATATGTCCCTTAAAGAATGGATACATTTTACTGTCATTTGTAAATGACTGCCCATAGTAATATATGTATACATACACTGCTACAGTTTGGGTGTAGATTAAATGTTCCTTAAGGATCTGCTCTGATGAAGGGTTTGGTCTTCAGTCCAGAGCTGGGGGGAAAGCATGGAGATTTTAGTGATGGGACCTACTAGGATGTCCTCAGATCATGGTAGTCTTGAGCCATTTCTCTTGAAATCTCCTCTGAAGTTCTCTCAACAGGAGTGAGCTTGGTCCTGGCCAGGCTCCGACTCCTGGGTCAGGCGGGACACCTGCTCTCCCACATCCTGCCCCCACTGCCCACACAGTGATGTGCCACAACCCTCACTGAAGCTGAGCCAAAGCAGAAACAGGTCCTTAAAATGCCAAAGAATAAGTTACACACACTTCTTTTTCCTTATAAGTAGGCTACTGGAAATCTTTCAATACAGTGATACTGTGTATGATACACACACACACACACACACACACACACACACACACACACACCTATTACTCAGTTAAGACAGCATAGATGAACCTGGATGATATTATGTAAGTGAAATGGTCCCTGAAGCACGAACATGGCGTGATCTCATTTGCATGTGGAATCTAGACAGTAAACTCACAAAACAGGAAACAGATTAGAGGTCACCAGGGCCTGGAGGCGGGGGACACAGAGGGATACTGACCAAAAGAGACAACCTTCCAGTGAAGAGATACATTCTGGAGATTTAATGTACAGCATGGCACCTGTAGTTAATTTTCATTCCTAAATGAAACTTGGGGAAATGCCTAAGAGATTTCCACTGCAGCAAGTTGAGGAAAGTGGAGATGCATCACTGGCTGGGATGGAGTCTCCATGATGCTTATCCAGAGGTCAGAGCAGAATGGAGAACCCTTGAATTGTAGCAAACACTGTCCACCATAACATTTTTCTCTCTCAATGGGTGCCGATTCTGTTTTGTTTAAAATACAGTAGATACACTTACTCACATAATTACTTTATTTGATTTCTTGTCAAATCAATATTGATCCACTCAAATCAATCATGTTGCTTTGTCCTTAAAGGCAATTGTTCAATCTGTATTACTAAAAAGGAATGTTCTAAATTATTTTCTCACACGGATCTTTCCTTTTTCTTTTGAATAGGACATAGTCTTTGACCATTTCTTGATTCCTTTTTGTTTACTTAGATTTCAGTTTCTTACATGCAGAAACTAGTCAATGCAATTTTACTGTCAAACCATACTAGTGCTGTGTATATTTCTTTCTTTTATTTATTTGGGGTTTTTTTGTCAGTCATGGAGCTTGAACACTGGACCTGGGTGCTGTCCCTGAGCTTTTCAGCTCAATGCTAGCACTCTACCACTTGAGCCATAGCATCACTTCCTGCTTTATGTACTTCTGTAATATATTTTTCCTATGTGCACTACATATCTGTAATAAGAAGACTGCTAGATCTGGTTTGGGGACTTAAATTTGCTATTATTAAATGAATGACTTGGGTAAGTTCCTTCATTCCAATAAAATGGACACAGTAATTAGATTCAGACACATCTTAATTAAATAAGTCATGCAAATTAGACTGCTTGATAAATAGTAAGTAATCAAGATAATCTTTTTATTACTATAATTGTCACTAGTATTAATTTTATTTCACTATAGAAGATAATAATCCTGTGAATAATGAGAGCATTACTACACACTTGCTGATAAGATTACTTAAGAGGTGGACAAAGAATTTCACAGAATGAATTTTGAGGACTGTTGTGTAAGCCTGCTTATTCTACAAATACCCGTAGAGATGGAGTAAGTTGTATAGCGTCACTGCCTGTGCAGGGCTGAGCCTTCATCCATGCAAGGCTCTTCTGGCTTCCTGGATAGAGAAAGTTTTACCTGCTTTCTCTCAGTGCTATAAAGAAGAGTGGAAGCTGGAGTTATCCCCAGTGTTCGCTGGGAGACACACTGATGAAAATGTGAAAGGAAGTCTATTTTCTGGACAGTCAATATGGAAGAGATATTTTTCTTTCTTTTTCTCATGAAGGTAATGGAACTTGAACCAAGGGATTCTTTTGTTTGTTTGTCCTTACAGCTGGCACTCTACCACTTGAGCCACAGGCCTCCAGATCTGGCTTTTTGCTGATTAATTGGAGATAATTATATATCAGAGCTAACTTTAAATCTTGATCCTTTGATTTCTATTTCCTGGTTAGAGACATGAGCCAGCAGTGCACAAGACTTTAGTTTCAAAAAGGCAGTAAAGTGCCCTTTTGACAAATACTGACATATATTTGATTTTTCAAAACATTTAAAGATGTTGGCTGCTAGAACATCTTCATAATGAAAGCTTATTTTAATCTCAGAAGTTCTGCTTTCATGGAAATACAAATAAAATTGCCAAAGCCTTTTTTTTAAAAAAAATGTTGGGACAGGAGTTTAGCTTAGTGTTAAAGTGCTTGCCTAGCATGCACAAGGACCTGGGTTCAATTCCTCGGTACCAGATACATAGAAAAAAGCTAGAAGTGTTGCTGTGGCTTAAGTGGCAGATCACTGGCCTTGATTTAAAAATAAAAGTCCAAGGACAGTGCTCAGGCCCTGAATTCAGGACTAGCAAAAAATGTTATTATAAAACAGGGTCTTTAACTGCACTCAAATTTGAGCTTAGGTTATTAATAGATAAGGTCACTTTGCACTTTCACCAATAGGTACTGGTATGTAACCGCTGACACTGATAGGAAGTGACTGTACAAGTTTGCATTGGAGGGGTCTTCTGAGATGGAAGACATGGAGAACACAAGTCTGAGTTCAATGTGACTGCATCCGGTGGGCTAGCCACACCTAAAGCCATCTGCCAGAGGTCCTGAAGGCAGATGGTCTCTAAGGAAGAGAGGCATCTCTGATCAGGCCTAACACTAGGGCAAGAAGGACACATTCCCACCATATGACATCAGCTATGGCCTAACAGCAACAGCAAAACCCTCCTTGGCAGCAAAGAAGTCCCTCTACCAACTATTTGGATTTAGTAGAAGATAACACTAATAGGAACATATCTTTTATTTTTATAACCCATTTTTAAAAGCATAAAGGCACTCATATTTACTCCTATTAAAATATAAACAACATTTGCATGTTTGTCATACCATAGAAGCAAGCTGAGTTTTCCTCTTTTGGCTTAATCCCTGGAATACTATCACCCACCCTTTTTAACTCCATCCACTCATATGTCTGGAGTCACCCCACCTACTTGGGGAGGCTGGAGTAAGTTGTTCATTCAGAGCTCCATTTGTTTTGGGGGCCATAGTTACCATATTGCCTGACTTGCAAAGATCTGGAAACTGTATTCCAGGAACTCAAAACACTGAAGATACAATATGTAAATATATCCAGAGAGAAATACTGGTTTAAATTACTATTGAAATAGAGCCTTAAATATATACATACAGAAAAGCTATTCTCTTCCTGGACTTCCAGCATCATAAACTGCATGCTAGTGTCACTAACAGTAGCATTTATAGAGAAACTCTTTATATATCTAATGTCTAACTTGTTTAAGTTTATGGGATTAATTTTTCCACATTGAACAGCATTCAGTGTTCATTCAAGGTCAAGCACAGTTAACATGTTACAATTTCCTGGAGTTTAGGTGGCATGTGTTAATGGCTTTCATCTCACATGGAGATATATTAATAAGCAATAAAGACAAATAATTGAGAGCAAAAACAAGTACCCTGGTTTCCACATTGACCCAGGGCATGAGCTTGAAGACAGCTATTCTTAAGCTATATTAATTCATTAAAATGCTTGATGGAAGAGCAGTTTGATCTGCTCAGAAGTATAAATTGACTCTCACATGAAGGTTTGGGGTATCTTGCTTTGTACTCTTTTAGGCATTCAGACGAAGCCAAAATGATGTAACAATCCTTATTTCCATGCTGAGATGTCAGGTTAAGGTAGATAACAAAGAGAAAGTAAAACAGGACAAATGCTGTAGAGAAAATAGGCACCATCTTGGACAGCAGATAGGAATGGGAGGTGAGTGGCTTAAAGGATGGGCAGGCAAAACACCGTTTATTCCCCCCAACATCACACAACAAAAAGCACAGCCACTTGTTTCAATCAAACTGATGAGAGCAGGCCTGACTAAAATAAGCAGAAAATGCTTGAGGAAGAATTTGCTGAACACTCACACCTCACATAAAACAGACTTCTTACATTTCCTTAAATCACTTATTTGTTAACCACATAAACACAAGTCTAAACACAGCCATTTTCAAGCTAGGGAAGAATGCAAGTAAGGAGACACAGGAAATGGAAAGTTTATGCTTCGACAAGCTTTAGATCAATATTCCACTTAAGTTATTTAAGCAACCATCACAATTTTCTTCTTGCCTACTTTTAGATTTTGATTAAAATAACGTATTTTTAATAGTGCTGTGATAGAACTCTCAAACTGTTCTGCATATCTGGCAAACACCACACTACTACACACTTCCTTAACCCAAATCCCTTAAAACAATGTTGTACTTATTTATTTTAACATTTTATTTTCTTAATGCACATATAACTGAGCAGCAGTGGCTCATGCCTATACTCCTAGCTACTCAGGAGGCTAAGATCTGAGGATTGCAGTTGAGGCAAGTCAGTCCTGCAGTCCCAGTTAAGTCTGTGAGACTTATCTCTGCTATACCACCAAAAAAAAAATTCTAGAAGTGGAGCTCTGGCCCAAGGGTAGAATGCTGTCCTTAACCTTGAAAGCTGAGTCCCTGATTTCAAGCCCAAGGACTAGTCCAAAAAAATTTTAGAAAGCATATTGGCCGGGAGTTTGGACTAGTGGTAGAGTGCTTGCCTAGCATGCACCAAGACCCGGGCGGGTTCAATTCCTCAGTACCATATACATAGAAAATCAGCCAGAAATGGTGCTATGGCTCAAGTGGTAGAGTTCTAGCCTTGAGAAAGTGCTCAGGCCCTGAGGTCAAGGCCAGGACTGGCAAAAAATCATATATACATATATATATATATATTCCTGTTTAATTTATATACACACTACATATGTTCTCTGAATACTGGAATATTTGAAGATCATGTCTTTCATTTTCAGGAAGGAGACCATCATTAATGGTGGGTTTAATGGTAGCCCTCAGAATGCCATGTGTACACCTTAACTCCCAGTTACCTGCACACAATGAACTTCTTTGTATAAAGAGTCACTGTTGACATAATTAAGGATTTTAAGATGATATCATCCTTGTCAGGGTAAGAAATCCAATGGCAAGGGTACTCACAGGAGACATTAAAAGAGAAATGTGAAAAGGAGAGAAAGGTTTGTGAGGATGTAAGCTAAAAGAGGCATAATTAATTAATTTGAAGGATCCATCCCTAAAGAATTCAAAGGAAGCATGGTCCTGTTAATGCTTTGATTTTGAACTGGTGGCCTACAGTATAAGAAAATCAATTTCTTTTCAACACAATCATAAAAGGAAAAGTTCGATAGAGAAATAGAAATCACTTCTTTTTTTCTTTTTTTTTAAATTGTAATTAGTAAAAGGGTTACATGATATTTACCAGATAGAAGGTGCATTAATTCACATACATTGATACCCTTTCACATGTCTTGGTACCCATTTCCCTCCCCCCCACACCCCCCCACCCATCTTGGTTTTCCCCCCTTCCCTATCAAATTTCAAATATCCAAATACAAATACATCCAATATATCAGATAACAAAGTGAGATACTATAACAATATGAAATAACCAAGGGACAGCAAAGAAATCACTTCTTTAAAAAGAAGCATGCAGAAAGAAAGCCAGATGCTTGTAGTGCATGCCCATAATCATAGCTATTCAGAAGGCTGAGATCCGAGGGTCTCGGTTTGAAGCCAATCCAGGCAGGATGGTCTGTGAGACTCTTCTCTCCAATAACCCACAGAAAGCTGGAAGTGGAGCTGTGGCTCAAATGGTAGAGTGCTAGCCTTGAACAAAAAAAGCTCAGGGATATGCCCACACCTTGTGTCCAAGACCCAGTACTAATACACACACACACACACACACACACACATACACACACACACACACACACACACACACACCACAAAGAAATTCTGAATCTGATGAGCACAATAAATGAAATTTAAAAATGCAATAGTAGGAATCAACCATAGAACTGATTAAGCAAAAAGTTCTGTGAACTCTTCAACAGATGTTCAGAAAGCTGGATACCGACATGCATAACATGAAGTGTGCTCCTTGTTTCTCATGTAAAAATGTTATTAAAACACACACACATTTTGAATTCATAAAGCTCTTAGAAGAAGATGTAGAGGAAAAGCTTCATAACAATGGTCTGGCCAATGAAATTTTGAAGATGACACTAGCAACAAAATTTTAAAAAATATGTTTCTGTAGAGCAAAACAAATAAAACAAAAGAAAACAGGGTCCCACAGAATAGAATACAATATTTGCAAATTATATATCTGAAATATATATATGAAATATATACAAATGCCAAAAATACATAAGAATTTATGACTTAATGGTAATATTAATAATAATAATTCTATTATTAAATGGACAAAGTACTATAATATATATTTTTCAAAGAAGATTTATGATCAATAGTTATACAAAAAAATCTGCTTATCATTTGCCATTACACAACAGAAGATAACTTATCAAAATGTCAAAAAATAAGGGTTGTAGAGGATGTGGAGAGCAAGGATCCTTACATATTGGTGGTGGAAATATAAATTGGTACACCCATGTGTAAAGAGTGAGAGGAATCTTCAGATGTCAAAAAGAATGACATTACTCCATTCGTAAGCAAATGGAAAGACTTGGAAAAAAATCATATTAAGTGAAGTAAGCCAGAACCAAAGAAACACAATATCTATCAACAGGATGGTGACTATATCAAGTTGCGCTATGCTTACCCAGATGGAATATTATCAGCAATGAAAAGTGAATGAAACACAGCTATACACAGCATGAAACACTTGGAAAGAATTTCAAGGATAAAGAAGCAAATTGTTTAAGATAGAATTGCTTAGAGAGAATATATTGGTTTTCTAATGACCCCAAACCATAAATCCAAGTAATATGCCATAGAAGGTAATAGTAATTTCTATATAAAAGTGGCTATGACAGAGGGAAACAAAATCCCTAGTATTAAGTTGAGATCTTGGAAATGGCACTGTGGCTCAAGTTGTAGATAGCTAGCCTTGAGCTTAAGAGGTCAGAGACAGTGCCCAGGCCCAGAGTTCAAGCCCCATGACCAACAAAAAGAAAAAAAAAATGTAGATCTTAGAGAAACACATTCAGGGGGTTAATAGCAATTTTAGCCTCTAGTTTTTTTTTCATATAAAAAGGTGAATTTATTGGGGGAACTACATGTTGAATTGACCGGCCAGGGACACAGTCCAGACTAGGGAGCTGACACTGTTACCCCGAGTGGCTCTCACTCTGGATTTTTAAGGGCAAAACCCTTGCGGTTGAACCTGGCGGCACACACATGGCCAATGGGATAGTTACATACACAGAGGGACCACAGCCAGCCCCAGCCACACTCAGGTAGCCAATAGGGTTACAGCCCAGTGTTTGAATTTACCCATCACCTTAGTAGGAGTTAGTGCAAATTGGGCAGGTCTCCACACAAAGCAGGCCCCCCTCCACCCAAGCGGATATCCTTCCTCATGGGGGGTGGGGATAAGGTTGCCCCTCCCTAGAAGGGCAAAGATGGCTGGGCTGCTTTACCATTGTTGACCTTACACAATGGGGCGGGGAGCTCTTAGCACATTCAAGATGGTGCCAGTCTTTGCTCCCCTTAACATTCTCCCCTTTTCTTTTAGCCTAGTCAAATCCTGACTCATTTACCTCAGTACAAATGGGGTTATACTGGGTTCATAGAATCATCAGTTTTATAACTCTGATCCTCTTTTTTATACTAAGGACATCATTGCATTAATTACACATGGGCCAATCAACAGTAACATTAAAATAAGCACCAGTGGGCCAATCATGGCTGAGGATCAGGGAAGTTGCCCAGGGAGACCAGTTGTACAACCTCATTCCATCCTTGGGAATCCTGTCTCTCCCTTTCTCGCTTATCTAGTCTCCTTTTTATAGCTGCTAGGCTATCTTTTATTACTCCAGTGTGGTTCACCCAAAAGCAACATTCTCTAGGAACAATATATCTAGTCCTCTTCTGTTCTGGAGTACAACTTCAGCTAGGGACCCCAATGAGTCAGTGAGCTTGTCGATTAACTTATGTATACATCTTAGGTCACCATCTGTTTGGGACCGAAGAATGTCAAAGTCCATTTCTCTGGGAGTCTCAAAGTCCAGGATCCTCACACGCTGTCTTCACCTAGGAGTGATGAACCCAGGAGCTCTTTCCTGCTCCCTTCACAGTGGTTGGAGTGTTGGGAATCACAATGTAGGTTCACTTGAGTGCAGGATACTGGGAAACCAGACAATGAACATGTCCCCAAATCAACGTGTAAGGCCTGTAAGGACTGGATTGAATCATGGTTAACAGCACCAGCTGAGATAACACATGGCTTGGGGTGCCAACAATTGTTATCAGACTCGGGCAGACAGCATTCTTTGGTTTGGAGGGGCATACAGCGTGCCCTCCCAGTTCTGCACCCAAGAAAGCCTTCACAACTGGGAAGTATGTGGCAAAGCTTAACAATCCCTCAGGTGGGCACAAAGAAAAGTTCCACATCAGTGTACCAATCCTGACCCAGCTTGTATTAGCCTCTATTTTTTAAGCTGAACAATACATTAATGAATATTGTCCAGTACTTTGAAACAATATTTCACCATGTTGTTTTGCTTCACAACTAACATATATGCCACATAAATTCTTCACACAGAAATTACTGGAAACTTTTGGGAGGGGCCTGTAATCTTAGCTAATCAGGAAACTGAGATCTGAGGATCATGGTTCAAAGCCAGCCTGGGCACTAAAGAACATGAGCCCCTTATCTCCAATTAATCACCAGAAAGCAGGAAGTGGGGCTGTGGCTCAAGGGGTAGGACAGTAGCCTTGAGTTGAAGAGCTCAGGGACACTGCCCAAGCCCAAAGTTGAAGCGCCATGGCCACAAAAAAGAAAGAAAGAAAGAAAGAAAGAAAGAAAGAAAGAAAGAAAGAAAGAAAGAAAGAAAAGAAGAAAGAAAGAAAGAAAATATTGGAAACTTTTATGTGTGGTATTGAGGTTTAAAGTCAGGACCTTATGCTTCTTGTATAGGTACCTTAGCCACATCTAGGCTATTGCTAGGTTTCTTGTTTTTTTTTTGTCAGTCAACTTGAACTCTGGGCCTGGGCGTCGTCCCTGAGCTCTTCAGCTCAAGGCTACTCCCTACCCTGAAGCCACAGTGCCACTTCCTGGAATTGGTTATTTTTTATAGGGTCTTGTGTTTTGACTGGGTCTGAGCCAGTCAAGCCATCCCAATGTGGCAGAAAAAACAGGTAGGTACCACAGCACTCGGCTTTGTCCACTGAGATAACTTCACAGACTTTTAGTCCCAGACTGGCCTGTGCCTGCCTCCCATACAGCTGCGATGACAAGTGTTCAATGCCAAACCCAACTATTGGCTGCAAAGCATTTTCACATGTCTGTCTGGGATGACCTCAAACCACCATCAGTTTTCTAGGTAGAAAAGTTGATAGAAAAATTGGAAGTCAACAGAAGTGCTGACAAAAATTCATTGTTTCTAAAGGGAGAAAGAAAAATTGCAGATGAGAAATGCCAAAACATCACTTGGAGTAATGGAATGGTGAGTTTTAAGAACTACAGTGACTAGGTCTAACTGGATGCAACATAACCCCAAATTTGTGGAACTCAAAACCAGTCATCAGCTCACTTACTTTCCCAAGATAGAAATCTTTGATTTAGATCAATCAAGTGATTGATGTAGATCAAGACTGTTTTACACTGAGAAAATGCAGCAGAAGAAAACTGAGGACAAACACAAGCAGGTTCTCCAGGCTTCAAACTATCCATATGATTCGTCAATGTCATTAATTAATGCAATTATTCTTCCAGAAAAATATTTACCAAACTTCTGTTTAAAACAGAAATAGGTGAGAAAGGTATAATCTTTAAAAATCTTTTCAAAACAATAGAATAATCATCAGTGTCCTGATATCACAGCCTTCTCCAAATTAATGTTCCATATGTCTTCATCTGTTTTTCCCCCTGCTTTGTGGCTTCTGCTCTACAAAACTCAAGGTATCACCCAGAAAAGCTGTCATCCTCAAAGCCTCATTCTTGGGCTCATCAGTCCTGTTGGGCATCTGCTCTCTAGAGGCCAGAGGCCAGTGAGGCGCTGTCATATGGCCAGGCTTGCTGCAAAGAGCACAGATTAGAAATACAATGGGCCACATCTTTTTCCATGAGCCACCCTCACACAGACTCCAGGAGCAAGCTTCCACACTGGTGACACCATGGGATCCCAAATTACACTCACACTGTGTCATCAGACAGCTGTGAACAACAGCTCAGGCAATAGGGCATTTTCAGACATCTGCTTTCTGCTACATGAGGCAGAAAACTGAAGAAGGAGGCAGTGATTCTATGACTCAATAAGCAAATACCTCCTGCCTACTCTCCCATTCTTGGTTGACAAGGGGAATCAACTGGTTTCTGCTTGGTATTTGGACTCCAAGCAGTACCCCTCCTTCTCTCTCATATGCAGCAAGAGGGTTTGCCTCACAAAGACTGCGATTTTTGCTACAGAGGCAGATACAATCCTATTGAGACACTTGGTCCAGATCTTCCTGTGAGGTTTATCCCCTGCCACCCAGAATACAGCTCACAGCATCGCCAGGATCCCACCGTCCTCTCATAGGCTGAATCCTCCTCTCTCCAAACAGAGAATGCCCCACAAAGGGGTTTTGTTTCTCTGCTAGATCCCTGTGATATTTAAATGTTTTCCGCCCACAAAAGGTGTGTTTTACACATTTACACCAAGAACAGGGGTAAGGAACTTTGTAAGCACTTGGGGTTTTGTGTGTGTGTGATAAGCACTCGTATGTTGCAGCCGTGTCTTGAGTTCTGAGCCTGAATCCATCTAACCTTTCCAATATCACGTCTAACTTATTTGAGTTTAATCCTCTTTCATGTCCCATGTGAATCCAGAATGTTCTGTCAACAAAAAAAGAGGAAAACAAGTACATAATCCCCAGCATAAATTCTAAATAATTGATAGCTGACTAAGAGTGAGAAACTATGTAAATATGACTGACAAAAATCGACTTCTTGCCCCATTTTATTACATTTCTGCTCAAATGAAGAATTATGCTGTAGATACTGAATTATGCTATGTAATTCAAAATGAAGGAGAAAATTATGGTTTTTTAAAAGCTGTGAACATCAGGTTAGCTGGCTCAAGTATAGATTAATACTTAGGAAAAGTCCTTTTTTCATTGAGCAAATCTAATGGCTAGACTGAAAATATGTCTTCTTGAAATATAATAAAGCTTAATGTAATAGATATTTATATATAGTATTTTCTGATACAACACAACCATCCTTTTATAACCAAATGCATGAAAATTTGGTCATCTATAGATACCTCATCTTCATTTACAAACAAGGAGACTGGACCTGTTGCAGAAGAGCCCTCTAGTTTAAAGTGGGTAATGTGCTTTGGCCTTTAGTGTCCAAGGAAAAGAAAAGCAAAGCAAGCTAGGGGTTGGTGACTCACGCTTCTGATACTGTCTACTCAAGGGGGAGATTTGAGTTGTGTAGCTTGAAGCCAGCCTGGGCAGTTAAGTCTGTAAGAGTCTAGTCTCAATTAACCACCTAAAAATCAGCAGTGGAGCTGTGGCTCAAAGTGATGCACTGACCTTGAGCACAAATTTTTAGGAGAGTGTCCAGGCCCTGAGCTTGATCAAGCCCCACAACTGACAAAAAAGAAGGAGAAGGAGGAGGAAGCAGAAGAGGAGGAGAAGGAGGAGGAAGAGCAAAAGGAGGAGGGGGGGAGGAGGAACAGGAGAAGGAGAGGGAGGAGGAAGAATAGAAGGAGGAGGAGGAGCAGGAGCAGGAGGAGGAGTGGGAGGAGGAACAGGAGGAGGGGGAGAGGAAGAGGAACAAAAGGAGGAGGAGAAAGAGGAGGAGGAGGAGGAGGACAATGACGACAACAAATGCTAGGCTGGGGGGGAATGGAGCTGGGGGAAGGGGGGCTTGGTCTGCCATATAAATCCAATTTTTGGCGCCATATATTTACAAAGGAAAAGCTACAGAAATCATGAAATATTTTTTCTCCACATTTACAACAGGAACCTGGAAGACTGAATGCTGATGTGTGGCTGAGAAGCAGAATAATTTTTAGGGGAAAGGTGAGGGCACGGCAGCAGGCAGGTGGGTAGGGATGGGGAAAGAAACACTAGGTCTCAAACAAGCCCATTCCATCATGCTGGGTATAACTGGGCTCCCCTTGCCATGGAGATTCCAGCGTGACTGAGATTTCTGAAAGCATGGAGAGCTGTGTGCATGTGCAACCATGACAGGTATTGTGCATTTGCAATCTGCATCAAGGTTATTGTGTGGATATATCTAAAGAGTTGGAGTGTCCCAGAGAACAGAATGAGGAAGTGCCAATAAAAGCTGAGGAAATGAGGAATTTATCTGAAGAAGTAGGCAGGGTACAGGTTACCAGAGTCATGGGAAGCAGCTATGATTTGTGTAAGTTGTGGATCAATATTTAATTAACCATATTAAATGCAAGGATCTCACTGTACAGATATTAGATTTTCAAGATGTGGTAGAAAAATAAAGTCATCCTGCGCTCTAAAGCTTTAAAAAGTCAGACTCTCTCTGTACAAATACTTAAAAAATAATAATCAAATTTAAAATAAAGAATAAACTCCTCCTTTTGCCCCTCACTTTTCATTAAGGACTATATTTGCTATGTCTCCTTTTTGAAGAATTGAATTTCTGAATTGTATGAAAGTTTTGTCACATGGTAGTTAGTTTGATTTTGACATTTTTTTTGGCAAAACAAAATGTATTTTAATATTGTATCTGACTCATGTAAAAGCTTCTTTTACATCAGAAGCTATATACTTTAATTATTCGTGGCTCAATTTCATGGCTTATTCTGGACCATCATGATCTTAATTAAAGGTTTTGGGATGACCCACATAACGGTTCTCTGCTCTAACCTCTGTAATTCTGGAGTAATTAAAGGGCCTGGGAATTTTTAGACACTCCTCATGTGATTCTGATGTGCACACACAAAAAAATGACAACCTGGCACAAGAACAGGCCTGAAGACCAACAGAATAGAACTGAAGACCCAGAAATCAACACACAGACCTATGGCAACCTGATCTTTGATAAGGGACCAAAAAAATAGAATGGAAGAAAGACAGCCTCTTCAACAAGTGGTGCTGGCAGAACCGGTTAAGCAACTGCTGAAAACTAAAGTTGGATCCATCTATGTCACCCTGCACCAGGATTAACTCCAAATGGATCAAAGACCTCAAGGTAAAAATAGATACACTGAAAACTTTACAAGATGGAATGGGAGATGCATTAGGTCAATAAAGACCCAGAAACACAAAAAATCAAAGACAGTTTGGATAAATGGGACTGCATTAAACTACAGAGCTTCTGTATGGCAAAGGACATAGCTAGCAAATTAACTAGAAAGCCTACAGAGTGGGAGAAGATCTTCACTAACCATACAACAGACAAAGGCCTCATCTCTAAAATATATCAACAGCTCAAAAAAAATGAATCTCTCCAAAACTAATCTCCAAAGAAACAACCATCCCATTAAAAGATGGGCCAAAGACGTAGAATCTTCTCTGAAGAAGAAATCAGAATGGCCTATAATAGACACATGAAGAAATCCTTGACATAAAAGAAATTCAAATCAAAATAACTCTGAGATTCCACCTCACTCCAGTTAGAATGCCATGATCAAGAAATCTAATAACAACAGATGCTGGAGGGGATGTGGCCAGGAAGGATCACTACTACACTGTGGGAGTGCAAACTCATTCAACCACTATGGAAAGCAGTATGGTGGTTCCTCAAAAGACTAAACATACAACTCCCCTGTCACCCAGCAATTCCACTACTTGGCAATTACCCAATGGTCCAGAAACAAGGACATACTAAACCCACTAGCACAATGATGTTCATTGCAGCACTATTTACCATAGCAAAGATATGCCCATCAGTTGAAGATTGGATCAGCAAGATTTGTTATTTATATACAATGGAATTCTATGCTGCCATCAGAAAGAACATCATGGCCCCATTTGTAAGGAGATGTCTGGTCCAATTTGGTCTATAATAGCATATAGTTATTCATTAATACTAAGTAGATTCATATGCAGATTTATACATAAACACATGCCTGCATTCCTCTTGAATAAATATATAAGTTAAGCTTCTGTTTTGGTGGTGGTGATGGTAGTGGAAGCAAAGCACTAGGCCTAGAACACAGGCTCTACCATTACAACAACATTTTCTAGCCCTTTTTATTTTAGTTTTGAATAAGGTGTCTTATTTATGCCCTAGCCAATGCACCTTGATCTTCCTATTTATGCTATCTGTATAGCTCAGATGACAGGTATAGGTTACTATACCCAAATATTTATTGGTTGACATGGGGTTTCCAGATCTTTCAGCTCATGTTGGCCTTGAACTGCAATCCTTTAATCTCCAGTTCTTGATTAGCAAAGTCAGTGTGTACTAAGCATCTTACTAAGTGGATGTGTCTCCTCAAGTATGATTTTACTTCCCATCAGCAGGATGAAAATAACAAGGTATTAAGGATGACAGGAAAATGCACAAAATGCAAGATACTTGGTTCCTAAATCACTGAGTAGGCGAGAGCTTCTTATTGTTTGGGAATACCCACCTAGCACTGTTAAGCCAGAAATAAGTTTTTCTCGTGTTTTCGTATATCTATTACATTTGCAGTTCAACCTATCTCCAATAAACTAAGCAGAATTCCATTAAAGCTGTACATTTGAATCTAGCAACTAACTACATGTCTTGTAATTAACTTATAGTCAATGAAAATCGTAGCAAAAATCACCAAATATGTTGAAAAGGAGGATAGAGAAGAGAAAAGGGTTAAGAGAGGATAATATGGATAAAGTGAATTTGATGGAAGCACATTAGATGAATGTTGCAAAAAAAAGCCACAGCAAAAAGCTCTTTGAAATATTAATTTATGCTAATCAGAAAAAAATCAAAAATAATTTAAGCATTGAAACAATTTTAGATGTCGTTAACATTTATTTATTTATTCAATTATGTAGAAATAAAATGATCCTCACTGAATTTTTGCTGAATGAGTTGCATCATGTAATCCTCACCATAAATGACCCTGAGACAGAATGGTTTATTCAATTTCTTGCTTTTAGATTGCTTCCTGCTGATACTATCTTTCCACTGAATTTAATATGCAACGTCTGCACACCTATTGGAGATCTAACCTGTGCTGCACTAGGATCACCCAGAGGGCTTGCTGTAGTCAGATGTCTGGGCCCAGTTCCCAGACTTTTTGATTCGTTTGCATTTTTAACAGCTTCCCCAGGTGAGTCTGAAGCTGGTGGTATGGGAACCACACTTGGAGAACCACTGACACAGAAAATCAGAAAAATAAACTTAGTAATGTTTTTTTTTTTTTGAACAAGAGAAGCAAGACCCTGAAAGACGACACTCAGGCCTCATAAATGAACCAAGTAAGTTGCATTTACATGGACAGCCCTGGATTTCTATTTTGGCTGTGGATGCACCGGGCCTTGAGGGAGTGGGTTCTTCATTTGCTTCCAGCTTCTCATGGAATCGTGGCAGGTCATCTACTCTTTCTGGAGTAAGAAACTCCTCTATAACCAAAATCAGTAAGCAGTCCAGTCTCTGTTTACCATTTCTAGGATGGCAACTCATTCTTTCCTTGCCTTCAAATAGTTGAATCAAATGGGAAATAGTTTAGATGGAAAGAGTCTAGTTACAGGTTACGTAAAACAATACAGATTTTAAGATCTTAACTTCGACATAGGATAATAAAACCACCTTAGCTTTCCTTAACATTTATTTTCTTTCATGAATTATTCAAAATAACAGGATGTAAAGAAAATAGTTTACAAAGAGCCCAAAAAGCATTATTTATAGTAGGATCAGTGAGCATGCTGATGATGGAAAGAGTCAGGACTATGGTTGCTACTGGTGAGTTGAGTCAATGGCTGATAACCTGGACATAAAAGAAAAAGGTACCCTCCACTGGTGCTTGTAATATTCCACACCAAATAATGTACGCCAACTGACCCAACTAAAGACTAACTCACTAGCCATTCACACACTAATTATTCATAGTCTGACTTCTATATAGTCAGTGCATATTTCTCTTCTTAAATTATTAGCCCACTATCCACATTCCATGCCCTATTTTTATTGTGTCCTATATTTTAATTGAAATAATCCCTCTGCCATTTTCAAATTTCATATCAATCATGTTTCTTTCAGAAGTGAGGCCAGCTGCCCATCAACACGTCAGCCTTTCTGGATTTGGCTGCTTCCTCTGAGTAAACTCAGTTGATTATATTTGGTGACATTGCTAAAGTGTTATTACATCCGATGCAAAGACATATGACACAGAAGTCATACCAAGGAATCACATGAGTAGGCAAATTTCTACTATAAAATGCATTCCCTTTATGATAGGTGAGCAATGTTAGAGTAGGTGCTTTGAGTCTTTGTGATATTCTATTTCCTACCATCTTTCTCCAAAAGATTTAGTACCCACTGAAGATACTTAAAGATCAATTATTGATCAGGATTCAGATATCATGCTTTCATTCACTATTTATTACTTAGCATTCTTCTTTCAAAAGAAAAGAATCTTCAAAAATAAAATCACCATATTCTTCTACCTTTACTTTGTAGTCAATGTGTTTTAATCTGTTATTATAACTTTAGTGCTAAGATTACTCAAATTCCATGGATTATATTCACTTAATGCCAGTTCCTAAAGATAGACACATTCTTTGGTTATGGGTGGTATTTAGTTGTTAAATTATATGATGGATTTTCATTTTAAATGATTTTGAAATTTCCTATGACAAAACATTTCCGTAATTTAAGTACCCAAAAGAATGATTACTCATTTGATGGGAAGCTCAAGCTCACACTATCTGGGATGGGGTTCTTGGAAATATTAACACAGTATGATTCTACCTTTGATAATCACTTGCATTTCAATTTCATTTTAATGGAGTTTATTTCAGGGCACGCTATTAATATAAAATTGCTAATGCTGAGAGCAAAGTGTTCTTAAAAATTAAAAATAACCAGAATCTTACAACCCTTATATGACCTTTCTTTTTTTCATATATTTTTATTATAATTAATAGAAGGGTTACATTACACCTTTCTTTTTTCAAATAAGTTACCACTGTTTGTTTTACCTTGTTGAAATAGTAACACAAATATTATTTGTTGTTTTCAACTACCAAGAAGTAACATTATTTAGATTTTCAGACATATATTTGAAGATATATAGGATTTCACAGTATGTACGATAAAACCACACCCTATCACAGATTGTTTTCAACTATTGCTTAGTCTGTATGAAGACAGTAATACGAACTGTAACCCAAAGGTAAAGAAGATAGAATATAAGGAAATGAACAATTTTCCCATTTGTGGTCCTCCCACCTCAAAGGGCATCTACATATTTTCTGAATTTGCGCTCAAAAATATCAAGCTCATAAAAACAATTGTGGGTAAATCTGGAGTTGAGATTATTTATTTTAAAAATGAATTTACAGATTCAGTTGTTGTATATGTGCCTGCATCTCACACTGTATTTTTAGTAACCTTTTATATCAGCACAATCCTACCAGACAACCCTCTTCAATGAATATATTCCTAGAACTGTACTGTGTAGTTACACCATAATTTAATTAGCTAGTCCCATATTGCTTGACGGTTTTATTATCTCATTTTTTTCTTATTGCAAGGAATAGCATAACATTAACTATTTATGTAATTGTGGACATGGGTAAAATGTGAATTTAGAATAACTTCCGAGTAGAGTCAATTGGTGGGTGAAAAGATCAGAGTTTCTTTTATTTTTGAGAGATATTGACAGTATGTATGAGTCATTTCATCCCCTAAGACCCTAATAACATTGAAGCAGCAAGACTTTGAGCCCTGCTATATTCCAGCATGACAGGAAAAAATGAAGTTTAATTCTTTTAAATATTATACTGAAAAATATTACAAATCATCCATTTTTCAGTAGCCATCTCTTTGTAAATATTATTGAATGTTATGCCTTTTCTGTGAGATTTTATACAGAAGGAAATTAGAACTTTAGCTGTTGAATAAGATAATATTTTTCCTGGTTTGTTATTTGCCCTTTGATTGCTTATGATGCATTTTCCACATGAACTCAAATTGATTACTCTCTATATTACTTACTGGTTAGAAACACTTTCTCATTATACTAAAAATAATATTTTAGAAACACTGGTAACATTATATTTTAATACTCTTATAGTTGTATTTAAGCATATAATCCTTTGTTAACAGATGTTTGATATAAAGAATGGATAGCTCTAGCTAATTTTTTCCTCAAATTTCTAGCCTGGTGATCACAACAATACAAATTCAATTGTCCAGACTAATTTGAAAGGCCACCTGCATTCTACACCAAATTTTCATGTCATTAATTCATCTCTTAGCTAATGTACAAGCACAGTTTTCATCAGTGTAATTTACCTATCCTCTGCCTTTATAGAGTTAAGGATTTGGGTTCTAGAATCACATATCCTGGACTCAAACCCTGGGCCTAGGACTTCCAGTGGCACTTTTAGACAGTGAATATAACCTCTCAGTATGTTCATTTCCTATTTGTAATGCAGAGAATAACAACTCATCCACAGGGATGTCTGTGAGCACAACTGATAGAGTTCAGGCAGAATCATGTCTGGTGTTTGGCAAATGTTTAAAAGAGGTTAGCATTTCCTTTCTGGGAAGTTGTTCAAACAATTCTGAATATCAAGATGGACTGCCAACTTTCAAACTTTCTGTTGTAGGATCTTCTAAGATGGACACTGGTAACCTGGGACTCCTCCATTTATGCCTTGGTAGCATCCTCTCACTTTAGACAGGAGCGACCTGAAAACCAGAAGGCCACTGACCTGATGTGATACAGGAATAGAAGTTGTGTGACATTCAGAGGTGGGTCACAGAGGCTGTTCTTCCATCCCTGTAGTCTCTCCTTGGATCACTGCATCTGGAGAATGCCAGCCACCATGTTGTAAAGACATTTAAGCGGCCTGTGGAGACGCCACAGGAAGGAACTGATGTGGTGCCTCCTGACAACAACCTCTGTCCAACAACCACAGGAGGGAGCCAGCCATCTTGAAAGGAAGCAAATTTACCAGCCATGGCAAGCGTTTGAATGATAGCAGCCATCTCTGCAACCTCAGGAAGAAATCAAGTCTGCAACAACCCAACTCCACTACACACAGCTTCTAATACTGAGAGACGGCATGAAATAACATGTTCATAATCTGCTGCTTTAAGTCACTATGTTTGACAAAAAATGTACTCACTACCTTATGTAGGTAACTGTAAGCCTTCTTGAGGATAAAATTAAGATTTAAAAAAAAGTCATCATGTTTGGTTAACCTGGTAAGCTGCAATACATGGTTTATACTCTTTCCTATTCACTTGCTCCTTGGAAAGCATTGAATTGGGAGATTCATTTATAGAGACTTTCCTCCTTCACAATATTAAATCTACCCATTTCATAAAAGCAGAACTACTTTCTTCCCACCAATTTTAAATATATATATATATATATATATATATATATAAGATCTCTTAAGTTTTATGTCTCTGGGCCTCACATATTTCTCTAATTACTTGATTTTATTCTAAAGATTTTACCAATAGTATCCATTTCAGTGCAATTGTTTTTAAAATTAATTTTGTATCCAGCTAGCTTAGTGAATTCTATCATTTTTCCTAGCAGCTAGATAATTGATCATTTGGGATTTTTCAAAAATGCACAATCATAGTTGTCTATAAAACAATGATAATTTTACTTTATATTTTTCTTTTTATGGCCACTTCATTCTCCTTTGTAATTGCACTGGCTGAAATAACAAATTTTAAAAATATATAGTATGGTAGAAGTCCAATGTATTTATCAGTTTAGTATTTCCACTATTCTAAATATTATTATAAAGACTATTGCTTTCCAAATTTGGGTTGAAAGTCTCAATTTTTCATCTTCTGCCATTTTATATTAATAGACATCTGATTAATTAAAAATTTAAATTGTGCCAAATTGACTTGATTTCAAGTTCTTAGTAATGTGACTAAAAATGCAAGAGTTGGTAGTAATGTTTTTATAGTTCATTATCTTTCATTTATTGTTCTGAATCCTGGCTGACCTTCAACAAAAGGACTTAATTATCTCCCTAACCCTACAGAAAGAATTCAGAGGTATAGAAATAAATAAAAACATGCCTCTAAATGAAAAACAGTGAAATTGAAAACGAGTGACATCTTGACATTGCTTAGGAAAAGAAAATCTTACAAAATAATCCTTTCTTTTAACAACTCTGAAAAGTAATACAATTTCTAAAGTAAGTTGAAAAACAATTTTCAAGATGAAACTGGAGAGACAGGAAGCATCTTGGAGACCGGGGGAAAATGAGAAAGCTATACTGCCTCTGATAAATTGATTTTTAATAATGTTAGGAATTTGTACACCTTCTCTCTTTGTTATGCGGCACTGAGGGAACAGCAAGCAGATGTTAGATACCCTCCAAGAGTTTCCAATTTCTTTATTATAGCCTCGTGAAGGATGAAAAGCCAGAAAACAACCAGGTAATTCAACAAATTCATTGTCACCTAGAGTTGCTTAGTGTCCATTTTTTTTCCTCCCCCCTCTCTAACAGATCAAGTAGTACTTGTACAGAAGGCATAATTTTGCATTGGAGATGCTGCCTTGTACAGATTTTAATTCTAGAAACTGGATCTTGTACATAAATGATAACCCTGCTTTAGAAGACCCTTGTCTGGGCTTTACATGCAAATGTTATGCCAATATTTTCCAAAGTGATTTATTGCAACTCCAGATTTATATGAAGATTTGAAAAACACTAGCAGAGTCACCTCACACCAAACACTGCAGGATTTATGAGAGCACAGACTGAGACAGTAACATGTAGGCTGGGGCTTAACTTGGAACCAGGGATGTACTCAGCTCGAAGATGCATTTCAAAACTCAACATCTGTTCTGAGCATGATGAAAAACAATAGCTTTGGGAAACTGGAGTGGTTTTAATACTAATTTCAATGACTCAACCTAATGCAGCTATAGGTTTCACATGGATAGGGTAAGAACAAGCGAAGATGATCTAACTCAGGCATGTGTGATGGTTGAGACCCTGCTGATTTGGAATCCATACTCGGTATTCAATAAAATATTCTGTATGGATACTCAGTTACATCCTGCAAAAGCACTGTGTCAGATTTGCTGCACTGTTATAGCAATAACAGGAAGGGAGGAGAGGGGGAGAAGAGGAGAGAGGAGGGGGGAGACAAGCTGTGAGGGCAAAGGAAAGAGAGGGGAGAAGAAAGGGGGAGAGTAGAGAGAGGGGAGGGAAGAACAGAGGAGAAGGCTAAGATTTTCAATAAACTATACCATAAATATAATTCAAAAGTTGAATTATCTCATTCTTTGTGGGACTGAAATAGAATATCATGGTTGAGGAAGGGAGAAAAACAAAGAAATAAGATTCTAGAGACTTGGAGGAGGGAACATGATATAGAACCCAGAGTACTGGATGTAGGTTCAAGGAAACTAGATCAAGAATCCAGAGCCAGGTGCTTTCCTAAAGCACATATTCTCCCATTGAGATATACTTCCAGCAGGAAAAACATGATTCTAAAACAAAATGAACAAACACACCCAACAATAACACATATACAGACCAA
The DNA here is from genome assembly GCF_031878675.1 of Megascapheus bottae. Taxonomy (NCBI): domain Eukaryota; kingdom Metazoa; phylum Chordata; class Mammalia; order Rodentia; family Geomyidae; genus Megascapheus; species Megascapheus bottae. The sequence goes on from NC_143519.1 coordinate 11,162,462, forward strand.
AGAAATTAACTGGACAATTAACTGGCTTGTTTTAATTTACCGAGATCTTCAGGGAGAAAAAATGCAATGGAAAGTATATGTTCTATTTAATGTCACAACCAGAATTGTGTTTCATTGTACAAGTTTCGTTATTGATTAGTACTCTTTTAAGTACTGAGACATTCTCTCAGCGCCTCTGAATGTGATACAATCGCAGCCCTCAATGTTATGGGACTAGCCCTCACCTCCTGATGCAGAGTAATTGGGCTTACAGTAATGGGTTCTCCACTTAACTCTAATGGATTTCAAATGTCACACCTCTCTAGATGGTCTTCTCTTTGGCAGAATCCATATCCAACACCCCTCAATTTTCCACTGAGTGCAATTTGCAAGGCAGCAAAGAAGTAAGGGTTAGTAGTATCCCGTGACATGGGAGTATCTGGGGAAAACACCTCTTCCCATATTGTTGCTGATTCAGTTGGTAAGAAATCTCTGACTTCCCATTGCTGATATTTATACATATTTACTTCTTCTACAAATATTTACTGAATGCTTAAGAGGTTGCTAGATATACAGAATAAATATAATTCATGATCTTTGCTTGAAATAAACTGAAGTCTACAGGAAGATACTAGTAGCTAATATTAATAATAACCCTACAGTGTGTAAGCTCTGAGCTGGAAAGCAGATGGAGGGTGCCCAGCTTCTGCTGGGGGAAGGAAAAGAGTGAAGAAAGGAAAGTATAAGTAAAGTAACTGAAGAGTCATTTAACTGAGGACTTACGGGAGATCAATGAGAAAGTAATGCATCCAAAAGAAGCAGAAGACGGGACTATTTCCCACACATAGAGTATGCATAATTCTGTTGTATAAGAACAAAAGGAAATTGGTATCATTTTTCTGAGTACATGACAAATTTCCATTAATGTTAACTAGCTAGGAGCCAGTCAGGAAGAAGGAGATTTTATTAGTCCCTACATATAGTTCCAAACTTTTCCGTATTTCCCAACTTGTTATGTTCAAATAGGTGTACTTTCACCAGGCTACCAGCTTAATAGATGAAACTGAACTTCAACTGATCATTTCAGGAGGCCTGAGTATTAAGCGAGGTAGATAAAAGACCCAACTGAAGTACAAATGTCGTTGGAATGAAAGGTGAACCCTAGTGTGGTTTTGTTGGCCACTTCACTGTGTTTTACCACAGCACAGAAGCTCTGGCAGAGAAACTTAGGGAAGAGAAGGCTATATCCACTGTGTCTGTGTAATTATGCATAACATATGGCAGCCTAAAACAATGTAGCTGTTTTGTCTCATCACTTCTGCAGGTCAGAAATCCAGGTATAGCTTCTCTGCATTCTGTTTCGGGGGTCTCTTATGGGACACAGGTGTCAGCCAAAACTGAATCTTATCAATAGCCTCAACCAAGGAATCCTTTTGACATACAGTTATACAGTTACTTAAATAATGACATATCCAGTAATGATATCAAACTAGGTAGTTACCCAAATAATGACATATCCAATAGCAACATCAAGTTATGTAGTTATCCAAAGGATTCCATTTCTGGCTGATTCTTGGCAGGAGGTAGCTTCTCAGCTCCTCGCCAGAGGGCCCTTCCCAGCTGGGCGGCTTACTACATCAAAGCACACAAAGAAGGCAATGCTTCTGCTACCAACATATGATCTCTTCTAACCTAACCATGGAAGGCGCACCCTCTTACACTACCATACCACACAAATTAGAAGAAACCTACATGAATAGCATTTGTCTGGAATGACTGGAGGCCAAAAAGAGACTTTGCTTTAAAGACTATTTTTATTGTCACTCAGACAATGTTCAATGTTCTAAAGTGTCAGCATATTTATTTTCAAATGTTCAGCAGGAGTTCTTTTTTTTTTTCTTTGGGCTTTTTGTCTGCTTTTGTGGGGAGGGTGGCAGTACTGGGAATTGAAATCTAGGGCTTGCAGTTGCCAGTACACGAATCATTTGAGTCTTGTCTATAGATCTTTTTGTTTTTATTTTCCAAACAGCATCTCACATTTATTTGTTTGTTTGTTTTGTTTATAGCCTGTATCCCAATCCTCATGTTTCAAATTCCTATGTAGTAACTCACCCACAGAGACACCACCACCATCAGTTTTTATTGGTTAAAATGAGGTCTTATAGGCTAATATTTTTTTGCCTAAACTGGCCTCCAATTTTGATCTTCCTGGTTTCAGCCTCCTGAAACTAGGATTACTGTCCAGGTGTGCAAATTCTTGCACACTCAAATTGTTTCTCTAATCATTCAGCAGCATACATCTTTACACGATTTGAACAAACAGTACTGGACACTAGATAGGTGCACATGCTTTTATAAAATGTACTAAGACCAAAATACATTAGAAAAAGCTGTCTAGTATGATAACAGTGCCCTGAAACTATAATACGAACAGGAATATTTCAGGTAAATTGCTTGAAGCTATATTTTGTTTCCTAAGTAATTGCATTTTTCAATGATTGCTGATAGCTTTATGGAAACAAGGCACTGTGAGCTCACTTTAAGGAAGGTTCTTCCTACGGGCTGCCTAATTCAATGCAACTATATCTACAAAAGAAAACCCAGAGCAAAATGTTCCCAGCACTCATCAATCCAATGTGCTTCTCGAATACTGACTGACGGAAGCACTGCTGTGGGCTGAGATTACCTCTAACCTAAATGTTTCTCAATATAAAACCTGAAGATAACTTTAGTACAAAATGTGACCGTGTGTTCTATTACTTTTGTCCAAATCCGATCCTCACATAATTGAAAACAACAACAACAACAACAACACTCCTGTCCTATCCTGATTACTTGTATGTGAACAAGCAAATAATAAGAGGAAACGCCATAAAATCATGTTCTAAGATTTCTCATCTATCTATGAGCAAGCCAGGCATGCTGATAATGCCTCAATCAGCAGGCTCATCACACTGACGCTAAGGACAGTGTTCTGCTAGACCAACATTGCTCATGAGCAATGACCTTCATGAAACAGAAACATCCTGTGTGAAAGTAACATCAAATGAGGGAACAGAAAAACAAACCGAATGCTCCTCTGTAATAGAGGACAGCTCAAGGTCAATATGTGCCACTCACCACCAACAACAAGGGACTAAATAAAATAAAGAAACCAAAACAGCACGACTACTCACTGTGTAACCTATCAATGATATGGAGCAAAAGCAGCAGTAGTACATGACCAGTTACATTAACGTTCATCAGGGAAGATAGTGACATAGGGTCCACAGATGGAAAGTTTGGCTACTTTTTTTTTTGCTAGTTGTGGGGCTTGAACTCAGGGCCTGAGCACTGTCTTTGAACTTTTCTCAAGGCTAGAGCTATAGCCACGAGCCACAACACCACTTCCAGCTTTTATTTTTTTATGTTTGTGGTACCGAGGAATCGAATCCAGGTCATCATGCATGGTAGGCAAGCACTCTACCACTAGGCCAAACTCCTGGCCAACTGTCTAACTTTTTTGTCTGACCTTTGGCAAGTCTTGAGATTCAATCTGGGAACTGAAGATAATTTATACCTACCTCAGAGAAGATATCTAAGAGACATAGTTTCCTCTTCTTTTTTTCATATATTTTTATTATATATTTTTCATATATTTTTATATAATTATTAGAAAGGTTATATTATATTAACCAGATAGAAAGTGCATTGCTCACAAACATTGATACCCTTTCTCATGTCTTGGACCCCATTTCCCTCCCTCCACCCTTGCCCCTCACCTTGTTTTCACTCCTTCCCTATCCGATTTCAAATAATCAAATAAGTATATATACAATATATTAGATAACAAGGTAAAATACTGTAACAATATGAGATAACAAGGGACAGCAAAAGGGATGAGAGATAACATAGTACATTAAAGACAACAATCACTCATTATGTGGCTTTTGTTTTTATATCCAAGAGGTCCTTTCATTTAGCATCATACAAAATGGCCTTATGTATCTAGGTTTTGTTCTATTGTAAATCTCTGCTAGTAGAGCCCAAGGTTTCTACTGATTATGACAAATGAGGGAGACCATTGAGCCTATGTTCCTTTGAGTCTGGCTTACTTTACTTAATATGATTTTTTCTAAGTCTTGCTCCAAGCGACGTCATTCTTTCTGACAGCAGCATAGAATTCCATTGTATATAAACACCACATCTTGTTGATCCACTATCAACTGAGGGACATCTAGGTTAGTTCCATACCTTTGCTATGGGAAATAGGGCTGTAATGAACATCATTGTGCTAGTGGATTCAATATATCCTTGCTGCTGGACCATTGGGTAAATGCCAAGTAGTGGAATTTCTGGGTCATAGGGGAGCTCTATGTTTAGTCTTTTGAGGAACTGCCATACTGCTTTCCATAGTGGTTGAATGAATTTGTACTCCCACCAACAGTGTAGTAGTGATCCTTCCTGGCCACATCCCCACCAGCATCTGTTGTTATTAGATTTCTTGATGATGGCCATTCTAACTGGAGTGAGGTGAAATCTTAGAGCTGTTTTGATTTGCATTTCTTTTATGACCAGAGATGTTGAGCATTTCTTCATGTGTCTGTAGGCCATTTTTGTTTCTTCAGAGAAGACTCTAAGTCTTTGGCATTGAATTTGTAGATAGCCCTTGGCAAGATTGTCATTTTCATGATGTTAATGCTTCCAATCCAGGAGTATGGGAGGTTTTTCCATTTCCTCAGTTCTGCTTTAATTTCCTCTTTCAGAGTTTTAAAGTTTTCATCAAAAAAGTCCCTTACATTCTTAGTTAAGTTAATTCCTAGGTACTTTATTTTCTTTGAGGCTATTGCAAAAGGAGTTGTTTTCCTGATTGTTGCCTTGTTCCTCTCATTGCTGGCATAGAGGAAGGGGGCTAAGTTTTGAGGCTTAATTTTATACCCTGCTACCTTGCTAAAGTTTTGAATCAGCTCAAGTAGCTTGGGAGTGGAATCTATAGGGTTCTTTAAATACAGAATCATATCATCTGCAAAGAGGGAAATTTCACTTCCTCTTTCCCTATTTGGACCCCTGTATGCTTTCTTCTTGCCTTATTGCTCTGGCTAGGTGTTGGGGCCTAGCCTCCATCTCTGAGGCCTGAGTCTGGCTCAGCTGCAATTAAAGGGCTTTGTCCAGGCATTCAGTCTTTTGCATACCTCTTAAGGCATCTCTGTATACGTGACTCGATTGAACCCCCCGCAGTTTCGCGGGTCTTGCAGCAGCTCAAGTCTCATGCACTTTCCTGCACCTGTCCTGCCCAGTACCTGAAAGCCCCACCCAGACCCTTAGTGGTAGCACAGAGGCCCTCTTCCTATTGGCTAGCTTTCCAGTGCCCACCTTCTCCTACGCTAACAGTATATAACTAATTGTCTGACGCAATAAAGATGAGGAGAGCATCAGAGAGAATCAGAGATCAGCAGAGATCAGCAGAGAGATCTGATGCGCTTTCATGGTTAACACTGCTTCTGACTCAGCGTGGTTTTTTTCTTCCCCGGTGATTGGGGGAGGGCTGGGTCTTTGACAATTACCATCTCGCTCGGCTCCCTGGGGACTACAGGCTGGCCCTGTGTGTCCCTCCCCGTTCCCGTGTTGCTGCCCCGGAGAGGAGGAACAGCTAGGAATTCTAATACTATGTTAAAGAGGAGTGGAGAGAGTAGGCATCCTTGTCTCATTCCTGATTTTAGAGGAAATGGCTTTAGCTTTTTGCCATTAAGTATGATGCTTGCTGTGGATTTGTCTTACACAGCCTTTATTATACTGAGGAACGTTTCATGGATTCCTTGTTTCTCCAGAACGTTTAGCATAAAGGGGTGTTAGCTCTTGTCAGATTCCTTTTCTGCATCTGTTGAGACAATCATATGATTCTTGTCCTTGCTCCTGTTGATGTGTTGAATTATATTGACTTGCATATGTTGATCCAGCTTTGCCTCCCTGTGATGAATCCTGTTTGATCATAGTGTATAATTTTTTTGATGAGTTGCTGAAGACGGTTGGCCGGTATTTTGTTGAGAAGTTTTTCATCACTATTCATCAAAGAATGAGTCTATAGCTGTCTCTTTGATGAATCTCTATCTGGTTTGGGCATGAGGGTTATACTGGCTTCATAGAATGAGTTTGGTAGAGAGCCTTCATTTTCAATTTCATTGAAGAGCTTGAGGAGTAATGGTGTGAGCTCTGCTTTGAAGACCTTATAGAATTCAGCTGTGAATCCATCTGGCCCTGGGCTTTTCTTGGATAGAAGGTATCTCTTATTGTCATTTCTATTTCAGTGCTTGAAATAGGTCTGTTTAGTTGGATTAGATCTTCTTGGTTCAGTGTGGGCATGTTAATATTGACTAGAAATTCATCCATTTCTTCTAGATTCTCAAATTTGTTGGCATAAAGGTTTGAAATATATTCCCTCATGATGCTCTGGATCTTGGTAATTTCTGTTGTGATATTACCATTCTCGTCTGTGATTTTGTTTATTTGGGTGTGCTCCCTTCTTTTTTTTGGTAATATTTGCTAAGGGACTGTCAATTTTGCTAATTTTTTCAAAGAATCAACTCCTTGTTTTGTTGATTCTTTCTATAGTTTTTTTGGACTCCAATTCATTTAATTCTGCTTTGATTTTAATAATTTGCTTCATTCTATTGAGATTAGGATTGGTTTGTTGCTCTTTTTCCAAGAGCTTAAGGTGACTCATTAAATTGTTGGTTTGCAATTTTTTCAATTTGTTACTTTAGGCACTCAGAGCTATAAATTTTCCTCTGAGTAGTGCCTTTGCTTTGTCCCAAAGGAGCTGGTATTTTGTGTGCTCCTTTTTGTTAAATTTCATAAACTGTTGAATTTCTGTTCTGATCTCCTCGATGAGCCATTGGTGATACAACAATATGTTGTTCAATCTCCATGAGTTACAGGGTTTTTGTTGGTGGAGATTGATGTTCAGTTCCAATTTGGTGCCTTCTTGGTCAGAGAATGCAGTGAATAATTTCAATGTTTCTGATTCTTCACAGATTTGTTTTATGCCCTAAAATTTTGGACAATGTTCCATGTGCTGCTGAAAAAAAGTGTATTGTGATATTGCTGGGTGGAATAATCTGCAGATGTCTGTTAGATCTAGTTGGTCTATACAATTGTTCAGTTCTGAGGTTTCTCTGTTGAGTTTTTGCCTGGTTGATCTGTCCATAGGTGAGAGTGGTGTGTTAAAGTCACCAACAATCACTGTATTTCGATCTATGTGTGGTTTTAGTGAAAGTAAAGTTTGCCAGATGAAGTTCAGTGCTCCAGGATTAGGTGTGTAGATATTTAGGATGGTTATGTCTTCCTGGAGGAGAGATCCCTTTATTAGTATGTAATAACCTTCTTTGTCTTTTCTCACTAATTTTAGTTTGAAGTCTATTTTATCTGATATGAGCATGGCAATTCCAGCCTGTTTATGGGTGGCTGTTAGCCTCTCACTTTCAAAAACGTTTGTTTTGGGGGCCAAGATGTGTCTCTTGAAGACAGCAGAATGATGGATCTTGCTTTTTGATCCAACTAGACAGTCTATGCCATTTAATTGGAGAGTTAAGTCCATTGATATTGAGGGTTAGGATTGAAAAATATTTACTAGTTCCTGCCATTTTTAAAAGATTTCACTGGGGCCTGTGGCTTGACAGTTCTTGGGGGTAATTAGCTGGTATGATTTTTAGGTACCATTTCTTTGTCAGTACCACATTTGTGTTGGTTTTCAATGTGTAGAACATCTTTGAGAATTTTCTGTAATGCTGGTTTGGTTGCTACTTAATGTTGCAACTTTTCCTTGGACTGGAAGGTTTTTATTGTTCCCTTTATGAATGGGAGCTTAGCTGGGTACACTAGTCTTGGTTGGTAGTTATTTGTCTTAAAGGCATGACAAATACCCTTCCAATCTCTTCTTGCTTACATGGTCTCTGCTGAGAAATCTGTGGTTATACTGACTTTTTTTCCTTTGTAAGTGATTGTTCTCTTCTCCCTGGCTGCTTTTAGAATCCTTTCTTTGGTCTCTGTTGATCTTGTATGGATTATAATGTGGTGGTGGGATGTCCTTTTGGGGTCAGGTCTGTTTCGTGTTCTAAAATCTTCTTGTATCTGGATGGGCCTGCCCTTCTGGATATTTGGGAAGTTCTCTGAGATGATTCCCTAGAGTATATTTCAGATACCAATGACCTCTTTTTCCAGGCACTCCTCAAAACCAATTAGCCTTAAATTAGGCTTCCTAATTGTATCTTGGACCCCCTGAAGCATTCCCGCATATTTCCTAGATTTGTTTTGACTCATTTTCTGTTCTTTCTCTACAACTAGATTATCTTCAACCCCAGAGATTCTCTCTTCTGCATTGTCTAGCCTGCTAGCAATACTTGCTACTTTGTTCTTCATCTCCCTTCCTTCCAATTGCTCATTTTTGATGCCTTGCATGTCTTGTTTTAGATCATGTATGGACTTCTTTAACTCCTTGGTTTCCATTTGAGTGTTCTCTTTGAAGTTCTTTAGCTCAGTGGTTTTACTCTCATTGGACATTTGTTGGAGTTTGGTCAGCTTTTTCTTTGTGGATTCTATGAATTCGTCCCTTTTTCTTTGTCTTCCTTCCTCACATTCTAGTAAATCCTTTATGATGGCCTTCTTTATGGCTTCCTCATGTTCACCTATCTCCTTCTTTATGGTTTCATCTCATTTAGATATGGCTTTCTCTCATTCATGTAGCTCTTTCCATATGTTTTCAAACTTTTCATTAATCATGTTTACCAGTTGCATTTGTGAAGCATTTAGAGGACTCTCCTCTAGTTTTGACATTGACTGCTCCATTGCCTGTTTATATTGGGTGGGAGATGCTATTCCTTGATTTGCCATTTTTCTTGAGTCTCTTTTTAAATTGCTGGGTTTTCTTATTCCGTGAAGTGGCAGGTCCACGCCATGGATAGGTGTCCGACTCTGTCTGTATCCTGCAGGTCTGCGCTGCTGAGAAGCACTATCTCAGTTTCCTCTTATTTCTATAAGATTTACAAGTACCTTTCCACCACAAGTAAAATTTATGCCTAAGAAAGGATGACACAGATTGTTGACAAATAACTGCAATCAGACAAATGATTATTTTCTCTGCACCAAATGAAAATAGTACCTACCTCTGAACAATCTTATAGACCTCTTACAAAAATTAAGACATTCATACTTTGAAGGAGTTTTTTCTGCCATTTCATGTACCTAATTAATATAACCTATATAGATGTATGCTAGAACAAATAAAGCATAATAAATAAGTGAGTAATGTTTATTGTCATGAAGAAGTGTTAGTAAAGAAAAAAGAGAATTGAAAATTGAAATAAAATCCTAAAAATGGAAAGTCAGCAAATACTAGGGAGAAGAATACACTCCCAGCCCAAGCAAAGTCTCAATGTCTTACCACACAAAACCTATGGATTTTTGTGTTATATGGCAAAGAGGCTGCCCTTAAAGTGGAACTGCTGTCATGGACTGTCCAGCGTCCAGTTTAGTCATTGAACTTATGAGGAATGGAAGAGGCATAAGAAGTCTAGGTGATGCAGAGTGGGGAGGACTGATAGCTTCTTCCTGATGGCTGTAAATATGGAAGCTGGCCATGAACCAAGGCATATGAGCAGTCTCAAGGAGCTGGAGAACAAAAAGAAAATGAATTCTCCTCTAGAGCCTCCAGAATAGAGGTACGAGCCTGCCCAATACCTGGAGTTCAGCCCCATGAGCTAGTGCTGGGCTTCAGACCTACAAATAAAACACCTTTCTATTTTGGTACTCAGAAATTAGCAAGTGGAAGCTACTACGATAGGGGCAAGGAGAAAGAAGAATGCCAATCACTGGCAGAAAAAGAGACAAGGGAGATGGGTTGCAACAGGTGCTAAAGAGTCAGAAACCTCTTAAGTTGATATACTACTCCTTCGATAAATTAGGAGTCCACAGGCCTTTTCTGGGCTGTTTTTATGCCAATGCCCTTTTAGAGAAGAGAGAAGCAGCACAATGTTGAATAATGAAAACAGACACAAAGTCAGATGACATGGCATTTGGCCCTGGAGTACTTAAGAAATACTTTCTAATATACATCAGTTATCTCCAAATTAGAGTCACAGATAGAAACATATTTTCTTGAATAACGCAATATCCAACAATAGCAAGAAGAGTAAAAATGAGCTCATATAAATGATTTGCAACTTGACACAGTGAGGCTTCTCTCCAGCTATGGTGAAGTTTTCAGCTGATAATTAAGCACCCAATGAACCATTTGAAAATTTCAGTGCCATGAGCAGAAGAAAATTAAATTAAATCAGCATTAACATATTAGGTCTGGGCTGAGTAAAGACAGATTATTGCTTTGTCTGGATTCTGTCTTGTTAAGAGGAAGCTATTCTTCAAAACATCCTGCTCTAAAACACAATTGATAGGCTGACATTAGCAAGTAAACATGATAATTGAATCATTTAGGTTCAAACAAATGTGCAACAGAATGTTCTTTTGGTTACAAGAGAAATGCTTCTAGAGGGCTATCTGAATGTGGTTGGTATGAAGTTCAACTCAGCGCATACCACTGAGCCAGGAATAGTGTTTGATGCTTGGCCTTAAAAGTGATTTAAAAAAGAAAGACCTACTCTGTACCCCCTGTAGAAGTCACTCTAGAGACGGGGACAGGAAGTAATTGTAGACAAATACCTAGGAGATGACAAATAACATGCAAAGAAACACAAATCACATTGAGCTTCAAATCATTAAAAATCTAAGTACATGAAAGGCTTAGGGCATAGTAATGGAGGGGTTAGACAAATAAAGAAAAGAAGGGGGAGTGCAGTCAAAAATTCAATGTATTCAATGTATACCCTATACAATTTTTTTAATAAAATGAGAGAAGGAATGGGTTGGGAGGGAGAAGTAAGAATGTTGAAAGAGATGATATTGATCAAAAAGCATTGTATTCATAAATGTCTTTGTTGAACTCCTTTGGACAACTAGTTAAAGATAATAGAAAAAAATTTAAGAAAACAGTAAGAGAAAAATCAATCTCTGGTAGAGACACTATCAGTATAAGGAGAACTTGAGAAACAAAATGGGAGAGAAACCACATATTTGGTAAAATATCACTTCTAAGTATGTGAGTAAACATGCCTACATTTCTACCATGACTTAAACTTAGGCCCTCAAGCTCCCCAGAATTTTATTTTATTCCGCACTGATGCTCTATCACTTAAGTCGTACCTCCAGCCCAACTTTTTGCTGATTATTTACAGATGAAGCGTTTTGGAATTTCTACCTGGACTGACTTTAAGCTATTATTTCTAGATTTCATCCTCTGGAACAGCTAGGATTGATTACAGGGTAAGCCACCCATGCCCAAATAAATACTTCTTTATAGTAGATTTGTTTAAAAATCAGCATTAATGATACAGGAAAATGAAAATATAGCCTATCAAGTTTGAGGACTACATTTTTAACACAGAAATTGTATTCTTGAATTCTTAATTTTTAGCTTTAAAAAGCCCATGTGAATGTTTATCCAACACCTAACAAATATATTTACATTTTTATTATAAAATATTTACTTAAGGATTACTTACAGTAGCTCCTCAACTTCCATATCTCAGCCCCTTATCTCTATAAAACATTTTCAATAAAATTGACACCTCAGAAAGCCAAATATCATATTCACCCTAAAGCTGCACAATTCCTCCAGGCACATTACTGTAAAACCAGAGGGCAAAAAGGTCTCCATTTGAAAAATACAACATGACAAAAATCTGTTAGGATGAATCCTTCATGGGAAAAAATGTACATAAAACAATCTACAAAAAGCAATAGAATTATAGATGGGCTGCATTAGTTATGTTGAAAACTACCTGTATACACACATATAAATTTGCTTTATAAGACTCACACAATACAAGGTTGGCCACAATAAAGGCCCTTCCAGAAAACAAAATAAAAGCCCTTCCCAATAACAAGCAAAATGCATGCGTAAAATTCAAAATAAATTTAATTGGATTAGGTCTTAAAATTATTTTCATTGACCTTCTATATCTGAGAAGCTAAATGTAAATTTTAGCCAGTTTAGCTCATTTAACATTTAGAATAGTTTTAAGACTTTGTAAATGCTTTGGAAAGTGATACATTGGAGTTTTCTTTCCTCCATATGACAAATTTAAATAAAACAGACATGTCATATATTAATTTTATTTCAAAAAATCATGTCATATGCCACGTATGTCATGTGTCACATGGGAGGCAGAGAGAAGTAAGGATTGCAGTGTGAGGACTACAGGTAAAGCCTGTAAGAACTTATCTGTAAAGAAATTAAAGCAAAATATATATATACATATATATAATAAAGATAAGAGGTAGGGCTTCAGAGGTAAAGTACTTGCTTATCACGCACCAGGTCCTAAAATCAAATCACAGCACTTCTAAAAACAGAGGGAAGAATTTGTGACAGACATCTATTCAAAGAGTACATCCTATGTCACACAGAATCCATTTGTGGGATGAGATAGCTATAAATTGCTTGATGATGTCAAGATTAAGGGAAGAGTTTGGAATGAAAAGGAGCATGTGAAAGAAAGGACACCATGGGAAGTTACTAGTATGCTGAGAAAATTCTGCATTCTGCTTCTGGGGATTCAGCCACATCTACCTGGTTCTTCCCCACCCTGGCCTGGGGTGGGGATGAGGACACTATACCTGATATGCAGCCTGTAAGCACAGGGTCTGCAGGGCTGCCAGGACCCTATCCGATGCAAACTCCTCTGTGCCCAGCCGTTTCTCATAGTGCCCCCACCTCAGTCCTAGGAGGGAGGGATTTATGTCATCCCCACAGATACCAAAGGGAAATGTAGTGTAGAGAGGCGCCCATGCCCAGAGGTCAGTGTTAAATGGCAGAGCTTATATTTGCTGCAAGACCCTTCCATCCTCCAAGGATGTCAAGAGGCAACAAAGATGAGGTAATCATACTACACCACTTGGTTGATCAGTAATAGATTTTTATAACATTACAATTCCCAAAATGACAAAATAGAATTATAGTAATTTCACCTGTTGTATATATACATGCAGAATATAGATATAAATGTATAAGGAAAACAAAATCTCACCTTCCTTCCATATCCTACCTGTTAGCTAGGGTACCATAACAAAACCTATGGACTGAAAGTCTTGTACAACAGAAATGTGCTCACATTTCTAGATGCTAGAAGTCCAAAACCAAGATGCTGGCAGGATTTGATTCTTTTCTGGTTTACAGATGGCTGTCTTCTGATATCTTCCTCACACATTCCCCCTATGTCTCTTGGCGTCCTGACCTCCTCTTTGCCTAAGGACACCAGTCAGGTTGGATGAGCCCAGACCCTACCAGATGTCATTTTAACTTAATGACATCTTGAAAGACCTTATCTCCAAATAAAACCACACTCTATAGTCCTGGAAGGTAGAGATTCAACATATGAATTTGGCACAGGGATATAACTCAGCCCATAACCGCCAGCAAGTTACAAGAGATCATATCTAAAACTTAAAATTTTATTTTATTCTTACAAGTAGGGAAGCAAATAAAAGAAGCCCAAAGACTTCAAAGTAATTCTGTCTGAAGACTGGGTACCTGGTAAGTAGAAGATAGGGAACTACTTTTCTATATCTCTCTTACATGACTATTTTTCCTATTTCAAAGTGATGTTTAAATACAACTAAAGGTGTACAACATAGAACTTTTCCATATAAAAACCATTATGATAATCAGTAATACACAAATATACATCCTTCCAAATTGGTTAAAACTTTCAAATCTTTATCAGATGTCTGAGACTACAGTATTTTATGGCATTAGGGGCTAAATAATTAAGAAAATGGTATTAACTAACTGGGACTCACAGTATTTTAAAATATGAAGCACTAAGGCTTATTGCATCCTAGTTGTCAATAAGCAAAAGAGTGGTTTGTGTGTATTAGGTATCATGAGCCTGATCGATGAAGAGATTATTCTCTTACTGATGCATAAATAGCATCTATTTTTTTGTTTCTTCCATGTCTCTTCAAAAAAAACATGGTCATAAAGGAAATGCAAATAAAAACAACCCTAAGATAACTCCGTACCCCAACAAGAATGGCCAAGATTTTGAACTCAGACAATGACAGATTCTGGCAGGGTTGTGGAGAAAAGGGAACCCTACTGCATTCCCAGCGGGATTGTAAGCTAGTTCAGCCACTCTGGAAAGCAGTGTGGAGGTTTCTTAAAGAACTGAAAACAGACCTTCCCTACGATCCTGCCATACCACTTCTGGGCACCTACCCTGAACATCATAACCCAAGATATGATAAAGACACCTGCTCAGCTATGTTTATCTCTGCATATTCATAATAACCAGGCGATGGAAACAATCCAGATGCCCTACTGCAGATAAATGGATACAGAAAATGTGGTATGTACATACAATGGAATTCTACATAGCCAACAGACAAGATAAAATAATTGCATTGGCAGGGAAGTGGATGAATCTAGAGGGAATCATGTTGAGTGAGACAAGGCAAGACCAAAGGAACAAAAGGCACATGGTATCCTTAATATGTGGCTATTAGATCCAAACACTACAAGAGTACTGTTTGTGTACCCAAAGCTATGGACGAGGTACTGGAAATATAAACACAACTAAATAGACATAAAAATTTATAACTCTATAGGCATAATGTTTTAGTACATAGATTAATATGTATCTATGACATACAAACCCTCAGCCTAATTTTAATTATGTTCTAAAATCTAAGTGTCAGTGATTATATATAGAGATTCCCTTCTTGAATACTTGTTTGTTAAATACATCATTTGAAATATGATGTAAAAACCAAGGTTAATAAATTCTTTAATAAAAAATACTTTCCAAAAAACCCCAAAGAAATGGATTATACAGTTCATAACTCCCCTCAAAGAGGACCATGCTGGCTGAGGAAATCAGCTGTAAGGATAGCAATCCCACTATAATTTATTCAACTACACTACACTCTGTAGGCAGGCAACTTAGTCAACTGGGCACCAAATCACAGCCAAAATTGTCCCCTCATCTATTTCTTATTCCAGAAGTTAGCATTTCCATGGAAACACTCACCCCAGCTAGAGCTAAAAGAGCCTGGTGTGGGCAGTAAGTGGACTCCTACTTAATGGTGGAACCAGAGAGGCAGTGATATCAAAGAGAAGCCATCAAAGTTAAGAAAAGCTTCTGTGCTGTCTAGGTGCCAACACTTGGAGCTGTGGGCGACCGTCAGTGGCAGAGCACTCACCTAACATGAGGCTCTGTGTTCTATCGCCAGCACAACCAGAAAAAAGACAGCCACCACTTTAGGTGAATGATCTTCCAGGACAAGAAGAAAGTACCTGGTGGAAAGTGTCCTGAACCTCTTCTGAACAATAAACTAGCCTCTTTAGAGTCACATTTGCTTTCATTCAGATGTCTCACCTGTCCTTGGGTAAAGTCATGGTGCTATTAAGTTAGAACCCCAAATGAGTGTCAGCAACATGCCTAAAACCTTGAAACTATTACAGGAAAGAGTAGGAAACAGACTAGAAAATAAAGTATCTGCAGGAACTGTAGAAGAGAGCTTCGATGACCAAGAAGCTAAAGAGACATATTTTCAGAAGAAATAGAAATAAAGACATAAAGTAATGCTCAACATCCCTTTCCATAAAGGAAATACAAATCTTCATATTAAGGGTCTACTCACTCAAAGTAGTCATCATCAAAAATAGGAACAATGACAAATTCCATTGAGGATAAAGGGAGAAAAGAAACTTCGCACACGACTGGTGGAATGTAAATTAGTACAACCATTAAGCACATCAGTTTGGAGGTTCTTCATAAAACTAAAATTATGATCCAGCATCTTCACTTCCAACATCACTGCAGCAATATTCCTAATGATCAAGTTACAGACAGAGCCTCAATGCCCTACGACTAACAAATATAATAAGTGAATCAATAAAATATGATATTCTCTCAACCTGTACACAGTCACCTCAACCAATACAAACAATGGAAGAATAATATTATCTCATTTGCAGGGAAATGGATAGCCTAGCCACAGTGAGTAAAACTGACTAATATATGGTATGTAGAAGAGTTAAGATTCCACGTTGTAGTTTCTTTAAACAATTAAGAATTACTTTAATGAAATGGATTCCAGGAAGCTAAAACATGTCTTGACTAGGGAGATGTAGAAGTTAGAAGGAGGAGCCAAGACAAATGCAAAGAGGAATGGTGAGTAAAAATAGTTATAATACTTAAGGTCAATGTGAAAATGGGTCTAGGATGCTTGATGAAATAGGGATATGACATGAAGATGACAGAGGAATAAAACTCCCATACATCGCCTTTACATAAAAACTTAAGTTCAAAAAAAGAGATGATACAAGAAGAAGTGAATCTAATAAAGATCACATAAGTTGAAAATAAAACAAATCTTTGAGTTTTCATAAAATATATACATGTTGGACCTTTTTTTACTATTTAAATATAATCTTTCCATTGTCTTTAAACTATAACCTGCTGAATATACTAAGTTCCCTCTAGATTCACTGTTACTACAGAATTTTAAGCTCCTGATCTGATCTTGTCTTAGTTGTTTTTCTTATAATAATTTTACATTAAGTGCTTTTAAATTATTGTTGTGCATGCCATATTGTAATTTCAGATATAAAGAATATAGGAGATGAATATTTTAACATACGAAGTCATTTCTCACTAGCATGAAAGTCTATCAGTTGAAGTTCACAATATCATAAAGACTCTCAACCGATTTAAATGATCAAATTTAGTTCCTCCAGGAACAAACTTTTATTCCCAAATCCATTTATAGCCCCAATAGTTAATGTTAAATCATCAAGATTATTCCTTACCTCAGAAAACTCTGAAAGCGTATCATTTATACAAATTGCATTTCTAAAGCAGTATTTATTTTTTTAATGCTTCTTAAAGTATAGCAGTAACCTGCCACTTTTAAAGTAAGCTCTCTAAATTATGTATCTAGAAAAGGTAAACTCTACTTCTTTTCATTCAGTGTATGAGAATGTTATGAGATATACCAAAATTTTTACTAGTGAATGAGTAATAGGTGGAAACAGTCTCTAAATAATTCAAATCTAAAGCCCTGGGATTTAAATAAATTATCAGTTCTACAATATTCTCATCAAGCTCTATGCTGTAATAAAGTGCAAACAAAGCCATACCATCACAGCCAAAGTCAACTGATTTAACATCTTCATGTGCTGTATCTCCTCTCTCTGTAGGCCAGAACTAGGAAATGCAAGGGACAGTGGGACTGCTCCTTCTGAGGTTGTGAGAAAGAATCTGCATCAAGGCATTTTCCAGAGAGTAGCTGCCATGCTTTCTGGGTCTCTATATCTCTCTGCATGAGGCCAAGTTTCTTCTCTCCACAAAGATATCAGTCATATCGGACTGGGGACTACCTTAAGGATTTCACTTTCTCTGCAAATTCTTATTGCCAAATAAGGGTACATTCAAAGATCCTGGGAGTTAGTACCTGATATATCGTATAGAAGACGACCACAATTCAATACATAACACCGTCTAATGAGATACAACAAAATCCTAGAGTCATTTTCTGTAGAAGTCTATAATTTGCCAAAACAAGAAAAAGGATATCTTCTACCTTCATCCTAAAGAGATATATGAGGCCAGCAATCATACTAGGGAAGCTAGTAGCCACAAGAAAAAGTTCATCTCACGATCTCAATCAGGTCATTAGTGCTCAGAGCTGTCCCTGTCACTTCTTTCCTGCTATCTGCCACTGCAAACCATCATGCCATGCACAGAGGCACAGAAACATAGTGTAGGACTCAGTTTCACTGTATGCTTCATGTAAAGGACACTTGCTACCTCATGCCCTTTGTGGTAAGAGCAGGATTTTTAAAAAGGACAACGCTCAATTTAAATCCACGTGCTATTCACGGGTCCATGATTCGGAGTTTCTCAATTCCAGGAGTCATTCATGTTCTTGAGGAATTGAACCAATATGTCCACCCTTTATAAAGCATGTACGCTGCTGGTGGAAGAGACAGGAAAACTTAAATTAAGATGTAAAATACATAACATGTTCAGTGGCTATAAATGTGACCCAAAATAAAGAAAAGAAGAAAACTAGAAAGGACCAGAAGTTTGCAAAGCATACCCTTTGCTAAGTCCTTAGTGAAGGCGATGCTGAGCAGACAGGGAGGAGGTACCAGATGTGGCACATCAGGCAGAAGAAGCAGGATAGCAAAGGTTCTAGACAGACCAATGGCTGGGACAGAGTGAAAGGACCACCAGAAGATCCTAAGCAGAGTAGAATTACATGGCTGGTGTGAAGAGAATTAAGGACAGAGAAGACAGGCACTGTGTAACCAGTTAGAAAGCTAATGGCTTCCAGCTAGGTGTATTTGCAAAGGTAACCAGAAGGCGTTATCTCCAAACAGAATTGAGAGAACCATATTTCAATTGTGACATCTCAGAAAAGACAGATGCCAAGGCTAGAGGTAGCCTAGTCTCCTGGAAGGTAGTTTCTGTTAACTAAGACCAAGGTAGGAATTGATCTCTGAAGCCATTTGAATGGTTGTTTTAAATGTGTTCAGGTTCATAATCTATTGGATGTCTAAGAAAAGTTACTATGCACAGTGAGCTACATAAGGAGCAGGTGGGAGTTAACAATGCAGGAGTGGGAAACATAAATAATAGAGAAAGTCAAGGACATGGCTGTAACTGTCAGTGGGAGAAATCAGCGGATAATCAAAGGACTGAGAAGGTAGGAGGTGTGTGGACAACAAGCCAGGAAGAGGGAAAAGAATCAACCAGGAAATGAAGTGGAAATGAGGGCCAGCGTGAGGTCCTGGAAGTCAGGAAAAGAAAGGAAATGATACTGTGCTCATTGATACTGATAGGGCAAACAAGAATAGCACTGCCATCGATGATTTGGCCTTTTCTTCATCATCAGTGGCTTGGGCAAAATGGTTGTGATGAAGAAGCAGAAAGAAATCCTGGTTGTAACGATAAGGCAAAGAAAGGAAGGAGTAGAAAGGAGACAGTGAATTCTTCAGAAAATTTACTGCAAAATGAAAAAAGGAAAGAAAGAAAAAGTTTAAGAGTCATTGAGTCAACTAACAATTATTTTTTTCAGTAGAGAAGAAAATAGATCTGTGTGTGTGTGTGTGTGTGTGTGTGTGTGTGTGTGTGTGTGTGTGTGTGTGTGTTGGTCCTAGAGCTTGAAATCAGGACCTGGGCACAGTCCCTGACCACCCCAACTCCACTTCTTGGATTTTGGTGATGCTTCAAGGTCCTTCCTGCACCAGGCTTGCTTCAAACCACTAACCTCAGATCTCAGGCTCCTGAGTAGCTAATATGACAGGTGGCCAGCTAAAAAATGGCATTTTTAAATGTTGTTGGGAAAGATAAACGCGAAAGGAAAACTTGATTCATGATCAATGAGTCAGTGGATCTTGATGCTAATAGAGGATTCTCTGAGAACATTGTCCCCACCCAGGACTGAGGGCACAGATTGACACAGGATCCTGTCCCCCGTGGGGTGTAGCTGTCCCTGCATCGTCATTCTTTCCTGACTCTGGGGATGCTGGAGCCATCTCAAAACCCTCCACACGGGCGCCAGGCTATGATGAGCAGAGCAGCGGTTGACCATGCGGAAGTCAGTTGAAAGGCCTTCCCAAACAACAATAAGTAAGACACACTTGAAGGAAAAGAAAACTTAAAGAGTAAAACAGCCCAGTGGTGAGTCTGAACCCCATCTTAAAAATGCTCACTTTGTCAGCTTTCAGCACACATTGAACCCCCGCCCCCAGCGAAGTCATTTCCATAGCACTGTTAAGTGCCACCATGAAACACAAGGAGAATGAGAATTGGACATTCTCCTATCCCAGTAAACACTTCAGGGGGAGACACACTATGGCACGAGGCACCAAGAGAGTTTGTAATCTCTTCCTCCAGTAATTCAGTGGGTATTGAGCAAGACAATCAAATGTACTTGGAATTGTAGATGAAAACAAACAGACAATAACTTCAACATCCAAAGGGAAATCCTAAGATAAGCGTCTTTCTAAGTAAGTGTGTAAAATATCAGTGTCCATGTGGACCTACAAATGGCCTCTCACCACAAACAACAAAAACACACAAAAAGGTAACTCCACAGGAAACTGTATATTAATTTTCCGAAACACTACAACAGAGAGTTCTGTGATAGGTACTTTTTTCTTCCTATTCTCCTTTCTATCAATATGCAAACAAAAATCTTTCCTTTGGCAGGATGCTGGTGGCTCATGTTTATAATCCTAGCTACTTAGGGGGATGAAAGTTGAGGATCTTAGATTGAAACCAGCCCCAGCAGAAAAGTCCCCATGACATTCAACTAATCAAAATTCAGAAGTAGCACTGTGGCTCAAAGTGGTAAAGAGCTAGAACTGAGCAAAAGAGCTGAGGGACCTCGCCCAAGCCTTAAGGTTAAGTCCCCAAATCAACAACAACAAAAATCTTTCCTTTGAAGAGTAACCAAAAATCTCAGTACCGTGGAGGTATTTATGGCTAACCTCATCAGAAGCCCAATTTACACACACATATCTAACATCCTCAGGTAGCAAAGAAAAGCTCCTCGAGTGATCTTTTCCAGGATTCATATAGGTATATGGGAAATTTCTAGTACCTGCAAAGACCTACAGAAAGATTGTTCTGAGATTTTACCACACATTTTTTAAGTGCAACTGCAAAATTGACAACAACTGTGCTCAATATTGGTTCTGAGATTGAAATTACAGGGTTAAGACAAGCTGTAGACAGCCAGGCTACTGGCACTAAACCATAAAATTCAGGCCAAGTGTGGTGGCTAATGCCTGTAACCCTGTCTACTTGAGAGGAAGAGATCAGGAGGAATCCAAACTTGGGGCTAACCTATTCAAAATGGTATCAAGACTCAACTCAACAAACATGTTAGGCATGGTAGTTTATCCTTGCAATCCTAGCCACATAGGAAGTGTGAGGAGGAAGATTAAAAGCAAAAGCATGATGCTCTCAATCCATAAAGCACGATAAAAAGAAGGATGAAGGAGTAGCTCAAGGGATAAAGCTCATGCGTAGCATACATAAGATTATGAGTTCTATTCCCCAAACAATCAGGAAATTAAACTGGATCCATCATATATGACTGGTAGGTTTAGAAAGCAGCACAGCCATTGTAGGATATAGTCTGGTAGTCTGGCAGGTTAAGCACATAGCCCAGCAGTTCTGTAGGTAAGAATGAGATAGTAAAATTCATAGATAAAAATGACATGGAAACATATGTCCACAGAAACACTTGGACATGAACAGCATTAGTCATAATAGTTAAAGAAGGAAATAACCCTAATATCCATCAACTGATGACTTTGCAAGTCATACTTAGTTGATATAAGCAAAGGCAAATTGTTTGACACTTAAACAAAGAATCAATACATAGGAACGGACTTTACTGGCTTTATGATGAATTAAAGGGCCTAGATTGTTTTTATTTCCATTTATAGGAGAGTCCAGAAGAGGCAAATCCTCAGACAAAAGCAGATTAGTAATTACCAGGAACTGAGGAATTTGAATTGGGGAACAGCTCCTGATGGGTACAGAATTGGTTTCCAGGTGCCAGTAGCTCACACCTGTAATCCTAGCTACTCAAGAGGCTGAGAGCTGAGGACCACAGTTCAAAGTCAGCCTAGGCAAGAAAGTGCATAAGACTTTTATCTCCAACTAACCTCCAAAACAGCCAGAAATGGAGCTGGAGCTCCGATGGCAGAGCCCCCAAAAGCTCAGTGACAGCTCCCAGGCTCTGAGTTCAAGCCCCAACGCTGGCACATACACACAAAAAATGATGCTGGTGATAGTTTCACAGTCCTGTGAAGATGATGAAAATAAGTATTACACACTTTAAATGGGTAAGTCGATTAAAGCCAAGACAGACCTCAAGGTAGGAATAATATTCCTTTGTGAATATCTATCTATATGCCAACAGTTGTTCTATCTCTACGTGTCATAGTTTGAACTTGGAGTTGACAGGTAACCAGCACTGAAAGAGCAATTACTGCTGATTTATGAGGACCTGTGCATTTTTCTATATTATGCCAAACATAACATAGAAAGAAGGAGAAAAGAAGAAAAAGGGGTGTTCAAACAAGGAAAAGAAATGTCCAGGAGCCAGAAAAGTAGCATCTGCTCTTGCTGGGTGTGACTAAAATTATGCTCTAATTTAGCTTTCTGCTAAAATTATCATAATTGAAATAAAATTAACAAACTGGATGTGACTTGTAATTTTCTTATCCTTGGGGAGGGAGGAGGCCAAATGTCAACTTCTGAAGTCTGGGCTCCAGTCCTGCAGGGCCTCCTTCCCATCTGACCAGAGGAAGACTTGCCCTGCCTGTCACCAGTGGAGAGCAAGAGGGGCGCTGCTCCTCTCCTCACAGCCCCCAAATCCACAGAAAGTAACTGCCCTGGGAGAAAATCCCAGGAAGCAATGGAGCCCAGCACACTGGAATACCGCAGAACACAGAAGTAAGCTTTGTTGACTATTCTTTCCTGAATTTGCCTAAAGCAAGACTTTCACATGTAAAGACATATGTCACAGGCACTCAGATGTATGTATACATGTTTTCTCACATATATATGCACATATACTATGTACTATATATTATGCTATATATTACATAATATATATTACATAATATATAGCATGCTATATATTATAATACACTATATAGTATTATATTACTATACATTGTAAATATATTATATACCATATAATATATAATGTACTATACATAATATATAATATGATATATAAAACACATAATATATTCTATATGTATATGTAATATGCATATATTTACTAAATATAATAGATTACATATTATACATTATATATACATAAGTACATAAATGTATATATTATAATATCACACATTTATGCAATATATACTTCAGAGACAAGTAATATAATTCTATATTATATGATAGAGTATATAATACACGTTATATATTTTATAGTGTTCACTGTGACCTTAGTTTTATACAAATATTTTAAAATGTATTTGTATATACTTTTATATCTACAGTGGTCCATGAGTACTGATAGTGGAAATAAAATTTTGCTTATGCAAATAAATATTAAATATATCCTTAAGATGCTATAAATATTAACACAATAAGGAAAAGTTTAAAAATACAGCAGAAGTGAGCATGCCAAGTATCTGGAAATAAGCCAAGTACTGAGGCATGTATGGCTTACTCCACTATGCTGTTTTTTTTATCTCACAAAGGTTAAAATAAAGAGAGAACCCTGCCTTAAAAAGAAAATGACTTCACTCACAACTTTGAAAATGATATTCTCCTGTGCTTTCCTTTAGCATGGGTGCTACTGAAAATGCAGCCGAATAAATCCCCTCCACCAGAAAGGCCTAAGTCTGTGAAAACATGTACAGTCACGTGGCAATCATAACCCATCAGTCTATATGTCTTGTTCCTTATAGGAGATGACAAGAAGAATCAAGTGGAAAGAATGAATGCATATGCATTCGTGAATTTTTCTCTATTAATTAAAACTTTAATTTCACCACAAGCCGTGGAATATGTATAGGGAGATTTAATCTCTAAAATATGATCCCATGGTAATTTACAAACAGAAATGTACAGATACTGTTTCTGAATATAAATAAAGGATTTAAAACCTATTCTTATACTCTAACCTATCCAATTAAATAATATACTTTGTTTATTCTTATTTATTCTATTGCTATTCGAAGTGATTGGCTATATTTAAACTTTTCTGTTTCCACAGGCATAATGAGATGTTTCTTCAATTTCTTTATCATGCCCTGGATCATAACCAAGTAAAATCAGTTGTCAGGATCTTAGAGAAATATGTCCAAGCCTTCAAAGAATAATTAATCTAAATTCTTTGTGCAGACTCTTAGTATAGTATGTTCTGAGTCACTGATTTTCTCCTCTACAGTTGATATATACTTAGCTAGAAGGAAGACTTCATATTCAGTAACAATTATACCTTAGTCTTCCCAAGGTCAAAACATTTAAATATGACCTATTCTAACACAAGATTTAAGAACATTTCAAAATTTCTGCTTTACTCTTATGGGTACATTATTTGTTTCCATGGTCAAATCTGTATATTTACTATGCTTTGATGTATGCCATGCACATGACAACAGATATGAAAAATATACCAACTTTAAAGAACCATAATAAAATACAATCTTTATGAATAAGTCCTAAATTAATAAATACAGCATTCATATCAGCCCACAATTATTTCACATTAATTCATAGCTTCATTTCCTGATTTTATATTTTGTATAAATGAAATAATATTGAATATATTCTCCTCTGAGATTCTTTTCTTTTACTACACTGGGAAGCCTTGAAAGTTGGTCCCCATTGATGAGTATAGTGACTGTTCATGACAGAGTGTATAGGTTTCCTATGAAATATCTACCTCCTTCCAATGCAGAGCCATTCTCCAAGATCCAAAGACTTGGATTTGTCCTTTGGGAGTAGAAAAAGCATGGAGGAAAACATACAATCTGTTGAGTCAGGCCATAGTGAGTCACGTACAAAGATTTCAAAAGTATGGAGTAAATTAATTACAATCTGTGTTTATACCGGGACCCTAGACTCATTCCTCCATAAAGCTAAGCTTTGTAGAGATGGCCCTACCAGATTTTTTTTTATCATAGATCAATAAAAGATCAAATGCCAGGAGTCAGAAAACATGGAGAGTCAAAGAAAAAAATATATTGGAAAGAAAGCATTAATGTGCAGTCCTGCACCCTCCATTCATGGCACACACAAAACATACACCAGCACCTGCATGTTGTCATGCAGTTCACTCTCTCAAATGCCAACCTTGCTAGAAGATATGGAACTGGGAGGCTGGCGGGTAGCCTTGAACCCTCAGAAGATGTTTTTAATGAGGAAAGGAAGCATTGCCCTAAAACAAAAAGAAAAAGAAAGGAAATAGAAAAGCCCCAGAATTCATCTTCAGCAGAGATTTGGGGCTGGGAAAATACCTGGGTAGGTTGCTTGAAGAATTTATATATGAATATAAAGTACACCAAGCACATTTATTCCCCTCTTTTCAACCAGTCTCTTCCCTTTCCCCACAAAAGAGCTTGTTTCACTCTCCTGATAGTCATTTGTTTTCAGGTTTTACTATCTTTTCAAAATTTAATTCAAATTATAACTTAAAAAGAAAACACATCACAACTGACATAATTATGATTTTTCACCAAGACAGCTACTGTTTAATTTAGCCATTTAAAGCCTCCTCTGTGGATCTATTAGAAACGTTGAACCACTCTTCAGAAAAAAAAATGGGAACAAATATTTTGAAAACTATTTCAAAGATTTTATATTAATACTAAACACAACCCTGTAGCCATTACATGACTACATAACTTGGTTTAAATACTTCTGGTATATGAGGGAAAAAAATCTGCTAGTGCTAAATAAACTCATTTTACTGCAAACAAGAATTGCATAAAAGGTTTCTAACATATTCTAGAAAACATCGCCAATTAAAATATTTCGAATAAATATTTCTAATTAGCAGCAACCTCTTAAAACCTTGCATTTAAAATTTTAATACAGTCAAAAATGAGTTGTTTCTTTCCTTGCTATTGGAGCCATCATTCAATTAAGCTACTACTGCTGAGAACCACCCACCTGCTGTCCTCAGACTGCAACCAGGAAGACGCTAAGGTAAATGCCATCAAGGCCCCAAACTGTATGGCTAAGTGAGAGGCGTAATAAAAAAACAGGAGGTGGTTTTGATAATGTGAAGTTAGGAGCTAAAAGAAGAGCTGTGGGATTCCACAGGGTAATCTGAAACAACACTGAAATCAAATTTGTGAAAAGCAAATATTTGCAAACTATACTAAGTGTGTATTTGATCAGAAAACAGGCTTAGAGAGTATTTTAGATTGTTTTTTCTGCAGTGGAAGAGTATGCAAATAGGTTGTGCAAATATAGAGGAAATATGTCAAATATAATTTCTCTTTTTTTCCCTCTAGACAAAGGTTAGTTTTCTTAATCTTTTTAGGAATTTTTTTTTATTTCTTGTCAGTAAAACTCTTCAATCGACATGGACATGCAATCTTCCCATTTTAGCGAAGTCATATCATATACATGATTACAGAGCAAATTGTCATGGACATAATATGAGCTTTCCTCAATAAAATATGTATTATGAACCTCGAAAAAAACCCCTATTCTAACCAATCATGCTAGATCCCAGATGAGAGTTCACAGAAAAGGAAGGCTGAGACCTGGAAGGAAATGGAAAAGAAAAAGAAAATAAAATTGTGGAAATGGCTTTCTTCTCTAACGTCCCAGAGTTGTTAAGATGGTCATAAATAAATAAGGCTGTCCATTGTCTTTCACATTTATCCACTTTATGATCCAATATCTACTTTTCAGTTCATGAAGCCATGTTGCTTATTTAAATGACAACTGTATCTAATTTTTAAACTGTTCACAGCCCAAGTATGTAGTTTGGGATACTAAGTTGTCTTTACTTTCTAAATTTTCTCTTGTCTCCAGCATTTTTGAAATACCAGCAATAAACATTTCCTGTCTAATTATAAGTATTGGACTACTAACAGAGATAAATTTGCTTCTCTTCTGGTATGATAATAAACACAAAATTCAAAGAGCATCATACACATTTTCAATGAAGAAATATTTTCAATGAAGAATTGACTGTTTGATATAATATGATGACTAATAAAGCAGAATGAAAATCAGCTAAAATATGAGAATAACTTTTCTTAAAGCTTGAAAAATAACCATGTAGTCAAGCGCTAACATTTTAATAAATGCTTTCTCTCATCTTACTGATCACCACATCAAAGTGGTTGTTAACTGTTATTACTTTTCAGTATTGATACCCTTGACTCTTCATCTTATCTCTCCCTTTCACATAAATTAGTTCTTCATTTCTCAACAACCGATGGAAGTAATGTAAATCCAAAAAGCGGCAATTATGCAAAAACTAAAGTCAAAACCATTTTCCTTTTCCCCTCTCTAACAGCTTGTGAGCATAATTAATCAAATCAAGCTTCCCTCTCATCGTGGAGAGCTGTAATTTCAAAAACCAAATTACAGCATCCTTGCCACAGCACATATAAAGTATATTAAGAAAATATGTATATGAAGTAGGAGCTCATTCTTGGTGATAAATTTTCTTTTATTAAATCCTAGCCTGTATCGTGAAGTAATATTCGCATTATATTTAGTGCCCAGGCAAGGAGATAACTTTTTAATTGAAAATCTGAGTAACTTAAAGTACATACAACAAATTAAAACATTTTCTATGTCACAATAAATCAGAAGAACAAAATTAATGGCTACCACATGCTCAGAGATAACCTCACCCATATCTAATGTATCATTTTAATACATCTACCTTGGCAAGTTTGGAGCAGATTCATCACACATGTTAAAAAGAAAACAGCATAAAAATAAGAACTATTGATAATGCTCCAAAATGTCCACACCTTTAATAATGCCACCTTCTACCAAGATAAGGAAGGGTATTTCTTTTTTTTTCCTGTTTCTGGAAATATCTAATAATTGTGCCCACCATTTGCAGAAATGAGTGGACAGTGCCCTCAGAGTTCTGAAGGCATACGCCTGTATCTCCAAATAATTGTCCAAGGTTAAGAAGACAGGAAAGTGGTACAAATAGTGATTGATTACCCAGACAGGCTATTAAAAATGCTTTCACTGAAGCTTATGTTAAAATCCCCACCCCCAATCCTTTCTTAAGAGCTTCCTACACTAATTGAATAGCAGGAACAACAGGCATATCATGGCTTACTACTACAGAAACTACTGCTCCGGGGATTATAAATGCTGTTAAAGCATCTACTTGGTGGACGATGTTTTATTTTCACATTGATAGAGCTGTCTGCTTCTCCTGAGTGTTGATTGAAATCAAGGTTTGCCTGTCTGTTTTGCACCCAGTCCAGGGACTGCTCCAGATAAGGCACTTTCAACAGCTGCTTTGTATGAATGATGGTGATGAAAATTATTTGTTAAACTCAAGATTTCTTATCATCCAGAATCCAGTATTATACAGAGGTAAGTATATTTTCACATTAAAGTAAAGGGCAAATTTATTTGTGTTAATCACTTCTTGACAGAAACTCTGGAACACAAATGAGCCTACCAACGTGTATTGTACTAGAAATGCATCACTAGCAATCTCTGGCTATCTTGGAAAGAATAAACAAACATGGAAGGTTTCCTTTCACTATCAAGGGACAGTATCTCTGTCATTCACCTTCCTGTGACCACTCAAAGCAAAAACAATTTGGGCTAAGATTTTAAACCAAGGGGAAATTGCAAAGCATAAGCTATATAGCAATTCATAGCAACGGGAAAGACTCAATTCTGAATTGACTATGTGTGTTCAAGTTGTATCGTGTGCCTTCTGAAAATTCTTTAAATGTTCTTCTAATTTTGTCAGTATTTGAATATACTGCATCTTGACAGATGTCACTTCTTTCATAATGCTGTGTGTTATTCTTGTAAGACATCTTTTACACATAAATAATAATTGTTATTTATGTAACAATGATTCCTGCAGATACTGAGCTATTAATGAGTTATATAGGACTCACTATAAGATAATACAATTACTCACATGTTATTTACTAAGAGATACAGAAAGCTTTCATGAGGTTCATGAGTAGAAATTGTATAGGTGATGTGTATTGACACAGTAGAGTTTACATATCCTACAGCATAAATTATATAATTTTCACAAATAACAGCTGCTTAAAACTTGACAGGAAGGATAAGGCAAGTGTTTCTTTAAAGAAAGAAAACTTCACAAATGATGCATTGTATATGTGCTTTGCTATAAGAGTAGATTGTCTATGGGGAATATGAAAATTAAAATGCTCAAGAAATGCCTCAAATCTAGACGAGTACCCAGAAGATAATTATGGATTTATCAGAAATATCAAGAAATGTTATTGAGCAAATATGAGAGCTGTTTGGCAAGTTTATCATTATCAGTAATGATCCCATGAATGCTTCTCCAAAGAAACAAAATACTTGCTTTTCCCTCCATAATAAGATTCAGGTATACAGTGCCTAGGATGCAGAGATAAGTACTCATTTCAGAGGAATTATTGGATACCTATGAACTTTTGATAAATAAATGTGTGACAGGATGTAAACACGCCAAATTCAGGATGGAAAAATCACACATAAACTATGTAGTTATGATTGGCATGTAGTTCAGCTTGCAGACCTTTCCAAGCATATCTGTTCAGCCCTCGTCTCCTCGACACTTATGAATTCAGTGGCTTCCAAAGACGTTATGAGCTCCAAAATGATCACCTGCCTCTACAACCGCCATCCTGCCTTCCTGTTAGCCAGGGCAGCTCTTGCCTTGCCAGTCTCTTGCTCAGATCTCAGGGTATGATTCCCAGGGTAATGCCCTTTCGGAATACTCATCACTTCGGTGTCAATTGTGTATTTTAAATCATATAAGTATATAAGTTTATAATGGTGAAGCAGGGAAGATTCTGGGGCCACTTTTACTTCTTATTCTGGGTGAGATACAATCCAATCCTGCAAATAACACAGCACAGAAAGCCAGTGGTGACCGTCACAGTGACCTGTGATCAATCTGAGGAGAATGGAATCCACATAGGTTAAAAGCATGAGCCTAAACTGAATAGATCTGAAAACTATGAATCCTATTTTTAAGTGAAATTCCCCCAGGTCTAGTAATTAAAAGATGTATATGAAAAATATAAATTAATTACAGAACATAGTGAAATAATTACAGCCAACATAAAAAACAAAGCCCTCACTGGCTCCTTGCACAGATCCTTTCGGATCCCTGTAAACCATCCTTCCACTATGCTGCTGCCTGAATTCCTTCACTTCTACCCCTGTCCAAATGCACCCCCTCTTTGTGCTGAGGGGCTTCTCACCCTTCTGTAGCAGCCCACAGTATGCCATACGTGATGGATCCCGTGGGAAAGCAGGCTGTGCTTGTGTCACCAGGGATTGTTTGACCCCTCAACCCCTCCCCCGCCCCCCACCTACAACTAGGTTGGAAATAGGTTTGGAGCCCACAAGGTCAGAACATGGAAATGACAGCAGGCTCAGGTCTCTTTGAGCCCTTCACAGCTCCTCTGATTCTTCTATGAAGCTCAACTTGGTTCTTGACCTTTGCAGGTATTTTTAATAGTAATTTAAAAATGTATTAGAAGAAGTGGAGATATGAAAAGGTGTGTCAAATATGATTATTAAACTATAGTTTCACTTCAGTGAATTAATCAAATGTGCCTAATGTGTGTGTGTGTGTGTGTGTGTGTGTGTGTGTGTGTGTCTGTGTGTGGGGGGTCAGCTCAAGCTGGCCTTGCTCTAGTGATTCTCCTGATTTAGCTTCCCAAGTGCTAGAATTATATGCACACATCACCAGGCCTGGGATTACACATACACACTACCGTGCCTAGCTCTAGTGTGTCATTTTAAAATTAGAAATTTTGATTCAACATCTGGAAGAGGGGTCAGAAACATTTAAAAATATTTTTTTATTATTAAGGTGTACAGAGGGGTCAGAAACTTTCTATATAAATGGCTAGATAATAATTGGTCTTGAATGGGAAGGTAAGGGAAAAACAAGATGGTTGGGAGAGGGTAGAAGGAAGGAAGAGGGGACAAAAACATGAAAAGGGCTATCAATGTACAAGAAGAAATGCACCTACTACCTGATGAATGTAATTGCAACCCCTCTATATAACACTCAACAATAAAAATAAAAGTATAAGATTAAAAAGAGAAAAAAAATGGCCTTGGCAAGCCATAGTCTCTCACAACTACTCAACTCTACCACTGAATCATGAAAATATCCATATGTAAAAGAAGAGGTATAGTGTATTGAACTAAAATTTTCTTACAAATTCAAATAGCTCACTGGATTAAGTCTGAGAGTCAGGGTTCAATTTTCTACAAAATTGTAGATAAACTGATGTTAGAATGAAGGGTAGCATTTTGAGTCATCTAATTTAGAAAATGTTTTCAAATTATGATTATTATATAGCTGCAATCATTTGAAAAAATATAACATTTTATTGTAGAAAACAATTTAAATAGAAAAATGAGGGAGATTGAAAAAGTCACCTATAAACTCACCAAACATTGATAGCTACTGGCATTAGGTGTTTATTCTGATAATAATAGGTGTTATTCTTAGAAATAAAAACATCAGCTTCAACTTTCATCTTGATATATCATAATAAAGTTCATATTATTTCCTTTTGCCAAGTAATTATCATAACATGCATGTAATTTTGTGGATTATTTATCTAGCCAACAACTTTTCATAGAAATTTACCAGCAGCCTCAAACAAAAAAATTCCAGAGATTTTTTTAAAACAGCTAATTTTTCGACTATCAGCTGTATATGTCACAATTTATTTAATCACTCCCATGGTAGGAATTTTAATATACTTTGTAACAACCTATCTAGACAAAGAGCTCACAAATATCTCTAAACCTTTTCTTCCATGAAAACAGAATAATCTCTGTTACCGATTTAAATATTCTGGAAATGCCTCTGCTGTGTGCTTTTTTGTGTATTATAATCTGCAATATTTCAGTTCTCTGCTTGGGTGAATCCATTATCATCTTCCTTCAAAACATCAAGGTCCAAAATTGCTTTTCTTCCAAGTATATGTGACTATGCCAACCCATAAATGCATCACATGCTTCTAGCAGCCTTCATACTGAAGGGCAAATGTGTTACTTGGCCCCAGGTTCCTCTATGCTTTGGACTTGTTTGCTGCCTTGCAGTGGTGTATGATGTCTGGGCCCATCCGCCCATCCTCTAATCCCCCCCTCATTCCTGGGGCCTTATGAAACCCTCACAATCATATGGTATGTGATGAGACAGGCTTCTTACCAGCTATCTTCTTGGCCATCTTCTGCATTGGTGATTTTTATGATCAAGAATGATGTTATAAATATCCAATATCCAGTAGCAGAGAGAGAAAAAGTTTCTGTACTCCAGGCAGCTGTACCTTTGACATTCCAGACAACACCCACTCTTCAGTCCCTCCCACCACTGTGCTCTGTCACTCTCCAAGGTACTGAAAATATTCTGTCTTGTGGCATTTTCACAGCCAATGGAGACTTTTAAATATCACCATCAGTGCTCAGGCACCTCTCCCTGTGGGAAGTCCTCCATCCACTGATTGGTTCACCTAGTACTTCTCTGTCAAATCCCATGTACACATCGAACCACTGCCATGTGCAGGGCTTTGGCTCAGACAGCAAGAATGGAGTAGTAAGAAAGATGCAATTCTACTTCCATGGAGCTTATATTTTAAGCTTATACTATGTTACCATATTGTTGCTTTCTTTGGCTACCTGAGCCAAGAGATTGTAAAGTCCATTCAAGCAGAGAGCATCTCTGCCTAAATTAAATACCCAGTGCCTGGAATAAGCTTAGGTAGAAGTACAAGTTCAACCCACCAAGAGAAATAACCCAAAGACACACACGATTACTCAAAGAAGGAAGAGGAGTTTTACATTAAGTGTGCTGAAATTTCACCCATGCTTGAAAATTACTTTGAAAAACCTTTTTTTTCTTTGTTAGTAAACTTAAAGTTTGCAAAAGAAAAATTGTTTTGTCCTCATGTTCAAATGGAATTAGTAATCTCCACTATTTACTTTTATTGTTTCCTGCAAGTAAGGAATACCTTGCACTTACTTCCAGGTCTTTAGAAGAAATGAAAACTGTTCTGCTGAGCTGTTCTTTCCTGTCCTCACAATAGTCCGAGGACATAAAAGGTCAGACACGAGAACCTCATTTCTTGTGACAGGTCAACTATATCTATAAAGTTGAAATGGAGTTTAGCAATAAAAAAAAGAAAGGAAAGGTTGCAATTGCTGTAGGACTGTGGGTGTAACTTCATCTTGATTTAGGTAGTGGACTGCGGATTACTAGAGGCTGCCAGAGGGACACACAGGAAGAGGACGGAACACACTCAGCCCTGAGGTTCCCTCTAGGGAGTGAATAAATGGAAACCACCGTGTTGTGCCTACAAGGCTTAGTCAATGAGCCTAGAAGAAAACTAATCTTATTCATGCTACAGAAAGCCCTCTAATGACATGTTTTGTCTTCTATAGATTTACCTCTTTATCGTGCCTTCATTTTCTTCCTTCCCTTACTCGAAGCCACATGTTGTGTTCTGGGTGGTCACACACTTCTTATGGAGGCAGATACACCTCTGTTTACCTCATTAGAAAATTTCTGTTCCCAAGCCATCAAAAAAATTCTAACACTTTTGTATTTACACAGAGTAACAAAGAATCTATGCAAGAGCTACTATTAAACAAGATGCCTCCCTCCTTTGAAATCTAACAAACCTGAGCATTTCTGTGATTGTCTAAACATATCACAGCCAATCAGCTAACTGAGAAACAAGTCACTTCTCTACCCTAAATCATTTATGGAAAAGTCAAAATAGCTAGTTTCTCCATGTGATTTTCATTTAAATGGAGACAGCTTTGTTGGGATGAAATGATTAGGCTTAGAAATAATTTCATTCATTCATTTCTTCATTCAAAATATAATTTGAGTGTGTGTGGAGTGTGCAAGACTTTGCAAAACAGGATGGCAGACATTAAGGGGAAAGAGGCCCAATCAGCAACAGCTGGTGACCAAGAAGCATTTCTGCCATGAGGGGAGATTACCAGTGCTAAGAGAAGTGATGACAAGGGAGGGAAATTTAAATAGTTCTTTCTCCTAATTATTTTGGCTTATAAGGAAGAATCCCAAAGAGCCTTTCTTTGATAAAAAAATTGATACTGTAAGAGTAATTACAGTATCAGTATTTCTAATTTTTCAAATAATATTTGAAAAGTATTTGCCAAGTCTGAGCACTACTGTGAAGAGAAAGTCTGAAATACCTCCATCCTGGGTGTTTGAAACTGATTCCGAAGAAAGACATAGATGGCTACATTTAGAAGAAAAAGCAGAAGGTAAGATAAACAGGAAGCAGGACAATTCACAGATCTGTCCACTTGGAGAGACCACTCAAGGAAGAAGGGCCATAAGAATGAAAACTAAGTTTTAGGCTTGGTGTGCCTGGAATACCAAACCTCATATCCCTTTAACCCTTCCCCAGTGCAGGGGGTGGGGGGGAGAGAACAAGTGGGGAGAGGTCACCAGGAAGAGTCTCATGTGAGGATCCAGAGTTTAGCTTTGGTTTCAAAAAATTGGAACCAAAAGTTCCGAAAGCCAACTGCAGAAATTGAAAAGATGCAAGCAGAGAAATCCATTTCAATTTTTATGGTAAAATGGTCATTGCAAAGAACAAGTAGCTAGGGATATAGCAAGGAACCGATGCAGAGGGGAAATTTCATTGTAAAGACTTAGAGATTTATTAGAAATTCACTAGATGGAGAGATTAAGAAAAAAAAACTCTAAAGAAATATAGCCAAAACTGCATCAGTGGCTCATGCCTGTAATTCTAGCTACTCAGAAGGCTAAGACCTTGAAGATCACAGTTTGAAGCTAACCAGCAAAAAAACCAGGCTGGAAGTGTGTCTCCAATGGATAGAACACTAGCCATGGGCAAGCAAGAACAAATGAGGGAAACCAGGAAAGTTTACACTTAAGATCTACTATAAAAGAGACATAAGTTAGAACACTGGAAACTATTTGAATCAATTTGCTCAAAGGAGGCAAAAGATGAATCTCAGAGTGCTGCTCTCATGATGGGAGTTTATCTATTTAAGGTCCTTCTGCAGGTAATAAAAAACAATTCTTTTAAATGGACTGTTCAATTAAATTAAGTTCAATTCAATTAATTTTATAACATATAATCCCAGAAAAGAAAATGTTAGTGTATTCGGGAGATTAGATTTTTTCTTTGTTGGTTTTTGTTTGGATAGTTGTTTTTTATTTTTATTTTCTTGTTTGTTTGGGGGTATTTTCCCAGTTCTGGGGCTTAAACTCTTGGTGGGGTGCTATCCCTGAGTGAACTCCTCCACAAGGCCAGCATTCTACCACTTGACAGGCAGCTCCACTTCTGCTTTTCCTATGATTAATTGGAATTAAGAGTCTCACAGATTTTCCTACGTAGGCTGCCCGTGAACCCCAATCCTCAGATTTCAGCCTCTTGAGTAGCTAGGATTACAGGTGTGAGCCACTGGAATCCAGCTACATTGGTAATTTGGTAGTAGTTTTTATATCCTTTCTCTGTTACAGCTTATAATATGCAAACCACCCGTCTCTGCCCCAGAGTTCTCTTGGAAGAAGATTTTCTTTAGGACATCCAGATATCACTATGAAAAAAATAAAGTTTTTTCCAAGAATCCATTTCTAAATTGTAAAGTCTCTGACCCAATGATTCAGTATGTAGGGAGCTGATTGCTCCTCTAGGAAAAGCTGATAATTTTATAACTGAAAATAAATATAAAGAAAGAAATCCATGCATTTCCACTATAAATTTTAAAGAATCGCAAGCATATTGATGAATCCTCTAAGTACTCACCCTGTAACTGGAAACCAGGGCATAAAGCTCAAGTAGACTCTCACAAGTCAGGGAGGGCCTAGCCAGTAGAATTTTCTCCAGTCATTGAAATGGTCAATGTGCGTCTTACCAAACATCTGTGGAGGAAGCCAGGACACCTTGCCTCATTCCTGGGGGAACCGAGGCTCCCCTCTCTGTGGACAGCATTCATTTTCCACCCACCCATCCACCATCAGCAAATGGCACCAATATGGCCCCCATTCCCAGCCGCAGTCAGCAGCTCACATCAGATATGCTTGTTAGTGTACGCTAATGATTTCCATTTGATACTTACTAGACACCGAAACTGCCCATAGAACAACAACAAAAAAACCCCCATAAACACAATGTTCAATAAAGCCTGGCAGGCTTTTAATAAGGCACATGGGAACACACTAATCCAGATTTCTGTAGACAGATACTTCATAAAAGGTTAATCAAAGTGCCGGCCAGTGGGAACATCTGCACTCAGCTGAGTACTATTTTTTTTTTAAAAAAAGGAAGAAGAACTCAACATCTGTACAGGGGCTGGATTGCTCCACGGGGAGAACTCAAAGCAAGATTTGCAACTGTATTAACTGTTGACTGTATTATTCTGTTGACATAACTTTCTATCCCCAGCACTTCAAAATCACAGTGTCAATGAGAAAAATCAAAATCAAAAGGAAGAAAAGCACTCTTTTGTTCCCATATTGTATTTTTCCTTAAAAAAAACCTTAAGACATATGCATAGCCTATTATTAAAAAAATAAATAACTGTTGAATCAGAAAAAGAAAGTGTCTAACCTATTATTGTCATCAAAATAAAACGCAAATGGACATATTTAAATTTTATTATCTGTATCCTATTTTTTTTGTTTAATGTTTTCCCATCTGGGGCTTGAAGAACTCAGGTACAGTCCATGAGTTTGTTGTTGTTCAAGATTATTAATCTACCATTTTGAGCCACAGCTTCACTTCCAGCCTATTTTGGGGGTGGAGGGGAGGTTGTTAACTGAAGAGTCAAGAGTCCCATGGTCTTTCCTGCCCTAGCTTCAAACCACACTCCTCAAATCTCAGCCTCCTGAGTAGCTAGAATTACAGGTGTGTGTCCCTAGCACCGGGTCCTGTTTTCTTTTCTTTTCTTTTGTTTTCTCATTATCTTTAAATAGTTGTTTCAATTCAAGGGTTTCAATTTCACATTTCAGTGTATGAGTTTAAAGTGTGTTGTTCAATGCCACCTCTGTCATCATTCTCCCCCACCTCTCCCAACACCATGCCTGCATCCCCTCAATTTACCTGCTTCCATTTTTACATATGTAAATCAAGAATCATGGCTGTGTTTACCCAACCTTCCTCTCTCCATTTGTCTGTCCCCACCCCTCGTCCCACTCCCTCAACAATACACATTCCAGCTTTCCTGGTATTAATTTTGATGGAACTATACCAGTGGAACCCTTCTCTGCATATACCATAACTTAGTTAATATGTTTGTGTATACATGCAAAATGCCAAAAATATATGTAGAGTGAATTATAATTTTGATACACCATCCACATGTGAGAGAAAATATGCATTCTTTATCTAAGCCTGACTTACCTTACTTAACATACAATTTCCTGATCCATGCATTTCTCCCTTCAAATGGCATAATATTCTTCCTCACAGATGTATAACATTCCATACACGCATATATATGTATATATATATATATATATACATATACACATATATCACATTTTCTTGATCCATTCATCCATTGAGGGACATCAGGGATGCTCCCATAACTCAGTTCTGGTGAAAAGCACAGCAATGAATACAGGTCTTTACTGCATCCTAGCTTGCAGTCTTTTGGATAAATGTCCAAAGGTTGTATCATCACTGGGTCATAAGGTAGTTCTGTTTCTAGTGTTTAAATACCTGCCTCTGGGCATCTGCTCAAACAGCTGGAAAGTAAAGCCTGTAACCTGATTATCTATCCTCTCTGATAGCTTCCATAGCCTTACTTTTAACCTTACTTTTTATTAATTATTCAGCAAATGAAAATCCAGTGGTTTTGTTTCTTGCAACAGTTCTTCTAAATATTTCAGATAATTCTCATTCTACTCATAGCACCAAGAAAGATTCTTTTAGAATTACAGCAACATTACAAACCCATTCTATGAACCCAGCATAACCCTCATCCCAAAACCAGACAAGGACACATCAAAGAAAGAGATATATAGACTCATTTCTTTGATTAATATTGATGCAAAACTTCTCAGCAAACTACTAGCCAAGCTTCTTCAGCAACTCATCAAAAAAATATATACACCATGAACAAACAGGATTCATCACAGGGATACAGAGCTAGTTCAACATATGCAAGTCAATTAATATAATTCAACACATCAACAGGAGCAAGGACAAGAATCACATGATTGTCTCAACAGATGCAGAAAAGGCATTTAACAAGATCCAACACCGCTTTATGCTAAAAGTTCTGGAGAAACTAGGAATCCATGAAGCATTCCTCAGTATATTAAAACCCACAGCTAGCAAGATAGTTAATGACAAAAAAACTAAAGCCATTTTCTGCAAAATCAGGAACAAGACAAAGATGGTCACTGTCTCCACTCCTCTTTAACATAGTATTAGAGGAGAAGGAAGATGGCGCCGAGACAATAGGGACACAGCCTAGCTCTTTCTGACAAAAAGAGACAACCAGGGAGTCCCACGAGCCAACTACCTTAAGAAATCCACAACAACAAACTCAAAAAGCAACGGAGAAGGACTCAAACTGGAAAAGAAATCCAGATAAAGCTCACATCCAACTTTCTCAAAGAATTCCGAACGAGAGGACCCCTCCCCACCTCTCCCCGCCGGATCCAAGCCACGAAAGCCGAGGAAAGCTGCGAAAAGCGGCAGCTGGTGCCGGCTCCAAGCCATGAAAAGTGGCGGCAATGGAGGGCACCAGGCTGGGAGCCCAACTGCTACAGAAACCAGCACAGAACCGGGCCAGCGAACGGCGGAAGCAGCAGAACCCAGACATGGAACCAGAACAGCAAGCAGTGGAACCCAGACGCAGAACACAGGCGGCGGCGGAGACCTGAGGGGAGTGAAAGACTCCCCACCACCGTGGAGCACCCGCAGACGGATGCAGACGCGTGAGTAATACAGCGCATCCACAAACACATCGGGAAAGCAGAGCAGGTGCCAAGCAATAGAACTTAACTCAGACCCCAACACCCCGCCCGAGAAAGACTGGCAGGAGCAGGGGAGTAAGGAATTTAGAATCCTGTCCCTTCCCTCAACATCCCCCTCCCTCAAGCCATTGACTGGAGATTGACGGGCGGGCTACCTAAGACACAGCACCCCACCAAGGGAGGTGGGGCTGTCCCAACTCCCACCCGCCCAACGGGCTCAACCCCCAGCCCTCTGACTGGAGACTGACAAGCGGGCCGACCCTAAGACTCAGCACCCCACCAGGGGAGGCAGAGCTGTCCCAGCTCCCACCCGCCCACCAGGCTCCTCTCCCAGGCCACTGGATCTGGAGAGTGGAGGGCGCTGGGACCCTGGCTTACAACAGTGGGTAGGGGGTGCGGGAAAATAGGAGCTAGCATCTACCACCCCTTAATTCTTGAGCGGGGCATCCTCCAGCTGGGAATCCTGAGCAAGACAGCACCAAGGGGCCCCCCACAGTCACAGACTCTGACAAAGCAGTGGAAACACAGCAGGGATCTGAAGGGCCAACCAGAAGCCAAGCTCCCCTTCTGAGAATCAAAAAGGCAAGGCTCCGCCCTTGGAGCCCACTTCCTCAGCTGGGCCCCGCCCCTGGGAACAGAGGGGTCTCCTGCTGGTCCTGCTGAGAGCCCCTGAAACTCTCAATCCCCAGACCCTTGGCTTGGGGCCGCCGCTGGAGGCAGCACAGGAAAACGTCTGCCAACCGCGCTCAGACAGAAGCTCGCAGACCCATCCCATGGTCCACTGTGAGGCCACTGGTTGGGCTAAGAGCTAGTCGTGCAGCAATACATAAGTTTTAGTCTAATACTTTCCAAACTTTGTACTCAAATACGCTACCTACTTACCCCCTGACCTCTCTCATTCTATTTTTCTATCTCTGGACCTCTGTTCGTCTTTCAACCCTTGTACTGCATAGATCTACACTTGATGGCTGTTGAGCAACACTGTATATCTAGGTGTTTAATTATTCTCTAGGCTCAGAGGGACTTAAAGACAATAGAGATTGGATTGAGAGGCTTATTGTTTTGGGTATAAATCGCTTATCAGTGGATGTATTAGACTGGTCGGTAACTGCACAAAAAGAGTGATAACACCAATCAAAACTTGTGACCATCTAGAATCTGCCAGCTACAGAGATCTAGGTTGGTTATATCTGAAAAACTATAATCATGTTTAGTATTAATCTTGCTCCCATTTTCAAGAACAAGAAACTCAAGAAAAATGTCAAATCAAGAAACAACATCCCCCACCCAATGTAAACAGACAATGGAACAGTCACTGGCAATCCTAGAGGAGAGTCTTCCAAGTGCTGTACAAATGCAATTGATAAACATCATTAATGAAAAATGTGAAAATATAAAGAAAGAGATAAGGGAGGAAGCCATAGCTGAACAAGAGGAAACCATAAACAAGGTGATAAGTGAAAAAGAAGCCATAAAGGAGGCCATAATAAAGGTTTTTCAAAGAAAGATGGATGAATTCATAGAATCCACAAATAAAAATGTGACCGAACTCCAGCAAATGTCCAAAGAAAATAAAGCTCCTAAGCTAACCACTCAAATGGAAATCAAGGAGCTAAAGAAATCCATACATGATCTAAAAGAAGAGATGCAAGGCATCAAAAATGAGCAATTAGTAGCAAGGGAGATGAAAAATAAAGTAGATAGCTTTGATAGCAGGTTAGACAATGCAGAGGAGAGAATTTCCAGGGCTGAAGATAATTTAGTTATTATAGAGAAAGAACAGAAAATTAGTCAATCCAAATCTAGGAAATATGAGAGAGCGCTTCACAAGCTCTAAGATACAATTAGGAAGCCTAATTTAAGGCTAATTGGTATTGAGGAGGGTCTGGAGAAAGAGGTAAATGGTATTGGAAATATACTTCAGGGAATCATCTCAGAGAATTTCCCAAATATCCAGAAGGGCAGGCCCATCCAGATACAAGAAGCTTTTAGAACCCCAAACAGACCTGACCAGAAAAGAACATCCCATCGCCATATTGTAATCTGAACTGGTTCAATAGAAACCAAGGAACAGATCCTTTCTATTCCAGGGAAAAGCTGCAAAAATATGTCGCAACAAAACCAACACTACAGAGAATTCTCAAAGATCTTCTATACATAGAAAACCAAAATAAATGCAATATAGGGAAAGAAATGGCACCTAAACAGCATACCATCTAAGGAGCACAAGAACTGTCAAGACACAGGCCCTAATAAAAGCTTTTAAAAATGGTAGGAACTAATAAATATCTCTCAATCCTAACTCTCAATATCAATGGACTTAACTCTCCAATTAAATGGCATAGGCTGTCTAGTTGGATCAAAAAGCAAGAGCCATCGTTCTGCTGTCTTCAAGAGACACATCTTACCCCCCAAAAAAATCATCTTTTGACAGTGAGAGGTTGGAATAAACTCTATCAAGCTAACGGCCCCCATAAACAGGCTGGAGTTGCCATCCTCATATCAGATAAAATAGACTTCAAACTAAAATTAGTAAGAAAAGACAAAGAAGGTTACTACATACTACTAAAGGGATCTTTCATCCAGGAAGACATAATGATTCTAAATATTTACACACCCAATCCCGGGGCTCTGAACTTCATCAAGCAAACTTTACTTACACTGAAACCATACACAGATCGAAATACAGTGATTGTCAGTGACTTCAACACACCACTCTCACCTTTGGACAGATCAACAAGGCAAAAACTCAACAGAGAAACCTTAGAACTGAACAACTACATAGACCAACTAGATCTAACAGACATCTGCAGAATATTCCACCCAGCAACAACACAATATACGTTTTTCTCAGCAGCACATGGAACATTTTACAAAATAGATCACATCTTAGGCCATAAAACAAACCTGGGCAGATTCAGAAACACTGAAATTATTCCATGCACACTCTCAGACCACAAAGGCATCAAATTGGAACTGAACACACATCTCCACCAACGAATACCCTGTAACTCATGGAGAGTGAACAACACATTGTTGAATCACCAATGGGTCATCGAAGAGATCAGAACAGAAATCCAACAGTTTATGAAATTTAACAGTAAGGAGCACACAAAATACCAACTCCTTTGGGACACAGCAAAGGCAGTACTCAGAGGAAAATTTATAGCGCTGAGTGCCTACAACAACAAGTTGGAAAAATTGCAAACCAACAAGTTAATGTCTCACCTTAAGCTCCTGGAAAAAGAGCAACAAACCAACCCTAATCCCACCAGAAGGAAGCAAATTATTAAAATCAAAGCAGAATTAAATGATTTGGAATCCAAAAAAAACTATAGAAATAAAAGGAGCTGGTTCTTTGAAAGAATTAACAAAATTGACAAGCCCTTAGCAAATCGTACCAAAAAAAGAAGAGAGCATATCGAAATAAACAAAATCACAGATGAAAATGGTAATATCACAACAGAAATTACCAAGATCCAGAATATCATGAGGGAATACTTCTCAAACCTTTACGCCAACAAATTTGAGAATCTAGATGAAATGGATGAATTCCTAGCCAATATTAACATACCCACACTGAACCAAGAAGAACTAAGCCAACTCAACAGGCCTATTTCAAGCTCTGAAATAGAAATGGCAATTAGAGAACTTCCACCTAAGAAAAGCCCAGGGCCAGATGGATTCACAGCTGAATTCTATAAGCTCTTCAAAGCAGAGCTCACACCAATACTCCTCAAGCTCTTCAACGAAATTGAAAATGAAGGTTCCTTACCAAACTCATTCTATGAAGCCAGTATAACCCTCATCCCCAAACCAGACAGAGATTCATCAAAGAAAGAGAACTATAGACCTATATCTTTGATGAACATCGATGCAAAACTTCTCAACAAAATACTGGCCAACCATCTACAACAACTCATCAAAAAAATTATACACTATGATCAAACTGGATTCATCACGGGGAGGCAAATCTGGTTCAACGTACACAAATCAATTAACATAATTCAACACATCAACAGGAGCAAGGACAAAAACCACATGATTGTCTCAATAGACGCGGAAAAGGCATTCGACAAGATCCAACACCCCTTTATGTTAAAAGCTCTGGAGAAACTAGGATTCCATGGAACATTCCTCAATGTAATAAAGGCTGTGTATGAGAAACCCACTGCAAGTATTACACTTAATGGTGACAATCTAAAGCCATTCCCTCTAAAATCAGGAACGAGACAAGGATGCCCACTATCTCCACTACTCTTTAACATAGTACTAGAATTCCTAGCCAGTGCAATAAGGCAAGAAGCAAGCATAAAGGGGATCCAAGTAGGGAAAGAGGAAGTAAAACTATCCCTCTTTCCAGATGACATGATTCTGTATTTAAAGAATCCTATAGACTCTACTCCCAAGCTCCTTGAGCTGATTCAAAACTTTGGAAGAGTAGCAGGCTATAAAATCAACCCTCAAAAATCAACTGCCTTCCTTTACACCAACAGTGAGAGGAACGAGGCAATAATCAGGAAAGAAACTCCTTTCACAATAGCCTCAAAGAAAATAAAGTACCTAGGAATTAGCTTAACTAAGAATGTAAAGGACCTTTTTGACGAAAAGTTTAAAACCCTATAAAAGGAAATTAAAGCAGAACTAAGGAAATGGAAAAACCTCCCATGCTCCTGGATTGGAAGAATCAACATTGTGAAAATGACAATCTTGCCAAGAGCTATCTACAAATTCAATGCAATACCCATCAACATCC
Organism: Megascapheus bottae; assembly: GCF_031878675.1. Classification (NCBI taxonomy): domain Eukaryota; kingdom Metazoa; phylum Chordata; class Mammalia; order Rodentia; family Geomyidae; genus Megascapheus; species Megascapheus bottae. The sequence goes on from NC_143519.1 coordinate 11,205,999, forward strand.
CAATGTCATTCTTTAAAGAAATAGAAGAGGCAATCCAAAATTTCATATGGAATAATAAAAGACCCCGTATAGCAAAAACACTTCTTAGCAGAAAGAACAGCGCCGGAGGAATTTCAAATCCAAACTTTAGACTCTATTACAGAGCTATAATTCTCAAAACAGCTTGGTACTTGCACAAGAACAGGCCTGAAGACCAATGGACTAGAACTGAGGACCCAGATATTAAACCACAGACCTATGGCCACCTAATCTTTGACAAGGGAGCCAAAAAAATAGAATGGAAGAAAGACAGCCTCTTCAACAAGTTGTGCTGGCAGAACTGGTTAAGCACCTGCAGAAAACTAAAGCTGGATCCTTCTTTGTCACCTTGCACTAGAATTAACTCCAAATGGATCAAAGACCTGGAGGTAAAAGCTGACACACTGAAAACTTTACAGGAAGGAATAGGAGATACACTAGGCCTCCTTGGCACAGGTTGAAACTTTCTTAATAAGGACCAAGAATCACAATGAATCAGAGAAAGGCTGGATAAGTGGGACTGCATTAAACTGCAGAGCTTTTGTATGGCAAAGGACATAGCTAGTAAATTAATTAGGAAGCCTACAGAATGGGAGAAGATCTTCACTAACCATACAATGGACAAAGGCCTCATATCTAAAATATATCAACAACGCAAAAAATTGAATCACTCCAAAACTAATCTCCAAAGAAACAACCATCCCATTAAAAGATGGGCCAAAGACTTAAAGAGAATCTTCTCTGAAGAAGAAACAAAAATGGCCTATAGACACATGAAGAAATGCTCAAAATCTCTGGTCATGAAAGAAATGCAAATCAAAACAACTATAAGATTCCACCTCACTCCAGTTAGAATGGCCAGGATCAGGAAAACGAAAAATAACAGATGCTGGAGGGGATGTGGCCAGGAGGGATCACTACTACACTGTTGGTGGGAGTGCAAACTCCTTCAACCACTATGGAAAGCAGTGTGGCAGTACCTCAAAAGGCTAAACATAGAACTCCCCTATGACCCAGCAATTCCACTACTTGGCATTTACGCAACCATCCAGAAACAAGGACATACTAAATCCACTAGCACAACAATGTTCATTGCAGCACTATTCACCATAGCAAAGATATGGAACCAACCTAGATGTCCCTCAGTTGATGAGTGGATCAACAAGTTGTGGTATTTGTACACAAAGGAATTCTATGCTCCTGTCAGAAAGAATGACATTGCCCCATTTGTTAGGAAATGGAAAGACTTAGAAAAAATCATATTAAGTGAAGTAAGCCAGACTCAAAGGACCTTAGGCTCAATGGTTTCCCTCATTTGTCATAATCAGTAGAAACCTGGGCTCTACTAGCAGAGATCTGCAATAGAACAAAATCTTGATACATAAGGCCATATAATGTGAAGCTAATTGAAAGGACCTCCAGGATATTGAAACAAAAGCCATATAATGAATGATTGTTGTCCTTAATGTACTATGTTGTCTCTCATCTCCTTTGCTGTCCCTTGGTTATCTCATATTGTTATAGTATTTCACTTTGTTATCTGATATATTGAATTTATTTGTATTTGGATATTTGAAATTTGATAGGGAAGGGGGAAAACCAAGATGGGTGGGGGGTGTATGTGGGGGGGAAATGGGTATCAAGACATGTGAAAGTGTATCAATGTATGTGAATTAATGCACCTTCTATCTGGCAAATGTCATGTAACCCTTTTACTAATTACAATAAAAAAAACATAGTATTAGAATTCCTAGCCAGTGCAAATAGGCAAGAAGCAAGCAGTATGGCAGTTCCTCAGAAGACTAAACATAGATTTATGACCCAGCATTTAACCCAAACATCCAGAAACAAGGACATACTAAAGCCACTAGCACAACAATGTTCACTGCAGCACTATTTTAGCATACCAAAGATATGGAACCAACCCAGATGCTCCTTAGTAGATGATTGGATCAAGAAGATATGGTACTTACACAGAATGGAATTCTATGTTGACATTAGAAAGAATGACATTGCCCCATTTGTAAGAAAATGAAAAGACTTGGATAAAAATCATACTAAGTAAAATAAGCCAGACCCTTCATTTGTAATTATTAGTACACATCCAGGACTCTCCTAACAGAGGGTTACAATAACTCAAAACCAAGTTATATACAGTCATATTGTATGAGACTAAACGAAAGGATCTCTAGGATATGGAATAAGAGCTTATCTTGTGTGATTGGTGTTCTTTTTATTTATTTATTTATTTATTTTGGCCAGTCCTGGGCTTGAGCTCAGGGCCTGTGCACTGTCCTTGAACTTTCTCAAGGCTAGAGCTCTACCACTTGAGCCTCAGCACCACTTCTGTCTTTCTTCTATGTATGTGGTACCGAGGAATTGAACCTGGGTCTTCATGCATGCTAGGCAAGCACTTAAACCACTAAGCCAAACTCCCAGCCCCGTGATTGGTGTTCTTAATATAATTCTCTTCTCTTTTGTTGCCCTTTGGTCACTTGCATATTGTTATGTATCTGACTTTGTTACCTGGCATATTGTATATAGGTTTATTTGTTTTATTGAAACAGGAAAGGGAAAGGGGAGAAACAAGATGATTGGGAAGGGGTAGGAGAAGGGAAATGGGGCCAAAAATATGAGAAGGGGCATGAATGTGTGAGAAGTATTGTACCTACTATCTGGCTAATGTAACTATAACCCCTCTATACATTACCCTGACAATAAAAAATTAAATTAAATTTTAAAAATTACAGCAATATTATTAAGGATTTAGAAGGCTTTCAATCATGTGCCTTCCTTTTATACTGTATTTGTATAAATACCTACCTCTCATTCAGAAAAAAAACAAAAAGCTACTTTTATTACCAAGACCAATATTTCTATTATGGAAAACATATCAAACCTAACATCAGAGTAATTTTAAAGAATCAAAAGAGAAGTTAGCCAAAAATGGTCAGAGATAATAAAATAATCTGCCTGGATCTATTTTATGTAACTATGCTTAATCATATAATTGGGATCTTTTTTCACAAAACTGTAATTTCAATAGTATTTCCAGACATTCCTTCACCAGTATATATTTTTCTACTGAAGTTAATTCCTGGAAAATGAGTTTTTCCCATTTTTACTTGAAGTATTGTTGGTAAACCAAGAAACAGCATGATAATAATTTCAGTCATTCTAAATTATTACTTTGTACCACACATTTGGATTATAAGTCTGTAGACATATTGCCTGAAATATCAGTAGACAAGTATAAAAACCTATACAGGAACCCTTCTGATGTTAACCACAATGTGGTATTGGTAAGAAACAGCGATCATAATATCTGTTCCTTAAATAACCATTCACATTTGAATAACATATATAAGTAATTTCTCTGTATAGCATTTGCTCCGTATGGAATCTTGCCTAGAGGCAAAAAATGAACAAATGCCAAATACAGCTTTTCCAATCCATCTTAGTGTGAAACCCCAAGAAACACAATGCTATGCCCCCAGACATTAATAGTCTCATTACTGGCTCACTACACCATAAAGGATCTCTACATCCTGACTATAATTTAAAGATGTTGCCACTGCCTGTCAACTTCAAGACTCTTGAAAATGCAAGGTAGGAAGAGAGCACACATAATTACTATCCTCAGTAGTCTGGGTGTATCGGAGTAGGGAATTTTTTTTTTCTTAGACAATATGAGGGTCTCCTGTTCCCAGGATATCAAATACACTGGTTTATGGACAATTTTCAACTCATGTTCATATGAGTACTCTGCAGAAGTGATATCAGAGTAACTGTACACAGTATTAGACCTGCTAGAGAAATGAATATCTGAGAATCATATACTGTTGAAGGATCAATCCTTAGCACTAATTAATTATGATATTAATGACAGTACAGTGTCTCTGGGGCAACCGTGTTGTGTATGAACAGGAGTAAATATGTCCATGTGTTTATCCTGTGTGTGAGCTGGTATATATTACATGTATCCTACATGTATCTGCATGTGGGCCCACATGCAGGAAATTCTTAAGGGGGACAGACTGGAGGTCAGTTCATCTGAGGTCACTACATTGAAAATATGAAGCCCTGTCTACCTGAAGGAGCTCCTGGAATGGGAAATTGGATCTATCAAACAAATAAGGGATGACTTCTTCCTGTGACCCTTAAGTTAGCTTTAACACAGGGAATAAAGGCCTGAACAAAATCTAATAGCAATCAGTCTGGAGCAGAAAGCCATCTATAGCCAGTCCTGAACTTCAAAACTGTTATTAGAGTTGCTAGAGCTATTCCAAAGAGCTACCAATAAAGATAAAATTCCAAAAACATATTTGATGGATTTGCTCCTAATTGAAGTTAATTTTTCAATACTATAACAAGTTGTGATCTTTTTTTCTATTTCCTGACACTATTGTTTCATAAAAAATCTATATTATCTTTCATCCACAACGAAATCATAATTTGAGGATGAAAGGTGTCATCATAGTTTCTTACTATCTCCAGGCTCCCATTTTGGAAAGAGAAACTGCAGACTTCACTATCAATGAAGTTCATCATCTATTAGTTATAAAAATCAATCTGTGACATGAGAAGTAGGACCACATAATATAGTTCATAAAAATATTGAATCAGGGTTCACATAAATTAGGTTTTTTCTCATAAATGTTTTCATTTGTTTCAAGTTTTCACTGTGAGACTTTAAATCACTTGAAATGAAAGAAAATTTATCTTCTTTCCATTTAATAATTATGAAGAGGACTAAAGTTGTACTAATAACCTTATAATCTATCCACCACATTGAAGTCTGAAATTGGAATAAATTCTCTGTGGGAATGAAGATTTTATCTCCCTGGGCTTCTTGTGCCCACACAGTGCCTGGAACAGAGCCAAGCTCAATAATTCATCGGCAACCCACTGACTTTATTTTTAACTGTAATACTTAACTTATGCACTATTTTAAACAGAACTTTAACTAAATTTAACCATTTAAACCAGGTGCCAGTGGGTTATGCCTATCATCCTAGCTATTCAGAAGGCTGAGATCTGGAAGATCAAAGGTTGAAACTAGCCCAGGTAGTCCTAGGGATTCCATTCCATTTTCCAATTAATCAGCAAAACAGGGCATGTGGTCACGTGATTGAGAGCCAGTCATGAGCTAGTGAATTGAGTAAGGCCATGAGTACACATACATAGTGACCCCCCCAAACACACACACACACACACACACACACACACACACACACACACACACCATGCATTTCTTTCTAAAAAATAAAAACAATCCTAAATAACAGAAATAAAAATGGTTTGGTTTTAGTAAAGTACTTTTTATTTAAATGGACATTTATAAGATTAAAAATGTAGAAAGGTGTAGGTCCTAAAGCCAAGTATGAATCATTCCATTCTTTGAGTACTGAAATTAAAGTTACTTTACCATAATTTACCTGGTTCATTTCTCATGTAGTTGTGATACCACAAAGTCAAAATGGTTGCTTTGAAGTAATATACATCTTCAAATACATATGCATTTCACTGCCTTTTGAAAAATGAATATGAGTATTATGTGCTAGTGTGTCTTACGCTCTCTTTCAGAAAATGCCATTCTCAAATAAGTTAATAGGCATTTTGTAATAAAGTGTCCCTTGACATGGGAATTAATTTTCAGGACAAAAAGCATTCTTAGATATTTCTTTTTTTCCCGGATGCTCTGGTTCCTTTTTTTTGATATTTTTTATTGTAATTAATAAAAGGATTACATGATATTTGCCAAATAGAAGGTGCATTAATTCACATACATTGATACCCTTTCACGTGAGCATTCTTAGATATTTCTAAGCATATGTTGTTGCAGAGATTTTCTGAAGCTTAACTCTTAACATTTTGCAATCTAGATTTCCGTGGAACACCAATTTGACAAATAAAGATCATGTATTCAATAAATAATTCGATGGTAGGAATAAGAATGTGTGTTTTGACAAAAAAATAGCATCTTCCTGTATGGTGGATCATTTACAATGATTTCATTGGAACAGAATCTGGCTTTCAAATCAATCAAATTTTTCTTTATGTTGTGCTAACAGTTCTTCTTTCTCCAGCTTTCAGTCATTAACACAAAACTCAGCCACATCACATAGCAATATTTCAATAAGACTTCATATCATTAAAAAAATGTTTAGATGAATGGATGAAGAAGATGTGGTACTTACACACAATGGAATTCTATGCTGCTATCAGAAAGAATGATATTGCCCCATTTGTAAGAAAATGGAAAGACTCAGAAAAAATTCCTATTAAGTGAAGTAAGCCAGACCCAAAGGTATATAGGCTCAATGGTTTCCCTCATTTGTATTAATTAGTGCACATCTAAGATTCTTCTAGCAGAGGATCACAATAGCTCAAAGGCTATGTACATATGGTCATACAGGATGAGAGTAAACAAAAAGAACTCTAGAATATGGAAACAAGAGGTTTATCATTGTGATTGTCATTCTTAATGTACTATGTAAAGCTATTTTTCTCCTTTTTCCCATTATGGTTATCTGACGTTGTTACCTGGTATATTGTATATATGGTTTTTTTGTTTATTTGAAATAGGGAAGGGGAAAAAACAAAATGAATGGGAGAGGGTGGGGGAGGAAAAGATGAACAAAAATATGAGAAGGGGTATCAAGGTTTGAGAAGTAATAAATCCACTATCTGATGAATGTAACTGCAACCCTTCTATATGTTACCCTGACAATAAAATAAAAATTTTTTAAATGTTATCTTTTTAATGAAGAAATTCTTAAGATCTCTGGCCATAAAGGAAGTGCATATCAAAACAACATTTGAGGGGCCACGAGTTTATTCTAGTGGTAGAGTGCTTGACTAGCTTGAACAAAGACCCAGGTTTTATTACTCAGTACCACATACATGGAAAAAAGCCAGAAATGGTGCTATGGCTCAAGTGGTAGAGATCTAGCCTTGAGAAAGCCCAAGGACAGAGCTTAGGCCCTGAGATCAAGGCCAGGACTGGCAAAAATCCCCAACATTTGAGCTTCTACCTCATTCTACTTAGAAAGGCCATTATCAAGAAAACAATGACAGGTGCTGGTGAGGATGCAACTAAAAGGGAACCCTAAGATACTATTAGTGGAACGTAAACTTGTCCAACCACTGTGGAAAGCAGTGTGGAAGTTCCTCAAAAAAATAAACATTGAACTACCCTATGATCCAGTAATTCCACTCCTGGACATTTATCAAAAAAGATTAAAAACTAGGATACAGGAAAGCCACTAGTATAGCCACACTTAGAGTAGCTCTCATCATCATAGCCAAGGTAGAGAAGCAGCCCAAATGCCCCTCAGATGAATGTTCAAGAAAATGTGATACACACACACACACACACACATACACACACACACACATGCACACACACAATGGACAACAGAATTCTGCAGATCTATTAGAAAGAATGATATGGTGACATTTGTAAAGAAATGGAAAGACCTGGAAAAAATTATGTAAGTGAAGTTGAATCCAGAAAGACAAAAGATGTATGTTTTCCCTTATACCTGGAAGCAAGACTTAGCTTACAAACTCATGTAAGTAAATACATTGAGTGGTATACAAGTATATACAAATGAATTAATTAAAATATACTAAACATATAATAGTGTAATTCCTTAGGCAAAATCAAAGGTCAGCAAAATAAAACACCACAAAGGGAGTATTTGAAAGGGTGGGAGGTGTCAAGTGGAAATGAGTATGACGAGGAAAAGAGGATGAAAATGCAGTCAGGAATGCAATGTATGTCCTATAAAATTCAGAGGAGCACGGGAAGGGAAGGGCAAGGAAGGGATGAGTGAGAATGTTGAAAGGGGTACCACTGATTAAGATAGATTGTGTTCGTAAACAAATGACAAAAAGAATTTTATTGTCTGAGAATATGTATTAAATAAGTGCATTTACCTTATTTGCTTCTCAGAATCATCCATGATTTTGTTTGTTTGTTTTTGCCTGTCCTGGGCCTGAATTCAGGGCCTGAACATTGTCCTTGAGCTTTCTCAAGGCCAAAGTTCTACCACTTGAGCCACAGCATCACTTCTGACTTTTTTCTGTGTATGTGGTACTGAGGAATCGAACCGGGTCTTTGTGCGTGCTAGGCAAGCACTCAACCACTAGGCCAAACTCCAAGCACCTCAACCATGTTTTTATTAAAATCAAAAGTTTAAACCCAGGCATGAGTGGCTCATGCTTCTAATCCTAGCTATGCAAGGAGACTAAGATCTGAGGACCAGAGTTAGAAGACAGTTTAGTCAGGGAAGTCCATAAGGTTTATCTCCAATTTATCACCAAAAGCCAGAAATAGAGCTATGATTCAAGTGAAATGATTGAGTGAAAAAACTATAGTGCCCTGAGTTCAAGCCTCAGTATCTGCATACAAAAAAAAAACAAGAAAATAAAGAAACAAAAAAGTTTCAGGTTGGGATGTGGCAGCATGTTTGCCTACCTAGTTTAAGTACCTGGGTCTGCTCATTAATATGTTAACTTAATTAAAATTTGGAGTCAGACACTACAGTTTCCCACTGAGAAATTTTCACATTCCATTTAAGGGATAGGTTCTTGGTTTCTAATCCATATTCTAGAAAATAATGGTGCCTGGCAAATTTGAAGTCTTATTTCACCAGGAATATTGGTTGAAACCCCAGGGTATCTGTCTCAAACTCCCCAACAACCTCCTAACTTTGTCGTTGACCAAGGTTATATGCACATATACACAATTATATTAACTTCATCATATAATACATTGTTCCATTGGTCATTTATTCATTTAACATATATCTACACAGCATCTACTATATTCCAAGGACTATAAGAAATGGAAGTCCACAATATAGGCTCGAAAAAATAAATCACCAGAAGAAATGACCAGAAACCTATTTAAAACCAAGAGTTTCCAAAATTGTGGGAAGAGGAATGTGATACCAATAGCAATAACAAATTTATATGTGCACATTCAAAATAGAAGAGTCTGCAGTACATGTAGAGCATGTTTAATTACATCAGTGGTTCTCAAGGTAGGGCATTAAAATGACCACCTTTGGAGTTTGTTAAAACAGATGGCCGGGTCAGGCCCAAAGTTTCTGACTTGGTAAATCTGCAAGACTCTGAAGGGCCTTTATTAGGATCTCCCAAAAGATACCAATGCTTCTGGCTCATGGAGCACACTTTAAGAACTAGTACAACGCAGCACACTAGCCTGAAACCCTCTTAATTACTGCAAGGTTCAATCTGCAACCCCCCCCCACCTTTACATATGAAGACACATATTGCTCCCTATAGATCACAGTGCGAGTTACATAATCTGGTAGATATAAAACTTGCAGAGCAGAGTCTACCTGCAGGAAACATTGTGGTAGCAGCTGATAATTTTCACTAAGGAAGTAATGGACAATGAGGAAAAGGAAGAAGAAGAAAATATAGTTATGAAGGAGGAAGATGAATACAACCACCACCACTGATGGCTCACACTTGTAATCCTAGCTATTCAGGCAGCTGAGATCTAAGAATCATAGTTCAAAGCCAGTCCAAGCATGAAAGCCTGTGAGACTCATTTCTCCAGTTAACCACCAGAAAACCGGAAGTGGCACTTTGATTCAGAGTGGTAGAGCCTTGAGCGAAAGAGCTCAGGGACAGCAACCATGATCAACGACCAAACAACAACAACAACCAAACACAAGACCAAAAAATACTCCAAAAATTGAAAAAAATGTTTAAATCACCAACGTTAATGTGATTTTTAATTCAACATTTGGAATTAGGTACAAGTGACTAATACTTGTAATTAAAAAGCTTTTACTTGTTTTTCTGAAGTCAAGAGAAATACAGGCTGAGCACAGTGGTTCATGCATAAGTGGGATCCCAGCTATTTGGGAGACAGGATTTGGGAGGGCCATAATTTGTGGCCGACCGAGGCAAAAAAGTTTTCATTCCTAACATCTCAATTTACAGGCATGGTGGAGAATGCTGTTACCCTCACTGTGCGATTGAAAACACTACAATTCCAAATAATCACAGACAAAAAAAAGTTCATAAGATCTCAAAAAAGTGTTGAGTGTCATAGCAAGTGCCTATAATCTCAGTTTTGAAGGAAGCCTAAAATAGGAAGATCATTGTCCCCGGCGGCCAGGTTAGGAAGATAACCAAGACACAAAAAGAACTGAAAGCATGACTCAAGAGGTTGAATGTCTGCCTAGCAAGCACGAGGCCTGAGTTCAGATCCCAGAGCCCTCCCCCCAAAAATGCTGTTAGATGGGATTCCATTTTAAATTGTTGAATACAATACTTACCTCCGATCACTTGATATTAAGTAATAACATATTGGGTTGAATGTGAGTAATGTTCTATAGAGTGCTTGATCCAGCAGATCCAGAACCAGTGGCTGACTGGATGTTGTGCATGGGCTGCAGAGCTGTCCTCTCCCCTGGGCTCCAGGCAGCATGGACACTAGATCACGTGATTGCCCTTACAGATCTCCATTCCTGTTTTTCACTGCATAGTCTGGCAACTGCTACATGCACACAGGTGCACAGGCACTCACTCACACATGCATGCACACTCACACATACACCAAATGCTCCTATACACACTCATACCCATATGTCATTCACACAAACATACTCATATACACACATACATATGAGTGTGTGTGTATATATATACATACACGCTGATGTAAGCACACCATCACATTCACAATGCACTTATACACACATGTGCCACATGCTCCTATACACACTCATACAAACACACAAGCACACTCACACTCATACACACATGCACCACATCCCATCCACATTCTTGTGCATATACTCATATACATCTACGCACTCATGTAAACACACAAGTACACACACACGTGCACCCCTACACACATGTACCACACACTAAAAACATTGACACCTTGCACTCATACACATGTATATTCACTCACACACACTCATTCACACAAGCATATATACAAACACACACATTCATACACACATACTGGTGTACACAAATTCATCCATACACACACATTCACACACTCATTTGCACATATATGCAAACACACAAACCTATTCACACACACTTCTATACACACACCACTTCTCAAACAGCGTCATCAAGTTAGGAGTCTGCACTACCCTGGATAGTTCCCACACCCAGGGTTGAAACTCCAGGCTATCCTCTTCACTCAGCTTCCAGGCAGCAGGTCAAGCAGATTCAAGCACTATCTCTCATCAGGACAATAACGAAGCCTTTTCCCGGGAATATGAACTATGCAATGAGATGGTTAAAGGTCACTAACCCCACATTTTTAGAATTAACCTTTCCCTAATGGCACACACAAGAGATTTTCAAAATGGTACGGCTAGTGATATAATTGTTCTCATGGAAGTTGCTCTTCCTTCCACCCTGCCCCTGACCCCTCATATCTGTGTACAGCTGCTGGCATGCCTTCCCAGACACATTCTACAGACCAAAGAAGATACAGGTTGTGACTAAATGCTTTAAAAGTTCAGAATCATGACTACAGAAAACTGGGAGACGAAAAGATAGTAGAATCTGGCATATCAAAAAGACTCATTACATTCACTAACATGAATGTGTTTCCCCATGAGCACTGAACACCACATACGCATGGAACTTTATAAAAGTATCGTCACAACGAGCGGTCTTCAGTGCAACTATGCCATTCTGTGCATCTGCTGCAAAATTCTCACTATATAGCTTCTGAAGCTTTGCTTGAGTATGTGGACAGATGGTCCCCAACTTACAATGGTTCTGCACAATGAATCATCAACTTTTACTATGGTACCAAAGCAATATGCATTCAGTAGAAAACATTCTTTGGATCACCAGTTAGATCTTTTTCCTGGGCTATCAGTCAGTGTGTGTTCAATGATGTGTTGCCTGGCACTGTCAGGAAGGCATACTTTCCAGTCAGCTTCTCAACCATGAGGGTAGCAGAAGCTGCTCTATAACGCACTGTGTTGCTTAACTTCAGTGTTCAATGGATCAAGTATATTCAGTGCATTTTCAACTTATAATACTCTCAATGTAAGACCATTTCTAAGGGCAAGACCCTGTGGAAAATGGGAGGGCATCTGCAGTATTTTTTTTCAAAAAAAGTAAGTACTTTAATATTCTTCTTCTTATTATTATTATTATTAAGTAATTGTACAAAGTGGTTACAATTCCTTAAGTCAGATTATGATTACAATACTTATTGGTCAATGTTATTCCCTTTTCTCCTCCCCCATTTTCTCACTTATCATCAGAACAGCAAATTCATGGATATATGATGACCATACCATAGTGCTTTATTAACAGCCATAAGTAAGCTTGGAGATTATCCAATGCAATTCCGTGACCTTACATGTTTGGAAATATACCTATGCACAGACCACAGACTAAGAAAAACACAATGAAAATCCAACTTCTAGATAAAACTATTTTCAGTCATTTTAAGGTGGTCAGTAAATACTTCTGAATGCAGGCAATTTAGCCACTTCAGGTTACTATTTTTGAAGCCATCAGGACTGACCCTCAGAATTTTATTTCTGTACTGAAGTGATATTACTGCTGGTTTTTCTCTTCACCATTCTCTAAATCATACTTACTGCAATTTTACCTATTTTCCTTCATTGATACAAAAGCACATGTTTTTATTCCTCACAACCACAATGCTAAGGTTTATGAGAAATTGGAGGGTTTTCTTTATGGAGCTCAAGGCAATCATTAACCATCCTTGAAGATATAAATTTGTATTCATATGCAAGGTACACTGGGGTATGCTAAAGAGAACAGCCCAGAAGAGAAGTAGCATATCAAAACCAACACCTACAATTCAGAACAGTGGTACTTATTACTTTGAATAGAATCTTATGCTGAAATTACCATTGTTTTTATAAAAATATGGTAGCTTTAATATGCATGGTTTCTTTCATTAGCATTTGTCCAAAAATGAGTCATATTGAAGTATTCCAGCATAAATGTGCCTCACTTTATGACAGACTATGCTAGACTTATCTATTATATTTCTCTCCAGTTGAAAATAAATCAAGAAGGCTTTGTGTTATGTGGTACAAGACAGACAAAAACATAATTCACTTTTTATTGATTACAAAATATACTCTCTCAAATTCCGATTGTTCAAACAATTTTGTGAATATCTACTTCTCCATTTGATTGTTGTTGAATAGGATTCTTCCTGAAATTTTCATCTCTTCTTCCTCCACACAGAATGTCTCCTGTTGGAGGCAATCATTCAATCACTTTACAATAGAATGACTGATAGATAACAGATGCACACTGATGTCATCACGGCTGATGGGAATAATAAATGAAGAAGGGAGGAATGGGAGACTTTTTGAATGGAGAGAAGAAACAGAAGGTTTCCTTGGCAATTTTTTGGCAAAAGTTATCATCGAAGACTAGACCATATGGCTCATTTCTAGAAGGAAAAATATTTCATCACAGCCATTAACTACCACTAAGAGCTTGTCAGAAAAGAAAATTTCAGCCAGTGACTTTTTCCCATCACTAACGTTGTACAGAAAACAAGCTTTGTGTGGACACACAATATGAACTTTCCAGTGTACAATATGACAACCCACTCATTGAAAACACCAAGGCAGGAACCGACAGATCCAGAAGCTATATCCCCACACAGTAGAAGACAGAACAGCAGGAATTTCTAACATGCTTACCAGTTGGGATTTCTCATCATTTCTTCTACAATTTGACCACTTTCTAAAATGTCTGAATATGCCACAGAGATGTGAAATATGAATAATTTTAAAATATAAGAAATACCATTTCTTATATATTTTAAAACATATTCTATATGGTAGATAAATGCTGAAAAGAAACCTCTGAATACAACAAGGCAGACACAACTAAAGGATTTCCAAACATTGTCAAATTACTCCTGACAGACAGAGAACTAAAGACATGCGCTGATTGAATGCCAGTGACTCTCCTTTCATGTGACATGCAGAAGGCAAAAGAACAGTTATGAGATAAAGAAGGCAAGAAAGGAGAATAAGCAGTTGATAAAGTAGACTGACAGCTGCAGAACCGCAGAATGCATTCACAGGAGCAATGATGGTTCATGTCTAGATAGTGTGTTATTAATATTTATATTCTTCCTTCAGCTATTAACCTCCTAATGCATATGTATCCTGCACACTGCAATAGTTAGAATATTCCAGATACTCAGCAAATCTGAAACCAACAAGTTTAATGTAATCATTAAATTAAATAATACCTACACATGTATTTGCTCTTTTTTAATATTTTTATTGTAATTAATGAAAGGCTTACATGACATTTGCCAGATAGAAGGTGCATTAATTCACATACATTGATAACCTTTCACATGTCTTGGTCCACATTACCCTCCCCCCCACCCCCCTCTTGGTTTTCCCCCCTTCCCTGTCCAATTTCAAGTAACCAAATACAAATGTATCCAATATATCAGATAACAAAGTGAGATATTGTGACAATATGAGATAACCAAGGAACAGCAAAGGAGATGAGAGATAACATAGCACATTAAGGACAGCAATCATTCATTATATGGCTTTTTGTTTCAATATCCTAGAGGTCCATTCGATTAGCTTCAGACTATATGGCCTTATGTATCAAGGTTTTGCTCTATTGCAAATCTCTGCTAGTAGAGCCCAAGGTTTCTACTAGTTATGATGAATGAGGGAAACCATTAAGCCTAAGTTCCTTTGAGTCTGGCTTACTTCGCTTAATATGATTTTTTCTAAGTCTTTCCATTTCCTAACAAATGGGGTGATGTCGTTTTTTCTGACAGCAGCATAGAATTCCATTGTGTACAAATACCACAACTTGTGGATCCATTCATCAACTGAGGAACATCTAGGTTGGTTCCATATCTTTGCTATGGTGAATTGCTGCAATGAACATTGATGTGCTAGTGGATTTAGTATGCCCTACTTTCTTGGGTGAATGCCAAGTAGTGGAATTGCTGGGTCATAGGGAAGCTCTATGTTTAGCCTTTTGAGGCACTGCCATACTGCTTTCCATAATGGTTGAACGAGTTTGCACTCCCACCAACAGTGTAGTAGTGATCCCTCCTGGAAAACTAAAGTTGGAACTTTCTTTGTCACCCTGCACCAGAATTAACTCCAAATGGATCAAAGACCTCGAGGTAAATGCTGACACACTGAAAACTTTATAAGAAGGAGTGTGTCCTTGGCACAGGCCGAAACTTTCTTAAAAAAGACCAAGAATCACAACAAATCAGAGAAAGTCTGGATAAGTGGGACTGCATTAAACTGCAGAGCTTTTGCATGGCAAAGGACATAGCTAGCAAATTAGTTAGGAAGCCTACAGAGTGGGAGAAGATCTTCACCAACCATACAACGGACAAAGGCCTCATATCTAAAATATATCAACAGCTCAAAAAATTGAATCACTCCAAAACTAATCTCCAAAGTAACAACCATCCCATTAAAAAATGGGCCAAAGACTTAAAGAGAGTCTTCTCTGAAGAAGAAACAAAAATGGCCTATAGACACATGAAGAAATGCTCTACATCTCTGGTCATAAAAGAAATGCAAATCAAAACAACGCTAAGATTCCACCTCACTCCAATTAGAATGGCCAGGATCAGAAAAGCTAATAACAACAGATGCTGGAGGGGATATATTTGCTCTTTAAGTGAAGACACACTGAGGGAGAGAATTGAGAACTCAGTTTCTTTCTTTTTTTCTTTCTTTTTTTTTGCTAGTCATGGGGCTTGAACTCAAGGTCTAGGTACTGTCCCTGAGCTTCTTTTTATGAAAGCCTTACTCTACCACTTGAGCCACAGCATCATTTCTGGCTTTTTCTGTGTGTGTAGTACCAAGGAATTGAACCCAGGGCTTTGTGCCTGCTAGGATGAGCACTCTACCACTAGGCTACACGCCAGGCCCAATACTCAGTTTCTTTTTAAGGGGATGGGAACTGATCTCCAGGCCTTGAGCATCCTCAGTTTGCTTATTTGACAGATAACCTACCACTTGAGTTGGGTCTCCAAACAGCCCTACCTTTTGCTAGTTATTTTAGAAATACTGAAGTCTATGATGTCTAGGCTGACTTTGAACTGTGATCTTTTGGGATCTCAGCCTCTTGAGTAGCTAGGATTACAGGAGTGGACCACCAGCATGCAGGTGACAATTCTACTCCATTTCAGTCCCCACCCAAAGTCACTCACTGTTCATGTTCTTCCCTCACAGAGCCTGGCCCTTCTCCCCTTCTGATATCTGAACCTTGCCTATCTATGTTATTTGGAAAATAGAGCTGGTGAATCTAACAAGACCTGAGATGACACATGCTAAAATAAGAGATGAATCGATTTTTATAAAACTCTCAGCTGTCATGACAAATTTGATGATATTAACAGATCCTCCGTCTCCTTCTAGCTTCATACAGTAGGAACCATCATCATGCAAATTCAACAAGACCTAACATGGTTCAGTGTGACTACTTCTCTCTCCACTAGTTTATCTCTGTCGCAGCCAGTGAAATAAACAAAAAGCAAAGGAGGAGAGGTCTACTTCTTGGCTTAATGGCATGACCTAGAACTTCACAAACATCTCACTAGATGAAACAGAATTCCATGGCCGCACTAGAGTGCAAGATGCTTGGGGAATTGTGGCTTTCAGGGGAACAGATAACTTCTACGCTAATGGAAGAAGAGAAAAATAGACAGTAGAAGAAACAAGCAACAATAGCCATATGCTATCCATTCCTCCAGTCCCATGCCATCTCTTAAGTGTAATATCTTACATTCATTTCATCTTCTAAATTTCTCTACCTACAGTTACTCCACTACATTGAAAGCAAATGGTTCTCTGATGTTTTTGTCAACAATTATTTTCTCTATTTACAGCAAAAGTTCTTTCGGGAACAGATTCACAGCTGATGCTACTCTAGATTCATTGTTCTATCCCTGTGGTATCCAGTCCAGTATCTGAATTATAGTAGGTATTATATTTTTTACAGAATGGCTAAAATAAACAGGTATAATTCCTGAAGAACACAAAATTGCATTAACATTTCAATAAATGTGTTCTGAAAAGGTATTGAAAATGTGATTGCTGATACTCATGAGTAAACTGATAAGTTGTAGTTTTTCTTAATTTCTGTTCGAATCATTTATAAGACTTTGAATAAGGTGGAATAACCTATTGCTTATATTATTGTGGTTATTTCTTTTAAAATATAGTTTAAAATCACAGCTGATTCTTTTTATTCACAGATGATTAATTACAAGACATAATCAAAATTAAGCAGTCAATGTGAAACTCAAAAGAAATTATCGATTCCCATCATGAGCAACAGCCAATTAAAACAGTGTGGTGTAAGACTGCTCTAGTTCATATGTTCTAATTTTGGATTTTTTTCTCTTCGTTTTTTTTAAACAAAGACCATTATATAAAGACTTCAAATTAGCTCTTGCCTTTTCCTATTCAATATCAAACACTTATCAAGTGCCAATCATTTTGCTGAACCTTTCCTGAAAAGGAGTTTTGCCCATGGCACTGCAAATGAAAAGGGGTGATGAGATAATCATGGTGAAATCTCACTCCAGTGAGCTGCCTCCCCTTCCTTGATGAAAACGCCATAGGGTATTGTTATATGATGGTGCGAAGACAAGGAAATGGTTTTTTTTTGGTCATACAAACAAAATTCCAGAGAGTCCCCAAAAAGCCTGAATATGGAAGTTTGGAGGTAGGCACTGGTGGCTCACACTTGTAATCCTAGATACTTGAAAGGCTGAGAGGATGGACAGTGGTTCAAGACCAGCTTGAGGACAAAGGTCATCAGACCTCTTCTCAA
Source organism: Megascapheus bottae (assembly GCF_031878675.1). NCBI lineage: Eukaryota > Metazoa > Chordata > Mammalia > Rodentia > Geomyidae > Megascapheus > Megascapheus bottae. Next base: position 11,223,894 of record NC_143519.1, read on the forward strand.
CAGAAGGCTGGTCCCCCTGCTGTGTGCCTATTCTCCTGAGCTTCATGAGAGCCTGAGATCGGAAGGATTGCAATTTCAGGCAACTTCAGTCAGAAAAGTCTTCAGGACTCCAGAACAGTGGACAGAAATTGGGTGTGGCCATACATGCCAGTCATCCCAGCTAGGATGAGAAGCCAAGAAAAAGCAGATCAGAACACAGGGAGGTCCACACTCAGGCAGGAAGCAAGACTGCATTTCAAAAATTAATCACTGGAGGAGGAGAAGGGTGGGAGAGAAAGCTGGAGGAGCCCAAAGCCATGAGCTCAAATCCAAGGACTTCCCAAACAAAGAAGTCTGGGGTGTTGATTATCACAGGGCTTCAGTTTCAGATATCCCTCTGGGAGTTCTACACCCCAGGGTTAGGAAATTGACAGGTGGACATTGCAATTTATATATGTGGTGGGATTCCTGGATAGATTCCCTGACACACAGTAGCCATGTCTTCAAAATATCTCCCATCTGAGTATTCACAATTGCTGAAGCAACAATTTAAATGTACATCGCTATTCAACATAAATTGCAGACTTAGTACAGTGAAGGCACTGTAGGTCTCAGTGTAACCCACTCTGTTTTCCGTCCTCAGGAACTATTACTTTCCATAGCTGACAATAGACTGCCACCCGTGTTCTAATTAGGGAAGTAGTATAATATAATATAAATGAAAATAATTCAACCCTTCATCGACAGCCCAAATATAACTATTTTTACATTTTTGCACTCTTCTAGCCTTTATTCATGTTTTTCCATAGCTGTAATTATAATATAAATATAATTTTATGTTCTGTAGTTTTCACTAAAAATAGCCTTTGTGACATTTTCACGCCAATACCTCATTATCATAGTTATAATTTTAATGAATGCATATATTGCATTTAATTAGTACAATAAACCTACACATCAACCTTCTCCAAGGACATCTGGAAAATCTATCACCTTTCTGGAGACTTGCATTCTTAAATATTCTTACTAATAGCATTAAGAGTTCTAATCTTTGTCTTTGCATTCAATTAGCTATTCAACAAGATGGATATTTACTGATCACATACTAGGGGTGCTACCTTGTAATAGATACAGTGAGAAATACCTCTGAGAGCAAATTGAGTCTCTCTGTATCCAATTTATAATATACTAGATAATATAAGAGGATGAACTAAATCTAGACTTGAGGGGGAAAGCTACCTTTCCTGTAATACCATGCTATTAAAGAAATACAATGAGAATTAGGTTAGACTTGAGTGGGGAAGGTTTGACTGGGTAGAGACATAAGAAAAGCATTCCAGAAAAAGAGTGACATTATTTTTGAATATGTATAAAAATTGGAGGATGTCTAAATGAAATGAAGAATAGTATATATCCTAGGCTAAAAGTAGCAGTAGATCTTGTAAGTGAATATTTAATTCTTTCAAGAACATAATGGGGACTTGAAAAAAATTAATTCACTCTCTTTTCAATGTTTACCTATCAAGAAGAGAGAAAAAGTCTGGAGATGTGGCTCAGTGGTAAAAGTGCTTGCCTTATAACTGTGAGGCCCTAAGTTAAAACCATCACTTCCCCCACCCCGCCCAAATAAACAGACAGTTCTAGCAATCTCCATGATTATGAGACAATAAATTTCTCATTATTCTGAATAGGCAACCAACTCCTGGTATCTTCTTATGTCAGCAATAGCAAAAAAAAAAAATGCAGAGTGCTTGTTACGGATACAGATTCTTGAATGCCATGGGAGACAGAAAGCTAGAATCAGTGAGCATGGAAGCATTTTCATTCCACAGATCATTCTAGATACATCTGACAAACTTGTAAGCATATGAATCTTCACATAACCTCTGCCAAAGGTTAAATAAACTACCAGAACAGGAGATATCAAAGTTAAACAATAAAGATCATAGAGATTGTTTTTCCACATAAATGCAGACGTTTGAGTTGTAATGATATAAAATAATAAATATTTAACCATTTATATGAGATACACATGTTACATTCTTTTGGATTCGCATAACTGAGTCATAGGTAAGATGGATATTTACAATAGTACTTTCTGTAAAGAAAGAAATTGAGATTCAGATCATTTTCAACTTTCAGAACATAGCCAACCAAGAGTTCCTACCCATGTTAAAAAAAAGACAACAGTGTTCAGGTATTTAGATCCCAGTTAATCTGCAAGAAAGATTAGATGATGAGATCATATGTTGACATTAGGGACACAGATTTCACAGGTTTGTTGGAAATAAAGTACCAGCCAAGAGAGTGTCCTATGTCCAGCTCTACTGAGTAGGAGGTAGGATTAGAGGGTGAATAAGCTAAGAATCCTGATTCAGCTGAAAAATGATGGGCTGCTCAGACAATTGGGGTAGCAAATGTATTTTGGACTTATCTTTAGTACAACTTCACAGACAGAAATCTCACACTGAGAGTGGTCAGAGCCTATCAAGGCATGATGGAAAAATTGAGGCATACTGGATAAAATGGCCACACTCTAATAGAACCAAGCTAATCACTTCTCCACATCCACAGTCCTCCATCATGATTTATTCCTGTGTTTCACAGTCATAGACTTGCAGGCATCATTTTATGTTTGGGGAGTTCAGAACCACTAACAGCACAAAAGAAAAAGAAGGAAAGGGAGGGAATAAATGAAGGAAGGAAAGGAAAAAAGTCAAAGAAAGAGGTTACAAATTTACAAACAAAAGGGAGGAAAGGAGGAGAAAGAAAAGAAGGAAGGGAGAGAGGGAGGGAGGAAAAGAATGTTAATGGCATTTAGATTACTTAACTTCGCAACTACTGACATTCTAGAAAAAGTCATGGTTGTCACCTTGAACCTTACATAAAAGCTGGGGAAAAGAGAGCATAACTTGAATAAATGAAGATTTCAAGAAAGAATGCTATTTAACCAAAATGAGAGTCCATGGGTGTACGTCATACTGTTTTCAAGCTGATTCTCCATTCTAGGTTTATAATCCCTTCTTCACATCATGCAGGGGAACAAAGCAAAGTGCTATGTGATTCCCTGACTTTGCGGGCATAATTCTATTGGATAGAAATTTCAAAGAGAAATGGGGGACAGAAATACATTAAAATGCTCTAAAAATGAGAATGAAAATGTATTGCCTGTTGCTATATGACTCAAATTCCCCAAATAATTATTGGTAGGGCCCATTACCATCTAGTTGTATAAACATAAATGAGTCTACGATAACACCCAAAGCTCAAAGAGTAATGACAAAGGTGGAAGAGATGGTCTAGTCAGGCATGAAATTGATTTTATAATAACAAATATCTGTTGCCTTCCATGTGCTAAGTAAATAATTCTGAAGCAGGGGGTAAAGATAATAAAAACAAAATCATTAACTGCTTCTACTAAATCAAACACCGAAAGAAACCCATTGTCATGCCGACCCTGAAGTCTGTTTGATGGCTAATTAAAGCAATTATTTTCGTCATGACACAACCCTTAATCAGAGAGCCATAGAAAGAGTTGGCCGATAACCTTGTTGGAAGTAGGTTTTCTACTCTCCACCCCCAAGTTTATATTAAAAATATGTAGTATATTGTACTCAGGTAAGGTAGATGAAGAAGACAAAGGAGCCTATGTCCTAATGCAGGAAGGAATCACAGCCCCCTGACCCCGCTATTTAACCTTGGAAGGCAGGCTAACCTTGGAAGTCACCTAGCCTTTGAGTTTTTGTTGGGTAAGTTAAGGAACAAGCTAATTGCAAACAATGGAAGTTTATGGCCAGCTTGATAAAAAAAAACACGCCATTTTGAATGTCATGTTATCATTTATGCTCTCACAGCTCAGTTCGGTTGATTAGAATATAATTCTACAAAGACCAGAATTTCTGGTTCAATGCCCAGGTGGGTCAGTTAGCTTTCCTCGGTCTCTTAGCCCCACAACTCATTTTCCAGCAAGCTATTTCCAAATCACAGGCCTTTCATCCATAAGGAATTGCAAAAGAAAATGCAAGGATAAGAACAATGACATCATTTTCCCCCATGGCCCAGCAGTGATTCCAGAACAAGTCCACACAAGAGTCTTATTAATGGCCTCTATACGTATGTGCCAATGCACACATGCAGATGGGCATGCATCAAAACTTGGATTTGTCTTCCCACCATCAAATGGTCCTTCCTCTTGAGCTTCTCCCTTTCCCTATCTCCACTGTAGTTTTTAGAGAAATCACCTTGGTCCTGCCTGACTCAACCTCTTGGCTGTGGGTCCCTGGCTGGCTAAGCTATCATTCTAGTACTTAGCCAGACTCAACTTGGTACCTGTCCTCTCTAATGATAAATATGGTCAGAACTTTAGAATTCAGACACCATGGGCCAAGAGTTACCTCCCAGTATAAAAGCCCTGGCATAAGAATGACACAGACAAACTGCCACCCACGGGGAAAATCGAGGCCAAATGTAGAAGCAAAGAGCCTGACAACATTCTGATCCCAAGCTCTGATGGTTTCTGGGGCTTCTGTGCCCTCTCATTGCTTTTCTTTTTAACCCTTAATCCAAATTCAAGTGCTGCTAAATTCTATGTTTAACCTCAACCAATTTGGCATCTGTCATTTAAACTCAGATAATAAATATGTACTTAATGAGAAGCAATCCAGAAAGAGAATATCATCTTCTGATCTGGTATGCTCTTCTCAAATCTATCTGAAGGATAGACCAAGCTTTAGCAACTACAAGCTCCTCTAAAAACTTCGCTAGTTCACAAAATCCTAGTTACTCAGAACAGTTCTGGTTTATGTCTATTGTCTTGGCCTCTCTTTGATCTGAATAGCACTTGAATTTGAATGAAAAATTATGTAGCCATAGTATGGCTTTCTATCCATCAGAAGGTCTGAGGCTGATGGAATAGTGCAATTTGGAATATTGTCAGACAACATCATCATGGTAAAATAAAGCTCTATAGTTTTGAGCCAGCAATTAAATGTTCCACACAAGAAACATCACCTAGGAAGCAGTGTTTCTATCAACAACTGGTTTGCTACAACCCGTCACTGCATCATCACATCTCAAGGCCTCTAGGAAAAACCATGCTCCCCAGAAGCCAAGGTTTTGAACTATTCTGTGAAAAGCAGTAATGATTCCTAAACTCCAGCTCCTCTTAGCAGTATATCAGCTTTCTAATCCACAAATCTTACTCAGTTCCTAATGGGCTATCATGTAGGCATTGCTAGGTTTGGTTTTAGTATTCTAGTTTATGCTTCCTTTTCTAAATTTAGCTTTTTGTCAAGTGGAATCATTTCACTTGACATTTATTGGATGCCGATTTGTTAAACAGAGTGCCAATTCCTGCAAAGTAACACAGTGAATAAGACATGATCTTGTCCCCAGAAACTTAAAGCACTTCTTAGTATTCTTTTGGGTATCTTTGGGTTCATTGTAGCAGTAATTTACTACGTGATTTCTTTAAGAACTGCCAGAGTTAATATCCCCAAGGTATGGTTCACTCACCTGGTAAGACCTACTAAAGAAAATCTCTATGCAAATTTAACGTAGCTTATTCTTCTAATTTAATTTTAACCATATAGCTTATATTCTTTTGCAATGAAAACTCTGGTCTTAATTAAATAAGCATAATGCAGAAAACCCTTCTATGAAGCACTCACCATGTCTCTTACATATTTCACATACAATTTACTTTTATATTATAGCCATTAAACTTTCTTCCCTAATCAGAATCTTCTGTCTTCTACTGGGACACTCAGAACTTAACTTTCTTTGTTATGACTAAAACTAGAATTATAGCAAGATATTCCTGGCCAGGCACAGTGATTCATACCTGTAATTCAAGCTACTCAGCAGGCTGGGATCAGGAAAACTGCAGTTCAAGGTCATCCCGAACAATGTATTAGTGAGACATCAATGTAACCAAGAGCTGGCAAATACTTCTTATCTGAGTTGAGCGGGCAGTGTACATAGAAGGATCACAGTTCAGGGCAGCTTGGACAAAAAACAAGGCCTTACCTCAAAAAACGGGTTAGGAATGGCTCAAGAGTTGGAGGGCCTGCCTAGAAAGCACAAAGCTTCAGATGTGGTTATCCACGGTGCTTAAAGTCTAGTCAGGAAGGAAAAATGACTACTTATTGCCAAAGATGTGAAACAGAAAAGAAAAGGAATCTAGCACCAGACTTTGAACTTGAGGTGCATTTTCTAGTAGAATATTCCCTTGGAAAATATTTTCTTATAGAAAATATTCTCTATTAGCGCCATAGATCAGCAATATTTTGAGTTTTAGAGATACATTTTATGGACTAGTCTAAAGAGCTCACTATCACTTACATCATTATTATTAGGCAGAAATGTTTTAAATTCCAAGCAAGGAAGTTATACATTAACATTCAGAATACTATTGCTTAAGTCAGGCTTATCTGGATGTAACAGGTACTGGTTCAGAATGATTTAGTGAGCTGTCCAAACAAATCCTTCACTTTAAAGGTCATCACTCTTTATTGTGGCTATTTTGGGCTTTCAACACTTTGGTTTGTGTCATTCAGCCAACATGGACTCAGCATCTCCTATATGCAAAAGGCCTTCTAGGTAGGTGAGTGTGATAGGTAAGTGAGCCAGTATCCTTGACCTAGCATCTCCCCTGTCCCTCTGGAGATTATCTGCAATGGAAAGAGACCCCTTCCTCCACAGCCTTCCCTCTGCAGGGACTGGGTACTTTGTGATATGCTATCCACTGGGGATGTGAATGGCTCTGGCAACAGTGTACGGTAAGCTTGTGAGCAGTTCTTGAGATAGCCAATGATCGATGTGCACGTGGACACAAATGTATGAACTAAAATTGATTCAAGGGAGAAGTCAAACAGTGTCATTCCTCAGACTAAATCAGAAACATCAGAAAATATATGCTTAAAAACTTTGGTGCCAGCCACCTGTGTCTTATACCTATGATCCTAGCTACTCGGGAGACTGAATCTGAGGACCCACAGCTCAAAGCCAGCCTGGGCACGAAAGTTGATGGGACTCTTATTTCCCATTAACCACCAGAAAATCGAAAGTGGTGCTGTGGCTCAAGGGGTAGAGCACTACCCTTAAGCAAAAGAGACAACACCCAGGCCGAGAGTTCAAGCCCCAGGACCCACAAAAAAAAAAAAGAGAGAGAAAGAAAGCAGGGGAGAAAGGAAGGAGGAAGGGAGGGAGGAAAGCAGTGAGGGATGGAAGGAAGAAGGAAGGAAAGAATTAGATCAAGGAGCTAGGGATAGACAAATGAAGAAAAGAAGGCAAGAATCCAATGCATACCCTGTAAAATTAAGAAATGTGGGAGAAGGGATGGGTTGGAAGAGGTGACCGTGCTCTGTATTTCTAAACTGTTTTGTTGAATGGCAACTCCTCTGAACAATCACAGCAAGATAATAAAAAGTAAATATAGTTTAAAAAAAAAAGAATCCCAAAGATCAACAACGGTAGCTCCCACTGGGGTTGGTGAATCACTGAAACGGCATCCAGAAAACTGCCCACAAAACCTGCTCTGCAGCCTTCAGAAATGGTGTAAGCTTCTTGCGTGTGTGTATGTGTGTTGTTTTTTTATTTGTTTTTGTTTTTTTCCAGTCCTGGGCCTTGATCTCAGGGCCTGAGCACTGTCCTTGGGCTTTCTCAAGGCTAGCGCTCTACCAGTTGAGCCACAGCACCACTTCCAGCTTTTTTCTATATATATGGTACCAAGGAATTAAACCCTGGTCATCGTGTATGCTAAGCATGCACTCTACCACTAAACCAAACTCCTGGTCCTGTGGGTTTTGTATAGAACTCTCCATAGATAAAATATTTGGTGGGTTGCTGTACCTCTGAAGCTGATGCCTCCAGGTAAATCCAGTGTGTACCTTTACAAGCGTACATCCTCACAGGGGAAACAAAAATGACAAAAATAAATGACTCTGCCATCAGGGTGACAGAGCCAGTTTCTGTGAGATGGTGATCACTTGCTAAATGTTCAAAACTTTTGGCATTAAACACAGACAATACACACACACACACACACACACATACACACACACAAGTGCACATGCACTATAATATAGGGGAGAAAGGTATGAAGTGACAAGTATTTTGGATTCACCATATCCTACTTGGCTGTCTTCTGAGCTCCTAAGGTCATTTCCACATAAGTCGGCATATAGCGGATGTAATATCGGATAATGACTTACTGCTTACTACCTTAGCAAACATCTCCTCTCCATTACAGGTTTAGCGATGTCATTGGTCGTTTGCTATTATCAGACCGAGAAGTCTTTATACAGCTGAAATCTTTAGTGACCACACATCAGGGTACTTTTCTTCTTGTCCCAGCTGTTAAATGTTTCCAGAGCCAGTGACACATTTACTAAAAGCACCACTGGTGATGTGGCAAGTACAAGAAATAGAAGTACACAATAACACAAATGAAAGCGACTCTATCATAAGCAAAGGTGTCAAGGAAACTTCCCCCAAGAAAGTGGGACTTGAATTGAGCTCTGCAAGTTGACTGGGTAAAGTAGTCGAGAAAAGTGTATGCGAGGAGGAAGAGGTCTTTGTGCAAGTAAAGCTCTAAATGGTTGGTGGGTACGCAGTACCAAGAAAAAGAATGGGTCACTTGGCCCCATGTTGTTAGTCTGCCTTATAGTGTCCCTATTGTGAATTTCTATTCCCTATCACTCAACAGTTTTGTTGAGGGTACACAAAGCTGTCAGATACCCTTTCCATCTTCTCCTCTACCCCAAGCATATTTCTAAAGGAACTGTTGAAGGGAGCTTCATAACATGCAGCTTATAAATGTGAATTTCTAGCTTGGAAGGAAAAAGGACAGGGGAGAATGGAAAAAAGAAAGAGGAAGAGGAACTGTATAACACGTTGCAGATGTGTAGGGCACCAGCACTGAGAAAGCCAACACAGATTGTTCATGTCGTTAGGGGACAGGAAAGAAACGGACTCAGTGACGGGTAGGAATTAGCACCTTCTTTCTACTCAGCTTTCTCTGTCATTCCTATGTCAGCAGGGAGGATCAAATACTGTCAAAATCAATTATTTGCAAGGATACAAATGCAACAAGGAAACCTGTTTGGGGTGCTAATTTTTAGGGGAAGGCTGCAGAGCCTGCAATAGAGGGGTTAAGATGGATTGGAATAGAATGTAAACATGTAAAAAAAAGTATGTGAACATGTATAGCAATATAACGGTAAAATCTCCCTCTGTACATACGAGTCAGTAAACATGTAAGCCAATTAAAAGTAATTCATTCTCAGTACCCTAAGATAAATTGAAAGCAATGTATATAATCACAAAATGTAAGTTGGGAAAACCCAAAGGGAAATCCTAACTTGAACACGGGAAGTATTTATGTTCTCTGACTGACAGTTACAAAAACCCTTAGATTTGGGGGGCTTAAGCAAGAGAAGTCAATTGCTCACAGTATTGAGTCTGTAAATCCAAGACCAAGTTGCCAGTAAGGTGGGCTTTCTTCTGAGGGTCATTTTTTTCTGGGCTTATAATAAAGAGATTAACTTTCCACTATGTTCATAGGATTTCTTTGTACACATGAGTATATGCATGCATGCACACACACACACACAGTACACAGAGGAAGAGAGAGTTATAGTGTCTCTTCTTCCTTTGTGAGAGCACCAGTCCTACTAGATTAGTAGTCCATACTCTTGACCTTATTTAACCTTAATCATCTGAAAACATCCAATAGCCCATGGATTCACATCAGCAGTCAGAGCATCATCATAGGAATGGAGAGGGAGGAATGACAATCCAGGCCATAGCATATAGTTCAGGTTGAAATCATGCACCTGATCTATGGGTCAAGAATACAAAGATATATTGCATATACGTTTATTTGTTTATTTGAAATAGGAAAGGGAAGGGAAGAAAACAAGATGATTGGGAGGGGGTGGGAGAGGGAAATGGGGACAAACCTATGAGAAGGGGTATCAATGTTTGAGAAGTAATGTGTCTACTATCTGGTAAAGGTAACTGTAACTCCTCTATACATTACCCCAACAATAACAAAAAGAGTACAAAGAATTCCTTTCTAAAATGCCCTGACTGGGGATGAAGCACAGTGGCAGAGCACTTGTTCTAGTGTGTGCACACCTTGAGTTTTGATCTCCAACATGCAAAAGATAAAGCTTAAAACAAAAGGCACTTTTTAAAAAAATATTGCATCAGAAACCCTGATAACTATTTAGGGGTACAGACATACAGAATTCTTAGATAAAACTAAAAGACATTAACTTGAAATGGCATGATTTAGTTATTTCATTCATATTATATAGTCTATCTTACATATTGTATATAACTTCTCACACACACACACACACACACACACACACACACACACACACCACTTTAAATACCATCCATGAATGCATCAACTATGCCATTTCCATGAAGCAGCAAACTTTGGCTCCTAAGCAGAAACACAGGAATTCCCAAAGAATTCTGTCAACCATGCTTGGCTTTTTAGTCTGAGAATTTTCTGAATGACAATATACTGTTCTTGTAGCATTTGCTGCTATTCTAATTTACAATTCTTTCTGCACTCCTTATGAATCAACAAAAATATGTTGAACGGTAATATTGTGAAATATGCTCCAAGACCAAGAAGGCTTGAGTAAAATTAATAAACTCCAAAGCTATGAAAAGGATCAGGATTTTGTTTTATTATTCACGAACTATTTTCAGGTTATTGATACACATAACAACCATATTTAAAGTGAAACTACTTCAATTTGGGCTGGATTTATGAAGTCTAGAATTGTATCCCATTACATCTACAATTTATTACAATTGAAAAATCAATGCTGAAATATGTGAGTTTTGAAAAATGCAACGTTTTATGAACCTGTTTGTCACCTAACATGTAATAGTGACATCTCAAAGCCTTGTTAGTAAGGACTGAGATTGGGAGGGGGGCCAGGCTGCTTTACCTGGGATATGACGTCTTGCCTTTCAGAAGTGTACATGCCTGCACGTCTTTAAACCTTCTCTAATAACAACTGGGTTCATTTCTTTCAATAAGCACAGAGATTGAATTGACACAATGATATCAGGAAGGAAAGACCCAGAAGAACTCTGGTTCCAGCTATGAGTGAGGTTTCCATCTCCAGCCAGATTTCCCAAAGATCATGTCTGTCTGTCTGTGTCTGTCTGTCTGTCTGTCTGTCTGTCTGTCTCTCTCTCTCTCTCTCTCTCTCTCTCTCTCTCTCTCTCTCTCTCTCTCTCTCTCACACACACACACACACACACACACACACACACACACACACACGAGTATCACAAATGTATAACATGTCTAGGAAGTGAGAGCAATCGACTGATCTGATAAACTCTTCATTCTGATATTTGGGCAGTTCATGACATTTTTGTGTTAAACTTACCATTGCCTCAGTCCATCTGCTCTGCTGCAATATCTGAGACTTCCTCAGCCACAGAGAGAGCCACCTGATCCGGTTCCAGTCCTGGTCTCTAGCTCCCCACACACAGTCCCTTCCAGCAGGAATGCAGCCAAGGTCAATCAAACTGTGCTCTTAGGTCAGTCGTTGGAACTGGCTTGTATCTGGTTAGTTTTCCTAAGGCCTAAAATTTCCCCCAAGCTTCTCTCCATACCATTCCCTTAATACAACCATTTCCATTTCCTTGGGCCTTTTTTGGCCTACCATATGCAGACTGTTTCATTCTTTCCTAGGAGCAATGTCTTTTCCTCATGTGATAAGCCCAAAGACAACCAACCTCCAGCCAGAAGAAGCATTAATTCCCCCCATCTCTCTCTCTTTCTATCTTTCATACATACACACAATTATTAATTTTTCACTCTAACACAATTTCTTGCCCTCATCACAAGAACCTAGTGAATGCAACAAGATAATCATGAACAGAGTCCCTGTACTTTAAATTTACAAAACAGTTTATACTAGCATGAGGGAAAGTAAGAGATGCAAGCTATACAGAAATGGGCCAAAAATTAATTTTTTTTCTCTTCCTCCCAGGGAGAGAAAATTGAGCATTTACAATGTATGGCAGTGTATATTCTCCATTTCTATTGTTCTATGTTCACATATAGCCTTTGCTATAGAGAGACTGAACAGAAATGAGTTTAATTCACACAGATTGATAGAACTCATCATAAAACTTTTTAAAGAAAATTTGTATGTAGAAGAATAATTTTTCATTACTGAATGTATTTTTGGAGTTTTTTCATGTCTGAATAATAAATAATTTTCTGTGTAAAAAACAAACAAACAAACAAAAAGATGCAAGCTAATCATACATCATAGAACTTTAAGTAATTACATGGTATCATAAGGCACGGTGACCTGACCAAGCCTACAACAGATTTTTAATGACTTCAAAGATACTCAAAGAGGAAAACAGATTTTCTCATTTCCCGATGAGGAAAGGCAGAGCAAGAAAATAGCTTAAGTTGGAAATAGAAGTTTATTACACACAAAACAAATACCGCATGTTCCTTCTTTACGGGGATGCTTTTTTTTAAGACATGCTGAATAGAAGGGTGATGGAAGACGGGAAAGGGAGGAGGCGCATGAATGATGATGAATACCGAAACACAAGTAAAGGTAATAAACTCTGGAGATCAGTGTTTTGACTGGAGTTACAATAACCTATTATATACTTTACAAATAACTAGAAGAGCTCAAATCACCAAACATAAAGGAACAATACTCATTACCTTGATTTGATCAGTACACACTGCATCCGTGTATTGAAATAGTTCACTCTACCCCGTACATCTATACAACAAAGGCAATAATGGCTGACTAAATTAAAATAAAGAATTACAAATGGCTCTCTAGGTATAGGTGAAAATATGTGAAGTAGTCCTTTATAAGATTATAAATGCCAGTCTTGGTGGAAGAGTTTGAATATGTAGCTCAGAATAGACTGACAACTCCTCTGAAATGGGTACCACATATATTTTTTCACTTTTGATGTATCTATAACTTGGAAATGTGTGGTCTATATGTATTTACTGAAAAGATAGTCCATGAATATTTATTTAAGGAATGGATACCGAGTAAAAATCTAAAGGCAAGTATGCTGTAAGGCATTCGTCCCAATAGTCATTGAAAGTGAAACAGATCTTAGAAATCTCAAAAAAAAAAAAAAGGAACCTCAATATCATAAAAAAATCAACTTCCACCTAACTTGGGGAGTTGATGAGACCTCCAGGGATATTTTTCCTAGATTCAGAAATAGGAATGGAATAGAGGTAGATGAATGCTTGCGCGGTACTTATGGTAATGCTTCTGCAAGAATGGTTATTTTTAAAAAGTGAGTAAAAGGAAAAAGAATCTCAATGTAAAAAAAAACAAAGTCAAAGGATGCATGGCCCATGGTCAAGTGAGAAATAAGCCACCATCTAACCTTTCCATCTTTTGGTCTTTTATCCTGTCCATCAGATTGCCATCTTTGGGTCTTATGTCCTGTCCATCAGATCATCACGGGAGTGCAATGGCAAGTCACTCAAAAATTAAGATGTAATTTGCAACTAGTTTGCAATTTTATTGACACACTACCTCACAAAGCAGATTGGAACAACAAAGAACAAGTCACCATGTGCAATTCTTCTGCCCAGGTGATCCCCCTAGCTTCAGGTCCGACCTCACCTTGCTTCGTCCAGTGATAATCCAGCCTCCACACAGAGGTATGCCTCCAGGTATTATGCCCTAAATGACATTACTTCCTTGAATATGAGAGCAATGGATAGGCCTCAGACCTAAGATGCCCAAAGCATGTACAGAGCATCAGATGACTCAACAGATCTGAATTCCCTGAGACTCACTCATTAGCTATAAAGAACCAAACACAAAATTTCCATATTTGCAAAGCATCACTGGTAGGTGTCAACTACAGAGTTTTATTCAAATCTCAGGCCTGTTCTAGGAAGCATGAATTACCCTTCTACACACAAAAAAAGAGAGAAATTAAACAAGTTAAAACAAATTACTTGGCTTCAAGAAACAGAGGTTCAGAGGAGATCGGCAGAAGACGGCGGCGGTTCAGGGTGAGACGTACTGAGCTCCTGCCAAGATTCATGTACTGGCAGTGCAGGAGACAGTCCTCTAACAGAAATTGATCCTAAGTAAGCTTTAGGACCACAGAGAACTCAGGCAGAGAGGAAAAAAAGGAAGAATACCAGCACAAAAAGAGAGCATGGAGCTCTGTCGTGGAGTGGCCTGGGAGACAAAGGCTCTTCTGAATCAGAGCAGAGAAAGCGCTCCACAGCAGCACAGACCCGCCGGCTGCAGACAGAGCCACACAGAGCCTGGGCGAGCCCAGAGCCGACACCCCGCCATGCACAGACCTGCCAGCTTCACGGAACTGGAGAATACAGCAATGTGTGAGTAGCTCTGAGGAGAAGTTTTCACTTCTGCTCCAGGAGCGGCATTGGGAGGGAGCCCCTCCCCCTCCAGCTGAGAGCAGCGCCATCTTGACTGCTGGCAACGACCCAGGCCAAAGCAATTGGAGCCTGAGAGGTGTTGCTGACAGCACCATCTTTCTGACTGGCAAAGGATTTCCCAGAGATCCCTTAGCCAGAAATTTGGTCCCAGCACTGCTGAAGTCCATCCCCCTCTGCCACCTGCAGACCTGGTAAACAAAGCCACCCGAGATCTTTCAGCTTTGTTCTACCAATCAAGCACTCTCATCCGAAAAACCTCAAAGCCAAATCACAAGAGAAAAAGACTTTATGAAGTGTTTAGATTCCGAATTCAGTGGAGACACAAGTTTCCTATCCTGCCCCTCCACCAAAAAAAAAAAAAAATGAAGAATACCCTTTTTTAAAATTTTCACCCCATTTCATTTGCATTTTTAAATGTTCTTATTTTTCTCTTTGCCATTTAACCTACACTTTTTTTCTAATATTATGATTCATTCCTTTTTTTTTCTTTTTTTTCTTTTTTTCTCTTCTCTTTTCCCACAATCCTGCTGTCACTGTGGTCATTCCTAGAAACACAGTGAGAGCTCTGGGTACAGTCTGAATAAAAATGATATCCATATTGATACAGTCACCTGCTTTTTAAACTCCTGCATCTCAACCCTAATATCTCTTGGGTAAGAACTCAGAATACCTTTTCTTTTTTTCTTTTTCTTTTTTTGTTTTGTTTTTGCTTGTGTGTGTGTGTGTGTGTTCTGTTTTATTTGTTGCTGTTTTCTTTTTTTCTTTCTAAAATTGGTATCATTGAAATCTCCTATATCAACCTCTCCCTTTTCTCTATATATTCTTCTTATTACTCTTCTTATTTTGATAAGTTTTATCTAAGTTCATCTAAACTTTCTACACAAACACTCTACTTGTCTATCACCTTAGGTCAGTTATCCTTACACAATACCCTTTCTTCATTACTATAATATTCTTACACTCCTGTATTATTCTTTTCCTACCTCCCTTGTCATCTTTCATATTATTTTTCTATCTCTGGTCCTCTGTTCATCCTTCAACTCCTATAATGCATGGATCTACATTTGATGGTTGTTGAGCAATGCTGTGTATCTAGGTGTTCAATTATACTCTAGGTCCAGAGGGACTTAAATACAATAGAGATTGGATTGAGGGGCTTATTGTTTTGGTCATAAATTGGTCATTTGTGATTGTATTAGATTTGTGTGTAACTGTAAAAAAGAAACAGAGAATGTTATTACCAATCTAAAAGAGCTAATATCTATTGTCAGCCAACTAAAAAGCTCTAGGTTGGTTATATCTGAAAAATTATAATCTTGTTTAGTATTAATCTTGCTCCCATCCTCAAAAGGGCAGAACAAGAAACTCAAGAAAAATGTCAAATCAAGGAACAGCATCTCCCACCCAACATAAACAGGCAATGGAGCAGTCAGAGGCAAATCTAGAGGAGAGCCTTCCAAGTGCTATACAAATGCAATTGATAAACATCATTAATGAAAAATGTGAAAACATAAAGAAAGAGATATGGGAGGAAGCCACAGCTAAACAAGAGGAAACCATAAACAAGGTGATATGTGATATGTGAAAAGGGGGAAGCCATAAAGAAGGCCATAATAAAGTTTTTTCAAAGAAAAATGGACAAATTCATAGAATCCACAAACAAAAAGGTGACTGAATTCCAACAAATGTCCAAAGAGAATAAAGCTGCTGAGCTAACCACTCAAATGGAAATCAAGGAGCTAAAGAAATCCATACAGGATCTAAAACAAGAGATGCAACGCATCAAAAATGAGCAATTAGAAGCAAGGGAGATGAAGAATAAAGTAGATAGCTTTGATAGCAGGTTAGACAATGCAGAAGAGAGATTTTCTGGGGTTGAAGATAATTCAGTTGTTATAGAAAAAGAACAGAAAATGAGTCAATTCAAATCTAGGAAATATGAGAAAACGCTACAGGAGGTCCAAGATACAATTAGGAAGCCTAATTTAAGGCTGCTTGGTATTGAGGAGGGTCTGGAGAAAGAGGTCAATGGTATTGGAAATATACTTCAGGGAATCATCTCAGAGAACTTCCCAAATATCAAGAAGGCAGGCCCATCCAGATACAAGAAGCTTTTAGAACCCCAGAAAGACCTGATCAGAAAAGAACATCCCACCGCCACATCGTAATCCGAACTGGATCAATAGAGGCCAAAGATAGGATCCTAAAAGCAGCCAGGGAGAAGAGAACAATCATCTATAGAGGCAAACCAATCAGAATAACCCCAGTTTTCTCAGCACAGACCATACAAGCAAGAAGAGATTGGAACGATATATGCCATACCCTGAAGTCAAATAACTACCAACCAAGAATACTGTACCCAGCTAAGCTCTCATTCATAATTGAGGGAACAATAAAAACATTCCATTCCAAGGAAAAGCTTCAACATTATGTAGCAACAAAACCAATATTACAGAAAATTCTCAAAGATGTTCTACACATAGAAAACCAACACAAATGTAATACAGAGAAATACATGGCACTTAAAACTCATAACATCTAAGTACCACAAAAACTATCAAGACACAGACTCTAATGAAAGCTTGTAAAAATGGCAGAAACTAATAAATATTTCTCAATCCTGACTCTCAATATCAATGGACTTAACTCTCCAACTAGACGGCATAGATTATCTAGTTGGATCAAAAAACAAGATCCATCATTCTGCTGTCTGCAAGAGACACATCTTACTCAAAAAACAAACACCTTTTGAAAATGAGAGGTTGGAATAAACTCTATCAAGCCCCCATAAACAGGCTGGAGTGGCCATCCTCATATCAGATAAAATAGACTTCAAACTAAAATTAGTGAGAAAAAACAAAGAAGGTTACTACATACTACTAAAGGGATCTTTCCTCCAGGAGGACATAACCATCCTAAATATCTACACATCGAATCCCGGAGCTCTGAACTTCATCAAGCAAACTTTACTATCACTGAAACCATATATAGATCGAAACACAATGATTGTTGGTGACTTTAACACACCACTCTCACCTTTGGACAGATCAACAAGGCAAAAACTCAACAGAGAAACCTTAGAACTGAACAACTATATAGACCAACTAGATCTAACAGACATCTGCAGAATATTCCACCCAGCAACAACACAATATACGTTTTTCTCAGCAGCACATGGAACATTATCCAAAATAGGCCACATTTTAGGCCAGAAAACAAACCTGGACAGATTCAGAAACACTGAAATTATTCACTGCACTCTCTCACATCACAGGACATCAAATTGGAACTGAACACCCATCCCCACCAACGAAAACTCTGTTACTCATGGAGATTGAACAACACATTGTTGAATCACCAATGGGTCATCGAAGAGATCAGAACAGAAATCCAACAGTTTATGAAATTTAACAAAAAGGAGCACACAAAATACCAGATCCCTTGGAACACGGCAAAGGCAGTACTCAGAGCAAAATTTATAGCTCTGAATGCCTACAATATCAAATTGGAAAAATTGCAAACCAACAATTTAATGTGTCACCTTAAGCTCCTGGAAAAAGAGCAACAATTCAATGCTAACCCCACTAGAAGGAAGCAAATTATTAAAATCAAAGCATAATTAAATGAATTGGAATCCAAAAAAACTATAGAAAGAATCAACAAAAAAGGAGTTGGTTCTTTGAAAGAATTAACAAAATTGACAAACCCTTAGCAAATCTTACCAAAAAAAGAAGAGAGCATATCGAAATAAAATCACAGACGAAAACGGTAGTATCATGACAGAAATTACCAAGATCCAGAATATCATGGGGGAATACTTCTCAAACCTTTATGCCAACAAATTTGAGAATCTAGAAGAAATGGACGAATTCCTAGCCAATAGTAACATACCCACACTGAACCAAGAAGAACTAACCCAACTAAAGAGACCTATTTCAAGCTCTGAAATAAAAATGGCAATAAGAGACCTTCCACCTAAGAAAAGCCCAGTGCCACATGGATTTACAGCTGAATTCTATAAGGTCTTCAAAGCAGAGCTCACAACAATACTCCTCAAGCTCTTCAACGAAATCGAAAATGAAGGTTCTTTACCAAACTCATTCTATGAAGCTAGTATAACCCTCATCCCCAAACCAGATAGATATTCAGCAAAGAAAGAGAACTATAGACCTATTTCTTTGATGAACATCGATGCAAAACTTCTCAACAAAATACTGGCCAACCGTTTAAAACAACTATTAAAAAAAATTATACACTATGATCAAACTGGATTCATCACGGGGAGGCAAAGCTGGTTCAACATCTGGAAATCAATTAATATAATTCAACACATCAACAGGAACAGGGATAAAAATCACATGATTGTCTCAATAGGTGCAGAAAAGGCATTTGACAAGATCCAACAAACCTTTAGGTTAAAAGCTCTGGAGAAACTAGGAATCCATGGAACATTCCTCAGTATAATAAAGGCTGTGTATGACAAACCCACAGCTAGTACTATACTAGCTAAAGCCATTCCCTCTAAAATCAGGAATGAGACAAGGATGCCCACTCTCTCCACTCCTCTTTAACATAGTATTAGAATTCCTAGCCAGTGCAAGAAGGCAAGAAACAAGCATAAAGGGGATCCAAATAGGGAAAGAGGAAGTAAAACTTTCCCTCTTTGCAAATGACATGATCCTGTATTTAAAGAATCCTATAGACTCTACTCCCAAGCTCCTTGAGCTGATTCAAAAAATTGGAAGGGTAACAGGGTATAAAATTAACCCTCAAAAATCAACTGCCTTCCTCTACGCCAACAGTGAGAGGAATGAGGCAACAATCAGGAAAGCAACTTCTTTCACAATTGCCTCAAAGAAAATAAAATACCTAGGAATTACCTTAACTAAGAGTGTAAAGGACCTTTTTGATGAAAACTTTAAAACCCCGAAAAAGGAAATTAAAGCAGAACTAAGGAAATGGAAAACCTCCCATGCTCCTGGATTGGAAGAATCAATATCATGAAAATAACAATCTTGCCAAGGGCTATCTACAAATTCAATGCAATACCCATCAATATCCCAATGTCATTCTTTAAAGAAATAGAAGAGGCAATCCAAAATTTCATATGGAATAATAAAAAACCCCGTATAGCAAAAGCACTTCTTACCAGAAAGAACAGTGCAGGAGGAATTTCAATACCAAACTTTAGACTCTAGTACAGAGCTACAATTCTCAAAACAGCTTGGTACTGGCACAAGAACAGGCCTGAAGACCAATGGAATAGAACTGAAGACCCAGATATTAAACCACAGACCTATGGCCAGCTAATCTTTGACAAGGGAGCCAAAAAAATAGAATGGAAGAAACATAGCCTCTTCAACAAGTGGTGCTGGCAGAACTGGTTAAGCACCTGCAGAAAACTAAAGTTGGATCCTTCTTTGTCACCCTGCAGTAGCATTAACTCCAAATGGATCAAAGACCTGGAGATAAAAGCCGACACACTGAAAACTTTACAAGAAGGAATAGGAGATACACTAGGCCTCCTTGGCACAGGTTGAAACTTTCTTAATAAGGACCAAGAATCACAACAAATCAAAGGCTGGATAAGTGGGACTGCATTAAACTGCAGAGCTTTTGTATGGCAAAGGACATAGCTAGTAAACTAATCAGGAAGCCTACAGAGTGGGAGAAGATCTTCACCAATCATACAACGGACAAGGGCCTCATATCTAAAATATATCAACAGCTAAAAATATTGAATCACTCCAAAACTAATCTCCAAAGTAACAACCATCCCATTAAAAGATGGGCCAAAGACTTAAAGAGAGTCTTCTCTGAAGAAGAAACAAAAATGGCCTATAGACACATGAAGAAATGCTCAACATCTCTGGTCATAAAAGAAATGCAAATCAAAACAACTCTAAGATTCCACCTCACTCCAGTTAGAATGGCCAGGATCAAGAAAACTAATAACAATAAATGCTGAAGGGGATGTGGCCAGGAGGGATCACTACTGCACTGTTGGTGGGAGTGCAAACTCATTCAACCACTATGGAAAGCAGTATGGCATTTCCTCAAAAGACTAAACATAGAGCTCCCCTATGACCCAGCAATTCCACTACTTGGCATTTACCCAACCATCCAGAAACAAGGACATACTAAATCCACCAGCACAACAATGTTCATTGCAGCACTATTTACCATAGCAAAGATATGGAACCAACCTAGATGTCCCTCAGTTGATGAATGGATCAACAAGTTGTGGTATTTGTACACAATGGAATTCTATGCTGCTGTCAGAAAAAACGACATCGCCCCATTTGTTAGGAAATGGAAAGACTCAGAAAAAAATCATATTAAGTGAAGTAAGCCAGACTCAAAGGAGCTTAGGCTCAATGGTTTCCCTCATTTGTCATAATCAGTAGAAACCTTGGGCTCTCCTAGCAGAGATTTTCAGTAGAGCAAAACCTTGATACAAAAGGCCATATAATAGGACGCTAAATGAAATGATCTCTAGGATATAGAAACATACGGCATATAATGAATGATTGTTGTTCTTAAGGTACTATGTTATCTCTCATCTCTTTTGCTGTCCCTTGGTTATCTCATATTTTTACAGTATCTCACTTTGTTACCTGATATATCAGATATATTTGTATTTGGGTATTTGAAATTGGATAGGGAATGGGGGAAAACAAGATGAAGGTTGGGGTGGGGGGGAGGGTAATGGGGACCAAGATTGTGAAAGGGTATCAATGTATGGGAATTAATGCACCATCTATCTGGCAAATATGATGTAACCCTTCTATTTATTGTAATTACAATAAAAATATATGAAAAAAACAAAAACAAATTACTTGAGATACCTCAGTTTGAAGGAATTTAAAGCTAGATATTTTAGTTTTCCTCCCAGTATCCCTTTGCTATCCCTAGAATTATAGACTTCACTGGACAATGCAGCTGGATGCCCAGCTAGTGTGTCATCCATATAAGGAGACATATTGAGGATAAGACAACCCATGATAATAATTCAGACTGGCTCTGTCGGGGGCAATGGGTGGAAGATCACATGATCAAGTCTTGGCACCCTCCCTACAGCCCAACAGGTCCACAAATTCACCATAACCCTAAATTGCTCTACCAGTAGCTGGTCTATGTGACTGTTGTTCTTAAAATTGTTTTTTGTTTTTTGGGGGATGGGTCTATGTTCCTGTTGTTCTTAAAATTCCTTAACAGGAACTTTTACTTTTCTCACTACAAAAATAGCTGAGTGTTTCAAGCAATGCTAAGTGAATCAGAGTCAATAACATTGTGGCATATTAATTAAACTGAGACTGCTTAAAGAAAGTCAATCCCTATTCACAATTTCCAAGGAAGAGTAAATGCTTTTTCTTTTTAGGGTAATATCAATAGCACTTGGCAGGGGGAATGAGAAAAAGGTGGAAGCAGGTTGGATGCTAAGACCTCAATTTTCTGCACAGTACCACAATACCATTCTGTACTTTTATAACAGCTTGAAAGTGGGAATTTGATAGGAAGGGTATGATCTGGAGAACATCTTAGTGAATAGTAGAAAATATTGATTCCTATGTATTATTGCTTAATTATGACTCTTTAAAACATTATTTTCAGATTTTAGCATTTTGAAATGTCAACTTATAACACTGCAGACAATTATTTTTAAAACCTGAACAAACCAAACCTTGTACTGTTGACTTTTTTTGAAATAACCCATGGTGACCCTAGGTTGCTTTGAAGAACTATAAATCCTCTCATCTTTCCAGAGTTCACTTCCCTGTTCTATAAAATAAAGCCAGGAAAAGAGCTTGAATAGAAGTTGCAAAGGTTGCAGCTTACTTTGTTTCCTGTTTGCAGCTATCTATGAGGGTCAGCCTTGACTTTATAGATGTGGCATCTCTGAAGAGAGCCCAGGTTGTTCATTATTGGGCAGCAACAGAAATACAAGTGATCTGATTTTCTGTGGCCAGAGGCTCTGTGGATCACCTTCTTTGGTGGGCAAGCCAGGGCCAGCCAAAACTCCTCTCCCAGAACACAAGGGCTTCTGCAGGAAGGGGAAGTTGGCACTCTATTTCACAGCTCTTTTCAGTAAAAGTAAGTTAAACATGGCTGGGTGTGAACAGAAGGTGCATTCCCTCCCATGACCTTTCTTTCTAGGGGGCTCGCTCCTCACCTTTGCACCTCCTCCATTATTCGGACAGGCAGCACAGGAAGCCACAGTGACACCTACACTCATGGGGAAGGTGACATTTTTTGTTGGGGGGAGGGGGAAGGTGATATTTTAACATTCTTTGATGAGAAATGGAATGATCCAAGATCTAACCAGAAAAAAAAACAATTATTGGCATGGATTTATGTTCTAGAAAGGATAGGCACCCTGCTACCACCATTCTCCTAGACCTGCGGTTGGAGAACATGAGATACATCCTTTACCTGCTAGCTACTAGCAAGCCTAAGGTGGCACAGAGAGCATGTGCACACACGCGCGCACGCGCGTGCATGAGCATGCACAGACACACACACACACTACACACACACACATACACACACGAATCCATCCAGAAACCAAGATCATACATTTGTAATATATGATTATAGAATGAATATATAAAATATATGTACATATATTAGCAGAAATGTGCTTATCAGATAATAGTGTAAGGCAGAGTAAAATATTCAGCTTTGGTCTCAAGTCTAGAGATGCTCTCTTCTTGCCCAAATCTAGACAGATTATTTGAAGTCTACTCTGATAAATAAGTGTATGAATACTGGCCATGGCTATATAATGTAATCTGCATTAAATACTTTGTGAGTCAACCCTATATAACACTACTAAAAGATACTCTTGTTTTCTAAATGTGGGCTCATATTTTGAAAGACAAGCATCCACTCAAACTCTACTAACATTCTTATATGTTAAGTAAAAAGTTGGGGCTGTAAAGGCACCCCCAGACATACCTATGCTTTCTATTGAGATCTAGGATTCTAATTTGCACAAATATCATGGGACTGATTCATATTCCATCTCTTAGTAGTAATGTATTTATAGCTGTTTTCCCTTCTTCTATCAAAGTTAAGTCAACTGTGAAGTACAAACTAGGAAAACTTCTAGGTGAATGTTTCTCATCCTGAAGTCTACATACTAGGTATAAAAATCCTTTAATTTGATTAGGAAAAACAATTACATCTTCATTTTCTTTTTTTATTGTTACATCTTCATTTTCTCTACAACCAGTAGAGGAAATTTAATGTTTCTTTCAACTTGAATGTAGGGAATGCATTATCACAGGGTTAATCATCCTTGAGCCGATGTCACTAAGAGAATTCACGAACATCTTCAGACCACCTTAGACTGTAACGGCTTTGGGGCAATACTAACTGTGGCCAGTATTGCATCTGATCCCAACAGCATCATCACCACACAGAAGACAGGGCTTCACCTTTTGGTGCCTAACCGTCTCCTCAGGGCCGATCCTAATGAGCCCGTTTGATCTTTCAAGCCAGACTTCAGTCCTTGTTTTCACATGCACACAGCACATTCCCACACGCACAGTGACACACACAATACACACACTACCCACCCACATGCATACAAACAAAACTACATGCAATACATACATACCACACTCAACATACACATGACCCATACCCCCCACACAAATACACCTACTGCATACACACCACTCAGACGTACACAACCCATATACATGAAATACACATATCACACAGACACAACACACGTATTACCCATGCATATATACACAGAAATACATGAAGTACACACATATCACCACATCAACACACCGTCCATACACATGCATAAAAACAGAAATGCATGCAATACACACATATTAAACAGGTACAGACAATGCACATACTACCCGTACAAATGCATACACACATGTAATACACCACACATCACACAGAAACACAATATACATGATACCCATACATATATGTACAAGCATACACCACATAGTCCATAGTACACATGCACTGATACACATGATACACATACCCTCACACCATACACATACATACAAACATACTAACACACATAATACACATGTAGCTAACATGCATTAGCACACACTCTGCTTTCTGTAAAAGCTCAAATCATAGGTCATAGAATATGTGTTCTCTCTTGCCCTGAATTCTTTTTTTTCATTGTTGGGATAATGTATAGAGGGGTAACAGCTACTACATTGGTCAGAAAGTAGGTGCATTACTTCTTACACATTGATACCTCCTCTCATGTTTTTGTCCACATTTCCCTCTCTCAACCCCTTCCAATCATCTTGTTTTCTCCCCTTCTCTTTCCTATTTTGAATAAACAAATAAATGTATATACAGTATACCAGGTAACAATCAGATACAGTAATAACATGAGATTAACCATAAGGGCAACAAAAGAGAAATGACACAGTACATTAAGAACAACAATCACACAAGATTAAGCTCTTGTTTCTATATCTTAGAGTTCCTTTCTTTTAGTCTCATTCTATAAAACCTTATGTACCTAGGTTTTGAGCTATTATAATCCTCTGCTAGAAGAGTCCGAGGTGTGTACTAATTATTACAAATGAGGGAAACCATTGAGCCTATGTTCCTTTGGGTCTTTGCCCTGAATTCTTGCACATGAAATTTCCTCTGTGGGGACCACCTTCCTTGTCACTCACTATATATTTGCTTGGTAGACTTAGCTCTAACTTCTCTTCTGTAAAGCGTCTAAGAATCAAAAGAACTCAGCATGTCCCATGCAAGGGACTGTCAATTTTACATCTCAGAGGATAGTCTCAGACTGTCTTTTTTAATATTTTTATTGTAATTAATAAAAGGGTTACATGATATTTGCCAGG
The DNA here is from genome assembly GCF_031878675.1 of Megascapheus bottae. NCBI lineage: Eukaryota > Metazoa > Chordata > Mammalia > Rodentia > Geomyidae > Megascapheus > Megascapheus bottae. The sequence goes on from NC_143519.1 coordinate 11,249,199, forward strand.
TAGAAGGTGCATTAATTCACATACATTGATACCCTTTCACAATCTTGGTCCCCATTACCCTCCTCCCCCACCCCCCCATCTTGGTTTTCCCCCCTTCCCTAACCAATTTCAAACAACGAAATACAAATATATTTAATATATCAGATAACAAAGTGAGATACTGTAACAATATGAGATAACCAAGGGACAGCAAAAGAGATGAGAGATAACATAGTACCTTAAGAACAACAATCATTCATTATATGGCTTATGTTTCTATATCCTAGAGATCCTTTCATTTAGCGTCCTATTATATGGCCTTTTGTATCAAGGTTTTGCTCTACTGAAAATCTCTGCTAGGAGAGCCCAAGGTTTCTACTGATTATGACAAATGAGGGAAACCATTGAGCCTAAGCTCCTTTGAGTCTGGCTTACTTCACTTAATATGATTTTTTTCTGAGTCTTTCCATTTCCTAACAAATGGGGCAATGTCATTCTTTCTGATAGCAGCATAGAATTCCATTGTGTACAAATACCACAACTTGTTGATCCACTCATCAACTGAGGGACATCTAGGTTGGTTCCATATCTTTGCTATGGTAAATAGTGCTGCAACGAATATTGTTGTGCTGGTGGATTTAGTATATCCTTGTTTCTGGATGGTTGGGTAAATGCCAAGTAGTGGAATTGCTGGGTCATAGGGGAGTTCTATGTTTAGTCTTTTGAGGCACTGCCACACTGCTTTCCATAGTGGTTGAATGAGTTTGCACTCCCACCAACAGTGCAGTAGTGATCCCTCCTGGCCACATCCCCTTCAGCATTTGTTGTTATTAGTTTTCTTGATCCTGGCCATTCTAACTGGAGTGAGGTGGAATCTTAGAGTTGTTTTGATTTGCATTTCTTTTATGACCAGAGATGTTGAGCATTTCTTCATGTGTCTATAGGCCATTTTTGTTTCTTCTTCAGAGAAGACTCTCTTTAAGTCTTTGGCCCATCTTTTAATGGGATGGTTGTTACTTTGGAGATTAGTTTTGGATTGATTCAATATTTTTAGCTGTTGATATATTTTAGATATGAGGCCCTTGTCCGTTGTATGGTTGGTGAAGATCTTCTCCCACTCTGTAGGCTTCCTGATTAGTTTACTAGCTATGTCCTTTTCCATACAAAAGCTCTGCAGTTTAATGCAGTCCCACTTATCCAGCCTTTGTCTGATTTGTTGTGATTCTTGGTCCTTATTAAGAAAGTTTCAACCTGTGCCAAGGAGGCCTAGTGTATCTCCTATTCCTTCTTGTAAAGTTTTCAGTGTGTCGGCTTTTACCTCCAGGTCTTTGATCCATTTGGAGTTAATTCTAGTGCAGGTTCCTCAGACTGTCTTAACAAATTATTGAGATTCATACAAATAATTTCAGAACAGAATTTGAATGCAATATCAAATTTCAAAGCCTATAGCCTTTTCTTCTGTGTTTTTTTGGATGTTTTATTGTTTAAACTTCCTGGCTATTTTTTCCTTGACATCTGACATGAGCACTGGAAGTGAGATAATAAGATAACCTCACTGGCTCCCTCTGTGGCAGTGACTCTGAGATCATTCTAACAGGACTGAGCATAGTTGTTATCAGATGCTGCACTATCTGGTCTATGAATTCTATTTTCTGCTTTCTTCAGAGAACATGGCAATAGACATACTAAGTCTACTATTGTATTATCCAAACTTCAATATACCAAAAATACTTTCATTTCAAAACATCTGGGTCTACAGGCTGAACCAGTATATTTAACTGATATACTAAATTGCAAAGCTCAAAGGGAAATTTTAAGACAGTGATTAAAGTACTAATGATAGTGCTGATGATATTAACAACAATGCAAATAATTGTAGCAGGATCCTCACAAAATTCAACAGCACTCAGACAATAAAAGAAAACTTACATTTGCCTTTGGATATATTTTACTCCATAAAATACAAGCTCTTGGACTTCAGAGATCTCCATTTCAAAATCTCCTATGGAATGTTTTTCCTGTTATTACTCTTATCTATAATGCTCTGGTACTACCCACATCCTTATTATTTTCCCCTTTTATTCATCTACTTTTTTGTGATACTGTGTTTGAACTCATAGCCTTATTTCTTGCTAAGCAGTTGTTCTACCACTTCATTCAAACCCTCATTTTTAATAAGAGTTCATTTACTGAGGGGCACATGTATACATGAAAAAGAAAACAGAATATAAGGTTTTCAATGATAATCTAAAATACTGTCATAGTATGTTAATCCCAAACTGAATAAAAATATTTGAATTATGTTCTGTTTGAACAAAATTACTTTGAATTTTCTAACACTATGGGATCACTGTTGAAGTCAATAATCCAGATGAAAAGTGTATTGGAAAGGCAGTTTACTCCATTACAGCAACAAAATTAGAAGACCCTTCAAATATTTAACTGAGACATGGAAACATGAAACTGAAGTATACAGGATGTACTTATGTTTCTAGATTCTGAGGAAGAGAGAAAGAGACCGGAAGCCACATTAAAAAAAAAACTGGCTCCACTCTCCTCTGCAATGTAGGGGATAGGGAGAATGCAGGTTAAAAAAAAAAAGTCAATGTAATCCTGGTGAGGTGGCTCACATCTGTAATCCTAGCTACTCAGGATCTGAGGATCCCTGTTCAAAGACAGCTGGGGCACTAAAGACCCTAAGACTCTTATCTCCTATTAATCTCTAGAAAAGGGGAAGTGGAGCTGTGGCTTCACGGGTAGGGTGGTAGCCTTGAGATGAAGAGCTCAGAGACAGCGTCCACACCCAGAGTTCAAGCCTCATGACTTACAGGAAAAAAAGGGTCAATATATAGTCTACAAAATTAAGAAAAATGAAGGAAGGGATGGGTTGGGAGGGATGAATGAGAAGGGAAGACATGGATCAAGATGCACTGTATTTGTAAAGTGCTTTGTTGAACAGCAACTACTTAAAGACAATAAAATGTATTTTTAACAACCAACTTTACTACAATAGATGAGTAGCTCCAAAGAAGTTGTATATATACACAATAGAGTTTTACATAGCCTTTAGAAAGAACTCTTAATGTCATTTGCAGGAAAATAGACGGGCCTAGAACAAATCATGTTAAGAGAGGTATGCCAAGCTCAGAGAAAAGTTGCTCTCACATGCAGAAGCCAGATTTAAAATACACTGGGACGTGTCTCTAGGTATCCACACAGTGAGACCAAAGGAGGACATTCTTAGGAGAGGACCACAAAGGTGCAATGCCTATGTGCTTCTGATCATAGAAATAATATTTGTCAAAATGATCTGCAAGAAATGGAAACAAGAGGTTTTTATTTGTTGTTTTGTGTTTGTCTTTTCTTTTCATCTTATTGGTTTCTTAACCTTTCTTTGGGAGGGTAAGATAGGACATGGAAATAGAGGGTGAATGAATGCAGTGAGGATACTCAGTAGACACTATGCTGAACATGAAGTATACAACTTGTTGGTACAGATGGAAAGGAAAAACTGGGTCAGAGTGATCCAGGGGTCACTCTAACAAGGGGCATGGGGTGACAGTGTCCAAAAAGAAAAGTACCCATTGCCTGCTTTATGAACACTGTAACCCTTCTGTATGTCACCTTTATAATAACCATTGAAGAAGGAAAAAAAACGCACTCAAATGTGTTTCTCCCCACAAAGATCCTATGAAACAGAACAGGAACTAGCAGTGTTTCAGGATGCAGAAAGCCCTCCGTGTCTGAGTCTTGCTAAAAGATTTCTCCTGGGAGTCTAGATTTTAAAAACATGATAGAGAGAGAAGAAATGTGTGCCTGACTTGCCAAAATTCCATGCTTTTTTGCAAGGGAGTCATGGAACACAAACCAACTTAGAGCCCTCTGAATCTCTGTACATCCTCACTGAAATATGAATGCTTTGTCCTTTGTTCCCTCTTCCAGGTTTTGTTTTAGCAGACACTAAGCAAAATCTATTACCATTCTCATGAAATAGTCCTGTAGAAAACTTATTTTGAAGTCTGTGACATCTTTTACACTATCTGGCCTAGAAAGTTATAAATCCTTTTCCCAGTGGAAATCTCTTCCATCGTCAACAAGAAGCAAAAGCGCTGTGTGGTCCAATCTTCTCTGGGGATCTAAAGACAATTTCCCACTTCTGTTTTTAAACATCTTGAAAATCCCTATAATTACTTGAAAGACTGATGTTTCTCTCTATTTCTCTCTTGCTCACTCCCTCACTCCCTCTCTTTCTCTTTGTCACACACACACACACACACACACACACACACACACACACACAATAGCATGTATTTTTAGAATTTAGAGAAGCTGCAGGGTCAATTTCTCCGGTAAATATTTCAATAAAGTTACTTGTAAGCCTCTATTGAAGTATACACCTTAAAATGATGTAACCTAAAAATTCAGCATAAAGAAACTGATTTAATCATTCCTGATTCTACAGGACTGCCTCTAAGCAAGAGTGAAAAGATGACCACAACCATTTTTTTAATAACCACCACACATGTCCTTGATAATGTGCAGCAACTCGCATAAAAAAGTTCATTCTAATAGCTAACCTAATTTCCTTGTATTGTAAAATAATCTCATTCTGAGGCAAGATAGGGAGAAATAAGAATTCTGACTAGAGGATTCGTTTTCATTGGCTGTGTGATTTCAATATGGCACCCGGGCTCTGTATTTTATATACTTATTTATTTAGTCCATTGTGGAGCTTCAACACAAGGCCTGGGCACTGTCCCTGAACATTTTCATTCAAGGCTAGCACTCTACCACTTTGAGCCACAGCTCCACTTGCAGTTTCCTGGGGGTTAATTGGAGATAAAGGGCTTATGAACTTTCCTGCCTGGGTTGGCTTTGAACCATGATCCTCAGATCTCAACCTCTTGAGTAGCTTGGATTACAAGCATGAACCACTGGTGCCTGGCTTGTATTTTAACTTTAAAATAAAAATTTACTGGGTTAGATTTATTTTTGAGCTGTGGTCCGTTTAAGCAAAGTAGTTCATATAAATACATGAGTATAATGTGTGGGTATTATCAAATTGAATGAAGAATTAATAATTAATAGTCTATATAATTATGTCATATTTCATATGATTTAAATTTTTCTTTTATTGTAAAGGTGATCACAGAAGGGTTACAGTTACATAAGTCAGGTAATGAGTACATTTATTTTTGAACAAGGTCACTCTTCCCTCATTTTCTCCCAGTTTTTCCCTTTCTATTCTCCTCGCAGAAGTTGTAGAGTTCATTTTTGACACAGTATCCAGTGAGCATCACTGATGCATTTTTTTACCCTTTGTCTTACCATTCCTGTGGCCCCCCCTTGTCTTCCCCAAAACATAAAAAACTTACATGCAAGACATGAGGTATATAAATCAAAAACAGTAATAAAGGAGAAAACAAACAAAATGACAAAATAATTTAAATACCCTCTTGTTTCCATTTCTTGGAGTTCATTTCAATAAACATCATTTTATATGATCATACGCGCATAGCTATTGAGCCTTGGTGAATGTCTAGAGTCCTGTATAGTACTATATACTCAAATAGCAAAAACAATCCTTAAGAGGAGGTACAGTGTTGGAGGGAGTATCAGTATCATACTTCAAACTCTATTACAAAGCTGTAGCAATTAAAACAGCTTGGCACTAATACAAGAACAGGCCTGAAAACCAATGAAATGGGATAGAAGACCCGTAAATGAACCCACAGACATATAGCCAATCTAATATTTGATAAGGAACCAAAGGCCCCAGAGTCTTTACCTGTATGAGATTTCTGCAGATTAGATAACCAACAGTAAGTAGAAATCATTTTTTGATTAGTGCCCCTAATAATAGGGGATTTTCCTGCCATCCCCTGGCCTCTTGTGTGATTCCATTCTCTGAGTCTCATGCAGATGTCAGTATTCAATAGCCACTGGATCACCATGGGCCCAGCTATAAGTACAGTCCAAGAATAACCTCATTGTATGCAGATGTCACACATCAACTCCAAAAAAATCAGCACCAGAGGTTTGATTTACATCATTTGGGATGATTTCATAATAAACACACAATTAGTGCCACAACTGCTGATCTCATTCTCCCAAGTGGGTTTTGAAGTGAGATTTCACTGCTATGAAACTGATGAAAATTAATGCTCAGTACATGCTGGTGATTTCCAAGCACCAGAATGTGAATAACATTTAAAGTTAATAGGTATTAATGGCAACGATAATTTTATTTTCAAACACAGTCACAACTACCTTAGAGAGAAAAATACAATATATTCAAATTTCCCTTGAGGAAAACTGACAACATTTCATTATCTATGTATGAAATATATCATATTTGGCAGACTCCTGTTACAGGCCACCCAGAGATTTCAATCCCTGGCAGACTATATCTCAATAATTAGCACCAGAGGCATCCTATTTCAATTCTATTTCCTCTGGGAGAAGTAGAAACGTAGTTCATATAATCCTTTTCCTATCTGTGAACTTCCAGAACCAGAAGAACCCAATTGTTGTTTATTCTCTTCACTGATTTATATCCAAACAGACATATGCATAAGTACACAATTTGCTTTGTACTTTGGTACAATTAAAGCATTTGAGAAAGCTTTTAGGAAATTGGTTAAATCAGTCAAGAATAAATTAACCTGGTTCCATTTTCATACATATATGCACATTAGAAATTACAATGCTAAGGGGCTGGGTGGGGTTGTGAGAGCTAGAATTAGAATGATGGGAGGAGGGATAGTGATTGAGATGCATTGTACTTCTAAAATGACATATTAAATTGACTCCCCACTGCACAACTACTTGAAGATAATTTTCAAAACTAATATTTCACTTAAGAAAGGAGTATATTGCTGGGTAACAGTCACTCACACCTGTGATCCAAGCTGCTCAGGATGCTGAGATATGAGGATTCTAGTTTGAAGTCAGCCACGGCAAGAAAATACTCGAGAGTTTTATCTCCAATTAACCATCAAGCAGCTAGAAGTAGAGCTGTGGCTCAAGTGTTAGAGGATTAGCCTTGAGCAAAAATGTTCAGATACTACATCCAGGCCATAAATTCAAGCCCCAGAACAAGCACCAAAAAAAAAGTACATTAACACATCTTGATTGCTTTGATATAGTGGTCATAATTGTAAGGATATCCAATCCATAATTGTTTACAAGGCTTTGTATCACAAAACTAGTTTTGATGTGATATGTTTATTTCAGCATAAAGTCGTTAGAGGGACATAACTTCATTCTCTTGTTACTCTCCCTATTCTAATCTCACAAGGCTGCAGTTGGAGAATTTGCACTTATGTTATTCCTGTCATTGTATTTACAATGGTGGAAATGATACAAAAAGGAAGGGGGAAAGAAAAACCTACAACTCTGATTAATAACTGATTTTCATTGAACCTGCATGTAAGGGTGATGTAATTTCCCCATAGGAACAGTTAAACTACTTGTGCTAAAGTCAGGACAAGCTTTTTTAAACAGCTTTATTATCTTCCTACATTCATTTTAATTTCAACAAATTAAAGACTCTCAAGGGCCCTTATTTCCATTTGTTTATCCTGAAGACCACAGCTGTCTGCATAAAGTCTTATCAGAAAAAGATAACAATATTTTTCAGAATCTAGACAAAGCCCTTCCTTCTTGCCTGCCCACCCCCACCAAAAAAATAAAGATTTGTTTGGGACTAGCTAAGCTCATTTATTTTCAACCTAGATTCTTAATAAGTCAAATACAAGTAGGATAATTTTAACCAACTTGATAAGCCCTACAGAGAAAATTTAAACTCATGTGTTTCTTAAAGAGTATCTAATACCTTCCAAAGAATTATTAATTTGTATGTAAAGATATTCATTCTTAAAATAAAAGCTAGTGCTACTGGATATAGCTGAAGACACTACCACTGCACCCTCAGGATGCTCGAAAAGTTAAATGATTGTCTAATTACACAACCAGCAGCTATTATCAGCCCTGTCCATTATTTAAAACTCTGACAGCTTTGTGGCTCCAAAAAAAGAGCAATCTTATTCCCAGTGGGCCAGTCTACAGAACGTTATTATCAAGGTAACAACAAAAAATTTTATTAGTTAAAATAGTTCAACAAATTGGAATATATCTAAACTATCTTAACTGTGACTGGGCATTACATCAAATACCTTGGGAATACTGAAGAAGTTTAAAACATAATTTCTGCCCTTAAGGAGTTTATAGCTTTCATTGTTTTCGATTTTTACTTATTATCTTTAAGTAGCTATACAATGGAATTGCCATTAAATGAACTATACAGCATGTGGGTGGGGACAGAGAGTGAAAACCTGGAAGAAAGCAAGTGGAGAGGTGACACTTATTCAGAAGGAAATGTATTCATTACCTGACTTATGTAACTGTACTCTCTCTGCACATTGCCTTTATAACAACAATTTTAAATTTTTTAAAGAGTTGCCACTCGACAAAGCAGTTTATGAATAGAATATATCTTGATGAATGTCATCCATTTCAATTCTCACTCACCCTTCCCCTGCCCATCCCTTCCCTCACTCTTCTTAATTTTGAAGGGTACATTCTGTATTCTTCTTGTTGTTGCTGTTGTGTTGTTGGTGGTGGTGGTGATGATGCTCATGGAGCTTGAACTCTGAGTCTGGACTCTGTCCCTGAGCGATTCAACTCAAGGGTAGCACTCTATCACTTGAGCCACAGAGCCACTTCCAGTTTTCTGATAGATAATGCGATAAGTCTCTTGGACTTTCATGCCCAGGCGGCTTTGTGTCCCTCAGATCTCAGCATCCTGAGTAGCTGGGATTACAAGCGTGAACCACCAGCCCCTGGCTCACTCTGTATTCTTGATTCCATTTTCCCCTTCTCTTCATTGTCTGCCCCTTTCCCCTTAACCCCACCCCCACTTCTTTCGAGTACCCACTTCCAGGTGTTTTATTTTGCTAAACTTTGATTTTGCCTTTCTAAGGAATTACACTATTTTGTCCCCTCCCTTGCTGGGAAGGGACAAGAAACTATTAGCAAACAAAAATTCAAATGTGTCATATTGATTTTCACTGCCCATTAGCTACTGTTCAATTTAACGTTTGTAAGTGTGTCAGCAAGAACAAGAAATGACATTAGAGCGTTTGTATATATGTCAAATGTTCTTGATCCAGTCAAGAGATACTTCGATGGATTCCATAGTTTGTGTGTTGTGAATGATGCCGCATGGATGTGAAAGTGTCTCTCGGAGATCCTGATCTCCATGTTTGTGCCCTGAAAGAAAGTGGACTATATCCTATCATCACTTCATAGAGCAACTGTGAAACGCCATAGATGCTACATTAGTTACATTAGCACCCAAAGAGTACCTCTACATTTTTACCTCTGCTTATCATTATTTTTAAGCCCTTAAAATAAAAAGATCATGCCTGTTACTCATGTTGGTTACTCAAGAGGCTGAAACCTGAGCATCATGGCTCCATACCAGCCTGGGAAAGAAAAGAAAGTCCATGAGAACTCATTGCCAGGTACCCATCAAAAAGCCAGAAATGCAGCTCTTGCTCAAGTGGTAGAATGCTAGCCTCAAGAAAAAAAAAAGCCATAAGATAGTCCATTGGCCCTGAGTTTAAGACACAGTCGTAGTGTGCACACATTTGAAAAATATAATCATAATTTAAAATCAAATAATAAAATTAATTATAATGAAGAAAGAAATAGGAGATGTAATGCTAACTGAAATATACCACACACAGAGAGGGTAAAATATTATAGAACTGGATCTACATGAGACATCTCAAAATAGCCTGACTCAGAAACAGACCAGAATGGTGATTACCATTGATTGGTAGATGGATGAAATTGAGTGGTACTGCTCATCACACCTAAAGCATAATTGTGCAAAATGAGTAAGTTCTAGATATCTTCTAGGCTGATAGCTTCCCCACAGACAACTTCGATTGTGAGATCTTTGGAATCCTTTTAGATGGCCTAAACTTGCATTCTGTATCAATAATCCAAAATGAATAATGCTTTTCTTGCTTCTTTTTCTTGTAATGGGGGGAGGGAAATGAAAAGGTCTTCAACTGATGAAATTCTTGACATCTAACCTATTTTTTTTTCTTCTTTCACACAAACTTCCTTTCCTAGACTAGCAGTCACCAGCCCTTTGTTCTCATATAGTCAACTGAAAGAATTTGAACAAGTCTGTTTCCTATTCTCAAGCTGACAAAGATAACTTGGCAGTAAACTCACATATGATATAATTGGCAAATAATGTTTTTCCTGTACTGGGAATTTTTAAACAACATTTAAAAATATAACTGTTACTTCACAGTTTTTTTTCTTGCTTTATTCTTTTAAACCATGTCCAAGCTAGGTGCTGGTGGCTTAGACCTATAATTTTAGTTACTTAAGACATTAAGATCTGAGACTTGAGATTCAAAGTCATCCCCAGAAGAAAAGTCTATGAGACTCATCTCCAATTAACCAACATAAAAGCCTGAAGGAAAGCCAGTCTTCAAGAGGTAGAACATAAGGCCCAGAGTTCAAGCCCCAGGACTGGCACATTTTTTAATGTCCAATGTTTAAAGCATATGAAATATCTGTAATGATTTCATCACTACCTTAATCCAGTTAAAAAAAATTAAACAAACCGTGTGCCCTATGGCTCATGCCTACGATCTTAACTAGTTAGGAGGCTCTGAGATCTGAGCATTACGTTCCAAGTCAGACTAGGCAGGAAAATCTGTGAGACTATTATCTCCAATAAACTACTTAGATAATAAAAGCTGGAAGTGGCACTGTAGCTCAAGTGGCAGAGTGGTAACCTCGAGCAAAAAGGGCCTGAGTTCAAGTCTCAGGATCATCACTACGAAATAAAATTAAACCACATAAGTAGCTCTTTAATGTCAGGGAATTTTATAACCATTTTTCCTTTAAGTTTAGAAAAATTTAAACTCAACATTTTTTATGTCTGAAAGTTTTTTATTGATCACCTTATCCTGTATCATTAGAATGTTGGTAAATTCCACTATTTTTTAATCTCTTGGGACCAGAAGACTTTATACAATAACGTTTTTCTTCTAGATTGTGTTCTTATTAACTTACTATGAAATATATTTCATAAACACAATGTTACTTTTTTACATTTTGAGAAATATACATTAATTATCTAAATCAGAACTTAGATGTAAATATTAACTAAAATAGTTCCAATTTTGTTTCAGTCATTTCATGGATCCATGACTAATAAAACAATTTGAGAATGAGGCAATGTTTTACATCACATTTATACCCTTTTCCATTTTTTTATGTGCCTGGGACATTTTCACATGGGTAGGTTGAAAAATGTAAATTCTGTAGTATCAGTGTCACTCAATTTTTAAAACTCCCTCTGAGTGATATGCTGAAAATCAACTAGTGATCATTTGGCTATTCACTTTCTTGATACAAATACAGATGCTTCTGTATAGGGTCCAAGGAAGCACGGTGGCAAGACAAAGTTGCAGGTACATCTGCCTGCATTCGTCATCCACGAGGCCGTAAATAAGTTAATCTATTCTCCCAGGATTCAAAAGCACCTACCAGACTGCCTCCATTCTGGTCATAGTAACTCATAAAAACGTCTTCACTCTGACCTGTGGTCTCCATCTCTGCTTTTGTCTTTGCCCGAGAGCAAGTCACCACATTTTAGTGCCAGAATGGCTCAACAGCAACATAATATGCGTCTCTGCATCCAGTCCTGTTTCTTTCCAGCCACTTCCCTTCTACACTGCAGCTAGGATGGGCAAAAGGGTAAGATTAACTTAAATCATGCCTGGTCCTCATTCAAAGCTTCAGTGGCTTTCCAGTGTTCTGCAACAAATGTAAGCTCCTGTGTTGTGCTTCTCAAGATGCTAAAGTTCTCTACTGTCTCCTGGACTCATCTCTGCTGTTCTAAACACTCCAGCTCTGGACTAAGGGTCTGCGAGCTATAACCATGTCTATTCCTTTATCTCTGCATATCTGCTACTCAAAAGGAAAGGCTCAGTTAGCTATCATTTCCCCCTGGAAGCCTTCCCTGATCTATGTATGAACACAAAACACAAATTTCCCTGCGGTATGTTTTTTAATATAGAATGTGTTATTACCTCTTTATGCTCACTATTCTGTACCATAATTTACTAACTAGTACCTCCCAAACAAATTAAAACATTGTACCATTAGAATACCGTCCTTTTCCCACCCACCTATTCTGTTATTCCATCTGTCCCAGTCCACACCCATCATGGAACCAACCTGCTCAATGCTTTACGTCACTTTACAACATCAACTTAATACAACAAAGATTTGACCCATCTTACTCTCATATACCTAATACTAAATCAATAAGAGTTTCTAATTTGTTCATAAGGACCTAAACCATTTGAGATATTCAGTGAATCTACTGTATGTTAATACATTTTTTACACTGGCATTCCACTCATTGTATTTACTTATTAGTTTATAAGCTAAATCAAACTTCCCCATATAAGGGAAAAAATGCATCCTCTGTCTCTCTGGGCCTGACTTACTTCACTTAATATATTTTCCAGGTCTTTCTATTTATTTACAAATGGTAAAGTACCATTCCTTTTCATGGATGAGTAAAATTCTACTGTGTATATTTACCACATTTTCTGATCTCTTTGTCCATGGAGGGGATCTGACTATTTTCATAACTTAGCTATTATGAACAGGACGGTAATCAATGCGGCTTCGTGAATGGTTTTACAGTATCCTAGCTAATAATCTTTTGAAGAAATGCCCAGGACTGGAATTGCTGTGCATTGGAATAGTTCTATAATTAGATTTTTAAGAAACTAACCACATTACTTTCCAGAGTGGTTGAATAAGTTTACATTTCCATCAATAATGTATTTGGGTTTCCCTTTGCATAAACCACTCTATTATGTGTAAATCTCATATTAACAATAATAAACTCCAATAAAGCATTCTTTATTATTTCCAATCTCTGCCTCTAATGTTGAAAATGTATCATTCCTCTCTACTACAGAGCTACAGTGACCAAAACAACTTGGTACTGCCACAAGAACAGACCTGAAGACCAATGGAATAGAACTGAGTACCAAGATATTAACCCACAGACCTATGGCCACCTAATCTTTGATAAGGGAGCCAAATAAAATAGAATGGAAGAAAAGACAGCCTCTTCAACAAGTGGTGCTGGCAGAACCGGTTAAGCACTTGCTGAAAACTAAAGTTGGATCCTTCTTTGTCACCCTGCACCAGGATTAACTCCAAATGGATCAAAGACCTCGAGCTAAAAGCAGATACATTGAAAACTTTAAAAGAAAAAATAGGAAATACACTAGGTTTCCTTGGCACAGGTTGAAACTTTCTTAATAAGGACCAAAAAAACACAACAAATCAGAGAAAGTGTGGATAGCGGGGACTGCATTAAACTGCAGAGCTTCTGTATGGCAAAGGACATAGCTAGCAAATTAACTAGAAAGCCTACAGAGTGGGAGAAGATCTTTACTAACCATACAAAGGACTCATATCTAAAATATATCAACAGCTCAAAAAATTGAATCAATCTAAAACTAATCTCCAAAGAAACAACCATCCCATTAAAAGATAGGCCAAAGACTAAAAAAGAGTCTTCTCTGAAGAAGAAATAAGAATGGTGTATGGACGCATGAAGAAATGTTCGACATCTCTGGTCTTAAAAGAAATGCAAATCAAAACAACTCTAAGATTCCACCTCACTCCAGTTTGAATGGCCAGGGTCAGGAAAACTAATAACAACAACAGATGCTGGAGGGGATGTGGCCAGGAGGGATCACTACTACACTGCTGGTGGGAGTGCAAACTAATTCAACCACTATGGAAAGCAGTATGGCAGTTCCTTAAAAGAATGAACATAGAACTCCCCTATGACCCAGCAATTCCACTACTTGGCATTTACCCAATCATCCAAAAACAAGGACATACTAAATCCACTAGCACAATGATATTCATTGCAGTACTATTTACCATAGCAAAGATATGGAACCAACCCAGATGCCCCTCAGCTGATGAGTAGATCAACAAGATGTGGTATATATACACAAAGGAATTCTTTGCTGCTGTCAAAAAGAACCACATTGCCCCATTTGTAAGGAAATGGAAAGATGTAGAAAAAAAATCATTAAGTGAAATAAGCCAAACTCAAAGGAACATAGGCTAAATGGTTTCCCTCATTTGTCATAATCAGTAGAAACCTTGGGCAGAGATTTACAATAGAGCAAAACCTAGATACATAAGGCCATATAGAATGATGCTAAATGAAAGGACCTCCAGGATATGGAAACAAAAGCCATATAATGAGTGATTGTTGTCTTTGATGTACTATGTTATCTGTCATCTCTTTTGCTGTCCCTTGGTTATCTCATATTGTTACAGTATTTCACCTGGTTATCTGGTATATTGTATATATGCATATTTGGTTATTGGAAGTCGGATAAGGAAGGGAAGAAAACAAGATGAGGGGCTGGGATGGGGGGAGGGAAATGGGGACCAAGACATAAGAAAGAGTATCAATGTATGTGAAGTAATGCACCTTCTATCTGGTGAATATAATGTAACCCTTCTATTAATTACAATAAAAATATATGAAAAATATATCATTCCTCATTATCCTTTGAAGGCAAATGATGACTCAAAAATACCAAATATTTGAAAAATTACTGAGTACAAAGATCTGAACATCAAAAGTTTGTTCCTCTTTTGTATTAAGGGTTTGTGAAGGGAAGGGGGAAAACAACATGAAGAAGATGAGGGGTGGAGGAGGAAGATGGGGACAAAAACATGAAAAGGGGTAGCAATGATTGTTAAGGAATGCACCTTCTATCTGGTGAATCTAATGTAACCATTTATTAATTACAATAATTTTAAAAGAATAAAATAAAAACAAAAGGAAAAGGCCGGATCACTTGAGTGGACCCTGATATCAGCTTTTACCAGCAATTCCATTCATGCAGAATCATGTCAGCCATCCACACAGACCCAAATAGGGAGTCATTTATTTAAAACTTTTCCTTTCCTAAACACTCCAAACAATAGAAGTTGTTCATTTCCAACAAATTTTCATATCCTATATTCTTGTCTGCTTTGCCTCTTCCATGTAAACCCTTTGTGTGATAGGATTCATTGTTTTTATTTGCATGCTCACACATAACTGACTATTAAGTATTTCAAATTTCTTTTGTGTAGTAAATATTAACAAAAACACATGTATAATTGACTTTAATAAAACAAATGAGTGCATTACCAGAAACACTGGACTTGCTAAACAAACCTTAAATTGTACGCTTTAACAGTGTTTTTCTTATTAAACAACCCTGTAGATTGCTTTTAAGGATAGCATCTCTCATAACAACTAGTGCATGTAATAAGCCAATAGGTGATAAGTGATAAATTTCATTTATGCATCCAGATCATACAATATCTTTTTATTAAGTATCTAAGATTTAAGATAATTACCAAGGGAATTCTTTGATAATCCATGATCATCATTCACATCAATAATTAACATATATTATCCAATTCCCTGGTATGTAATCATGGGCTCAGTGCATGCATTCACGCATTCAGGTACAAAGGGCCTGATATTTACACATTTTCTCAATTTGAATGTCCTTGTGATTTCCGTTCTATGTTCTATCTTGAGAAGTTTCATAAATTTCCAATGAGATTGCCTGGAGAGACTTTTTTTAAGAATAAAGGGAGGGCCAGGAGCATTGCCTAATGATAGAGTGCTTATCTAGCATGTACAAAACCCTGGGTTCGATTCCTTTGTATCACATATATAGAAAAGCCAAAAGCTATGGCTCAAGTGGCAGAGCACTAGCCTTGAGAAAGCTCAAGAACAGGGCTTAGGCCCTGAATTCAAGCCCCAGGCCTGACACACAAAAAAACAGTCTATAAGGATAAAGTATCCGACATAAAGCGAAAAATGCAGAACTTCCCATAATCATTCCTCTATTGCTTCCATTGCCCTATCTCCCCATCCTTACAAAGATATAATATTTTGTCATTTTTCAGGTTCTAAATTTTACTGTTATGTTTTTTGTTTCTACGTATTGTGCTGTCAACCATTACCCCTTACTCTCTGTAAGCTAGGCACATAACAATCATCTTTCAGCCTGGATCATTTTTTATCCTTTCCTTTACTCTGGCATCAAATACAAATGAAGCTGGGCAAATATTCATCTGTTCATTTATTCAACAAAGATCTATTGAAAGCATACTATATATCACACACAAACACTGTGCTGGATATATGATTTTAAAAAAAAAGACTGGAAGAAGACAACAACCTTACCAGATGCCATTGGCTCATGCCCATAATTCCAGCTACTCAGAAGTCTGATATCTGAGGATCACACTTTGAACCCAACCTGGGCAGAAAATTTCATCAGACTCTTATTCCAATCAACTCCCTAAAAGCCAAAGTGGAGTTATGTCTCAAGTGGAGAGAATACCAGCATTGAGAGGGAGAAAAAAAATTAAAGGACAGTGCCTAGGCCCATAGTTTGAATCCAAGCATCAGCACAGAGATAAAAAAAAAAAGAAGATACCACCTTGACCTGATGAGACCTTGAATTCCCAATCATAGACATAATGTTGGGGTTTTTTAAGCCACATGGTTTCTTTTTTTCATATATTTTATTGTAATTAATAGAAGGGTTACATTATATTCACCAGATAGACGGTCCATTACTTCATAAACATTGATATCCTTTCTCATGTTTTGCTCCCCATTTCTCTCTCCCCCACCCACTCCCCTCATCTTGTTTTCCCCCCTGCATTATCCTATTTCAAGTAACCAAATAAACATAAATACAATATATCAGATAACAAGGTAAGAAACTGTAATAATATGAGATTACCAAGGGAGAGCAAAAGAGATGAGAAATAACATAGTACATAAGGACAACAATCACACATCATGTGGTTTTTGTTTCTATATCCTGGAGGTCCTTTCATTTAGTGTCATTCTATATGGCCTTAGCCACATGGTTTCTTACTAGAGAAAAACAATAGGAAAGGGATAGGTTTCCATCAACAGGATAAAGAATGCCCCTCTGAATTATTAACATTCAATCACAGCCCAATAGCAAAGGTAATAGAGACCCAGAATGAGCTGGAATAACAGACAATAAAGAGCTTCAGGTCATGGTAAGGAGCCTACAGTTCATCTAAAATGCACTATTGGACATGCATTCGAACAAGAGTGTGGCCAGGAGGGATCACTACTACACTGTTGGTGGGAGTACAAACTCATTCAACCACTATGTAAGGCAGTATGGCAGTTCCTCAAAAGACTAAACATAGAACTCCCCTATGACCTAACAATTCCACTACTTGGCATTTACCCAATGGTCCAGAAACAAGGGCATACTAAACCCACTACACAATGATGTTCATTGAAGCACTATTTACCATAGCAAATATATGAAACCATCCCAAATGTCCCTCAGTTGATGAGTGGATCAACGAGATGTGATATTTATACACAATGGAATTCTATGCTTCTGCCAAAAAGAATGACATCGCCCCATTTGTTAGGAAATGGAAACACTTAGAAAAAAATCATATTAAGTGAAGTAAGCCAGACTCAAAGGAACATAGGCCCAATAGTCTCCTCCCTCATTTGTCATAATCAGTAGAAACCTTGGGCTCTCCTAGCAGAGATTTACAATAGAACAAATTCTAGAGACATTAGGCCAAATAGTATGACACTAAATGTAAGGACCTTCAGGAGAAGGAAGCAAAAGCCATATAATGAATGACTATTGTTCTTAATGTACTATGTTATCTCTCACCTCTTTTGCCATTTCTTGGTTATCTCATATCATTACAATATTTCACATTGTTATCTGATATATTTTATATGTGCTTAATTGGTTATTTGAAATTAGATAGGGAAGGGGGAAATCAAGATAAGCGGGGGAGTTTGGGAGGGAAATGGGGACCATGTCATAAGAAAGGGTATCAATGTTTGTGAAGTTATGCACCTTCTATGGTGAATATAGTGCAACTCTTCTATTAATCACAATAAAAGAAAAGAGAGCACTTTGGTTCCCCAGTGTGTGAAAACTAGCCACATTGTTTCCGTGAAGGGTCAGGAGGCTACCATAGTAGTATAAGGAAGAGTGGTGCCTCCTAGCTAAGGATATTGATGAGAGACAGGGACAGCTAAGGAAGGCTTTGAAACACACAGATAGTGAAAAGTAGAGATGTCAGTGACAACTTATATTTGAGATGCATCAAAAACCAATTGAATACTCTTTCCAGCATTGTTACCCAAACATCTGAATAGGCTCAACAGTCCACAGTAAGGTAAAGAAGAAGTTAACCAAAGAAGTGAAGGACCACTATGATAAAAAAAAAAATTAAAAAAAAAAACCTTTAAAAAAAAAAAAAAAAACCTTCAACAGGGGCCCAGGAGTTTGGCCTAGTGGTAGAGTGCTTTCCGAGCATGCATGAAGACCAGGGTTCAGTTCCTTGATAACACACACATAGATGTGGCTCAAAGAAAGCCCAAGGACAGTGCTTAGGCCCTGAGCTCAAGCCCAGGACAGGCAAAAAAAAAAAAGCCTGAAACAGGAAATTAGAGCAGATCTAAGGCTCTTTGATTCTCAGGATTAACATTGGGGATGTGGCAATACTGCCAAAGAGTATCTACAAACTCAATAAAATGCCCATCGATATCCCAACATCATTCTATAAGGAAGTAGAAGAAGAAATCCAGAAATTCTCATGGAATAATAAAAGACCCAAAATAGCAAAAACAGTCCTTAACAAAAAGAACAGTGCTGAATAGCAACACCAAACTTCAAACGATGTTACCAACTATAGTAATAAAAAAACAGCTTGGTACTGGCTCAAAAATAGGCCAATGAGGGTCAGGAGTTTGGCCTAGTGGTAGAGTGCTTGCCTAGCATGCACAAAGACCAGGGTTCGATTCCTCAGTACCACATACATAGAAAAAAGCCGGAAGTGATGCTGAGGCTCAAGTGGTAGAGCTCTAGCCTTGAGAAAGTCCAAGGACAGTGCTCAGGCCCTGAGCCCAAGCCCAAGACTGGCAAAAAAAAAACAGTCCAATGAAATATAACTGAAGACCCACAAATAAACCCACAGACCTATGGCCACCTAATCTTTGATAAAGGACCAAATAAGAGAATGGAAGAAAGACAGCTGGTGCTGACAGAATTGGCTAAACTCATGTAGAAAACTAAAGTTAGATTCTTACAGATTGCCCTGCACCAGTATCAATTCCAAATGGATCCAAGACCTTGAGGTAAAAGTAGATATCCTGAAAATATTTCAGGAAGGAATATGAGAAACACTAGGGCTCCTTGGCACAGGTTGAAACTTTCTTAATAAAGAACCAGAAACATAACAAATCAAAGAAAGATTGGATAAATGGGACTACATTAAATTTCAGAGCTTCTGCATGGAAAAGAACATAGCTAGCAGGATAAATAGAAGATTTTCACTAGCCATACAATAGACAAGGGCCTCATATCTAAAATGGGCTAAAGACTTAAAGAGAGACTTCTCTGAGGAGGAAAGAAGAGTGGCCAATAGACACATAAAGACATGCTTGGCATTTCTATCCATAAAAGAAATGCAAATCCACATATAATTGAGATTCCACCTCACACCAGTTAGAATGGCTATTATCAAGAAATCTAATAAAAACAGGTGCTGGCTGGTGGGGATGTGGCCAGAAGGGAACACTACTACACGGTTGGTCACACACACACACACCCCAGTCTAGGAGAACATGCTTCAAAGAGAAGGAATTGAGGAAGGAAGCCCAATAGAAAACAGAAAATGTAAATAATTAACTTAGAAGGGAAGTGGGGAAAGAAGAGAAGGAAGAAGAGAAAAAAAAGAAAATAATCACGTGATAGCTTAAAAACTGGCTTTGATAAGAGGAGGACGGAAAAAAAGAAGGAGAGCGGAGAGGAAAAAATATAGAAGCATATTCTCACTCCTGCAAAAAGAAATAACAATAATAAGTAGAATTATAAATTTGGATTTGAAAAACCAAACATCCTGCTAATGGTGTGTCTCTTCTCTATGTCCTTAAAAGAATAAGCCATCACCTCATGGAGGCATGAGAAGAAAAGCTCTGATAAAGATTTGAGTATGGCAGAGGACAGCAAGCATTTCATAAAAAGAGGAAAAGTGAGCCTTCTGGGTAAATATGGTAAGGTAGCAGTTTAGCACTGACTGGCTATTTGAGGTTTGTGGTGATGCATTTAAAATTAAACCTTGGCAGCCCTTTTGTGTGTTTTCTCTCTAGGAATATTCAGTTTCTTGGATGCTGGCAGCAAGTCAGTGAATGTCAGAGTCATAGTATCAGAGTTTTTCTAGATACAAATAAGAGTGGAAGAAAGATAAATGAAGTAGGGAGCTTTTTCAAGGAAGAAAACCCTTTTTCCTATGGGAGACAACCATTAAAGCTAAGCTACATATGGAGACAAACCAAAAAGAGATGGTGAGGGTGACTTTTGGACAAAGAATGGATTCCAGGGCAGAAGAAAAGGCAATTGTATAAACAGGTAAAGGACCCAGGAGGCAGGGGTCTGTCTGGAGGGGTGACTAAGTTGGAGGGTTATAGGACCAGCAGCTGGGAATCAAAGGAGAAGGATAGCTAGCAGCTCAGTAGTTGACAAAGATTTGGATGCAAAGATGATCATCTATTTGGTATAATGCTCAAAGCTTTGGATGTAAGGAAGAGGGAGAGTATAGTAAAAAGTAATAGAGGAAAAACAGCGCAATTTCACTTCCTTTTCATATATTTCATTTCTCTTTCATAGAAACTTCCTATTGACCTTGGGATAGAAGAAGCAAATTATGTGCCAGGGATGAGTCAGGGCTGGAACCATCAACTGGCTTCCTCACTGCTAATTATGTGATGGGATCAAAACACTGGTCCAGGGGCACTGAAGGTACTTGGGCAGAAAAGAAAGAGAAGTTTCTTCCCGGTGGGGCACACCAAGTGACAACTGCTATCCTAGTGTTCTGGCTGAGCAAACAAAAGACTTCCTATCCAATTTGCATAAGTAATGCTGAAATAAGTCAATTTCCATTTATATATTCAACACATACATTTTTTTCTAAACTGTATAAACTATGGTAAACTGCTTCACTTCTACTTAACATATCACTAAAGATTTCCCTACAACATTAAATACTTTTCTGTAACTTTATCACATCACACAGGACCAATCAGCACAATGATATATTTAAGTAATTTACTTTTGTATACCTACAGTGTTTCCAAATTTGGTATACTGTAATAATGGTACCATGCAAATCCCAAGGCATATACATTTGGAGACAAGTCTACTAAGATACACACAGACACAGACACAGACACACACACACACCTTTACATAGTATTTTTAGCCGATAGAAAATGAAATTTAAAATCTTGTGAGAAATATCTTCTAAGTGTATTCAAAGAAATATTTTACAGACAGCAACTAAAACTTCCATCACATTTTGTGAAACTGGGATTCATTCTTGATTATGTTTATTTTAATAGATTGAAAATAAAGATCTCAATGGATGAATTGAGTTCACAAGTCAACATCCATTGAGGAACCTTATGTACCAGTTCATCCTTGTCTCCTCGAACAGTAGATAAGAACACTGGTTCCACTCATTCACCCGAAAATACAGACGATGTCCTTCTGCATCCTAGATGCAAATTCTCTTCCCTGCTGTTATTCTGACCATGTCAATCCTTTCTACAAATTTCCTATTCTCAAAAGAAAATATAAATTCCTTCCAAGTTTTTACTTCTTATGTACAGGCTTGCTCAGAGCCCATCACTAATCTCCTAGAAATAAGTGATTATGACCTTTCTGTTCAACCTCTTCAAATATCCCATTCCTAATTTAATTTCTGGATGAAAGTTTCTGGGTAAACACAAATTGCTATCATTTTATCTTCTTCTATTATGTTTCATTGTCTCTCTTAATATTTTCCCAATTTCCTTCTGTATTTTTGCTATCTCAAAACTGTTTTTCTTTTGATTTGTTAGGTATTTTCCAGTCCTTGCCGCTGTATCTCCTTTCCATTTCAGATTTATATTGTAGAGCTCTTCAAACTATGGTTATTTCTTAGGTATTGCAAGCCCTTTATAATAAAATGAATGTCCTATATTTGTCAGGTTCAAAATTACATTTCCCACTAGATTTCTCTTTCAATAAGATAGCAATAGCTAATACACAAAACTAAAAGAACAGAGAACCAATGTTAGAACATTATAATCTCCTACCCAATGGTAGATTTAACAAAACTTTTGCATATAATGTTATATCGTTTCAAGAAAACATGGCTTTTTCCTGGATTGAAATTCACCTCTTGCTTCACCGACAGTGGTCCCTCTTACAAGAGGAAATTTCATTCTATTGTAAGATCCTTCTTTCCATTTCATAGGAAAAATATTTCCATACCACAATTAGATGAAAACTAGATTGTTCTTAAGGGAAAACAAATGAACAATCAAGCAGTAGATTCTTCTGTGTTGGTCACTCAAAAAGAATTCCATGGGCCAGGAGTGTGGCCTACTGGTAGAGTACTGGCCTAGCACGCATGAGGTCTTGGGTTTGATTCCTCGGTACCACATACACAGAAAAAGTGAGAAGTGGTGCTGTGGCTTCAGTGGCAGAGCACTAGCCTTGAATAAAATGTGTCCAAGGCCATTGCCCAGGCCCTGAGTTCAAGTCCTAGGACTGGCAAGAAAAAAAAAAGTAGAAGACTTTAATTGTGCTCACAAAAGGCATTCAACCTTCATTGGTGTCTTGTTTGGAGTGCACAAAATAAGTGGATGCCTGCATTGGCTAACCACATTCACATACAGTATGAAAGCACCTGGTCTTCCTCACCTCAGCACATTCCTCCTAAGCATACACTTGCTGATTTGCTTCCTAACATCTTTCTTCTCCAACTCAGAAACACAACTGAAGACAACACCCCTTTGCTCATCCTTACTGACATCTTTGTGCACTGCCCTAGAAAATCATTTTCTGCGCTTGACTGGACCTTAGATCCCCTAGGGCTAAGGGAGTCGGCCACTTTCCCTCCATCTCTTTTTCTCTAGACTCTGGAAAGAGACGACCCCAGTCCCTATGTCATTCCAGCACTTGCACCTATCCTCATGATCACCTCAGAATGCTATCCATTCTCCAACTCCTCGGATCCTGCTTCCTTACAGATGGATCCTTCTCCCTTAGGCCTTTTCAGTGGTACTGTTCATGCGCTCATACTCGAAACATAAGGTTCTTGTGTAGCACATTCTCCGCCGTGGTGCCATGTTATTTACTCTCCTGGCATGACACTTCTCAGAGGCTCATAAAATCTATGTAATATATGTCCATCTCCTCTTCACTTATTACAATCCTATCACATCTCACAACCAGTGAGGGCCTCGACCTCTGTTTTCCTGTGATCCTCAACTGCTATCCAGCTGAATGACTCTTAAGGAACCATGCAAACAGCCACAGCTGAATAGTGTCGTATCTAAGTCTAACCCTACCCCTGCTTCACCAGTCTGTGATTCAGCCTTCACTGTCTTCCTCCTTCACTCTGCCCCTCTCTCTTTTCCTCCTTTCTCTCTTACCTTCCTCCCTCCCCCTTTCCCTTCCTTTCTTCAACTGTTGATCTTTCTTTGTCAGCAGTCAGAGTCAAATCCAGAGTTTTGTGTCTGTTAGATCAATGCTCTACATATTTCTGTCACACTCTGAATTCTCAAATTCCCCCCCTCTGAACACAATCTCCTAATATTCCATGTGTCTAGGTGTTACAATTCCCTCCTCTACATGCTGTGTTTCTTTCCAAATCAGGTCATATGAACGTGGCATCGATTGTGGATTCAATTGTCCTGCCACCCTGATGTTCAGTTCAATTGTCTATCTCCATCCCACACAACCAACACAAGCACACAGTCATTCACAGTGGCATTAGCATTTTTATTTTCCTACATAAGATAATGTAGCTTTTATTTGCCTCTCATGATCTAGTCTAGGGGCCAAGGTGGGTATTAAAAGGTCTTAAACTCCCCAGGTACCCAATCCAAATTCTTCATCAAATCCCATTCTATATGGACTCAGAATCTTAGTAATTACTATCACTGAGTCCATACAATGAGCATAAAGTAGGAAGTATCCTAGTTTCTGTAACCCAAATAAAAATTTCATGAGTAAATAGCATGGGGGGTGAGAGGGAGAAGAATCATTCCATAATGCCCAATAGTGGAATTGTCCTGGCATAATTTGACACTTATGAGTTCACCAAGGGACAGGAATTCTAAAGATAAAGGTCAGCTCCTTGTGTCATTTTGGGCTAAAAGTCTTTGCAACCATGAAGAAGAAGGCAGTGATGGTACCTGGATGCTCTTTACCTAGACCATGTAAACTGAAATGAGTGTAAGACAACATAAAAGAGCTTCGTTCTACCCATTTAAAACTATGTTGTATGGGAGGTTAGAAACAATGTGGTTTCTCATCTAATTAATCACATTTATGCACTTGTCTCTCACTGCAGGATAGGTATCAATAAAAGCAAAACTATCCTGAAGGAGCTGAGATTTCCTTAACTGCCTTTATCTATTGGAATCCTATGAATAAATGTGAGGCAGAACTGGGATGTCATGGCACAGAGGTTCTTTGATCAAATGATAGAAGATGCAGAACTTGGAGACTAGAAAGTTAATAAAGCCCTGCCTCTACCTGGTTGTAACATCTGTACTTGTCTGGCTTTGACCATAGAGGTGCCAACACATTAACTCAATCGGCTTCCTACCTGAAACCTCAGCTTAATTAGGACCATTTATCAAAATGACACCTGTTTTAGAAGCCACATCTAATTGATTACTGTTGTTCTGCAGGCTCTCCACAAATGCTATGTCCCTAAATTTGGAGCAGAAGATGGGTGAAAATATTTATCCAAAAGTGGATGACACATAGAATGTGTGGACAGGCAAAGAAATATTTCTGACATTTAAATAATATTCGTGCAAAGTAAAACCAGATTCTTACTTTTATTTAAGACTGGTACACCAGTGTTCTAGAGCATATCATTCAAAAAGAATTGGTCCAAGGGAACTCTGTGTCAAGATAAGAGAATAATCCTACAACCACAGATTTAACAGACTACGGTTTTAAATAGCCTAACATTAATGCAGCATGCTATCCAAAAAAAGCCAGTAGAGAGCACTGGCTATGTAGAGAATGCTTATTTAATGTGAATGAGATCAAGTTGGTTGGCTCCTACTTATAATTTATATTGTTAAAATGATATGTTTATAATATACCTGACCCCTCCCAAAATAACCTTTCATTTCCTATGCATTCATTCCAAAATATCTAGTCCAAAGAGCCTCCCCATCAAGGATAGAACTGTGACACTATATTTTTAGATAGAAAGATATTAGAGATTGTATAAAAGAAATCAAAACTATGCAGGGTCTTTTCCCATCTAACTGGTGGGTTAGAAGATCTCACATAGTTCATTAATAAAAATATAGACAACTACCGTCAAGACCAATGGTATTATAATGGCATGATCTGAATCCTGTGACTCTTCAAGGTTTTACTCCTTTGGAATACTATAATAATTCCATTCATTTGCTGTATTTCAATGTTCTAAATTATTTAAATTAGTAAATCAATTCCAATTCTAAGAGGGTTAGATTATCTCCTAAGTCCATATTTCATATTGATCTGATACTTCTAATTGTGCCTACCCTTAAGCCTCCTCCTCCTCCTCATTATTATTATTGTTATTATTATTATTATTATTATTATTATTAGTCTGTTTTAGGGTTTGAACTCCAGGCCTGGGCTCTGTTCGTGAGCTCTTCCACTTTGAGTCACAGCTCTACTTCTGGCTTTTGAGTGATTACTTGGAGAACTTCAAACTGCAAACCTCAGATTTCAGTCTCCTGAGTAACTAGAATTACAGGCGTGAGCCACTGCTGCCCTGATAAGCCTGCTTATTTCCACTGTTACTGAGCAGCACCAGAAACCCAAGACCTCACTGGTCATTGGTAAGAACCAAACTTCCTATTACTACTACTCTAGGAGTACCCACAATTAAAGACAGAGTGTGGATAAGCTATGTTTATTTGCTCTTTTAGGTTTTTCATGGCTTTTATTGTTTTGCTGAAGTTTCTGTTTTTGATTTTTTTCTTCACTATTTTGATACTTGCCATCAGTATTAGCTATTGACAAAAAAGCAATACATAGATATGAAAAGTCAAGCTATCTGGATAAACAGAATTCTCAGATCATCAAAGAAATGGCTGTGATAGAAATAATAGTTTTCTGAACTGGTCATCTATTAAAATGTGAAAGTATCAGCACCTACACTCGCTGGTCATCTGTGGCTACTCAGGAGGTGGAGTCCTGGAGGATTAAGGTTCAAGCACAAGGAAGAAACGTCTGAGATACTCCATCTTTAATTATCCAGCAAACTGCCAGCCTAGAGTAATGAATAAAATTATGAGCAAGTCATGAGCAAACAAACTGACTAGGAGTATGAGGTCCCAATTTCAAGTCCAAGTATTGGCAAACAAAAACAAATTTGTTTTTAACACTAAAGCAGTGATACCCCAGGACAAGTAAGGGTAAATATACAAGAATTTACACTGCATTGCTTTTACCAATCCTGCATCCTCCATTAATACAAAAGAGGTCCACACTCAACAGAATATCTAAAGTAATCCCATTTGGGCTGTGAGAAGAATATTAAAAATTGTGGTGCCTGTTTCCAGCCCATGTTTTGTCAGAGGACGGTGGGAGAAAGGAGGCAGATAGGTGGAGAGAGAAAGGGTGGACAAAGAGAGTTATGATACCCAGGAATATATATATGAAACAAGACAACTTATAGGGATGGTGGGGTTGGGAGATGGATGGAGAACGATGGGAGGGGTGGCCCTTATCCAGATGGACTGTCCTCAGAAATGGGCATGTTGACCTAAATCCATTTTGCACAACTATTATTAACAATACTAGTATTCATAATATTACTACAACTATTAAAAATGTGATACTTTGGGCAGAAACATGACTTCCAGAATTCTAATGTCTACTACTCCTTTAATTCATGGGTTTTAGAGGATGTGTCCAGTCTAACTTGTCTGTACCTAGCACATCTGATTTGTAGTAACAGCAGCTGGCTTTCCACAAACTCCTCTCCTAGAATTTAATTAGGCCAAAGTCTATTTGATGCACATTTACTTCTAAATGGCTGTATGAGTATGTATACCTGTCAGGTGCAACCGATTAAGTCAACTGTCTACAAAGAATGTCTGTGATCAAAATTCATGTTTTAAACTCCAAAACTGCTCGTGAGGCTTGGAGAAAATGTTTTATTCTTAGTGGCTCTCTCAATTGCCAACTTACAAGCTAATATATTGCTGTGCATAAACCATGCATTCGACTTTAGAATAATTCAATTACCCTTCGGAAAAATTAAATGAACTCCTGATAACAATGCAAACATGCTCCACTTAAACAAACATAAAAGTCTGCCCAAATTATTTAAGATCAGCCTGAAAGAAATCTAAGTAATGGATGATGGAGCAGACATTCATTTTTAGAGCATATAAGATTTCTATCTGAAGAATTCTGTGAAATAATCACTGTTCTAATGCGAAATGAAGCAATTAGCCAGCTCTGCAATCTTAAGCAAAGTAGTACATGGCTCTAATGATAGATCTTTTTTTAATCATAAAAAAATCATTTCTATCCTGCCCAGAACAAAAGACTGTGACCACACCTATGGCAAGGTTGTTCAATTAATTTCAAAAAAAAAGTGCCCCAATAGTTGATCTGAGTAACTCAAGGAAGAATTTAACACAGGCTTTGAGATTCTACTTCCTCCTGTCCAAACCAGCAGCACTAATAGCAATATGGCTCTGGAGGCTCGTTTGCAATCATTAGCCTTAAGAACCACAGGATAACTGAAAGCACCATGGAGGCTAATATCCTGACACAGAAATTAGAACATCTTGAAAACCCACAGGTAACATGTAAAGGAGTTATGTGAAGAGCTAGGATGGACAGCTTGCTTGCCGGTATGCTGAGACATGCTCCTGTGTATTCTGCTAATTTATACTGCAGGGAAGAGGAGTGGAAAGGGGAAGGGGAGGTGGGGAGCGGGAAGAAGACTGGAGTTCCCCAAATGAGATTTACAAGAAGAGCATCTCTGACCTTTCATGCTACCAAATATCAGGGCCAGTTATGTCACTCCTGCCAAAAAATTTTAGTGCAATATTATTATACCACCTAAACAATTTTCTTTTATCTCCCTCTGCCTCAAGTTAGAAGCTAACAAAGAACAACCTTAAAAAAAAAACTAAATGATTTTCCCCACATCTATTCTAGACAGAACATCAAGGGTTTATTTTGTATTTCTACAAGGAATAGGAATTTTGTTCTGAAAGTGACTTCTCTGATCCATCCATGAATATCAATACCAGAAATGCATCCCAGGCTCAAGCGTAGCCTTGGATATGATAAAGATATCACCCCAACTTCAACCACACTAACACCAATCCAAAAGATAGTTGCATGATGGAGTAATGGGTTTTAGCCAGTGAGGGCCACGTTGCAAAGACACTGGAATGGATTATTCTGGGCTAGAGTCTCAGGACTAGAGAGAAGAATGTCTATGAATCTCATCTCTGATTGCAAAATTCCCATCCATCTTTCCTCACTCATGGTTTATTCTAGTCTTGTACTGATTAGACTTTTTAAAAAAATCATATAAGTACTAAAAATTGAAACATAAAAATAAAGTATTATTTTTTTGACGAAATGAAACATTCCAAAGCAAGCATGGCTGAAAACAATGAGTGACTATTTAACATACAAACATATCCTACAATTTTTAAAGCATATTGTATGATCACATTCCCCTTCTAAACCAAATACACAATCTCTTCAATTTTGTGATTTTTGAATGCACACTGTTATAGAACATACACAATTTAAAGCTGCAAATATTATAGAATGTCTTAAATGACAATATTCACATACTTCAGATCCCCAACTCCCACTGAATCATGTACACAATCTACAAGAAGAGTTTGTCTCTTCCACTGGAAAAATGTTAATCATTCCACTGTGTGAACTAAAGCATATTTACAGATAAATGAGAATTTTTTTTAAAAGAAAATGGATGAAAATACAAGGAATCAATAGTGTAGAGTTCTCGAGTTTTGAGCTAATTATTCATCTAAAATTCACTAACACAATAATTCTCTATAAATAAATTCACTCTGATTATTCCATGCTGATTCAGACATTGGGGTAATTACTAGTGGTTAAGCCTGAATAATGTGCTCCTATTTAAAGAACAGGGCTCTAGCAGAGAAATCCTCCAAGAAAGAAGTAAAACAACACATCGCATTTACCTGGTATTATTTCAGTGGGCAATTTTCATTAAAGCAAGTTAGGGACTATGGTTAGCTTTTACTGATCTTGTTAACACCATGCTTAGATACTGACCTGCTCTAGAGCTACCTTGCCTCCAGTTTTCTGTGAGCTTTATTATATTCTTTAATTTCCTGTGGTATTAATCTTCAGCCTAGGGAAAATGAAGTTTATGCTGTACTACAGAAATGTGGCTCATCACCTTTCAATGCAGACATCTGTGGCAGCTTCTAAGGCCGGGAAATTATTAAAGTCCATTTCAAGATCTTTATTTACTCTTTGTCTTCTGTGGTTTGTGTCTTGTTAAGAAAGGAAATCAATTTACTCCCTGTTCCATCATAAAGTGGCTATGAGGGAAATCATGTTTACTTCAGCATCTCTAGATTGTCTTATGAAGTTTAAATAAAATATTTGATCAATGTTTCCTAGTTGCCCCTGGACAAATAACCTTGATCATATCCCCTCACATTCTCAATTTCATTATCTGTATTTCAGAATATTAACAATGTTTACGTCAACATGCTATCGTTTCTAGCTCAGCCAGCTAAAATACAACATAAAATTTAAAATAACCATTTTCTCACTCAAAAGAAAATTTGTCAGTACAAAAGATGCTGTGGGATTTTTCCCCTTCCTTTGGAGGAGGAAGACATCAATTGTTTTCAGTCATCTATGCCAAATAACAACAGAATGTAATATCTTAGCAACCCAGGACACCTGCCCGTCCACACTGCTGTCATCTTCCATCCTGCTGATAAACTCCATGGCTGGCAAGAATCCTAGGGGAGATGCTACAGCAGCATTTTTCCCTCTGGTCCAGAGATAGGGAATCTTGGGACGAACTTACCTTGCTAGACCCCTGAGGCCACCAGTTGCCCCTGACATTCCTTGTGATGTACACCACTGTGAATTCCCAGCATCCTGCCTGCTGGACAGATTTCACTGAGGGAATTTCCTGTTCCCTGAGTACTGCTTTTTTCCAATCCAACTGCACCTAATCAGGATCTAGACAATATTCAGTCAACAAATATATACTAAAATCTATCATAAGCATTGTTCTCAGTGGTTCAAACACTAGGGTGTTAAGACATGAAAGCCCCGGGCCAGAACTCTACAGATTAAGAAAGGCCATAGGCAAACAGAAAGGAAAGGTCACATGGGGACACAGCTGAAATGATGGCTGCTTCAAGTCAGGAAGAGAGCCCTCATCGAGGACCCAACTTTGCAAGACCTCAACTTTGGATTCTCAGCCAATGGAAATTCAAATCATGAGAAAAGACATTCTTGTCATAGAAACAATTTCGTTTCATCATGGGAGCCAAGTAGACTGAGACTCTAGAGACAAAGCAGGTAGAAACAGGCAGAAATTGTACCTGAAAGATGCAACACTCAGATTCAGATTTTATAAAGTATTAACAGCATGGCTCAAAGCATGAGCTGATTGTTTTTAAATTATTTTTAATAATTAGACCATTTAATTTGCCTTTTTTTGCCAGTCCTGTGCTTGAGCTCAGGGCCTGAGCACTGTCCTTGGACTTTCTCAAGGCTAGAGCTCTACCACTTGAGCCTCAGCACCACTTCTGGCTTGTATCTAACTATGTGGTACTGAGTAATGAAATCCAGGTCTTTGTGCATGCTAGGCAAGTTCTAGGCCAAACTCCCAGCCCTGTTTTTTAATTATTAAGTGCTGACAGACAATGTGTTAACTCAAAATATGTTGTTATGGACTCTAATTTAGCCTACAAAGGACAGAGGGCCACCTCTATTGGTGAGGGGGGTGGCTCAAATATAATTAGCAGTCAAGTAAAGGCTTTCAGAGGAGTTGACAAAATAAATGATCATTTGTGCTCCAGTACCACTCTCATTTTAGGAACTACTCTGTGATATTTAAATTCCTAATGCAATTATTATTATGGTTTCAGTAACCACACACTCAGTCCAAATAGGATGCTTCAACCCGAGGCAGGAATAAAAAGGGAGGAGGAAATTCATAACAATGTCAGACTACATTAATTTCAACAATTACAGAATTATTCACAAAGCCAGTAGGACAGCCTTAAATTTTTACATCATATGGCTGAGCTCTCTAATATGTGAATTCATAGAAGCTCTGGGCCAGATAAAATGTCATAGATTTATTAGGGGACATAAAACTATTAGCAGTGAAAAGGCATTAAAACAAAGTTTCTTTGAAGATTTGTTTTAAAGATGGAGTATATAAAAGAGATCACCACAAACTGGCCAGCTAAAGAATCTGACAGAGAAAATGAGAACTGCCATTGTTTCTCATTGGAGCCTTTTATGTGACAAATTAAAGGGGAAAATGATTTTATGCATTTATTTTTACTTTACAGTGCTAGGGTTACAAAGGCTGAGTTTTACACATGCTAGGCAAGGACCCTGCTACAAAGCCATATCCCCTGTGCCAAATGCAATTTCAGATGTATGTGAGATACTTGCCCATATCATTCCTTCAAAATAATGTCTTCCCTTATAACTTACAAGCCCAAAGAACATTGTTGCTAAAACTTTAACACTGCTTGAAAATGGCCTATTCCATTGCCCATTGAACAAAGGGATAAGAGAGGAAGAAGGATGATAAATGTCTTCCATTGAGTGGATGTATGGAAATAGCACAGCGAAAGGTCTTCCTATTATAAATACATGCTAGCTCAAACAAATTCCTTAAGATTGTCTTTCAAGAAAGCAAGCTTTATTTGTCATCTTTCTTATAAACAATAAACATGACTTATCCATTGAGCTTGTGAAGCACTTACTATGTACCAAATTCTGTTGATTGGTTTACACCTAACATCTCCTTACATCCTAATAGCCATCTTCCAAAGGAGATGTTTTCATCATTTTAGGAAGGAATGTGCTTCTAGAGGCCCAGGCTGCAGGATTTTACCTCATCCATAGAAAACAGTTCATAAGTATTCCTGAATCAAATGAAGGAATAAGTGAATAGAGAAAAATGAACACATGGATGGGAGACACTAATGAAGTCCAAGAATCACACGTGTGATCACACGAGCTTGGATCTACCCACGCCCATCATTCGTACTTCTATTGACATCAAAGAATAAGGTCCAAAATAAACAAACAACACAATACTGCCCTCAGAAAATGCACTAGCTCTCACCTTCAGCAATGCACTCATTTTATTTAGATGTTCTCCTACTTTCAAGATTCCTTGGCAAGGAGGAAAATATTATAATGGAAAAAAATGACACAGAGAGAAAAAAAAAGAAAGAAAATGCCAAGAATTGAAAGGGTCTGAAGGGAATAAGTGGGAAAAAATAGGTCTTAAGAGTTCCTGTCAGAAATAAATGAGAAAGAGGGAGGAAATCTATAGTTAATTAGCTTAGATTTAGCCTTCCACCAAGTATGCATATTTAAAATATACTGTATGCTATGAATGTACATACTTTTGTCAGTTTAGAATTTAATTCATTAATTTATTTATTATATGAATATACAAAATTATATATAATTATATATAAATGTATAATTTGTTATATAATTATATGTAAATTATATAAATATATAATTTATGTATTTAACAAAGGAGTCATGGAAAAGAAGAAGACAATCTGGGAGCTGCAGTGAGACAGACATCCTGGTGGAGACAGCATGGTGAAGCAACAGTACTCACCTCCAGTTGACCTGCTGACCACAGCCAGAAAGCAGAAAAGGACACAAGAAGAAGTAAGAGGTGTGGGGAGCTGCGAGGGCCGCGCCTTAAAGATGGCACCGGTTTCCGCCTTCCGCCATCCCAACGGCGAGTGCTCTCTGTGAAAAACAACTCCTTATATGGCTAAGTTTTAGCTTCTGGCTTGCTTCCGCGTAGTTGGCCCTATCGGCATCTCCCACGTGGCTTTTCAGGATTGGCCAGGCGGAGGTCTTATAAGACCGGGGATAGTCCCGGAAGGAGAAGAAGAAAGGAGAAAGGAAGAAGCTTGTTAAGGGTTCCTGAATAAACTACTTGGAGAAGAATCCTGTCTTCCTTGCTGGTCGAGGTGGAAGCGACAAGTGGTGGCCCATAGGGGGAACCATTCTACGGAGGATTCAGAACTCCTTGTGGTCAGGGCGGTGCACCGGAAAGTTCCCAGGTAAGTGGGAATCCGCGATCAAAGCGGGCATAGTTCGGGGCTCTACTCTGTAGATAAGAGAGAGAGCGGCAACCCGGGGAGAAACAAAGATGAAAGAAGAGTGAAAGCGTAACAAAGGGAAAAAATTTTTTCTTAACTGAACATGGGCACCACGACGTCACATCCAATTTTTCTGGCCCTCGATGAGCTGCTGCGTTCTAAGGGGCTGAAACTAAGAAAGGGGACACTGCAAGGATTTCTTAATGAGTGTGAAACGGTGGCTCCTTGGTTTACTGTATCAGGGAACCTTACAGTCGCTTCTTGGGATAAATTAGGGAAGGATTTGGACTTTGCTTATGAGCAAGGCACGTTAAAAGCTGGAGTTAGAACCATTTGGAAAATGATTAGGGGGTGTCTAGGGAAACCTGAAGGAAAAATATAGGCTGAAATTGCTCACAGGGAAAGAGAAAAAAGACAAAGAGAAAGACACAGGGAGAAAAGAGAAAGAAACCTCCTCAAAGACTAAACAGTGAATGTGTGTGTGTGAAAGAGATTTTAATCATTCCCAGATTACCTCTGAAGTGCGGGTCACTTCAGGAGGAACCTCGCGGAGGGCGAGGCAATGTCCCAGGAAGGGAGGAACCTCGCTGAAGGCGAGGCAATGTCCCAGGAAGGGAGGAACCTCGCGGGAGTCTCTGGCCAGAGCAGTAGGGCGAGGCCTATTTTCTATTTTTAAAGAGATTTTAGAATAGAACCGAATGGGTTCAGACCGGAACGACCGTGAATGTGTGTATGAAAGAAGTGTGTGAAAGGGAACGAATGTGTGTAAAGAGATTTTAGAATAGAACCAAATGGGTTCAGACTGGAACGACAGCGAATATGTGTGTGAATGGTAAATCTAAGTCTACACGGGAGTAAACAGTTTAAGAACAGGTGTAAATCTAAGTCTATATGGGAGTAAACAGTTTAAGAACAGGTGAAAAGCACAGACTTGAGAAAAAATTAAGTGGTAGTGATTTAGAAAGCCTGTGTTTGGGTTCAGAATAGTTGAAAACAGGCTAAAGCTTTTTCAAGTCCCTGACAAAATATAGAAATGACACCCCTGAGTCAGCTTGAAGAAGTTACAGAAAATGGATCTTCGTCCATAACCCCCTAAAAATGAAGGGACAGTAAAACAAAAAGGGGGGGACTGGAAGACTCCTCTAATTCTTCCATTGCCCTGCTATTCCCTATGGCTTGTGTGAATGTTTTCTTAATTAATGTTGGAATGTTTCCCTATTTTCTCTGTTGTAGTCAGAGCCACTCAGTATATTCTAGTGCCTGTATAGGCAGAGGAGAATGCTTTCCCCGCTCATCAAAGAGACTTTGGTGTTTTCCTGCCCTTACTGCTGCGAGTATTGTCCTTGCCACTGTGGTTCCTACAGAGAATGCTTTGAATGTGAGGACTGGAATTATGTGTACAAATGACAATATTCTAACTTTGAATAATTGGTTATCTTTATACTATTTTGGGATTGATCAGTTTGGATTTGTTTTTATGCACTATAATTGTAATATGTCTATTGCTTGCCTACAAAGTCAACGCAGAAAGTGAATGCTAATGCGACAGGCATCTGCTCCCATGGAAATAGATGCATCCCCTCAGGTCTGATTTGCTTAGACGGCTGGTAGTCAAAGAAGACAGGCACAGCCGATCTAATATGGTGGTAGCCCCACATATTCTAAGTTTTGTCTTTTTTTAAGATAAAAACGGGGGAGATGTTGGGGGGCTGAGTAATGCCATTCTAATAACTTTCTGCTGAGACCTACAGTAGGGGTAAACAAGTGGACCTCTTTATCCTGCCCACCTGTTGTGCTGATAGGCTCCCGTACCCAATATAAGGAGGGGAGTTTGTTTCACCGTAACTAATGAGACATGAATGATTTGTCTGCCACCACTGCTAAAGCCCTAGATTTACAACAGGTGGCGAATGCCCAATTAAAAGGGGGGTTAATGTTGTTGAATCAGCATATCGATTTGGTACAGGAGCAAGTGGACACCTTGTGGCAATTGGCACAATTGGGATGTGAGCAGAAGTATGAGGGTTTGTGTGTAACAAATGTGGTGTATAATAACTTTACATATGCTGCAAATTTATCTAAACAATTATCAAGTTATCTTTTAGGAAATTGGACTGGAGAATTTGATGTATTAATGATGCAGTTGCGGACTGCCATTACGAGTGTGAATTCTACCCGGGTTGATGAAGCTCTACTGCAGGACGTTTCTTCCTGGATCCTGTCGGCAGTGGGGCACCTGAAAGAGTGGGTGGAATGGGATCATTAATGGGATTTCTGGCCATAGTTATCCTGTTATGCCTGTGACGTAATTGCTGCATGAGGAGCCTCCAGCGTCGGAACATGGCTATGTTGGTCCAAGCTTTTACTGCCCTAGAAGCAGGACAGTCCCCCTATGTGTGGCTTGCCACACTTAAAGAGTAAGCGCAGGATGCGAGGCAAGCGCACTGCACTTGGGAATCGCTTCCCGGCACGAGCCCCAAGAAGAGCATGTCAGGGTGCATGTGGGTTGATGCCCAAAATCCCACCTCTGTAAAAAGCCATCGGACAGGTCTGGTAGTCCTTGGGAAAGGTACCGCCCAGGTGAAGACCAGTGCACGGTCCTGAACAACAATTTTTAGCAGAGCCCTGACCTCTACTCTTGCCTGCTGCTTAATAAATAAAAAAGGGGGAGCTGTGGGGAGCTGTGAGGGCCGCGCCTTAAAGATGGCGCCGGTTTCCGCCTTCCGCCATCCTGACGGCGAGTGCTCTCTGTGAAAACAACTCCTTATATGGCTAAGTTTTAGCTTCTGGCTTGCTTCTGTGTAGTTGGCCCTATCGGCATCTCCCACGTGGCTTTTCAGGATTGGCCAGGCGGAGGTCTTATAAGACCGGGGATAGTCCCGGAAGGAGAAGAAGAAAGGAGAAAGGAAGAAGCTTGTTAAGGGTTCCTGAATAAACCACTTGGAGAAGAATCCTGTGTCGCGTCTTCCTTGCTAGTCGAGGCGGAAGTGACAAAGAGGGGCCAGGAGTTTGGCCTAGTGGTAGAGTGCTTGCCTAGCATGCACGAAGACCTGGTTCAACTCCTCGGTACCACATACATAGCAAAAAGCTGGAAGTGGTGCTGAGGCTCAAGTGGTAGAGCTCTAGCCTTGAGAAAGTCCAAGTGCTCAGGCCCTGAGCTCAAGCCCAGGACTGGCAAAAAAAAATAATAAATAAAAAATAAGAGTGGGTGTGCCCTTCCAAGTCCAGCCCCAAACACCTACTTCCTCCAACCAGGACCCACTTCCTAGTAGCCTAACTCATGGCTGGTTAGTGCTCTCATGATTCCTTCACTTCTCAATAGCACCATCAGTTGGTGAGGAAATCTCTACCACTTGGGGGGGGGGGCAAGTGAGCTCTGAAATGAGTTGAGATAGCCTCCAAACCTGACTATTTCTCTTCCTCAGAGTGTGTTTATCCCAGCACTTCCCTCATCCCCTCGTATCCCTCAATAATATATTCCTTAGGAAAGGAGAAATCTCTAAAGCATGGCAACATAGATGTATGCGAATTCAGCTGCTGAGTCATGAGTATGTCTTCTTTGCACATGTGACATATTTAAAAATCACTGCAAAATTATACCCCTAGAACAATAATCTGAACTTTAAACAGAGATGCAAACCCAACAATGTCTAAGTATGCTTTATCACAAAAGGAAAATCAGAACTAGAGCAGTAGTGACCAATGCTGGGACATGCTTCAGCGAATCCTTCGAGTGATATTAAGCAGGCATGAAAAAGGGATGTTCGCAGTGGAGGAAGAGCCTGAGTTGTGTGAAAAGGGTGAACTCAAACTATATATGAAATATAAATAAAAGATGCTGGCATGTCAGTGGTGATTGCCCAGAAACTGTAAAAGTAATAGTTATCATTCTCAGATATGTGTATGCACTGCAGAACAGCTCTACAGTGTAGACCCATTATTGTTCTCATTTTACGAATGAGAAGATTGAGACATAGAGACACTAAAGAACTTGACTTGGATTAGCAAGTAACAGAAAATAGTGCCTGGAGCCCTTGGCAGCCAGTGCTAGAAGCCTGCCTTTTACTATGCTACACCACCGTCCATATCTGAGCTAAAATAACAATGCCTACCATTAGTGAAGAGCAATATTCATCTCAGTCAATCCTTACAACAGCCTTGATTGTAGACATTATTAACCACATTAAATGATAAAGGGATCAGCATTAGAGAGGGCCTAGTGATTTGCTCAAGGACTCAACGATGGAAAATAGAAAATCTACAACTCTATACCACAGATCCAAATCATAACACTGTAAGTTAATTCTCCTTTGCAGTGATTTTTAAATCTTTTTGTTTTGCCAGTTTGGCTTGAACTCAGGGCCTAGACACTATCCCTGAGCTTCTTTTGCTCAAGACTAGCACTCTACCACTTGAGCCACAGTACCACTTCTGGCTTTTTCTGTTTTATGTAGCCCTAAGGAATAGAATCCACAGCTTCATGCATGCTAGGCAAGCACTCCACCACTCTAAGCCACATTTCCAGCCCTGATTTTTTTTTATTTAAGAATTTATTATCATTGAGTTTTACATCATATTTCAAATGACATGTTTAACAAAGAGGTGTAAAAAGGGAATCTCTATATACAATCACTGGCACTTAGATTTTAAAACAATCAAAATTAGGCTAAGGGTTTGTATATCATAGATACAGATTAATTTATGAAATAAAATATGTCTATAGAGTCATAGGTTTTTATGTCTATATAGTTATGTTTATATTTCCATTACCATGTTCCAGCCTTGATTTTTAAGTCTTTTACAATGATTTGAAAACATCAGGACAGGAACTCTTCTTTGGGACTCCTCTCCAACTGAAGAACTTTCCTTCCATTTTCAAATAAATTTACTCTACTTACCTTAAAAAATAAAAAGACAAAAGAGAGAAATACCCAAAAGAAAATTATTTCCTTACCAATAAAGAAATCTGAACTACAAAGTAATACAACAGTTTGAATTTAAGACCATTTAAACCCCAAAGTACTATAAAAGGAAACACTTTTTTGTCAGTTGTGGGGCTTGAACTCAGGACCTAAACACTGTCCCTGAGCCTATTTGTGCTCAAGATTGGAGCTCTATCATTTGACCCATAGCTCCACTTATGGCTTTTGGAGCTAAGAGTCTTATGGGAACTTTTCTGCCTGGGCTAAGCTTTGAACTATCACCTTCAAATCAAAGCTTCCTGAGTAGTTAGGATTACAGGCATGAGACACTGGTGCCCCAGTTGGGAACACATAATTTTTATGTCACCAAGAAATTATTTTGATTGCACTAAGGAAAGGCAATATTTTTTTTTTCAGATTGGTTGATTAAATCCATTAGTGTTGGTAGCTCACATTCAGGATTCAATTTTTTTATATTTTTTATTGTAATTAATAAAAGGGTTACATGATATTTGCCAGATAGAAGGGGCATTAATTCACATACATTGATACCCTTTCACATGTCTTGGTCCCCATTAATGGAACAATCACTGCTTTTCTCTCTCAGCTATCCAAATTGTGTGTCACTACTTTATACATCACCAAGAATTTCTGATCACTGGATAATCTGAAAGCCATTCACAGACCCTCAACACATCACACAAGCAGACTCCTTGCTTCCTTGGAGAATACTGCTGATATGCAACATCACAAATTGGACAAAACAGACAATATTTTGAGCTTCTGTTGTGACGCAGGCACTAAGAAACAAAGAAAAAAGATCCTAAAAAAAAGAAAACCCTGCCTTTGCTCTGTCTCACCCCATCCCAATATCCGATTTCATCTTTAATCCCTTACCCCCAACCAAGGACTTATTCCCTCCCTCGCCAGCAAGTGGGTTTCAAGGTGGAAAAGGAGAGAATTTAACACATTCTAACAAACTACAAAGGCTGGCACTGAAAGTCTGCCATTCCCAGCTCATTCCAAGCACATGTCTCCCTTTTTCTCAAAAGTCATTTGCGTACCAATCATCTAAATCTGAAATTCTTAATTTTGCCTTTACACTTATGGTGGGCCATAAGTATGAATATTTTTTTAAAACAATAGATCTCTTTGCTTGATATACCCTTTGATGAAGTTTAGGAATAGATACTTCTATCATTTTAAGTGTCCCCTCTGTGGGACTGAATAGATACTCGGGTTGCCACCCTATCTCTTAAATTTCTACCCATTCTGGATTCTTCCTGTACTCCTGTGCCCTCACCTTACCCATGAGTATTGTTCCAAGACCCCCTTCTCAATGACGCCTGATGCAGATGGTTCTGGCAACTGTATACTCATACTTTTCCTTGTGCATACTATGATGAACTTTAATTTATAAATGAGGCAAAGTAAGAAATTAAGAATGATGGGAAAGGTGGCATGGATTAAGAGGCACTATTCTCAAAAATTGACATGTTGAATCGAAACCTTTTTGTACAGCTACTCGGAGATAATAAAAATTAAAAACAAAACAAAGAAGACAGTAGTAAAAATAATTTATAAAATATATTGAAATATAAAGTTCTGTGAATGTGTTCTCTCATATATATAGACCTTATTGTACCCCACTCTGTTATTATTATTATTAATATCATTGTGATCTCCCACTTCTTGTAAAATAATTATCTGAGATGACACAACTCCTTTATCCCAGGATGTCAGGTAGCTTTTGCCCTTCAGATGACATGTTCAGAGGAGGAATATCAGACTCGGGTGGCTCTGGATCATAGGGACTCAAGGACATGGGCAGTTGAACATTTGCAGAGGTCGTGATGCAGCAGGTGATATCAATGTCAGATCCCATTGAAAGACTTCATTCTGTGCTTTATCCTTCCACATTTGTGCAA
Organism: Megascapheus bottae; assembly: GCF_031878675.1. Lineage (NCBI taxonomy): Eukaryota > Metazoa > Chordata > Mammalia > Rodentia > Geomyidae > Megascapheus > Megascapheus bottae. Next base: position 11,289,668 of record NC_143519.1, read on the forward strand.
TTTGTGCAATTTGTGCAATTGTCAGGGATGTTGGTAATATCCACAGTGCAGATCCTGCTAAAATGTCTTCATTGTTTGTTTATTAGTGTATATTAATTTACAAAAGTATTTTGCTATAGTATTTCCATAAATGCATGTTACATTCCTCAATCAAATTCTTCCTGTTACCCTTTCTTATAGTCTCTTCTCCCTTCCTTTTAAACAATCTTTTATGATTTTGTTATTTTATTTTCATACATCCACATAAGGTACGTGAATAAATTCATCCTCAATGACCTCTCCTTTCCCATCCTTCCCCCCTGGAAGGCCCCCACGCACACACCCAACAGATTGTCTTTCACATTCATACGATTATTTTAGACCTAGATTCCACATATGAGGGAAAATGTGCAGTATTTGTCTTATTTCACTTAACATGATGAATACATTCTATCCATTTTCTTGAAAACATAATTTCATTCTTTATAGCTGAATATCCATTCATTGGTTGATTCCATAGCATTACAATTTGTATTGGTTCTGCAATAATTAGTGTGTGTGCAAGTATCTCTATGGTACGATGCCTCCCATTCTTCTGGATCTATGCCTAGGGATGGTATAGCAGGATTATATAGGAATTATATGTTTGTTTGTTTGGGTTTATTTTTTGAGGAATCTCCATACTGTTTTCTCTTGTAATTACACTGATTTACATTTCCATCAACAGTGCATAGAAAGCACTATTTTCCCTGGCATCCTCATCAACATTTGCTGTTTTTTGTTTTTTTGATGGCACCTATTCTAATTTGGATGAGAAGATGCCTCAGCACTGTTATGATTTGTATTTTATGAGGAATGATGTTGAACAATTTTAATGCTTTTCCTGGCCATTCATATTACTTCTTTGAGAACTCTGTTCATTTTTCTACATGTGAAACGGAGTATTTGTTCCTTTCATGTTGAAGTCTTTGAGCTCTTTATATATTCTAGATATTAATCCTTCATCCAATGAATGGCTCACAAAGGTTTCTCCCATTCGGCAGCATGTCTCTACATTCTAGCAATTGTTTCTTTTCACATGCAGAGGTTTTACATTTGATTCAATCCTATTTGTCAATTCTTGTGCTTAATGAGTTTCTTCATCTTTCTTTGTACACTACTCAATGCATGGTTACAATTTCTCACTTGTTCACATTTATCAGTAGTCTACAATTTGTTCTCCCACCTTCTCATCAAACATGTCAACAAATCCTTCTCCATTTCTTTGTCTTATAGTCTCTCCAGGAGTTTTTATACTTTGCAGTACAAATCTACTCATAGACCTAGATAACACCTTTGTTTGCAGTCAATGGCGTGGCATCCACATTTCAGGAATCTTCAGTGCTTCTGAAGCCTTCATTGGCATGCTGTTTTTTTCTGTCACAACACATTGTCATTAACTGAGATAGGCTTTTTGTGTCATCACCTCACAATACTAATACTTCCTCCATTTTAACTAAGCACTACCACACACCAAATTGTAAATTTGACGTTTGAGGTGAGACTGCCCAGTCAGTACAGATTTCTTTTGCCTTCTTCAAAATTTTATGGCTAGAACATTCATTCTTACCATGGATTTTAGCAAGCTAAGCACATGATTCTCTCCTTTTTTATAAAGTTGCTAACTTTTAACTTTTCACTGACAGGAAGGATTTTACAGCTTCTCTGATACATGGAAACTGCCAACTTCACTATATTTGCTCTTGGGGTCATTATTAAAGATTATTAGGGGTCATTTGAGCACAAACACTCCATGCTGTGGCAGATATCAGGTAACCAAGATGGCTGCTAAGAGATTAATGGGCAGATGAAATATATGGCCTGGAAAATAGACATGGGGAGGAAAGATTCACATCCTGGGTGGGGCAAAAAGAGATCATGTGAGATGTCACTGTGCCTCTCAGAATGATGTGAAATTTAAAACTTATTAATATTTCCTTTTGCAGTTTAGAATTTCACACTTGGAAGGTACACTTGAACATGGGTAACTGCAAGTAGGAAAAACAAGAACTCTATTAGCTGGGCATGATGGCTCATGCATGTAATCCCAGCTTCTCAGGAGGCTAAGATCTGAGGATCAAGTTCAAAGCCAGATCTGGCACAAAAGTCTATGAGAATCTTATCCCCAATTAACCACCAGAAAAATGGAAGTAGTGCTGTGGCTCTAGTGATAAAGTACTAGCTTTGAGCTGAAGAGCTCAATGACAGTTCCCAGGTCTGGAGTTCAAACCACAGGACTGACAAGAAAAAAAAATAGTTCTGCTATTGGGAAATTACAGTATATACATAACATTTAAAAAAACTCTTTCAAATAATGGTGTGAGAGAGAGACAACTCATCTTTAAAGGCTGCTCCAGATAATACATATGTTAGAAATGATAAAAAAAATTAAGAAAATAATTTTTATTTGTGCTAGAATTTTTTAATTATATTTTTTATTGTTAGGGTAATGTATAGATAGGGGTTACAATTACATTCAGTAGGTAGTAGGTGCATTATTTCTCACACATTGAGACCCCCTTCTCATGTTTTTGTCCCCCCCTTTCCCTTTCTCCACCTCTCCCAGCCAGGGGTGGTGGCTCACACCTGTAATCCTGGATACTCAGGAGGCTGAGATCTGAGGATCATGGTTCAAAGCCAGCCGGGCACATAAGACCATGAGACTCCAGTTAATCACTAGAAAATGGGAAGTGGAGCTGTGGCTCCAAGGGTAGGGCAGTAGCCTTAATCTGCAGAGTTCAGGGACCATAGCCCACAAAAAATATATTTAAGAAATTTTGTGAGATGAAAAATGATAGCTGCCAAAACTTCGGGAATTTGGGCATAACAGATCAACTACTTCCAAAAGGAGATGTAGTCCAAGATACAATGACACATTTACTAGGGATTTCATTGGGGTATGTAAATAACTGAGTTCATGTCAGTTCTCCTTACCATAGTTCCCCTCTGTCCCTGAGTCCCAAGTGAAAAGCTCTCAAATATTCTGAGTGGTAGAATCCTGAATCCTAGACTGATTCCTGCACTCTAACATACACTTTATAAGAGTACAGAAGTAAATATATTCATAAAATACAACATACAGGAGCAAAAACAATAGAATGGAAGAAAGACAGCCTCTTCAACAAGTGGTACTGGCAGAACTGGTTAAGCACCTGCAGAAAACTAAAGTTGGATCCTTCTTTGTCACCCTGCACTAGAATTAACTCCAAATAGATCAAAGACCTTGAGGTAAAAGCAGATACACTGAAAACTTTACAAGAAGGAATAGGAGATACACTAGGTCTCCTTGGCACAGGTCAAAACTTCCTTAATAAGAACCAAAAAACACAACAAATCAGAGAAAGGCTGGATAAGTGGGAATGCATTAAACTGCAGAGCTTCTGTATGGCAAAGGACATAGCTAGTAAATTAACTAGAAAGCCTACAGAATGGGAGAAGATCTTCACTAACCATATACAGACAAAGGCCTCATATCTAAAACATATCAACAGCTCAAAAAACTGACTCACTCCCAAACTAATCTCCAAAGAAACAACCATCCCATTAAAAGATGGGCCAAAGACTTAAAGAGAGTTTTCTCTGAAGAAGAAACAAGATTGGCCTATAGACACATGAAGAAATGTTAGACATCTCTGGCCATAAAAGAAACGCAAATCAAAACAACTCTGAGATTCCACCTCACTCCAGTTAGAATGGCCAGGATCAAGAAATCTAATAACAACAGATTCTGGAAAGAATGTGGCCAAGGGATCACTGCTACACTGTTGGTGGGAATGCAAACTCATTTAACCACTATGGAAAGCAGTATGGCAAAAGTCTAAACATAGAGCTCCCCTATGACCCAGCAATTCCATTACTGGGCATTTACCCATTGGTCCAGAAACAAGGACATACTAAATCCACTAGCACAATGATGTTCATTGCAGCACTATTTACCATAGTGAAGATATGGAACCAACCCTCAGTTGATGAGTGGATCAACAAGATGTGGTATTTATACACAATGGAATTCTATGCTGCTGTCAGAAAGAAATGACATTGCCCCATTTGTAAGGAAATGGAAAGACTTAGAAAAAATCATATTAAGTGAAGTAAGCCAGACTCAAAGGAACATAGGCTCAGTGGTTTCCCTCATTTGTCATAATCAGTAGATATCTTGGGCCCTTCTTGCAGAGATTTATAATAGAACAAAACCTAGAAACATAAAGGCATATAGAATGATGCTAAATGAAAGGACCTTCAGGATATAGAAACAAAAGCCATATAATGAGTGACTGTTGTCCTTAAAGGACTATGTTATCTCTCATCTCTTTTGCTGTCCTTGGTTATCTCATATTGTTACAATATGTCACCTGGTTATCTGATATATTGTATATATGCGTATTTGGTTATTTGAAGTCAGATAGGGAAGGCAGGAAAACAAGATGAGGTGTGGGAGTGGGGGTAGGGAAATGGGGACCAAGACATGAAAAAGGGATCAAGGTATGTGAAGTAATGCACCTTCTATCTGGTGAATATAATATAACCCTTCTATTAATTACAATAAAAATATATGAAAAAATACTAAACGGGTGAAAAGTAGAGACTGTCTTATTAACTTTTACTTAGTGAAAGAAATCTTAACATAAAAACCACAAGCAAAATGCTGGTAAAATAGAGCAATAAAAAATTACATTTCAAGGAAAATAGAGACACAACCGAAGAGACTTTTGCTATACCCATGACAAAAAGTGAAATCCAGGCTATAGAAAGGAAACTCACAAATAAATGAGAGAAAGGTAACTAGCTAAAAGTGCAAAGGTATGATTAAAAAATAATAATTAACTGGAGAAATACCTTAAATGATTGATTATCATACAAAAACTTGTTCAACTTTCCCATTAACCGAGAACTATGAATACAAATACAGTGTGACACTATTTCATAATGGACTGCTTGACAGTAAAACTAAAAGCATATTCTCACTTTTGGTGAGAATATGAAGCGGCACTACTAATGAACATATAAATCAGAGAACACTTTGGCAATAGCCAGTCAAATTAAAAGAGGAAAATACACAGCAATTCTTTTTTTAATTTTTTAATATATTTTTATTGTAATTAACAGCAGGGTGGCATGTGCACATTGTATCCCCACCTGTACTTGGAGAGGCTATATGTGCAGCTACAAGAGAAAATACAAATCAAATCTAGTAAGTAATTGAATATAATGCAAAGCTGTGGCTCTGTAGAAAAGCAACAACATCCAAAAACACCAATATGTACATGTATAAATAGTGTCAGGGTTTTTAGTCCTTGGTCCCTTCTGACCCGCAGGAGGGATAGAGAGAGCACACCTGACCAAGATGAAGCAAGAAAGGAGAGGGCTGACTGCCCTACCCAGCCCTCCCTTGCAGGAGGACAATCAGATGCGTCAGGGAGACCCGTCAAGGCAGGAACTCGTTTATTGAAGAAGTACATTCAGCTAATATAGGATGCAGAAGCCTATCAGCAGGGCAGGGGAGGTACTCTCACTATAGGTAAAGAAGGGGAATCATGTGCTGTCCAAGAGGGCAGAAGGGTTCGGGGCCTATCCCAGAGATAGCCTTACTTCACATCACAAGCCACAGCCACGCCCTCCAACCAGGCAACAGGCACCATCTAAGCCAGGCCTGGTCCCAAAACCAGGAAATGAGCACTGGGCTATGACTTGGGCCTCTTTTTCTACAGCATAGGTTTCCATTTCCCAGATGTGACATGAGGCACAAATAGTATCAGTCATGCTGCCTTTTATACCAAGTTAACAAAAATTGTCTCTATTTTCGCTTGACATGAATGCATATGTGATCAGACCAAAATCAAACTAGTGATTTTCTCCAGGACAAAGAAGATCACGGGAAATGTGAAGAAGACCTTACACTGTTCTTGTTCAATTTTATTTCCTAAACTGGAAGTGGGTACATGGCTGGAGTGTTAGTCTACATATTTGTATAAGTACAAATATTTTTAAACAGTGAAAAAAGAATTTCATGATCCAAGGTATATGTCAGAGATGGAATAGGACATTAAAGTCTGTAATCTATATACTGTATGTTAAGATATCCAACTTAGCATTTAGGATTCATTTAGAGAAATGAACAATATGTTTTGCTTACCTCTGAAAATGACTAAGTGTACGTAACTAAATTCCTACATGCAAGAGCCACACACAAATGTGATTCTGCTTTTCCTCATTTTCTCTCCTTTTGTAGAAAGGTATTGTTCCTACACAGGACAGAAACACATTGAGCTCCACTTGTCCCTGATATCAAAATGCCCGTACTGGGTTATGAGCCTTATATTTAGACCACAGAAAAGAGACATGAATTTATTTACCTTGGTCTTCATCTCAGCTATCATAACACAGGTGAAAACAAAGAAGTTACCAAATCACAATGTAAAAACTTTAAGACTAGACAGAAACGTTAAGACTATATCCAAAGCCAGGCACCAATAGCTTGTACCTGTAATACTAGCTACTCGGGAGGCGAAGACGGGAGGAGCACAGATCAAAACCTTCCTGGGCATAAATGTCTGTGAGATTCTTTTTTTTTTTTTTTTTTTGCTAGTCATGGGGCTTGAACTCAGGGCCTAAGCACTGTCCTTGGGCTTTTCTCAAGGCTAGCACTCTGCCACTTGAGCCACAGCACCACTTCAAGCTTTTTCTATGTATGTGGTACTGAAGAATTGAACCTGGGTCTTCATGCATGCTAGTCAATCACTCTTACCACTAGGTCAAACTCCCGGCCCCAAGTCTATGAGATTCTTGTTTCTAATGAACTACCAAAAATCCAGAGGAAGGTATGTGGCTCAAATGGTAGAGTGCTAGCCTTGAGGAAACAAGCTCAGAGGCCACTCCCGGGTCCTATGTTCAACCTTAAGAATATAGCCCCAGCAAAGTCAGAGATAAAAGAACATAAACACAGAGTGCATGCCACTGCCAACACTAACTGATTATCTTTCTATGGTGACACTATGCAGACCCCATGAAAAGTACATATGCAAGGAGAACAAAATTATAACGAAAATCTAGGGCTGTCTCATGGCAAGCCAATGGGTTAAATTCATTGTGAAGATTTTTTTTAGATAATTCGATATTTGGTTTGTACAGGCCAAGATAAGCCAATACAAAATAGCATAAAAAAATCCCTTGACCTAACTCACAGTTTATACATTAAGTCAAATCCAAAATAAGTTATCAGCTGCTCTGTCAGTATAAAAAAATCAATATTTTCCTATCATGCCATCTGCTTTAGTGGTGCAAGTTAATAAATTTAGCTGGTGAAATTTTCTTCTCTTTTTGAATTCTGAAGAGAGAAAATATATTTTCAATAGTTAATCTACTCACTATATAGAGGAATGAAAAATGAAATACTATTATTTGAACATGTGAGTTCGCCATGTACGGTAATAGAATTCTTCACCTCTAAAATAGCAAACCTGTACTACATCTATAAGTCAGTGTGCTTCCTGCCTGGTCTTGCTGCTTCTGAAATCCCTGCCCTCTTCATTTCTCAGAAGAGCTCCAGCTAATCAAGAAGATAAAATGGTCCAAACTTCAGAAAGTAACTTAGCATGTAAGACCCATTTTCAAACCTGAATACTTCTTGGCTTTCACTAAAAATACAAAATTGACTGCATTTATATAACTTGAACTTTTGTGCACTAGCTCTACGAACAGATAAACTTTAAGGAATATTCCTGGGATTGGAGATGTGGATTAGTTGGTAGACTGTTAGTCAATGAGCAGAGTTTAAGTTCCAGTGTCAGACCTAAAAAAAAAAGACTACAATAATTCTAATTTTGTAGGAAATTTTTGTCACTGAAAGAGATGATGAGATCCATCAAGCCCTGATAGCACATACCTTTTGAAGAAAATAAGCTTCAACCTTTAATGACAAGCACAGAATTTACATAGATGTATTTTCACAGAGGGGCCTGTATTTTGGCCTAGTGGTAGAGTGCTTGCCTAGCATGCACAAAGGCCCAGGTTCGATTCCTCGGTACCACATACATACAAAAAAGCTGGAGTGGTGCTGAGGCTCAAGTAGTAGAGCTCTAGCCTTGAGAAAGTCCAAGGACAGTGCTCAGGCCCTGAGCTCAAGCCCAGGACTGGCAAAAAAAAAGAAATATTTTCATAGAAATTTTTAAACAATGAAATACATTCTGAGTGCCTATTACATTCCTGGTATTAAATTTTTAATGTCATTTATACATATTGCTATACTACCCAGAGATCAAACTCATGTCAATATATCATTTCAATTCCTCTTTTTGTAATATGTTAAAAAAAATTCTATAAGAACCTTTTTAAACGTTTCACCCTGGAGATATTCTTCCATTAATGTGCCTGACAGCAATTGACCAATCAAATAAAGCTCCTTTGATGTAGGGTTTTAAGTTAATCTTCTACATCCAAATTGGATGAACCAATCCTCATCAGAATATGCTCTGAGAAATGGTGGAATTAATAGAACATGCTGACCACCAGAACAGTCTACAATATCAAGTAAATTCCTATCCTGCCCATAACTTTCTTTCCAATTCCCATTTATTTCATCCTCGGAGGTTCCTGAGAGTTAATATCTATAAAAGGCTTGATGTTTTCGTAACAAAAAGAGGGTAAGTGAGAGAAGAGAGGCAGTATATCATAGCAATGTGCAGACATTTAGGTGAGTTCCATGCAACCTGAATGTAAAATTTTAAGTTTCCCAGACACACAATATAAAAGACAACTATCAATGGTGCCATACATCCACAAGAAAATAACACTCTCTTTATTACCTTCTTTTTTTTCCTAGAGGAAAAGGAAAGTAAAAATTCTTGGTATAAGAAAGTATCTAATAAAATAATGGAAAACAATATATTTAAAAGATATGGATATATTCACAATCTAAAAGACACTTAGAGGATCCATAACTCTATTCTTGAAAAAATTAGAACAGCTAATTCAATCCTGAAAAATACCCAACTGAGATTCAAGAAGCCCACAGTAGAGATATTTGTGTAAGTGTGAAAGGATAAGAAGCTGAGAACGCACCTGAGGTGATGTGACTGGAGTGGATGCCCAAAATAACGAGGCCCCATCAACAAGGGATCCCTCAGATTTCTGAAACTGGGATCCCAGAACATTTCCCCCTCCTTTATGTTGCTTTTCATAGTTATTTTGCAATAGCTATGAAAAGTTGTCCTGAGGTCCATATTCTAACTCATTGCTAGTAGTCCATTTCATATTCAAAATTATTTCCTCCCTTAAAGCTGAGACATCTATGGTAGAGCTGTGTTAAGAAATAAGAAATGCCTGACGAATATATAAACTCATAAAGCAAAAAAAAAAAAAGGCTCAGAACAGAAAAGAAGTAACCTAAAAACAAACCAGCAGTTTCCCAGAGTGTGTTCCTGATAATTTTCCAGATGTTCTGTATGTCCATTAAGATATCTGTACATACAGGAAGCTGGCATTTTTTTCTGAAATACAACTCCTGAAATAACATTCCTTCATAGAACTCTCGTCAGGAGCTGCATGCGGATTAGGAATGGCTGCTCCAATGTGCTTACCAGGCTTCTGTATAAATTCGTCTATGTGAAAATTACCACTGGGCAGTGAGCAGGAGGCCACAGAAAAGTGGCATAAAGGATCTAGCCTGCAAATTCATTGAGAAACAGGACAGTAGTTAGGTAACTGTGAACAATCGGGATAGAAATATTTGGTAATATCAATGCAGTTACATTAAAAGCTGTGACTGCAGAATAGACAGTAGTTGAGAGTGAAAGCACCAAAGCCTTCACTCGGGAATTTCACATGTGTATGAGGCATAGGAACAGCAAGCTTTTCACTCACCCCTCTAATCACTCTATGGATCATCACAGTCTTAAAAATGTTCTTCTCCTATATGATTCAGTGTAGGAAGTTTCAGTGCTGTCAGGTCAATCATTTTTAAAAGACATTTTAAAGAGTGTTTGGGGGGTAAAATATTCTTTTATAGTCACTATAATGTATTAATCAGTAGTATACAGGTATTGATTTTAGAGTGCTTATATTAAAATAGATCTAAACTGGGATGGCATGATTGCTCAAATTCATCAAAATACAACTATTTAACGTTTCATTTCACAATATGCAAATTTTTAGTTTTCAAATCACAAATGCTTCTGACAAAGGTATCCAATATTTTACACACAAAAAAATCTATTTCATAAACAAACATGTATAAGTAAATATACTATACAAACAAATATTTTGTACCTTTAAAATGCTGAACACATTCAACAAATAGAAAAATGGAAATCTATTTTATCTTGAAAACTGTACCGAAACCAGGCTACTCTTATTACCTAATAAATGTTAAATATCCATCTTCATCAATTTTATGCAAAAATATTTGCATAATTATCACATGGTACTTGCAAAGTGTTAGAAAAGCAAATGATACAGACAGTCCTCATCTCATTATTTAGACACTTCCACTTCAGATCTAAAACTTACCCTCTCAGAATATGACTAGCTCCACACACTGTGTGGTTCATAGAACCATGCATCTTGAGTACTGGAAGTGATTTGGCTCAGGCAGGAATTAAGTTTTGATATAGTATCATTCGTGCAGTAGCACCAAAATATAATTCTCCATGAAACATGATAGATTTTCCCATACTTATATGAATTTTTATATTTTCCTTTTTTGTTAAATTTCTTCTGGATTTCTCAACTTAAAAAACACCAATATTAGTCACAAAAACCTGGGGTGGAAGATATCTTTTTTCCAACCAGCCTAGTCTAGGAAAGTTTCTTTCACTGCAAGAAATTTAGAAATCTGAAATGGAAGCTAATTGGAAAGCAGACCAGCTCTCATCTGAAATTCTGATGATGCCATTTTGCAGGCCAAGCTTCCTTTTAGGCATGGAATTTTACCCCTTAGATGAGGTCCCAAATCACTCCATCTATTTAGTCCCCATCATCAGAAATTCTGAGACATGCCAGAGCTGAGTGAAACAGGTGCATGTGTGTACAGCTGAATGAGGGCTGCACACCCAGTCCCATGCACAGCTGGGTTGTAGTAATAGATGCTTGGCAGGCTGTCATCTATCAACGGTCTCTAATCTCAGAATACCATGGCCACCTGCCATGAATTCACAGGCATAACTTCCTTAGCTTGGGTTTTTGTTCTAAGAGGCCTATGGGTAACACTAGAACATAGCAATAATAATAATAATAATAATAAACAAATAAATAAAATGGGATAGCAGGATGTGGCTAGGGATGAGTAAGAGTCACAGCACACAGCAGAATCACAGCACATACAGAATAAGAGCTAAAATGTAAGGGGAACTCAAAATGAGAGGTGGCCTGAAGTACAGTATGTGATATGTGCTATAGGCATCCATTATCATAACCAGGCACTAGTCTAAGAACTTGAGAAACATCAGTGAGTAAAACAAAGCTCCTTGTCTTCATGTAATCTGGGAGAATACATCCAAAAGCAAGAGAGACACTAAATGAAAAAATACTGTTTTTATAAAATAATGATAAGTCACACTGAAGAAAATGAAGTGACAAAGGGAAGCCAGGAGGATTTGGATAGGTTTGGGGGTAAAGGGAAACGATGAAAATCTGTAGCTTTAGATAAGATGGTGTACTCATTACTTCTGCATAGTGTTGACAAATGTACTGAGGGGACAACTTAAAAAAGGAAATACTCGGGATGGCAGAGGGTTCTTGACCCCATGCGCAGCAGGGAGAAAGGGAACATGAAGGACATTCTTTACCTCATGGTAGACAAGAAGCATTGAAAGACAAAGTGGCTGGGTATAAAACTTTCAAGGCACAAGGCAGTGATTCACTTCCTCCAGTTAGACCCCCGCTTCCTCGAGTTTCCACCATCTCCCCCCACAAAATGAACAAAGATACCAGCTGAGGATCACGGATTCCATACATGAGCCTGCAGGGAACGATTCATATGCCAATCGTGACGTTCTGTTACTGGCTCAAAAGGCTCGGGTCATCTAATGCAAAATGTATCTATTTCATCTCTAAGAGTCAATATTTTTAGTGTTCTTCTCTAATGAGATTCAAGACAATGCTTAGTTGTGAGCTCCTGTAACATGCTTAAAAAATTAAGCTACATACTTCCAATAGACAATGGCATAGAGCAAATATTTTTATTCCGAAATTGAGGAATAAAAGAAGAGAGGCAGAGTGGACGGTGTAGTCTCAACACTTAGAGGACTGAAACAGAAGGATTTTGAGTTCAGTATCAGACTGCACTACATGATAAGGTGCTGTCATAAGGAGTGGGGGTATGGTGGGACACAGAAAGGAGGGATAAGCCCAAAGCAAGAACAGCTACTGGAGCATATGTTGTCATGACATGAACTCCAAGGCTGGGGAAGCTCCACCCACATGACCTTGCAGCCCATCTGGCTTCCCCTTAGGCTGTCTTTACTCATGGTCTGCAGCTTTCCTCAGCTGCAGAGGATCCACGTTCCCGATATTTCCAACACTCTTCGGTCACCATGGCCTCTTTGGATTTTCTGTCATAGCTTCACACATCTCCAGCTAAGTATACGGATTCAGACTCTGTTGCACAGTGCCTAGCCTCCCACAATTTGCTCCAAATTCTGAAGGAAAGCCTCCATTGCTGGCATTGTGTACGACTGCAAAGCTTGCCGTGTATGGACAAGACCAAAAATCTACTGCCATCTTGAACAGCAGTTGTGTCCCTGTGGACCAGGGCTATGCGAACTCCCAGGGCCTGCTTGGCTGAACACAGTGAAATGAATCCTAGGAAAATAACTTCCTAGGTAGTCCTATGGGGACAGAAAGAGTGCCATAGAGAATTCTTCTTAAGGGAAAGTCTTTCAGTTCCATTTAGCCTTTTATAGACTTGAACCTAGATGAGATTACGGCAACAGCCATTTCCTTAGCTGCCTTGTAGTCATCTTTCTTATTGTCCTCCTGCAAAAATCTTGGCTTCTTTTTAACAGAACTAATGTATTCAGGAACTGTGCCTCCTTCAACTCCAACTTCCTGCACTATTTTCTGACCAAACTGCAAGCTTTTTAAGTCATGCTGTTCCTAATTTTCACACTGTAAATGTGGTTAAAAGTAGCCAGCAATAATGATGTCATAGCCAGAATTCTGGACTATCTCAAAATTTCTTCCACTAGATTAATTAGTCTGACACCTCCCACAAAGTCTCAGCATGTAAGTGAAATGTAGGCAAGATCTTTGCCAGAATGTTAACATGAGTGTCCACTCAGCCCTGTTACCAGCATAGTCCCTGGCCTCATCTAAGATATCATGAGCACGTTTTTACTGTGCTCAAGAGTGCTTTCTGCTTTCTGAACCCTCATTAGAACTACCAATTAAACCCTGCTTAGAACATGCCAGACTTTCTCTAGCTTGCTTCTGCAATTTCTCTCAGATTTTTCCTCCCTCTTCAAAAAAAAAAAAAAAACCAGTGCCCAAAGCTTAAGAGCCACATAGTTGGGTTTACTTAGAGCAAAAACCTTATACCAGGTACTCGTTTCCAGTGTTAGTTACTTGGCAGAGCTGTAACAAGAAGTATTTGAGGGAATGACTTAAAGGAAAAAATATACTGATTCCTGGTTTCGGCATGTTCAGACCACGGCCACTGGCCCCATTCACGCCAGTCAGAGCAGCATGGCAGTATGATTATGTGATGGAAGAGGCGCCTGGAAACCGAGGAGGAGGAAAAGACTAAAGAACAGGCAACTATCAAAGATACCAAATACACCTACCAAAGGCATGTTTCCACTAATTAACTTCCAGTTAGACTCCACCTCCCAAAGTTTACACCACATCCCATACTAGCACCATGAGCTGGTGACTAAGCAGTCAGCATAGGAGCCCTCAGGGAGAGGATATTTCCTATTTAAACCTTAAGATGTGGTCAAGGTAGGCCATCATGAGAGTGTGCAATATTTGAGCACATGATTCAAGGTATTAACGGGTACTTAACCACTGGAGGAGTCTCTGGGTACAGGGCAACTGACAGCAAAAAAGGCTCCTTGGGAGAATGCTAGGTCCATCAAAACAGTGGAAAGACTAATTTGGCTCAAGTTAAAAGAGGAAGGTGGGAGAATGTGAAGGAGATAAAGTCTAAAAGGCCAGAGGAAGCTTGAGCACCACTGTAAAGGTATGGAATTTTACTATGAACAAAAGGGCAGTCATTACAGGGTTCACAGCAAATGTTCTAATTGTTATGCCCTCTGTTTACTTCCATCCCCAAATTAGAAAGACATTTTGAGGATGCTGGGAACTAAACTATCTTGGTGAATTTCAGTTCTGTTTTGATTTGCTTTGATTTGATTTTTATAATTTGTGTGTGAGTGCCAGTCCTGGGGTTTGAAACTAGGGCCTAGGCATTGATTGTCCTTTACCTTTTCATTTTTTAAAAAATTATCATTAAGTAGTTTCACAAAGGAGTTGACATTCAACAAAGTAGTGCGTGAACGCAATGCATCTTACTATATATACCGCTTAGCTTTTTCACTCAAGGGTGGCAGTATATCACTTAAACCATAACTCCACTTCTGGCTTTTTGCTAGTTAAATGGAGATTAAAAGTCCCTCAGGACCGGGAGTTTGTCCTAGTTGTAGAGTACTTGCCTGCCGTGCACAAGGATCCAGATTCGATTCCTCAGTACTACATACATAGAAAAGCCAGAAGTGGTGCTGTGGCTCAAGTGGTAGAGCACTAGCCTTGAGGGAAAGCTCAAGGACAGTGCTCAGGCCCTGAATTCAAGCCCCAGTACTAGCCAAAAAAAATCTGTATGGGACCAAGAGTTTGGCCGAGTGGTAAAGTGCTTGCCAAGCATGCATGAAGGGCTCAATTTCTTGATTACCATATACATAGAAAAAGCCAAAAGTGGTGGCTTGAGAAAACCCATGGACAATGCTCAGGTCCTGAGTTCAAGCCAAGACTGGCAAGAAAAAAACAAGCCCTTCAGATTTGTTCCTCCAGTATAGACTTGAACTATGGCTTTCAGATCTCAGCCTCCTGAGTGGTTAGGATTACAGGCATGAATCACCAGTGCCCAGTAGCCAGCTTCAGTTCTAATGTTTTAAGAGAAATGCATTTTAAATGTACACACGGGAGTCATCACAGTCTATAGTTCTTGAGGACAGTCTAAGTGGGGGACTTAAAATGCATGGATGTCATTCACGGTTGGTATCAGAAATATCTTTCCATTCCTAGAAAGAGCACACGTCGCTGCTGAGGGTTCTGGCTACTCTGAGAAGGTTCCATTTTAATTTTATTCTTATTTGTCTGGTGGAAAGCCATTCCAGCAATCACATAAAACCAGAATCTGTGGGTCCCTTGCTTATGACACTGACTAAAAGACATTCTTATGTTGATTTCTAGACAAAAAACGTGAGTCAGAATGTAAAAGGGTTGTTTTCTGGAGGACTTACCTGCAACAATTTGGATAAAACTAGGTAATCATAACTTTCCAGAACCTCAGTCTTGTTTTAGAACATGTTATAGTCTACTTTCTAAATTAAAAATAAAATTATATATACCAAGGCACTGCAGAAAGCAGAACTCCCCAATCAATAGATATTTAATGGCTCTCATTTCTTTATAGCTAATACTTAGTTATTAAAATGAATTCAGTGCTGACTTGGCATTGGCTATGCGAGAGCTTTCTAATTCCCTTCCAAGAGAGCTTGTAATCAATTTAAATAGTATAATTAAGATTCTGGGGGAAAGTATGCAACTAGTGAGAGGCCCTTTATAGTTGTTCATTTTTAAGTAAAGAAATATATATTATCTGCACAAAAACCTCATGTCCACAATAACTGTTCTGCAATACACACAGGATAAAATTTCATATTGTCAAAGCTCCCTTTTAGCTCCATAAAGCATATTCATTTATATACTATATGTGTTCAGATATACTGTATCCCTAAAAGCTAAAGAAAATTTCTCTCATCCACTTATCCAATATATTTAGAGCATGTAGATTACTGTTGGCACTGATAAGGTCCTCTGAGTCACACAGACCCATCTGGAGATTGCACAGGAAAAGAGCAATAGAGCCAGCATTGTGTGCCTGAAGATGGCCAGAAAGTTGCATTTTGGAGCTAAAGATGGGGGCCCCATAACAGTACTGGCTTGGAACTCCATTCAGGTCTCCTGGGAGGAAGGCCCCTCAGCGACCACTGGTTCAGCTGAGCAGACACAGGCCTGCTGCACAGTAGATAGTGAATGCAATTACTTCCTAATCCCAGCCAAACCATTCACCAGCCTTCCATGGCCTTCTGAACAGACTCATTCTCTCCATGCTGGTTTGCATCAGCTGACCAAGATGACACTAAATGCCTAGTGTCTAGGAGTAGTGCAGGTATTTTGATCAACATTGTACCTCTCCTTTTCCTCTCATTTACCTTCCAGACAGCAGAGGAGGCACCATGCCAGGGAAAAGCCTTCAGGGAAATGCCAATCAAAACCCTACCAGTCTACACATAGGGGGCACAGCCAAAATAAGCAAGAGGGGCAGGGCAGCTCAGAAACCAAAGTGATGCAGGTGGCTGAGACAGGGTGGGAGGGAAGATTTGAATAGGAGGGTAGAGGGTAGGCTCTTTGCAAGCCTGTAGGACGCAAGCAATGGCCGCCTCAGCCTTTTAAAGGCACTGCAGAGGAAGCTGTCAATGTTCTGACAGCGTGGCACTGGTACTAAATCACCCTTCCCTCACGCTCTCATCTGCGCTCTCAGAAACATACTGGAAGAGAACAAAATTATGCCTTACCCTTCAGGGGGAAGAAGGAAAAAAAAAGCACACAAGTAAAAAAGAACAGATCTAAAATAGAAAGAATCATTTGGTTCCTGGGATTTATAAACTCAAGCCCACTCTTCAAAGCAGCTGAAAATGTGTCCTAAACTAACATTCAACCAGAACATATTTTACTCTGTACCAAGCCACTGCTTGAGATAGGCTTGATATTTTATTGTACTTACTCTCATAAGGACAGAGATTAAAAAAAATAGTGATACTCCTACTTGGCAAATGAGGAAACTGAGGCAATAAGGTGGGGAAGGGGCAAGGTATTTTGAGTCATCTCTGAACATTTAGAGTGTCTGGGTTGAGATGATAATTTATGGAACCATTGATAGGACATTTCTCAAGCATCGACTCTGTAATGAATGCTTGTCCCTGAATACATGATGTTGACCTGCCACAGCAAAGGGCTCAAATCCAACCTCAAAGCCCAGGAAGACAAAATGTGGTGCAGTCAGCCAGGGCCCCACTGAAGATCAAGCAATAGTACCCGACACAAGGGCTGCCTCCAGTTATTCATGGTGAGGTTGTAGTTCTTCTGGACAGAATTTATGTCTGGGCTGGAGGACGTGTAGGCCTGTGAAGATGGAGTGAGCAAGCTATTGGAAGTATACTTATGCACAGAGATGAGAAGATGCCCGGGAAATAATAAAAGATTTCTGCAACATAGTATTTTTTTTCTTTCGTAACCTTCAAAGCTATCCAGTCATTCCTTTTAGCAAGCAAAAGGCTGAAAGATGGCGTTAAAGATTTTCTCTGTTGTTCATTGCTATTTATTGCTATTTTCAGGAAGCAGGGAAGTCTGTGAAGAAAAAAAAAACCTCTATGTTCCATCTTCCAATTTGACATCCTCAAATAATATAATTTCCTACATGGGTCTGTTAATGTTATTTTGTTTCCCTTTTTAGTTCTGACATTTCAAAAAATAAAATCCTTGAAACTAGCAGACAAATCTTGAACGAACAGTGAAAGCATCATTTTTCCTCCACCATATTGCTCTCTTGAAAGAAGGGAAAAGTTTATATCTGAAATCCATAAAAATGCATTTTAAAATAACCATTAAACATAATATTCACATTAATTCCACAAGCTACTCATGACCTCTAAGTCTAATCAATAAGAAAATGTTAATTAAAGTTTGGGAGTAGGATCAATCTACCTAATAGAAATGACAGATAACTAGTATAAGAAAGGCTAAGGGGAATTAAAAAAAAAATAAGATGATGAATCTGAAGTCAAATGAAGAGAGGAAAGGTGACTGCTGGGGAAATGGAGAGATTGGGGTTGATGAATTCAAATTTTCAGTTATAAGATGAACAATGGCTGTGGTAGAGTGCTTGGACAGCAAGCACAAGATTCTGAGTTCAATCCTCAGTTCCACCAACACAAATAATCATTTCTAGAGGTCAAATGTACAGCATAGTAATTATAGTTTTCTTTTTTTTTTTTTTGCCAGTCCTGGGCTTGAGCTCAGAGCCTGAGCACTGTCCTTGTACTTTCTCAAGGCTAGAACTCTACCACTTGAGCCTCAGCACCACTTCCGGCTTTTTCTATATATATGGTACCAAGGAATCGAACCCGGGTCCTCGTGCATGCTAGGCAAGCACTTTAACCACTAGGCCAAACTCCCTGCCCCATAATTATAGTTTTTAATGTATTATATATTTGAATAGATCGTATATGTCCATATTCTAGCACATACACAAATGGTCACTTCATGTGGAAATGATGGATATGTGAATTAGCAGCTGGTTGCAATAACTATAAAATATATAGAGAGAACAAGGCAGTACATTGAACATCAAATTATATGCACATTTTTTGTCAAATATATTTCACTAAAACTGGGGTTCTAAGGCTTGAATTCTAGGCCTGGACATTGTCCCTGAGCTTTTGTGCTTAAGCCACAGCTGACTTTCTGGCTTTTTTGTGGTAACTTTGAGATAAGAGTCTCACAAACTTTCATGCAAAGCTGGCTTTGAACCATAATCTTCAGATCTCAGCCTGCTGTGTAATTGGGATTATAGTCATGAGCCACTGGCACCCTCCCTGCTTATTTACTTAGCTTTATTTATTTTTATTTTTATATTTTGCCAGTCCTGAGGCTTGGACTCAGGGCCTGTGTACTGTCCAACACATTTTGTTCAAGACTAGCACTCTTCCACTTGAACCACTGCACTACTTCTGGCTTTTTCTGTGTATGTGATACCAAGGAATCAGACTCAGGGCTTTATGCATCTTAGACAAGCACTCTATCACTAGGCTACACTCCCGGCCCTATTTTTTTTTAATCTTTAAGCAAGCTGTTTTAAAATAGTTTGCATTTAACAAAGCAATTTATGAATACAATGCATCTTGATCAAGATCATCCCATTCAACATAAAAATAAATTTTTATTTTATTTATTTATTTATTTATTTTTGCCAGTCCTGGGGCTTACACTCAGGGCCTGAGCACTGTCCTTGGGCTTTCTTGATGCTAAAGCTCTACCACTTGAGCCACAGTACCACTTCTGGCTTTTTTTTTAATGTATGTGGTACTGAGGAATCGAACCAGGGTCTTCGTTCATGCTAGGCAAGCACTCTACCACTAGGCCAAACTCCCAGCCCAAAATAAATTTTTAAAATTTTTTGCCAGATCCAGGTACTGGTGTAATCCTAGCTATTCAGGAGATTAAGATATGGTTCAAAGCTAACCCATGTACTAAAGTCCATGAGACTCTTATGCCCACTTAACCGACAGGAAATGTGAAGTGGCTGTGTGGCTCAAGTGGTAGAGCGCCTTGAGCTGAAGAGCTCAAGAACAGCACCCAGACCCAGAGTTCAAGCCCCATGACCAACAACAACAACAAAAATTTCCAGTATTAGGGCTTCAATTTAGAGCCTGAGCTGACCCTTTTTGCAGGTTAACTGTAGATAAAAATCTCATGGACTTTCCTGTCCAGGCAAGCTTTGTACCTCAATCTCCAGATCTCAGTCTGTTGTGCACATAAGACTATAGGCATAAATCACTGCCCATGGTTAAATTTAAATTTTTCTTAAATAATATGTTAAAAGATGATTTGTGTGAGTATAAATAGGAATCTGTATCTTTCATGTAAATACACACAGCAATGTATATTCTTAGATACATGCTTTAGTTGACTGCAGCATGGTATATACTGGAGTGAAGCTACCTTTCAGAATATGAACAGCTTAACAAAATGGTTATCAGAGGACAAGTACAGCCAGAATACTCATTGTACATATGGTATTAAAGAAGTGAGGAACATGAAAGGAGTTTGGAGGGAGGAGACCATGGGGGAGAATGATGGATTCTGATCCAGAAGCACTGAACTCCGAGACGAGCAGTGGACACCTAGATGGACATGCTAAACAGCGACCTTCCTGTACAACCTTTTGAAGTTCAGAAAATATAAATACAAACAAAGAAATCGAATATGCCAAAGGCCGTTAGACTTTCCTGGGTTAAAAACTGAGACCATTCATCCAAAGTATCACTATGCTAAAACTTAAGCCAAATCGGTCGTGGGACTTGAAGTCTGGGCCTAGTCGTTGTCCCTGAGCTCTTCAGCACAAGGCTACCACCCTACTCCTTGAGTCATAGTGCCACTTTTCTGGCGGTTAATTGGAGATGAGTCTCATGGACTTTAGTGTCCAGGATTTCTTTGAACCTCAGCCTCCTGAGTAGCTATGACCACAGATGTGAACCACCAGCTACATTTTGTTTTCTATAAAACCCTTTTGGGTTGGCTTCATAAGAATGATGTTTCAAGAGATGAAGCACATTTCTTGCAATCAGATTTTTGTGTCCTTTTGGTTTTGAAATGTTACATATAACAAGAGTACCAACAGAGAAATACCTTCCCACTGTGCAATTGCAGAAAAGAAGGGGCCACTGAGGCTACAGAAATAGGCTGGGGAGGCTCCTACTCAAAGGTTGATAGTATGAATGAAAGGAGAATTGCATGAAGTTCCCAGAAAAGTACTTAGCACATGGCAAATACCCAATAACTTAGAACTGTAGCTATTCCTGGAAAGCAACAGGATTATTCCTATAATGAGTATCTAAAAGCTTTGTAGACTCCTCAAGGAATTCCGCTGCATGAAGAGGCAGATTACCAAATGTATTAATTAGCTCTGGTGGCCTAAAAGAAGGTTTTCAATTTCACAACTAATAAGATGACTAGAAAAGGGCTTAATGAAATCCCCTCTTTATACCTGCTCTGTTCACGCAGACCATGTATAGTCACATATTACCAAAGGAACTACCAACTCCAGGACATGGTGTTCTGGTTGCCTTAAAAAAAAGAATCTAGAAAGCTCTCTGGTTTTGGAGAGCATGCCTATAATCAATATGAACCTAAATGTTTAAGACATATCCACCACATAGTCTCTGACCTCTTCAAACTAATTGCCATTTTGAGAGCTCAGCACTTCTGTTTATCCTTAGTTTCCCTCATCACCTGCTTCACAGCTCTGCTACAAAGATTATTTTAAAAAGCTCCCTTCACTTTCCTTGTCCTCTGCTTTTACTCAGCCATTTATCCCCTGTGTTTTAGTCCTTCGCATTGCCTTAATGACATCTCCAAGCAATACAGAATTAAGGACCCTAGGGGAGTGGAAAGTGCTGGTTGAACGGATTTGAACTGTCAGGCAGTGTTCCTTCTGGTTCCTTTGAGCTTTTAGTAGGTTTTTCTTCCTCCGCAATAAAACTATGAGCACTTTGGTGAGGAACAGGGTAGACAGAAAGGAAGTCCATCAGCTTCATCAAAACCCATCTGAAACCTATGAAGAGCCAGGGCAAAGCTATGCAAACTTTGATTTCATTTACTTGCTTCTTAACAAAAACTTGTATCCAAAGCCGTCAGAAGGACCAGAAGAAGTGCTAAAGACAGAGCTGGAGGTGAGGAAAAGATGACTGACAGGTCTGTGGTCTACCTTTTCAGCAGCACTGGCAGGACTGAAGAAGGATGACCACACGCTCTCAAGTCTTTGAGTGCCAAAGTACTGCTGGGAGAGCTCAGAGAAACTTGCTCCTTCAACTTGGACTCATATTCTGCCATTCCTCATTTCTTTCATACCATATCTCCATTCTAATTGAAGATAGTATGAAGATATAATCCTATACTAATTTACTGTCGATATCATCTTCTTAAATTTCTTATAACTGGTTGACCTTGCCAAAAAAATTTTCATGACTATATTTTAATGCTAACGATAACAGCAATATCTGATGGGTAAATGTGCCACACTTACTCCTTACAAGAATCCTATAAAGTGGAAACTACTGCTCGTACCATCGGAGAAGAAAGAGTTTGCTCGATAGCATAATCAGTAAATGTCAGAACTGTGTCTGAACCCAGGTACATAACTTTGGAGCATATGTTCTAAATTGAAAGGACTTCATTGTCTGACAGAATGGATGCCCTTTGCTGTTGTTCTTTTCTGCATTGACAAACCTCATAACCTGTCCCCATGCTTTATTTAACTCAGCTGACTTTGAAAGATCACCTTTGCTTTTACAAAGCATGTGTTCGTCCAGAGAGAAAATAATTTCTCTTCACAGTTTTGCCTATTTGAATACACAGTTGTATTCATCCAATCAACAGCTATTTTCCATCAGATTCCAGTATGAGCATTGTGTTAGGCTCTTAAAATATACACGCTCACACTCTGAGAGGGAAACAGATGCGTAAACTACAAAGTGATATTAACATGAAAAAGAACAACACACGGGGCATCAAGATAACCTCAGAAAGGTTTGGAAGCTGCACTGGGTAACTAGAGAAGAAAAACACTATTTAGGCTGGGAGTTGGAGAAATAAACTGAAGTTATCCAGGTCTGGATATGAGGATGAAACACAATCCCAGTCAGAGAACCACAAGTGCTACAGCCAGCAGAGCAGAGCATCAAGATAGAGTAACAAGGTGGAACTGAGAATTTAGGAAAAATAGCAGGATAACGCCACAGAGACTGACTGCTTATAGTCACTGAAAGAAAAAGAAATCAAGGACAATGCCACTGGTTTCCTGGTAAGGCAAAACCAACAGCTTTCCAATCCCTTGGAGTACAATCACTGCACCCTTCGAAACTCACCATTGCTGGGCCCTGACTAGCTCTCTGAGCCTGACAAGCTTTGTGTCACTTGCCAGCCTGGCTTTCTTTATGAACACCCCAAGTTTGTCCTCACATTCGTGTACTTCAATAGCTGGTTCCTACACTTGAAGCAGATTCCCTATCAACAGACCTGACCATCACTGCTCTCTTCCCAAAACATACCACCTACTCAAGAAGTCTCCACTGATCAGAGTATTCGTTATATCGTTTTTATTTGGGGAGTCTTCTCACCACCAACTGTACTTAGTTTCTTTGCTATTTAGCATTTGCTTTCTGTTGTCTCTTTCTGTCTATAGTACAAGTTTCAGGAAAGCAAATTTGCTTGTGGTGGGATCATCCATACCTTCAGTCCTCCCCTAACATAGGATAAATGCTAAGTACTTATTGAATGCAAACATTAATCAATAAATGACAGTGCATGAATAGGTGTGGAACTCATGGAGAGAAGGGAGCTGGGAGGCACCAGTAATTCTATTTTGACATAAAGTACTATGGATATATATATATACACACACATACATATACACACAAAAACCACTTAGATATACACCATATATAACCATATACATAGATATACAATATACATATATAATATATATGTATATATGTATATATATATATATATACAACAGAAGTGTAGATATTTATTCAGAAAAGACTTAAGATGAAGCCAGGGCAGAGTCTGAGCCTGAGAATGGAGGATTCAGTCAGTACCACACTTGATAGCAACTAAAGCCAGTCTGAAGAAAGGGAGAAAGAAGACCAGCAGCATCTAGAACAGCCTGGAACACAGGGCCTGAAGGTAGGAATTTATTGCACAAATTAACAAATGAATAGGTAGATAGATTATACTTACTTGTAACACACGTGGTCCTATAAAGCACTATGTAAGTTTCCTTTTAGCATCAACTTTAAATCATTTATCTTTTTAACATTTGCCACCTATGATACGGTCCAATAAATGTGAGGTGAGGGAATTCAACATGTAGTACCGATTTAATCATGTAATTTCTTCCTTAACATGTACTTAGAGCCAGAAGACTTGAGTTGATGTGGGACTTCTTTCATCACCACTCACAAACAATAATTTCTTCCCCAGACCTGCAGAACTGGCCATGTGATTGGTTTCAGCCAGTAGCCTGTGATCATAGTGCATGTTACATTGTAGCTTGACTCTTAAAGCTGGGGTTGTAGTGCAGGACCATGGGTGTACATTCAGTACACGCGCTGTAAAGAATGGATGCTGCTTTCTCAGTCAGGGTCCCACACAAGAGATGCAGAGTGTTCAAGCAGCCAAGACAAAAGCCATAGCCAATCCAGTAGTAGGAGCAGGAAGCAAATATTTGCTGGTGAAAACCACTAGGATTCCAGGTTTATTGCTTCAGCCCAAGTTGATTGGTTCTTAGACCTCAAAAGACACTGAATGCCCCTGAGATGGAAACAAGGGAACGCAGACTTCAAGACACAAACCTCATAAACAAACCCTGGACCAACCCACTCTGTTGAGAAATAGCCCTGCTCCTTCTACAATGGGAAGGCAAGGGGATGGAATGTTTACTTAGTAGATTGTGTCCAATTTAAAATTACTGAATGAATAACCCAAGGATTTATATGCAGTATTAAATACAATTCTATTTGAAGTAACCATTTTCAACTCCGATCAAGCCACCGTAACCTATTCCCCATCTTGAATTTGACCCCCCATTCATCACCTCTACTCTAGATGTTTTCATTTTTAAATCTACAAATCAAAAAGTCTTAGGAAAGAAAATGCAATAAGACTATACAAATAAAGGTGCATTAAAATGAAACTAATGATATTAAAAACAATCAATTTTCAATGTTTTTATAGTCCTATTATTCCTACAAATTTAATCAAGTCATGAAATTATATTTATAGAAAATGATAAATGAAAAATGAACTGAAATGCATTTTGCACTCTTGATTAATTAAAATGATTCCCCCCACATAAACAGTGACTATCTGATTAAAAAGCTTATTGTTTAATGTTAATAAATTCTTTAATAAAAAAAGCTTATTGTTGCTGGGCGTGATTATATATTTTTATGTGACAATTTCAGCTTAGTATATATATATGTTGAAAATTAAATTACATATGAAATATCATACTGAGATAAAGCCTTAAAGATAACATTCAAGTAACTAGGAATTCATATGGACATCCTTAGCTATCCTTGCAATTATGGACAATAAATTTCTCAAAGGTAGTCATCTGGAAACAATAACAAAATTGTATATTGATAATTATAATGACAAGAATGTGGGTTAAATATTATTTGCTATGACACCATTTATAGGGGAAGAGAAATGCCATTTTCAGAACTAAACACTCTTTGATTTATATCTACATACTTTTGTTAATATTTAAGGCAAAAACACGCATTTATTTTTATTAACTGACGATTAAAATGACTCAGTTAATTTGACCAAAATGTTATGCAATTTTCTATAAATTTTACTCTGAATTTGACACAAAAACAATGCTAACTGTAACTATATGCCTGCATTCCCAGCTACTCAGGAGACTGAGGCAAGATGATAAAGAGTTCAATAGCATTTTTTTGCTCTTTAATAAAATTCAATTTATTGACACTTTCCAAAATTTTGTGAGCATATAAAGCTCTGCTATCTGGAGGAACACAAATTCTTTCTAGGTAAGATAGCATATAAATAATTATACTTCGTTCAGCTAAGCACATAAAATGGCTCAAAATAAAACACAAAAAATCAAAAAACACTATTAGTATTATATTATTAGTATTATATATGTGAATAAAACACTAATAAATAAAAGAAAATAAAATTTCCATTACATAACATATTTGCCTATGTACTATCAAATCTTAAATTATTTTGGATATGAGTTCAAAAACATTTTGAGAAACCTTGACTATGCCTCAAAATTAAAATTAAAAAGGCTAAAGATGTAGCTAAATTGTATAATATTTACCCAGCAAGTGCAAAGCTATAGGTTAAATCACCAGTAAATAAATATTAACAACTACAATTAGGACTAATAATTAACTTGGTCTAAAAACTTCTGTTAGCAACATATTTGGTATCTATAACCTAACTGCATCAATATTATATGCCAAGTTCTCTAAATTTTATTAAATAAAACAGTATTTATTTTTTTTGCCAGTCCTGGGCTTGAGCTCAGGGCCTGAGCACTGTCCTTGGGTTTTTCTCAAGACTAGAGCTCTACCACTCAAGCCACAGCAGCACTTCCAGCTTTTTTCTTCTTTAGTATGATGTTGGCTATGAGTTTGTCATGCACCATCTTCATCACACTGAGATAGGCTCCTTCTTGCCTCAGTTACTGCCAGGATTTTATCATGAATGGGGCTTGAGTTTTTTCCAGGCTTTTTCTGTATCTACTAATATAAACATGTGATTTTTGTCCTGGATTCTATTTCTGTGGGGCATTATGTCATTCGTTGATTTCTACATGTTGAACCTGTCATCTACGAAATGAAATGTATTTTATTTTGGTGGTACAAGATCTTTTTAATTGTAACATTGGATTTGACTTTTGCAATTGTTTTATGGAGAATGTTTGAATCTGGTCATCAGAGAAATTGGCCTATAACTTGTTTTTCTTTTCTTTTTCTGATGCATCTTTACCTGGTTTTGCTCTAACATACTGGTTTTGGAGAATTCATTTGTTAGTGCTCCTTTCCTTTGCAATTTTTTTTAATTAGTTTGAGGTGCGTTAGGGTTTTTACCTCTGTAATGACCTGGTGGAATTCAGTAGTGAATCTGCTCAGAATTGAGATTTCTTTGAGAAAGATGCTTTATAATTGCTTCAACCTCCTTGCTTGTTATAGATTTGTTTAAGTTGTTTACATTTCTTGTTTCAGTTTGGGTGGGTCATGTGTGCCAAGCTGTATCCATTTCTTCTTGATTTCCCACTTTGCTTCAGTAATTTTTTGAAATATTCTTTGCAACTTCTGACTTTCCTTGATGTCTGTTGTAGCATCCCATTTTCATCTGCAATTTTGATCTTCTCTTTTCTTCTTTTGGTTAGTTTCGTTAAAGGCTTGTCAATCTTGTTTATCTTTTCAAAGAACCACTTTGTTTCACTTATTTGTTATATTGTTCTTTAGTCTTCGGTTCATTAATTTCTAATTGATCTAATCTTCTAGTGGTATTTAGGGTTAGAAATTTTCTTCTTAGGACTGCTTTTTCTAGGTACCCCCAACTAAATTCTGGGAGGTTATGTTTTCATTCTTAACTTTCTTGATTTCTTTCTAGTTTCTTCTATTACATAGTAATTTTTGAAAACCATGTTGTTTAATCTCCATGTGTTTGGATGTCTTTTGTATCTTCTCTTGTTATTGATTTCTAATTGTACTCCATTATGAACTGTTAGGATGAAAGAGATTATTTCAGGGAGGATTGTTTTTTTAGTTTTTTGGTACTTGTTGACATTAGCTCTATGAACCAAGATTTGGTCTATTTGGGAGAACGTTCTGTGGGATGCTAATGAAAATTCATGTTCTATGCCATGGTATGAAATATTCCATAGATATCTGTTGGGTCTATTTTTGTCAATGATATTATTTCATTCTAGGATATCTCAGTTAATATTTTTTTCTCTGAAATTTCTGCCTATTGCAATATCCCACAATTGCTGTATCTGGACTGCTATCTTCCTTAATGCTCAGAATTATTTGCTTTATTTGCTTAGATATAGAAACATTCAGTGCATATATGTTTGAAATCATCTTATCTTCTTGCTGGATTGTTTCTTTTACAAAGGTGCAGTAACTGTCTGTTACTTCTTCTGACTGATCTTTCCTTAGAACCACCTTTGTCTGATATGGGAACTGCTACTTCCAATTTTGTTTGCATGTCTGATAATATCTCCCCCCATACTTTCACCTTTGTTGATGCATGTCTTTGGCTGTGAAGTGTGCTTCTGGATGATCACATTGCTAGAATCTTGTTTTGTGATAGAGCCACATAATCTGTGCCTTTCAGCTGTAGAGTTGTCCATTCAGCGTTATGAATGCGTTATTTTTACTGACTCCTTTCTAAGCTGGGTTGAGTGTTGCTTGTTTTTACTTTATCATTGCCAACTTAGAGGTTTACACCATTGAACATGCTTGATAGTTTTAACTCTCATGTATTTATAAGTTTGCCTTTAAATTTGAGTTCTTCTTGACCTCTTGCATTTTCGTTCCTCTCCTGTGTGAAATATAACCTTCTGCAATGTGAAAATTGGTGGACATAAATTGCTTTATCTTATCCTTATCTTGAAATATTTATTTCTTCAACAAAATTGAAGGATAATCTTGTTGGATATAATATTTGCTGTTATGATCTCTTTCAGAGCTTGAATTATACTGTTCCATGCTTTGCTGGCTTTTCAGGATTTCACCTAAAGTACTTCTTATTTGTTTAACTTTTTAGGTAAACTGTAAGTTTCCCCTCACTGCTATTAGTATTAAGCTTATCTTGATTATGATGTGACATGAGTTGTTTTTTTTTCTGATAATATCTACTGTGGGTACAAATTTGGAAATTTTTTGCTTTGAATTCATTGAAGTTTCCCTACGGCTTTGATTTATGTTTCAGTTCCTGCTTCTACCCTGTGAATGCTTAGCTTCAGTCTCTTGGTCCTGCTTCAGAGTTCTATGTTGTAACAACCACAGGGATTCCTTTTGTTGTTATTATTTTCTGAGTGTCTTCAATCTTGTCTTCCACAACTTACTATTTCTTTACCTGATCTTTTAAGTTGATACCACATAGAATAATATTCATATGATTTATTGAAGCTTACATTTCTAAAATTTGTACTTGTTCTCGTATAATTTCCATTTCCTTAATGAATTGCTCATTTATGATGATAACTTTCTAGTGTAGTTCTTCAATTAGTTTCTTAACTCCATTTGTCTTTTTACTTGAATCCTTTTTAAAGTCACTGACAGTTTTAACACTAAGCTTCTGAATTCTCTATCTGACCACTGAGCCAAATTATCTTTAGACTCATTTGTTAAATTACTGTGATATTGGGTGGGGGATGAAGGAATGCTTCACTTGTTCCCATTTAACTTTCTGTACTCTGATACTGTGATTTCCACACCTTATGCTTGAGATTTTAGTTCTCCCCCTCCCCAACATCGCTTGTAGGCTTATACCTGTACTCTTTTTTATAGTAAATGATTTTATTAACATTGATTTTTTTTGCCAGTCCTGAGCTTGAGCTCAGGGTCTGAGCACTGTCCTTGGACTTTCTCAAGGCTAGAGCTCTACCACTTCAGCCTCAGCACCACTTCTGGCTTTTTTCTATGTATGTGGTACCAAGGAATCGAATCCAGGTCTTCGTGCATACTAGGCAAGCACTCTACCACTAGGCCAAACTCCCGGCCCCTAACATTGATTTTTATATCATATTACAAATGTCGTGTTTAACTAACAAGTATTCAAGAAGGGAATCTCCATATGCCATCACTGGCACATAAATTTAAGAACATAAATAAAATTAAGCTGAGTCTTTGTATATCATAGATACATGTTGATCTATATATCAATATGTCTATAGAATATATCCCATTATAGACTTATATGTCCATTTGTATCAAGTTCATGTCAATAACTTTGAGTACCTGAGTATTATCTCATCACTCTTGTATTGTTTGGATCCAATATCCACATATCAAGGAGACCATGCGCCTTTTGTTCCTTTGATCTTGATTTATCTCACTCAACATGATTTGTTCTAGTTCCGTCCACTTTCCAGTGAATGTCATTATTTTATCTTGTCTAGTGCTATGTAGTTCCATTGTGTATATATGTACCACATCCTTTATGATCAGGGATGACTAGTATTTTCTCATGATTCTTTGCCATTTTTACCTCTTCCTCTGATTAGTCTCTCTTTAGTTCCCTTGCCCATTTAGCGATTGGTTTGTTGGGTTTGGGGGAGGATTCATTTCTTAAGTTCCCTGTAGATATTGGATGTGATGCCTTTGTCTGATGTACTGTTGGTAAATACCTTTTCCAAGTTGGCTGTTCTACCTGTACGCTTATCTAACTTTTTCTTCTCTTGCCCATGGACAGCTCTTCTGCTGTCATGATACATCTTTGGTCATTCTCAAAAGCTCTCTTCTTCAGAATACAACATTTTCTTAGCTCTTTGATTTTCCTTAATACCTGGTATCAAACAGTGGACTACTCTAAGACTCCACATGATAGTCACACAACATTTTCCTTCTTGTGTTTGGCTTATTTTATATTCCATAGACTATGGACACATGTTATAGCAATGTTAGAGCCATGTCATAGCATGGGTCAGTGGTGACTTGAGCAGTGGATGCTTTGGGTCCAGGTACATAGTCCAGTAGCACATATCTCTAATCCCATGTACTCAGGAGGCAGAAATTAGGAGGATCACAGTAGTGACACTCATCTGTGGTCCCAGCTACATAGGGGAAATCGATAAAATGCTGACCTGGACAAAAGACATCTTATGTGAACAATGTCTGAAACATAAAAGGGCTGGAGATGTGCCTCAAGTGGCAGAGCACCTTCCCAGCAAGTACAAAGCCTCAAACTATAAAACTGCCCCCCATGTGAAATATGTTTATAATATGGCCATGGGCTCATAAAAGAATCCAAAGCAAAGTCTACCTGGACTTCACATTGAGAGAGACATAAATTAGATGTACTCATGTTCTTGTATCCAAAAGGGCTGAGGGTAACTCTTAAAACTGGAAGAAGCGGGTGCTGTGATTCACGCCTGTAATCCCTGCTACTCAGGAGGCTGAGATCTGACGATCAGGGTTCAAAGCCAACCCGGAGCTGAAGAGCTCAGGGACAATGCCCAGACCCAGAGCTCAAGTCTCATGACTGACCAAAAAAAAAAAAAAAAACCCTGGATGAAGAGTTGAAAGGTATTTTCAGTGCCCATGGCAATTTCCTTCAAGGCATGTAGAGCAAAACAAAGATCATCCACAGAAAAATTTTCCCCAGCTCAAGCATCTAAATAGTTCAGGGTCATGGGCACAGAAATAGGACCCTATGGGAAATCCGCTTCACCAAACATGAAGTGGGACCCAGACAATAACAAAAGAGGAAGAATCATCAACTTTTAGACAAGGTTTCCCCTAAGGCTTTAGTATAGCACTGCATACTTTCCTCACATACATTTTTAATTCAATCATCTTCTAAGAAAATGGATGTCATCAAAATGATTGTTATTACCCAAAATATTTGTTAACAGAAAAACAACAGGGCCACATCCCACATTCAGTTCTATTGCCGTGGAGAACTAGCTTTCAGAGTGCTTCCTTCACTTCTTTAATTCACCCAGGAGGGGTCCCCTGAAAACAGCTGCCCTCCACGAGATAGAAATGCTTCATCACCAGATAGTTGAATAAAAAATAAATAAATAAAAAATTGCAGAGGATGCTGACAAGGCAGATAATGAATTAGACTTGAATGATTGGATTGGCAATGTATTCCATTTTAGTTGATGTGTAATCTCAAGAAATCTTCAGCTCAGAGATGAGGAGGTAAAATGACATTGTTTTGTAACAAAGCAGCTAGTAGGAGGCATTTTGTTAAGGTTCTTACTTGCTTCCTGACAACCACTATATTGTCCTTGCTGCAATATCGGCCTTTGATTACAAAGAAGTGTGGATCTTAATTCAGGACAGATACTGAAGAAGAAGCAAAGGCAAACTAACGAGAGAATGTTTTGGTTTGTCTTTTTTTTTCTAACCATCAGTGACAGGTCTAACATCAAATGTCACGTAATTAAACTAAAATAAAATCAATACTCCTTTTCATTAACATTCTGCTTCACAAACTTAAGAATATTACCCATGAATATCTAATTACAGTTTTCTATCCTGATGTTCTATTTTGAAACTTCTGTCAAATATAAATTGAGTTCCCTGATCACATTAGTGAGCACAGTTATTTTAGGAAGAAAGAGTTCTTGTCTTAAGTCATTAAGACATTGCCTTTATGACCTAGCCGACTTTCAGTCACTGTGGGAAATCACGATGCCCCAGAAGTCGAAATGAATTGTAGGGCTCACAAACATTTTAACAAAAGTCAAGGCTTGACAATACAGCAAAATCTCAGAACCTCAAATTTTAATGTAAGAGATGAATGCATAAAATGTGTTAGATGAGTGACAAGATCCAGCTTTGACATCCACAGTTACCAATCCTAAGGCTTCTTTGTCAACTAGCTGGGTTACTGTAGGAGTCTCTGAACTTTTTCAGATTCTATTTTTAACAAAATTTCTTCTAACTTCTAGGTTTATGGAGTAGATAAAACAGTGTTACAGGAGTGCTTCTTTAAACCACAAATTATCAAATCTTTAAATGAGTATTAAGTAAAAATAAGTACTGATAAAAAAAATCAAGTAGAAAGCATAGGATATCCCACCATTTTAAGAAAAAGATAAACTGAAACAAACCAGGGCAGAGGTATGGATGCAAAATAAGGTCAGTTGGTTCATTGCTGATTCCAGATCTTGAACTTAGCACCTTGCAGTCCTTTGCTTTCTTGCTCATGTATAGTGCTCTACTCCTTAGCCACTCCTCCAGCCTACATTCATGGCTGTTTAACAAGAAATGGAGTCTCAGAGACATTTTTGTTAAGGCTGGCTTGGAACCGTAGATCTCTAGATTTTAGCCTTCTGAATACCTGGGATTCTAGGCATGAGCCTACACTGGTAGCTAGTTCATTAAACTTTAGGGATTCCTACTAGAAAGACATCAAAAGAATGAAGAAAGGGCTGATAAAGATTTACCAAACTTTTCAGCTTAATGATATAGATAGAATCTTGAAAAAGAATAAGATCAATTGTTTTTTAGCAAATGTTTAGAATAGAACTAATAAGAATGGCTGAGTACTTATATATACCTGGCACCAAACCATGATTTTGTGTATGGAATAATTTATTCTAACCCTTGCAGCATTTCTAGAAGGCAGAAACCTTTATGATTTTTATTTTACAGCACATTAAGACAAAGGCTTAAAGCCATTAAATAATTTGTGCATAGCTATGGAATGGTGAGTCTCAGAGTTTAGCCAAAGACAGCAATTGTATAAAGAACCACACATACTTTCCTTCTTGCCCTCCCTTCCTTCCTTCTTTCCTTCCTTTTTCCTCCTTCTTCTCTTCCTCCACCTCCCCCTCCTCCCCACTCCTCCTCCTCCTCCTCCTCCTCCTCCTTCTCTTCCTCCTCTTCTTCTTCTTCTTCTTCTTCTTCTTCTTCTTCTTCTTCTTCTTCTTCTTCTTCTCTTTCTTCCTCCTCCTCCTTCTCCTTCTTCTCCTTCTTTTTCTCCTCTTCCTCCTCCTCCTCCTCCTCCTCCTCCTCCTCCTCCTCCTTCATCTTCTTCTGCCAATCCCAGGGCTTGAACTCAGGGCCTGGGTTCAGTCCCTAAGCCTCTTTGTGCCCAAGGCTAGTGTTCTACCACTTGAGTCACACCTCCACTTCTGGATATTTCAGAGCAGTTTATTAGAAATAAAAGTTCTATGAATTTTCCTGCTGGCCTAGCTTCCAACTGTGACCTTAAATCTCAGCCTCCTGAGTAGCTAGGATTATAAGTGTGAACCACTGGCACCCAGATAATGTCTTTTCTTTCTTATTTCCAACCATGTTCTTTCCCTTCCTTCTTTTTTTTTTATTTTTTTATTGTAATTAGTAAAAGGGTTACATGATATTTGCCAAATAGAAGGTGCATTAATTCACATACATTGATACCCTTTTACATGTCTTGGTCCCCATTTCCCTCCCCCCCCACACCCCCCACCCGTCTTGGTTTTCCCCCCTTCCCTATCAAATTTCAAATATCCAAATCCCTTCCTTCTTTTCTTCACTCCTCCCCTTCTTTTCTTCTTACAATATATGACTATGTTGTCTAAGATGGAGAGTTAATTTACTATGATGTAATTTTGTAAAAAACATTTTGCTTAAAACAATAATACTGATATTCTATCTTTAAAAGCATCTCTTATCTAGTCCTTAGTGGCAGCTTGAATTTCAGTAGTTAAAATTTATTCTGCATGAAGTAGAGAATTGTTTTGTTACCTTATTCTATAAGCACCATGGACAGCAGCAGTTTTACTTTCTATAATATTTGACATTAGACTAGAAAAACGATTCCTACTCAAAATTCATGGCATCTTCTAGAACTTTTGAAAACTTTCCACCACTGGAAACTTTGGAGGTGTGCTTCCACAGAAAAGGGAGCGATTGGTCTTTGAATGTATACTGATTTAAATATTTTCTACTGCAAGTCATTTGCATGGACATGTTTTAGCTATTGAATCATGCTCTCAAAATGTCAAGTGCAATTATCATAGTTAGCAATGACTGGAAAATTTTTCTTCCAAATATTGTCCTTAGGAAAGAAGGTGTGTGTGTGTGTGTGTGTGTGTGTGTGTGTGTGTGTGTGTGTGTGTGTGTGTGTATTGCCTCCTTTGAGATGTGTAGCCAGCGCTTTCAGGTTTTCTGGCTGTCTTCTGTTTCTGCACAGTCTTATGCTGTTAATTAAAGTCTACTTTTCAGAACTTCATGAGGGTGAGCCCTGAGTTAGAGCTGCAGCAGAGGCAAGGCAGGCTCTGGAAGGCTCATCCTAGTTCACACAGGTTGATTTCCATTTCACAACTCTAATGACTGGGCACTCTCTTCAGAAAACATCACTGAACAAACTTCAAAACTAAGAATGAGGGTGCTGAGAAATTGACCTAGTGGTAGAGTGCTTGCCTAGCATACACAAAAACCCAGGTTCGATTCCTCGGTGCCACATACATAGAAAAAAGCCGGAAGTGTTGCAGAGGCTCAAGTGGTAGAACTCTTGAGAACGTCCAAGGAGAGTGCTCAGGCCCTGAGCTCAAACCCAGGACTGGCACACAAAACAAAACAAGACAAAACAAAACAAAAAATTAAGAATGAGGGCCGGAAGTTTGGCCTGGAGGTAGAGTGCTTGCCTAGCATGCACAAAGCCCCGGGTTCAATTCCTCGGCACCACATACATAGAAAAAAGCTGGAAGTGGTGCTGTGGCTCAAGAGTAGAGCTCTAGCCTTGAGAAAAGTCCAAGGACAGTGCTCAGGTCCTGAGCTCAAGCCTCACAACTGGCAAAAATCAATCAATCAATCAATCTAAGAATGAGAATGGGTGGTGCATTGTCTACCCACTGAAAAGTTGTTTCTCTAGATTAAAAAAAAAAGGGTATGTGTAAATGAGGAAGCTTGAGATCTACTCTGCCAAATATTCATCCAGACAGACTAAAGCTCCAAGCCAAGCTTATGTCTCCAAAGTGAAGCTCTCCTTCCTTAATCATTTGCACAAGCAGAGTATATCCCTAACACCTTCATTTTAATAACTACTCAGAAGTCCCAAGACATCAACACTCTATCAGTAAATATGTAGGCATACATCTCCAAAAAGCCATGTCTCCTTTTCCAACAATAATCACAATGTTTAAGTCACAGCCTTCTGGAAGCAACGACTCTCCATTCTATTATTCTGTTTACATTTCTGGATGGTTCTATGAATGAATTGCTATCAAATATAATTTGATTAATTAAAATGAACTTCTAAAACAAAGGGTACACATCCTGAATCATTAATAGCTTTCTTGGTTTCTTACACTCTAGATTTTCTTCCAATCGTTTTCTTCAATTTCTAACCATTTAAATTTGTGAAAGCATAGTTCATGCTAGAGAATTTCTCGAAGTCTCCACTTTGGGTATAACCTCCACATGATGTAAACACAATGGCTGACATTCCTCTGCTGTCCATAATCATTGTCGATATATGGATTTTTTGGACGCATGATCTGCTTCACATTAAATGCCAGTTTTGGAAAGATGGCTTCAAAGATGGTGTGTGCATTTCTGTCATGAAATATCCAGTGGCTGGCTCTCCTTCCTTTTTCCAAATCTAGTAGTCATTGCCTAGAACAACAAACCCATTAAGGAATATTCTCAATCTCGCACGTTCTTTTTCACACTTTTGACATGCAAGTAAGTTGTGTTTTATCTTAAAATACAGAGAAATAGCTATCACAAAAAAATAAAAATTAAATACATGAAAGACTGGACTGGATAAAAATTAAATCAAGGAAGGGAAAATAATGATTTTTTAAAAAACATTATATTCAGACAAAATTAAGAAGCTACTGCATCTATAAAATCAGACAGGAAATGTGAGAAGTGAAAGATTAAGAATGCAATTAAACTTCCTTAGGAAAATGCACTGAAACACTGGGAGATTAATTTGAAATAATTTCTCAAAATGTACAGCACAGAAAATTCCATTAAAAATAAGTGAGAAAGGTTAATTCAGATCCAATAACTACTTACTAAGAATTCTATGGAACTAAAGCAAAGAGAGAAAGGGTAGTCTTTCAGTACTTAAGACATCCTAATATTAATGCTATTAGACTAAAAGAAAATCCCAGTCTGTCAGATAGACCTAGCTTTGTGAAATGACAAGAACGAAATATAAAAAAAAAATTTTAAATCTTCAAAAGAAAGGGGGGAAGAAAATCTGTTTTGACAGAATCAGACAGGTATACGACTGCTCGTAAACATCAGATGTGGATGGAAAGAGTATCCAGTAAAATTAGTTTTAAGTCTTTATATTTGCACCTACCTAAAACTTCATCATAATAAATAAGAGATATTTGCAGAAATGTAAGGATACAGGCACGTGTCTTATGAGAATACTGCATAAAAGATTTTAAAAAGAAAGACTACAGAGATCCAAGAAAATGAAACTAACCCAGCAGCCATGAAAAACATTCTAGGGTGGCAGGTGTGCAAACCCAAAAATAATGTGCTCAAGATGAGAATAGATTCCATTGCATAAAGACATATATTTTCTAACTGGAAGATGACATGAAATTGTGGAGAAGGCTTATATCATTTGTATCAACAAGCCTAAAGCTGTACCTGAAAATCATGATTTAAACTTGAAGCAAATTTTTAACAACTTGTAGTTAAAATATGAACATTCAAATGTTACTAATATATACATAATTGAACTATAAGAAGAGAGAAAAGTCCTATAGAGATATCAGTTAAAAATCCCAACTGAAGAGCCAAAAATAATACTCTACCTAAAATTTTGGCAGAAAAATTGTGAAAGTAGACATAGGAGATAAACTCACCACTGATGATTGAGATTCATTTGATACTATCTAAAGCTTATATATTAGGGGAGAAACATATGACCTATTTTTATCTATGTATATAATATTAGAAAAGTCTAAACATAAAATTCTGGAGGTTATCTCTGAGAAGTTGGACATGGGTTCTGAAGCCAGGTACTTTTCATGCCATTTTGTATGTTTATAATTTTTCATGATTAGATTTTGACTAACAAAATCTGTAAAAATGAATAAACATAGGTAAGCTGGTACTTTATGCTACACATTACAATCTTTTCCCAGAGTACTAGAAACTTGATAACTAAAAACCTGTTGTCCAAACCATAGGGTAACAAACATAATTTGTGTATAACTAACACATTTTTCCCTGGAGATGATTCAATCTTCTCTGCCCATCACTGACATCTTCTCTTTTAACTGACAATAATAATAAATTATTATTCTTCATATGTTGTCTTAATTATATACTTTGTCAGCACTTAAAATTCAAGTAAGTGGAGCATTTTACTTGGCTTTTATGTAAAGAGAAATTAAATTGCTTAATTTACAACACAATCCCCAATTTATAATTTTTCTGATTTACAAGCCTCCAAGGAAAATAATAATAATCATTCTTGAACTAAGTAAGTATTGCTGTCCATAGCAACCCATTTTTTCA
Source organism: Megascapheus bottae (assembly GCF_031878675.1). NCBI lineage: Eukaryota > Metazoa > Chordata > Mammalia > Rodentia > Geomyidae > Megascapheus > Megascapheus bottae. The sequence goes on from NC_143519.1 coordinate 11,327,452, forward strand.
CATAACCTGAGAATCTGCCTCTTCAAAGTAGCCTACCACACTTACCAAGTCCTATCTGTCCTAAGAAAAGTGTTATTCTTTTCCCTTGCCCACCACATCATCAATTTTCATTGTTTGCTTAAATTTAAAAACAAGGTGAACAATAAATACCTTAAGGGAAAAAGCCATGAAATAGGCAGTAGGGTAACTTGGAAAGATGGGTAGATTTGGAATAGATATGGGGGAGAATAATGGAAAGTATGACACTACGTTGAATTGAATGCCTTAGCATAACTACTTAAACATAATAGATATGTGCATAGCGATGATATAAAATGATGCTTATTGAAATTAATTCCAGGAAATGGAAACATGAGGGTTTTTATTGTACTGACTTCAGTTTTTTTTTCTTCTTTTTTCCCCCTTTGGTTGATGTTTGTGATTTCTGTAGCTTTGTTTTTTATGTAAGTTTATATGATTTGGGGAGGGGAAGAGGAAGCACAGAAATGATGGGACAAAGGCCTAATTCAGCAATGGTACTCACTAGACACTATGTTGGAAAAGAACTACACAACCTGGGGGGATTGGGACAGGAGGGGGGAAAGCTGGGAGAAAATGAGAGAGGGAGTAACACGGTTCAAAAAGGAATAGACTTATTACCTGACTTATGTAACTGTAACCCTTCTGTATATCACCTTGATAATTAAAAAAAGAAAGAAAAAACTACATCTTCTGTGAGACAGGTGAAAGCATGGAAATGCAAAGAGTTAACTGAAGAAAGCAGCAGGGGTACAAGTTTGTCATCTGTGGAAATTCCAAGATTTTCATGTAAGTTGTTATGGTCTATCACTTTTTCCAACTTTTCCTATTAATAGAATAATGTTCACTTTTTAATTTGATACCTGAGCACTTTCTATAGGAGCTGGCTCTAAAAGATGATTTGGGGCAGATTTTTACCAATAAAAGAAAACCAAGCTGACATTTCCTAAAACAAGATGTTCAGTTAATCAATATGTGACTATATCACAAGTCTTCTTTATCAAGCCTTATCTAAGATTAAATCTTTCCCAGTTTCTCTGATAATTCCAATACAATCTCATCCGTCCAGGAGTGCTTTAAATAACATAAACTCTTTGATCTATCATTGCTGTTTTCAGAGTCAGTACAGTTTCCCAATCAAGTTCCTGCTACATCAAGGTCTCTCTTGCTGTCATTTACTAGATTAATCATTTCCGTTAGCCTCTCTGCCATTTCCTAAGCTCATCAGTGAGAAAGTTCAATGGGTCTCTTATTTCCCCACCCATTCTCTTTCCCTATAACCCTTAGGCTCACTGACAGCTCCAGTGAGGTTTTTATCAATCTCAGTCCTAAAGCTTTCCTTACCTCATCAGCTTTCTTCCAGTTGTTAACTTAAAAAAAAAAAAGTCTCCATTACTTTAAAGAGTTCTGCAAAACTAAGAAACTTCCTTAGCTTCCTCACTGTCCCTGGATGCAGGGCTCACAAGCTGGATCACATGAAGTGGTGTTATTTTTAGTCAAGAAAGAGAATGTAAGTAGGCTGAGCTGTGCCTTTATCAAGTTACTACTTTCTATTTTAGGTTTCCACACTTCCGTGCCCCCCATGGCTCTTTCAAAGGCAGCAGCCCAGGACTCAATCCAGGCATCACCAGGTATGCACCTGGTCCACTTTAAGTGAACAATGAACTTTCTCTGCTTCCCACTGCCCTCATCTGCAGGGTGGTGACAATTACTCCTCCTTTTACATGGTATTGTGAATTGAATGTAAGTGACCTGCAGGCAGGACATCCCACACAGCCATTTATCCCTTTTCCTCTGCTCAGACTGTTGATCAATTAGATGTTTGAGTTATCCATATGGATTATGTGATGGTCATGGGAGAAAACAAATAGCAACAGATTAACAATGCAAATCCTGATTTTAATTCTTCATTCCTATCCACTCATCCTTCAACAACAGCATAGGTAATAATTCTAAATAAGTGAATATGCAAAGCAAATAAAAAGAGGCTGTTTTACACAGAGGTCCTGGCTTTTGAGCCCTCTCTCCACATAAGCACCCCTGAGGTGTAAAGATGCATCATAAGGAAAGCAGTGAGCAGGGACAATGATACACAATAGTATTTGCCATTGCATTTATCACTTGTATATTTCTAAAGGCCAAGGTATAGGACTGGCTTAGACACTCATCCGTGGATCAACAGAAAAAGAAGAGATGGCAGATGTGCATGCACAATAGAGTCCTATGCAACCATAAACTAGAATGAATTCTAGGCATCGCAGGAAAATGGATGGAACTTGAGAGCATCATATTAAGGAAGCACATTCACACCCAAAGACAAATTTCATATTTTCTTTCATATGTAGAAGGAAATGAGAGTGAGATAAACACTCAAGTGGGGAGGGGTTACTGGGAAGTGGGAAGAAAGGGAGTAAGAAAGCGTAACAAAAGATGAGTAGGTATATGGATCCATATAGGTATATAAGTAGATGCAATCATAATACTAGGATCTCTTACTTTGCCCAATTAATATGCAATAATTAAAACACAAACACTCCATTTAACCTTAAGGCAACATGTTGGTCCATATAATTTGCACTTGGGGATTCCAAACTACTCGGTGACTCTTACAACACTAGCAAGATAACTTCTAAAATTACAGTGCTACCAAACAATTTTCTTGTAGCAATATTCTGTAAATAAGGGACTTCCGTTTACTGAGGAAAACATAGGATTTTTCTCAGTCTAAACCCGAATGAGGACAAAAATGCTGCCCGGGCATCTGGAACTTCCAGCTGAGACAGTCTCCTCAACCGCTGGGTCCTGTGCTCTGAAGAGCAAGAGCTGTGTCCTGCAGACTCTTCTGTTTCATTTCTAGCTTGAAATTCGGATTTGAGCGTAGGGGTATCGCCCTTCTCAATGCTTGTGAGAAGAGCTGCCTTCTTGCTTTGTGGTCATGTGACCTACATGGTCTGAGAAAGGTGCTGGGATGTGGATGGAGAGTCGATACTGAAGCAAAAGGTAGTTCCTGTATATTTTGTGCGCCAGAGTATTCAGATCACAGGCCCCCTCTGTCATCTTACAGACAGTTCTTCTCTGTATGGAGGATGCTGTTTCTATGGGGGCTCACAAATAACCTCAACTGAACCAGGCTCACACCTGTAATCCTAGTTACTCAGGAGGGTGAGATCTGAAGATCATGGTTCAAAGCCAGCCCCGGCTGGCCAGAAGCTGTGGCTCACATGACAGTGTGGAAACTCAGGGAAAGCTCTCTGGCCTGCCATCCAAGCCCCATTGCCAGTACAAAAAAAGAAAATGATCAAAACTCCTGGCTATTGCAGACATCTTTCCTTCTAGGCAGCACGTGCATTTCTTCCTTGTCTGCCTTACAGGGTGTTTATTAACACCTTTATCTGCCCAAAATAAATGGGGACTAACTAGTCCTCTCTGTGTACAGTCCCAGATTATTTTAATATTCTAAGAGTAACCAAGGCAACTAGAGTTTAAGAAACCATATTACTGCCAATAAAACTTTCTGATTTGTTTGATTTTATAAGACAGTGATCTTTAAAACTGAAAAAAAAATGCTGTTAAGATTTAAGTACATTTGGAAGAAATTTTTAATATTAACTTCCAGCTTTATAATCTAAGCCCACACCAATAAAACCTTAATCACCATCAAGAACTTGCACACACACACACACACACACACACACACACACAGAGTTTATTTCTATTCCAGAGATATCACATCATCAGGCACACATTTATAAATAGACTCAAAGAAATTTTCACAGAAATGTTGATGATCTCCATAAAAATCCTCACATACTGTGTGACACTTGCATATAACATTTTAATTAATTACCTATTCACAAAACACTTGGGCACTTGCACGCTTCAGCGTGATTAATGTGGCATTAGTGTGGGGACATCGTAAAGATCATCTCATCAACCTCTCTTCAAGATGCTTCATCTTTGCAGAGCAGCACAGCTCAGTAAATGACCCAGTAGCCTGGCAGCTACTGCTCCAATCTGTTCTGCACAAGATCCGGCCTCTTCTGGCCTGTTTGATTTAGGCCAGACGAGTCACATGGGAGTTCCTCAGGCTATGCGGAAAGATAGAGCTAGAGCATGTGGCACTTAGCAGCCCCCAGAAACCAATTCAAAAATAGACTCATGTGTATCCTTCCTTCCTCTTGAACAAATGCTGGGATTGCAATTGCTGCGGAGCAATGACTCTGGCAGATCGGAAAGAAACAGAAGTTAAAGATGTTCCTTTCTTAATAATTACTGGCATTTATTCATGCCAACTGCAGGACCGCACTGCATACCTGAGAGACACTTCGGGATCCATTCTCAAAACTCTCCACGACATAGGCATGAGACTCTCCAGCCCTCCCTTGGGAAAGCTGGACCTCAGAGAAGTGGCAGAGATCTGATCCTTGGTTCTGTACCTTCAAAAACCATGTTTTGTCTCTCCTTTTGAGGAACTTAGTTCGAAAATCTACCTTGCCCAAAGAGAGGATTTTCTGTTCCTAATGCACTCATGCTAGTCTACTCTCCGCTCGCTCTAATTGCAAAGAGCTTACAGAGTAACACTAGTGGTGGGGTTGAACATTCAGACCTTTACACAGATAGACTAGGGCGGGAAATGAGAGTTACCATCTACCTTCTGGATTCTTAAACATCAAAGGGTCCCACAAAAAAAAAAAAACGCAGAAGCTATGCAGAACTTTCTAGAACAATTTCCATACCTTGTAGTGAACATTAGTGGTTTCATATTTTGCATGTGTGCGCGCATGTGTGTGTGTGTGTGTGTGTGTGTGTGTGTGTTTTGTCCACAGTGGGGTTTGAACTCTGGATGTTGGGCTTGCTAGATAGGCACTCTACCATTTGAGCCATATCCCAACATTTTTGCATGTTGTGTTTTGTTTGTCTCTTCCGCCTTCTCCTTCATCGTCTCCAGTTATGTTCAATCATAGTGAAAATCACTGCTTTACCTACCATTCCCAAAGCCAAAAGCAGAGCTTCTCCAGGGTACCGGGCTGTGAACACATGGATGTGAAAAGGTTTGTCCTTTCTCCATCACCAAGAGGCCAGGGTTCTGTAAATCAAATATCCCTACCCAGACTGGACTTGAGCAAAGCTGAAGAATGCTCGTCACTCACGGTAGCTACAGATGTGTCTGGCGGTGGCTACATCTTCGTATAGCAGTGGCAAACGGAGACTACCATCTCAGGGGCCTGTGGTCTCTGTGGAACAGGTTCTTCTCTTCTTAACTCTGTGATTCCCAAATGGGCTGCAAATGGGCATTTCTATGTTTAAGATAATCTAGAGCCGTTACTTCTGTAAGCTTCCAAATAAGTGACATACCATCCTGTCTCTCTCTGTCTTTCTCTCTCTGTATCTCTCCATCTCTTTTACACACACACACACACACACACACACACACACACACACACACACACACCAGCACCACCACCACCACCACACACTACTATTCTGATATACTGACCAAGACAGCCTTAAGCTTTCTCTCAGCTGTCTCTCTCCGACAGTCCTCCACTTGACTGTAGCTGTTAGAAATGTGTTATTGTTCATGCTTCCTCAGTCCCTTTGAGATATAAATCTTATCCAAGCCCCTCACTAGTCTTGAAATGTAGGAATGTCTTTCTCAAGGACCTTAGAAATGTTATCATCAAACAAGACAGAGCCCCTATTTCTCAGTCTCTGTGGGAGGGTAGATGCCTAACTTAGACTTGGTTAGGCACCTATCTAAATTTTTTTTAAACTATCCCTTGTCAAGAGAAAGCTTAGTTTTCCGCTGAGTAAGTCTAATTAGCAAATACAGATGGCCTATAATCTCTTCAGCTCTTAGAAATTCCAGTACTTGTTTCAGCAGAGCTGAGTTCATGCCATGCTTTGTTCTCTCTATCTCCTCTCCCTCTCTCTCCTTCTTTCTCCCTGTCCTATTACAATAACCTTGAATAAAGTCTTTTTCCTGATTGCTTGTTGTGTTGTTTTAATGCAACATTCATTTCTCTGCTATCAAGAGAGGACGGTATTCCTTCCCACAACTGACATACAGTTTGATTTACAAACTATTCTCAATGCAAAGAAAGCAGAAAAGTCATGCTGCTTCCAGGTAAAAGCTCTGTGTGCTAGCCTGATGGCCTCTTCTCCAGCTAGAGGGTCATCCACACAAAAAGAATATGGCTACAGATGACTCATTGTGTGTCACACGAGCAAGAAACATATCTCTGTACATGTAAGGCATTAAGATTTCAGTGTCACTTATTGCCACTAAAAACAATCTTCCCCAGTACCACACCCTTCCCATTATCTGGCCGTGTGGTATAGTTTGGATTTTAAATGTCTCCCTAGGGAAGGCCTGGCCCTCACCCTAGGGAGCATCCACTCAGTAAGATAGGAAAACTTTTCAGATGTGTGTGTGTGATCTAGTGGGAGGATGTCAGGTCACTGGGGACCTGAGCCCCTTTCCCCTCCATGAACAACTTCATCACACATCATGAGGTCAGCCAGCCATGGACTGAAACATCCAGAAGTGGGAGTCAAAATTACCCCATCTTCATTTCCAGCATATTCTCCCAGGTGTCAGGTTACAGGAAGGCGATGCTAATTAATGCACACTGCAAAAAAGAAGTTCTGGGATGAGTCCATCATTTCCTGAAAGTGTGTTCACCTGTTTTCTTTACCTGACACTGACAATCATAAATCCAACAGTCTCCCAAAACAAGACCCATCTGAGAAACACAGGAGAAACTGTGGTGCTTCCACACCAGCCAGAGGAGTGGGAAAGAGAGACAATTCCAGGTGAGGTGTCAAAGAAGCCTTTTTCCCAGTACCTGTTTACCACTTCCCTAAGAGAAATGTTGGGGAAAGAAAAATATGTATACATGCTTGTATTTCTAAATTGTCATGCAAACTTTTCATCATAAATTTAGTAGTTAAAATTTTTGTTAATAAGATCTAGAACATATTGAATATTTTATAAGACAAAATAAGGTGAGTATTGGCTTTAACAAAAATCAGTATTTCATGAACTGCTTTGATAAAATATGTTTTAACAATCTTTTCAAAGAACTTCATTGGATCCAGACCAGGCACCGGTGGCTCATGCCTGTAATTCTAGCTACTCAAGAGGCTGAGATCTGAGGATCGAGGTTCAAAGCCAGCCCACTATGCAAACCCAGTTTATCCTTACCAGAAATTCATGGAAGATAGGAAAGTGTGAGGCTCATAGAATCATCCTTAAAAAGGCTCTCCCTTCATGTAGGGCACTAGAGGTCACACATATAATTCGAGCTACTCAAAAGATTGAGACCTGAGATTATGGTTCAAAGCCCACTCTGGGCAGAAAACTCCATGAGACTTTCATTTCCAATTAGCAACAAAAAAATTAAAAGTGCCTAGTCTCTCAGGAGGCTGATATCTGAGGATCAAGGTTCAAAGTCAACCCAGGTAAGAAAGTCCATGAGACTCTTCCTTCCAATTACGCACCACAAAAGCTGGAAGTGGATTTGTAGCTAGCCTTAAGCAAGAAAGCTCAGAGACAGCAACTAGGCCCTGGGTTCAAATCCCAGGAACAGCATATAAAAGGGGGGTGGTGCTCCTTCACAAACTAGTATTTCTAATCACCTTTTGGTGCATGCGAAATTTCCACTTCTGGGGTATTAACACTGACGTAGAGAGCATTGTCTGGGAAAGTGAGAGAAGTAATGTGAAAATAGACACAATGCAGGCAATTTTTAGAAAACAAGAAATGTGAAAGTTAGGAATCTTGAAAGCAGCATGATACAACAAACGCTGAAGACCCTCCAAATATGACAGTTGACTACCGATGGAAAATGCGCATGTTCCTAACAGGAGAATGTTTTCTATACATGGAGACACAGTTGATACATACATGACAAAGAAGCAGATGGGCAGGCTAATTCTCCTGAGTGCTATGCTTTCTGGAGTTGCGAAATAAGCTAGAGCAGAAAGCTCACTCCCATTCAGAATGTCTCTTCCTCAAAACCTCTTCCACAAGGCTTCCCTGCAGAGATATCTGTAACAGCTAAGTAAAGCACTGGGGACTGTTCCCAGGGCATCTTTGAAGATGCAAAACTACATTTCCCTCAACTTAAATCATGCATCTCAGAATGCCAACAAGACTATAAAATGTTTCCCCAGTTTTATACATATTTAAGAACTCATGGGTAATATATCTAAACTCTTCCACTAAAAAGACCCCTGCTAGCAGCTACACTTTTGAATAGAGAACTGTCAACACTGGCAGATTCAGAACTTCTGCTTAGAAGAATTTACCACAACCATGTGACCTAAGCATTTCATTTCATGCAGCAGTCCTCTAGTAATGATACATTCCCAGATTAGAGGGGGGAAATTGTCTTTATTAAGCTGTGGGCATACTAAATATAAGTTTAATCATACACCATTAGTTTGATGGAATTTTCTGAAGAAAGTGAAACATATAACTAGGAAATTATTGCATGCTGTTTGATTTTTTTTTAATCTCCCTCAGATTGGTGAACCAAAATGAGTTGAGATATCACACACACACACACACACACACACACACACACACACACACACACATTGTCCTCAGTTCCATGGTCACCTTGATATCCTAAAATAACTTCATAAAATCAAGAGCTTTCTCCTATCTTAAGAATCAGTGAAGTCCACACTGGTGGCTTATACCTGTAATCCTAGCTATGCAGGAGGCTGAGATCTGAGGTTCAAAGCCAGCCTGGGCAGGAAAGTCCATATGTTACCTCCTATTTACAATTAACCACCACAAAAGCAGAGATGGAGCTGTGGCTCAAAGTGGTAGTGGGTTAAGCTTGAGTGGAAAAAGCTGAGGGACGGTGTCCAGGCCTGAGTTCAACCTACTGACTGTCGTTGCTTCCTTATCTATCTCTACATTACATTCTGAAAAAAACTCTTGAGGCTGGTCTTCAATATCAGTCTACCCAGGTGGTGTGGCATGACCTGTCCATTATAGTTCTGTTTTCTTTTTAAAATTCTGTTTCTTATTTCAAAGACCTCAAATGGATTGTTTATAATGGTGTGTTCTTATTTTGTAAACACTTCCTTGTGTTTTATAAATGTGAAGACATACATTGTCCTGGACATATCATATATTTTCATTTCAAAGCCTTTTTCATATTATTGAATTATTTCCATTTCCTCCAGTGTAAAAACCTGTATGGGTTAAGTGAAGACGATTTCTTATGCTGGTGACCTTTCTGGAGGCCTTCTGAATTCCCTAATGAATTCCTATTTTGTGTGAGAACACGTCCCTTGTTCTTTTAGGTGTTGCTGCTTAATTCCATGTGCTTTCTTCATTCTGTAGGCACATGTATTGTTACTTTTATAGCCTTCCTCCTTTACATATTTCTCTGAATTTTAATGGAAGGCAAGATTTCAGAATATGCCTTCTTTGTTGATATGGAAGGAAGGAGTGTCTCTCACTGTCTGTCTAGGGTGGGTATTGGCCAGTAGTCTCCTACCATCTCCTTTCCAGCCTCTCAAGTCGCATTGCAACCAATGCTATACTAAACGGCTCTCAAGATCTGGTGGCCCTGTCTGAGCTTATGTGCTTCCCTAGAGAGCATTAAAGTATCTCCCTAGAGGCTCAGGTCCCAAGAGAACAAAGGAGTCTGTGGTAAAGACCTTAGTAGAGACTATGACCCCCCCATCTCCTTTTCCAACCTAGTCCTCCCCTTTCTCCCTCCTCCCCTCCCTAGCCTCCAGCCACTCAAGCTGCTCAGAAAATCTAGGTAGTTTCAGCCAGGTGTGGTGGCTCACGCCTGTAATCCTAGCTACTCAGAAGACTGGGATCTGAGGACCAAGGTTCAAAGCCAGCCTGGGCACAAAAGACCCTGTGAGACTCTTATCTCCAATTAATCACTAGAAAACTGGAAGTGGGACTGAGGCTCCAGGGGTAGGGTGGTAGCCTTGAGCTGAAGAGCTCAGGGACAGTGACCAGGCCCAAAGTTCAAGTGCCGTGACCCACAAAATAATTTTAAAAAAAAAGAAAAGAAAAGAAAATCTAGGTAGTTTCGTATTTCCCATCTAGGCTGAAACTAAATCATTTCACTCTTATGTCCTGATCCCTGTCAAGATCCAGATTAAATCCTACTATCTCTGCTAGGAAACTCTTCATACGATACCAACATTCCTTTAACTAGGCACCATAAGCTATAGGTTGAACATCTTTGATGGGAAGACTCCAGATCTGATAGGCTTCAGAATCCCAAACTTTATGCTTAGTGTGGAAAATTCCACACCTGATATCATGTGACAGGTGACGACCAAACTGCAGGTATACTAAAAATATTGTAAAAGTTATCTTCCAGATATGTATATAAGGGGTGCACAAAGATAAATTAATTTTTGGTTACATTTTGATTCTATCCCCCAAATCTCTATGTGTATATATAAATATTTTAAAATAAGCATGAAACACTTCAAATATAAGACCCCAAATATTTCAACTAAGTGATATATCTGTTATCACCCATATCAACGTTTATCACATCCCAACTGATGTACTCAGGCAACATTCAATCTCAGCACCTCCAACAAGAAAGATCTCAAGCACAGAAGTTATAGTCTCTTTCCATATTTCAAGGACCACCACAGTATTTAGCATAGAACTGGTCCTCCACAACATTTTTCAATTAAAAAAAATAAGACGCCCCTTGCACTCATGCTAAAATTGGTTTGGCAAATGTATGCTCATAAAAACTAATACGAAATTCAAGGAGTCAAAAAAATTGAACTTGAAGCTGGGCACAGTGGTTCACACCTATAATTCTAGCTGATACTCAGGAAGCTGAGACCTGAGGATCGTGGTTCAGAGCCAGCCCAGGCACTAAAAAGTCCGTAAGACTCTTATCTCCAATTAATCACCAGAAAACTGGAAGTGGCACAGTAGCTCAAGAGGTAGGGCGGTAGCCTTGTACTGAAGAACTCAGGGACAACTCCCAGGCCCCAAGTTCAAGTACCACGACCAACCCTCCCCCCAAAAAAATTAAACTTAAGGAAAATGGAGAGGGTCAAATCACAATTCTTCATCACAGATTTTAACAAAGAACCATCTTCTTGAAATTCTGAATTCATTCTGATCTCAAAACCAGTGAGACCCCCCAGAGCAACAAGGAATGCCTGTGGTTCTCTCTCAAGCCCCTCCATCACACTGCAGTGTTACCATGGATCCATCTGCCCTACTGCACTACACACCTTTTGGGAATGTAGAAAAGGTAGACGTATACATAAATACCATGGTCTCCTTCATTTGTCCTTAGAACAGCCCTGCACTGTAAGGAGAGCTTTTCCACTGTCATTTTCTTTTTTTTCTTTTTTTTTTTGCCAGTCCTGGGCTTGAGCTCAGAGCCTGAGCTAGAGCTCTACCACTTGAGCCTCAGCAACTGCTTCCGGCTTTTTTCTATGTATGCGGTACCGAGGAATCGAATCCAGGTCTTTATGCATGCTAGGCAAGCACTTTAACCACTAGGCCAAACTCCCGGCCCCCCCACTCTCATTTTCTGCTACACACACCACAGTAAAAGGAAGTTGAGTGAACTCATGGCCCAAGAGGAAAGAGTATGGAGCAGAACTGAAGCCTTCTTAAAATTAATTGCCACCTCTCTAGACACTCTTCCACAAAATGAAGTGCTGTGGTCAGGAATGTAAGAAGGGGACAGCCTGGGGCCAGGAATTTGGCCTAGTGGTTAAAGTGCCTGCCTAGCATGCACAATTCCTCAGTACCACATACATAGAAAAAAGCCGGAAGTGGTGCTGAGGCTCAAGTGGTAGAGCTCTAGCCTTGAGAAAGTCCAAGGACAGTGCTCAGGCCCTGAGCTCAAGCCCAGGACTGGCAAAAAAAAAAAAAAAAAAGAAGGGGACAGCCTTGAGCATTGTTACACAAAGGCACTAACCACAACAATGCAGGAAAACATTCCCACACAATCCAGAATTCCTCTCCACTCAGCTAACAGAACTTGAAGAACATAACTTACATGGCTCTGAGGCCATTCAAACCCTGATCTGCACACTGATTTCTGTGTGTCCAAGAATGCCATGTGATCCTAGCATCTTCAGGACCCCACTTTAGGTCCTAGGATTTGATCTCAGGGCTTTGGCAGATGTCCAACCCTCTATACCATGTCAGGCATGCTCCAAGCTGTTTTGAGTTTTTTCCTTTAGTTCGTTTGGGTGTAGGACCTTATGCTTTTGCTCCAGACATGATCCTCTCTTGTAGCTGAGACAACTACTATGCCCAGTTTATTGACTGAGTCTCACTTTTTGCCTGGGATTGGCCTCAACCCATAATCCTCCTCATGTCCCCTTCTCAAACTGTCACCCTATTGAGTCTTCAGAAGGACTGTTTAAAGCCACAGATTTAATGTATATTCATTTCTACCATCGTCAGTATCTTTTATTACAGACAGCATCCTTACTACAAACAAGAGATTGCTTTGAAAATCTCATGGTGCGATGTAGATTCTACGTTATTATTGCTGTAATTATTCATTTTACTGTGTGTTTATTGAATGCTTACCACGTGCCAGGAATGTTAAGAACTACATAAATTATCCCTTTAGTCCTCATAAAAATATGATGGGTAGGTCCTCTCATTTTGAAAACAAGAGTGCTATGACTCATGGGGAGAACTAATAGGTTCAAGGTCACACAGCATATAAGAGCTGATCCTTCTGGGCTCACAAAAGTTCCAGCATGTCAACTCAAACCTGTAATCCCAGCTACTTGAGAGATGAGGACGGAAGAGATGGGATTTTTGAAGCCAGTTCAGGCAAAAGATTAGTGAAACCCCATCTCAACCCATAGTTGGCACAATGGTAATGGTGTGTGAGAAGCATAAATAGGGAGAACACATTCCAAGATGCCCTCCTGGAGTGAGGTGGGGGGAAAATAATCAAAGCTTATCTTTAATAAAGAAACTAAACCAAAAAAAAAAAAAAGACTGGTGACATGGCTCAACGCGCAAGCCTATGAAGTTCAAATCCCAGTCACATAAAGAAAGACAAAGTAAATAGTTCCAAGAAAAGAACATGAAATAAATGATCCCCATGATGGAAAAAAAAAGTTGAAAAGCAGATGCCCAGGCACCGTATTCACCTTCATAACCTGGGGCTTCTTCCCGCCCAGCGGGAAATGTGTGCTGCTTTTTCAAGAACCAGTCCTCTCACTTGTGCTCTTTGGCTTGGCCTCTCTCCACATCTCTTTTCTAGCCTCTATCTTTAACTTCTCTTCCCTTCCTGGCTTGACTGTCAGCACCCATATAAGCTCAAGTGGTGCTTTGGACCAAGTCCAAAGGCACATAGCCTCTTCTAAAACTTTCCCTTCTTTCTTCTCCTCATAAAAAGAAATAACCCCATGCATCACTCTCCACCCCAAAGCAGCTTGACTTTCCTCTCACCTCCCAGTATATTGTCAGGGAGCCATTAATACCTGACTTGCATACAAACACTTCCAGCTCTCCTCCTACTCGATTGAATGTTCTTTCTCTTTGTCTTATGACCACACATACACAGAACATGCCACCATCAAGCTTTGATAGCATTGCATAATTGTTTCCCTCCCAAGATAGAGCGCTTGGCCTTCAAGTGTGCACTCAACAATCCCATTCCTTGTGAGCCTTTCTCTAAGCTCCCTAAAGGTACTTCTTCAACATTCCCAGAGTAATTTGTGTGTGCTATAATGAAGAACTCATCATCTTGATAATGATGTATGTGTGTGTGTGCAGGGGGCTTGAACTCAGAACCTAGGTACTGTCCCCTCTATTACTTGTACCACAGCTCTACTTTCAACTTTCTGGTAATTAAATGGAGATAAGAGTCTCATGAACTTTCCTATCGAGGCTAGCTTAGAACCACAATCCTTAGACTTCAGCTTCCTGAGTAGCATAAATTACAAGCAGGAGCCACGAGCACCCAGCTCCATGGTAGTTTTACGGTCTTATCTGCCTTCACTTCTCCTGGTGAGTCCACTGGTCCTTGAAGGAAGGGTATTGTACTGACCCCTGACCTCAGTCCTATGGTGTACTAGTGACATTTCCAAAGATGCCTGTATCTTTGAGTTCATCTACCTGTCTACAGAGGTCTAACAGAGCTGTGATTTTTTAAGTCCCTTTTAAGACTAATAACTCATTCAGTAAGGTATAAAAATTCCAGAGGTAATTAATATAACAGTTTTTTCCCTCCCTGAAATAAATGTTTTCACAAAATATTACCATTTAAGGTTCTTATTCAGGGAAGGTTACCTGCACTCAACACATAAAACAAATTCTCTTGAAAACACCAATCCGTTTTCCAAGTCAGGCAACCGCTCACTGCTGCTTTCTTAACTCCTACTTTAAAAGTCCAGGGTGACAAATTATCTCACAGGTGCCTGGGTAAAATACTTCATCGTTCTCTGAAATGTCAGTTCAGGTGCTGTGCCTACTCCGTTTTGCCTCATTTTAAACCAACAGAAATATCTCTTCCTGCCAACTTACATTTTGGTTTAGAAAAATCTTCTTTTTTTCTCTTGTTTTCCAGGATATAATTTCTTTGACAAGCTACTTGTCATCTCCAGACTCTGAGGAATTAACATCTCTATAATTTCATTATCTCATTGAAGAGCAGGCAAAAAAGATGAAGTTACAGAAGATGACAATAAAAACAATCTAGACAGCCAAAGATTATATACCTTTTCCAAAGCTAATATTACTAAGTGGCACTTATCTCCAATTAGTCATTAAAATGCCAGAAGTAGAGCTGTGGCTCAAGTGGTAGAGTAAATACTAGCCTTGACAAAAAGGCTGGGCAAAAAGTTCAGATGAAACCCAGAGCCCAAGTTCTATCCCTAGAATAGGCACAAAAATAAATAAATCATAAATAATAGAAATAAATTTAAAATAAAAATAAAATAAATACACAAACTCTAAGGAAAAACGGATCTGCCTGAAAATATCTGTGTTAATGCTGTGCATCATGCCATAAAGCTTTTAATAGAACTTTTCATCTCATTATCAACTGAATTGTGCATAGGAAATATGATTTATCAAATTATTATATAAATGAATTATAGATAAGAAAACGAAGACCAGAAACTAAAGTTCATATGCAAACTCAAAGTCTCATAGTTTAATGAAGTTAGAAAACTAGCCATATTTCCCTACACAAAGCCCATTTTTCTGAAAGCTAACACTGCTACCACCTCTGCTGTCAGCCAGTATAGCCAGTTTCTCCACATCAGCAGGAACTGACCTAAAACTATCACCAAAGCCTCAGCTCTGCCATTCTGCAATCTAATGAGGAATCATTGAATAATAATCATATTCAATCCTATTAGTCTTCAAGGTATTCAAACAATGGGCTTTCCTTCCATGACACATAATTGAGTTGTATACCTCTCAGTCTCTGGCTTTCTGGGAACAGTGCCTTTCCTCAAACCATGTCTGAGTGTTCAAAGTTCTCAAGGTTTCAGTGGCCCTTGTCTCCCCTGAGGGCACTGGAAGAAACATCATGGCAGTTGTAAATCACCCCATTTGGAATCACAATGCCCAGTTTGTCTCAGGCTTGCCCCTTGCTAACTGACCTGGAAAGGTTACATTGCCTCTCCTATCTTGGTTCACTCATTTCTAAAATAGGGATGGTGGCTCTACCTACCTCATAGGGCATATGTGATTATTTACCGAGTTAATACCTGTTAAGACTGAAGATAGTATGCGAAGCAAAAAATTTAAACAAATATAGACTGTTAGCTGGTTCTCTATTGTGACAAAGACCAGCAGGAAAATAAAAAGTATAGCTGCCCAAAATTTTAATAGCCTATTTGTTTTTCATATCTATGTCCATTTTTAATTTTTATTATATTCATGTCTATTTTATCATTATTGTATTATGCGTGTATATATGTGTGTGTGCGTGTGTAACTGTGTACCAATACTAGGATTCAAGCTCAGTGCCTCACTTGGTTTTTTCACTCAAGGCTGACACTCTACCACTTGAGCCATATCTCTACTTCCAGTTCTACCTTTCTGAAATTTAATGGAAGTAAAGGAGTTTCAAGAACTTTTCTGACCTGGCTGACTTTGAACTGTGATTCTCAGATCCCAGCCTCCTGAGTAGCTGGGATTACTGATGTGAGGTGCCTGGCAAAAGAGAATGTGTTTTTAAAAAGGCAAATCATGTACTGGATCCTTCAAAAGCGACCTTTGGGTCTGGCCCCATGGGAGTCTTCAGGAGCTCAAAAAAAATACTGTTCCATTCCTCTATGAGTTATTCACCAAACAATATAACATATTTATGATTCTGTTCCATTTCTTCAGAGAAACATCTTTGGAAGATTAAATGCAATCCTAAATTCCATATATTTTGACAGGAAAATAGTATGATAAATTGCAGATCAAGATAAACTCATTGCATTTATGTTGTTGGCCACAAAAACTAGTGCCTGGTATATACTGAAATCTTTTCATTTCTGTTACCAGGTTTTCATTATTTAAAAAAAAAATGCTGCCATTCTTAACCTCTAAAAAGAATTCATTAACCTTTTTTAAAGAAAAACTTGCCAGAATAACATAAACATGAATTTTCATTGTACAGATTATCCCAATCAAAGTTCGTATTAACCTCTGACATCCTCATTCTCCCCAAGTGATAACTCTAGGGCTAATTAATAACCTACTTACACATGCAGCTTTGCCCTGGGGCCCAAGATAAAGTTGTCCACAAGGCATGAATATATCTATTTACAAAGCAGCCATCTCAATTAGGAATTTCTTTTGTATTATTATTTTATTTATCATGTTTTCATATAAAAATAAAGCCCTAGCAGAGAAAATGTGTAGAAAGTAGAAAAACTTTTTAGGATACTAGCTCTTGTAGGTCATCATCATTTCTTTGAGGTTTTTCCTTCAAATATAATGTTAAAACTTTTAACTGTGGTACACACATTATTTTGTATTCTGTTCTCAACATGATTACAAGCATTTTCAGGTTAGCACATTGTGTTGTTGTGTTACATATATGGTATTATGTGTATACTGCATGCATGATAAATGAATGGCTTGGACCATTTCTGGGGTGGTGAACATTAATTAATATTGCTTCTAGTTATATTATGGTTAACATTCTATTGTATGTATCCATGTATTCTAGAGACTTTCATTGCTAAGCAAGCATTGCCTCTCTCAGGCCACACTCGAGCCTTTTTGTTTTGTTTTGTGTTTGTTTTTTATTATGTTTATTATCTTTACGTATTTATATAAAGAAGTTATCACTCAACCAATCAGGTTATGAATACAATGCATCTTAATCAGCGGCAGCCCTTTCCCCAATCTCCTCCTTCCCGATCCTGCCCCACCCGCTCCATGCTCTTAGTTTTCTCAGATACTTAATGCTTTTTGAGTCTTGTTAACAACTGTGCCTGGGCTCATCTAAGAACTCACGATCCTCTTGCCTCCACCTAGCAAACAGGCAGGATTATAGTCACATACCACTATGCCCAGTCTCTCCTCTATTTTTCTATCATTTTCATACGTTTAATTTCCAAGGCTATAACTGGAGTATAAGTACTTACATAAGTTAAGTGCCCCAGAAAGGGTTGCATGAATTTTACTGCCACTAGGAAAATAATCAATGTTACAAGATCCTTTCTGTATCCTAAAGTCGCCCTATCAAAGTAACTTAGAAAGGAGAAAAGGCTGGCCACAGTACTAGGCTGTCCTATTGCAGAGGACCTTTATTCTCGGGTTTCTTTTCCACTTTCCCTTTATGAGGCCGGTATTCATTCTCCTTATTTGTCCACTAGAGCCCTTGATTTCTTCACTGATTGGTATAGAGTATCTCTTTCATTCATAAAATTAATCAAGATTACAGTAAGTATATGAGCAGAGTCCTGACATTTTGTTGATGTTAGAAGAAACAGAAGCATGAAACTGAAGTCACTGACAGGAAAAAACTCAAATACTGATGCAACACTTCACCACTGAGTGCTAACATTACTTATGGATGACTGGGAGGCTTCTAAAGACTTTTACTTTCCCCAAAACTTTGATAACTATTGTAATTACAGTTTAAAATAGGTTTTTTTTTCCTCAAATATAACATCTCAGTCAATTAAAGACAAATTATCCTATTCCCTACTTTTCCCCTGACCTTTTAATGCATTGTTGAAATGATTTAATGAATGCAAATAAAATTGATGATTCTGCTACTCAAAAACTAATGCCTACCTTAAGCCTCAAATTAGCTGACATTCCTTAATACTGGAATTATTATTAATCACTTCCATTCATCAAAAAAATCACTAAGTACCAGACAGTGTATAGTACTAGAGTATGTGGTATTTTATACAAATTACCTTATTTTGTTCTCACAGTAAACCTTTAAGGTATGTCTTAGCCTTCCTATTTTGCAACTGAGAAAACATGAGTTCAAAATGGTCAATGAACATCAATCAGCCAGTGATGAGGCTAAGTCCACACTCGGGACTCTTAATAACCTTATATCCACGTAGTCCTTATTATTGTCATATATGAAATATTGCTCAATGAAAGAAATTTACAAATGTACATTTGAGCAATTATATATACACACACACACCTGCACATATATAGATATGTTCACATACAGAGACACATATGCTTGCATATATGTGGTATTATGGTGTGAAATTCTTTAATACCCCTAATTTAATTGACACCACTAATTTATGTATATACACTATATATATAAAGATATATATATATATATATATATATATTGTTGCTGTTGGTGGTGGTGATCCTGGGGCTTGAACTCTGGACCCGGGTGCTGTCTCTGAGCGCTTCCGCTTAAGTCTAGCATTCTACCACTTGAGCCACAGCACCACTTCCAGTTTTCTGGTGGTTAATTGGAGATAAGAGTCTCATGGAGTTTTGTGCCCAAGCTGGCTTTGAACTGTAATCCCCAGATCTCAACCTCCTGAGTAGCTAGGATTATAGGCATAAGCCACTGACATCTGGCTACTAATTTACATTCTTAAAGCTTAGCGTACATAACTTACTAAAATTTACGACATAATTTTTTGTGCGGATAGTTTAATAGCACAAGTACCATTTATATAAGTATGAAATTCTCAAATTAAATATGTTGCTTGATTTGACATATTTTGCATACAGAACATTAGGTTAATCCAGATAAACTATATGTCCTGGAAACATATCCCGCTGCCACATCTTTTAATAACTTTCAGAAGAAGTACAACCCCATAGAGCAAGGGAAATGATGGGTAGAAGATCCTCGCCTCACCGGAGGCCTCATCCAGCATAACAGCTCTGCAACACCCCCTCGAGGAAAATGTCCCCGCAGCCAACAGATTCAATCGATTGTTTTCTACTCCCTAATTTCTCATAAGTGAACTAGTGCTTCTGAACTCCCTATCCCCCTCTCACACCCACGAGACCACAGCATCTCAACGCCTGCCGTGAGGGAAAGCAGGTTCTCGGCCACATCCACCCCAAGTCCAAGGAGGATGAGATGACTCACAAGACTCGCACTCTGCATGCCAGATTCTACAATTTAGGGGGTGGAGACTGGAGTGTGTGTGTGTGTGTGTGTGTGTGTGTGTGTGTGCTCACACTTGACAGGAATGTCAGAATTAGACTTGTGTATAAATCACAAAATACAAGGTAATGCAAAATCAGTGCCCTTAGTCCACCCTCCTAAGACACCTGGGGTTCAAATGAAGGACTTGGGGGCAGCTCTGCAAGTGTGCAGTGGTTCTGTTGACTTTCAAGGGTGATTGATAATTTCACAGGAGGGGAGGTGTTCTGGTCAGCACTGCTTTTCAGCAAGGGCATATGTAGGTTGCTAATGGACAAAGAGAGAGTTTTAGCTCATAGTTTAGGGGATTAAATGTCCAGGATCAGATGGCCTTTGGGGTTTTGCCTTCCAGAAGAGTGTTGGGGGATAGCATACCTTGAAGGGGGGCCTATCTCAGAGACAGGAAATAAGACAGAAAGAAAAGGAGGGACAAAGAGGGAAGGAGGAAGAGGAAGGGGTGAAAGGGAGTAGAGGAAGAAGGTAAGAAGATGAAGAAAAGGAGGAAGATGAAAACAAGAAAGAGGAAGAGAGGAAGAGGAGGAGAAACTGAGTTCTCACATTATCTCCAGCGAGGAATGTGGCTTACTGTAGGTAGAGTTCTTGCCTAGTATGCACGCAGCCCTGAGTTTGATTCCTCACTACCACATGAACAGCAAAAGCCAGAGTGGCTATGTGGCTCAAGCTGTAGAACACTAGCCTGAGAAAGCCCAGGCCCTGAGTTCAAACTCCACAACTGGAAAAAAAAAATCCTCTCACCATGCCCCATCCATTAAAGACCCACAGCACCTATTTGTGGACTTGAGAGGGACATTCACCATTCCAGGCATAGCAGAAGGGAAACAAGTAAGGCATTTCAATGAAAGCAACCCCTGGGATGAGTTACAGGGAAGACATGGAGTGCAAAGTGCATTTGGAATCATGAGCATTTAGGCTGGGTTAGAGAACCTTGTTTACACAGAGTTGTAAGACTGGATAGAGAGAAGAAGACTAGTCATAGATGGCCCTCACAGCCAAGGAGGTAAATTATAATGACTTAATTCAGAGATAGCATTGGAGATTTTGAAGTTAGTAAGCCATATCACAAATGCATCTTAGAAATTCAATGATTTGCATAGCAATCATATGGAAGCAAGGGGAATAGACTGACGAAGGAGAATGTGAAAAAAGCAAAAGCCAATTATGACTTGGGAACTCTTAAAAATTGATGCAGATCTTCCTCTCGAGCGTCCAAATATAAAATAGACAAATTAACAAATGCAGACCTTTTTCAGGTACTAATGAAGACATTTTTTAAAAAATATATAATGTCAAGCTAGGTGCAGTGGCTTATGCCTGTAATCCTAGCTACTCAGAAGGCTGAGATCTGAGAATCAAGAGTCAAAATCAGATGGAGCAATAAAGCTCACAAGACTCATGTCTAATTATCCAGCAAAATGTGAGAAATGGAGCTGTGGCACAAGGGGTAGTGCTAGCCTTGAGCACAAAAGCTCCAGGACCAGAATTCAAGCCCAGAGACGGGCAATAAATAAATAAACAAGTAACACATAAAATGTCATATCTACTATTTTGCCATGGACATTTTCAAAAGTTTCTTTCATAGAGGACAATTCACTAATTTTAATATGTACTCTATTTGTTTATCCAAAGAAAATGTTTGTTTTTCTAAACATAAGATGAAAGAGATGATCGCAGTTCACCTTTTGGTTTACTTTTCCCTGCTGCCCTTAATCTTGCCAGCTCTTCCAAACCTACAGAAATTCTTTTTTTTAAATATATTTTTATTGTAATTAATAGAAGGGTTACATGATATTTGCCAGATAAATGGTGCATTAATTCCCATACATTCATACCCTTTCACATGTCTTGGTCCCCATTTCCCTACCCCTCAACCCTCCATCTTGTTTTCCCCCGTTCCCTATCCAATTTCAAATAACCAAATACAAATATATCTGATATATCAGGTAACACAGTGAGATACTGTAACAATATGAGATAACCAAGGGACAGCAAAAGAGATGGGAGATAACATAGTACCTTAAGAAAAACAATCATTTATTATATGGCTTATGTTTCTATATCCTAGAGATCCTTTCATTTAGCATCAAGGTTTTGCTCTATTGCAAATCTCTGCTAGGAGAGCCCAAGGTTTCTACTGATTATGACAAATGAGGGAAACCATTGAGCCTAAGTTCCTTTGAGTCTGGCTTACTTCACTTAATATGATCTTTTCTAAGTCTTTCCATTTCCTAACAAATGGGGCAATGTCATTCTTTCTGATAGCAGCATAGAATTCCATTGTGTACAAATACCACAACTTGTTGATCCACTCATCAACTGAGGGACATCTAGGTTGGTTCCATATCTTTGCTATGGTAAATAGTGCTGCAATGAACATTGTTGTGCTGGTGGATTTAGTATGTCTTTGTTTCTGGATGATTGGGTAAATTCCAAGTAGTGGAATTGCTGGGTTATCAGAGGGGAGTTCTATGTTTAGTCTTTTGAGGAAATGCCATACTGCTTTCCATAGTGGTTGAATGAGTTTGCACTCCCACCAACAGTGTAGTAGTGATCCCTCCTGGCCACATCCCCTTCAGCATCTGTTGTTATTAGTTTTCTTGATCCTGGCCATTCTAACTGGAGTGAGGTGGAATCCTAGAGTTGTTTTGATTTGCATTTCTTTTATGACCAGAGATGTTGAGCATTCCTTCATGCATCTATAGGCCATTTTTGTTTCTTCTTCAGAGAAGACTCTCTTTAAGTCTTTGGCCCATCTTTTAAGGGGATGCTTGTTACTTTGGAGATTAGTTTTGGAGTGATTCAATTTTTTGAGCTGTTGATATATTTTAGATATGACGCCTTTGTCTGTTGTATGGTTGGTGTAGATCTTCTCCCACTCTGTAGGCTTCCTACTTAGTTTACTAGCTATGTCCTGTGCCATACAAAAGCTCTGCAGTTTAATGCAGTCCCACTTATCCAGCCTTTCTCTGATTTGTTGTGATTCTTGGTCCTTATTAAGAAAGTTTCGACCTGTGCCAAGGAGGTCTAGTGTATCTCCTATTCCTTCTTGTAAAGTTTTCAGAGTGTCGGCTTTTACCTCGAGGTCTTTGATCCATTTGGAGTTAATTCTAGTACAGGGTGACAAAGAAGGATCCAACTTTAGTTTTCTGCATGTGATTAACCAGTTCTGCCAGCACCACTTGTTAAAGAGGCACCTATAGAAATTCTTACCATGAATGCAAGTCACTTTAATAGGAGGGAGGTGGTCTTTCCCAATACCTAAGTAGAGAGTCACACTATTATACTGGTAAAGAAACAAGTAGAGAAAGAAATGATTGTAAACTACTCTCAAAATAAAAACAAAAGCTTCACCAGGCTCCATAAGCGCATGTCTGTATCTTAATTTCTTACAAGCTAAGATTTGGATATCAGAGGCAGAATAGGCAGGAAAGTCCGTGAAATTTGTACCTCCAATTAGCCAGCAAAGGAAAAAAAAAAAGTATAGCTGTGCTCAATTGGTAGAGTACCAGCCTTGAGACAAAAAGCTAAGGGACAGTGCCCAGACTCAAGTCCAGAGTTCAAGTGCCCAGAGTTCAAGCCCTAGTAAAGGCACATATAAAAAAAATGGTTTTGGGGGGGCTTAGCAGAAAGCTTAAAGAAGCAGGCACATCCTTTTGAGAAGAAATCGCTAAGAATAATGTTATGATTATCATCTCAGAGTCTGAATCATCAATAATTGGCATTCCAATTTGCAATTCACCAGGACCTGTTTATTTAAATGATTTTTAATCAATTCTCTGCTTAGACTAGTTTGTTTGCCTGTCCTTCCACCTTCAAAGGGGAATTGTTTCCTGTTCCCTTTTCCAAATTAGACACATTTTACAATGAAGTCAAAACTTCCCTCAAATAACAACTAAATTTCTTATTTTCTTGCACTTATAAAGATTTGTTTTCACAACTTCCATTCATTTCATATACCTCTCCAATTTTTTTTTAGTTTTTATTTTTGTCAGTCGTGGGGCTTGAATTCTGGGCCTGGGTGCTGTCCCTGAGCTCTCCAGCTCAAGGCTACCACCCCATCCCTTGAGCCACAGCACCATGTCTGTTTTTCTAGTGGTTAATTGGAGATACGAGTCTCATGAACTTGATTATGACAAATGAGGGAAATCATTGAGCCTCTGTTCCTTTGAGTCTGGATTACTTCAGTAGAAACTTTGGGCTCTCCTAGCAGAGATTTACAATAGAACAAAACCTAGATACATAAGGCCATATAGAAAGATGCTAAATGGAAAGGACCTCCAGGATATAGAAACAAAAGCCATATAATGAGTGACTGTTTTCCTTAATGTACTATGTTATCTCTCATCTCTTTTGCTGTCCCTTGGTTATCTCATATTGTTACAAGTATTTCACTTTGTTATCTGATATATTATATATATGCTTATTTGGTTATTTGAAATCAGATAGGGAAGGGGGAAAAACAAGATGAGGGGCAGGGGTGGGGGGGAGGGCAATGGGGACCAAGACATGAGAAAGGGTATCAATGTATGTGAAGTAATGCACCTTTTATCTGGTGAATATAATGTAACCCTTCTATTAATTACAATAAAAATATATGAAAAAAAGAGTTTCATGAAATCTAGTGCCCAGGCTGGCTTTGAACCGAGATCCTCAGATCTCAGCCTCCTGAGTAGGTAGGATTACAGGCGTGAGTCACAATGTCCAGCCCTGGTTTTATTTTTTATTCATTTATTTTTGTGTGTGTCAGAAGTGGGACTTGAACTTAGGGCCTCACTTTCTCTCTTGATTTGTTTCTGTTACTGTTGTTCAAGGCTGGTGCTCTATCACTTGAACTATGCCTTAATTTGAACTATGGTTAATTGGATTGCACTGGCTTTGAGTCTTGATTCTTAAATCTCAGCCTTGCCTCGTAAGCAGCCAGGATTACAGGTAAGAGCCAGCAGCTCTTGCTCCCAATCTCACTCTTACCGCCCTCCCCCATCATGGCTATGCCTGATCCGACACCTCTCTTGGAAATTTCCCATCTGTAGCTCTGTGTCTGCTGGGGCTTCGTCCTCTCTCCTTGATCCCCTTACCGCTTCTACCAGAGCTGTATGTTAAAGAGAAATCTAATTTTCATGGATCTTTCCTCTTAAAAGTTATTTTCTTATCATTTATTTAACATCCTCGTAGTTGGCTTTCTTAAAATTGATTTTCTTTAGATTGGTGCTTTCAACTTCCTTGGTAGTCTTTGCCATGTTTAACTGTGTCCTCTTAATTAATTTAAGTGCTCATTAAAGAAATAGCTGTAATATGCAGGTCAAAAGCAAGAGATAGCTAAATATCAGCCTTGTGTCATCTCCCCTTGGGCTATCTCTAGTATTCTCTCACCACAACCCTGCACCCTGCACACAGCCATTCCCTCCTGACTGTGATCCAGGTATGCTCTCGTACCTTTAGTTCATTAACTAGGCTGTAATTCTCTCATTAAACATACGGCTTTACCCTATATGCACTTACGATGATGGCCAGTGAGATATCAACCTTATTTTGCCTTTCTGTCATGTTAGAAGAAATTTGTCCACCTTTGCAAGAGAGTTTATAAGCTGGTCAGAGTTAGTTAGCGGTGCTTTGAGTAAGTGGGAGTGAAGTACTGAGTAAAGTGAGGGAAAAAAGTCTTACTTTCTAAATGAAAGTAGATTTGTGGTGATACTCCCTGCTGCGATTAAGAATTAAGCTAAGCCTTCATTATTTGCTCTGATGATTACTCTCAAAAATGACAAAACATGTTTTCCTTCTTTAAATTAAAATATATATTAGGCTGGGCTTTTAAAAATATATGGGGCTGGGTTCCTGTGGCTCATACCTGTAATCCTAGCTACTCAGGAGGCTGAGATCTGAGGATCATGGTTCAACGCCAGCCAGGTCAAGAAAGTCTGTGAGACTCTCATCTCAAATTAAATCACATGATCAGGCCTGCAATCCTAGCAGTCTAAGTGGTTGAGATCTGAGGATTGTAGTTCAAAGTCAGCCCAAGCAGAAAGATTCATAAACAGAAGTAGAAGCCTGGCTGAAGTAGTGGAACCAAAACCACCAAAAACAAGCCAAGGGAGAGTGTCCAGTCCTTGAGTTCAAGCCACAGTACAGTCATTAAGAAAAAAGTAAAGTCAAATATAAAATATGTAAGTACAGACATTTTAGGAAGCAGTTTTAACTTTTGGAAGGTTGCTCAGCCATGTTTAGTGACTCATTAGCTTTCTTTCATCTTCCTGCATTTTAGTACCTCGTCTGGAAAACAGTGAGCAGCCTGTGTGACCTTCATTGCATACCAACAATGTGGCTTTGCAGCTTGAAGCTCAGGGAACACCACCTTCTTCCTGACCCAAGCTCAATTCCACTCAGCAGTTCAACATCAGTCAGTGTCATTGTTTCCTTATTAAAAACTAACTTTACGTTCCCTGAACTTTTAAAGATATTTTAAATACCCATACATGCTGGAATAACATGTAATTCCAACACGGCAAGCTGAGTTCAAGATCAAGCTGAACAATCTATCAAGTTCCAGGCCAGCTCAGATTATACCACAAAACTATATTTTAACACACACACACACACACACACACTTAAAAAAACAAGTTTCCAAAATATTAATTCTCGACCTGACTATACTTATATATAAATTAATTTACAAATTTGCCGTTGTCTCTGCTAAACAAAGGAGCATTAGAAACTCGAGCAGTAAAGAGAAAAACAAGGTACCCCTGTAACATGATTTTAATTTATTTATTTATTCATTTATTGGTCATGGGGCTTGAACTCTGGGCCTGGGTGTTGTCCCTGAACTCTTCAGCTCAAGGCTACCATCCTACTCCTTGAGCCATAGCACCACTCCTGGATTTCTAGTGGATTTCCTGGTCTTTAGTGCCTGGGATAGCTTTGAACCTTGATCCTCAGATCTCAGCCTCCTGAGTAGCTAGGATTACAGGTTAGAGCTGCCATGCCTGGCTGTAACATGATTTATAATTGTACCTTGAAATCCAAATATATTTAACCAGCCATTTCTGTCAGTTTCTTCAAATGTCTAGGTACTCTCATATTTCCTGAGAGTTAATTTAAGCATTCTATTTTCCAAAATGTTATTTAGAAATCAATTTCAGAATCACAGCTAGTCCATGAAGTACATAAACTGAAACAATTTTGTACATGATTCTTTGACAAATATAAGAAGAAAGCTGAGACATCTAGGTTCCCCTCTCCCACCACGTGTGTGGGTTCATGTACTGGCACTCCTGTTCCCTCTCTCTCTCTCTCTCTCTCTCTCTCTCTCTCTCTCTCTCTCTCTCTCTCTCTCTCTCTCTCTCTCTCTCTCTCTCTCTCTCTCTGCCTCTCACTCTCTGCCTCTCTCTCTCGCTCTCTCTTGCTCTCTCGCTTTCTCTCTCTCCCTCTCTCTCTCTTTCTCTCTCTCTCTGAAGGGCATCTGTCACACATTAAACAAAAGTGGGGGTTTTTCTATGTTTTAGGAGTGTCAGCTTCACAGAATTATATCTTTTCAAAGCTGACATCTATACATTAAAACTTTGGTATTTGTATTCTGGAAACTTTTTTTTTTAGCAGTCCTGAGGTTTAAACTCCAGGCCTTGTGCTTGCAACAGAGTGGCTCTGTCACTGGATCCCTATTTGCTTTCATTTGTCTTCAGTTAGGGTTTTAGACTTTTTGCCTAGACTTGGTCTCAGACCATAATCCTACTACCTCCATCTCCCAAGTGACTGCGATTATAGTTATGTGTTACTACCCTCCATTCAGTTCTCTTTAGATAAGGTCTTCAATGTTTATTGCCTGACCTGGCTTAAACAACCATCAGCCTGTCCCTGCCTCCCGTATACCTTTATGTGAAGCTATGTACAAACCACTGCATCTGGCCTTCCTGATAACCTGTTTATAGTCTAGTTAGACATAATATAGTCAAGAAATTAGCCTCTGATATTAAGTATTGTCTAATATATTATGACATATTCAGGAAACATAACTATGTTATGGACTGTTATAGACTAGATTTTTTAATGTAAAGAATTCTTTATTCTAATTAAACACCATCAAATATATTTTATCCCCAAGGAGCTAATGAAATAGCATATTCATAAATTAAACCATCTTATCCCAGCTCACCTGGGATTTGAACCCCACTGTGTCTGGCTTCTACACATTGCACTCAATCTTGCTGTGTTTATTTTCAGTTGAGTTTAGGATTTACTAAATTAACTTCAAAAAAGACATATATCATAAATTAAAATCAACAGTACATTAAAATCTGATTCTGTGTGGGCGTATGTGTAAGAGAGAGAGTGAGAGAGAGAGAGAGAGAGAGAGACAGAGACAGAGAGGGAGAGAGACAGAGAGAGACAGAGAGAGACAGAGAGATGGTCCTAGAGCTTGAAATCAGGAGCTGAGCCCTGCCCCTGAGCTATTTTGCTCAAGACCAGTAATACCTGAATCACAGCTCCACTTCTGGATTTTGTTGCCCAGGCTGGATTCAAACTGTGATCCTCAGGATCTAAACTTCCTGTGAAGCCAGGATTACAGGCATGAGCCACCAATTCCTGACCTAAAGACAACTGATTTTAACTAGTAACTTTGGGACAAAACATTGTTCTCGCATAAGTAAGAAAGCACAGGCTCACCTAACTTCCCTTTCCTCCAATGTCCACACCCTACATAGGGGTGTGGTCTGCGGAGAAAGAGGGGAAACTCAAATCTTCCAGAGTCAAATGAACTAAACAGCCTAATTACAGAATGTCTAGAAGGAGCAAGAATTCCTTTTTTATTACAGTGAATAGCCTTTCATTATTTTTTCAGTTAATGAAAACCTTTCCAATATGAAAAATGATCTCAAGGACTTAAATCATATTAATTATAATTTTAGACATTTCTTCAAATTGAATAATTTAGAAATCAATTCTAATACTTTGCAACAAATCACTTCTACATATTTAAGGTTATTCTTCCCTTCTTTAATAATCTTAACTGGTCTTAATATAATATTTACATATATACATGCATATACATATTCTGTTTTAAATGCCTAATGATATACATTACATAATACAATAATTTATGTAATAATATTCTCTATTTTATATATAAAATATATAATTCATTTTGTGTGTGTGTGACCTTACTGAGGCTAGAACTCAGGGCCTGGGTACAATTTCTTTTCTCTTTCCACTCAAGACTGGTACTCTACCACTTGAAGCACAATCTACTTTCAGCTTTTTGGTGGTTAGAGATGAGTCTTCTGGACTTTCCTGCCCTGGCTGGCTTCAAATCATTATCCTCAGAGCTCAGCCTTCTGAGTAAATAGTATAACAGTTTTAAGTAACTGGTGCACAGCTGCAGATATAATTCTTCAATCCACCTGAAAATATGTATATGTAGAGCAGACAAGAGATAGCTTCAAGAATAATACACCTTTATATATTTTAAGCAGATAAACCAGTTCCAAGAATATTGAGTAGCATATTTGCTTAAATGTGAAGTGGTTTAGGGGCATTTATGTGGCATTCTTTTTACTCCAAATTTTCTGTCTGATCTACGAAAATGTTTGGGAGAGCTCACTAACACTTTGAGAACTCGTTATCTTAGTTTTGTACTGATAGTGGCTTCATTGGGTAATAATAGTATGGCATTCCATTCTAACCATCAATAAGATTTGTGTTCATCTACAGAGACATTTCAAATGACATGAAAAACATTTGCAGACTGTATGATATTATGATAGTGAATGATTTTAAAAGATAAAGCTCAGCTAAAAGAGTTTTATATGAAATAGCATTTACGATAGAAAAAGGCTTGGGGAACAACATAAAAATGTAAGCCATCTGAATTTCATTTATTTTTAAATATAATTAAGCACTCAGAAAGCATCTTCAACTTTCAAATATATTTTTAAAATTAGTACAAAAATAGCAATGTTACTGTTTCTTGATTTTTCAATTGCATCTCTGTAAAAGCAGTTGACTTTAACAAGCGGGAGGATTTGTGAAGGAAAAAAAATGAACTGCATGAACAAAACAAAGAGTGCCACCAATTATGGTTCCATGGTATGCCACAGATTATAACATGTATATTTACCACATTTCATCAGCTTCTAGAACAATACCTTGAGAAGTCAGTTATGTGTATCAGAACTTCCCATAACAACATGTCACATGACTTAGTGTAAACAAAGAAATAGCATTTAAGGTATACCCTCCAAGCATAACGTGGGCTCCTAAAAACTGAATTCATGTTGCATTAGCTGCAAGACCATCAACTGAGACTCTGTTGAGGACAAATACATACCAGATTCCTTCCAATTAGTCTTATTTCACCTTTACAAATCCTAGAAGCATAGTTCTACTACTTTGGAAAAGGTGTGTTTAAAGAAGAATAATCCTAACCTACCCTAAATTAAGAAGTGATAATTTTATTAAAACTTGGAGGAGAGAGTAAAACTTTTTCATACTTTTTTTTTGCCAGTCCTGAGTCTTGAACTCAGGGCCTGGACACTGTCCTTGGGCTTTCTCAAGGCTAGAGCTCTACCACTTGAGCCATAACACCATTTCTGGCATTTTTCTATGGATGTGGTACCGAGGAATCAAACCGGGGTCCTCATGCATGCTAGGCAAGCACTCGACCACTAGGCTAAACTTCTGACCCTTTTTTTGTACATTTTTGTAGAATATGTTCTTTTAAATATTAACAAAAACTGATAACTACAATTAAGGATATTTTCACTGTTCATTTCCATCTAGTACATCAGTGGATGAAAATGAGAATTGAACATACCAGCTGGGCACTAGTGGTTCATGTCTATGATCCTAGCTACTCAAGAGGCTCAGATCTGAGGATAGTGGTTCAAAGCCACCTTGGACAAGAAAGTCCATGAGATTCTTATCTCCAATTAACCATAACTCAAGAGGTAGAGTGCCAGTCTTGACCAAAAAATATCCAGGTGAGACTGAGAGGCTCTGCGTTCAAGCCCCAGTATTGGAGTAGAAAATGACTTGAAAATATTACATTCCTCAGACTCAAAATAGATACTTGGTAGTGAAGCCTAGACCTTTCTCACTAAAGTTAGGATTGTCAGCATGAGATTACCCTTTGCTCTTTTTATATTTTTCAGAATCCTCGTAACATAGTAGGCAATTATTATTTTGCTATATAAAAATAAGCATATATATATACCTTGAT
Source organism: Megascapheus bottae (assembly GCF_031878675.1). NCBI lineage: Eukaryota > Metazoa > Chordata > Mammalia > Rodentia > Geomyidae > Megascapheus > Megascapheus bottae. The sequence goes on from NC_143519.1 coordinate 11,358,307, forward strand.
ATATATATATCTTATAATTGTTGTTTATTTTTCACATGCTTGAAACTCTATGCAAAATTCAAGAAGAGAAATTACTTCTGCTATTAAATTATAAAAAAGTAAATATCTTACATGTAACAACTTATTTTAATTTATACATAGGTCTTTTTTTCTTGGCTGAATCTTTCAGTATTTCAGGGAAAAAGATTTTATTCCCAACTGACTAAAAGGATGATCAGCTCATCCTTAATTCATTAAGTACCATTTTTTTACTCGCTTACGTTTGTCAAATTATAGGATTCATTATAACTGGGATGTAGAGTTATGGTTCCCACTCTTTTTGTTCTAATCCTTTTCTCATGTATTCTTTCTTTTGATTTGTGACCTTCATTACCCAAAGAGCTCACATAATGCTTTCAGTTCAGTTCCAAAAGGATAAGCAGTCAGATACTGTAGGAATTATTTTACATCCCACAGTTATTAGAATGATTACTCAGAGAAATTATATTAATATCCCAGGTACTCAAACACCTCCAAGAAAAGAAAAAAAAGTTTCTTAATCTTTTTTTTCCCTTTAGCATTAAGGACAAAATTCTTAACTACTGACAGTGGGAATTCCCTCAGACAAGTATAAATGTGGTATAAAGAGTTTGTTTCAGGGGCCGGGAGTTTGGCCTAGTGGTAGAGTGCTCGCCTAACATGCACGAAGACCCAGGTTCGATTCCTCGGTACCACATACATAGTAAAAAGTCAGACGTGGTGCTGAGGCTCAAGTGGTAGAGCTCTGGCCTTGAGAAAGTGCAAGGACAATGCTCAGGCCCTGAGTTCAAGCCCAGGATTGCCCCCCACACCAAAAAAAGTTTGTTTCAGACTGGGAGCATGGACTTAAATGGTAGAGTACCAGACTAACTAGTGTTAGATCCTGAATTCAATCCCTAATCAAGCAAAACTATGGGGGGAAAATAGAGAGAAATTCATTGTCCCCTGAAGATCAAAAATAACTTTCCTTTTAATATTTCCTGCATATATAACAAAAGCTTTTGTGTATAGGAATTTAAACTCATTCTACATTTACAATTTTGCAACACTGACAGACACCAATCACCCAGGCCTGTAATCCTAGCTACTCAAACATCGGAGATCTGAAGACCACAAGGTTTGAACTCAGCCTGGACAGAAAAGACCATGAGATTCTAGTTTCCCATTAACCAACAAAAAGCTAGAAATGGAGCTGTAGCTCAAGAGGTAGAGTGCTATCCTTGAGAAAACTCAAGAACAGTGACCAGGCCCTGAGTTCAAGCCCCAGGACTAGTAAAAACAAAATCAGGTAAAGAAACATTTTAATTCCTGTGCAATTCACAACAGATTTTATAAACTATTTGGAATGTAATAAAAATCATTTAGCTAATATATTTAGTAAGCTTTCTGCGATTTTTAGGGCATTCTACTGCAACTAAGTTTAGGTGCAACTAAGTTTAGGAAGCAAATGTATTTGAAGCAAAATTAGATTAATCATTACTTTCTATCATAACCCTCTCACATTCATTGAAGACTCTGAGCTGGATACCTATCAGTATTTTGTATCACATATCAATTATCTCCTTATTTCTTTCAGTAAAAATAGGTACAATAGGGTCAAATATGATCAAACTATGCAATAAGATCAGAAGCTTAGCTATAAAATTCAATGTCCTTCAGAAACATTTGCCATTGTTCCTCTAGATTTCAAGAGTAAACTCTTCAGAGGGTAGAATGGAAAATCATGCATTCATATAAAATGTAATGAAAGGAAACTACTGACACCTGCAAACACAGAGATAAACTTCTAAATCTTTGTGCTATGTTAAGGAAATCAGACACAATGAGTCCATGAGTGTTGTATGATTCTATTTATGGGAAGACTAAGAACAGACAAATCTAATCAATGGTTACAGAAGCCAGAAATTGGTTATCTATGGAGTGAGAGATGAGGGGTAAAGAACTCAATCACTGGAATGAGAGGAAAGGGAGAGGAGCCAATTTAAGAAACATCCAGAAAATGCCTGCAGAGGTATATAGCATAGTCACAACACTAAATGTTCCAGATGGTGCATTTTATTACTGCATTATTTATACCTCACTAATGAAAACTGGAATACATTAAATCTCTGGAGAGCTGAAGGCTAGCAATAGATAATCATTCGCATCAAGGTCCATACATTTGCCCTTTGCAATCCTAACTCAACTGGATTTGAGAATAACGACCAACATATAGATGTATATAACCAAGATCATGTAACACTACCCAAAGACAGGAAACAAGATGGAGAAACTCATTTAATGCAAATACTTTGTTTCAAATGTGGCAATTCGGATCATTTGGCTATATTAATTTGCTTCATCATATTTCCCACCTCACTACATATGTGTGCATAGATCTCAAAACAGTACGTTGCCCACCTTAAAATTGTACAACAAAAATGACTTTTGGAGATATTCATTTTAAAGCTAGTTAAAGAAGTGAACAGGAACCAAAGAATGGCAGACCCTTCTACTCTTCCTGTTACAATGGCTCTTTCTCCTGCATCACCATCCACATTGAAACAGCAAGTTGTGTTTCTATACTTCTTATATCTGAATCATTTTTCTCCCTAAACATAGGCAGGCTTGGCTTCCTATGAATTCCACCCTTTGCATCAAGTTCTGCCCTAGTTAGCAAACCTTCCTTCCATGTCAGCCCTGGGGATATCTGCCAATAGAAAGCAAATTTCCTTTAAACTCCTTTTATAATTAGCCTAAAGTATTCCCTCAACTCTTGCTCCTAGAGCCTGGCTTCCAAGTTGTTTCATGATGTCATTCTCTTTTTACAGAATATGCCCCACATTCGATAGGATTTTGTGTGGCCCAACAAAGCAGAGCAGAGCTATGTTTTATCTTCATTTGTCCATATCGTACTTAATGTTTCTGAAAAGAAAAAAGAGCCTATATCATTCTTTACAGTCCAGAAATTCTTGTAACCAGGATTTCACCCATCAACCTGCTTAAGGGGTACAGGTCAAACCCCTCCTGAAAAGTAAGCCAAGGTGGAACTGATTTTGGGAACTGAACTATGAACTCAAGGCAAAGCCTTCTTCCACGTGGACTTTTTAGAAGTGTCAAGCAAAGCCAGGTCTCAGACAAAGCCTTTCCTTTTCAACAAAGTGGCCTGATGCTCGGCAAATTAAGAGTTATCAAAAGATGCTTAGAATGTTGTTAGAATAATACTTGGCTCCTAATAAGTCATTGGCCAATATGGAATTCAAAACGTATTTTTCTAATTCTAAGATAAAATGTGGCCCTCCTATAGAAAAAAAAACTGTTGAATTTTGTCACAGACCACCCTGCAAGTATGAGAGTGACTGCTTTTTTTCCTGGAGAATCAACAACCTGTGGAAAATGGAGAAATTCTGCAAACCACAAAGAATAGCTGGCAAAGTACTCTATGAATACTAAAAAGACCCTTGCAATTTTCATGCCCAGCAACATGCTTTTATATCTATAACTTTAAAAATAAAATACATTAAGTAATAGATTATAACAAGAAAATAAGAAATATACAAAATTAATAAACAGGTTTTGGTGATTACAATGCAACTAATTAGTAATTCAGAAATAAGAGAAATATTACACTATTAAACTAGAAATGGGTCAAAGAAGAATTAGAAAACCAAAGCAAAGTAAAACAAAACATTGAAATGTAAACGATTTTGAAAATTTAAACCCTATGAAATCAAAAAGATTGAAAATTAAGACAAGTGAAAAAATATATATAAATTATAAAAGGCCAGCGTGGTGGCTCACACCTATAATCATAGCTACTCTGGAGGCTGACATCTAATAATCAAGGTTCTGGGCAGTCTGGGCACAAAAGGACCTAAGATTCTTATCTCCAATTAACCTCTAGAAAATGGGACGTGGGTCTTGGCTCAAGGATAGGGCAGTAGCCTTGAGCTGAAGAGCTGGGGACAGCACCCAGGCTAACTTCAAGCCCCATCACACACACACACACACACACACACACACACACACACACACACACAAAAGTATTAAAGAACTCTTGTAAGAGCATTTACCAAACAAGCCAAGGCTTAAGTACTGTAGTAGTTCACTCTTCTATAATATGAGCTATTATTATTGTTATTATATGAGCTGTAATTCCAGATAGCTGGGAAGTATAATGAGGAGGATCTCAGTTTGAGGCTGCTACAGATAAAAAGTACCTAAGAAACAAAGTAAAAAAGGCTTGGGAATGCAACTCAAATAGTATAGCATTTGACTATCAAACAGGAGGCCCAAGTTCAAGCTGTAGAACCATAATAAAATACATAAAGCCCTAAGCTGAGACATTTATGAGAAAATAAAAATATCCATAAAAAATGTGAAAGAGAGCTGGGTGCGGTGGCTCATGGCTGTAATCCTAGCTACTCAGGAGTCAAGATCTGAGGATTGCAGTTCAAAGCCACCCTGGACACTAAAGTCCATGAGACGTTTATCTCCAATTAACCCCAGAAAACCAGAAGTGGTGCTGTGGCTCCAGGGATAGGACGGTAGTGGTGAGGTGGAGAGCTCAGGAACCACGCCCAGGCCCAGGGCGTAGGGTGGTAGCCTTGAGCTAAAGAGCTCAGGGACAGCACCTAGGTCCAGAATTTAAGACCCACAGACAGACCAAAAAAAAAGTAAGAGATTTCAATCTTTTAAAAAATGTCATAAAGAAATAAACAAACATCAAAAGTAAATGACAACAAAATAAAAAAGATTTGGCATGGAAACAGATAGGTAAAGCAATCTTACAGAAGAGAGAGCCCATACATTTACAGTCATTTAATTTCAACAAAGAAGCTAAGAGTACATGAGCAGAAAAGGGAAGTCTCCTCAATAAATGGTGTTAGGTAGACAGGGTACCTATATACAGAAAAAATCAAATTAGACATTTTCTTACATCACATATAAAAATGCATGAAAAAAAGTGTATAAAAAATAAAAAAATAAATAAGATATGTGTCAGTAAAACTATAAAACAAGATAAAATTCCCCAGAGCACTGGCCTGGGCAATGGCATTTTTGGATGCAAGTCCAAAAGCACAGGAAACAAAACTGAACAGACAGGATTAAATCAACCAGAAAGGCTTCTACACAACAAAGGGAGGGAGAAATAAAGGAAGGGACAACCTACAGAACGAAAGGCAATATGTACAACCATACATCTGAAAAGAGGCTACTATCCAAAATATGCAAGGAACTGAAACAACTCAGTAGGAAGAAAATAAACTACTCGGTGAAAATTGGTCAATATGTATTAATAGCCACTTCTCAAAGAAAATATGTAAATAGCCAATAGGGATTATGAAACAAAACTGTCAACATCACAAATCATCAAAGTAATGCCAACTAAAACCATAATAAGGTATCACTTTACATCTGGTAAAAGGGATATTGTCAAAAAGATGACTAGTAACAAGTGTGGGTATCCAATAAACAGATGAATAAAAGAGAAGAAATAGAAACAGGTAATAGGAGCAGTAAAGGAAGCTAGGCCTCTCTTAATGATGTTGAGGGTTTAAGTTCAGTGCAAAGGCAACAGATCTGAAAATCTGAATGCAAATTAATTTGGCCATGAAAGATCTGTCATGTGTTGAAGGCTTGTCTTCAGTATAAACAGCTTTCTAGAAGGCAGATCTAGGAAGGGATCAGATTGTGAATATTCTGCCTTCCTAGTGGATTAATCTAATCATAGGTTCAAACTCTGAATAGACAACTTGGAGTGGAAATGCCAGAAGTGATTCAGCTTGAGAGAAGTAAGTCACTGTGGGCACAAATCGGAAGGACATGATTTGACTCAAGTTCCACCCTGCTCTCCGTTTCCTGGCCACCATGAGAGAAGCAACTTCACTCTGCCACAGGCTCCCCACCACGATGTTCTACCTTCACCTTGGGCCCAGAAATAACCTTGACAAGTGAACCAGGACTGAAATTGTTAAAGTAAATTAAACTTCTCCTCCTTGTAAGTTGTTTTCTCAGGTGTGGACCCGGGCAACAGCAACAAAAGAACAAGTTTAATATAGTCATTACAGGATAGAGGTGCAGCAAAATACTGAAAAATGTGATCCACTAAATGATTCACTAATCCCACTTCTGGGTATATATGCCAAGGGAATGAAATAAGCATGTCAAAGACACGTGTGTGCTCCTGTGTGCAGTGAAGCAGCAATCACAGTAGTAGTCATGACACATACAGAAATAGGGTATTGAACAAAGCATCCATCAATAAAGGACAGAGAATGTGTATATACATGCACGTGCGTATGACTGATAAATTGATAATACATTTTTAATTATATTTTATTATCTTTTAAGTAGTGCACAAATGAATTACCATTCAACAAATCAGCTTATGACCACAATGCATCTTTATCAATGTCAACTTTCATCATCCTCCCCCATCCCTACCACACCTACCCCCACAGATAAGACATTTTTATTTCATTACAGATATAATAGATACTTACTATTCAAACCTCGATTTTAGAAGAGAGAGAAAGAATCTGTATAAATGTGAATGAAACTGTATGACATTGCATTAAGTGAAATAAGCCAGACACAGAGTAACCGCTGCCAAATGATCTCACTTACATGTAAAAATCTAAATTAGAAATAAAGAGTAGAATAGTGTTACCTGGGGCTGAAGATGTTTGAGGACTGATGAGATACTGATTTTAAAAAATCATATTATTTCAGTCAGACTTGAAGAGTAAATTCAAGAGACTTAACTCAGTGACTATCATCCACACAAATCTGTTAGTACCTGAAAACTGCTAGGTGAGAAGAGTTCAAATATTCTCAAGCAAATAAATGAAAAGTGTGACAGATAATGCCTATTCTTATTAGTTTGATTCATTCCAGTAGTTTTATTTATTTCTTTGTTGTTCCACAGCATACATATGTTTCAATGCATAATGTATACTACAAACATACAAGTCTCCCCTGTAAATTTAAATTGTTTAAGTTAAAAATGTAAATGTCAAGATGCTATAAAGCTAAATCAGGAAGATATAAAGAGTATTTCTTTAAGAAAAATGAAGATATGAATGGAGGAAAATGCATCCATAAAATTCAATACATATCCTACAAAATTAAGAAAATGGAGGGAGGACGTAGGTTTGAGAAAGATGAGTGAGAATGTTTAAAAGGATGAAATTTATCAAAATGTATTGTATTCATAAACTACTCCATTAAATGAAAACTCCTTTGTGGAACTACTTAAACAATTTTTGCCAGCCCTAGAACTTGAACTCAAGGCCTGGGCACTGTCTTTGAATTTTCTCAAGGCAAGCATTCCACCTCTTGAGCGCCAGCAGTTTCAGCTTTTTCTGTGTATGTGGTACCAAGGAATTGAACCCAGGGCTTTGTGAATACTAGGCAAATATTCTACCACTGGGCCTTAAAGATATTTTTTTGCCAGTCCTGGGCCTTGAACTCAGGGCATGAGCACTGTCCTTGGGCTTTTTCCTCAAGGCTAGAGCTCTACCACTTGAACCACAGCATCACTTCTGGCTTTTTTCTATGTATGTGGTACTGAGGAATCGAACCCAGGTCATCATGCATGCTAGGCAAGCACTCTACCCCTAGGCCAAACTCCCAGCCCCCTTAAAGATATTTTTTTAAGGAAAAGAAAAAAAAACACCTTAATAATTCAGAGTACTAACAACAAATAACCCTAAGGAAAAAAATGTAGAAAGTTTGTGTCACTAGAAAAAAAATTATTTTACTACCAGTGTAACAAAATATGCTTCTCATACGGGCTACTAAGGACTCGTTTAAGTCCTGCAAATAAAGTAGATGTGAGGGTTTGACCATCTAAGACTTGCAGTTTCTACAAAAAATTTGAAACAGTTGTAATAGAAAGTCAAGGGCAGTGATAAAAGTCCAGGAAGAAGGAGAACGGGGCTCTTCTAGGGCAGATACTCACTCACAGCCGCCCCCCCCGCACGGCCCTCACAAACTTCCTTTAGTGATGGAAAAGGATGATGGGAAAAATGTAGATAACCGACCTGAGCCGAGTGGCCACAAGAGGGTATTTTAGGATTTTGTAAAATAGATAAGGCTTGAACATTTCTTATAACTATAAGAAATGAGCCATCTGAGAGAAAGAGGCTGAATATCAGAATGTAGTAATAATTAGTTGTAGAAGTTCAAGACTAGATGGGACAGGATAAAGAGCTCAGAAAATGCTGCCCCAAAATTCATTATATGTAAATCCTTTTATAAGCAGTTTTTAATGCAATACTACCGAGCTCACTGCAAAGCCCAAGGCTTAACCACAGGACCCAAAATGAATGCAGATTTGGGTCTATGGTTGCTCTCGGCATTACTTCAAGAAAAAGGAATTAAAGAAAGATAGGTTCAAGATGATTGGTAGATAATATTCTTCCCTCAGTGGTACTCACTTTATATTTTGTAGACCCCAAAGGCTTCTCCAAGAAGGACCTGCTACATCATCCTAAATTACAGCATAGATAAATAATCACTTGCCCAAGAAATGCTATTTTGCCTATAGGACAAAATAATTCATTGTAATGGTATCAATCCTGACCCACACAAAGACTCTAATTAACCCCTCTGGCACAGTTGCTTCTGAGTAGATGCAGAGTAGCTGCCAATAATATTCCCACTGTCTCTTAAGGGTTAAGGCTCCAGGCCATCTAAGGGGAGAATGAAGTGGAGATGGAACATCAACCTTCTTCCACCCACTACCCACCCACCCCACAAACATACCATATGCATATCACACATATGCATTCACACATTCACTCACCTACACCCATAAACATACACATACACATGGGTGCATGCATGCATCCATGCACATACTTCATATGCTTATGCACACGTGCACATATTCATGTATATACACACTCACAGACATATATCTGTACATACATGTGCACACATTCACTCACGCCCACACATGTATACATACACACACATACCCATGCATGCCTACATGCGCATACCCACATGTATGTACACACACACACACACACACACACACATTCAAACACCACACAGTAGCCCCTGCACTATCTCCTTTAACAGTCTTCAGAACCTGGAGATAATCCCTACCAAAAGAAACCTCAGAACTTTAGGATACATTACAGTGTTTGCTAAAAAGTTACTACCCCTCTCGCCAAAATCATAGATTATTTTCAATTCTTCTTTGGAACTTGAAGTATCCTTGCTATTATTTCTCCCTGTCAAGCTACAAACCCATATTATTCCACTTAGTATTCAGCAAACAGAATAAGACATGCTCTAGGAGCGGTGAGTTTGGCCTAGTGGTAGAGTACTTGCCTAGCATGCACAAAGAGCTGGATTCAATTCCTCAGTAACCACATACATAGAAAAAAGAGGGAAGTGGTGCTGAGACTCAAGTGGTAGAGCTTTAGCATTGAGAAAGCCCAAGGACAGTGCTCAGGCCTTGAGTTCAAGGCCCAGGACTGGCAAAAAAAAAAAAAAGAGAGTAGGATATGCTCTATTAATTGTCTAATTCACTCCCATAGCAGAGGACACATAGCCGGGAGTTTACAGCAGGAACCACAGGCTCACAATTCCAAGGTCCAAAGGTCAAGGGTTATCTCCTTCTAAAAGCTTTGAGGAAGGAGCCTCTCAAAGCCTCTCTCCTTGGCTTGTGGACAATGGAATTCATGTTCAAATGGCCTACCTTGTATGTGAATCTATATCTGAATGTCTCCTTACAAAAAGATTAGACCACATTAGATTAGACCATAGCCCAAAACACCCTCATTTTAACATACTAAGATTTCCTATTTGGGAATTGAAATGTAGCTTAGTGGTAGAGCTCTTTCCAACCATGGATGAAGCCCTAGGTTCAATCCCCACTACTGCAAAAATTAATTTTAAAAACACTACCTTCAAATAATGTTACATACTATAGTAGAAAGGGTTAGAACTTAATTTGAGAGAAACATAAGATTGTATCTAAAAAAGCAAACTAAAAGCAAAAAGACTAGGGACATAGCTCGAATGCTTATCTAGCCACCAGAGGATCCTGAATTCAATTCTCGGTGGCCCAAAATAATAAGAACAAAAATAATGAAGAGGAGAAGAAAGAGGAAGAGGAGGAGGAGGAGGAGGAGGAGGAGGAGGAGGAGGAGGAGGAGGAGGAGGAGGAGGAAGAAGAAGAAAAAATTAAATGATCTTTCAGGTTTACTAAAACTGTAATTAAGCACTCGGTGGTTCACACCTATAACCCTAGCTACTCAGGAGGCTGAGATCTGAGGATCAAGTTTCAAAGCCAGCCCAGGCACAAAAGGACCTGCACTCTTATCTCCAATTAACTTCTAGAAAATGGGAAGTGGGGCTTGGCTAAAGGGTAGGGCAGTATCCTTGAGCTGAAGAACTCAGGCCCCGGGGTAGGACTGTAGCCTTGAGCTGGAAAGTTCAGGTACAGCACCCAGGCCAGTTCAAGCCCCATGACCCACCAAAAAAAAAAAAAAAAAAAACCAACTCTGCAATTAAAGACCTTTCTCATCAACCATATCATTTACTTCTGTTCACACTGTCTTCTGCTATGTGGAATTTAGGTGGCTTATAAGAATAACAAAATATAGCATGATATAACAAATCTAAAATAAAAAAGATGAAGTTAATCAATTAAATAAGTTGGTTTATGAAGCTTAATGTTCCCTAAATCATGATCAATGCAATGAATTTCCTCTCAAAATTTGGTTCCAGAAAGAATGGTTTCCTCCTAAGATACTAATGTCATTCCGATTCTTATGTAAGGAGAATTATTTAACTCATTGCATTTGCATTAGATCTTAATTCCAGAAGATATTTTCTCCTGTAAGTATTTTCCCCAATAGCAATTGCTACATTGTGCTTTTTATTTATTTAAATTGCTTCATTATTTATACTTTGGTCTGTATATATTATTTGAAGGAGTTACAGTAGTTTATGGTGGAGTTAGGATGGTCATATGCCAAATCAAACCTAGTTGGAGAATGAGCAACTTACATTAAAAATAAATATTGAAATCTCATCCTAATTATAGCCCGCTTAAAATTACTAATTGTTAATACGAAAGGCTTGAAATCAGTTTTTGAAGTCATCTCAATCTAAAATCTGCTTTCCTGATTTTCTACATTTGGCAGAATATTACAAATTAAAGCATACTCGAAGGAATTTGTAATTCCTTTGTGAGGCTGGCTTATTGTTGCATTTATCAGGCTTTACTCTGAAGTGGTGTACCATTGGTAACATGGTATACATTAGACCTGTCATAAATTGCATTGCTTATCAGCACTCTACTCTGCTTGTCAATATCTGTTTTATTCTGTCATCAAAATCAAGAATCTTCAGTAGAAGGTGTGGTTAGGTTAAAAAAAAACCCACTCATTTGAACCATGTCTTAATGTAGATAAGTCAGCAGGTAAAGGAAAAATATGTCTTTACACTCAGCTACATTCTCCATGTTTAATCCACACCTATATGGTTCAAAAGTAGAGACCCAAAAGCTTACCTTAATTCCCACACCAAAAGACATCTCCATCCTTATTCTGTAGACCCAGGGTTTTGGTTTTGTTTTCTCATTGTTTGTAGGGTTTGAACTTGCAGCCTAGGTGCTGTCCCTGAGCTCTTTTGCTCAAGGCCAGTGCTCTTGTTCTTTGAGACACAGCACCACTTCCGGTTTTCAAGTGATTAATTGGAAATAAAAGTCTCATGGACTTTTCTGTCCTGGCTGGCTTGGAACTGTGATCCTCAGATCTCAGCTTCCTGAGTAGCTAGGATGACCGATGTGAACCACCAGCCTCTGTTGCTTTTAGGTTTTTAAGCTAAAATTGCTTACCTATTCCACTACTGAAAAAAATAAACAATATCTACATTATTTTTCCCTTTAACTGAGTTTACATCTATTCCATTAAACAAGAACTGAACAAGAAGGCAAACTGGTGACTACATCTGCCAAAGAAGCTTGGCTAAATGATTCTGTCCACGGGGACCTTTAAAGTCCAAAATCAGTTCTGCCATTCTCGCCTCCAATGATGTCCTCATTCTAAAGGATAACTCTCCTGAGGTGGTTAATAACAGCACACCTAAATTTGCTGTTCCTGACAATTCAGTAGAACAACGATCTAGAAACTGCCATCAAGAGAGCAATAAGCCTCAGTTCTAAAAACTATTAAGGCAAGATCCAGAGTGTTTTATTTTTCTTTCCTTTTTAATATTGGAGATGATTCAATCCTCCCATGAAAAATATGGACGTTTAACTCCATGGTTTAACGTGATGCTAGCAAGTCTACTTTCCTGATCAACCCATGCATACCAACAACTAGTGTTTGCATAAACTTGGCATTTTTAATTTTCTAAAACAACCAGGTGTTTCTCTACTGTTTCCAAGAGTAAAGCATGATATAGGAATCTCAACTAGACTGAATTCGGAATTCCATTATTTGGAATTATTATAGAATATTTAGAATTACAGAATTGCTATTCTATAATTCTGAATCACAGACCATTCTGAATGCTTAACAAATCAGATTCTCTGGTAAAGGCTTCAAATATATTGCCTGTCCTGGGGCTCAAGCTCTGGGCCTACGGACTGTCCCTGAGCTCCTTGATACTCAAGGCTAGCACCCTACCACCTAAGCCACAGCACTTCCAGCTTTTTATTTTTTTGTTGTTAAATCAAAATGATTTTTATTGTAATTAATGGAGGGGTTACAGTTATATTCTCTAGATAGAATGAGTATTACTTTACACACATTGACACCCCTTCTCAAGTTTTTGTCCCCATTTCCCTCCTCCCAACCCCCAATCTTGTTTCCCCCCCTTTCCTTTCCTATTTCAAATAAACAAATAGAGGTATATACAATATACCAGATTACAAGGTAAGATCTTTTTCTGTGATTAGAGAGAAGAGTCTCACAGGCTTTCCAACCTGGGCTAGCTTCAAATAGCAATCCTCAGATCTCAGCCTTCTGAGCAGCTAGGATTACAGGCCATGACACTAGCAAAAGATTTTTCTACCATATACATGGTTTATCTTCAACTTTCATTCAGTATGAGAATTAAGGGAGAGTTGAGTTATAAAGAGCATCATTAGCTGAAAAGATGCTCCATTCATAGAAATGGTATACCAAAACTTCTCTGGGTAGAACACAGTTTGTTACAGATTTCTACCAGAGAAGACAGTGTGTGTGTGTGTGTGTGTGTGTGTGTGTGTGTGTGTGTGTGTGTGGGTGGGTGGGTGTGTGTGTGTGTGTATTTGAATCATATCACATTTACAGGTATAGTTTTTCTCACAAACAAGCTGAGAAATTTCTATGACAAATGTATAACTCTCTATAAAGGTGACAGAAAGTTATCTTGAGTTGACACAAAGCTGTTCAACACAATCTAACCCATATAAAGATATTGAACATTGACTCCAATTCTCCTTTTCCAAAACTCTTTTTGATACTTTCAGCCAAACAATTCACCCATTCAAAAAACTGTTTGTCTAATACTCATATGAGTACTGAGTTTAAAACTCCATTCAGTCTGAATACATTTTGCTCACTAGCTGAGAGTTAAGAAAGGAAATCTATTGTACTTGAATAATATGTGCTTGCTCCATTATTTAAGAATGCTCCATTCTTCTAAAATAGATAAGCAAAACAAATACTGTAAAATGGATGGAACTCAAGAACTGTAAAGCATAGATAATAATAGTAAGCTAATAGCTTAAGAGGGGAAAATCCATGGATGTATTACACAAAGATACACATTTTAATGTGTTAAATACAGATAACAAGTTAATAACCTAGAAGATGCATCAAAGATTCTGCATAAATGGAATGTATGGTGGAACAAATGAAAGTATTCCTCTTGACTAGAAGATTCAGAAAGACCAAATCTTATAGCAAAATCATGCCATTCTTGGCCCTTCAAATAATTATCTAAAATGCTTCAAACCTGGCCCCATAGTTCTGTATGAAAAATTATGCACATAAAACACCAAGCTAGCTGTCAAGCTAAAGTTATTGTTGGGTGTGTTTGTCATTGTAAGAGCACAAGATGTCTCCAGAGCACTTTCTATCTGACCCCTGGGACTTCTTTCTTAAACCACAAAATCAGTTTAGAAGGCAGATATATACAAAGGACAGGACCTCTGAACGTTGTATAATGCATGCAGCATTCAAGGTGGAAGGTTCTAGTCACCTCACTTTTCTCAGTGCATTAACCTACATCATCTTTTTCTCTTAGGTTCCCCACTATGCTTTAAATTGATTTAAGAAGCAGTATGGCTACAGAGTCTTAATTCTACCTGTATCTTTCTATTCAGTCCTCTATGGCAGTTATTTGGAGGCTCTCATTGGCTGTATCATTGTAATTTCCCACACATGTATGTGGGAAAATCTACTAGGTTAAACAGAGGATGGGTTTGGTTATGTTTGATTAGGAATTTGCAAAAGTATAATTATGATGTGATATTAAGATGTTCCTGTGCATTGTTTTGTAACAACTAAAGGCAGAACTAAAAACATGGTTGGAAACAAGAAAGCATGTCACAAATATCAGAGGCTTTCAACTTAGAACTTCCAAGATCAAACCCTGTTCCATCACCTCCTAATTTCATGGCTATAGGCAAATTACCTATATCTGTGCTTCAATATCCCCTTTTGTAGAACTGGATAATACAGTACCTACCTAGGGCTTTTGATAATTGAAGGAATTACAAAGACATAAATATCTGACACTAACCGGGTCATAGGAAATGCTTTCCTTTCTTTCTTTCTTCCTTGCTTGCTTGCTTTTGAAAATTAAAGAAGGGAAAATCAGAATAGGACCTAAGGAAACAGATGACAAGTGTTAGTACCAATATTATTCTCCATTGACAGGTAATGACTATCTTCACATGCTACTGCCAATGTAATGAGTGAAAATTCAGTCATGGGAAGCAGTAATAAAGACCCCAGCATATAATGCGAAGTTTTGTGGGTTCTTCTCAGTAAACGGGGCAAACTTTTAGGGAGACATGAGTATAGGACAAAGCATGACATCATCTGGGGAAGGCTCATTGGTAATAAATACAAAGGAGTTCAGAGATTTTTAGCAAATGGAAAGTTTTAGAGATCAAGGACAAGTTCTTCTTCTAAATAGAGTGACCACAGGCACACACACCCAAAAATACAAGTCAAAACGCACACAGGCACACATATGTGTTCATGAGTTTGCAGTGCCCTCTCATAAACATTGATACCCAGAATTGACTTTAGACTAGAATAGACACTAGCTCACTCTGGGTGTTAGTAACTGGCCTGTGCCATTAGCAGTTGTAACCATCTGTGGCCTTGTTTGCTTTGACCATTCTTTCCTGACATCAAAGAGAACCTAGCTGCCCTGAAGGAAGGAAGCTGGCCAGAGGGTCCCAACAGACACTGTAACTGCCTAATAGCAATAAAGCACATGTGTCTGCTGCAGACTCCTGTATTTCACACCTCTAGGGGTAAAGCTTACCTCACATAGCCCCAACTCACCAGCCTCACTCTCTCTAATAAGCTTCTAACTAACTGCCCCTAAAAGCCCATAAAATCCACCTGCTCAGATACAGGTCAATTCAACTAAATTAACTACAGCCAAATTCAACGTCTTCATAAATCAGTAACTTCAAAACACCAAAGGCAAAGGAAACTATTTTAAAGACCTTAAGGAAATGAGGAATATACTAAGTATAGTCTGTTAAGTATACAAAATGTAAATCTTCTCTGCATAGTTCTGCGTATCTTTGTTATCAGATGTAGTATTTGGAATATGAAACTCTTATTGCTTATGTTTTATTAGTCACTTTTTCTGTTTAGCCTATATGAATGTCCATATGCTACAGAACATAGTGGTCTGCCTCCTACATTTTACACAGACTAAGTTTTTAATATTGGCCCCTTACTAAGGCCCAACCAGTTCTAAGAAAGAACTGGTAATGGTACCACCAAACTCCATGCACTGAAATTTAAAATGAAAACCAAAATGCTAACAATGATGTTTAGGGCACCTAAGATGGTTCCAAAGAAAATGTATTTTTCCTCCAAATAATTTTATTTTCTTAGTTCTTGTCTTGTAACATTTGAATGATTTAGAAAGAAACTCAAAAGACCACTATTCAAAACAAAAAAAGCAATTGCAACACTATGATGTATAGAAAATAAATTGGAAGAATATATATATACATATGTGTCAATAGACGGTAGAGAGAAAAAGAAATAATGGAAGTCAAAACATACAATACCTCATAATCTCTTCAATTATTATTATATTATGAGCTCTTTTTCATATCCTTGCAATAGTCAAGATTAGGCATTAAGGCTGAGGTGGTTAAGTTTAGTGACAATTTTCATAGACCTTGGGTTCAATACCCAGTACTGAAAGAAAAAAGAAATGAATATGATTTAAATGAGTTTCTTAGGGTTGTCAAGTACTACAGACCATCATGTAACAATAGAAATGCATTGTCTCATGTACTAGAAATTAGGCAGCAGAAATCAAAGGGTCAGAAACCCCTAGATCCTTTAACATCCTGTCTTGTCCTTTCTGTGCTGCTGGCATTGCTAGGAATCTTGGACATTCATCTGCAGGTAGCTTAAAGATGTTCGCATTCATTCTACCTGGTATTCTTCCTGTGTGTCTCTCTTCTCTTCTGATCAGGGTATCTGTCAATCTAGCCTGTTCTTACTTAACTAGGTTACATCTACAAACACTTTCATTGCCAAATAAGAGCAAATTCTAAAATACTACAATTGAGAACTTGATGTGTTTTCTTGAAGAGGAAACCCACTCAAACTTGAACAGTTCTCTGTGAGGGATCCCAGTTACCTTTTGCTTTGATTTTGCTATTGTATTTCATCCTGCCAATAGCCTATGAAAATAATTGATAACGCTGCATTATTTCCAGATTCAATCCTTATAACAACTTCATTTCTACCAAGAAATGGAGTAGCCAATTAACAACCCAAGGATGCTCAGCTATACAAGGAAAAGCTACCAGGCCTTGTTGGGGCTCCACAATCCTTAAAATTCCACACTTACAGTGGAGCATGAGATACAGACAGTGCAAATTTCACCTAATCAAGGAGTCCAAGCAATAGATCACTGAGCAATTGAATATTCTGGTTGTTGTTTTTTTAATTCTTAAGTGTCTTAGACCATCTTAAATTTTACTTTCATTAATCCTTGTAGGGCCTCAATTTTATCCTCTACTCTAATAATAAAAATATCTAGTATCCAAATATTACTTTACATTTCAAAGGTATATCAAAACCTACCTTTTAATTCTTCTTAATAGAAAGATGTTATAATTTGGGTGTATGTGATTCAAATCTATAATCCTAGCTACCTGACTGACATCAAGATCGTAGTTTGAGGACAGACCTGACATATACATGAGACCCCTGATCAGTCACAATGGTGGTGTATGCCAATCACCCTAGCTAAATGGCAGCTAAAATAAGGAAGATAACAGTTCCAGACCAACCTGGGCAGGAAAGTCCATAAGAATGATTTCTATGAGGACAGGAATTTGGCCTAGTGATAGAGTGCTTGCCTAGCATGCAGGAAGACCCGGGTTCAATTCCTCCGTACCACATGCATAGAAAAAAAAGCCGAAGTGGTGCTGAGGCTCAAGTGGTAGAGCTCTAGCCTTGAGAAAGTCCAAGGACAGTGCTCAGGCCCTGAGCTAAAGCTCAGAACTGGCAAAAAAAAAAAAAAAAAAGGAATGAAGCTAGATGCACATCTGTCATACCAGCTACAATGGAAGTATAAAACAGGCAGATCATGCACTAGATACAGGCTCAGAGAAAAACCAAAACAAAAAATCAGCAATCTGAACATACCTGACACAAAAATGACTGAAGAGATGCAGCTCCCTGCCTAGAGGGCAGACCCTGAGTTTAAACTTCAACAAAACAAAATGAAGGAAGGGAAGGGAGGGGGAAGGGAAGGGGAAGAAGGGAGGGAAAGGGTGGGGAAGAGAGTAAAGGAAAGGAAAGGAGAGATGTAAGATCGTTCTGGAACAGAATATTACTGTTTTCCCCGAGAATAGTGGTGGTGTTTGGGGATTTTTGTTCATTTGGGGGTTTTGAGGGTTTGGGGGCAGTATAATAGTTCAGTTCAGAGCTATGTGTTTGCTTGTTTTATTTGCTTGAATTGTGTCTCATCTTTTTGCCTGAAAAACTGGACAGTAATCTTATTCACACTTCCTGCACACTTGGGATGAGAGGCACATGCTACCATGCCCAGTATTTTACTGACGATACAGGTTCTCACCAACATTTGCTGAGCTGTGCTCAACCTTTGACCCTCCCAATCTCAGCCTCCCCAAGATTACAGGCGTAAATCACAGGTCCTGCTTTCAATTTTTAGTGCATTTATTATTTAAAATCTCCTTAAATAGATAGCATATTTTGCTCCACAGTGATTGTAACTACTTGATGTTATTAAATTATCTATAGAGATAAATCAATCTTATTACATTTTTAGGTATTTAAATTATATTGATATGTTTTGCTCACTATGTACTGTATGCTTATTATTGCAATAACTTTTAAAATGATTTCTTTTAAACATTATTTCTTAGGGCTTTGTATGTGGGTCTTGGGGCTGGCTATGAACCTTGATCCTCAGATCTCAGCCTCCTGAGTAGCTAGGATTACAGGCGTGAAGCACCATGCCCGTCTTCTTAGGGCTTTTTAAGAACATGGTTGTGATATATTTTAACATAAAGTTCCCATCTGATATTTTACACTTTTCTATTCTAAATCCTGGAGGCAAATCTGTCTAATACTGTTAATTGGGACTGTGAGAAAGCAGCTCAACATTTTTTCCTCTCCCTCCTTCACTGCTTCTCCTTTCTCTGTTCTGGGGAAGTTTCAAAACTGTCCTCTTCTTCCCTTGGTATCTATCCATTGGCTGGAACTACCACAACAAATTACCACAGATTAGGGGGCTGCGAAAAAGGAGAATGATTTTCTCACAGTTCTGCGAGCTGGAAGTTCAAGATCAAGGTGTTGGCAAAGTGGCCTTTCCTGTGGGCTTTATATTGGGTTGGGTTGTAAATAGTTACTTTATATCTTTATGTTCCCAAGACTTCCTTTTGTGTGTCTCTGTCCCAATCCCTTTTTAGAAGTACCCCAAGCATTTGAAAGGTCACCTTACCTTCACTGTCTCTCTAAGGCTCTGTCTTCAAGAACATCTAAAATAACCCAGGGTTAGGACTTTGATATATGATCAGGATAAGGGGACACAATTCAGCCCATGATGCACAGATTTATCCTCATCTATTTTCTATATCACGCATCCTATTACGTATTTTAATTCAATCACATTATATCACAGCTTGTGACTAATGTAAATCTTCACTGCAGTGCTCTAAGCCTGCCTTTTTCTTAGCCTGCCTGTTTTGTATTGTGTTATTTTGCTGTATTTCTGCTGCATTCCTGTGTGCTACAGTCATTCATCATCGCTGAATATTTTTATAGAGATTAGGCTTTCTTTCCTATCTTCCCCAGTGAATATCATCATTCAATCTTATCTCTTTGTGATTCTTGGTATTTTTTCCCCACCCTTCCAGTTGTAAATGCCGGGTCTTGCAAATGTGTCCATCTTGATACTCAGATAATTTTATAATTAGATCTGGTGTTCCTTAGCTCCATTTTCTGTTGATGTTTTCAAAGGTTCTTTTCCCTTTGTGACATTTATTGATTTTCTTTTATGATTTGTTATTTAGATATGCTTAGGCCATTGAGGACATCATGCAATGTTAATCCTATTATCATTTTCCTGAATGTCCCTGTCTCAGGAAATATTCAAACCAAAAGAGTTTCTTTTCTGCTGTAGACATCAGGACTCTCAAGATCCTATCCAAAATAATCATCAAAGCATGAGAAGAGAAAAGAAAGATAATTCAATTACTAATACCTACTTCAGCAAGAAACCTTATTTCACAAACTCATTAAGCTCTCAATCATAAAAACCGAGTGAAATGATCAACCTCATTTTACATATGAGTACACGGAGGCTCAAAGAAAGCTGTGATGTCCTGAAGTTCCCATTTGTACCAAATCATAAAGCTCATAGTCAGAATGAACTGGCATATTCCAAAATCCATGCTTTGTCTGTGAGTCGGCATAAACTTTCATCTCTGCTTAAATCCATTTTTACCTACATTAGGCTTCACTATGAAAACTTGGAATAATAAGAATAGAAGCCAGAAGCACAACAGCAGCCCTTCATCAACAGTTTAAAAAAGTGGAGATCAGGCATTCAAGGGAAACTCACTATAATGTAGCACTTGTGATAAGGAGTAAATCACCCGAAATGTGAAAGTCTGGTCAGCATGCATATATTAAGTACTTACTGGATTCTAGACACCATGCCATTTGCTTAGAATACACAGAATACATAGATGTTCAGCTGTGACTGAGAAAGTGACAGTTTAGGGATCAAGGGGGATGGGGATATTGCCAAACTGCAAACATATTTGGGGATGTTTTCCACTTCCCAGAGAACCTGCCTCAGCCATCATCTCTCCTAATCAGGAGAGAGCTTTAGGTACCTCTTTACCACCATGCTCCCTCCCAATACCCCCAAGCCCTGGGAACATGATGGCAGACACTCAGATACAGGTCCTTTCAATCCCAAAACTGTAAAGGGCAAGACAGAAGTAGGACAGTGAGATCCCTCCGCCAAAAATGCATAATCACAACTATGAAACTCAAACCAAGTAGAAATCTGTTTTTCACAGAGTAAGCTGAGATGCAAAAATAAGAAGTGTCCTAGATACTCAAGAGGCTAGGATCTGGAAGACTGAGATTAAAGATCAATCCTCAACACTGTTTCCAAAATAAGTGGCAAAAGGCTGGGCTGAAGGCAAGGCTCAAGTACTAGAGTACCAGCTTTAGTAAGCAAGAAGCCTAGTACTACCAAAATAAATAGCAGTAAAAGGAACGTCTTAGTTCAAATATCTTCTTCTTCCCCCTTTGAATTATTTCTTAGGCTAAATTATGAGGCATAAGATTTTTGGTACAAATGTCCCTTTTATTTCTGATGTATAGTCCAACTGCTTTCTAAACACCAATGGGGTGTCGCAAAGTTGCAAATGAAGACATTTCACCATGATTTCATGAGAAATGAATTGTTATTTCTACATAGTTTCAGTGATATTAGGGTTTGAATTGATAACCTCACATATTCCGGGTTGCTTCTACCACAACAGCCACATCCTAGCCCTTTTAGCTTTAGTTATCTTTCAGATAAAGACTTGGTTATTTACCCTTAAGCTGTCCTAGATTGTGTTCCTCTAAATTATGCCTCCCGAGAAGCTGAGATAACAGATGTACCCCACTAGGCCCAGCTTTGAGATGAGGATCTTACTTTTTGACTAAGCTTGTTTGAGCTGCTGTTCTCAGTTCTGCTTCCCAAGTAGCTGAGATTACACACATGAGCTGCCATACCTGGCAATATCATTTCTTTAAATGTTTACTTACTTAGTAGATACAGGGTTTCTAACATTTCTATTTTACTTCCATTGCTAAATGATGAGATTAATATTTCCACAGTTGTTTGTTTACTAACTGGGATTCTTCATGAGAAAATTCTCTGTACATAAGTTTTGTCCAATTATCTCTCTGGAGAATTTCTATGAGTTTGAATGCCTTTAAGGAAGTCATTAACCCTTTCCTGTGTTTTTCCTCAATCTCTTCATACTGGAGTGAGCTTTCCAAGGTCCTGAAAAGCAAGTCTTGAAGATACTGCTCTGGCCTCTGGCCTCTGGCCTCTGGCCTGATGGAGGAAGTTGGAACCCTGAGGAAGCTGAATGTGGCTCAAGAATTAAGACAGTGTGATTATTTTAAAGATCTCCTTTAACTGAAGTAGCTTCTCTAGTTATTGACTGGATAACTGGGATTCTTTTTTTTTCTTTTTTATTGTAATTAATAGAAGGTTTGCAGTTATATTCACCAGATAGAGATAACTGGGATTCTTAATAAGGAAATTCTCTATATAAGTTTTATCTACTTATCTATGAAAATGAAATACATGTAATATCCCCCCCAATAAAAACCCACAGAAATGCTGCCCTCCTCCTTTCCCTATTATTTCAGTCATTCTGTCTGCTGGACCACATGTCTTTTCTTTATTTTATTTTTTTTATTTCTTGGTCATGGGGCCCAAACTCAGGGCCCTGAGCTTTTGTTCTCAAGCCACAACTCCACTTCCAGTTTTGTGGTGGTTAACTGGAAATCAAGGTCTCACAGCCTTTCCTGGCTGAGCTAGCTTCTTCCCTGGGAAGAAACAAAATCCAGTTCACCTTCATATCTCCAGGGTTCCAGCAAAGAAACCAGCGTTCCAGCCTATACACTCTTTGTCTTCATTGGTCAAATCATTTTCTCCCACTCTGCATAAGAGTAGAATAGGCTCTTACTCACTCTATATGCCAGGGACATGTAATATTGCAGAATATTAGGAATAAGAACTTAACAAATGCTGGTTGCGGTTTGCCTACTGGGTGGTGCCTTCTATTCTAGCCTTTGCGGCCACATTTTATCATTTGTTGCTAGGCCTTTCCTGGTCTCTTCTGACCATTCTGAGTCACTGTGCTGCCTCCAATGCTTCTTCACACCAGAACTCCTGAATAAATGGAAGACACTCTCCCACTGTGGAGAGAGTAAAGCTTTAGACCACACACAGGCCAGTCTATCTATGAATGAGGTCCTTTTCACATGTAGTACATCACCTTTTGGAAACTAAAACTTGTCCCATGAAGCCTCCTTCTTTCAGCCCACCTCATAGAAAACATGTCCTTCTTTTATGATTATCATTATTAGCCTCCTCAAGAAACAATCTACTCCTCAGAAACCTTCCACTCATCTTTGGACATACATATTCAGACGCCAGTCCTCATGAGCACAAAGCTTATAGGAAATCCCACTCCTTAGGCAACACTGAGAACAGAATTCTCCTTTACAAGGAAAGTTCTCAGAGAAAAGGGACATGGTTTCTTTTGAACCAGAGTCCTAATGCTTTGAAATGCTTTTAGATGCAAAACTGGACATAAATTATTGATTCATATCATTGCTTTCATGTGAAATGCTGACTAAAACTAAGATGTTTATTGTTAACTGGGATTGTATGATGGATGGATAGATGATGCTAAGACAGGGAAAGTCATACAAATTGTCTTGCATGGAATTTTCATGATGCTGGAATTCCTATCTCCCTAATGGCATACTGAGCAATGAGCAGTGTTTTCCCATCCTTGCAGAGTGGTTTTTGAGTAATTCCCAAATCTTTAGAAATAAGAGGCAACATTACATTCCATAGCAAAGATATGGAACCAACCCAGATGCCTCTCAGTAGATGACTGAATCAAGAAGATGTGGCACTTATATACAATGGAATTCTATGCTGCCATCAGAAAGAATGACTTAGGAAAAACCATATTAAGTGAAGTAAGCCAGACCCAAAGGAAGATAGGCTCAATGGTTTCCCTCATTTGAAATAATTAGTACACATCTAGGTCTCTCTTAGCAGAGCTCAAACCTAGGTACATAAGGTCATATAGGATGAGACTAAATGAAAGGATCTCTAGAATATGGAAACAAGAGCTTTATCCTGTGTAACTGTTGTTCTTAATGTACTATGTTGTTTCTCTTCTCTTTTGTTGCCCTTTGGTTACTCTCATATTGTTACTGTACCTGACCTTGTTACCTGGCATATTATATATACATTTATTTGTTTATTTGAAATAGGAAAGGGAAGGGGAGGAAACAAGATGTTGGGAGGGGTGAAGGAGGAAAATGGGGACAAAAACATGAGAAGAGGTATCAATGTGTGAGAAGTAATGCACCTACTACCTGGCGAATGTAACTGTAACCCCTCTATACATTACCCCAACAATAAAAAATATAAAAATTAATATAACAATAAATTAAAAAAGAAAGAAGAGGAAAGGTACATTGTGCAGAGTCAGACAGGAAAGCACCAGGGTGGGTTAGGCTGAGGGAAAAGATAGACCATGCTTAAGGACCTTCATTGGGATTCTATGGAAAGCAACAGGTTAAGAGATGATCAATAGGTTTAGACCAGCAGGTTTAACTCATGTTGGCAGGTGACGTTGCATAATCTCTAGCTATCTAATATCTCACCCTAGAGTGACTAGAGGAGGACACAATAGTAGCCTGGAAGAACCCATGGAAGGAAGTGGTGAGAGTTATGGCCTCTGGATTAATGAATTTGTATATAAAATGAGTGCTGAAGGTCATTATTTTTTCAAGAAATTAATTAATCCTGTAAGGAGTAGCAAGGACCTGATGTCAAAGCATGAAACATCCCATGATGAATGTGTTTCCCATCGGCTTAATAACAATCTTCCAAGACTCACCTCAGCTCAGATCTTACCTATACTTACAAATCTCAAGACTCAAGCAAACACCCAAGAAAATAACCAAGACTGGCTTACACATGAGTACCAGCCCATAACTAAGCATTAGTTATTCTAGTAGAACTCTATTACAATGTGAAGCCTAGAGTATAGATGAGGTTACTTTCTCTTCTAAAGTCACTTCTTGTTAATTTTTTCTAATTATTTGCAAAAACAAATATACACAGACAATTCAATAGATTGTCACTGAATCAGCTCAAATGAAGAAGACATATGTCTCAGCTAACTCTCAGTACATACTAATTATAGCTATAATTTATGTCTGTCATTCTCACAAAGTTCAAATATCAATTTTAACTTAAGAATGGTAGCTGGGCCAAATATCTGGAAAAAAGTGTTTTATAATGATGTAAGAGAAAGATATGTTAAGATAAGTCTTTTATGATACAACTTCCTGCTTTAAAAGAAGCTGGTCATTTCTTCAACAATTTATAAAGCTGAATGTATACTTTGCACATTTGCAATTCATCTTTGTCACTGCTGATTTTTGAAACACTCTGTAAAAGTTGAATAATATATTCATTGTATTTCCAAAACCCAACTTCCCTTCCATTTTCATTTTATGTCAAGACTTCTCATTGTCCATGGAAATGTGTTTGTAAAAGAGTTTATAGTCTACCAAGTGCCTTCATACTCATTTCCTTAATCTTCAGCAACTCTTAAATGTGGAAGAAAGCATATATACTACTAGTCGAATTGCAAAATAATCAATGTGTTTATGCTTTCTTTCATTCATTGATTCTGTTAACATGTTCGTGAAGCTGTTACATAGCAGGCACTATTCTAGGCACAGAGCATGCCTAGGAAAAGGAACAAAGATAACTACTCTGGAAAATCTCTGGCAGGAAGGGATAGGACAGGAAAATCCAACAGCAAGTGAGGACACCAGCATTAAAACCACTGGTTGTCTGGTTACAAGTTAGCACCTCTTTTTCAGAATAACACTCCGTCTCCCTATCATAAGTTTACACAATGTGAAAGTTAACTATGAATTATGCTAACTTGATTTCTTCAAATCATCTCTCTTTGAGTTTCCAAAAGGTCTCAGATTTTTTTTCCTACTCTCTGAAGTGATTCAGTTGTCAACTGTCAAAACACCATTTAATAACCAGCCTGTTTAGAGCAATATTGTAGATAATTAGGGAAGGCCTCCCTCTGCGTGCATGCGCACGTTTGCACGCATGCACACACACACACACACACACACACACACACACACAAGAGAACAAAAAGTCAACATGAGTGGAAAGCAGGGATTACAAGAGGGAAGAGGTGGGGAGGAGGAGGGATAAAGGGAAGCTGGATTTCACCACTGCGTGCTATAAACACTTATTGAAATACACTAAACTCCATTAATATGTATAATAAATGTTAAGCAAAGCAAACAGAGGCTGGGGGTGTAGCTCAGTGCTATAGAACTTGACTAATATATGCAAGGCCCTGGGTTCAATCCTAATAGTGCAAGAAATAGGGAGAGAGGAAAAGAGAGGAGAAGTAAGGTGGAAAGGAAGGGAAGGATAGAAAAAAGAGAGACAAGGAAGGGGGGAAAGGAGGGATGGAGGGAATGAGAAAAGAGATATTCAACCTGGAACATACATACAAATTAATATCCTATGAGCATGTGCACATTTAATTATTATTAGCCAGTGTCTGCCTGCACAGGTATCTGTGAGAGCATTATGAAGAAGTTTCCTCCACTTGTTTTCAAGCTAAGTGTACATACTAGTACTTGTTCCATGTATCATTAGTAATTCATGACTCACTGTGAAAGTGCAGGGACAGCACTACTACAGACCTAATACAATGAATATCTTATTAGAAAGAAATTAACAAATGAATTGTTACCGATCAATAGGTGTTGAAGAGAAAATTACAATGATAGTAAAGCCTAAATAATTTATACACAGTATTGATTTTCTCATTACATTAATTATTCTTTATAGCACACATAAGGAACTTGGAGAATAAAACCTTCAAAGCAAAGAAATTTATTTGCACTGGTATTTTAGGCTCAAGTCTGAAAAAGACAAAAGACAAGAACTGATCGTGAGAGCTCACAACTATTTCTATCTATACTATATACATATATAGTATATATTATAATCGGTAATAAACTGGATACTTCCAATGTGCCTAAATTCTTGCATATTGACAGAATTTTTCATGCACAAGTACTTATAATATTTATCAATGGGAGATAGAAATGTCTATCAAAAATATCAGAAATCAAGATGTGCATTATTCCACCACTTTCATCAGATATGGATGGAACAAAAAGGAATCAGATAAACACATATAGGAAAGTAAAATCTCTTCTAAAACCCATCCCAGATTTTTTAAGTGAACTGGACTTAAATCCAACATGACGCAGGAACTTAGACATAATAGTTTAGAGAACCAGCAGAAGTCAATTTCAGAGGTGATTTTATCATAGCAAGTAACTCTTTGCCCACACTCAACTAGCTTGAAGATTATTCTCATACTGACAGACTCTTGCTGATGCTACCATGTAATAAAATGGCATACCAGAGGAAAGCAAGAGGTTATCTGTATGTAAAGAAGGGCTAAAAACCGGGGACCTGATTTGTGAGATTCTTCGTAAATGCCATTGTTCCATTAAAAAGAAATTTAACACATACGCACCAGTACCAATAGTCATATATACAGATAGCTAATTAGATAGTTTCGTTGTCTATAAATACATGAGCTGTCTGGCATTTTGCTTATGACATTTAACTTCCAGAAGAAAAGCAGTGAGTTTATGACTCCAAGGGTAAATTTTGTCAGGTATCAATTTATTTAAATGTTTTAAAATCTAATATTAGGGAAACTTACAATATTTTTCCCAGAAACATGCAATGTATATACACTCTAAAGAACATTTTTTCTCTCAAAGTAAACACAGAAGTAGTATTTCAATGGTCCCTTGAACATAGAATAAAATACATTAAAACAATTTCAAATGTGACACCATTTTTCCCTCATGTTTTACTTTCATAGACTTACAGCTCATAAATGTTACTCTGCAGAATCTTAATGCTCCTGGAAGAAAATCTAAGCAACAGAACGCATCTTATCTCATAAATATGTTTTTGCAAATGGCAGCCAGTTTTATACACTACTTGTCATGCTTTAACTAATATTGTTATATAACTCTAAATTTATAAAACACCTCACATGGATATTATATAAATGTGTTGACTACCATGTATCCTAATACATATCTAACTGCTCAAATCCATCACAATTATCAGCAGATTCTGCTGTACTATGGTGACAAATATTCAGATTTCATTATGACTTTTATTGCTCAGTGTGAAGTCATTTATCTGCTGGGATTGTTCCTTTGGTTAGGTTGTTCTTTTTGTTAAAGTCACTGTTCTCTGGGTGAAGGCTGTGCTCATACAGAGGGCATGGAATACAGGTACTCAAATAAGAGTTCTTTGTCTCAGTTTTGGAACAGAGCTAGGGCATCCATAAAATGAATTAGAAGAAACGTCAATCTAGAGTAAGGCATTGTCTGTGCAAGACATTCTCCAGCCTCATCATTCTCATCCCTGCAACTCCAAACTCATCTCCATCTCTCCCTACTTTGCTGGGTGCCATGAGATGTACAGACTAATTCTCATCCAATTACCAGGTAGATTTGCTCCCTGGAAGACAGGAAGAAAGCTGGACAAATCACACCTGAGGTTGATCAAGATATATCCTGCTAGCTGGGTACAATGGTTCACCCCTGTAATCCCAGCTACTCAGGAGGCTGAGATCTGAGGATCGCAGTTCAAAGTCTGTCCACGCACTAAAGACCATAAGACCCTTATCTCCAATTAACCACTAGAAAACCAGAAGTAGTGCTGTGGCTCAAAGGATAGGGTGGTAGCTTTGAGCTGAAGAGCTCAGGGACAGCACCTAGGCTCAGAGACCAAGCTCCAGGACTGACCAAAACAAAAAAGATACATCCTCCTCACCTTTCACTTCCCTGAGCCGCCCACCCTTCTGTCTCTGTCTCAGTTCCACAGCTCCAGGAGAGGATACTTTCACCAGAGAGAAATTTCTTCCTAGGTTCCCCATACCAAAACTGTAGGTCCTGATAAAGCCCTATTGATATAATGCTATAATGCCATTCTCTCCCCTTTTAGCTTCAGACCCAGTGGAGTTGTTTCCCTTCCCTACTAGTTTCTAAGTACCTCTATGCTCAGGGTAAATTGTCCCCTTAAACCCTCAGTGGGTACCAGGACTGAAACTCATGCATTCATTGATGCAATGAAACAGTAACATGATGCAGGAAAGGGTATCTGTAAACAAATACATATCTGTAGTATTTAATCATCCTAGCTGTCTATACTGGATAGCCTCAATGTAATTACTTCCCAAACGTGCACTAATGATACTAACCATTGCATCCAAGATAAATGATTATCTTGTACATTTAATGTGACCCTCTGTCTGATTCTTTCAGAATTCTATCTTCACCTTGACTGTTTTTGTCCTTCCTCTCATCTTCCTCTGTAATATCCTCTGAATTTTTAGTACACGTTATCATTCTATCCTCTCTTCTTTCCCATATCTCCTTGTTCTTTATTATGGAGACATTACCTTTAAATCTACATACATACACGATAAAATGATATAACAGTTTACAACCATGCCTCTGTTAGGGCTATGTTCTCACTTTAGAATTAAAACCTATACAACTCTACAGGTTTCTAGTTGGAGTCCACAAAACCCAAAACATACAGGTTAATATACACTAATATTTACACAACACAAATTCTGAATTCTTTGGAAAAATTAATAATAATTAAATTTTTTTATTTAATAAAATTAAAAATAATAATAATTTGAAAAATGTAATAGATAACTACCAAAAACAAAGGGCTGTGGCATTTTAAACCCTCTTACATTACTGAGGATATCAGAAGGCAGAGGCCATTGACAGTACACGGTATTAAATGCAAGATTCAGAAAACAAATGGCAGTATTTACCAACCAACTACAAATATTTATATGCCCACAGGCAACTAATTCAATTTCACTGCAGGACAGTTTCATGTGTTTCATGTATGAATTTAATTGCATACATTTAAACCTTTTATTGCTATTTCATTAATTTCCCATAAAAAATGAAATGATATGCTAAGGGAGAAAATGTAAGTTCCTATTCAACATCATTCATTAAGTGCTCAGGAAAATCCTCAGCATCCCAACAATTCAGTTATTTTTTCCTTTTATGGCTTTTCTTCTGCCTCATATACAAAATTCCAGAATCAAAAAGGATACTGCAGTTGGTATGGCATTTTATCTTTACACTAAACAGCAGGTATGTCTAAGGCACTGAGACAATAATAAAATAGCTAAGTCATCTGATTTCCTCCCTATTTTGAAGAGTACCACATAGACTGTCAATGCTCACCATAAGGCAAAGAGAGAAATTGAACAACAGAGCAGTTAAATGACTTCACCCACAGTCACTTAACAGTCAAAGCTTGAACCAGGACTTTAATCCATGTAGTTTAATTTAAGTAACATTCTATGCTCCCTAAACATAACTCTAATTGCATTCGCCACTTGGACAGAATCATTTTAAGGTGCTAGAAATTTGACTTTGGTTTCCTCCAGTTTTCCTTGAAGATGCTTGCCTAATTCATCCTCTCTTATGTTTGTCCCTCAATATCATAATCGACAAACACCAACAACCCAACTCGACCATCTGAATTTGATTGGTTGCAATCCAGAATTTCTCAGCCTCCCATCATGCCTCAAAGTTCTCATCCCTTCCAATCTAAGCTTTTCTAACGCAAAACTAAGTGATGACATTAAGTTTTCCTAGTGGCAAACACATCTGTTTGTACCCAAATGGCTTTCTGACTTGTGGCATACACTCTATTTGACGAAACCTCCTAAATGATTCCAATAAGTCCTGCCTTAAATATTTACTTTTACTTCTCCTGTAAAGAATCAAGACATTTGGCATGTTGCTAATTATGGAAATCAGCTGCTAACAATTACATTTTGTACCTGAAATAAAGATACGATAATATTTGATAATTCCATCTTTTAAAGGCACAATCTAGTTACAATATTCTAAAAACTAATGTCTACTTAGCATCACTTATTGACTAATTTCTGTACTGGGTACTTCACATTTTTCTGAGCAACTTTATTTGCTAGAGAAAGATAAAACCAAAAACACTAAGTCAACAAATGTGGAATCCATTTCCCAACATATAATTTGGGAAGTTATTTACTGGTCAATTAAAATGGACAGAACTTATACATGATCTCTATAACATAACAAATTCAAAGCCAAGATAATAGTAGAGCTGTGAGTGGTAGAGCACTAGTCTTGAGCAAAAGAAGCTCAGGATAGCACTCAGGCCCTGAATTCAAGACCCAGAACTAGCTCAAAAAAAAAACCCCATAATTGTTTACTACAAAATATTAATGAACGTTCTCTAATTGTTTTCACATTAAACCTGTTTCTTGCCATAATAATTTATTTTGTGACTCTTAAAATCACATTAGGATTTTCCAGTCTCAATTAAACTGCTTAATTCATTATCAAGCATAAATAACTTTCAAATGCCATAAGCTTCTGATTGTCTTTAGTCAAAATGAGATGATAATAATTAGCTTTAGGGAATAACAATAAGAGTCTAAGATTAAACAAAACCACATTGTTGTGCCTAAATTTTCCTAGCTTCTAATTATTACAGGAATGTTTGTATTTCCTTGTAATCAACTCAACCAAAAGTCCCCAGGTGACTAGGCAAAGGAAATCATCTATTACCATGTAACATTCTGTGTATATTCTTACCACTCCAAAAACCCAATGAATTTACCTTATTCTGACCTACAACAAATATTTGTGGTTTGAAGCAGAAATGATGCTGTAAGAGACCTTGTAATGAACAAATAAATGGTTAAGGCATACAGAAAAAATGATCTTCTCTCTCATTTTATACTGTATATAAACCTTATGGTAAAAAAAAATTAACCTTCTTGGCAGTTCAACATTTCTAATTAGTAGAGACATCAAACAGATTATACTTTAGAAAGCAGTGCAGGCCATAATATTCTAGAATCTTTGAAAGAGAGCTCTGCAGAT
The DNA here is from genome assembly GCF_031878675.1 of Megascapheus bottae. Lineage (NCBI taxonomy): Eukaryota > Metazoa > Chordata > Mammalia > Rodentia > Geomyidae > Megascapheus > Megascapheus bottae. The sequence continues at coordinate 11,389,902 of NC_143519.1, forward strand.
GCTTTATTTTTTTTACCCTGCTGTGTAAAGGAAAAGCAATAATGAGATGATGTTTCAAAGTGGTTCTGGTTTTTATGGCAAGTTGTGTTATATTTCCTCGTCCTATCTTTTTGTTCCTATTATTTAGAAGCAGATGATCTAATACACAGGGCCTGTGTATTGCTTTGGACCTGAATGTATAAAATAGTCAATACCATCAGGCTATGTTGTGCTAAAGTGTTGCTGGTAGAAACATTTACAAATGCTAGAGAGATAATTCATTTATCATCTTGTTTTATTTTTTTTCTATTTTATGTATAGGCTAAGAAAGGATTGCAGAGAAACACCCTCAACTCCGCTTAGATTAGATCTAAAGATCCTGAACGGCCATCCAGACTAAACCTTTCCCCAGAAAGGAATTCCTCTGTTAATACCACTAGTAATCAACCACTCCTAAAGTTTTCACTTGCTAGACAGCATAGCACTTCATGAAAGACTTCACACACGTTTCCGACAGTTATAAATTTTACAAAGTTCTTACTCTGAAATCTCATCGCTTCTTTTCCTATTTCAACCACCTTTAGAGTGGTACAGAACAAGTCTCCCTCACCTTGTATCTCTTCTTTCCTTGGGGATTTAAGGACAATTTCCTTTGCCTTCTTCTTATGCTTTTTTATCATTTACGCATTAAATATGAACAATTCCATCCATTAATTCTCACAGGAACATGGCTTCCAGATGCTGCAGACAATCTGAGTTCCCTTTTGGCTTAACGGTTTCCCTCTGCACAGCTCAAAGAACAGATTTGAAGATTCATTTATGTCTCATTTGTTTTCACTTATTCTTGACATGATTGGATATTTTCTACAATCCTTTGGTCTACCCAGGACCTGTGTTAATGGTGGTAGTTATTTGTTTCTGATAACTAGCCATAATCATTTATGCATACATGTATAAATGCATACTATTCATGGAATGGCTCTGTGATACAAAGTAGGTCAGAGAACCTTATCTCCCTGGCCACGATGACTGGCTCAGAAAACTAACCATAAGGTCCTAGGTGAAATTAATCAGTCATACTCTAAGACTTCAAACGTAATCTCTAGAAAGCCTTCTCAACTCTCTCCTGGTGGAGTTATTAGACAGGAAAGCCATTTTTCTATCTCAGTGAATATGCTAACTTGATAGAATGAGATTAACATACAAATCAATGTGGGGAGTCTCATTTTTAGTAGCTTCTTTTGATTGTTTTGCGTCAAATCAGAGCTTGAACTCAGGACCCAGGTGCTGTCCCTTAGTATTTTTGCTCAAGACTGGCACTCTTAGGCCACTATTTAAGCCATACTTCTACTCCTGGCTTTTTGCTGGCCAGTTGGAGATAAGAATCTTTCATACATTTCTTCCAGGTTGATTTCTAGTTAGGATCCTTAGATCTCACCCTCCTGAGTAGCTAGAAGGAAGCCACTAGCTCCTAGCTAGTTTGGGAAACTTTAGAATGAAACTGTTTCATCTTCCTTGGTCATAAAATGCCATGCTTCTACCTGTACTCAGCGATCCAGAAGAGGGCTCTACTGTCCTCACGTAGAAACAGTGAAAAAAAACACAGCATAAAATTATAAGAAAGACTAACCTGCCAAGGCAATAATGGGAGAAGAGACTAGGCAAAAGAACAGAAAGAATTTATCAGCAATGTGATAAAGTGATTCAGAAGTGCCATCTTTCTGTTGGCTTCCTATCTATCCTATTTTACCCAGTTTCTGCCATCAGAACACACCTTGTACTGGATATAATCTGCCAAGCAGATTCTTTCCCTTTCTAGGCCAGTGTTGTCCATAGCATGCTCAATCTACCACACTTCTCTCGATTGGCTGCTGCTGCTGCTTCTCCTCCTCCTCATTCTTCTTCCTTCCATCTTTACCATTCCAAAATGTGTACCCAATCCCATTATGCACCCTTCTCACCTCTGCTTGCCATTCTGCCACCTGGAACAAGGTCGAAATGCCCAAATGAAGTGTTCATAATTTTAAACTTATTGCTTAAATTTGGAATGGGATTCTCTGTACAAGTAATTACCAAAGGGCATCTCTCTTAAGTCATGGACACTCATTTATGCTGACCTGCTCTAAGGAACTGACCATGCATATTCCTGAAAAGGAATATCCTGACTGGGAAAAATAATAGAATTAACTGCTAATATCACAACTAGCATATGCATGTATACTAAATATTAGGTTCTGTGTTCCAGGCAAATCTTGGTAGTACATAATTGTAATCCCACATAATTGAGAAGTAGAGACAGGAGGGTCTTAGTCTGAGATTGGTCCAGGCAAAAACTCAAGACCTAATCTGAAAAATAAAAAAAAAACTAAAATTGAAAGGACTGGGAATGTGGCTCAAATGGTAGAGTACCTTCCTACCTAGCTTGTGCTCCGAGTTCAGTCCTCTGTACTCCCACAGAAAAGGACTATTTATTGGTATGTTATATTAGGCCTATATAGTACAATAATGCTTTGTATACATTAGATTATCCATTCTCATAAGAAAAAAAATTTGTGAGAAACATCCTATTTAAAATTTACTATATAAAACTAAAGAATCTGAGGCTCAGAAAGAAGCTACTCATAGCTACATAGCTGATAAGCATAAATACAAAAATCCATATTTTTCTGACTCTGAAGTCCTTGCTGTTACCCATTTTGTGATCTACAAGGTCACTGATCTTTGAGAGAAACGAGGAGGTGTTGCCAAGTGGAGACCAAAAGCAGAAAAAATAGGGAAATAGCATCAACAGATTCTACTTCCCAATTTTGCTTAGTCAGCCCAATTTTAAGTTGAACCTTGTTCCCATTATGTGGCAATAGATTATCTGCCACTTTACATTGTGGAAATGTACCCTCCATTATCCAGACTAATCTGGTTGACCACAGAATGCTGTACACAGACATTACAGTGACAGACAACTAATTCAATCTTCTCCGTGAGGAAGATGCTAGGGTCAACATCTCTGCAACTCCCCCCCCATAACTTTTGGTGCATGGCATTTCACATAAATCACAACTGGTCCTTCCTATAGGATCTAGGAAGAAAAGTAATTGGGAGTTACTGGGGAAGCATTCTGGGAAGAGAAAAGAAAATAGATACAAAAATTGTTGTTTAGAGAAAGGGGGGAGGGAGGGATGAAGGGAGGGAGGGGGGAGAGAGAAAGAGGGAGGGAGGGAGGGAGAGAGAGAGGAGAGAGAGAGGGAGGAGAGAGAGAGAATCAATATAAGGTGATTGGTTGGTTAACTGGTAACTTGTGGTACCAAGAGAAATAAATATTCATAGTCCATCACTAAATATTCATAGTCCATCACTAAATTATATGTGCAGTAGAGAACATTTCCTGAAATAGCCAAGGTGGAATTTTCATATGTAATGGAGTAGAGAGGTGTTAGGGAATTGCTATAAAAGTGATACTTTATTGTTTAGGGCTATATGGAAGGCCTATAACAGCAGCATCATTCTATCACTCATCAAAACTCCAATTATTTTCAGATCCACATCCTCTTCCAATTCCCCTAAAAATCTTCACCTATTCTCTAAAACATTAGCAAAATAGAAAGTTATCAAGATGTTTCTATGGGATAATAAAAGTCTCCAGTTTTAGTACAATGAAAACTAGAAGGCCAACCAGAAGAATTTTTATGGGGGGAGGGTGTCAACCAGAAATATGTAACATGTAAATTAAAAAAGAACACGCCATAGAATGAAGTTCACAGTCTCTTTGCAGTAACAGTGCTTGGAAGTTTGGAAGTCATACTTAACTGAACATTATGTTAAGTTAAAATATAGTGGTGAGACCTAAAGTAATATACTACTAAAATATTAAAATATAAAAGATCCTTTAAAATATTAAGGAGAGACCCTAATGTGTTCATTCCATGCCCAAACGTGTTTTTAATTGTAACCAATTTTCACTAACAAGAAAAGGAGCTGGGAGAGGAGTAAACATTTGAAAAACTGCCAGAGGTATAAAAAAAAATCCTATAATGAAACTTTGCTCGTTCTTGGAGAAATGAAGTAGAATTAGATGCTTCAGTGGTGGTAAATGCCAGAATTGGGGTAGTTCTCAGCAAATGAAGCATCTCAATACTGTCAAATGCAAAACCTATCTGATATTTGCATATTAAGCTGAGTGCTTAAGTTCCTATTTCCTTACACCAAATTGTTTGAAATCTTGGAGATAAAAACTTCCATAAACCAGTGTTCCAAGCTTTTTAATATTTGAGTCCCTTGTGCTTGCCTGTCCGATTAATCTTCAGATTGCAATGAGCAAAAAGACCATTCAACCGCAATCTCAAACCCACGACTCTCTCCAAGGCTGCTAATATTGTAAGCAGTCTCATTGGCTATTAAGATGGTAAGCTTTCATCACCTTTGCCTGCCTTTTCCCGTCCTGAAGGGGGTGAGCAGTTTCATCCTGTTCTCAAGAGAACTTAGTTCTAGGATCTTTTTGTATGCACTCAGCACACTGTCAGGCACAGGACAGGCATTTAACATGCACTTTTGGAAGAAGTTTTGATGGAAAGGCCTAAGAGGAGAGTGGAAATCTTACTGAGGACATGATCCCAGACCCTGAGCACTGTTCAACAAAGGCCACCTCCAACATTCCGGGTATCAAGGCAGACCAGGAGTCGACACGTGTGCGCTCAAAGCGGCACACCGAGAGGATTGTTTTTAAACAGGCAAGCAGCCATCACAGAGCCACTGAGGAAAGGATTACATCCGTTTCTAGCTTTCACCTTGCTTGGAAAACTTCTCCTCCATCTCTCCACTCCCAGCCCTCCCTGCCCTGTGTGGGGTTTGGGGTTTCCATCATAGGACTGAGGCACTAGATTGGACCTCTGGTTTCACCCAGATGCACCCAGGCCCCTGGTTATCTCCGCGGGTTTTGTGGATGGTCCCCTCTCCAGAGAGACCACAAGGTACCAGGCACCAGTCAGGATGGATCCCCAAGGTGGAAGGGAAGCCACGGGTCGTGAGCCTCAGCCCGGGGCGAGTTCAAGACCCCCTGTCATATCCAGGGCTTTCTGATCTGGGGCAGAGCAGTGGGCTGGTAAAGGCTGGAAAGGAGGGGGGGCGTGGATGGAGGGTGGAATGGGGGGGAAGTAGCCTGGAGGCCCGGAAGGGGGCCGGGACAGGGGAACCGTACCTGGTGTGGCTGTGGTTGCGAGGACAGTCCTTCTTCTCCATGATGGCCGGCACGCAGTTGGTGAGCTCGGTCCAGTCGGCATGCAGTCCGCAGCTCCAGCCGGTGGAGAAGCGGGAGAAGAGCCAGGTCTCCTTCTTGCCGGGCCGGTGGCAGGTGCACTTCTTCTGGCCGGCCTTGCAGGCGCAGGGCTGCTCCAGCCGAATGTTCTTCACCAGGTGCCGCCCGAACGTGGTGCCCCCCGTCTTCTGGATGTGCAGGAACACGATCACGTCGCGCCCCTTGATGTTGAAATCCACGAAGCGAGTCAGGTCCTTCAGGGTGAAGTTAAAGCGCGGCAGGAAGCGGGGCAGGGAGCCGTTCTCGGGGTTCTCCTCCTCGGGGTCCGGCTCCTCTTCCTCCTCCTCCTCCTCCTCCGGCTCCTCTTCCTCCTCTTCTTCTTCCTCCTCCTCCTCCTCTTCCTCCTCGGGGTCTCCGGGCTCCTTGTCTTCGTCCTCCGGCTCGGCGACCCCGCGGGGGTCCTCGGGGGGCCCTCGGGGCGGCGGGGGCAGCTGGGGCCGCCGCTCCCAGTCCTCGGGGGGCGCCTGTGCGCGGCGGGCGGGACTCGGGGCGGCGGGCGGCCGGGCGTCCCCGGCGCGGGGCTGCTCCCCGAAGTTGGTGCAGGAGCTGGTGCAGGAGGGGGACACGTACTGGTACATGATGACCACGAAGAGGAGAGTGAGCACGGGCGTCAGCAGCCACTTGTTGAACCTTTCGTCCATGGTCCCCGCTCTCAGGCCAGCAGGTGAAGCGGCGGCGGCGGCGGCGCGGACCCGCGGAGGTGGCGGCGACGGCTGGGAAGTTTCGGGGACTCCGGGGCGCGGCTCGGAGCCCGCCGCTCCTCCATGCCCCTGACGCCCAGGCGTGCGGCTGGCTGGAGGCCCCGCGGTGCTCCGAGGCTGGCAACGCCGGGGCCTGTGAACCGAGCCGAGCCCGGAAGGCGGGCGCCGGAGCGCGCGACTGCGGCTGCGGCGCGGGGCGCCCTGCGCTCCCCGGAGGCGCCGGGCTCACGGCACCGATCCCGGCAGAGGCGCCGCGCCCTCAGGCGACGCAGAGCATCCCGAGTCTGGCTGGCTGGCGCTCAGAGCCGGGGCAGCGGGAATCGGGGTCTGGACCTGCCCGGGGCAGCCCGGCAGCCGGGCAGCTGCAACCGTGAGCGCAGGGGCTGCATGAGGTTCTCCAGGGCGCTAGCCAAGGGCGAAGACTCGGATCGGGGGCGCCCGGCAGCCCCCGCCGGCCGTGGGCACGGCGCCTCGCACGCTCGTCCAGCGCCTTTGCCTGTGGATCTCCGCGCGGGTGGACGGCGCTCGCCGCCAAGTTTGCGGAGCCGGGGGGGGGGGGGGGGAGCCTCTGCAGCTGCGGGCGAGGCGCTGCCTCCCTCCGGGGCCCGCGGGCGGGCGAGGCGCACGGCCAGCCGGCAGCTCGGGGTCCGTCCGCCCCGGCGCAAGCGCGCGCACTGGCGCACACAGGCTGGCACCGCCGCCAGCCGCCAGCCGGTGTGACAGGAGCCAAGCTACCCGCCGCAGAAACCTGCCCTAGGTACGGAGCATGCGCGCCGGAGCCTCCCTGGCCCGGGAGGAGTTTCCAGGGGAGGAGTCCGGGATCCGCTTCTGGGGCTCCGAAGAGGCAGCAGAGGGAGATCCCTTGTGCCTGGAGCGAGGCGCGATCTGTCCAGAGCAGCCAAGCTAGAGGGGGAAGAAGATGCCCCAACTGCTGAAGGGGGTGGGGGGAGTTGCTGGCCAGGCTCCATCTCTTGAAGTCAGCAGCTTTTTTCCTGCAGGAGTGTGATCACAGACCTGGCTGGCCATCTTTGCAGGACTCACACACACACCTTCAATGTCTGGAAGACAACGAGGGACAGGGATAGCTAGCCAGGGGGCTTTTCCTTTCCACCCAAGACATTCTGAGTGCTGCTCAGTTTTCACTCCCGTCTGTACCTTCCCTACAAACTTACTGTGTCCCAAATCTACAACTTCATTCAAGCAGCCTCCAGGAAGTAAATGGCTACTGTGGGACCACTTCGTTCCTTGTATTCCCAGCCCAGGACCATGCAGGACTGGAAAGAGTTTAGGGATCATCCCCTAAAGATGCGCTCTTTCCCGCCCAAGACTGAAAGAGAATAAATATTTGTCTCTCTAGGTGAAACATAAGAAATACATAATAACATATGCTTCACAAGTTAAGACCTTTTTATGTGTGCAGATGTAGCACCTTTATTTCGATTTTGTGTATATCCCAGCATCAAATCTTTGCTTAAAAACAATGTCTGGAGCCGGGCTCCGTAGCTCACGCCTGTGATCCTAGCTGCTCAGGAGGCTGAGATCTGAGGATCAAGGTTCAAAGCCAGCCCGGGCACAAAAGAGCCTGAGATTCTTATCTCCAATTAACCTCTAGAAAATAGGAAGTAGGGCTGTGGCCCAAAGGTAGGGTGGTAGCCTTGAGCTGAAGAGCTCAGGGGCAGCACCCTGGCTGAGTTCAAGCCCCAAGATATCCCCTCCCAAAAAAAAAAACATGTCTGGGTTCTTAGTGCGGAGTAGATACACCATGGAACGGTGGTAGCTATCCCTGCCATGGTCCCTAGGCCTAATTTCTAAGCAGAAAGTGGCTGTATGTGGGAGATGGGGACATTGCGGTGCGATTCCGGGATCCAGGCTAAGGTGTCTGTCCTGGCTGTACCAGCCAGCATCCACTACAGCTGTCGCTAATGGCACACCCCAGCTTCTTAGCCGCCCTCACTCCCGCCTGGCCTTCATCAGAGTCACTTCTTCGCTAAGACATTGTGCTGGTCTCCGCCATTTGCTATGACCCATTTTGTAGCCGTCAGTTAAATTGAAGGGTTTTTGTTGTTGTTGTTGTTTTCAGGGATGCTGATGCTTACCCTTGGAGGTTGTTTTTTATTGCTATAAAACAGGTGCAATTCTTCTCAACAAAGCTGTCCTCTTCTGCATCCTTTTCTGCTTCTCCTTCTATAAATAACCACAGGCTATGCCCTTCCTGCTCTAGGAGCCTACATTCATAAGGAAGATGTTAAGTAATATGAATCAGATTCTCTTTTTTCTATTTTGGGGTTTTTTGGGGGGGCGGGGTGTGTGTGTGTGTGTGTGTGTGTGTGTGTGTGTGTGTGTGTGTGTGTGTGTGTTCTCTCTCCAGTATTAGGGACTGAACTCGGCCTTGCTTTTTCGCTTGGCTTTTCTACTCAAGGCTAGTGCTCTACTACTGCTCTAATTCCTGAAATTGTTTCTTATTTCACTTTATTTCCATTTAAGTTTAAAATCCTGTTAATGACATTGCACTACACACCAAAGTAAGACACAGTACTAGAACAAGAACCTCAGTGCAACTTATATGTGCCTTTGTCTAAGTAAAAAATCATTATTCCTATCCCTATTGTTTTCGGTGAAAAGTGTCTTACTTTGTGGAAAATTGCTTGTTATAGATCACATGGACAAAGGGAGGGAGCCTTCTTATCTACCTGCAGAGATACAGGTCATAATTTGCATAGCTGGAAACATTTTCCATTATTTCATTCCATAAAATCCTATCTTAGGGATGAAGAAAATGACCTGAGGAAAGTTTGGGGGAATGTAACATCAGGATTATAAACTACTGACATCTTTGAAATACAGTCAAGTCACCACTGGAGAAACTCAATGAACATCAGCCTCAGAACTCATCACTTCCTGTCTTCCCTATTGGGAACTTGTGAGTCAGGAGACAGGAAGACACATTAGATTATTTTTCTCTCCCTCTGGCTTCACAGGCAATGTGGAACTCCACATCTTGAAGTGTTTGGGCACCTCGTCTAGAAATGTTCTGATAAACAGAAGTCAATAATGATTTTAAAATGATCTATCATTATCAAAAGAAGTCATTCAGAAGACTAGCAAAAGAAATTATTATAACAAATATTACAACTATGTTGTACATGTTAGCTGGGGACCATAATCCTAGCTCTTCAGGAGACCGAGATCTGAGAATCTGTTTGTATCCAGCCCAAGCAGAAGTCCTGAGATGCTTATTTCCAAGTAGCCAGCAAAGATTGGGAAGTGGAGGTGTGGCTCAAATGGTAGAGCCCCAGCTTTGAGTGACAACGCTAAAAGAGGGTACTCAGGCTCTGAGTTTAAGCTTCAGTACCAGCACGCGTGTGCAGCCATGCACGCGAGTGCACACACAAACACACACACATCCAGAGAGAGAGAGAGAGACAGAGACAGAGAGAGAGACAGAGAGAGGGAAGGAGAGAAAGGCTATGTTCTCGTCCATAAGTAAGGTAAGTGCACTTTCAATGTCTTTCAAAAAATATTATACCAAGAAATAAGGCTTTGCTTTTAGTACAATAGTTAACAATGTACCACTGTTTCCTTGAAGTAATCACAAGGAAAACAATTTGTAGTTTCAAGGCAATTACACAGCTAATTCAAGCATGTACCCAGGTATTCATTTTTAATGATGGGTAGCTTTGATTGGATAAACGCAAGTCTGTCCCAGGTGTGGTCTTCCTATTCCAGTTGTGGAACTCAGTAAGCAACCTAATCAAAGCTCTTAAATCATGTCATAAACAAACTTCCTTATCTACCAGGGCAGACCTCACATTCAGGCAAAACTAAATAGAAACTTTCTAAAATTGAATGCTCTCCAGGTAAAAAGGAAAAACATGTTTGTATTCAGCCGACTCTACGATGACACCAGCTGGCAATTGTTTCTGGCTAACAGATTGCAGCTACTACGATTCCTGCACAAATTATTAAAATAATAAAAATAATGTTTTCAGAGAGTTTTCTTTCCACTTCCTTTGCCAGTCTAGCAAAGAGCTTAACACTATCTGCGAGGCAATTTGTTCACCTAATTTTATGCCTTAATAAGCTTTACTACTATTATTTTCCTGCCTGTTCCTCTCTGTCTTGTTTTTAGTGCTTTCCCAGCCTGTTCTTCACAAATATTCTCAAACCTGTTAACAACATTACACTCCCCCAGGATTCAAACTTTTGATTAGAACAGTCCCCATTTAATCAAGTTCAACTGGGAGATAAAATTGCATCTCAACTTCTCCATTTTCCCTTTGGTGCCAGAAGCTGCCTTTGAGAATGTTGAGGAAACCCTAGAGAGAGATGAGCAAGTCAAAGACACAAAAAATAGTTTTGGACCCCTCCCCCCCACATTTACATATAGGAATAGATGGATTTGAATGCCCTTCAGTGCGGATGAAAAACAAAATAGATTATGGCAGTCACTGGCTGTGTGAATCTGTCAAGAATTGAAAAGTGTTCTTCTACAGTGAAATGATTTCTTTCTCATTTTTGTAAACAAGTTCCTGCCCCCTCTCTCTCTCAAAAAAAGGGGGAGCTCTAAGGTAAGCAGTTTTCAAATGACAATGAAGTGGTAGCTTTTTCTTTCTGTAGGACATTAAAAAGCAAAGTGTGTGTGGTTAGAGTAAAGTGTGGAGATAAACTATACTAAACGTATTTGAGTTCACTGCATGATTGTGACTTTGAGGCTACTCTGACCCTACATACCGCTTTTCATAAAGTGCTACTCACATGAACATCTCATTTTCTTTTAGTTTCATTGTAGAACCCCTTTCAGTTGCCATAAGTTGCACCCTATCTGTAAGGAGTGGAAATTATGCTATCTGTCTATCTGTGTGCATAATATAGTCATTAACTCAGTATAATGGAAGAAGATACAGTAATCTCACAGGCTATATGCATTTATTTCTTCAACAAGAACTTCTTGAATACTTAACATGCACTGATGACTACTTTGAGTGTTTTAGATGCATCATTAAACAAAACCAATACAGATCCTGCCCTCACAGGTCTTACATTCCAACCGAGGAAAAAAATAAATAACATGTCTATTACTTTGGATAATGCCTTTTATAATCTCAAATTAAGATAGTAGAAAAAGAGCCTTCTTGCATATGTAATCTTAAACTTTAATGTGATGCTCTGATTGTAAGGACATTAACAAAATAGTGCACATTTCTACATGCAAATGCTCAGACTTGACTACAATAAACAACATAGGAAATCCTCAAATACTATGCCTCTTAAATATCTCAAGTTTGGACATAGGAGAGGTCATAAATCATTCCTTTTAAGAAGAAACATAAGAATAGAGGTATTACTGGATACCAGAATTTAAATGAGTGGTAGGTAGCATAAGAACAGATCTCACTTAAAATAGATATATGGTAAGCTAAGGAGATCAAGAACCTTAATTTAAGGAGGGATTATATATTATGACCAGTTACAGATTTTGAAGGGAAGAAAATGAATTATAATGTTCTCACAAATGGACTAAGCTTCTTTTTAAATGCTAGGACATCAAATATCTCCACAAATATATCTTCAATCTTAAATTCTTACTATAAATTACTGAGTGGAGTGCAATGCCTGAAAGTTGGGTAGAGTTGAGGCAATACTATTATTGAACTACTAAATAAATGCCAGTAGTGTTTCATGAAGTATAGACCAAACCCACCTCAACCCCACCCCCACACATGATAAATCCTCCTCTCATGTGTGGACACCTTCCCCCAGGGAGGCTCTACTCATCCCCTTCTCTTCCTGTCAAAATAATCCACTAGAGAAGATTAAAAAATCACGAGTCAGAACACATTCACTGGACTTTCTATAGACACCAGCTCTTGAAAGGCAAAGCCATATTTCAAATTTTAAAACACTATCCATTTTTAAGTCTAATTTTGTATTTTAAATCATAGGCCATAACAATATTAGTGGATTTGAACCAAAATAGTCCAGAGGTGATAGACAGAAATGATGATATCCAGGATAGATGGTGGAAGCCTAATTAGTGGATTTGTTGAAAGAGTGGACAAAGGAGGATGAACAGAGGGGATGAGGGTTCCCAAGAGTGGGGCCTAATGGTAGAGTGCTTGCCTAGCAAGCATGAAGCCCTGGGTTCGATTCCTGGTTACCACATATTCAGAAAAAGCCAAAAATGGTGCTGTGGCTCAAGTACTAGCCTTGGAAAAGTTCAAGGACAGTGCTCAGGCCCTGAGTTCAAGCCCTAGGACTGGAAAAAAATGCAGAAGAAAGAAGGGGAGGAGTGGGGGGGGAAAGGAGAGGAGGAAGAGGAGGAGGAAGAGAAGGAGGAGTAGGAGGAGGAGGGAAAGATGACGTTGAGGTTTGGATTTTGAGCTCCTGAAAGATCAACAGTTGTTCCATTTGCTGGAGAGAATGAGAAGAAAAAGAGAAGGACGTGTTGGGGTGGGGGCTTTGGTGGGTAGGTAGGGAGAATAAATTCCAAGTTCTGGTCTAGGTACGTTAGAGTTAAAGAACTAATGACGTAACCAATGGAGATATTAAGTAAATAGCTGGAGCTCGGATCTAGAGGTCAGAGATGAATTCTGGGCCGAGGACGAAACTGTAATAAATCTGCTATGAGAGGTAACATGTAGCCATGAGTGCCCTGTAAATATTTGTTGACAGAATCTGTGAAAGACTAAGTAAGTAATACCCTTGTCTGTGGCTGCAGTGAAACTTCAAACAAAAGGAGTAATATCAGCGGGGGCGGGGGCTCACAGGGGTAATCCTAGCTACTCAGGAGGCTGAGAGCTAAGGATCAGAGTTCAATGCCAGCCTTGGCATTGAAGAGTTCATGAGACTCTTCTCTCCAATTAACCACTAGAGATCTAGCCTTGAACAAAAGAGCTCAGCAACAGTGCCCAGGCCCTGAGTCCAAGCCCCACGATCAACAATAACAACAACAAAAATAAAGAGTAAGAGAAAAAAGATTGCGGTCTCAGAGTCCAAGCTTAGAATACTTACAATACTTACAAGGATGCTAAAGTCATTAATATGGGAAGCAAACAGACTGGATTAGGTACAAAAATCAGTGTAGATAATTACTAGTCATGTTGGCAAGTTAAAACATTTGCATTTTTCAAATGGGTTTGGGCTTCAAAACATTCACATTTCATAAAGCAAGCTTTAAAATTACACTGTAATTTTTCTGCAGCAAGATAGATAGCCAGAGTTTAATTATTTGCTTTGGAAAGAAAAGTCTAGGTAGAATCACATTTTGTAAAGTCTATTTTCTCTTTCCTAATGTTTTATGTGGTAAGTCAGGACTCAGTATTATTCTTTCCTACATCAGCGATGACTTTTATTCTGTCTCTCTATATATGTAAAATCCAAATCTAAATATATGTTCACACACACACACACACACATATATATATATATATATATATATATATATATATATATATATATCCAAGGCCTCCTGCTCATACTTGGCATTTTATGCTCAAGGCTGGCACTCTAATATTTGAGCAACTGCTCCACTTCTAGCTTTTTGTGAGTTAATTGTAGATAAGTATCTAATGGACTTTTCTTCCCAGGCTGTCTTCAAACCTGGATCCTCAGATCTCAGCCTCCTGAGTAGCTAGGGTTATATGGGTGAGTCACCAGCACCTGGCATATTTTTCTATTAAAAGAAATTAAATATCTAAAACATACTTTCAGTAATGGCTCTGGACTCCATTAGGATGACATTTTCAACAGTAAAACAAGATAGCTGTCTCAAAGCCCCCAAGTCTTTAATTCTTATCCTGTTGACACACGTACCACCATTTCTTTGTACTTAGTGGGCACCTGGACAAATGTTCTCAGAGTATGTTAAGAAAAAATATATTCTCTTTTTTTCCTTTTTTTTTGTACCAGTCCTGGGGCCTGAATGTAGGGCCTGAGCACGATCCCTGGGGTTTTTTACACAAGGCTAGAAGTCTACTGCTTGACACACAGCTCTACTTCTGGCTTTATTGGTAGTTCACTGGAGATAAGAATCATGGACTTTCCTGCTCAGGTTGGCTTGAAACCTCAATCCTCAGATCTCAGCCTCCTGAGTAATCGAGGATTAGAGGTATAAGCCACCAGCCCCAGGTGATTCTCCTTTTAAATTGCCAGAGCGGGCTATTGTAAGTTCCCTTGCTAATTTGGATATCTAGCTTCAAACAGTTCTCATTTACATGTCACTGACTCTCTTGATAAACCATTCTCCATGTTCCTGCCACAGATAACAGGCCTCTTAGTTTGACCTTTCCCTAACATTTAATCCAATGTTGATACTGAAATATCTGATGAATTATACCCACAAAAGCAAAATTCTATTACACATATATGAATATCTGTATTCATTTATCAAAAAAGACTGGTCACCTTGCTATGGAAGCATATTAGCTATCTGACAAAATTATTCACTGCTCCCTTATAATGGTTATTATGTAGAATATGACTATTTTCAAGACTTTTATAATTAGTTCGTTTTTCTCCCCTAAGGAAGCAGGCATTTGCAATATCCCTATAGCATTTTCTTAAAGTTTTGAGATCTGCTCACTATTATTTAAGTTTTCCACATTAATAAGGAAATATATTTTAAGTGGAGAAAGATCAGCAGTTTAATCCAGCTCCAAACCTGCCCACCCAAACCCAAGCCAACCCCCTACACACTGTCTCAGTAAATGCAGGTCCATTGCCGTTCAATTAATTAAAATAGGAATTTGTTTTGAAAATCATGCTGTGAGACTCATGGGTTTTTTTAGCCAATTAATTCCTAACTGTACTCTAGACACTGAAATTGAATGTACTTTTCTGTTTTTTCTTCACAAAAAGTCATTTCAGAACAATTGCTATTTCATTTTCTTCCCTCCACGGACTGTAGATGTCCACTGATCATTCTTTCCTGTGAATTGCTTTTAAGCATTTCATGCTAATTCTTCTCAACTATTGTTCTCTAAATGTTATTATTGTAATTTTATAAGTCAATGATACATCATGAAAGTGTCTAACTTTAAGCTACTGTCCTGATGTAGCAAATGTAAAAACATCTTATTACTCTGAAAAAAAAGAAAGGAAATTGAAACATCTGTCTTTTGGGGTCTTTGTTGGAAGAGGTTCTCTTTGCTAAATGCACACAAAGGCAGAGTAGGAGAACATAATCACACACTTCACAATGATTATTTACCCACTCTGAGCAAGTGACCCCTCTCTACTATCTATCTACATTTTACCCCCAGCCCTCTCTTCTGCACTACTGCCTAAATACCCCAGCTTCCACCCTCCATACCTACCAACACACACACACTTCCTATGCAGGGCAGCTTTCCATTAGGAAAACTTCATTTTCTTTAGCTAATGATTCAGTCTTTTCTTCCACATTCAGTTAAAACAACTCCACTTTTATAGAGAGACTTGGGCATTCCATCAACCCTCTATTCAATTCCAGGTAAACTTCATTATCCCCTCTACAGTTGCAACTGACTACATTTCTGTAGCTCTATTGCCATTAGTCTGCATTTAAATTCTCCTTACAAGGGAAATTGTGGGCTCTTTGTGGCACTCTCAATTACTGACATCTGTATTGATCCAGTGGAGAGAGGGAGAGTTCCCAGATGACTTCCAAGGACCTTTATTCTAGTATAATCCCATCTTGTGGAGAATAGCAGAAGCCATAACATATCATATGGAATAGTGTGCGAGAGATGATCCTATTTAGATTTGAAAGTTTTCTCCAGCTGGTCTCAGAGGAAGAAGTTAGGAAAACACACTTCTGCTGACCCTGAAGGAAAAGCAGTGCTCATGCTGTAATCTGCCTGAGAGTACCACATAGCCAGGGACTGTGGGGAGTACCTGACCATCACCCAAACCTGAATAGAATGCTGTTCCTCGAGATAGTTTCCCCAAATTTTCCCCACAGTGCTTCCAGTCAGAAAATCACCAACTGACACCTTGCTTTGAATAAAGAATCTAGCCCAGGTACACTCAGACCTATGCTCCACAGAGTTGTAAATTAATAAATTCTTAAGGAATTACTTTGTAGTATTTTGTTACATTACAATTGAAAACTGTACACTAGTCTAGTCCTTGGCACATCAGAAAATATTAGCTGGTTAGCTGAGAGTTGGATAGTTTGAGTTAGTGAATGTGTATGTCAGGAAGGAAGGAAAGAAAGAAGGAAGGAAGGAAGGAAGGAAGGAAGGAAGGAAGGAAGGAAGGAAGGAAGGAAGGAAGGAAAGGAGGCGAAGGAAGGGGAGAGAAAATTGGAGAGGAGAGGAGGTGTGCTATTTAGGAAAGGAGGTTGTACTGTGGCCTGTTCAAGTGCAAATGAATTTTCAGAGAACAGCGAGTGTTCTCTTGGAACGACTGATGGCCCTTTCTAGACGAAAGACTGTGTTAGACACATTAGGTCTGCTTAAATTAGTTTCTTTGTTTTCTGATCAGGTTTCCTAACTTTAATCCCATTCCTCATCCCTAATCTTTCCTTGCCCCTTCTATAGTCCCTACCCCAACTCCAACTTATCTAGAGATAAAGAAAACCACAACCATAACAACTGTCTGCTAGTAGCTGCCCTAGATGCTGCCAGGTAGGCCATGGTGTTTTTCTGTTGAATGTAAACAATTTCACATTCTCACAACATCAGGTATAGACTTCCGATGATTACAAATGCAGCAAAAACAAGACCATTCCAGAAACATATCTGCACAAAGAGCAAAACAAAGACACTATGCACCATAAAATGACCACAGATTTCTCCTCAGAAAATATCTAAATGAACAACCACTTATTTTCTACTGGCATCTCTAGGTTTGTTCCTAAATAAAAAGCACTTACATATCTATTCACCTATTAGCCCTGCATTCTTAAAGACTCCAATCCAGACCTCTGCTTCTTTGAATCCTCACCAAAATAATGTAACGCCAGTCCGAATCTTAAAACCTCTTCCTAACTTTCTCATATTAAAGACATTCATGTTTCCCAACGGTATGTTTCCCAATTGGATACCATGCCATGGATGTTTAATGATTGTTGGGATGATAGCGGAATCTAAGAGTTTATACAGAATGAATGAGTACCTTCTCCAAAGAGAACCTCTGAGATGCATGTAAACACAAAAGTTCTCAAGAGCCAGTTTTCTCAGCCTAATCACAGCGGTGGCTTGGGATCAAGTCAGAATTGCAATTGATCTGTATAAAATTCCATCCCTTGCTAATTCCTGGTACCTGACTTCCAAATATGTTCTAACCCCAAAAACCCAATGACAAAGATCTCGCTTGGGCTCTCTGCCTTGGTCCCAGTTTCTTTTGTGTCAAAAAGGGGAAAAATACTGCAAGTAAACATCAAAATACCTAAAGTATGCAGGTTTGGATCAAAGCCAAGAGTTTCTTTAAAAAGAAACTCGCATTGTACCTTAGGTTTGCAAAGAATAAAGGTTTATAGAATCAGACCGGAAAAAAACATGAATAGGAGAGGTAGGTGGGCTGGGCTCATTTTTTACTTACAATTAAAGGTCTGTGACAGGTAAGCATTCAGGGAAAAAAGCTGGTAGGGGTCTGGTGGCACCAGCGAGCCTTTGTGTGTAGATATTCTAAATCAGAGATTCTCACTTCTGGAGGGCCTGGGGAACTCTAGAAAGTTCCTAACATATGAGCCCACTGAGCCTGATCTAGGTATCTGAATTTCTAAATGCTATGAATTTAATATCAAGCCAACACTGAGGACCACTGTTCTACACACAAAGAAGTCAGCCTCTCCCCCACGTGGTCCACTTGTGGCTGGCCTTTCTTCACTATAAAATGTCCAGGTTCCCCCCCCCAGGCAGGTGTTGGGCACCACATTGACTATTCAAAGAATCAATGTGATGCCTCTCTTTGTGGCTGAATGTGTTTGAGTAACCACAAGGGGAATCTAAGAGCTCACCTGGAAGAGGTGCTCTTGACTCTTGGAAGATGCTATATGGATTGTTTTCATGGCCCCCATATTTGAATCAAATGGAGAAAGCTACAGCCTGAATACTTGCTGTTCCTCCTGGATCATAGGCAGAACCCATGACTTCCTCTTCCTTGGGTTGGGATTAGTGCTTAATTCAATGCAGACACTCCACAGAGTGATTTTAAATATGTCTTTCTCATTTTTCTTACACCCTTTGACTAGGACAATGAAAGCTGGGTTATGTAGAGTTGCCAGAGGTGATTTAAACTTCGGGAACATTTACACTTAAGGTAGAATCTTCAAAGTACAATCCTAGCTTTTTGTTTTCCTCTTCTTAATCTAAATTCCCCATCACCAAAAACCTCCTTGTAACTCTAGCATGAACCTATTGCCCAAGTATGTGCCTCCCCGGCTTCCTCTCTTCAGCCCAAACCTGTCGCCAGCTAAACCTGCAGGCATCCAAAACCCCTCTTAACATCTCTATGGGGTGGTTTTACTAATAAGTCCAACTCCATTTGATCCATGATCAGATTCATGATCTTTCCCTAATACGCACCCTATATGAATGGCAAAACCTTATAATGCCAAAAGTCTAACAGTCATTCAAGGGAAGTTCTTTCTTACCATATTGTCTCTAATCTATTTGCAAGCCTGATATAGCTTTACCTTCTAAATACATCTCAGAATTTAGCATGACAAGAAAAAATACTAGATCTGCCACTCTGACTCCTATGTCACACACCTCATCTCCTTGCTTCCTTGTCTTTCAATTTATTCTGTACCTTGAAGTCCAAGTATTTTGTTCATATATCTGATCACATCAATACTATTTACAATGTCAGTGATTTTTTTCACTGCTTTTGAAATCATGACTGGTGTCCTCCACATGACCTTCAAGGCCCTATGCCTATGCTTTCCTAGTTCTCTGTAGTATTTAGTCACACTGGTCTCTAGAATGCATATTGCATCCTGCCTTTTGCCTTCGAACATACACTATTTCTCTCCTAGAGCATGACAGCTCCCTTCTAGCTTAATAATTAGTTTCTTCTCATCCTCCACATGTCACCTCAAGACTTACTTTCTCAGAGTTTTAATTGATCAGTTTTACCACCAAGTTTAAGCCCTTTTGTAGAGCACCTCCTCTTCTACATACAATAATGTTTTAGCTATCTGTAATTATACACTTTCATGTTATCTTGTGCGTCTTCCTTACAACATTTGTTCTGAAGTATGGTGATGATGTTTTTGTTGATCACTGTATCCTTGTGTGCTCGTACAGATACTAGACATAGAGAGGACATTCAAAAAATGCTTGCTGAATCAATAAATCCAGACTTTCAGAATATGCTTCTGATCTTCTGAAACAACCTGTATTCTGTCTTGATGTACATATATTAAGAAAAATGACATTTCTTTCATTTCTTTTCTTTTTTTAGCAGTATGGATTTGTGTGTTCAACCTTCTGCTTGCTAGATAACGGTTCTACCACTTAAGCCACACCTTCAGCCTTTTTTCCTTCATTATTTTTCAGGTACATTGTCATGTTTTGTCACGGGGGCTGTCCCCATGAATACCCAATTCTCTGCAGAGTCGAGGTAATGGGATGTATCATCATTCTTTTTTGTTTCCTTGACAAAAGATACGTCAAGTGACTCAAGTGGTAGAGCAATGGTCTTGAGTAACAAAATCAGAGAGAGAGAGAGAGAGAGAGAGAGAGAGAGAGAGAGAGAGAGAGAGAGAGAGAGAGAGAGAATATCTCCAGTTGTATTTGGACAAAGGTAATTTTTAAAAACTTTCTTTCTTGTGTTTTAAGAGTACCTACTTAATGTGCTTAAAAGTTCCCTTTTCCAGCTTCAAGTGTTCCTAATGTCTTGTGTATTATCCTAGATTCCCACATTCACTCAGAAGTGACTGTACAGATATTACTTGAGAACCAGAGATCAATTCATTATTGTATTTATAATAACCACTAGAAGGTAACAAGAAAAATGACTATTTCAGCAAAGATCTGTAAAGACATCTACTCAATGTTCTTTCAATTAGCAAAAAAAAGGAATTGTGTTTGTCTAACATCACCTACTACATGGTTATTTCATAAATACCCCTTTGCTGTGTTCTAAGACAAAGCACGAGTCTCCTCTTCATGCTGGCTCAGTTTGACTTCCTCCCTCAAGGACTTGGGGCTTTCCTATTCCTATACCATTCTTCCCAGGACTGGCAAAAAAAAAAAGAACAAAGAAAAAGGACCATGGGTGATGAACATTCCACATGGCCTAGGGTCAAACTATGGCATGCTTGGCTTTATTCCATATAAATACTCCAGCAGGCTTCACTTCTGAGGTATTTTTGCCCTCAATATTTGAATTAAAAATTATACTCCAAAGTGATTTTGTTTATGTTGGCAATTTAAATTTCTGACATTACTCTCTACCACTTTGTTCTCCATACAGCCATGTTTTATATGTGTGTGTATGTGCATTTGTATATGAATCAATAATCATTTAATATATATTCAGTGTTATAAAATGTGGCTGTAGAGGGATATAATACATTACATACCTGTATATAGTATATATATAGCATATATTAATTATGTAATTTTAATTATGTCATATATGCAAAGATGTATATAACACAAAGGTGTAGTTTCTAAAATCCATGCACGCACAGCAGGCATCAGTAGCCTCACATCCATAATCCTATTCGGGAGGCTGAGATCTAAGGATCACACCTAGTTCAAAGCTAGCAGGAAAGTCTATCAGACTCTTATCACCCATTGGTCAGAAGTGGGGCTATGGCTTCAATGATAGAGCACCAGCCTTGAGCAAAAAACACTCAGAGACAGTTTCCAGACCCTAAGTTCAAGCCTCAGGACTGAAATAACAACAACAAAAATCCATCAACAGCAAAAAAAAAAAAATCCATCACCCAGCTTATTATGTGTACCTGAGAAGCCCCATTAGTTTCTTCTGAACTGCCTTTCCATCGCTTCCTCTACATCTGTAAATAGGATAGGTATAATGTCTACTGCTTGAAGTTTGTATCAACTTTCTGGGTTTTTGTTCTTGTTTTCCATCTACTTTTTTTTGGTATTGTTTTGCTGCCACTGGAGCTTAAACTCAGGGCCTTGTGCTCTTACTCAGCTTTTTCACTCATGGCTATCACCCTACTACATGAACTGGATTTTGAGTCGTTATTTGGTAATAAGAGTCTCTCCGGGGTTTCTTTAGACTGGCTTTGAACTGTGATTCTCAGATCTCTCCTACTGAGTAACTAGGATTACAAATCTTAAGCCATTAGTGTCTGACCCATCTACATTGTAACTTAGTATAAGAGCACTCATTCTGTATATATTCTGGGATTGATCTTTACACTAATAACAGTGGGGGTTTTTTGAGTTAAGTCTGTGTAGTATGATGTTCATTCATTTGCTTTTGGATTTTTTTACTATGTACTCAAACCAGTGTCTTAAATATGAATTTCTCCTCTTCGTGCCAGAGGACACAAAAACAATAGAAAATTGAGAAACATTTTCATCAGAAGCATCCATTCTTTTTGAATAGGATGTATGTAAACTACTTCTAAGTACCACCTCAGGTTACATACATTTCCTGATTCTTGAACAGTTTGCATTCAATGATACTTTTATTTTCTAATTGAAGAGAAAGATAGCTAATAAGCCATGGACCCCTTCCACTCATATAAAAATCTTCAGAATGTCAGTTTTTTTTCTATTTGCCACTTCCACACAGTTCTATTTTGTAAGTACATTTCTCAAATGGATGAGAAATTATAATTGAGCCATTGAAATTTTAAAAAATAGTATTCCCTAAAGGAATTCTGAATTACTTTTCCCTTTTGCCTGTTTTAGAATGATGTTGACTGTTGAAGTCTGTTATTACCAAGTTTAACTTTCAATGTTGAACTATAAGAAGGAAATTTTACCTATAAAAGAAATGAAAAAAACTTGAATTATAAAAGATAAAAGTAAAAATCAAAAGCAACTACATTTGATGACACAGGCATGCACACTTTTGTGAGTATTTACTGAACATCTGCTAACTGTAAAGCAGCTATTGAGATCTGGACAAAACACAGGACAAGTTGAACAAGGTATCTCCTGCAGGGCTACACCCCTTCCCATTGGAGAGATTTCCACTCATGTGGTTGGAATAGTTCAATGGTAACATCCTGGGTTTGATCCCCAGGCTCCTAAAAGAAAAGACAAAAATGGTCTGGGAGTGTGGCCTAGAGGTAGAGTGCTTGCCTACCATGCATGAAGACCCAGGTTCGATTCCTCAGTACCATATACATAAAAAAAAAAGCTGGAAGTGGTGCTGATACTCAAGTGGTAGAGCTCTAGCCTTGAGAAAGTCCAAGAACAGTGCTCAGGAACTGAGCTAAGCCCAAGAGTGGCAAAAAGAATTTTAAAAAATAGTGTTAGACATTTGTCATAATTAGTATAAACCTTGGACTCTCCTAGCAGAGGTTCACAATAGGGCAAAACATAGATATATAAGACCATATAGCTTTATACTATATGGCCTTATGTATCAAGGTTTTGCTCTATTGCAAATCTCTGCTAGGAGAGCCCAAGGTTTCTACTGATTATGACAAATGAGGGAAACCATTGAGCCTAAGTTCCTTTGAGTGTAGCTTACTTCACTTAATATGATTTTTTTCTAAGTCTTTCCATTTCCTAACAAATGGGGCGATGTCGTTTTTTCTGACAGCATATTGTTACAGTATCTCACTTTGTTATCTGATATATTGGATATATTTGTATTTGGTTATTTGAAATTGGATAGGGAAAGAGGGAAAACCAAGATGGGGGGTGGGAGGGAGGGTAATGGGGACCAAGACATGTGAAAGGGTATCAATGTATGTGAATTAATGCACCTTCTATCTGGCAAATATCATGTAACCCTTTTATTAATTACAATAAAAAATATTTTAAAAAGACCATATAGGATGAGGGTAAATGAAAGGACCTCCACGATATGGAAACAAGAGCCATAAAATGAGTGATTGTGGGCCGGGAGTTTGGCCTAGTGGTTAAAGTGCTTGCCTAGCATGCATGAAGACCCGGGTTCGATTCCTCGGTACCACATACATAGAAAAAAGCCGGAAGTGGTGCTGAGGCTCAAGTGGTAGAGCTCTAGCCTTGAGAAAATCCAAGGACAGTGCTCAGGCCCTGAGCTCAAGCCCAGGACTGGCAAAAAAAAAAATGAGTGATTGTGGTCCTTAATGTACTATGTTATCTCTCATCTCTTTTGCTGTCCCTTGGTTATCTCATATTGTTACGGTATCTTACCTTGTTATCTGATATATTGTATATATGTTTATTTGAAATAGGATAGGGAAGGGGGAAAACAAGATGAGGGGAGGAGGAGGGGGACAGAAATGGGGACAAAAACATGAGAAGGAGTATCAATATTTATGATGTTATACACCTATCTGGCGAATATAATGTAACCCTTCTATTAATTACAATAAGAAAAAGAATATTTAAAAAGATAGAGTTAGAGAAGGCTTTCAGATAAAGGTGGCTCACACCTGTAATCCTGCCTACTCAAGGCTGAGATCTGAGGATCATGGTTCAAAGCTGGCCCAGGCACTAAAATCCATGAGATTCTTATCTCCAATTAACCACCAGAAAACCAGAAGTGATGCTGTGGTTCAAGTGGTAGAGCACTGGCCTTTGATTTTCTCCAACTTTGCTTTGATTTTCTCCAGCTTTTCTCCTCACTGAACAACAAAACTCAATAACATCAAAGGACCAAAAAAAAAATCCAGGATATACAAAGAAAAAAGACAAAGAGATGGAGAAATGAATAAGGAGAAAGGGAAGTAGATAGAGGTGGGGGAGGAAGGGAAGGAAGAAGGGAGGGAAGGAAAGAGGGAAGGAGGGAGGGATGGAGGGATGGAGGGAGGAAAAGGAGAAAGGGAAGGAAGAGGGCCAGAGTGTGGGCCTGGTAGTAGGGTGCTTGCCTAGCATGCATGAAGCCTTAGGTTTGATTCCTTGGTACCACATCCACAGAAGAAGCCGTAAGTGGTGCTAAAGCTCAAGGACAGTGCCAAGGCCCTGAGTTCAAGCCCCACAATTGACCAAAAAAAAGGAAGGAGGAAGGGAGGGTGGGAGGGAAAAAGAGATGAAGAGAAGGGAAGAGAAGAGCAGAAGACGTTGTCCTTACAAAGATATTAGGGTAAAGATTAAACACTACTGTCTTACATTTTTCTTTGAACTATTCCAAAATTTGATCTAATCTCCATTCATATCATGTGGAGAATTCAAACAATGTAGATAAATTAGGGGTTACTGGGGTCATAGAGGTATCAAGCCACATTTATATTACAATTTCATCATTGTTATCAAGTTGTGGTGTGTGTGTGTGTGCGCGCGCGTGCGCACGTGTGTGTGTACACACACACACACCAGTTTTGTGGTTTAAACTCAAGGCCTGGGTGCTGTCTCCGAATTTTTTGCTCAAGATTAATGCTCTACCACTTGCACTAGAACTTCACTTCTGGCTCTTGTGTTCTTAATTGCAGATAAGAGTCCTATGGGCTTTCCTGCCTGGGCTGGCTTTGAACTCCGATCCCTCAAATGTCAGCCTTCCAAGTAGCTAGAATCACAAGCATGAGCTACTGTCACCCAGCTAAGTTGTCATTCTTTTAAATACTCTACTAATTATCTGTACCATCATTCTTGCTTTTTATGCTTTATTCCTACCACTCCTTTCCAATAGGCTTGGCTATCCATTGCTTTCTACTTCATATATTGCTTTGTGTTGATTTTTCCCATGGGTAGCATAGCTAGGCAGACTAGATTTTGAATATTCATGACTCAACCTGTACAATGAAAATGTAAAACAAGTAAAACAGCTGTCAACAACTCTACAAAATTCTGTTTCTTGGATTAAGACTACAGGATGCACCTGCAGACAAATGTTATTGCATCTTTTTTTAACTTCTCACACACCTTTTAAGCAAAGAGATATTGTAGTCATTGATTCCTACAAACTCTGTTAATAACCAAGAGCATCAGGTGCGAACAAATAGGAAGTAGTTAAGCACAACCTGCTACTGCCAAGAACAGTCCCCTGGAGCCTCTCCTTCCTAATCGTTGACTCTTATAAATACACAAGACAAGAAAGTCAGTGCAGAACTAATGTAAAACCCAGGAGGCAGAAAGTAATAGGAAACTCAACTACTTAAGCTTTCGGTATCTCTGGAGAAAATCACTTCTAAACAATTACAGTATGCTTTGTTAGTATCATGTCCTCCAAGCCAAGAAACAGAATAGTTTCTGATTAATAAGCAAAAGAGAAATCGGAAACAGGAAAATGAAACTAGCAAAGCTTGCACTGTATTTGTGGATTCACTAGTGCTCTATCCTTTTCTCTACAATCAGTCTATTAAAGATTCTATATATCCTTTAGAAATAAAGGCTTTTTTACTCAAAGAAACTGCTTTATATAAGATCAAATTTTACATTCAGCGGGAGCCTTGTCATGATTGGTTATCAACACTGTTTAAAAATATTTCCCATCCAGCTGCTATGTCCAAGAAGCCAGGCACTGGCAGAAGTTTACCTCCTAAAAATATCAAAGGTACCTGTGAAATTTGAGAATCACCAATTAGCAGACCACTATTACTTCTTATGATTTGTGTCGTGCACTAAGAAAAGAGATCTTAGCTGTTGCAAGATGTCAAGAAAATTGGGTCTTGTGGAAATTGTTAAACAAAAATCCATGAATAAATATCTCTTAGATTGGATCGTGTCTTAGCAAAAGCATATGCTTAAGTCAGGTACTGCCATTAGCTGGGTAACTGAGTTGATTGCTTTGATTGAGTGAATAAACATCTTTGTTTTATTTAATGAAAAGACTATGGCCAGATAAAAGAAATGCAAATCAAAACAGCTCTAAGATTCTACCTCACTCCAGTTAGAATGGCCAGGATCAAGAAATCTAATAACAACAGATGTTGGAGGGGATGTGGCCAGGAGGGATCACTACTACACTGTTGGTGGGAGTGCAAAGTCACTCAACCACTATGGAAAGCAGTATGGCAGCTCCTCAAAAGACTAAACATAGAGCTCCCCTATGACCCAGCAATTCCACTACTTGGCATTTACCCAATTGTCCAGAAACAAGGACATACTAAATCCACCAGCACAACGATGTTCATCACAGTACTATTTACCATAGCAAAGATATGGAACCAACCCAGATGTCCCTCAGTTGATGAGTGGATCAACAAGTTGTGGTATTTGTACAGAATGGAATTCTATGCTGCTGTCAGAAAGAACGACATCGCCCCATTGTAAGGAAACAGAAAGACTTAGGAAAAAATCATATTAAGTGACGTAAACCAGACTCAAAGGAACATAGGCTCAATGGTTTCCCTCATTTGTCATAATCAGTAGAAACCTTGGGCTCTCCTAATAGAGATTTCAATAGAACAAAACCTAGATACGTAATGCCATATATGATGCTAAATGAAAGGACCTCCAGGATAAGGAAACAAAAGCCATATAAGGAGTGACTGTTGTTATTAATATGTTATCTCTCATCTCTTTTGCTGTCCCTTGGTTATCTCATATTGTTACAGTATTTCACCTTGTTATCTGATATATTGTATATAATATGCGTATTAGGTTATTTGAAATCAGATAGGGAAGGGAGGAAAACAAGATGAGGGGTGGGGTAGGGGTAGGGAAATGGGGACCAAGACATGAGAAAGAGTATCAATATATGTGAAGTAATGCACCTTTTATCTGGTGAATATAATGTAACCCTTTTATTAATTACAATAAAAATATATGAAAAAAGAATATAAAAAAAGAAAGAAAAGACTCTGGCTGGGGGTGGTGGCTCTTGCTTGTAATCCTAGCTACTCAGGAGGCTGAGGTCTGAGGACCAAGGCTCAAAGCCAGCCAGAGAATTAAAGAACCTGAGACTCTCATCTCCAACTAATCACTAGAAAATGGGATGTGGGGGCTGTGGCTCCAGGGGTAGGTCTGTAGCCTTGAGCTGAAGAGCTCAGGGACAGCACCCAGGCTCAGAGTTCTCTATGTTACAATACGATTAAAAGGTTTAGCAGACTTGAACTAGAGAAAAAAAAATCTATATCCTTACCCTTGATTAGGATACATGTTTCAAACATTTGTATCTTCTGGGCAAAAAGTGGAAAACTTGGAACTAATGTATGCACAATGTTGGAAGATGCTCAAAGACACAAACTGGTTTCCTGTATTTGCTTGCTTATTGGTTTACTGCAGGAGCAATAGAGGGTAGGTGAAGACTGGAATCATTTTTATTCTACCAAAAGGAAACCAGATCATCCTTTCTTCTTGTTTAGGAGGCAAACATAGTTTGAATATTCAATTAAATTGCACTTGATTATTCAGAAAATAAGACAAAGGATGTGATGAACGCTTCCAAAGTATTACATTCAGTAAGACATGGCTCTCCATATTTGAGCTATTTTGCAAAAATCCTAAAAATATGGTTATCCTGAATTTTTGTCCTCTTTACCAGTGGGCCATTTCAGCCAAGAATTCATACTAAAACATGGCATCCACTGTAGGAAAATTGGATAACATTGATCCAATGAATATCATGCATTGTAGGATATGACTCCCTCATCAAAGATCTTGTTCTGGCTTCAAATTTAAATAATCACACATAATCTTAACATCCTTTGCCTTGCAAATAATTAACATTTCTTGCCCTACTAATGATAAGCTGAGTGCTTTTATTGGTTTTTAATTACTTTTGAGGCAAAATGTACATAACACAAAATTGGTATGAACTTAAGTAAATCGCTTGACCTCCCCTATTTTTAGAGGTCCATGATTACAAATCCAAACTCCGATGACTATGCACTAGATTTTTATATAAAAATATGAGCTGATCTAGAATTCTGCTCACCCTTCAATTCTGTAAGTCTTTTAGAAATTGTCTTTAAGAGCTACAAAAGCCCTCAAAGACTTGCTTTTGGTGAGTCTATTCTCCAAGTATCTAGAAGCAGCAGACACTTGGAGTTACCCAACGTATGAGCTGCTACCATTTTATCCCAGCCATGAAGTGAACTTGATCATCCCTCATGCTGCCTCCTTGCTGCGACCACCTCCACGTGTCCTAGATGCATTGCAAACTGCCATGGTGTTAGCCTTTCTCCCGGTTCTAACACATGCTGATATTTAAGTTGCAAAGAACGTAAGAGTTAGTTCATGTGACATGTAAATAATAAGAATGTGCACAGCCAGGTACGAATCCAAGAAGAATCAGATACCAGACCTCAGACAGAACATGGCAGAACGGACTCCTATTTTTGAAGATTTCCTTAACAAGGTACTACCGATTGTCTTCCCAAAGCAACAGAGGCTATCTCAAGAGTTCTGGAGAATTGATATCCACCATCCAGATGTCAAAAGGGACCTGTTCCCTCTGAAACCTTCAGGAAAGAATCCTTCCTTGCTTCTGGCCACCGTTTGACGTCACCTCTGTGTCCCCCGGGCTTGAGCGGGCACATTTTGGTCTCTGCCTCTGTCATCTTGTGTTCTTTCCTGACAGATATGTATCTTCACATGCAGTTTTTTTTCCTTTATTATAGAGAGCCAGCCTATCCAAGCAGGATTCAGTGACTTCATCATGACTTCCAAATAACGTCACAATCACATACCAAAAGATAGTGTTTCAGCATATCTTTGGGGGGGGATACAATTTTACCCCCAAACTGATTGACTAGAATGACCTAGATAGTTCAGACTATTCCTACAACTGGATAGCACAGATATCACTTTAGACAAGAAGACTTTTGTGAAACTCCATCACAATATTCCCAGTCCATGTGCCTGTGTTCCTTTATTTTCTTCTTTTTCAACAATATTTTTCCATCTTCCAAGTACTGTGCCTTTTCTGAATCTCACAGACAAAATCACCGAGCAAATAAGATTATTCTAATAAATTACCAGCACTTCTCTTAAGCAAAGCCCTAATGCTAATCACCACTCCAGCCCTAGATGAGTCTCTACACCAGAGAAACCTGGGGAGAGAACCCACCTACTCTTTCCTCCCCTGCAGCCAAAGTAACAGGATTAGAGTTATCACTGTAGCCACTTAGCTTACGCAGTCATAGAGACTGCTTTGCCTGGCAGGGGACTCTGTGCAGGGAAAGATCAGCCTACCCATTACACAAAGAAAACTCTTAAATAAAGAATAAAATTATGAAACTCAGAAACTTGGGCCTAATAATTTTGAGATCATACTTTTTATGAAATTTAAACAATTCAAACATAAATTCTAAACCCACTTTGCTAGAAGAACATAGTATGATATAAATTCAATGCATAATGAAATGATTCATGGCTATCTGGATGTTCATGATTTTCTGGGAATAATCACTTTTAATTATATATTAATTTTACACATTTAAATTTGCTTATGTATTATTCTATTAGAGCAGCTTTAAAGACCATATATGTAACACAGATGTATGTGAGATATTATAACAACTATGTGTGTAATCATAATTGAACTCAGGGGATTACCATAATGGCTTGTTAGAAAAAAGAAAAACATAAAAGCTAAAAGTAATAAATCTATTTTAATTATGTGCAATAGCTTGTAGCTAGTTTTTTTGTTAGTATCCTATCATGTGTGCTTTTTATATTTTACATTGACTTTTAAAGGATTTTCTCTTTGATGTTTTATAATTATAACCCTATATAAATCATCTCAGTTGAAAATTTTACATATCCAAATTAACAAAAAAATAGTATGGTCATTTATGATAAAAAATAATTTTAGATATTCATCATCATGCTCAGTAAAAGGACTTGAATGGACTTAATGATTAAATGCCCACAACTTAAATGTGCTATTTAAAATCATGAAAATAATATGTTGTTGTACAGACTGGCTGTTTTTGAGAAGAAATTATTAATTCATAAGAAACTCTTTAGACTACCAATATGAAATGGTATAATCAGAGAGTAATTTATTATATTTCCCAAAGCACAAATCAAATACCCTAATTGCCTGATAATGTTTAGTTACAGCTATTAGTAAATTTGGGGGATTTGTTTTCCTGCATTTGAAATACATGAGGATCTATTTTTAAAAGGGGGATAAGCCTCAATCGTAATTTGCTTAAAGCTGAATATAACACTAAAACTTCAGCAATATGTCTGGAAATTTAGCATAAAGAATCTGCAGTGGTGGATTTGAATAACAGCAAACAGAAAGAAAAATCACTGCATTTTTTTGGGTTGAGTCTGCTGCAGCTTCCATTTATACATGGCATGAGAGAGCCCTCTACAGAAAGTTAAGGAAAGAACTGCCTTCCACAATAAGAACAGGAAGATGTGAATGTTAAGATACTTGAGGATGATGTTAAACATCTATAATGTGCATCTGTCAGGAGGCTGAAATCAACTTACACAAATAAGGCAAAGATTAGAAGGCCTTAAAATACTTTATCAGAGTATTACACATCAATATCAACTCTGGTGTAGGATCAAGAAAAGATCTAACACCAGAACAGAGACAGTCATGAGGTACCACAAATGGTACTGGTATGGAAACAGCAAGTCTCAGATGGACAATAACAAGTGCTGAGATGGCATAAAGTGGACTTTGAGACTCTATCTTTGAATCTACAGCCTCCAATACCACTGTGACAGCTAAATTAAGTGGACTGGATTAATGGGTCCCCAGGCAGCCTTGAGAATATCTGTGAAGAGACTGGCATTTGAATCTGTAGACTGAATATAAAGAAAATGTACCTTCCTGCAATGTGGGTACACACCATCCCCAACTGAGTAGTTCTAAAAGGCAATGGAAAGATAAGCTTCATCTCTCCTTGAGCTGACACATCCACCTTTTTCTCCCCCTGGACACCGGAGTTAGACTGAGCTGAGACCTTTGAGTCACAGAACTTAACACCAGGAATCATCTCAAGCTTTGGTTCTCAGTTTCAGATGTAACACCAGCTTTCTTGGTTCTCTTATTCACATAGTAGCTGACTGTGGATGTTCTTGGACTCCATTATTATGAGGAACTTGAAGGCAGTGATGGGAGTGAGAGAATGAGAAAAAGGGAAAAGCTGATAATACTAAGCAAAAGAAGGCTACATAAACTCAACCTTGAAGAAATCGTTTTATTGTTAATATTCAAAGAGTTGAATATTTTTCTTATGTAAACCTTGAGGTTTTTGTATTTTCACTAGCTGTGCAGATTAGCATTCTGATGCTTAGCATTGAGAATAGTAAAATGTGTTCATGACTTTAGTTAAGTATAACTACACACAGTATTGTGAAATATATGTAGTTACTTAATCTCAATAAAGAAGTCATGGAAAAAAGAACAAAGATTCATCTTAACAAAAAATATATAATAAAATCAAGTAAAGATAATTAGATAATAGATGTTGAATCAAAATGCCTGTACTCAACTGCTGATCAAAAATATCAGCTGAAAGACTTAATAACGTTATTACATTTTCTTATGTATAAATAACCATCTGATATATGTTAAGGTGAAAAGAATCCCTTTCTATACGTGCTACTCGTTCTGGAATCTCTGGAAAAACACTGCCTAATGTAATCACAAAGTTCAAAACTCGAAGAAGGTGCTATTTGTCTTGATAGCAATGTGTCTTCCTCAAAATTCTGGCAGCTATCCTGTGACTTCCATTAATTCATGTCAGTGGCTCACTCATTGTTTTGGCGAGATCTTGGGAAAGTGGTTCTGTGAGCACATTAGTTTTGATCAGTTATCAGGGTAATTTCATCACCAGTGACCTTTCATTCTAATTGAACTGTGATCCTTAAAGGCACTGAATTTTGAATTTGTTTTTCATTTGGTTCCGGTTAGGTAAGTTGATTGGTTGCGATATCCCTGGATCCTCTGGAGCTTGTTTAAGATTTGTGAAAGGAGCCGGTGCACAAAAGGACTTGAGACTCTTATCTCCAATTAACCTCTAGAAAATGGGAAGTGGGGCTTGGCTCAAGGGTGCTCTGTCACTTGAACTGTGATCCTCAGAACTTTTTTCGTGCATCTGGCTAACTTCGTCCAAGCTGGCCTTGGAATAGTGATTCTCCTGGTTTTACTTCTTGAGCAACTTGGACTATGTATTTTGAAATCTTTTACAAAATCCTTGAAAGAATAGTATAATGAATTCCTATAAAACATCAATTTAGTTTTCAACAACCTCAATAGGTTGCTAAATGTTTTATGTTGGATCATTTGAAAGTATGTTTATCAACTTCATAAAACTTCATGCATCTTCTAAAAATATCTTTTATATAAGCTGAGTTTCCTTATGACAGCCAGGTAAACAATTCTACAAGTAATTGTATTCAAATTTTCCTGTAAGTACTGCCTCCTTGCAATGCCTTTATATCTATGTTTTCAGAGATCCACTCAAGGCTTACATATTGTGTTTTATTGTTATAGCTCTTGAATCTCTATAATCGAGGACAACTCCACCATTATTTACCCCTAACTAAAAAATTCAGGATTGTTTTATTACAGATTATCGCACAACCCATTTCTCTTTCTCTCCCTCTCTCTCCTTTCCTCCTTCCCTCTTTTCCTGGACAGTGCCAAATTATCATAAATTTGACTAATGGCAGCCTTGGCGAGCATTCCTGCCTCATCCCTCTGCTTTTCTTTCATCCATTTTATCTGTGAAGCATTTCTTACTGGGAGCATTGTGCCCTCATCTTCTGTTCTCCTAATGAATGTTGTTTATATCTCCATTACTATAATTAACAGTTTACATGGTAAGCATTTTAGTTGCATGTCACCACCATTCCATAATAGAAGGACCCTGGGGTAGGAAATGGATCTATCCTTATTAGCTCCAATGCTCAGCACAGTATTTGACAGTTACATGCATGACTTACTGAAAAATATATGTATGATGTCTCTTCTTCAGCTTATGTTTGACCTTCAAGTTTGATCCTCTCTTCCTGTCTTGCTTTGGTACCATAAACAGTGCTCAGTTTCCCAACTGAAGGTATTCTAGTGAGGAAGTTGGTAATAACAAATTGTTAAGAATGAATTAACATTTCTTTCTTGCAAAAATAAATTGCCTCAAAGTTACAATTTAGGTGACTAATTCCTGATGAACATGGCTGACATGGCTTCTAAGACTGGCACGATGCCATTGTCATTAGTGACAAAATGCTGATGTCTTCTTTTACTTCCACAAAACCACAAACCATGTTTCTCTTCCAGCAATTAATCATGGACTGGTTGGATATCACTATCAGGACCTTTTAAAACCCACTCAGCAAAAAGGCTATCTAATAGTCTCTGAAACACTTTATATTTTCCAGGAGGTCTTTTAACTTACTTTATTCAAAAAGGAGATCTATGTTTTCAGCCCAGACTCATATATTTAACTACCCATAAATGGTTTCTGCTTGGATTCCCTCACAAGTGCCTCATGTTCAGTATATCTGAAGCTAACAGCTTCAGCTCAGTGACTCTCAACACTGTATCTATCAGTTCACCCAAGCCAGAGTCCTGAGGACAACCCCTCACATCTTTCATTACCCTGTCCTTCCCACAAACAGCCAATCAACAAAGATTTTTCCTTGACATCCTAGGAGCTTGAAATTTAGCACCTTGCCCTAGTGCAGCTCAAACTGAGTATATCCAAAATGAACTCATCTCTCTTCTCCAGCTTCATTTTGAGGGGAGTTTTATCAATCTAGTCATCAAAGAGTTTATCAGTTGGCACAGATCTTTAATGTTCCACAGAAACCAGGCCTATACATTCATTTCTTCATCCCCAGCTGTATTGCCACTGCTCTGTTGACCCCTTGCCCTTTCTTGGCTGTACTACCAGCTCTTACCTGGTCATTGGGTTTCGAGTTTATTCATCTTACTTCACAATGACCAATCACATGCATTTGCTAAGACATTCCACACTTTATTCCTTTATCTAAATACCACAGAATTATCCCTCAAAACTTCACCAGACATCTTCCTGCAAAACTTACCACTTGTCTGGTGACGTTTTGAATTCTATGCTGCCCCATATGCAAGGAAATGGAAAAACTTGGAAAATATCATTTTAAGTGAAGTAAGCCAGACCCAAAGGAGCACAGGCACAATAGCTTCCCTCATTTGTAATAATTAGTACACATGTAAGATTTTTCCTAGCAGAGGATCACTATACCTCAAAAGCTATGTACATATGGTCATACAGGATGACACTAAACAAAATGAACTCTAGGTTATAGAAACAAGAGGTTTATCTTTGTGATTATTGTTAATGTACTGTGTGAATCTATTTCTTTTCTCTTTTTTTCCACTTATGGTGAATCTCATGTGGTTACTGTATCTGACTTTGTTAGTTGGTATATTGTCTTTACACTTGTTTATTTGAAATAGGGAAGAGAAGGGGGAAAACAAGATGATTGGGTAGGAATGGGGGAGGGAAAGGGTCAAAAACATGAGAAGGGGTATCAAGGTTTGAGAAGCCATGTACCCATACCTGATGAATGTAACTGTTACCCCTCTATCCCAACAATAAATACAACAATAAAAAAAAGATGTATGGGTAATGACTGAACACAGACAAAAGGCATGCAATCAATACTATCTCTCATCTGAGTAGAGGTCACACAAATGTTATAGCAGTACAAAATTATTGAGCTAAATGGATATTATGTAAGTCCTATTCTGTATGTAAGTTTTTTTCCACTACAAAAATTAAAGAATGATTAGTCTAATTAATATCAAGATTGAGCAGCAACCCAATGAATTTTGTTTTTAATTACTGTAGAACCGTAAGTGTTCATCATTCACCAGCAGCAGAAAGCCCAATCTTCATTTTTATTTATTATAGATAGCTGAGATCTATTGATTTGTTCCATGTCACTGTGATAATGCACCAATTCACTGAGAACCATTCTCACTTCCACTGGGCCACCGTTCATCCACTCTGGACTGATTACTGTCAGCTCTCTTTTGTCACCACACTTGTTTAATGCTCATGGGAAGCAGTTTAGTAAGACAGAGAAGCATTCTGGTGTCACTAGCATCAATATGCTGAGGCAGGAACATCAATATGCTGATACAGGCTCAACTCTATGCCAGCTGGTATTACCATTCAACTCTTCCAGCTTGGCTGAATTAGAGATAAAATGGAAAGCCAAATGCTTAAATATAAATCCAGACAAAACAGCAGAAAAACTGGGAGCAAAAAAAGATACCTTCTGAATCATTGACAGAAATTATTCTGACATTTTGAATTACAGTGACTTGGAACATAAATTTTAGGTGAAGGTATGGCTTATAACTCTGTAGGATTTAGTACAAAATCAACACCAATATTCCCATTACTCCAGGAAAGTCATAAACAGAAAACTGCTACATGGACACAGAAGTTAAGTTTCAATATGAAACTTGGGAGATAATGCTAAAATACCTATTATTAATACAAAATACACCAAGTGTAATAGAAATATATTACATTGTGTTTCTATAAGATATAATAGCAACATTATATTAAAGCAAAATTATAAATAAGTATGCCTTCATAACTTTAGTACCTACTATCTACCATGCTTTTTATAATTTTTATAATTTTTATTTAATATAATGTCTATATTCTCATGTACTTTGCAGTGAATTTACAAATAGTCCAAAGTTTATCAGTTCAGTGCAATTTTTGTTTCTCTGAGTTATTTGGGGTCTTTTTTAGTATCCATAATATGGCCACATTGACTGTTCAACTTTAATTATAGTTGTATATGTTAAAACAGTACCCTCAAGTGCACAAGTTCTGAACTTAGCTCCCCAGAAGCCACCTTTCAGGACATTTGTTCTCCACTCAGGTGTAACATGTCTGCAAAACCTTATTTATCTGTTGCAGATATTTCTGAGAAGTACAGACGCCTGGACTTGTAGTGCAGATCACCGCTTCCTCTCCTTAGGATACTCATTCCCAGATGTTCTGGATGCCAAATGATTCACAATGAAAGATCTCTAGGGTATGAGATGAAAGGCTAGTCTAGAGAGTAATGAGACAACCTGCGAGGAGGAAGCAAGACAGCAGAGATAACATTATTGATATGTGAAATGAATCCTGAGCTGTAGGGAAAAGAATGTAGAAGACAAAGGAGAATTATCTTGTGAGGCAGAATAACCTGTGCTCTGTTAAGGTCATGCTCAAGGTCCAGTTTTCTCTAGTAAAGCTATAACTGGGCAGAAAAAAATGACCTTTGATTAGACCACACAGCTTTTAAAAAAAAATCTTATTTTCAAAGCAATGTACAGTCAGGTTACAGTTACATATGTAAGGTAATGAGTACATTTCTTGTCAAACATTATTACCCCCTCCCTCATTTTTCTCCCATTTCCCTCCCTCCAACATTCCCAAAGTTGTAAAGTTCAAATCCAACATATTGTTAAGTATCGCTGTTGTATTGGTTTTCCTTCCCTTTGTCCTTTTGTCTCATCATGTTGCTGTTCCTCTTCCCTGCCCCAATTCACACAAATTTATATTAAAGACACAGGGTACCAAAGATACAGTGACGATGATATAAACCAAAAGGGGAAAAAAATGAAAGAAAAAATAACTTCACACAGTACATCAAAAAAACACAAAGAAAAACCTCTTGTTTCATATCTTGGGGTTCATTTCACTTAGGATCCTCTTATATGGTCATATGTACATAGCTATTGAACTATTGAGATCCCCTTCTAGGAGAATCCTAGACATATTATAGTTATTACAAATTAGGAAAACCATGTAGTCTATGTTTCCTTGGTTCTGGCTTACTTCATTTAATATTTTTTCCCAAATCTTTCCATTTCCTTAGGTATGGGGCACTATCATTCTTTCTGATGACAGCATAGAGTTTCATTGTGTATAAATATCACATATTCTTGATCCATTCATGTACGGAGGGGCATCTGGGTTGGTTCCCATATCTTAGCTACAGTAAATAATGCTGCAATGAACATGGTTGTGCTGGTAGTTTTAGTATGGCCTTCACAGCTCTGCCTAATAGTACTCTATTCATCACTAGCTTGGTTTCTGAAATGAATAACAGGGGAAGAGAAAATGAGAAGAGGGAAGTAAGAACAAAAATATGTACTAGGACACAAAGGTGAAAATACGCATCTACCAAGCCTACTAACATTATACAACCTCTCACCTTCTCTCCATTTGTGCTCCTTTCAGAGTCTCTGTCTGATAATACATATAGAAATATAGAATTATCTATTTATATACATATATATATAAACTTTCCTATTTGATGTGGGACTTAATTCACAGCTATGTCTTTTTCTTTTCCCGAACCACCCCCTTCTTTAAATTTACCCTATGTGTTCAGTAGCAGGTAAGAAGGCAAATAAAAAGAATATATTTCTCTGGTCTTAATTTGGCTCTTCAAGAATAATCTGATTTTGGCCTTTGAAATAAAACAAATTGTTATTTGATCATATTAAGAATAGTAACTGGGTCAGAGAGAAATTTTTAAGCCAAAATTATAGTTTTGGTGATAAATTTTCTTGGCTCAGGAGTCTTGATTCAACCGATTTTAGACTAATGATTTTTAGTACCTCCAGCTGCAAATGTAACAGATTCAATATAAAAATTCAACAATAAATTCTGACATATTGCTGCTTTTGAATTATAATACCTTTGAAATAAAAGCAATTCTTTTTTTTTTTTCGGTCGTGTGTCTTGAACTCTGAGCCCGGGCACTGTCCCTGAGCTCTTCAGCTCAAGGCTCCTGCCCTACCCATAGGCCTGGGTGTTGTTCGTGAGCTCTTCAGCTCAAGGTTACCTTGCTACCCCTGGAGCCATAGCCCTACTTCTAGTGGGGCTTTCTAGTGATTAACTGGAGATAAAAGTGTCATGTTTGTTAGTGCTTGGGCTGGCTTTGAACTGTGATCCTCAGATCTCAACCTTCTGAGTAGATAGGATTACATGCGTGAGCCACTGCACCAGGCAATAAAAGCAATTCTTAACTTACTGAATTTGGTTTTTCAAATGAGTATAGTTACTTTTTTCAAATAGCTCTACATTAGAGTACTTATTTTAAATTAGATGGCATTTACAAAGGGAAGGCAACCATTTTCTAGATGTTGCCCTACAAACTGTCCTCTGACTTTTACATTCCAATGCCTAGTTTCCAGATGAACTTATTACGTCAAAATGAGACTTAAAGTAGAAAGGTAGCAAATATGTACATAAAACTGTATAATAAATTACAATCTACTCCCTGATTCTTAGGCATACAATGAAATTTCAATGGAAGGTGGAGAGAAAATGTGTTGCCCAGGGTAAACTTACCTTTGCCCATCATGAAAAGGATGGTACCAATGGCACAGAGCACAGAACAGTCAGGGGAAGTTATTTTGTAAGGTTCTGAAAAAGCGTGCTAAATATAAACAAGTAATCAGGCACCTCGATTATGCCTTCCTTGTTCCCCCTTCTCCAAACCTTATCAGTGATAACAAGGGATACAAGAGCCATTTGCATGGATGAGGTAGAAACCCATTCATTAAAGATGACAGACAAAAGTCCAAAACACTGGACATGTCTGGGCAGACATGGCAATTTTAAATTGCTGATTTTCAATTTCATGAAGAAAAAAACACACAGAATCTCTTACTAGATTAAGCTCTTCCTTCTGGAGGTATCAATATTGCCGTTTGTCTTTTAAGTGATATATTTATAGATGAGCTGAGTGAAGAGGGACAAAAGAATGTTTTGCACTAATACAATTATTGAAATTACTGTCTTCAGCTTATAGCTCAGATCTGAAGATAATTCCAAAAGTTGCCAAGGGCCAGGAGTTCATGACTGCAATCCTAGCTTGTCAGGAGGCTAAGTTCAAAGCCAGACTGGTAAGAAAAGTCCATGAGACTCTTATCTCCAATAAACTACCCCCACAAGAGCCAGATATGAAGATGTCGCTCATGTGATAGAATGCTAGAATTAAACAACATAAAGAAAAGTAAAGGACAGTGCCCAGGCCCAGTGCCCCATGTGCATGCACACACACACATACACACACACACACACACACACACACAGTTGTGTTTCAAAACTAGTTTGTCCTATAAGAGAGTTGCAAATTAAAATCACAAGAAGATACCATTTCCATCCACCAGCTACTATTAAATGCCTACTATTTTAAAATAACAAATATTGGTGAGGTTATGGAGAACTGTGAATTGTTATGTTTTTGTAATTGGTGACAATGGAAAACAGTATGACAATGTTTCAAAAACATAAAAACAAAATTATCAGATGATTCAGAAATTCCACTTTAGAGAGAAGAAAACTAAAAGAATGGGAAGCAGGGTATTGAAAAGATATGTGTATGTTCAAAGCCATTGAAACATTATTAACAATAGCTAACAAGTAGAAAAAAAAAACATCAGAGTCCAGGGATCACTGGACACTTACCAGTAAATAGATGAGCAAAGCACCAGAAATACTTGCACAGTAATTGATTATCCATCGCCAAAAACAAAAGGAACTCTGATACATGCTACAACATGGAGAAACTTTAAGGATGTAATGACAATTGAAAGAAGCCAATCACAAAGATACAAACACTAAGCCAAGCTCCACACTTCGCTTACAAGCTCACACCTATAATCCTACTACTCAGGAAGCTGAGATTTGAAGATTGTAGTTCAACGCCAGCCCAGTCAGACTGTCAGACTCTCATCTCTAATTGACCACTCCAAAAAAAAAAAAATAGAGCTGTGGCTGAAAGCTGAGTTCAAACCCCACAACTAACCCCCCTGCCCTACAATTGTTAAGAGTCAAATCCATAGACGCCAAAAGTAGAATGAGGGACTTCAAGAAGAATGGAAGTTCTTCAATGGATTTAGAGCTTCAGATTTGCCAGATGAAAATGTTTTGGAGAATGGTCAATTGATTAATGTGAATATACTTAACACTACTGAACTCTGTACTAGTGTACAATTAAAATTGCTAAAATGGTTTGAAAAATAACATGCTAACCATTTATGTAAGTAGAGATATTCATCACAAAATAGCAAATTTTATTTTTCTATCATCCAAAATAATCTTTAAAATATATTTCACTGGGGCTGGGAGTTTGGCCTAGTGGTAGAGTGCTTGCCTAGTATGCATGAAGACCCGGGTTCAATTCTTCAGTACCACATACATAGAAAAAAGCCAGAAGTGGTGCTGTGGCTCAAGTGGTAGAGCTCTAGCCTTGAGGAAAGCCCAAGGACAGTGCTCAGGCCCTGAGTTCAAGCCCAGGACTGGCAATATATATATATTTCACATTCTCATATACTATGAGAAAGATACTATAGTAGCCTGCACTAAAAATTCACTGAACATCCAAGAAGTTAGACATTTGTAAGGCATTTGTCATTTATTACTTTTAAAGTAAACCATGGAAACCTATAAAAACCAAATGTGCTAGCCATTATTCTTTAAAAGGTCTAAGGCATTATTGATTTATGACTTTATTATGATTTTATGTAATTTCATACATGTGGTAGAAATATAACAAAGTACCTAAGTTTGGGAATTCTTTCTACTTGGACAGTAGGACTTTGTGTTTTTAGTATCTTCTAATCAAAATTGAGAATAGTCTTTCTTATAATGAAGGAAGTGTGGGAAACCAACATGTTTTGTATTGTTTTAGTTTGGGTTTGGTTTGTTTTGTCCAACACCTGGATTCAAGCGTGAGTCCACTTATTGGCTGGTGATCTACTATCTGAGCCATGCGTGCCTCCAACTCCCCGCCCCAAGATATTTTTAAAAGTCATTTCTGGTATAACAACTTACTAAACCTCAGAAAATTAAAATTTTATTACTTAATAAGATATTTCAGCCACAACTTTATCTTCACATACCGTCATTATAACCATTAAATACATATAGGCCATAATAATACCTAAAAACTTCAAGACGATTTATTCTGCTGAACCCCAGGTTCTGATTATGAAGTGCTCATTAATCAAGTTTTCTCCACACAGTGAAAATGGTATCATCATCCATTTTCATTCTTATTACCCTGAAGTGAATAACTGTGAACTGTATTTTGTCATCAAATTCTAAAAGATGATTTTGCCTCTGAAGTACATGCAATTCATAGCCAACTTGTGACAAAAGGTACTGATAATAGATTTTTAAATATTTTGTGGCTTAAATGACTTGAGAGGCCCTTGTTGTAAGGCATTTGTTGTTTTGATTTTTACATATAGAAGGTCACTCTTATATAACTTTGTCTTATCCTGTGGACGAGAGTGAGAAATGCCCAACTTAAGCTCCCCCAAAATACCACGTGAGGCAAAATATAAAACTTAGGTATATAAATGGACTAGATTACACTAATTTCATCCTCATCAAATGAAAAATGTAGCATTCTTGCTACTCTGAACTTAAACACACAAAAATATACATTAATTTTTACTTGGACTCATTTAGTAGTCTATCTTATACATCAGTGGTACTCGCTAAACACTATTTTGAAAATGAACTACACAACTTGTGTGTGAGGATGGGAGGAAAAAACTGAGAGAGAGCAAAGGAAAGTATAACATTGCCCAAAAAGAAATGTACTCATGACCTGACTTATGAAATGGTACTGCCTCTGTACCTCACCTTTATAATAGCAATAAACATTTTAATTAAAAAATAGCATATTTGGAGCCAAGAGCATGGCCAAGTGGTAGAGTGCTTGCCTAGCATGCATGAAGACCTGGGTTTGGTTCCTCAGTACCACATACATAGAAAAAGCCAGAAGTGGTGCTGTGGCTCAAGTGGCTGAGTTCTAGCCTTGAGAAATATCAAGGACAATGCTAAGGCCCTGAGTCCAAGGCCCAGGACTGGCAAATAATTAATAATAATAATATCTGTGAGATATGCTAACATGTTTCCAAGACATTCTCTTGAGGATTTTCAAATTTTAAAATTCTATCCAAGATGATTGAAAAGGAATTAATCATAGCAAAAACTTTTTCAAAAGTTTTCTTTTTTCCAAGCTTGTGCTTGGGATACAAATGAAGCCTATTTGCCTTGACTTTCTCTATTACCTGTCTGCAGCCCAGTGACTTTTTCAAATGCTTAATGGATCTGCCAAACCACAGGAGGAGGGCTTGTGCCATGTACTTGCAGAGGAAGAGGACAAGTGAACAAAGCATGGGTCCCACCCAGGGGATGGCATATTCAGCCCATCTCTGGTAGAAGAAATAAATAGGTACTGTAAATAATAAAGTGAAAAAACCCTAAGTTCCATGACACCAAGAGGTCCATGGGGATTTACGCAAGGAGGAGAGCATAAGGAGTAATCAGGAAACAAGTGTGGAAGCTAGAGCCACGTGAGGTGAGTTTCTACAACAGGGTCTTCTCTGAAATGGTGAAGACCGGGGAGGGTAACTGTGTTTTGCCCACATCAAGACAATGAGACTTACAGGAGTGAGAGACAATGCATCCGTGCATCCCTAAGCTATGTTTCCCCTACGATACAACAGTCTATTTTACTCTAGCAAATATATATATATATATATTTTTTACATTAGCAAATATATGTATATATATTTTTTTTCCAGATACTTTAGCACTTGTCTCTGATCCAGCCCTTTTCTATCCACTCTCCTCCTCGAGTCAGAACCACAGGGATCACGTCCTGGCCATCTCTGAATTCCTGGCTGGCCCTGCACGCCCTCTGAATTCCTGGCTCCTTCGGCCCTGCACGCCCTCGGTCGGAGAACCCCGCGGCGGGCCCTTCCCAGTCGGGCTCTGCGTGCTGGCACCCGGGACCTAACACAGCGTCGTCCCTCGCGGTCTTCCCCGACGCCCCCCCACCCCCCTCCAATCCCCAACCCACCCGCCGCACCCAGGCGCCAGGCGCCGGATACGCATGCGCAGACTCCCGCCGGACTTCGAGTAACGGACCCGGCGCCCACACCGGAAGTGGGCGGCGCGCGGCAGGAGCGGCGGTCGCGTGGCGGCAGCGGGCTGTTGACGTGGGGTCCGCCCGGTTCCCGCTGCCCACTCGGCGCCATGGTGCCCACGAAGGCCGCAGACGCAGTGCGGCTGCTCCTGGGCACCACGGCGCTATGGTTCACGTTGCTTGGTGCCACGAGGGTGTCTGCGTCCAAGGCAGTGACGGCCCACCTGGCCGCGAAGTGGCCGGAGACCCCGCTGCTGCTGGAGGCCAGGTGCGAGCGGGCCAAGGCCCATCCAGGAAGGGGCGGGGCGAGAAGGATGGAGGGGCGGGGCGATGCCGGGAAGGGGTGGGGCGTGGAGGGAGCGCAGAGGGGCGGGGCTTGGGTGGGCATTGGGGGTTGGGACCCCAGACCCGGCCCGGGCAGGAGTTCCCACACTCAGTGCCCCCTCACCTCCCACACCACCACCGCCTGGGGTTCCCTCTTCAGCGCCCCCCGCTGCAGCGCCCCCCCGCCGCCCCACTGATTGTGGTTCAGTAGGTCCCATGGGGGTCGCCCAAAGTTGGGTTGCATTTGCATCGATGTTGGGCCTGGGAGTCAGGCTTTCAGCCTTGGGACACACAAGTGTGGTCCAGACGCAGGCCCCGTCACACCTGCGAACCCCAGGGGTTCCTATGCACATGGAAGTGATGTTGCTTTAATAATGAATTAAGTTGTAACAGGTTTTTGTTTCTTTTTAATTGTACTTTCTTGTTGGGGTAGTGTTGGGGTTGCAGTGACATTCGTCAGGTAATGGGTGCATAACTTCTCGACCTTGATGTAACCGTTTTTTAGAACTCTTCAACCTGAGTTTTGTTAGCATATATAGAGGTACATGCATACATACACATACACACACACACATGGAAGGGAATACATGTGTGTATCTGTGTACACGTAGATATGCATAAACATGTATGTGTATAAAAGGAAAGGATAGGCAGTGGGGCGCATCATTTAATGTATTTCCACAGAGCTAGGCAGTACTTGAAATACTTTTTTGTTTTGGTTTGGTTTTGTTTTTTTTGGTAAGTCATGGAGCTCTAATTTGGGTCCTGGGCACTGTCCCTGAGTTGTGTTGCTCAAGGCTAGCATTCTACCACTTGAGCCACAAGGCCACTTCCGGTTTTCTGGTGGATGTTGGGAGATAAGAGTCTCATGGGGACTGTCCTGTCTTTAAACCACAACCCTGAGATCTAAGCCTCCTGAGCAGCTAAGATTGCAGCCATGAGCCACTACAGAGCATAGGACTCTGAAGTACCTACTTTTGTAATTTTCTCTTTCTGTCAGATCCAGCTGGCTGTCGGGAAGCCAGTTTCTAATACATTACCCCCCCCCCTTTCCCTCTAGCTCTTGAAGTATCATTTACTCCTCCACAGAAACAAAACTTGTAGCTACTGCATTTTGCCCACTTAGGTATCCCAGTAAAGAGACTCTTTTCTCTCTTTAGAGAGCCTAAAGTTTTATACCAACTGTTTTGCTGTTCTCGTCAAAGCATCAGTGTGTGACCCTGTGCCACATTACATTACATTTATATGATGATAGATAACTACATGTAGACTTAAATGTCGTTTTTCTCCATCCACAGTTTCACCTAGAGCTTCCTTGGATCTTATCACCCACTTAGTCCCAGAACAGTCTAACAAGACTGCTGCTTATGACATCTCAATTTCTGCTTATGTCAAGTCATGGAGTATAATCATTGTAGGATGCTTCTTAAGGCCCTTTATAACCTAGCTTGGTCTCTATTACTGACTGAATTGTAGCCTCCCTGGGTGTACAGGTATGAGGGAAGAGAGCTGGTAGTCCTCCTGAATCTGTGAATAGAGCCTTACCTGGATAAGAGAATTTTGACGTTATGATTAAGGATATATTGTGTCATTATGAGTTATCTGGGTGGTCATGAATCCATTGTCAGTACAAAAGAGAGATGGAGGACTGGGGATGTAGCTCACTGATAAAGTGCGTATTTAGTGTTCCAAAGACTCAGGGC
This sequence comes from Megascapheus bottae, assembly GCF_031878675.1. Classification (NCBI taxonomy): domain Eukaryota; kingdom Metazoa; phylum Chordata; class Mammalia; order Rodentia; family Geomyidae; genus Megascapheus; species Megascapheus bottae. The sequence goes on from NC_143519.1 coordinate 11,434,807, forward strand.
TCAATCCCCTGCACCCACTGCTTGGAACTATGACCAGGTATGATGACATGCCTGTAATCTCAGAATTCTGGGAGTAGACACAGGAGAAACTGAGAGTTGAAGAGTAGGTTATGTAGCCAAACCCTGTCTCAAAACATAAATTGGAAATGCTCAAAAGCCAAAACTTTTGAGTGTGTCATGGCTCCAGAAAATTCCACACCTACTTCATGTGACAGGTCACAATCAAACTTACAAAATAATTATATCCCCAAGCATTACACATCAAGGATACTCAATCTATATACACGCACATCTGTCTGTTTGGTTACATCAAGTGAGTACTAAACTTTGCTAGTCCCAGTCTTCTATGTCCACTCCCAAAATTCTGGGTTTTTTGTCCCAACCTATCCATTTTAGTCCTATTTCCTCTGCTTTTTTAAGACCTTGAGATGGACTCCGTTTATAATAACACTTGCTTCAACGATAAGTTGCCATTCTTGTCATGTTCATGTTTATTTGTTCTCCTTTCACCCACTTTAGTGGCTCTCTTAGAATTATTATTATTATTATTAATTATTATTATTATTCTTTTACTCAGTTGTGGGTCCTGGGCACTGTCCCTGAGCTCTTCAAGCTAAAGGCTAACACTCTACATCTTGAGTCACAGCTCCACTTCCAGTTTTCTGATGGTTAATGGGAGATAAGAGTCTCACAGACTTTCATGCCCAGGCTGGCTTTGAACTGCCAAACTTCTCTCTCAACTTCCTGAGTAGCTAGGATGACAGGCGTGAGCCTCTGTGCCCCACAGAGGAATTCTTAGTTGTGCATGTGCTATAGATGTCCTCTATACTTTCTGTGTGTGGCAAGCATTAATTAAAACTTTCCAAGGATAGAGAGATCAGAACCTTCAGTTCATAGTTTACTTGCCTAGGGAGTCTTGTATTTTGTTCTATACAGGATTAAATAATTTTCTCATTTATTTCATTATTTCTACAGGGGTTCACATGTTTGGCCATTTTTTTCTTAGACTCTTCAATAATGGAAGCTTATTTTCAGTGGCAAAGACCCTAGAGCTGTATTGTATATATACTAATTTCCTATTTTTTTTGTACTAAATTCTTACCTTGTTTTAAGAAAAGGTTATCTCTGGGCCGGGAGTTTGGCCTAGTGGTAAAGTGCTTGCCTAGCATGTATGAAGACCAGGGTTCAATTCCTCAGCACCACATACATAGAAAAAGGCTGGAAGTGGTGTTGAGTCTCAAGTGGTAGAGCTCTAACCTTGAGAAAGCCCAAGGACTGGCAAGCACTCTACCACGAGGCCAAACTCCTGGCCCTACATTCATTTTTAGGTGGTTTTTGTCATAAAGCATGTATCCAAACCATTTATAATTTCTGTCTATTGACTGATTACTTTTTAAATAGTGAATTTATGGCAGAAGAAAGTAATGAAAAATTTTGGCACTTTTTGGAAACCGTCCGAGAATTAGCAATTTACAAGCAAAGAGGTAGGTCATCTATAAATTTTACTTTACAATGTATCTATTTGTGTAAACACATTGGTTATTTTCTGGGATTATAATTAAGCGCAAATGCTTCATTGAGTTAGCCCATTTGAACAGATGTTTTAATGGAAACCATTTCAGGCACTTATTTCCAGAAATATATAAAATTTCAGTATTTTTAAGTACATTCATATAATTAACAGTGTTATAGCCACTGTATATCAAAGCTTATATATAAAGAATTTATTAACATTGATTTTTACATCATATTTCAAATGACAAGCTTAACAAACATCAAAGCTTATATTTTTAACATACATTTCTTTGAAAGGCTATTAATTTTGGTAACAGAAATATTTCTTATTTAATAGATTTTATTTTTAGGACAGAAAATATAGAAATGTCCCACATATGCCCTGATCTTACACATCAGTAACCCCTCTCCTTGTCAGTACCCCTCACTGGGGTGGCACAGTCTCTCTTTTTTTTTTTTTTAAACTGTTGATGAACCTGTATTGACAAATCACTATTACTCAAAGTCCATAGTTTAACTCAAGATTCCATCTTTATCTCTTTTTCCTCTCTTCCTAAGCTGTACTGGGGTTTAAACCCAGGGCCTCTCTCTCAAGGTCTCCCCCCTCTCGGTTGCTCTCTCCCTCTCCTTCCCTCCCCCCCCTCCCCTCCTCCTCTCCCCTTACTCTCTCTGCCCCTGGGGTAGTGGTGGAGAGAAAGGGCACAGAAAGAAAACTCTTTACCTGCTATCCCCATCACATTAGTCCCTTTCTGTATAGGGCTACCATTCTTTTCTATCTTGCCCCATTCAGGTGATCTCTGTAGCCCTAAAGATAGGAGAGTTTAAAGACTGAATTCTAGGATCCATTCTTCTTTTTCTGTCTTCAGGATCTTTGGAGAGGGACTGGAGCAGGGAAAGCAGCAAGCTAAGGTTCACATTTTGTCTCTGGACACACTTATCTCTCTTGAGCACCAACTCATAATAAAATTCAGATGTATACTTGAAAATTTGTAACACATATAGAATTCTTTCTTTTCTTTTGCTGTTCTCAATTTCCTCTTAAAGTATAGACTGGATTTATAGTTTATCATTTATTGTAACCCTGGAATGTTCGGGTATCTTCCAAATAGATTTTAATATCAAGATTATTTTCACTTGATTTTGCATTAATTACTTGGAAATCATTGAAAGATACAAAGTTAATAGGCTAGACATCCTGGTTTCTTCATTTTGCCCTAACATCTACAATCAAATTTACAACCAGACTATGACACTAGATAGTTTTATAGTGAGGTGGTGGGTCAGTGGGTTGGATATAAAACACTAAACTATGATTTCTCTTTATAGAATCAGATTATTCTTATTACAACTTGATTCTGAAGAAAGCTGGACAGTTTTTGGACAATTTACACATAAATCTCTTAAAATTTGCTTTCTCTATTAGAGCATACTCTCCAGCTATCCAGATGTTTCAACAGGTATACAAAAATACCCGAATTGTAATGAAAAAGCATGTTATTAATGTATATTTTTGGTTCATAATGTTCTACAAATTTGTAGTACTTGATTCTATGCCTATTGTTGATTATAATAGTGATTACAGCTGAATGTATAATTTTATTTGGGATAAGCAAAGTGGAGAACATATTAGCACTGACATAATCTGTAATAAAAGTTTCAGGGAGTAAGGTGCCAGTGGCTTATATCTGTAATCCTAGCTACTCAGGAAGCTGAGATCTGAGGATTGTGATTTGAAGCCAGTCTGAGCAAGAAAGTCTGCAAGACTCATATCTCTAATAAAATACAAGAAAGAAAAAAAGAAAGAAAGAAAGAAAGAAAAGCTGAGTGTGGCACTGTGGCTCAAGTGGTAGAACACTGGCCTTGAGCAGAAGCCTGGGGAAAGTGCCTAAGCCCTGAGTTCAAGCCCCAGGACTGGCACCAAAAAAAAGAGATTTAGCATTTTTTTCCATTAACTTTGAGGCATATATTCACTAGAAGAAAGCTGTTTTTATTAAACTTTCTTAAATTCTACCTATAGACTTCAATTAGATCATTAATTTACATGTAGTTGATTTGGTATTCCAATCAAGGTACGTATGAGTTTTTTAATCATGTTGTAATTATCAACTACTATAGCTAAATATCATCTGTGCAATCTTAGACTGCTGCTGCGGAGCCTCCCCCAGATGGATGCAATGCATTTGTGGTCATTCATAACAAACACACCTGTAAAATCAATCAGATCAAAAAGCTGCTGAAAAAGGCGACTTCAAGGTAAAGTAATCATTGCCAACAGTGAGAGATAGGGTTGGTAAGGAGAGAAGAAAACTTAAATAGCAGAAATTGTAATACTTTGACATTGTATATACAAAAAATGTTGTATGTTAAAAAATGTACATTTGAGAGTATCTGAGAATATTTTGTCTTGATAGATTTTCAGAACACAAATTATGTAGCCATCATAAAATATGTAAGATGTAGGTTTATGTAAACAACATTTTGAATATGCAAAACTGAATTTGTTGGACTGAATCTTGTTTAAATATAAACTCAGTGTCAAGGTTCTAACAAAATTAATAATAAAAACAAATACCTGTATGGAGCTGCTGTTGTGTATAATGCATGATTTCAAACCTCCACTCACTGTTTGTGTGGCAGCCATCTGTGTTCTTATCTTGTCACTGCTTGTTGGTTTTAGGAAGTGAAGGGACATAATGCTTATGATGTGAGCTATGGAAAGAACAAATTGACCGAAGTATTTCATGCTTCTGCCAAGAAACCATAAGATGAACTTGCTAGTTTGTAAGTTGAGCAAATAAACTGAAAGGCCACTAACAGAGTCTCATGGATTGGAGAGAAAAAAGTGAACGGTTAAATTTCATCACCACTGCCTCCATTCTCTGGGTGCTTCTGTTAGCTGTGTCGTAAACCCTGACATGCTTTTCTTCTTGATGCCAAACTAGAGTGGATTGACTTACTGTCTTTACTGTTTGGCTCCCACATGAGAATACATTACTGGTATTGGTATTTTACATGTTTATCTGTGAATAATAATGAAGTCCGGAGGGAGACTTTCATTTAGAGACTACTACATGGACTTTCCACTCTGGGCAGTTTAGCAGGGAAAAAAAAAAAAAAGGAAAGAAAGAAAGAAAGGAAATAATCCAATTTATCCAACTTTAGTTGTAGAGTTAGTAGCTGCTAAAGAGGCTGTTTCCAAGTACAACAGCGCCATCTGCCTGAGTCAGCTGCCAAGTACATGCCTTTTGAAAAACAGTAGTTCTAAGCTCTTCCTGAAACTGAGGGCCTGACCTGTACATTTTGGTACAGGTCAACTAAGATTCACTGACTACAAGACCGATAGCACCCATAAAGCATTCCTAATTTATAAAAAGAGCTATATTCCAGACCACGGCTTTTTTGACCCTAAGATGATCTCAAGTATACAGAAAAAACTACCTCCTTTGAGGGAAAATACCCCATTTCATTTCCCCTAAGTAAAGTTGCTGGCTCCCAGCAGTCCTCGATTCACAGTGATTTTCCTAAATGCCAAGGCCAAGTTTACTAATAGAATCAGGTAAGTTAAAAGCTGGTGGTGTCATCTCTAGGCTACTGTTTCTACCTTTTAGCTAGGTACCACTACATAAAAACCAAAAGGAACTCCATTTACTGTGCATAACTCAAGGCAGTATTCCTCTCCCTGACCAGTCCTCAACCCTTTTGTGAAGCCAGGAATATTCCACTGACCCCTGGGCTATTGCCAATGACCTACTTGTCTGGTCTGCCACTTGGTTGGCAGATTAAAGGTACTATACTACTCCTTGGGGCTAGCCATACACCTTGAAGATCATTCGCACCTCCCAGCCCAACAGACCACTACTCCTGTAGGTGCACTCCGTCTGGACTCTCTCTCTGGCAGAAGTGTGAATGGAGGCAAGCTGCTTATCAACGCTGCAGCTCCCAGAGGAGTGTTGCTGCCAGAATCCATCATGCTAGATGAGAAGCACAAGAAAGGACTGTGTGTTTCTGATGTAAAAGCTACCACGCAGATCTGCCTTGGGACTTAGGACAAGACGTGGAATATTTGTTCTGTGGTGAAGGAGACCGGGTTGCAGGGGCCCTACCCACTCCTAGCAGGTCAGTGGTGCTATGGGTGCCTCATCCCGTGAGTACTTGTTCAGCGCACACTTTTCACTGTCTTAACTCTGGTAGGATAACCCTGTCCATATCATCACAGCCTGACAGTCTGATCTGAACTGACCAGTAGTTCAAGGGTTCAGTGACTAGTCCAAGACTGTGCCTCTTTAAAGATAAATGAACAATTTGACATCTCTTTTACTTCCCTCTCATTGATGTACTTGACTTAATAGAGCAGTTTGATCTCCAGATGAAAGCATCCTCAGATTTCATCTCTTGACCACCTTCTATTAAATAATCAGGATGAGACAGGAGATTATGCTGATCTCTTTTGAAAATTCAGGAATTGATGTAGATTGCTGAGGATTGTTAACCTTTCCTTTCCCCAACAGCTGCCCCAGGTTGGCCTGGTCAGTATATTAATATAGCACTCACTGGTCACCCAGTCAGAAGTGGACTTGAGAAATTCAAATGTCAATTTTGAATCCATTCGCCTAGATTGTTTTGTTAGACAAGGGTTTAGACCATGGAGACAGCTACTTGGTTCGGTCTGCTGCTCATGGAAAGAAGAAATAACCCCCTTAACAAATGGGCAAACAAGTTGAACATTTTTCAGAAAAGATGTACAAATAGCTAAGAAATAGATGAAGAAATATTGAAGAAATACTGAAAATTTTTAGCAAAGAATACAAATCACTGCCAGTGGCTCACATCTGTAATCCTAGCTACTCAAGAGACTGAGATCTGAGAATCACAGTTCAAAGCCAGACTGGGCAGGAAAGTAAATGAGACTCTTAGCTCCAATAAACTACTCAGAAAAAGCTGGAAGTGGGGTTGTGACTCAAGTGGTAGAGCAGTAGCCTTGAACATAAAGAGGCTCAGAAACAGTGCCCACAATTAGCAAACAAAATGAAAATCTAACTATGTTACTATTCATCAATGGACTTACTCCTAATATATTGTATTTTGTTTATTTGGTTGTTTAGGGGTTTTTTTGTTGTTTTTGTTTTTTGGGGGTTTTTTTGCCAGTCCTGGGCTTGAGCTCAGGGCCTGAGCACAGTCTTTGGACTTTCTCAAGGCCAGAGCTCTACCACTTGAGCCTCAGCACCACTTCTGGCTTTTTTCTATGTGTGTGGTACCGAGGAATCGAACCTGGGTCTTCATGCATGCTAGACAAGCACTTTAACCACTAGGCCAAACTCCCGGCCCCGGTTGTTTAGTTTTTATGCCCGTAATGGGGCTTGAACTTGGGAGTTGGGTGCTGTTCCTGAGCCAGGTGTCCTGCTTCCAATATATTGTTTCGGGGTTCTTTTTGCCAGTCCTGTGCTTGCGCTCAGTCTCTGAGCACTGTCCTTGAACTTTCTCAAGACTAGAGCCTTTTTTCTATGTATGTGGTACCTAGGAATCGAACCCAGGTCTTCGTGCATACTAGTCAAGCACTCTACCACTAGGCCAAACTTGCGGCTCTACTGTTTTAACCTGTATGAATTCTCAAACTTTAGAATCTTCACTTGATAATGTATACAGCCAAAAAATAATACCATGAATGTGTTAGTAATTGATATATTTTTCCAAAAGGTAGTTTGTAATTCTTAACTTATGCACAAATGTAAAAGTGGAATACAATAAAATAAACCATAAGTAAAAATAAAATAAGTCTATTGTGATCTGTACTTGTAGAACTCTTGAGAGACAACCATTGCTATAAAATTCTTACATATTTTTGAAATAGAGTTCCACAAGTAATTATTTAAATTAGATATATACCACTACTTTTTTAAAATGTTGACACATGGTATGTTTAGTTTTTTTACATTTTCCATCTTACAGTATTCTTTTGATACTTTAGCTCTGGGGGTTTGCAAAACCAAGAGAAACATGAGTTCTTGAGAAAGGTATGTGTATTAACACTGCTAGATAATAAATTATAAGTCATTTTAGTAAGTTCAAGGATATTCCAGGAGGTAGCTGAAATTCATTCTTTAATGCACATAAATACACCCAATATAAAAATGGTTATTCCTGGTCACAAAGCTAGTTAAGATGGAGTTTGAATCAAATTTTTCCTGTTTCTAAATCCCACAGTCTTTTTACCAGAATGCTATTTTAGTGTTACTCATACCTTCTTTTTCTTTATTTAGTAATTGTTAAAGATAGTGATCATTGTAATTAAATAAAGCATTTTATTTCCTTCAAAATTGTACTGCCATTATATTATTCCTGAAAGATAATGAAACTTATTGGCAAATAGAGTTTTAATATTTACTTTGGGATTCTCCAAATTTCTATCATATTAGAGATAGTAACTACAGAAAATTTAAGCTCTTTTTCTGTGATTATACATATATCATAATTTTTTTATTTTGTGGCATTAGCTATTAAACCTGGAGCTTTACACCTGTTGAGAAAGTGATCTATCACTCAAGCTATGCCCTTTGTTTCTCTCATTTTGTACTTTGAGATAGTGTCTCACTTTTTCCAGGCTGACCTCAAAATTCCAATTGGAGTAGACAGAATTACTTGCCTGACCACCATGCCAAACTACATCTATTTAAAAGCATAGATTCAAAGGAATCATGATATGTATCTATATGCTTTGAAGTTTCAACTCTTTCAAAAAGTTTGTGCTTTGTTTTTATTTTAGGCCCAGACCGTATCTTTTTAAAGGAGACCATATATTTCCTACGAACAAAGAGAACTTACCAGTGATTATTCTCTATGCAGAAATAGGTACCAGAGCATTTTCAGAATTTCACAGAGTATTGTCACAAGAAGCTCAAAATGGTAAAATTCTGTATGTTCTTCGCCATTATATTCAGGTACATGTTTTATTTATATCATTTTCACTAAGGAAAATAACATTAGAAGGGGTACTATGGTTCAAAGTGGTAGAATGGTAGCCTTGAGCAAAATAACTCAGGGATAGCACCCAGGCTGTGAGTTCAGGTCCCATGACTGACAAAAAAAAAAGTTCTAAGAAGAAGAAAAAATAACTTTATGATACCTTCTTTACTAGAGTTACATAAGTAGAGATTTTTTAAAATTTAATATATCAAATGTGAGGGGTTTTTTGGAATTGCTTTTTGCTTTTTGCTGTTTGTGTGTGTGTGTGTGTGTGTGTGTGTGTGTGTGTGTGTGTGTGTGTGTATCATGGGGCTTGAACTCAGCTGGTTGCTGTCCCTGAGCTCTTCAGCTCAAAACTACTGCCCTGCTCCTGGACCTGGGTGTTGTCCCTAAGCTCTTCAGATCAAGGATACCTCCCTACCCTTGAGCCAAGCTCCACTTCCCATTTTCTAGAGATAATTGAAGATAAGAGTCTCAGGTCCTTTTGTGCCCGGGCTGGCTTTGAACCTTGATCATCAGATCTAAGCCTTCTGAGTAGCTGTGAGTTTCAAATGTAAGTTTTATGTGGAAGGATATATTGGATTATTTTGGAATATGGTTACAATCCTTTCCCTTACATATCTGCCACAGTTTAAAAAATATACTTGAATGACATGTACCATTTTTGCTACAACTTATATGGTAATTTTAATAAAAAATATAGCACAATGAAGGAGTCTTACTTATTTAATATTATATATTAGATCAAATTGCTATGCTTAAGATTCCAAAAGTGTAGATGTTAGAATACGTCTTAAGCCCTCAGACCAAAAACTCATCCAGTGATACTCCTGCCACATTTTATTAGCCAAAAAGTCAACTAACATCACTCAACAGAGAAAGACTTGATTTTTTGTAACAAACAGCAATATCACAATGCAAAGGACTATGAACACATGGGGCCAGGAGTTTGGCCTTGTGGTGGAGTGCTTGCCTTGCATGCACAAAGAACAGGGTTCAATTTCCCTATACCACATACATAGAAAAGGCTGGAAATGGGAAGTAGGGCTTGGCTTAAGGGGTAGGGCGGTAGCCTAGAGCTGTAGAGCTCAGGAACAATGCCCAGGCCCAGGGGTAGGGCCAAGCCTTGAGCTGAAGAGCTCAGGGACAGCACCCAGCCGAGTTTAAGCCCCATGACCCACCAAAAAAAAATAATAAATTCATCATACTCGGTGATAATGAAAGTATTTCAATTTAAAAAAATCATCATTAAGTGAAGTAAGCCAGACACAAAGAAACATAGGCTCCATGATTTCCCTCATTTGTAATAAAATTAGTACATGCAGAGATTCACAATATCTCAGTAGCTCTGTACATATGACCACATAAAATGATGCTAATTGAAATGATCTCCAAGAGAATTTTTATTGGGTCAGGGGGAGTAGGTGTTTTTTTTGTTTTTTCATTTTTCTTTTTGTTTTTAAGTGTACTGTTTGCAGTTATTTCTTGTCTAAGGGGTTTTTTTCCTCCTCTGGTTTATTCTCTGTTTCTAATTTCAGTACCCTTTGTCTTTTATATAAGTATATCTGATTTGGGGAAGGGAAGGGAAATCACAGAAATGAATCAACACAGCAGAGATACTTATTGGACACTATGTTCAAAATGAACCTTACAACTTGAAGAGAGGGGTTTGGGGAGAAGGAAAGGATGAGAAAAAAGAGAAGGGGGTGACATTGCTCAAAAAGAAGTATACTGAGGCCGGGAGTTTGGCCTAGTGGTAGAGTGCCTGCCTAGCATGCACGAAGACCCAGGTTCAATTCCTCAGCACCACATACATAGAAAAAAGCCAGAAGTGGTGCTGAGGCTCAAGTGGTAGAGCTCTAACCTTGAGAAAGTCCAAGGACAGTGCTCAGGCCTTGAGTTCAAGCCCAGGACTGGCATAAAAAAAAAAAAGTATACTGATTACTTTATGTAGGTAACTGTAACCTTCATCTGTACATCACCTTTACAATAAAATAAAAATACTAGGGAAAAAGAGGACCAGGGCTTAGAGTATGCACAGAAAACTTTTTATATAGTCTGATTCCCTTCTTTAGCCTCAGTTTACCAGAAGGATAAATACATTCCCATCAACAACTACTGTTAGAAATCAAAATAGGAACACTAGGTGCCGATGGCTCAGGCCTACAATCCTGGCTTTTCAGGAGGTTGAGATCTGAGGATCTCGGTTCAAAGCCATCCCAGGCATGAAATCCATGAGACTCTTATCTCCAATTAACTACCAGAAAACCAGAAGTGGCACTGTGGTTCACTTGGCTAGCCTTGATCTTAAGAGCTCAGGGACAGCACTCAAGCACAGAGTTCATGCCCTACAATCAACAAAAAGAGGAGGAGGAGGAAATTAAAATAGGAATGGGAATAGGAGATAAAAAGTTCTATGTTTATTTTATTTTCAGTTCCCTTGGATGATTCTAAATGACCCCTAAAGAGTATGAATCTTGAGAATCTTAAGTTATTCTTTAGAGAATGTGTGACTCTTAATGACATGTCTTTGAAATCATATTGGTAAACTATCAAAGTACTCTATAGCATTATATATAGTCTTTTATTTCATGAAAAACATCTTGTGTATTCCTTATGGATATCAGGTAAATCAAGTCAACATGTAATTCTAATAGACCTATTTATGCTACCTTTGAACCGATGCATTTTGAAGGAGTAGGAAGTAGGAAAGTGAAGAGGGTTTTTTGCCAATTTTTGGAATATTTTGGTTTACAGTTTCAAACTTATTAAAATATAATTCAACCTTTACCTGAGTACATTTCAAATGGGCAAAATAAACATAAATTTAATAAATTCTTCCTTTTACTATTAAAGAGCCAATAACGTTAAGAACTGATACTAGAAACTGGTCATGTGGAATTGCGTTTTTTGCATCAACTGTGACAGGTCATGTGGCTTGCTAAGCTACTGTCTTTTGAGTGAATATTCACAATGTATTTTAAATTGAAACTCAACTTTTTCAACTATAATTATAAATAACATGGTTTCTATATGCTATATTTCATTGTGACATATGCCTGAGATATTAGCAGATATCAGTTTTAGGGTGACTAATAGTGTTAAATACTGTCTGCAGATCTGAAGTTAATCCCTGCATTTTCTTACTGGAAATGGAATATGAATAGTCGCTCTGGTCATATACTTATTTTTTAAAGCCAGAGCAAGGAGAGTTTAGTGAGGAAAGAAGACAATGAGAAACATGATCATTAATCTTTAATCTGTACACCTATTGCCCTTACCTTATATATTTAGAGTTGCAAGCAACCCTTATAGAAACCTGTAGTAAGCAAAGGTGTAGCAACTTCCAAAAGTTTGCCAGGTTACTGTTTGCTAACCCGTGAAATAGTGTCAAATGATAATAATTGTAGCACAGCTGATAAGAATTTCAGTCTCAAAGTTGGTAAGAATTTTAGACAAATTTTTAAATATTGTTTATATCCCTCCAAATTGTTTCCTTTTGAATAATTTAGTAACTTTTCTTTTTGATAGAATAGTCTTGAGGCACATCTTATATTTACCCTTAAAAGAAAAATAGATGTTAGGTACTAAACTTCTTGATCATACATACTTCAGCTAACCCACTTTTACTTAATAAGTATGGATTGTAAGAACAGATACTAATTTGGTATAGTTTAACTATTGAGAAACATGAAAAAAAATTTAAATAGATTTTTTTCTTTTTGTCCTTGCTTTTCATTATTTGTAGCTCTAAACATTACATCTATAAACTTAGCAAATAAATAGCAATTACTTATAAACTGATAAAGTCTTATGGAAATTCCCTAAAGGAGGACAGTTTTTTAATGACTGAAATGAGTCCTCTGCTTATTCATGATAAATATGGAAAAGTTGTCAAAGTGTAACAGAAAAGATTAAATATTTTATCATTCTACAAATAATTAAAATTCTAGATTTTGGCAAAAATCTTTATTATTGGCTGGGGAATATAGTTCAATGGTATATAATGGCTACTTTGCATGTGCAAGGCCCTAAATTCATCAGATAAAAGGAAAAAGAAAGACAAAGAAACCTAACATTGTATTGAATTTAAAATAATATGCTTGACTAAGAATTTCTTATTTTTATACAATAAATATGTTTAACAGAAACCAAGCTCTCGGAAAATGTACTTATCTGGCTATGGTGTGGAGCTAGCAATTAAGAGTACAGAATACAAAGCATTAGATGATGTCCAAGTCAAAAGTAAGTTGGGATTTTGTCTGTATTTCAGTAAGATGAAAACTTGGAGCCATGACATAGTTTTGTTCTAAAGTATGTTTGATAAATGTGGTTATACATGTGTTCATTTGAGCTGGAAATCAGATGGGTGCAACCAAACATACACACACACACACACACACACACACACATACACACTCACATGTGTGTGTATGTGCTCTAGCAAGTTATCTATTTTATACTGAGGCAATAAATGAGGCTGTTACAGCAGTAGATGAGTGGACCAGGAACTGGGCTATTCTGCCCAGACTTCCTGAGTTCCTTAAGAAGACCAATATGTCCATCACCAAGATAAAACTCCTGTTTCTATATCCTAGAGTTCATTTTGCTTAGTCTCATCCTATATAGCCATATGTAGATAGCTTTTGAGCTATTGTGATCTTCTGTTAAGAGAATCCTAGGTGTGTGCTAATTATACAAATGAGGGAAACCATGAAGCCTATGTTCCTTTGGGTCTGGTTACTTTACTTAATAGGATTTTTTCCAAGTCTTTCCATTTCCTTGTAGATGAGGCCATGTTGTTCATAGAATGACATAGATGGCAGCATAGAATTCCACTGTGTATACAAACCGCATTTTGGTCTACTCGTCTACTGAGGGGCATCTGGATTCATTCCATATCTTAGCTATGGTGAAGAATGCTGCAGTGAACATCAGTGTGCTAGTGGCTTTAGTATGTCCTTATTTCTGGACATTTGGGTAAATGCCCAGAGTTATAGGAGAGCTGTGTCATTGGGGAGCTCTATGTTTAGTCTTTTAAAGAACCTACGTACTGTTTTCCAGAGTGGTTGAACAAGTTTACACTCCCACCAACAGTGTGGCCCTCCTGGCCACATTCCTAACATTTGTTGTTATTAATACATTGAGAATTAATTCCTAATGGATCAAAGACCTTGAAGTTCTTTTTTTTAATATTTTTATTGTAATTAATAAAGGGGTTACATGGTATTTGCCAGATAGAAGGTGCATTAATTCCCATACATTGATACCCTTTCACATGTCTTGGTCCCCATTACCTTCCCCCCCACCCCCCATCTTGGTTTTCCCCCCTCCCCTATCCAATTTCAAATAACCAAATACAAATATATCCAATATATCAGATAACAATATGATATAACCAAGGGACAGCAAAAGAGATGAGAGATAACATAGTACATTAAGGACAACAATCATTCATTGTATGGCTTTTGTTTCAATATCCTGGAGGTCCTTTCAATTAGCTTCCTACTATATGGCCTTATGTATCAAGGTTTTGCTCTATTGCAAATCTCTGCTAGTAGAGCCCAAGGCTTCTACTGATTATGACAAATGAGGGAAACCATTGAGCCTAAGTTCCTTTGAGTCTGGCTTACTTCACTTAATATGATTTTTTCTAAGTCTTTCCATTTCCTAACAAATGGGGCTATGTCATTTTTTCTGACAGCAGCATAGAATTCCATTGTGTACAAATACCACATCTTGTTGATCCACTCATCAACTGAGGGACACCTAGGTTGGTTCCATATCTTTGCTATAGTGAGTAATGCTGCAATGAATATTGTTGTGCTAGTGGATTTAGTATGCCCTAGATTCTGGATGGTTGGGTAAATGCCAAGTAGTGGAATTGCTGGGTCATAGGGCAATTCTATGTTTAGCCTTTTGAGGCACTGCCACACTGCTTTCCATAGTGGTTGAACGAGTTTGTACTCCCACCAACAGTGTAGTAGTGATCCCTCCTGGCCACATCCCCTCCAGCATCTGTTGTTATTAGTTTTCCTGATCCTGGCCATTCTAACTGGAGTGAGGTGGAATCTTAGCATTGTTTTTGATTTGCATTTCTTTTATGACCAGAGATGTTGAGCATTTCTTCATGTGTCTGTAGGCCATTTTTGTTTCTTCTTCAGAGAAGACTCTCTTTAAGTCTTTGGCCCATTTTTTAATGGGATAGTTGTTACTTTGGAAATTAGTTTTGGAGTGATTCAATTTTTTGAGCTGTTGATATATTTTAGATATGAGGCCTTTGTCCGCTGTATGGTTGGTGAAGATCTTCTCCCACTCTGTAGGCTTCTCTTTTTTTTTTTTTTTTTTTGCCAGTCCTGGGTTTGAGCTCAGGCCTGAGCAGTGTCCTTGGACTTTCTCAAGTCTAGAGCTCTACCACTTGAGTCTCAGCACCACTTTTTTTTTTTCCTATGTATGTGGTACCGAGGAATCGAATGTTAGGCAAGCACTCTACCACTAGGCCAAACTCCTGATTTTAGGTTCTTAGTGTACTACGTGAAGTTATTTCTGTTCTCTTTTTTTCCTCTTTGTGGTTTATCTCATGTTGTTACTTTATCTGACTTTGTTACGTGGTATGTTGTATACACATTTATTTATTTATTTGGAAGGGAAGGGAAAAATAGGATATTGGGAGGGGTGGAGGCAGGGATAGTGGGAGAAAACATGAGAAAGGGTATTAATGTTCAAGAAGTTATGTACCTACTACCTAATGAATGTAGCTGTAACCCATCTATATGTTACCCCAACAATAAAATACAATTAAAAAGGGGGAGAGAGGAGTACACTTTGGAATACAAGGCTTTGAAGCATGTCCATAAAGAAAAAAATGTAAAATTGGATTATAATTATGAACTCTAATTTTGATTATATATTCTTTTCCCAGTCAAAATATTTTTATTTTGTTTTCATTTCCAAAATGTAGCTGTGACTAATACTACCGGAGAAGATAAGACTGAAGCAAATGAAGTTCAAGGATTTCTCTTTGGGAGATTAAAGTATGTCTGAATTGAACTGTAATTGCTATATTACACTTTCCTGTTTTTGAGTGATTTAACTTGGTATTATGTGTATTGTGCATATTAGGATGTTGTCATATAGATATGCCATTTTACAGATTTTTTATTATAAAAGAAACAATTTATAATAGAAAAAGCAAGAAAGGACAAAATTTAAAGTAATAATGTTTAATTAGTGGCAATTAAAAAAATACCAATAATTGTACAACTGAGAGGTAATTATTACACTTATTTTTTTGTTTTGTTTTTCCTGGTACTAGGTCTTGACGTTAATACCTTTTATTATCATTGGGCTTTTGTTCACAGCTGAAAAGCTAATACCTGAGATACCCCTTTACTTTAAGCTCTTTACTGGCTAATTGAAGATAAGAATTTCTCTGATTTGTCTGCCTGGGCTGGCTTTGAACCTTAGTTTCAGATATCAGACTCCTCACTAGCTAGAATTATATGATGTATGAACCACCAGTGTCCAGCTTACAATGATTTCTTAAGATAATACCGAAAAGAGCTGGGCCACAGAGGCTCACGCCTGTAATCCCAGCTACTCCGGAGGCTGAG
Organism: Megascapheus bottae; assembly: GCF_031878675.1. NCBI lineage: Eukaryota > Metazoa > Chordata > Mammalia > Rodentia > Geomyidae > Megascapheus > Megascapheus bottae. The sequence goes on from NC_143519.1 coordinate 11,450,895, forward strand.
ATCTGAGGATCAGGGTTCAAAGTCAGTCTGGGCACTAAAGACCATAAGACTCTTAACTCCAGTTAACCACTAGAAAACGGGAAGTGGGGCTTGGCTCAAGGATAGGGCAGTAGCCTTGAGCTAAAGAGCTCAGGGACAGCACCCAGGCCGTGTTCAAGCCCTATAACCCACCAAAAAAGAAAAAAAAAATCAAGTCAAGTTCAAATATATCTGTACCTCCTCTGTAATCACCTTTACAATAATAATAAAATATATTTTTGAAATGAGAAAAGATAGCAGCTTACAAAAAATCACTTGTAAAGTTAAAACTATGGGAAGTGGCACTGTGGCTCAAAGGGTAGAATGCAAGCCTTGAGCTGAAATGCTAAGGGACAGCGCCCAGGCCCAGAGTTCAAGCCCCAGGACCAACAAAAAAAAAGTTAATGCTATAATAGTGATAGCTAATAATTGCTGTTTTACAATAGTGATATTTTATTGTTTTATATATAAATTAGTGAGTAATAGAAAATGTTTCAAAATTGTTTTTTATTTTTAAAGACAGTTTGGCTACTTTTGACTATTATACAATATGAGATAAAACTTAACCCATTTCTATGACAAATTTCATTTAGTATGCTTAGAGAAAGATGATTTACAAGGAGTATTATCTCTCACAGAGAACTAAAACAAAACCTTATAATATCTAAAACTTCAGAGATGTTAAAAAAATCATAAATAATATGCCTGTCCCTTTCGAAAAGAAACTACCCCTATATTTTTGTCACAGATTTCCATATTGAAAGCTTTTTAACATCTGATCTTACTTGTATGTGCCTGCATAAGTAATCTTTCAACAAATAAAATTATGCTCATCCTTTTCTTATGCTGGCCACAGACAAGGTATGCAATGGTGAGTCCTTTCCTCTATTTCCAAGAAAGGACACTGATGGTGGCTTTATACAGGAAGTTAGAGGAATGTGGTTGTTCATGTTTTCAGTTCTTGATGTTACAGATACTTAGAAAGGACACTCAGGTTCATTTCCTGGTAAGTACATCATTCTGTCAACCAAAGGTTAACATTTTAGTAGATATTGCTAATTTATAAATAGATGAGTTATATTCCTAAACTATTTTGACCATATGGTTTATTCATGCTCTTAAAAAGCTAATTTTAAGCTGACAAACCGATTTATCCTGAGGTATTATCTAGTAGATCACAGTATATTTTAATCCATATCTCCTTCATATTTTTAATTCTATTAGTGAATATATCTGAATCACAATTTATCCTAATTCAAATGATTACTTTGTGTCTATATATGTAGAAGTTAATTTCAAAAGTATATTGCATATGTAATGATTTATAGTCAATGATAATTAATATTGTTTAATATTCTGATGTAGAGAACTGTATTCGGATCTTAGAGATAATCTGACAGCATTCCAAAAATACCTGATTGAGAGTAATAAGGAAATGATACCTTTGAAAGTCTGGGAACTACAAGGTATGGTATTCTGAGCTACTTTAAAGTTCATTTTATTAAATGAACTTTAAAAACATGATGTTGATTGTCTTACAATTATTAATGATCTGAACAACATGAATTATATGACTTTTTGTGGAAATACATATTTAATTAAAAGTTTAGCAATCAAGTCAGTTGTATGTGTCTAAGAGTTACAGTTATGAGTGTAGTTATTTAATATCTCATCTTAAAATTATACACTGGCCCCAAGCCAATGATTTGTACCTGTAATCTTAGCTACTCAAAAGGCTGAAATCTGAGGATTATGGTTCAAAGCCAGCCAGGGTGCAAAAGTCTTGGGGACAGGACAAGATCTTATCTCCAGTTAACCACTAAAAAAAAACAAAAGTGGAGCTTTGGCTCAAGTGATAGAGCACTAAGCTTGAGCAATAAAAGCTCAAGGACAGCATTTAGGCCCTGAATTCAAGCCCCAGGATTCCCCCCCACACACATACATATACAATATACACTGATGTATCAGTCTCAAAGAGAGACAGAGACAGGAAAGAAGGAAAAAAGGAAGGAAGGAAGGCAGAAAGGGAGAGAAGAAAGGAAAAGAAAGAAGTGAAATGATTTAGTAGTTTATGGGGACATGTACATGTCATCTTTTGCATAATCTATAACTTTTATTAAACCTATCAGCCACCTTTTTAATGTAACAGTTTTTAAGATATAATTCACATAAGATACAATTCCCTCATTTACTGCATTGTTCAGTTTTTTTCAGTTTTAAGAGTTCTGTATTAGTTACCACACAGCCAGTTGTAAATCACCGTAAGAGAAACTTGCCTACTCGTTAATAGCCATTCTCTTCTCCCCAGTTCCCAAGTTACAGGCAACCACGAATCAATCCTTGTTTTAAAACCACAATTGAAAGAGTATTTATTGGAATTTACTTACCATAATAACATACATATAATATGCAAATACTGTTTAATATTTTACCTCAATTATAGTTTTAGAATGCTTTCATAGATCTTACTTTAATCTTACAGAAGATTTGGAGCATTAACTCCCAGTTTAAAAATCTTTTAAAGTAGGCCATGTCTTTCGCCTTGTGGTAGAGCGCTTGCCTAGCATGCATGAAGACTGATTCCTCGTTACCACATACAAAGGAAAAAGCCGGAAGTGATGCTGAGGCTCAAATGGTAGAGCTCTAGCCTTGAGAAAGCTCAAGGACAGTGCTCAGGCCCCGAGCTCAAGCCCAGGACTGGCAAAAAAAATCATATTGTGAAATTGTAGCAGTGTACAGTACCTGATAAGTTTTTTCACAAGTTCTGCTATACTTAAATAACTATAACAAATGTCCCATCAATAAAGCGCTGTATCATTACTTTTGTAACACTAGTATATATGAGAAATTCAAACTGAAGAATCATCACCTTTAAACTGACAACATCTGTTCTTTCTGTACCACTGTATTCTTACCAAGGTATTTTTTTTCTCTGCACAAAGTGATCCTCTCACACACAAAAGGATCCTTCTAAAAGTGCTTTGAATAATACCCATTATGTTTAGCCTTAAGATACACGATTGAGCACTGATAGAATCAAAGCAGTTTTAGGACTGGAAACCTTTGAATAGATTGAGGAAATTCTAATTAATGTAAATGCAGCTAGTATGCTGTAGTAGGAATTTGAACCCCAAGTACACTGTATCCTCCCACGAGAGGATACCCTGACAGCATCTGTCTCCTAATTCTAGGCCAAGTTACCAAATGAGAATGTGAAAACAAACCCAGCTTTGTTAGGTCAATCTAGTTCTTTACTAGGATGTTGGGGGTGGGGGAGGGTGTGCATGGACTTGGACAAAGGGCCTGGTGCTCTTGCTCTTGCTCAGTTGGCTTGCTCACAGCTTGTGTCTTGCCAGTTCAGGCATGGCTCTAGCCTACATTTTTGATAGTTTATTGGTGATGGAGTCTTCCTGGCTTTCTGCAGGGTCTGGCTTTGTACTTCCATCCTCCAGATCTCAACCTGTTAAGTAGCTTTGATTACAGGAGTAAGCCACTGGGGCCATTTCAATACTACAACATTATTTGTGGGCCACACACAATTATCAAAGGCAGACCGGACCAGAGGAAGCCAAGAAGCGTACAATGTCTATCCCCTGGTGTACCAAGTGATTGCACTGGCCTTTTCTACCCAGGAGGAAGGTTGTTCCCCACACCTACTGATGTAGGTCCTGAATATAGAAAAATACCTTGGTGTCAGGGTTCATTTGCATTTATCTCTTTTGAAATCATACCACGTAAGTTGCTATTAAATGACAGTGGTTCCATTGTAAAAATGTAGTATTTACCTTAATAGACATAAGCAATAGCTTTCCATTTGCAGCTTTTTTAAATGCCAACTGGGAGTGTAGAATAAGAAGAATAGTTAATATTAAGCAGAATAGTAGAATAGTTGCTATTTCATGGAAATATTTTACAGAAGTGTAACATTAGGACTTTTTCCCCCTTCTAGATCTTAGTTTTCAAGCAGCTTCTCAAATAATGTCCACTCCAGTATATGATGCCATTAAATTAATGAAAGACATTTCACAAAACTTTCCCACAAAAGCCAGGTGAGTATGTTAAAGTTTGTTGGTTTGGTTATAGCCAGAATATTTTCCATTAAGAATTTTTTGAGGATATCTGATTTTATAGCATGATATGTTAATTCTACAACCTTTACTTTTCTGAAAATTAGGACCTTTCAGCATTTATGTATGATGACTTCGTTATTACTAAAGGAAAATACTGGCTTGTACATGTGTTCTGATGATACACTCTACAGAAAAGAACCATGAAATTGAAGGCTAATGGAAAACTAGATTTAATCAACATCACAAAAAAAATATTAAGTAATAAATAGAGCTGGCCACAGTGGCTCACACCTATAATCCTAGCTACTCCGGAGGCTGAAATCTGAGGATTGTGGTTCAAAGCTAACCTGGGTACTAAAAAGTCCAGGAGACTCTTATCTCCCATTAATCATCAGAAAACCGGAAGTAGCACTGTGACTCAAGGAGTTACAGGGGTAGCCTTGAGCTGAAGAACTCAAGGACAATGCCCAGGCCCAGAGTTAAAAAAAAAAAGCAATAAATAGTATATAAAGTATTTTACTTATATGCTATATGTAAATATTATATATATATACATATATATATATCTTTCCTTTATGGAGGATAATGAAAAGTCTTGCAAATAGGAGATCTGTATCTAAAGTACTGCCAAATAATATCCTTGTCTTGCAGATTTCAAACATTAATGTCTTAATTGTTTATGAAATGTTTTTTGTGTTACAATGTCCAATTAAATTGCTTCTAGAAAATTCTGGTGTTACATTAAACATACTTTCCATCTTCATAGATAATAAATTTGCATATCTCAATATTACCAATATGTACATTTCAGATTTTATGAGTACTTATGAAATAACATGATTTTGATAGATTTGTATTCTGGTTAGAAACGAGATAGTATAAAATGCTAAGAACAAGAAAGTATACAATGGTCTCCTGAAATTAGAGGAATTTGTAACATTAATTACAGATCAATAATAAACATTTATAAGATACTTTAAGCGATTGTTGTTAGTGTGTATTAGTTATACAAAATACTGATTTTATTGTGATATTTTCATATATGTTATAGTCCACTTTGATCATATTCACCTCCTTTTCCTTTAGCTAATTTTAGATTAAAGTCAAGAATTTTAGAAATCACTGTATACTAATACATGGAATCTGTAAGTGTATATAAAACTACATGTTTAGCCACACTGATTTTAATTAACAATAGCTTTTGTGATTATTAGATGAAGTCTAGCAAAGTAAAATAATTCTGTTTTTAATGAGACAGTTATTTAACCATTATATGAAGCCAGAAAACTACTTTGAATTTCCAGTGCTAAGTTCTACCACTTGATCTGTAGTTTTAGTTATTATGCAAATTTTCCTAAATATGCTAACATTTCTTAATGGCTAAATTGTACACTTGAGCTTCTCTCTGAAGCCACTCAGTAGACAGTCAACAAGTGTTTGTAAAGTAGAATATGTACTAACAGTTATTCATTTTATGGTGCCAAACCTTAGGAGATGATACACGCATGTTGTTGGTGATGAAAATACGCTTTCCCCCTGAGCATCCCTTAAAGAAAAACCTTGCATTAACAACCTTACTTTTTAGGTTTTTTTCTGTATATTAAATTGACAGATCTGTTATTAAGTAAGCATTCTTAGGGGTTTTCAAGTTAAATAGCCCCCCAAAAAACATTTTTAAATTCTGTCTTTAAATTACAAAAGGGAATTATAAATTCTTCCAGAGAAAATAACCAAAAGTCATAACAGTCATGTCTCTCTATCTGCAAATAACACATCTGCAAATTCAGAAAGGGCAGATGGAAAATATTCAGAAAAAAAAACTTGTATCTGTGCTGGACATACACAGACTTTTTCTTGTTATTAACCCTTAAATAACATAGTATTAACTACTCTCATAGCACTACATTAGGTATTCTGTGTAATCTAAAGATGATTTAAGTGTACAGGAAGATATATAAAGATTATATGTAAACATTATGCTACTTTTAGTAAGGGAAATGAGCACTCATCTGTGGATTTTGGTATGGTGAGATTCACTAAATCTCACCTTCATGCATACCAGAGGATGACTATATTGCATGTACTTTAGAATTATATACTCAGGTAAGATCTCAAGCTAACTAAAATTCCTGACATACATTAAAAATGCCTTGAAATATTTTGGAAGTTTTCATTCATATATACAATGAAACTGATAATATTACTCAAATGTTTTTGAAAAATAATAGTAGTTAACAAATTTCATATTCCAGATTAAAGAATATAAAGTTGAGTCTTCATTTTACCCAAAACCGATACCATCTCAAATAAAAAGGCTATATGGAAATGTGCACTTTCTACGCCCAAAACATTAGAAAGTAAATCTTTCCAAAGTATTATAATATCTAGAATTATAGATTCATTCTTAACACAAAGAAAAATGAGTCATAACTATGTTTATATTCTCAGATCTCTGACCAGAATTGCTGTAAATCAACATATGAGGGGTGAAATACTGGAAAATCAAAAGGTTTGTTTGAATTTTTCTTTAAATAAATTATCACACTAACCAGGTGTGGTGGCTCACACCTGTAATCCTAGCTACTCAGGAGGCTGAGATCTGAGGATCAAGGTTCAAAGCCAGCCCGGGCACAAAAGGACCTGAGACTCTTATCTCCAAGTAACCTCTAGAAAATGGGGAGTGGGGCTTGGCTCCAGGGCAGGGAGGTAGCCTTGAGCTGAAGAGCTCAGGGACAGAGCCCAGCAGAGTTCAAGCCCTATGACCCACCCCCCTACACAAAAAAAATTATCACACTAATTCACCATTTTACACTTTAGATCTTTTATTTTTATAAAAAGAGGAATGTTACTTTATGCTTTTTGATTCTTAAAACAGCTCAGAGTTTGGGTTTTGGTGGTGTGTTTTTGGTGCCTGTCCTAGGGCTTAACCTCAGCCTGAGCACACTCCCGAGCTTCTTTTGTTCAATGTAGTTTAGTGGAGATAACCCAATCAAATTATGCATTCTGTTTTTCATAACTGATTTTGCTTAAATGCTTATGAGGAACAAATCAATGTAAAAGCTCTTGGCAATACACGAATCCTATAGGAAGTATGGCATCTTTGATGAATACTTCTGATAAGGTGCTAATACATGATCTCTTACATTGCCATTAGCTCACAGATGAGCCTAGCTTTGTTCATTCTTTTTGTTGTTGTTGTTTTTTGCCAATCTTGGGCTTGAGCTCAGGGCCTGAGCACTGTCCTTAGACTTTCTCAAGACTAGAGCTCTACCACTTGAGCCTCAGAACTATTTCTGGCTTTTTTCTCTGTATGTGGCACCGAGGAATCAAACGTGGGTCTTCGTACATGCTAGGCAAGCACTCTACCAATAGGCCAAACTCCCGGCCCCTAGCTTTGTTCATTCTTATAAAGTGTCTATACACTAGCAATGGCCTGGCTCCATTTCATAGGTTTAACTTTAACAATATCATACTGAATTCTCACGGCCTTGAGGCATAGGAGTTTATTTTTCTCACATTACAAAAAGTCCCGAAGGAAACGTCCATGAATTCCACAGTGTCACAGAGCATTGTGAAACACCTCACAAACAGTCTTCTTTGGAGATATGAGATAGCCACAGGTTCAGACTTTTTATCTGTAATCAAAGCTGAAAGAGCAAGGAAAATGGCAAGAGCCACATTCAGCCTCATTAAAGGCCTCTCTTGAAACACTTCAGCCAATTTTGGCTTCTATTTCATTTGCCAGGATTTTGATATGTGGCTAATTACCAAAGCTTTCAAAGATAAGAAACAACACAGACTTAGAGATGCAATTATTTAAAAATGGTGATGTATGTGTCATGTAGAAATTACTATTCCTATTTACGGGTGAAGAAACTGAATTTCCTCAAATTTTGTGGATAGTAGTATTCCTCAGGATTTAAACAAGTCAGTTAACTCATACCATGCCCTTGATAACTGTGCTATACTGACAATATCTTTTGTTGTTGCTCTGGGACCTGAGGTGATTTCACATATTTATATGTACACCAGAAGTTTTACTTGGGATGTCGTTGCCTCAAGGGAGAGGAATGTGACATTTGTCAAACTGCATGTAGTGAACAAGTATTATTTAAAAGGCAGTAAAAGCATTCATTTTATACTTAGACCTTTCATGTCATGTATTGCAATATCAAAACAGCCATGGATTGAATTCTGTCTAAACTGTCATAAGATTTCCATTGCTTGGATTGTGAACAAACTACTGCCTAGGATAAATCTGGCCTACTTAATATATTAAAGTATATTGTAACATAATCATGTCTGTTTACGTACTGCATGACTCCTTTTTTAGAAAAGCCAAGTTAAGTGATGGCAATACAGGCCTTCGCTGCAAAGCCTGAAGTTTTCACTGTCTGACCTTTTAGGAAGTCCAGTGACCTCAGGTCGATCTGGACTGAGAGGTCACTTGGTTAACTGTTACCTTCATCTATTTCAAGTATCTCCGAGAAAGATTTGGGATTCAGCCAGGTGATGCTCGTCTATTTATAAACGGCCTTCGTATTGATATGGATGTTCATGATCCCTTTAGGTAAGTAGCAGGTTACTGTTAAGGAATAATTGTGATGTATATAAAGATAAACATGGTCCTGAGTTTAGTTTTTGTCAAAATGCAAAGATTGCTTTAAAGACAAAACAAATGAACACTTTGAAAAGGAGAGAGAGAGAATGAACAGGAAAGAGGTGAGGGGTGAACTTGCTCAGTAAGCTCTGTGAGCATGTGTGGAAATACCCCTGGGAAGCCCAAGAGTAAGATAAAATGAAAACAGTACAATAAAAAAGTAAAGCAAGTCGCTGGGCACGGTGGCTCACGCCTATAATCCTCGCTACTCTGGAGGCTGAGATCTGAAGATCAAAATTCAAAGCCAGCCCAGGCACAAAAGGACCTGAGACTGTCATCTTCAGCTAACCTCTAGAAAACAAGAAGTAGGGCTTGGCTCAAGGGTACGGTGGTAGCCTTGAGCTGAAGAGCTCAGGGACAGTGCCCAGGCCAAGTTCAAGCCCCAAGACCCAAAAAATAAAAAAAATAAATAAAGCAAGTGCAGGTTTTATTTTTTATTGAGGCAGAATCATTGTGCATATTTACAGGATACATGTGATGATACTGAAACATGTGATGTTTCAGTTCATATATATAGTGTGTTACAATTTACTCAGGTTAGTTATCAATTTATCACCTAATATATATTTATATATTTATATATATAATTTCTTTGAGTTAAGGACATTTAAAACCCCCACTTGTTGAATGATTTCCATGCATTGTCGTGAGCTGGTGTGGTCTGCTGTTGTATCAAGCAGCAGCACTTATTCTTCCCATCACCCTGACTTTTGGTACCCGTTACCCCTCCTCTTAGTTTTCTTCACCCCAAAAAATGTGTTTTGGATTGTACAAAACTATTTTTTTAGTTGGACTATTTTTAAATGGACCAGTGAAAAATATCTTCAGGTGTCCAAACCTTGGAGATATTTATTCAGATTGGTACTAGATCTATATTTGTCTCATTCCAGACTTCTTTTCAAACACTTATTGTGTTTGCTCACAAGAAAGCAGTTAGTAGGTGCCTATGTCTGAAATTACAGAGGACTGGGGGCTGTCAAGTTCCTTGGGTCAAAAAAAATTCTTCCAGAATGCCTAAAGGGAGAATTAAGAGGTCCTTTTATTTATATTGCTCACTTACACATAGATTAGATTCATGGGCCAAGAAGATAAATAAGAATAGCACATACAATACTACTTTTAAAGTTAGTATTGGGACTTGGAATGTAGCTTAGTGGTAGAATGCTTGCCTAGCATGCATGAAACCCTGGATTTGATTCCTCAATACCACATAAACAAAAACATTGAGCTGCAGCTCAATGGTAGAGTGCTATCCTTGAGCAAAAAAAGCTCAGGGACAGTGCTGAGTCCCTGAGTTCAAGCTCCAGGACTGGCAAAAATAAAAATAGTATTTAGAATGTAAGATGAATTTAGTAAAAGTAATTCTTTAATTCATACATTCAGTTTTAATTACTTGAATGCTTTCGTTAAACTGAAATTTGTAAATATTTGTTTCATTTGGAGCAAAAGAAACTTGATAGTCAACTGTATAGTTTGTATTTTAGTGAGTTTATTTATTTATTATTTTTTTGTGGGGGTCATGGGACTTGAACTCAGCCTTGGTGCTGTTCCTGAACTTTTCAGCTCAAGGCTACTGCCCTACTCCTTTGCCTGGGCGTTGTCCCCAAGCTCTTCAGCTGGACTTTAAAGGCAACAGGAGTGGAGATCGTAACAATATGACATGCTTAAAAAGTAGAAGGTAGGATGCACAGAGGAGAAAGAGCAAGAAGGGCTAGCATAAGCCAAGATCACAGATAGGCAGAAATCAGTTTAGGAAAGCAGGTTTTAGATTTGACCTGCCATCCCAAGAGTAGGAGAAGCCATAGAGGAAAATTTTAAGATAGTATTTACTTAAAGAGAAGCATTGTATTTTTGTTAGAAATCCAGACAATGCCCTGGTTTCTTAATAAGTAAACATTGTTATGGTTATTTGGAGAAACAGTTTTGTATGCATCATCTAAAATTCAAGATTTAGAAACAGTAAAGAAGTACCTAATGCCTATTGGAGGTGTCTGTGTATCTAGTAGTAAAGTCATTAAATCCTCAAAACCTGTAAAGGAATTATTACTGTGCTTTTTTATAAACATGTAGTACTGAGACTCCAGTCTTATAGTTTGCAAATAGCAAATTCAAAATTTGTATACCCTTTCCAATATTCTTTTCTGTCTTTAGTTTTTCTTGAAAAATAAGACTGGAAAGACAAATCTATGAGGACTATTAAGATTTTGTTATATGAAATAATATCTAAGCCAAGCTCAGGTGGCTCATTTCTATAATCATAGCTACTCAAGAGGCTGAGATCTGAGGACTGTGGTTCTAAGACAGCCCAGGCAAAAAGGTCTTTAAGACCTCACCTCTATTCAGGCAGCAAAACACATTAGATTGGAGATGTGACTCAGTTGGTAGAAACCAGCCATGAGTGGAAAAAGCTTAGTGAGAACATAAGACCCTGAATTGGAGCCCCAAAACAGGCACCCCCAAAATGTATCTGACAGTTAAATATCACTTAAGTTTCTAAAAGAAAAACATTCATTTAAAGCACTATTATACGCTTGTATGAAATACCAAGGTAAAACCCCTTTAAACAATTGATATAATGCCTAAAAAAAAAATAGAAAGAGTGGGCCAGGAGTTTGGCCTAGTGATAGAGTGCTAGCCTAGTATGTGTGCAGGCCTGGGTTCAATTCCTCTGTACTATATACATAGAAAAAGCTAGAAGTGGTGCTGTAGCTCAAGTGGTAGAGCTCTATTCTTGAGAAAGCCCAAGTACAGTGCTCAGGAGCTGAGTTCAAGCCCAAGGACTGGCAAAAAAAAAAAAAAGAGAGAGACAAGAACACACATGCATCAAGCCCTGCTTGGTCAAAATGCTTCACATATGTGTGTGAAAGTGAAATAGTGAAGCCTGTAGACATTGGTTGGGAAGGACAGAGGGAGAATGAAGACAAGTGATGAAGTCCAATCAATGCTCACTGTATGAATGTATATGGAACAAAAAACGAAAAATACATTTGCAGTGAAATCCAAAATTCTTACTTTAAGAAAAAGATTCCAAGAAACCACCCATCAATGATATGGCCCAGGCCTGATACATATCTGGCCTTTTGATTTGTACAGCCTGTGGTATATAAGTCATTGCCCTTCTCGTGGTAGGTTACTTATTCCCTGGTAAGAAGTTTGTATTGTGGTGAGAATTATCTAGGTTACAGACATACAAAGGTGTAATTATGGGGCTGGGAGTTTGGCCTAGTGGTAGAGTGCTTATCTAGCATGCACAAAGATCTGGGTTGGATCCTCAGTACTTAGAAAAAGCCAGAAGTTGGGTACCAAGACATGTGAAAGGGTATCAATGTATGTGAATTAATGCACCTTCTATCTGGCAAATATCATGTAACCCTTTTACTAATTACAATAAAAAAGAAAAAGCCAGAAGTGGTGGAGCTCTGGCCTTGAGAAAGCCCACGGACAGTGCTCGGGCCCTGAGTTCAAGCCCCAGGACTGGCCAAAAAAAAAAAATGCTGAAGTCATATACCCAGGCTACCTTGAAGCTCTTAGAAAACAAAGCTTGTGGGGATGAGGGCATGTGTGTCCATATGTACCTGTAATTACAACTCTTCAGGAGGCTGAGACTGGGAAATGGCTTTGAGGCCAGCCTCAATAAATTAACTAATTTGAAATTTTTGAGTATTGTTTAAATAAATAATGAGTGTGCTTTAAAAAATGGCTGGGCACCAATGGCTCATGCCTGTGACCCTAACTGCTAAGGAAGCTTGAAGTTTGGATCATTGAGATTCAAAGCCCCCTCAGGCAGGAAAGTCTACTAAACCCTGTCTCTTAATTAACCTGCAAAAATGCCATACTGAAGGTGAGACAAGGCTCAAGTGATAGAGTGTCAGCTTGAACAAGAAAGCTAACTGAGAACGGGAGCCTCTAAGGCTAAGCCTCAGCACTGGTGGCAGGGGATAATATTGGTGTTATCTTTTAAATAGTAACATCTTATTACTCCCCATCCCTCAAAATCAGATAAATTTAGCCGGGCACTGGTGGCTTGCACTTGTAATCCTAGCTATTCAGGAGGCTGAGATCTGAGGATTGCAGTTCAAAGCCAGCCCAGGCACCAAAGTCCATGAGATTCTTATCTCCAATTAACCACCAAAAAGCCAGAAGTGGTGCTGTGGCTCAAATGGTAGAGCACTAGCCTTGAGCTGAAGAGCTCAGGAACCATGCCCAGGCCCAGAATTCAAGCTCCAGGACCAACAAGAAAAAAAAATACCAATTTCATATTAATAACTGTAAAGACTATTTGTCTTAATTTGCTAAAGATTTTAGTTTAATACATTTTCTTGCTAGCATTAGCTGTTTTTTTTAATTTGGAAAATCAAAATTAATTTCTTTTTTTGGACATAAAGTATTTTGAATATGCTGAAATTAGAAGGAAAAATAATGAATGGCCTTCAAAATCTTGGGATCGATGGAGAAGATATGAGAAAATTTTTTAAATTAAATTTACATGCTCCAGAATTTACCTATGTGTTAGATATTCGGCATTCTTCTGTAGTGGTAAGTGATACTGTTCTTCATTTTAAAACTTTTGTATGCTTAAGGCTTAGCATAAAGCCTGGGTTTTAGAAGAAATTTCAGTGCTTTAGATGAGTGGTTAGTAAAAAAGCAAAAATATAAACAGGCACTGGTGGCTCACATCTGTAATTCTCGCTAATCAGGGAGCTGAAATTACAGGATCACAGTTCAAAGCCAGCCCTGGCCAGACAGTCCATGTGACTCTTATCTCCAACTAACCACCAGAAAACCAGAAGTGGTATTGTGGCTCAAGGAGTGGGGTGGTAGCTTTGAGCTGCAGAGCTCAGGGACAACGCCCAGGTCCAGAGTTCAAGTCCCACGACTGAAGGGGTTGGGGAGGAAGATCCATCTTTCTGCTGTGTCTTTATAAAACAGATCTTGCCCACACACAAAAAACATTCTGAAAAAGAAAGGCTAGAATAAAATCTACCAAGCAAGAGGTCCCCATATCAGATAAAACAGGCTTCAAATTATACTTAGTGAGAAGAGACAAAGAAGGTTATTACATACTGATAAAGAGATCTCTCCAGGAGGATATTACCATCCTGAATATCTATACACCAAATGCCAGAGTACCAAACTTCATCAGATAAACACTACTTACACTAAAAACACACATAGATCCAAACACATTGATCATTGGTGACTTTTAACACACCAGTGTTGTCTCTGGATAGATAAGCATGACAAAAACTTAGCAGAGAAACCTCAGAACTGAAGAGTTGCATAGACCAACTAGACATAAGAAACATCTACAGACTGTTCCACCCAGCAACACCACAATACATGTTCTTCTCAGCAGCACATGGATCATTCTCCAAAACAGAGCACGAAGTAAATCTGTACAGATTCAGAAATATTGAAATTATTCCTTGGATTCTCTCAAACCACAATGGAATAAAATTAGACCTCAACACCAGAAGCCACCATAGAAAATTCTCTAACACATAGAAACTGAACAACATATTGTTTAATCATCAATGGGTCATTGAAGAGGTCAGGAGGGAAATTCATTCAAACATTTATGGTATTTAGCGAAAATGAGCACAAAAAATACCAGTTCCTCTGGGACACAGCAATGATAGTACTCTGAGGGAAATTTATACCTCTAAGTGCATATATAAACAAATTGGGGAAATCTCAAACCAACAATTTAATGATGCACCTTAAGCTCCTTGAAAAAGAGCAGCAAGCCAAACCCCAATCCAGTAGATGGAAGAAAATCATTAGAATTAAATGAGTTAGAGTCCAAAAAAAAAAAAAAACCTCCCACAAAACTATAGGAAGAATAAACAAATTGACAGACCCTTAACAAATCTTATGAACAAAAGAGAACACACCCAAATAAACAAAATCAGAGACAAGAATGGAAATGCCATGACAGAAACAACCAAGATTCAGGGAATACTTTTCAAACCTTTATGCTAATATTTTTTAGTAGTTGAGATTACTTTTTTTATTTACCATCCTCAGGTCCAGTTATTCACTAGAAGGACTGACAAGACTCGGTGGTTTCTTAGAGACCACAGTTATGGTTTATTGAAGTCTAGTGAAAAGCTGGTGCCAGATTCCCTCCTGGAAGCTGTATGGAACACATTTAATTCCATATGCAGTGCTGCATGCACAGTGCTTCCCGCCTGAATGCTCAATGGAAGCTGGGTGTGGAAGGAGTGAAAGGGGTCTGATATGGAAGCCTGCCATGACTGTTCACCAAAGCCTCTAACTCTCAAGTTGGGTTCCAACATTCAGTATTCCTGCTTCAGTCTCCACAGTGCTGGGATTACAAGTGTATGGTCCTATACCCAGTTTACTTTACATTTTTAATTAATATACATTATGTATATGTATGTATGTATATAGATGCACCTATGTGTAGGTATAATGTACTTGTTGAGAGGTGTACTGTGGTTAGAGAAGAACGGGTGCCTGGACCTGGGAACTCTCCTGTGTAACCCGGGGGAGAGCACATAACCAGGAGTTGACATTTTGCCATAGCCTCCCCTTCATAGTCACAAGGACTTCAGCAGAGCTTCAAGGTGAGCCAGAGGTGAGAGGGCTTTTGCTCATCTGTCCTGAGAATATTCTGACCCCAGTCATGCACTGTCCTTTGAGAGCTCAAGGAAAGTGTCAGATCTTCTCAAGTCCTGTTTTCTAGTGTGTCTCAGCCACGAGCTGTTTTCCATTGGCTTTGTAGCTCTGGTCTTATTTGTTGCAACTGTATGGTTTAAACTTGGTCAACAGTGACTAAAAACAGCCATCTATAACCTTCGTATAGGGTCAACAACTTTCAAGAGAAAAATTGATGTAGGCAAAGTAAAATAAGCCTTTAAGCAGGTGTTATTAGGACTCGACAGACAGTTCAATGCAAATAATTAGCAGTCCTTTCAGAGTCCATTTCACGCTCTACATTCCTTGAAACACTCCATTTCACTCTTTACATTCCTGGAAACAGGTAAGGAATAGAGAGAACTATAATAACACACCCCAGCACTTGTTGCTGGCATTTATAATCCTAGTTATTCAGGAGGCAAAATATGAGGATCACAGTTCAAAGCCCACTTGAACATGAAAGTCTGAGACACTTTCCTCCAGTTAACCAGCAAAATACTGAAATTTGAGCTGTGGTTCAAGAGGAGACCACCAGCCTAGAGCAAAAAAACTAAGGGACAGCCCCAGATCCTTAGTTCAAACTCCAGTATTAGGGTGTGCTCATTTGCGAGCATGCACACATGCACATGCATGCACGCTCGCGCACACACCATTATAATCGCTTATAATTCTTTTCTTTGTGGTAAAAGTAAGAACTTCTTATAAGCCTCCTTCTTTCAAGGATTATAACAGCTTTTGACCTTAATGGTTTATATGTACCAGGAGTGTTTTTACAGTGTCAGGCGGTATGGTTTATGCTACCACTCCCAGAACTGGTGATCCAAGATATGGATTTTCTGATTTAACTTTTATAAACCACTTTGTTTTCCTTGTGATCAATCCTGTAACAAAAAGGAGTAGAGACACACTTCTGATAGTTAAAATTAAACCATCATCTTGCCTAAATGGTTTGTGGGAGCCAATTTTATGTTGTTTTATTTTGTGAAATGAAAAACAAAAGTATGAACAAAATCAGTGTTTTTTTTTAAGGAAAAGCTTAATGTCAAAAGGTTTTGAAAATATAAAATTTTTATATATTATGTTGTTTAGAGAATATGCAAGTAGTATTTTATGTGTGATCAGAAATTAGAAAGCCTGTGTGTTTTTATCCATCACTTAACATAGTGACTTAAAAATGATGGAAATATTCTCAGTACAGCTCTCACAGATATCTGGATTCTTTTCTAGTGGATTAATGACTTAGAAACTGATGGTTTATATGTTACCTGGCCTACAAGTTATCAGGAACTTCTGAAGTCAGTCTTCCCTGAAACTATACCTTCCATAAGGCGTAATTTTCATAATTTGGTGAGTTTTATATTTTGATTAATACAATATCTTTATGAAGACAACCTATCTTTGTATTGGTAAGTAGGGACCTCAGCTGTCAGGAAAATTTCCCTGATGAATACTGGAGGTAGTATGGCTGAGTGGGCATTAAATTTTTATCTATGCTTACAAGTTCACTGTTGCAATACTAAATGTCCAGGCAGTCTGGTTCATTATTTTAAATGCAAAATACCCAAATAACTTTATTGGAATTTTGAAATATATAGAGAAAAGATGCAGAATGTATTTTCTGTTTTCACATCAGAAGCAGATATTTTATTTACTGTAAGAATCTTGAGCAAGAAGTTCTATTAATGGCACTTTTGGGCAATTTTTTTATATTTGGGGGGTTTTGCCAGTCCTAGGTTTGAGCTCAGGGCCTGAGCACTGTCCTTGGGCTTTCTCCAGGCTAGAGCTCTACCACTTGAGCCACAGCACCAGTTTCAATTTTTCTATGTATGTGTTACCGAGGAATCAAACCCAGGTCTTTGGACATACTAGACAAGCACACTACCAATAGGCCAAACTCCCAGTCCTTTTGGTCAATTTTTTAAAGTGTCTTTACTGCAAAGCTAGTGAACATTTACACTAATATATTTAACTCTGTAGAACATATACTATGCTGTGCTTCCAAAAAGAAGATATATAATCTCATATGAAATTAAAATTGTGATTATATTTGGATGTATAGCTTCTAGAAATCCTTTATAAATTATGAAAATTTTATATATTCCTTACAGATATTAATAGAAATATTTTAAAACATTTATCTTGAATTTTATCTTTTAAGCTACAGGACTCAGACTAAATTTTATTTAAAAAAGAATTCTAAACTAGAATAAAAATTCTAGTTGGGAGTTTGGCCTAGTGGTAGAGTACTTACCTAGCATGCACGAAGACCCAGGTTCGATTCCTCAGAATCACACACATAGATAAAACCAGAAGTGGTGCTGTGGCTCAAGTGGTAGAGCTCCAGCCTTGAGAAAGCCCAAGGACAGTGCTTAGGGTCTGAGCTCAAACCTAGGACTGCCAAAAAAAAAATTCTAAACTGTAAAAATACCATTATGTACTTGCTTCTAGGTTCTATTTATTGATCCTGGTCAAGAATACACCATGGATTTTGTAAGACTTGCTGAACTTTTCTATTATCATAAAATTCCTCTTAGGTAATTATAAATTTAAATTATATTATTAAATTTTCATTGTATTATTAAATGAGTGAGGTTTGTATTTCATTATATACAGAGTATTAATGTTGAATTCAAAGTAGTACCTAGTGTTTACGCTTATGCTTGACCTTCTTTTTTATTATCCCCCCCTCAAAAAAAACCCAAAGAGTGGTTATTTAATACAGTCACAAACAGTGTGTTTGGCATTATATAGCTATGTAGATTTTGTTAATAGGTAATGTAATCAATCAAACTTTTCAAATAATACCTTTTCTCCTATTATCTACTATGTTTCTCCCATCTAGAAGTCATAGTAATATTTTAAGATAGGAGTTTATTATGGTTCACAGATAGTTGTGACATTGCTTATTCATCTTCTTTTCCCAGAATTGGTTTTGTGTTCATTCTTAATACAGATAATGAAGTGGACAGAGCAGATGATGCTGGTATCTCTCTTTGGCGAGCTTTCAACTATATTGCAGAAGAATATGATGTAACAGAAGCTTTTCATTCTCTAATACAAGTGAGTATCTATACTAGATAAAATTCTGTAGAATGTATAATTATTATAGCATTATATTTATTACTATCTCAGATCATGAAAATTCAACAAATGATCATTTGATTTTTGCAAATCTCTATCAAAGTACATAATACTGCCCCAATTGTGAGGCAGGACCAAAATATACTGAATTCAAACCCTGGGACTGCCAGGAAAAGGATAAAATGTCAAAAATTTGGTAAAAAGCTATTAAGACTAAGGTTATAATTGAAATTTAAATTGTTTACTGCAATGTGTAGACTATCTCACATACTACTTTTATATTACTTTGTATTGAAATCTATAATTTCAAATGTAACTTTGTTATTCAAGACAGTATATGTCATGTTGAACATTATGTTAGATAATTGAAAGACAAAGTGATAGCCCATTCTCTGTTACATAGAAATTAATATCTGATACATGTCAATTTTTACCTTGCTCCTTTGGCTTCCAGGAAAATTAGTAAATACTTGCTTAATTCTCTGTCCTAAGATGCAGAAACTATCTATACTTCAGTTATGTTGGACACTATTTTTTCTGTAAGATTATGCTAAAGAATATATATCAATAATATATCTTCCTTTACATTACTGATTGTTGTAAAGGTTTATAAAGGACTTAGTCAATTTGTATCTTTTATTTGTACCAACTATTTCATTATGAAAGGACCTATATGGCACTCGACTAAAAAAATGTAAAGACCTAAGAAATCTTAAGTTTCAATATTGAATTTCTGTTCTATAAAGCACTGATTTTCATGAAATTGCATATTTGTCCGTGAATTATCTATTGTGATGTTCATCATGATATTGTCCCTTGGAAAGCCTAATTAATCCTCACCTCATGAGTTTCATCACAAAGCATCATAAAAGCAAGTTAAAATACCCAGATAGTATGTAAGTTCCACTAAGCTATTAGCAACAGGTTGGGGACACAAAGAAATGGATGTGCTAGGAATGCTTAGAGGATCTATTGGGTCAACACTGAAAAATTTGTGTTTAGAACATCAAAATTTGATAATTCAGAATTCCATAAGAAATCATATTTGTGAGCCAATGTTCGTACAGAAGTATTTTTATATCCTTTAGTTGACTTTGCCTTTTTAAATTGGAATATTTTTATGCCAGTACTGGAGCTTGAACCCAGGAGAGCATTATCCCATAGTTCAAGACAATATTATGAAGTAAAATTGAATTAGAATAAATATTCTGAATTTATCCATCAAAATGCTGGGTGCTAGTGGCTCATGCCTGTAATCTTAGCTATTCAAGACAGAAAAGAGGATTGTGGTTCAAAGCCAGCCTGGGCAGGAAAGTCCATGAGACTCTTATATCAAGGTGACTACCAAAAAAGCCAAAAGTAGAACTGTGGCTCAAGTGGTGGAGAGCTAGCCTTGAGTGCAAGAGTTCAGGGACAGCACCCAGACCCTGAGTGCAAGCCCCAGGACTGGTGCACACACACACACACACACACACACACACACACACACACACACACACACACTTCTATCAACTACCATTTGTATTTACTGCTTTTTCTTTCTGCCCGTGAAATTTCTTCCCAAGTATGTGTTAATGCTAACCCAGGGTTCATTTTACATTTCAGCTGACTTACCACCAAAGATTTGCCTTCTGCCCTAGGCAAAACCAGTCCCCTTCTCTATAGCACTTGGGTCATTGTAGAAGATCAATAACTACTCGTTAATAGAAAAGATGAAAAGAAATAGAATAAGAAAGGAAATAAAACAGCCTATATTCCACAAGTATATTAGAATATTTAAGACTGGGAGATGAATATGGATGCAAAGAAGATGTAGTGAAGACATACAGATTTTTGAAGAAAATAAATCATTCTTTTTATAAAATAGGCCTTTTACAAATCTAGTTATATGCAATGAGAAAGAAAAGTAATTACCATAAAAATGATTATTTTTATTTCTACAGATGTACCGAAAAGTGAAGGATCTACTTACTATAGATAATGTGAAGAGCGTTCTCCAGAATAAATTTCCTCATGCAAACCTGGCAGATATTTTGGGAACTAACTCCAAATATGATAAAGAAAGGACAGTAAGTTGAGGCCTTATGTAAAATGAAACAAGCCAGGCACAGAAAAGTAGATACACCTGACCTCCCTCATCTGTGGAATCTAAGAATGTGGATATAAGCATGGATGCTACAATTGTAACATCAGTGAGTGATCCAGTGGCAGTTATGAGAGGCGCAGGATGGGAAGACTGATGTTGTTCATCCTATACAAAATCAAGCACCAAGGCTGGTAGGCCTTGGGAAAGTATGTTTAGGACCTTCTTGCTCTGAGTTCTGATCAAACCCTTCTGACCTATATCTGACAAGTCACCCCTGTGACAGGTCACCCCTGTCAGATATCATAGCCACGATTAGTTCCCATTGCTTAACTATGCCATGGTCTCACTTTCTTTCTATATCTTCACTGGAATCTTCATTTGGAATACCTTTCTCTACTTGATCATCTTGACTACTCATCTTTTAAGGTTTTCATTGTCCCCAATAGCTGCCTTCTCTGATGCCATTCATACTCAAGCTTGGCTGGATTCTTCTTTAATGGATCCTCTTGGAATCCCCTTGCATATATATGCCTTTATATTTGGTTTGTGGTTATGTGAACTGCAAAGGGAAGAGTTTCAGCTCTGTATTCACTGGATCTCACCAAATGCTGGTGGCAAGATTCAGTATGTATTAAATTAATACAAGAATAACTAATTCTCTGGTGCAAATAGAAGTTCTGGTTTTAAGTAAATGTCAGGCTTTATTAAGGGTCAGGAAGACCAATTTTCTGCTCATTTTCATGGGTAAAATGTGTTGAATATGTCTGCTTTTTTCATTCCTATCATCAGAGGTGAGTCATGATGATAAATACTGGACAAAACCAGAAATGTTTACAGTCTAGCCCTGTACAAGAAACGTTTCCTGACTCCTGTTCTTTGTAAATACATTACATTCCTTTTCAAATTGGGATAGACATACAAAATTATCAAAATTGATCTTTCTATGCCAAGTAAAAATGTTATCGTGTAATAATGTATCTTTATTTTTCCTTTACATCAAATAGCCATATTTTGTTTGACACTGATATTTTTTAATGAATAGGCAGGAAACAGCTTTTATAAAATGACTGGATTAGGTCCTTTGCCTCAAGCTCTTTATAATGGTGAGCCTATCAACCTTGAAGAGATGACTATTAAAGACCTAGAAGTGGCTATTCTTCACAAGATGATGGATACATCTGTTTATTTACAAAGAGATGTCTTTATGGTAGGTAAGCATGTTGAAAAAAATTCATGGATGGCATTTATAACATTTTTAACAGCATACGTTTTCTAAAAAATTTTTATCCTGATCATTTAACCATGATTTTTAAATTAATACTTAATTAAATTTATCTTGTTTATAACTACACCTGTAATTGCCCTAATTGAAAAGAAATTTTATGATAATCCTAAATCATCTACTGTGCATTGATTTATTTTAGATTAATTCCTAGGTATATATTCTACATTATTTTAAAATATGCATTTCAATTGCCTATATGGTTGAAATAATATATTTGTTATTTTCAGGGTACATTAAATGATCAAATGAATGCGATTGATTTCCTAATGGATAGGAATAATGTTGTACCCCGTATAAATTCTTTGATTTTGGACTCTACCCATCAGTACATAAATTTAATATCTTCATCAGGTAAAATAATCCTCCATTTGTTGTACAAATATTTGTTGTGAATGTTTCGGTAATTCATTGTTGTTTCTTCCAGTAACTGCTGACGTTGAAGATTTCTCTACCTTCTTTTTCTTGGATTCACAAGATAAGAGTGCGGTAATTGCAAAGAGCATGTATTATTTAACTCAAGAAGGTAATTAAGCTTGTATTTTCTGGGACTTCTTCCTAAAGTAATAAAAACCTGGAATTTAAAAAAATTATTTCCCAGTCCTGGGACTTGAACTGAGGCCTGAGCACTGGCCTTGGGCTTTCTCAAGGCTAGAACTCTACCACATGAGCCACAGCACCACATCCAGTTTTTCCTGTGGGGTACCAAGGAAGAGAACCCGGGTCTTTGTATATGCTAGGCAAGCACTCTACCACTAAGCCAAACTCCCAGCCCCAAAACCTGGAATTTTAATAAGGTGCTTGCATAATGAAGTTTATTATGTTTCTGTTTTTGATTAGAGTCCTTGGTTTCAATTTGACAGTTCATAATTTCTTTCAATTTAAGGACTGTAATAAGGAAATTTTGCCTCTTTGTTGTTTTTTTGTTTGTTTGTTGTCAGTACTGGTGCTTGAATTCAAGGCCTGGGCACTATCCCTGAGCTTCTTTTACTCAAGGCTAGCACTCTACCACTTGAATCACACCACCACTTCCTGCTTTTTCTGCTTATGTGGTACTGAGAAATAGAACCCAGGGCTTCATGTATGCTAGTCAAGCACTCTACCACTAAGCCATGTTCCCAGCTTTGAGGGAATCATGTCTCTTATTCTTACTAATCACACAGAAAGGCTGAGCTTGCCTTTTTGCTTTGTTTTTTTAATAAGATATTCCATTTTTTAAAGATATTCCATTTTTTCACCTTTTTAAGAAAACAATGATCCCATTCCAATGCTGTGTGAACAGCATTAATAAGTGTGCAATTCTAAGATCATAAGAGATCATAATTTCTCTGCATTGTGAATAAACAAAATCCTGATGTGTCCTTAAGTTGAGTACCATAACCAGAAGAAAGACTTAAATCACTAGCATTTGGAAGTAAAGATCACAAATTAGAGTATAAGTGACTGTTGAAATAATAGAAAATGGAATTTTGTTAGGTTTGGCTTTGCTTTATTTTTGCATGCTTTTGCTTTGCTTAACTGATAAGACAAAATTCAATAAGTAAAAGGTAAGAGAGGCTGCTTTGGTCTGAGCACATAATCTTTGAAGTTCTAAGAGTCAGAGTGGTCTAAAATTATCATTATTCTGTTACTTATACATAGGAGAAAAATTGAAATCAAAAACTCCTCACAGAATTGGCAGTGTTTTTTTCTGTATTCTAAATTTTCAAATTTTTCTGTGAAAAGAATTATATCATTGTTGATAGAATAAGTAATACAAATTAGACTAAGCTAGTGATAACAAGAAATAAGCGAACTATATACTAATAAAAATATTTGCAAGCCAGGCATGGTGGCTCACGCCTGTAATCCTAGCTACTCAGGAGCCTGAGATCTGAGGCTAACTCAGATCTCAAGGTTCAAAGCCAGCCTGAGACTCTTATCTCCATCTAACCTCCAGAAAAGGAAGTAGGGCTTGGCTCAAGAGTAGGGCAGTAACCTTGAGCCTGAAGAGCTCAGGGACAGCACTCAGGCCCAAGGATAGGATGGTAGCCTTGAGCTAAAGAGCTCAGGAACAGTGCCCAGGCCAAGTTCAAGCCCCATGACCCACAAAAACAAAAAAAAAAATTGTATAACCACTAGTTAGCTTGTCTGTATCTTTTTATCTATATGTATGTGAGTGTAAATTGGTATAAATACATTTTTCCCACAAAAGTATCTGGAAGCCAGTTTTCCTTACCAGTGCTACAACAATGAAAACCATAAAAGAAATTCTCTACTGATAAGAAAATCCACTGTTGTCTTTCTTGAGGTCTGTTTTTATTTCTCTTCCCAGTACCTATTTATAGAAAGCTATACAATGAACTACTTTTCGAGCATTTTATATGAATTTTCATGTATCCGCGAACCTGTATTCAGATTACTCTACAATACTATTTTTATGTGTTTTGCTAACTGCATATTTTCTTTTTTTAATCTGAGTTTAGAAAGAATTCATTTTATTTGCCTATTTGACAATTTCAGATGATGAAGATGGGATTGCTGCAGTCACTCTGTGGATTATTGCTGACTTTGATAAACCATCTGGAAGAAAACTGCTTTCTAATGCATTAAAGCACATGGTAAGTACATAATCTTCTTATAAGAACAATTTATTGCAGTGTCAGGAAGATAGTATGGAGGACATGGATTAAATTCTCTTCCTTCTCCATGTTGAAATTTTAAGTAACTTGACTAGAATGTAGTACTGAGGAGAATACGGTGACAATTCCGTCCATTTCCATGTGAAACAGGCAGCTTCCCCTCATGGCAACCTACTGTCCTCTGTGACTCACCTCTACCTGACACAGCCCTCGAAGCCACACATGGAGTGTGTGCTACTCAGTGCACTGTTCAAGGGTTGGCCTCTACCTTAGCGAAGCCAAATCTACTTCTCTTTTAAATCAAGAGTCATTTAGTTAGGCAGCACTTTCTCTGCAATAATGTAAGAGCTAAGTAAATTTACTTACCAATGATATTATATGGTTTTAAGATAACCCAGTTTTTCCTGTTACTAGATATTCTTAAACCAATGTACTTAAAGAGGCTATTTTTTATTTATTTATTTATTTATTTGCCAGTCCTGGGCTTGAGCTCAGGGCCTGAGCACTGTCCTTGGACTTTCTCAAGGCTAGAGCTCTACCACTTGAGCCTCAGCACCACTTCCGGCTTTTTTCTATGTATGTGGTACCGAGGAATCGAACCCGGGTCTTCATGCATGCTAGGCAAGCACTTTAACCACTAGGCCAAACTCTCGGCCTAAAGAGGCTATTTTTATAGTTACTTGGATGTTCTTTCTAATTAATATCTGTATTTCCAGGGGAACATAGATTTACGTGTATATAGATTTCTTAAACCTAAGAAATAAAAAGCAGAATATTTCATGTATTTACTTTTTGTGTTATATAAGTATAAATTTATTGCTACATAGAATATTTCTGGGTAACGCAGTAAATATTTATTTTCTCACCTGTTTCTGAGTTCAAAAGCCATCAAATTTCAAAAAAGGTAGTATTATATCTATGATACAGCAGTTATCTTTACAGAAAAACTAACTTTAACCAGCTGAAGAAGCTCTGGGAGCATGTTTTCTGAAGAGCGTGTAAACTGCCTTCCCCCAGTAGCTACAATATGATAGCTATAGCTTTACTTGACTTAATTCTAAAGCTTTATGGAATGTTACATGAAATGCATTAATATTAACCAGGCACCAGTGGCTCACATTTGTAACATTAGCTACTAAGGAGACTGAGATCTGAGGATCATTCTTCAAAACTAGCCTGGGCAGAAAAGTCTCCATGAGACGTTTATCTCTAACCACTCAAAAACTAGAAGTGGTGCTGTGCTCAAGTGGTAGAGTGCTAGCCTTGAGCACAAAGAGATTTAGGGACAATGCCCAGGCCTTGACTTCAAGCCCGACTGCCACCAACAACAACAAAAAACACTAATATTGAGAAGTAGAAATAATTTTGAATCTCAAAAAATGAATCTCTTCTATTTCCCCACTGGAAATAGAAGCATTGAAGAAAGGTAATGATTTAAATGTTCCAAAAGAGAACATTCCTGTTCCGTACGATCACACTGTGAATTCTACCATGCATCAGTCTAAAAACCTGTCCATCAAATGGAAGAAACCCACTGTGTACACATTCATTTTACAAAATTAGGATACTTCAGAGCTGAATGCTTAAAGGACATTATATAAAAATAAAAGATGATAGTCCAGTCTTACTCATGACCATAGTTGCAAAAAGCCCAGAGAAGAAATTAATAGCCATATGAATCTCAAAAGAATTCAAGATCATTTTGGTAAATTATTTACATGGAAAATAAGTATATATCCACATATACATTGTTTTTTAGTTTAAATAACAACAGATGCTGGAGGGATTGTGGCCAAGAGGGATCACTACTACACTGTTGGTGGGAGTGCAAACTTGTTCAACCACTATGGAAAGCAGTATGGCAGTTCCTCAGAAGACTAAACATAGAGCTCCCCTATTACCCAGCAATTCCACTACTTGGCATTTACCCCAATTGTCCAGAAACAAGGACATACTAAATCCACTAGCACAATGATGTTCATTGCAGCACTATTTACCATAGCAAAGATATGGAACCAACCCAGATGCCCCTCAGTTGATGAGTGGATCAACAAGATGTGGCATTTATGCACAATGGAATTCTATGCTGCTGTCAGAAAAAACGACATCACCCCACTTGTTAGGAAATGGAAAGACTTAGAAAAAAATCATATTAAGTGAAGTAAGCCAGACTCAAAAGAACATAGGCTCAATGGTTTCCCTCATTTGTCATAATCAGTAGAAACCTTGGGCTCTTCTAGCAGAGATTTACAATAGAGCAAAATCTAGATACATAAGGCCATGTAGTATGACACTGAATGAAAGGACCTCCAGAATATAGAAACAACAGTCATATAAGGAGTGACTGTTGTCCTTAATGTCCTATGTTATCTCTCATCTCTTTTGCTGTCCCTTGGTTATCTCATATTGTTATAGTATTTTACCTTGTTATCTGATATATTGTATATATGTGTATTTGGTTATTTGAAATCGGATAGGGAAGGGGGGAGAACAAGATGAGGGGCGGGAGTGGGGGAAGGGAAATGGGGACCAAGACATGAGAAAGGGTATCAATATATGTGAAGTAATGCACCTTCTATATGGTGAATA
The DNA here is from genome assembly GCF_031878675.1 of Megascapheus bottae. Classification (NCBI taxonomy): domain Eukaryota; kingdom Metazoa; phylum Chordata; class Mammalia; order Rodentia; family Geomyidae; genus Megascapheus; species Megascapheus bottae. Next base: position 11,477,965 of record NC_143519.1, read on the forward strand.
TAATGTAACCCTTCTATTAATTACCATTAAAGATATATGGAAAAAAAAATTTTAGTTTAAACAGTTGCCATGATGGCAGGTTATTATATAAGATTTCTGAGTCCAGTTCCCATGTTGAAAAAAGAATATTTATTTGCTTGTGTGTATTTGTGTGTTTGTTTGCTTCCACTGGGACCAAACCCAGTGAAGCCTCAGACTTGGTAGACAAACACTGTACCAATTGAACTTCCCCTACATCCCTTTTCCTCTTGGGTACTTTTGAAATAAGGTCTCATAGTTTTGTTCAGGTCATTGTGGTCTACAGTTCTCCAACCTTAGCCCAATTAACCACCAGAAACTGGAAGTGGTGCTGTTGCTCAAGGGGTAGGGCAGTAGACTAGCTGAAGTGCTCAGGGACAGCGCCCAGGCCCAAAGTTCACGTCCCACGACAGACAAAAAAAAGTGCTTTTCAGTACACCTATTACCTGTGAAAACTAGTACAGCTAACCATTTTGAAAACCATTTGACCGCTTTTTTGTGTGTAAAATGCAAAAAACTCAAATATACAGAAAAGTTAGAATGGATCAAAGGGTATATTCATATCACCTATATTTGTTACTTTTCTTGTCACTGTGATCAAACACTTGAAAAAGTTATATCCTAAAAAGGCAGAGATTTAGGCTCATTGTTCCTGAGGGTACGATCCATGAGGTCACTTGGCCCCATGTGATTGAGCCCTATCACCAATGTGACAGAAGAAGGCAGGTGACTTGTAGCAGACAGGAGGTAGAAAATAGGAGTAGTGGAATGTGTAATCCCAAAGACACACCTCTAGTGAGCTGCCTTCTCTAACCAGGCCCTTCCTCCTCCCTTCACCACCTCTTCATACCGTCATGTTATAGAACTCAATACCACCATGCTATGAATCATCAAAGATTTAATCATTGATTAGTTCAGCCCTCATAATCTAATTGTCTCAGGAATACCATCACAGACATCTTTACTAATCTCCTAAGCAATTTTCAATCCTATCAGGTTAACAAGCTTAGTCATTATAGTTTAGCTATGTAAAATAAAATCTATGAATCTTACATAAAATGGAGTAGTAAAGCACAAAATACTACATACTGTATGATTCTAGTTTATGAAATCCAAACTAAATTAAATGTGTACCAGTGGAGACTTAGGGAGTAAGCGATAAAAATGTAAATATGCTGTTATTATAAACGGAAAACTAGTAGTTATCTTTAGAAGAGTTGGAGGATGTGACAGTTGGCAGATGATATGAGACGTCCTTGCAATGCAGTCAGTGCTTTACTTCTTGATCTTGGTGGTAGTTTCATGTTAGTCTAATTCATCATGATTTTGTGTGTGCGGCTTTTGTTTGTTTTTTGTTTTTGCCAGTCCTGGGGCTTAAACTTAGGACCTGGGCACTGTCCCTTAGCTTCTTTTACTCAAGGCTACCACTCTACCACTTGAGCCAAAAAGTTCCACTTCAGGCTCTTTTTCTACATATGTGGTGCTGAGGAATCAAACCCAGGGTCTCATACATGCTAGGCAAGCACTCTACCACTAAGCTACATTCCCACCCCCTTGTGTATTTTTTTAATGTGTCATTTGACACACTCACAAAAAGAGGTTAATCCTCTTTGTGCAAAGAGGTAAAGCAGGAGGAATTAATGACATGAATGGTTTTCAAACTATTTTAATGGTAGCATGGCATTCAGTACAGTCATTGTAAGGTTGACATTATGAAATGACATAAGGTAGAGTGAACAAGTCTATTAGGGAAAAACTGTTTAACCATAAGATATATAAGATTCTAGGCTTTTTAACCTATAAATGTGTTTTGCAGGAAACAAGTATTCATAGTCGATTGGGAGTTGTTTATAATCCTGTGTCAAAACTAAATGAAAAGAACACAGCTATTTCTAGAGGAATTTTAGCAGCCTTTCTGACACAGAAAAACAGCCCTTTAAAGAACTTTCTCAAGAAACTGACAGAGGAAGAAACTGTTACAGCTATTTATTCTGGAGATGGAATGAAAACTTTCCTTACTGAGGTCAGTAACTACTAGTTTGAAATAATAAACACATGTTGTAGTATTTCTGAAAAGTATAAGTTAAAATGTACTAAAAATATCAATAGGTATAATCAGTTGGGGATAATAAGCAGTTACATGCAGAGGAAAATGATGAAGCATAAGTGATATGACTACCACATTTCATGTACTTCATTAACTTTTCGTGCTTTTCAAAGTTGCTGCATTCTAGGAGACATGAAGAAAAGCTGAGGATTAAAACATTAAGCAGTAGGGCTCCAGTGACTCCCACCTGTACTATAAGCTACTCAGGAGGTTGAGATCTGAGGATCGTGGTTCAGTGCCTGTCCAGGCAGAAAAAAGTCCATGAGACTTCTCACCAATGAATTACTTAGCAAAAGAGGGAACTAGTGCTGTGGTTCAAGTGGTAGAGCACTAACCTTGAGCACAGAGGCTGAGGGACAATGCCCAGGCCCTGAGTTCAAGTCCCAGAACCAACAATAAATAACTAAATAAACCATTGAGTAAATAATCCTTGAGTGGTTCCGTAAAGAATAATTTCCCCAGTATGAGGGAAATTCTAAACTTAAAAAGATGATTTGGAAGCAGCATTCATTCATCAATTCAAAAAGTACTTTATTACGAGGTATCAATGGTTCTCACCTGTAATCCTAGCCACTCAGGAGGCTTAGATCTGAGGAACATGGTGGTTCAAAGCCAGCCCAGGCAGAAAAGTCCCTGAGACTCTTATCTCCAATTAACCATTCAAAACCCAAAAACTTTACTGATTATATAGGAGACAGTTGAGATATTCTGTGATAGAGGTCTTTGTGGAGCTTACTTTAAGATAGGAAAGACAATAAATAGTACTAGAGAAATGAAGACCTATGAAAGAGGGTGTGAAATTTAGAGAATGCCATTTCAAGCAGAGTGGTCAGAAAAGGTAGTTTTGCATAAAATTGAAATCGAGCCCCAGGAAGTCTTGGAGGAGAGTGTTTGGTACCAGGCTGTCTTGCCATGCCTGAGGTATAGGCAAGTCATTGTATCATCATGGCCAGATTGGAGGGGTGAAGGGAAAGCCAGAGATGAGAACATGGAAACCACGCCCATTATTTCAGTCACCTGTCAGCCAGGGAAGGAACTGACAGTTTTTTCTGAGCCATTGAGAATTCTCATGGAAGAAAGGAACCTGCAAAGATGATTCTGGGTGCCAGTAAAGATTTTGATTGTGGATAGATGAGGATTGATGAATGCTTCTGTTGTAATCTAGACAAGAAATAATGGCGTCTTGGCTTAGGTACTTGTGGCAGATAAACTTAGAACATAGTACTTCTCACAACTAATCAATGAAATTAGTTGACCAAGGATATGTAACACATGAGGGTAATCTAGGATTTTGGCAAAACTTGGAAGGAGACGTGTACTTCATAAGGAAGGTATGCTTGATTTCCCGCGAATATCCATATACACTTTGACTGTTAATAAATGTATTTCAATAATTTAGATACACTGTCACTAAATGAGACTTACCTAGTTTAAAGACATATTTTTTTCGTTGAGATTCTTAAAGAATGAATAACAAACTATATCTGCTTATAACAAGATCTAAGCATTGTAAATGACTTGATGATAAAAGATTATTTAAAATATTGTTTTGGATGAAAATAATGGTTTTAGAACCATATTTAGTCTAAATTTTTATATCAGTATCAATAAGGCGAGGTTTTATTGAGCAAATGATTTAGTTACTGAGTAATTACTTTTAACTTCTACTTCAGGAAATGGATAAGAATGCTTTTGAGAAAAAATATAACACCATTGGAATGGATATTTTCCGAACTCACCGGTTGTTCTGTCAGAGTGTACTTCAGTTGGATCCTGGGGAAATAGGAATTGTTAGCAATGGGAAAGTAAGTAAAAGCAGCAGTGGCTTTCCTTTCACCAGGACACTCACGTTATATCCCTCAGGCATGTTTCTGTCATAGCCTGCTAATCAAGGCTAGTGCTCTACCACTTTAAGCCACAACACCCCTTCTAGTTTTGTGGGGGTTACTTGGAGATAAGAGTCCCACAGACTTTCCTGGCTGAGCTGGCTTCAAACCATGATCCTCAGATCTCAGCTTCCTTAGTAGCTAGGATTATAGGAATGAGCCACAAGCGCCTGGTGTTTTTTCAGTTTTTAAATGTCAGGTTTCAATGACTTGGTGAATTTTGAAGTACAAAATGTTAGAAATTATCATAGTAACATAATCATTTAAAAACTGTAGAAAAGGACTCTTACTCCCACAGCCTAATAAAATTTATTAATAGATTGTTTTACCTTCCAACCCTTTCTTCTATAATGAAATTTTTTTCTCTTCCTTTTCAAAGCATGATTATACTCTTACTCACTCTTTATATATATATTTTTTTAATATATTAGTCATATATAATTTTACATTTTTCTTTTATATAAAAGGTTTTTCTGATGGCTCATACTTGTAATACTAGCTACTCAGGTGACTGAGATCTGAAGATCACAGCTAGTCCTCCAACCTCTTATCTCCAATAAACTCTAAAAAAGAAAGGTGGAAGTGGAGCTGTGGCTAGAGCGCTAACCTTGAGAAACATGTAGCTCAGGGATAGCACCCAACCTGAGTCCAAGACAAGACCAGCACAAAAAAATGACTGTACTGGTTACAATCTTTATAACAGAATAAGTGGATAATATCTACTAATATTTTAGTATCCGACTTTATAGTTTCATGAATTAAGTAAAACAATTGAATATGATTGAATATAATATTTAGCTTTAATGAAGAAACAACTAGTGAAAAATGTTTGACTTCTCTGTCTTGAAGTATCAAATTACATATCTCTAAATTATCTTCAAAGCCCTGGAGTATTTTTGATGTTTTGTTTTCCACATTTTCATGAACTGTGTTCATCTATGTTCTAGAATTAAATTTATCTTTATAGCGCTACTTTATAATTTATTTATAATGTTACATTATTGGAAAAAATATTAATCATGATAGCAATGTAGAAGCCCAGAATTACATTATTTTTTTCTCTTTAACAGTTGCTTTAGGAGGAAATACAGCTTTTAAAAGCATATGGCTCTCTTTAGATACCTTGTATTTAATTTGTGATTGCTTAGTAAAATTAATATGGAATTATGATAATAAGTAGTATAGTTATATTTAACTTGTTTCTCTATATGCTGTATAAGTATGCACTATTTATATACTCAATTCTCCTTAACAATTGACAAAAATATTAGTATTGATCTCATCCCTACTACAAGCCATCAGTCTTCTTGTGGATGTATTAAAATATCTTGGCTGAGTCTCAAGGTGAAGAGAATGGCAGGATGAGAGGAGTCATTTAAATGGAGTGAAAGGAGAAAGGCAGTTTATTTTCCTTTGCTAGGAAAATTGCTATCCTTTTGTTTTCTAAAAAACATATAGTAATGTAACTGTTTTTGTGTCAAGTTCTTTGGACCTCTAGAGGAAGATTTCTACATAGAAGATTTTCAATTGTTGGAAAAGATAACATTCAGTAACTTAGTAGAGAAAATTACAGGCATTGTTGAAAGTATGAAAGTTGACACAGAAGAGTAAGTACTTAAAATCATAGCAATTCATTTTGGGGTTTGGTATTTTGCAGAATATTTTCTTTTTAAAATTAGAAATGTTTCATGCCAGGTGTGGTGGCTCACGCCTGTAATCCTACCCACTCAGGAGGCTGAGATCTGAGGATCGAGATTCAAAGCCAGCCCAGGCAATAAAAAGTCCATGATGATACTGCTATCTCCAATTAATCACCAGAAAACCAGAAGTGGCACTATGGTTCAAGTAGTAGGGTGGTGTCCTTGAGCTAAAGATCTCAGGGACAACACCCAGGCCCAGAGTTCAAGTTCCATGACTGACAAAAAAAATGTTTCAAACACATAGAAAAGTAAAGGCTATACAAACAGCATAAAGAAAAGAATATATAAAATGCATAAAGAGAATAAAATACTTATTTCCCGCCACCATCAAACTATGCATATTCATGTTTTATATTTTTTGCACCAGTACTGGGGTCTCACATACGCAGCTTATGTATTTGTTGAGTGCCTTGAGTTTTTAAAGAAATTCAATTATTCCAGAAGTTCCCATGATAGCCTACTTCTGCAGGACCTTTATCCTGAGCCTTTCTAGAACTGTTGAATACAATGTAAATTACAAAATTCCCTTCATATAAATCTCATTGTGCTTGCCTTGTTTATCTAGCGTAAGTGACCTTGTTATGAAATTTGATGCCCTTATTTCCTCTTTGCCTCTTCACGCACCTCGATATGATGTCACATTTCTTAAAGAGAATCACAGGTAAGAATGTAATAATATCTGTGAGTTCATTTGTTTTATATCAATGCCCTATTACACTTAAGTATTTCCTTTACAGTAAAATTTGAAATAGAATTTATTAAGAACAAAGGGCATTTTGGGCCGGGAGTTTGGCCTAGTGGTAGAGTGCTTACCTAGCATGCACAAAGACCCAGGTTCGATTCCTTGGTACCACATACATTAAAAAAAAGCCAGAAATGGTGCTGAGGCTCAAGTGGTTGAGCTCTAACCTTGAGAAAAAGAACCCAAGGACAGTGCTCAAGCCCTGCGTCCAGGACTGGAAAAAACAAAAAAAGTAAAAGAACAAAAGGCATTTATCATTGCTGGGGAAAAAGGGTTCTAGGGCTGGAGTTATAGCTCAGTAGTAGAATATTTGTTGCTTCTTACACACAAAAATAATCACACACACACACAAAAAAGCTGGGTAGGGTGACTCACACCTGTAATCCTAGCTATTCAGCAGGCTGAGATATCTCGGTTCAAAGCCAGCCTGACACTAAAGTCAGTGAGCTTCTTATCTCCAGTTAATCAGTAGAAAAGGGGAAACGGAGCTGCGGCCCTCAGCTCAAGCGGTATGGCAGTATCCTTGAACTGAAGAGCTCAGGGACAGAGTTCAAGCCCCATGAAGCCCCCCCCCACACACACACAAAATCTTAGCCTGTAAAAGTTTAAGTTATAGCTAATATGATTTGCTTTCAAGCTAAAACAGTATCATTTTTGCGTTATCTGGAATTAATTATTATAAGTAAAACTGTCTTTATACTTTTAATGTAAAAAGTGTCAGATACTATAGGATTCTAATGAATCAAATATATGAGTGCCTGTACTGAGGGCTGTCTCCATGAATATTCAAATGCATAATAGTTTACATGTCCCAAAGTTTATTGTGTGGATCACTGTTCTGGGATAAGAACAAATATAATCTAAGAAGACAGCTGTTCTCTGATCTGTTAGTTTAAAGAATGCTAAATCTGGGGACGGGAGTTTGGCCTAGTGGTAGAGTGCTTGCCTAGCCTTGAGAAAGTCCAAGGACAGTGCTCAAGCCCTAAGCTCAAGCCCAGCACTGGCAAAAAAAAAAAAAAAAAAGAATGCTAAATTTTAGCATGTCTTATTTTCTATGGGTTTATATACTTAGTAATGATGTATTTCTAGATTGGCTTAGGTCTACTTCATGTCTGCAGTCATTTTATAATACTAAAAATATTAAGGCATGTGTTATCACTCTATTATTTCTGTTTCAGCATGTTTATTATTAATTTATTCTGATTGGCTTGTAATAATATATAAATTTGACAAGGAACCTAAATTAAAAGGTTTGTAAAAGTAGAAGTAAGTAAATAGGAAGCAGTAAATTGAAATCAAGAAAAAAATTACAAAAGAAAAAAGAACACATATTATTTTTCATTGCCCTGGGAATCTCTGTTGAATGTATACTTCATGCCTTTCTTTGCATAAAATAGTATTTTTTGTGTTATTCTAGCATCTTTGAAACACAGGTAGTAATCCCCTTGTCCTAGAAACTTAAAATGACAAAGACAATTATGTGGTAGATCACATGTGAAATGTCACAAAGAAGGGCTTGCAGTGGTCCCGGTAGTGACATTCCTGCCTGCCCTGAGCACACCACAAGACTAGCTCACAGTTTACCAGTTTACACAATTCCTGAAGTTCATAAGATGCAAACAAGCATACTGTTCAAGTGAAACATTCAAGGAAAGCATGAAATTTCTCCTGGACCTTTCATAAAGAGAAGTCTATATGAGAAAATGTCCTCAACAGTAATCATAAACTAGAAGACATGACTCCTTTCATAAACACACTGAGAGCATTAAAAATGAAGACACATGTTTTTTTTAATATATTATATAACCCTTAATTTTTTGAGGGCCTAAAACTATCAAGAATTTTTTATAATAGTATTCTTAGGGGGGTTTATTACTTGTTGGTAAAATCTTTCATTTTCTTAAATTCTTTCTTGTTTTATGTTACTGAAGACTTAGAAATTTATATTTTATTGTGTAAATAACCCTGATTTTATTATCATTTACTAGCATTATAAAGATAAATCCTCAAGAGAATGATATATTCTTTGATGTCATTGCTATTGTTGACCCTTTGACAAGAGAAGCACAGAAGATGGCACATTTATTGATTGTAAGATATATTAATTATACTATTTTATAGCTGTTAGTACAAGTATTCTTTAAAAGTCCAATATGGGAATTTTTTAATAGGTCCTTGGCAAGATTCTGAATGTGAAGATAACGCTGTTCATGAACTGTAGGAGTAAGCTTTCAGAAGTCCCTTTAAAGAGGTGAGTCAGAGGATGTCAATATCCTTACAAAGTGCCAAGTGCTAAGAAGGAAAATGGCTGTTGTTTACTATTCCTAGGTTTTCCTTTATTGCTTACCAAAACCTTCACTGATAAAAGATTAGAAAGTCATTTTATTAACCTTATTAAACTAACTGTTCAAACACCAGTACCACAAAAAAGATGATGCAAGTAATTAAAAAATATTAGTAACACAAAAAGCTGTTATTCTAGGTAAATATTCCATAATAATGCTCTTCCACTAAAGGAACAAACACACTACTGCTCTTCTTTCTGGGTGGGAATCAGATGACTGTGAGCCTCTCAGAGGGATTCGTGCCCTTGAGATGTCCTTGGGATGCATTGGCTTTCAGGGCTCCATGATGTGCTTCTCTCTGTCCTTGAAACAGAACTGTGTATGCACGTATGGCAGAAAAATAATACTGTTAATCCCTTACTTTTTGCCTTATCTTTGTTGTAATTGATATACTATATTGCCTTGGGAAGACATTTGAAACACAGTATGTATTTTTGATACCTGTAAAGCAATAATAGGAAATGAAGAAAATTTAGAGTTTCAGTTCATCTACTGGCTGCGCAAGACTTGCTCTTATTGCCTATTCATTGTTTCCAGGCTTTGCATTTTTTGCCCTTCAAATTTTATCATATGCCTTTTTAAATCTGAATAAAAGCTTTACACATTTTCCATTACTAATTGGAAAGTCTATCTTTAAAATCTGACTTAGAATACTAAGAAATAAAATGGTCTTTTGTAGAATGGCTCTATAATATTTCAGATATTTAATAAAGAGGAGGAATATTGAGCATAGAAGTATGCATAATCAGATAGGAAAAGAACATACCAACTAGAGATTAGTGTATAGTAGGTATCATTTTTAAATCACTGACTCAACAGAATCTTACTTACTCAGCAGTCTATATCAAGTACTAGTTCACGTTGTTTTTTCTGGTCCTTCCTTTGTAGTAAATGCTGTCTTAGTTTTTTTTTGCTGAGAAAAGTAAACAGGTCTCTCTGCTGCCTGCTTCTGTCCCTCCCCAGCCTTTCTGTGCCATAAGGAAAGCATTAACTCTCCTTTTTTTCCCTTCTTCTTTTTTTCATTTTATTTTTTATTATTAGGGTAATGTACAAAGTGGTTACAGTTACATTCGCCAGATAATAGGTGGATTACTTCTCACACATTGATACCCCTTCTTATGATTTTTGGCTCATACTGGAGTTTGAACCTAGTCAGGAACTGCTCTGCTTCCTAGCCTGGCTTTTTGCTAGTTATTTAGAGATGGAGTCTGGTAGACTTTTGTGAGCAGCTGGCTCCAGAGGTGGTCCTCCAAATCTCAGCCTGATAAGCAGCTAAGATTACAGCCTGAGCCACCATTGTCTGACTCTCCTCTTTTTTTGTACTTATCATAAACATTTTCATTATTACTGTTATTATTATTATTAAATGGTACAAAGTGGTTACAATTCCATAAGCCAGGTTATGAGGACAATGCTTCTTGCTCAATGTTACCCTTTCCTTTATTTTCCCATATTACCTCCCTCGAGTGCCTACCCTCAAGTTACACAATTATATAGAGGACAATGACCTGTATCTTGCTGGATGTTTCTTTCCCAGGCTCTTGCATGTTTCTCTGGTGAAACATGCTGGGAATGCCCTCGTGGTTAGCCATAGCAAGAAGGGTGGCCCTAACCTAGACAGACAGTCCTTGAAGAACAGAATGAGCCCAGTGGTAGATCTCTCCCCCTCCTACCTCTGATTCAGGAGGGCTTCATCACAACTTGACTAAAGCCTCCAAATAGTGCAAATCGCTTTCTAGACCCTTAACCATCCATACAGAAGGCAGTGCCAAAGCCAGTGAGGATGTAGATACGCCTAGAAGCTCTTTAGCTAAGCAGTTGTATGTAACTTAATCTTCTCTGTTTTTAATTGACCTTTGAAAAACTAGAAACAAAATTTCAACTTGAATTTTACTTGTTTTCTGCATATTACTTATCTTCATATGCTTAGTGGTTAGAGTTAATAGCCATAAATTAAGTCATGATCAAATGTAAAGAATCGGTGTGTATAGTTCATGAGCTGTTAGAACCTGAGTAAGTTATGCTCGGACTAAACGTGTTCTCATGTTGAGGAAGGGTATGTAATAGACCATCATAACAGATACTGGTGTTAAAATCATTGTCACGAACTCTTTCTCAATAGTTGGTTTTATTTAAGAACTTGTAGTGCTTTTGCTTTAGCCATTTTTAACATTTTAAACAAATAACTGTCTTGATCTTGGTCGTCCTAGTCATTGTTATTGTTGTTGTTATTATTATTATTCACAGCTTTTACCGTTTTGTCCTGGAAGCAGAACCGATGTCAGGAACTAATAATAATCCTTCTCCTGGACCAATGGCAAAATTTCTGGATATTCCTGAATCACCCCTTCTAACCCTTAACATGATTACTCCCGAAAACTGGTTGGTTGAGACAGTACACAGCAACTGTGACCTTGATAACATTCACTTGAAAGATGTAAGTGATGATGTGAGGAGAGGCTGGGATAAATTATCAGCTGTTAGAGTTTCACTACATAAGTGGTAATGTTGCAGATGCATTCCAGGATTTTATGATTCTCAGCTTTGATCCCTTCTTTTTGTGCTTTCCCTTACTTAGGAATTAAGCTTCTGTGGTTTTCCATCTTCCAAGGTATCCTGACCACTTTTCACAACTCATACCACTAGCTCTCCATGGCTGTTATAAGGTGGAGACAGATATTACTCAGTGCCGGCATTGTCCTTTTAATTCCAACAGGAAGTTTTATTCAAACTACTCTTGTAACTCATGGCTCACAGACACAGAAAACTATTTGAACTAAGCAGGGTAGCAAGCAGGAAGCAAGGTTCAAGATTACACATCAGGTGTGGCATGCCTGCTGCCTGTCTGCCAGCACGACCCTTCTCTTACTGTTGTCATTTAACTAAGGCAGAAAGAGAACAATTTAAATATTCTGAGTCTTTCAAAAGATTGAATTTAAATTAAGAGAAGAATTTTAAACCCTGTCTCCTCTGCTCCTCCCCACAAAAAATATTTCAGAGATCCCCAGGGTTAGGATTCAAAACTGAGGAGTAAATATATCTCTAGGATGCTCCTTATCTTGACCAAGGTATGAATATTGAACTTTGTCTGTTTGGTTAGAATTTTCCTATTTGTTTCTTATGCTTCTCATGGGTTACCTTTGCCTAAGGATTTTCCTTCAAGACAAATTTCTTGCAATGCACAGATGAACAGGTATTTGGGATCCTAAGTTACTTCCCTGTGAGATACTCCCCTATGCCCCAAAGAGCCAAAATAGAGTCACAGCCATCATCTGAAATGGGTCCTTTAGATTTAAGGAACAGAAGGAAACAAGGTAATAATATGTATGAAGGAAAGTTCACTAATGACTCTGCAAGAAGTAAAAAAATAAAAAGATCCCTATTCTCTACATGGTCAGTGAGGTCTCTTAGCAGAGAAATCTGTTGGGTTCTCTTTGACACCATTATATGCTGGTAAAATAACTGAAAAAAAGCTGTAGCCCTCTGTACATCACCTTTGTAACAACTATTTAAAAATTTTTAATGCATACAAACTGTTAAAAAAAATAAACTGTAAAGACTACCAGTCAAACCTAAAAAATGAAATGGGAGCTTCTCAGTGAATGTTCTAGCAGCTATCAAACTAAGTAGCAGATTCCATGGTATCTTTTTAGAATGTGATCAAATCAATGGTAATTTTAACTGTGAAGGTAGGAGACTAAAATGAAGACAAAGTCCCTGTGTCTTCATAGAAGAGATAAAGAAAAGGATTTTTTTTTTGGCCAGTCCTGGGGCATGAACTCAGGGCCTGAGCTTTCCCAAGATTAGAGCACTACCACTTGAACCACAGCACCATTTCCAGCTTTTTCTATGTGGTACCAAGGAATCAAACCTGGGTCTCCATGCGTGCTAGGCAAGCACTCTACCACTAAGCCAAACTCCCAGCCCATGAAAAAGATATTTAAAAATTGTCACATCTTTAAACATAAACTTTTGGGCTCCCTTTCCACTGTGTGTTATAAATACCCCTTATCTGTAACTACCATAGAAAAATATGAATAATGCACAAAGTTACTTACCAGAATAGAAAGAAGTTGAGATTGATAGTACATCCTGGCAAAAATGAGTTTAATAGGAAAGATTTGTCATTGTACTTCACAAATATTATTATTACAAATACTCCTTGCAGTATTTAATTTCCAAATGTCATTGAATGTTTGGGGTGAAATACATAACCCAGAAAATTACTCCTTCACTGAGATTTCACTCTCCTAATTGTGACTACAAAAATTTCATTGTACAGCAGCATTAATGCCAAAATTAAAGGAGACAAAAGTGATTACAGGAAAACTAAAAGTAAGATGATTCAATGTGGTCAAAAGATCTCTCAAAAAAGGAATAAACTTTTTGGTTTCATAGTATGAATCAAAGGAATTTGTCTGTTATACAGTGTTATAACATAATGAACTTTTCATAAATGAAGATATTCGCAAACTGATTAAATGGAGATCATCTGCCCCATGCCCATTTTATAAATTTTTAATGTAATAAACTTTACTTACAGTCATGATAGGGTACTATTTCCTTGTCTAAAAGTTAGATGGTTGAACTAGATGGGCTCTACAATCTCTTCCTACATTGTGTCACTTTATTTTTGTGTTTCTTGTCTGTGAATCATTCCATTCAAGTAGATTGCTTATATGGATCGTTGGCACACTGCAAATATCAGAAATACTTACTAGAATATGGAAGTGGCGCTGTGGCTCACAGGGTAGGGTAGCCTTGAGCTGAAGAGCTGAGGAACAACACTCAGGCCCAGAGTTCAAGCACCATAACAGTAATGTGAGGGCAACTACTCAATATGGATTATTTCTAATACTTTATCCAAAGCACACTAAAAAAGGTATTGAAACCTTCATACTGTGGAATAAATGTATAGATTTACCTGACAAAATTTCCAAACTGTGTAAAAATCTCCAGCCATTTGATTTTATTTTCATCTATCCCTGAAGTATATATTACAGCATTCATAGTAAGAAAATCTGAAAGCAGTTGGAATGTCCACCAATTTAGAAGATAGCAAGCCTAGTGCTACATACCTGTAGTACCATTTACTGAGGAGACGGAGGCAGGATATTCACAAATTCAAGGCCAATCTAAAAAACAAAAGAAGGACAGTGAAACATTTTCTCAAGAGAGAGACAGAAAAAAAGCTGTTCATAAAGACACAGACACATATGTATGCTGAGAAAACCACATTTAATATGTGCAATTTTTGCTTTAAAAAAGTAGTGAAAAAGAAAAATCAATGTGCTGACATGAATTAGGGAAAAACTTTTGTTATGAGAAATAAAACACACATCATGAGTTTGGTCTGGAAGAAGTAACTCAAATGATCAGTTTACTTATAGGTAAAAGAAGGCTTGAAGCAAGGTCCCATGGCTCAAGCTTGTTATCTTTGCCGTTTGGAAGGTGGAGAGGTTTTAGGCAGGACTTAACAGTTCCTCCAGACTCCATTTCAGCCAGTAGAACAGCCTTGTGGTAGACACACCTGTTTTCCCAGTGACAGAGGGAAGCCAAAATCAGAGCATTGTAGTCCATACCAGCTTGTGCATAAAGCACAAGCAAGACAAAAAGAGGTTGGAGGCATGGTTCAAGCCATAGAGTACCTGTTTAACATGCATGAAGCCCTAAGTTCAATCCAAGTTACCCAAACTGCTTCAACTAATATTAAAATAATCACATTTGTTTGTGTATTGCATTGAGGACCACCAATAACCAAAATAATAACCTGTTTTCTCTTCAGATTGAGAGCATTGCTACAGCAGAATATGAACTGGAACACCTGCTACTTGAAGGACATTGCTTTGATACGGTAGAACAAGCTCCCCGGGGACTGCAATTCACACTGGGCACAAGAAACAAACCTGCTCTGGTGGACACAATTGTGATGGCCAATCTTGTAAGCATTCTGAATATGTAATTGGTGATATTTAACATTCTGAAGAAATTCTCTTTGTGTTTCCCTAATAAAATAAGCCATCTTTTTTCTATTGCTGGAACAGCCCACAGAAAACAAAATTGAATCCTTGAATAAACAAATTAAAACAAAAATGGAAAGAATCATGCTTTGAGAATAGACTTTTACAGGTTACTGTAAAAAAATTGAAATTTACTTATAAAAGTTTCTTATGGGGTAATTAGTAAATATTAGCTTTGATAATTCATGTATGGTTTTTGTGAACAATTTATTATTCTTAATCACATAACTTAATGACCATTATTTCCTTGTCTTAAAAGGGATATTTTCAGCTAAAAGCAAACCCAGGTGCTTGGATACTAAAACTACGCCAAGGAAAATCAGAAGATATTTATCAGATAGTGAGGTATATAAACCACTTTTAAATTTTCATGTCTGAACAAGAGTGTTGTATGTTAAGACTGAGTCAGGCCCAGATGTCAGCAAAATATAAGAGTAAGATTTTTCACATCTGTGCTATAACTTTTTGTAGTGACAGTTGTTGGGCAGGACTGTGCCTTTAGCTCTGGGGTAACTACATCTAGTGACATCACAAAGCTATGACCCCAAATGATCATTTTAGAAAAGGGTAAAGGTACAAGTACAATGGAACTAAAAAGCAGCCCCTGATTTGACCACTAACTGCTTCTCCTTTGACAAAATTCAGTTTCATTGTAAACTGTTTTTCATATAAAATAGAAACAGAGCTGGGTGCCAGTGGCTCACAGAGTTGTCATCCTAGCTACTGGAGGCTGAGATCTGAGGATCATAATTTGAAGCCAGCCAGCCAGCCTGAGCAGGAACATCTATGAGATTCTTTATTTCCAGTTAACCACCATAAAGCCAGAAGTGGAACTGTGGCTCTAGTAGTAGAGCGCTAGCCTTGAGCAAAAAAGCTAAGGGACAACATCCAGGCCCTGAGTTCAAACCCCGGGTATGGCACAAAATAATAATAATAAGAAGAAGAAGAAGAAGAATAGTAGAAACATTAGGATTTCTGTGTATATCATGGACACATTTTTTCAGTCTCAGGAACTGAACAGTGCTCTTCAGATTTTGTCACTCATAAATGCTTTGTGGATACAAAAATTTATATAACTGTATGAACACTGGAAGAAATAAGTCACTTTTGTACAACTTATATTAAACTTTGATAATTAAAAATATAATGTGTATCTTAATGGACATAGAAGCTGCAAATATGATATATACAACTGATAACTATACTTTATTGTAAAATAAATTATTTCTATCATGAAAATTATGTCTATTTCTAAATTAAGGATAGATGCTTATGTCTCTTTGCTTTAGGCATGAAGGAACTGACTCCCAACCAGACCTAGGTGATGTTATTGTTGTACTAAACAGCTTCAGGAACAAGATAATGAAAATACAGGTATGGGAGGTTGAAGATTTTACATGCTTTATTCTTAATATAACATGTATTTTTTTTTCTTGATTTTTGCCTTAAAATAAATTTTAGTTTTACTACCTAAAATTTTGTATTAAAACTCCTAGAGTAGGGGCCGGGAGTTTGGCCTAGTAGTAGAGTGCTTGCCTAGCATGCACGAAGACCCAGGTTCAATTCCTTGGTACCACATATATAGAAAAAGTCAAAAGTGGCACCATGGCTCAAGTGGTAAAGCTCTAGCCTTGAGAAAGCCTAAGGGCAGCGCTCAGGCCCTGAGTGCAAGCCCCAGGACTGGGAAAAAAATTCCTGGAGTAAAGGAAAAGCATTTAGGAAAATACAAAAGAAGGGTCAACTTAGCTGGGCATGGTCGCTCTTACCTGTAATCCTAGCTACTCAAGAGGCTGAGATCTGAGGATCACAGATCAAAGCCAGCCCTGGCACTAAAGAATGTGAGACTCTTGTCTCCAATTAACCACTAGAAAATGGGAAGTGGGGCTGAGGCTCCAGGGCTAGGGCAGAAGCCTTCATTTGAAGAACTTAGGGACAGCACCCAGGCCCAGGGGTAGGGTGATAGTCCTGAGCAGAAGAGCTCAGTGACAGCACCCAGGCCCAGAGTTCAAGCCCCATGACCCACCACACACACACACACACACACACACACACACACACACACACACACACACACACACACACAAAAAGAATGGGCAGCTTTTGGTTTTTAAGGTTATTCCACATTACTATATCTACTATAGACAGATAATGTTATAAATCTAGAGATTAGTGGAGAATACTGTTGAAAAAAATAGTCCTGAAGAGAAAAAATGATGCTTCTTTGAGAGAATATAACTGTAACCCCTCTATATGTTACTCTGACAATAAAATACAATTTCTAAAAAGCTATGAAAAAGAGAGAATAGGATTTCTTTCCTTTTTTTATTCTTTTGAGGCTCTTTTTTCTTAGAAAGGAGCTTTTAATGATGCCTGCTTGAAACTAATAAAAAACATTGGATGAAATGTTTAAATCTTTTTTTCCTGTCCGTCATGTGATTTAACCTCAGGGCACTGGGCACTAGCCCTCAGCTCTTTTGCTCTGGGCTAGTGCTCTACCACATTGAGCCATAGCACCACATCCAGTTTTCTAGAGATAAGGGTCTCACAGACTTTCCTCCCTGGGCAGGCTTTGAACCACTGTCCTCAGGTCTCAGCCTCCTGAGTAGCTAAGATTACAGGTGTGAGCCATGAGCAACCATCCAAATGTTTAAATCTTTTTTTGAGTTTCTTTTTGTCATCTTTAAGTACATTACAAAGGAGCATTATTTAAATGAGCTCCTTATCTAACATCCCAAAGATCAAGCAATGCCTAAATTCTGTGAATCCAGAAGTAAAGGTAATTCTAGATAATGTCTAAAGATGATTAGATGAGAAGTATGGGAGTAACCACCAAAGAAACTTAAAATAAGAAGCCAAATTGCTAGACAAAAGCCAGATTTCATTGGTAACACTCTGCTAAGGTATTGCCTGTATTTGTTCACCTTGTCTGTCTCACATTCCTTTCCAAAGGTTATCATGCTCTACTATGTTACATTTGAAATTCATACAGCATAATATTTAAAGGTGAGAGTCTAAAATTTGGGTTTGCTGTGTTACCTAGGTTCAGAAAAAACCAGACAAAATGAAGGAAGATATCCTTATTGATAAACATGAAAAAAAAGGAGTGTGGGATTCTATTAAAAGGTAATTACTAGTGATAACATGTAACTAGATTGATCCTAGTCGGTGGAAATCTCCAGAAAGTAGAAACCCAAGTAAAGCCCAGATGCTCTCCTCTAGGAGGTATAAGGTAAATCCATAATATTAAAAGTACAGGATTGGAAACTAGAGCTATGAAAAAGACAAAAATAAAATGCTGTACAAATCTTAGGAGTAAAAAAGGATATATTCAATAGGAAGAATCTAGGAAAGGTTTCTTAGGAAAAGTGTATGAATTCTACTGGAAAGGAAAGGTGATATTCAAAAGTTGAAGACAGAGTGAAAGTAGTACTTAGTTATATGAGGCCAAAAGTGACATGTTCATTGGAGAACAGAAATTGAGTATAATATGAAATTTGTTAGTTATGTTATGAGTCAGAAAACAAAAGAACTGGGGTTAGGGGACAAAAGAACTGGGATTGTAGCCAATGTTAAAGTGCTTGCCTCCGTAGCACTGCTCGTGAACAGGAAAACACTAGCTCACATAGGGGAAAAATGGAACAGACCTGGCTTGGGCACTTAGGTGATATGGTCTAAGAGCTGTATTTCTGCCTCTTAGTTCTACTCTTTCTGTACCTCCTTCATTTTCAGGTAGGCTTTTAAAAGTTACCATCCCCAGTAGGTAGTTGCCTATTTTCAAATAATACCAGCCAAAGTTCCATGGTTGAGTCATTGGTGTCCCAAACAAAACCAATCCCTGTGGCTCCAAAGGCCATGCTTCATCACACACACTCTTCCAGAGCCTGTGGAAAGGCCTGGCCCACCTCACAAAACGAAGTCACCAGAAAAAGCCACATCCTCTTTACTCAAAGGGGAGTGGGAGTAAGGTGGGCAAACACAAAACCTATCTGCTATAGTTCACACTGTAGAGAACTTTGAAAGTCCTACATTATGATGACAAACCATTGAATGCTCTATTCAACAAAACAAAATAGAAGCTTTAGGCCAAATAGACTCAATAATATAAGTAGACTTGGTTATGCCAACCAAAAGTACTTCTATCATGAGGTCTTTCCATTCACTCAGGATTCTTTTTCTTCTTAGTTGGTGGAAAGAATCATGTTACTGCCCTCAACAAATCAAATGTTTTAGTTACTCAAAGGACTTCAATTAAAAATAATTTGAAAAATACTTCTGTGATAACAGTTTTTACTTGGAAAAATATTTGAAATTTTAAATTATTACACTTTTTAAATTTTAGTCATGCTGAGTATCTCCTTATTCAAAAATAATATTTTTAATTAAATAATTTTCATTGGAAGAAATTATACACCAAGAAATTATACACAAGAAATTATGAAGACCACTTATGAGATTAGACATACAGAAAAATGAGAACGGGCCACCAATCTATGTCCCGGATGCATGTACAAGATATGACCAGTAACCTGGGCTCCCTCACCTCTCTGTTCTCATGGAAACTGCTGTGGACCAACAGGTCGGAAGTTAAAGTGCAGACATTTAAAAAAGAATAGTTTAGCAAGACAGGTCCCCCCCCCTTTCTCTAATCAGTGGTGGGGCTTTAACACAGGGCTTGGCATTGTCCCTGAGCTCTTTTGCTACCACTTTGAGCCACAGCTCCACTTCTGTTTTTTGTGTGGTTGGTTGGAGATCATAGTCTTGCAGGTACTTTTCTGCCCAGCCTGGTTGAACCATGATCCTCAGATCTCAGCCTCCTGAGCACCCCGCAAGAGTCCCTTGTTTTCAGCATTCATGGACCTTCTTGTATAGTGGTGTATTTATACAACCTGTTTCTTGTTATGATGCTAAGGTTTCTACACACTAGACATGAACATAGCAGACTGTAGCCATTTCACTTGGAGAGAGTATAATTATATTCCATGTTAAAAGTACATAAACGAATCTCAGAAACGTAATAGTGTCCCATGTTGAATGTTAGCACGTCATGATCGTTAGGATAAGAGTTTGTTTCATCTGTGCATGGTGTTGCATACCTCTAATCAAAGAGTTTGGGAGGTGGATGTAAGTTTGAGATCAGTCTCAGCTACATCAGGATATCCTGTCTCACAAAAAGAAAGTTCATTTAAAGTTAGTAAGTTAAATAAATGTTTTCATCTTAAATGGCATTCCTATTTGAGTTTTTAAGCATATAAAGTTTGTTACAATATATTTTAAAACTTATTTTTTATTCCAAGTTTCACAAGAAGGTTGCATAAAGAAGATGACAAAGATGAAAATGATGTTCTAAATATTTTTTCAGTTGCTTCCGGCCATTTATATGAACGCTTTCTAAGGTATGTGTTTATTTTACCTGATTGGTTAAAATAATAGACTTACATGACTCTGACTTCAAAAAGAATGAAGGAATTTAACAGTGAAGAGAAACTGTGGTCTTCGTTTACTTGATTCTTAGTTCTTTTCCTCATAGGAAACCAGTAGTATGATTTTTATATCCTGCTAAATGTCTATAGTCCAGTGCATAAATACATATGCACTATAGTATATCTACTTGCACATACATATATAGTCTTATCCAAATAGTAATAGTACATATTCAGCCCCTTGCTTTTTACTATCTATAATTATGCAATAAACATATTGTTTAAATGCAGTGAAATTTTATGATTTGACTTAGAATAATGTTAAGACTGTGAAATACATAATTTATTAGATGATAGGTAGCAAAATTAAGAATAGAAAAATTTCCTTTCCCAGTGAGGGAAATACCTTGTTTTGTGGTTGCTTGTGGTTCACACCTGTAATCCTAGTTGAGAGTGAAAATTGTAGTTTGAGGCAAACCAAGGCAAAAAAATTCAAGAGTCGCCTTCTCACTCCACATCTGGGCACTGGCATGCATCTGTCATCTTAAGCTAGATGTTCCAGGCAGCATAATGCATGAGAGGCTCTTTAAGTGGAAGGAAGCTGGGCGTGGTGGTGTGTGCCAGTCTTCCCAGCTAAAATAGGTATATTGTAGCATAAGAACATTCCTGAGCAGGAAATGAGACCCTCACCTAAAATTAACCAGCTGATAAATAAGAACTTGAGGCATGGCTGCCTATCAAGGTTGAGATGCTGAGTTCAAAACTTTAGTACAAAAAAAAAAATCCCTTGGGGGCCGGGAGTTTGGCCTAGTGGTTAAAGTGCTTGCCTACCATGCACAAAGACCCGGGTTCATTCAATTCCTCGGTACTCCACATACATAGCAAAAAGCTGGAAGTGGTGCTGAGGCTCAAGTGGTAGAGCTCTAGCCTTGAGAAAGTCCAAGGACAGTGCTCAAGCCCTGAGCCCAAGCCCAGGACTGGCAAAAAAAAAAAATCCCTTGTTTTGTAAAAAGAAGGAAAAAGATGAAATAAGGAAAGCTTATTAACAAAGTAGAAAGGGATTTTTTGACAGTTTATGGGAAAGGATCACAAAGAATGGCCTACAAGGTATATATAGTGTTGATACTTTGAACAGGAGCTTTAGATAAACTTGTATCTTTGAAAGATCTTGTATAGAAAAACAAGCATCCTGTCCAATAAATTATCAAACTAGACAAACTTTTCAAGTTTTGTAGACTTAATATTTATCACATAGTAATACCAGTAGAAGCAAGATTATTTTAAGTGTAGCTTCTCTATAAGAACAAACTAAAACTAGTCAATTAGTCTATATCAAATACATGTTTTTCTACCTTATTCATTGCATATTTGATCACCCATGATATTTCAGATAGTTTAGTTCAATTTTCTATAACTCATAGTAGAAAATACCTAATTTACACCTTTAAGTATTTAAAAGTCTTTAAAATTTGGATATTAACTTACATTGGGTTTAATATTCCTTTATATAGAATCATGATGCTTTCAGTTTTACGTTACACCAAAACACCAGTAAAATTTTGGTTTCTGAAAAATTATCTTTCACCAACATTTAAGGTGAGTCATTACCCTTCCTGGAGGAGTGATGTTTGAATAGTAAATTTGTGAGTATTGTTGGAGGCCCAGACATTTTTCTTTTCATAGTGAGCCTTTTAAAATGTATTATCTGAGTGACATGTGCTTGGAAAGAGACAAAAGAGAATTGATAACTACATATATTTAAGGTTGTCCAATTCTAACTTATCAAGATATTTTATTCACTTTTTAATGTCTGCTATATTTTATAACTGCTATAAAACAAAACCCAGAAGCCCCAAAATTTAACCTTGAAAAATGCTTTAGATAAATATTAAACTTAGAAAAGAGTAATAAGACAAATTGTAATAAATTGTAATTGTAATAAAAATGTATTATCTATGCTATTATTTTTAATACATTTTATCTAGCTTGATAAAATTTGACAGTGAAAAGTATGTAAAGATATTTCAATGATAGAATTCTGTCATATTTTTGCAAAGATAATAGTATCAAGAAAACATAAAAAATATACCCTAGAAAATAGTTCTACAATAGTCCTTAGAACAATAAAACTGATTTTGTGCAGTGCATAGATTGATATGGTAATTGGGAACTATCATCTCAGGTGTTTTATTAGAAGCTTACATGTGGTCAAACCTGTATTGCCTTTGCCCAGCCTCACACTCCTGCATGCTTCTCTGTATTCTTGTACATAATCAGATTCAATGAAATTAACATCTAGTTTAACAACAGTTCAGTGTCTATTTTAACAGCAGTTCAATAGAATCCTCTTTTTGTAGGCTGAAAGAAATGGTAGAAGCAGAAATAAAAACAGCTAATCGTGTTTCTGTCCCTTAATATTTATAGGCATGTTTTAAGCCCTTACTGATGATTTTCAGTTGTTCTTTATAAGAATACCAGATGGTAAGGAAACTAAGACTGGCCTGCACCAAGACACACCTAAGACCACACTGTAATTTAATAATTCATTAAAAGGATCCCCACAACTCAGATTATGCATAAACGTTTATTTGAAGAAGTCAGTGAAGGAAGAGGCACAGGGGGAAGTTAGGATGAGGGCAAACCAGATGGAGTGTTCATGTGTCCTTCAGTGGAACATGCGTATTCCTTCTGGCGACAGGAGACTTCATGGGCTGTTACTCAGATTTGGTGTGCAGCTTTTATCCTCGGTGTTAGGACATGCCCTCTGGGATGTCCTAAACCTTCAGACCCTCCAAACCTATGCTGATTCATTGTGTCTCAAGGTCCTCACCTTAAATCACATTTCCAGCATAAACTATCTGGGAGACAAGGGCATTTTTCTTAGACAGGGCACTCCAGGGAGTTTCCCCTTGGTTCCACAGCATGGAGCCACACCCTGTGCCTTGATACTTGGCTGAGATAAAGCAAAGGAGTAATGTGAACCTAAGCATTCTGTTCTGAAGGCAGAGGATTCACCTATGGGCACTGTCTTATCTCCTGCACCAACAAAGACCCCTGTCCTCCCAACCCCCTCCCCAGTTCCTTTGGCAAAAATGAACAGAATCTGAGAAGGAAGCATTAACACACAAGAAGTGATATTTGTGTTGTCCTCCTGACAGCATGAGGAACAGAGGTAACTGCTGTACAGGTAACAAAGTTTGAACCTCATCTGAGCAAGAGATTATCTTACTCATTAGAAAAATGGTGCTACATTTGGATGAAAAGTCTCACGCCTTATGAGAAATAGTATTTTCCTTTCCTATGATTTGTGTTATCCCAAAATTTGTTTTAGAAACATACATACACACACACACACACACACACACACACACACACACCACATACATTGTCTCATATACACAGAACAGTAGTAAGAGGCAGTTGAGAAGTTGTTTTGAGATCAGCCCAGGAAAAACCTTAAAGCTAGATGTGGTGGTGTGTGCCTGTTATCCTGACTACATGAAGAGATAAATACAGGGATCATAGCTCACTTCAGCCTAGGCAAAAATGCAAAGTGGCCATAAAGCAGGGCCCAAGTGGAAGAGCAAGAAGCATAAACAAGCACAAGCACTAACTTTTGGCATTTTCCCAACTAGTTTATTAAAATTCGTAGTAAACACTTTCCTTTAAAAAGTGTTTTTGTTGTTGTTGTTGCTTTTTTTTTTTTTTGGTAAGACAAGGCTGCTATTTCCTTGAGTCATTGTTTGATGTTTATGTGTATGCTTTTAGGAAGTAATTCCTTACATGGCTAAGGAATACGGGTTCCAGTATGAGCTAGTCCAATATAAGTGGCCCCGTTGGCTTCATCAACAAACGGAAAAACAACGGATTATTTGGGGTTACAAAATTCTTTTCCTTGATGTCCTTTTTCCACTAGCAGTGGACAAGATCATTTTTGTGGATGCAGACCAGGTAACAAGATTATTTATTCTCACTTGTTTACTGTCTCTGTTCTCGTGCTGCATACCTATGTGGCGACAGTGCACCTCTAGCCTAAAGAAACCAGCATCCTAAGAGCCATATAATGTGTGATTGCTGTTCTTAATGTGCTAGGTTATTTCTCATCTCTTTTGTTGTCCCTTGGTTATTCTCATATTGTTATAATATCTTACTTTATTATCTGGTATATTGTGTATACGTTTATTTATTTGAAATAGGAAAGGGAAGCAGGGAAAACAAGATGAGGGGAGGGGTGAGGGAGGGAAATGGGGACAAAAACATGAGAAGGGGTATCAATGTGTGTGAAGTAATGCTCCTTCTATCTGGTGAATATAACTGTAACCCCTCTATTAATTACAATAAAGAAATATGGGGGGAAAAAAGGAACCAGCATCCTTCTAGAGAAACTAAAGCTGAAGGCATCACATGGTTCCATTTAGTATTTAGGATAAGACAGTCTTCCATTTAAAACAGTAGATTTTTAAATTAAGTATTAAAAAATAAGACAAATAATTAGTCATTACAACAGTAGCCCCATGAATTTCTTATACAGGTGGTTTGTGGGGGGTTTTTTTCTTAATTATGTCTCCTTGCTGGAATAGTTAGAAATTAATGCAAATTCCTTCATTCATCTAGTACAGAGTATACCAAATATTCATTCCGTAATCAAGGTCATAAGAATCAGCCACTTTTAGGGAAAGTCCTAAATAGTGGTAGGAAAGAGTATCGTCTTCTTAAAAACCTATGTCTACAAGTTATAGCTTTTCCCTTTCCCTGCTTGTATTTCCTTTGTAATGATTAATGGAAGAAGATATAGCACTTCAGTAGCAGTATAAATGTTGTAAGTTAGGTATTTAAAGTAGATTTTTATATCTAAAACATGTGGATATAACTATATGAAATACTATTTTCCAAGTTGATAATTATGAACCATTATAAAAGAATCTTGAAAAGTACAAAGCATGTGTGATAGAGTTAAGCACTTTCTGACAAATTTTCTAATAAATTTAATTTTCTTACCTTTACCCAAATACATTTTTCCAGAAGACTGGAGTAAATTTTTTTTAAAAAGTGCACTAATGTCATTAAAGTAACTTAGAATATTTGGGGATTTTTTGGTTTTTTATTAGTTTTTATTTTAATACATAGAGGGGTTAATTATATTCACCAGATAGAAGGTGCATTACTTCTCACACATTGATTTCCCTTCTTATGTTTTTGTCCCCATTTCCCCCAACCCCCTCCCTTCATTTTTCCTTTGCTATTTCAAATAAACAAGTAAACATCTATATACTATACCAGGTAACAAAGTGAGATGCTGTAACAATATGAGATTAAAGGGCAACAAAGGGAGAAAAACATAATACATAAAGAATAACAGTCACCTATAATTAAGCTCTTGTTTCCATATCCCGGAGATCCATTAATTTGGCCTCATCCTATATGGCCTTATGTATCTAGGGTTTGAGCTATTATTCTCTGCTAGGAGATTTCTAGATGTATACTAATTATTACAGATGAGGGAAACCATGGAGCCTGTGTTCCTTTGGGTCTGGCTTACTTCACTTAATATGATTTTTTCCAAGTCTTTCCATTTCCTTACAAATGGGGTGATGTCGTTCTTTCTGACAGCAGCATAGAATTCCATTGTGTATAAATACCACATCTTGTTGATCTACTCATCAACTGAGGAGCATCTGGGTTGGTTCCATATCTTTGCTATGGTAAATAGTGCTGCAGTGAACATCGTTGTGCTAGTGGATTTAGTATGTCCTTGTTTCTGGATGATTGGGTAAATGCCAAGTAATGGAATTGCTGGGTCATAGGGGAGCTCTATGTTTAGTCTTTTGAGGAACGGCCATACTGCTTTTCATAGTGGCTGAACGAGTTTACATTCCCATCAACGGTGTAGTAGTGATCCCTCCTGGCCACATCCTATTCAGGGATTTTTTTGGTATGACTCCAATATGGAGTAACGCATATTTATTATACAGTGATCTTAGTGTTCACGCACACATTTAGAAACACACACTGAGTGCATAGTAAGCAAAGCACTTATGTAGTATTTAACTCCTCAAATTGTGTCTTGTATCAAATGCCTTACTTAGAAATGTTATAACAAAGTATTCTAGTACTAAATATGAACAATGTTACTATTACATAGACTATGATTATAAATATCAGATTTTCAGTAGAAACCTGTAAAGACCAGCCGGGAGTGTGGCCTAATGGTAGAGTGCTTGCCTAGCATGCACGAAGACCCAGGTTCAATTCCTCGGTACCACATACATAGAAACCTGTAAAGACCACAAGCATTTAGACCCAGGAAGCATTATGAAAGAATGCAGCTGACTCCTACAGTAGGTTCATAATCAAGTTCCCATGTAGAGGACGTGTTATTTTACAGCACACTCATCAGTGACAGTGTTTACCTATGTAGATTGTGAGACTGGAGCCCCATGACCTGGATCTGGACGGGGATGGGGGACCCCTATGGGTACACCCCATTCTGTGACAGTGTTTACCTATGTAGATTGTGAGACCGGAGCCCCATGACCTGGATCTGGACGGGGGCGGGGGAGCCCCTATGGGTACACCCCATTCTGTGACAGTGTTTACCTATGTAGATTGTGAGGCATGACCTGAAGGAGCTCCGTGACCTGGATCTGGACGGGGCCCCCTATGGGTACACCCCGTTCTGTGACAGTCGCACTGACATGGACGGCTACCGCTTCTGGAAAACAGGGTACTGGGCATCCCATCTCTCAAGGAGGAAATACCATATCAGGTAAGAAAATGTACACCCTCACCTTTCTATAGATAACGCATTAAATCACAAGGTTGACTCTCCCTAGAGATTATACCAATTACATGGTGTTTATTACATGTCCACCACAGACTTAAGTCTTTATACATGTGAGCTCATAAAATCTTTATGACAGCCTCCTTGGCACTACTATCTCCACTAGTGCAGGATTCTTTTCATACTTTAGACTTGGTGTATATAAGCGATAGACTTCCAAATATACTCTTCTCACAGAAGAATTAAGTTTGATTTGTCAAGAAAATGCAGATAATCACTCTTTTAGAGCTACCAATTTCAGGACAACTAGGAAAACTATAAAGTGACCCTTAAAGAACAGAGATCCTACAAGTATTGGAAAACACTCAAATTGTGTCTAATACCATATCTATTATTCATATTAATGTCTAATACTACACACTAATAGCATATTTATGAAAAAACTTATCAGACTCTAGGATATAAATAGCTAATAACTATCAACACTCACTGGGAGAAACTGTATAAACAACATGAGCTACCAAGGAGTGTTCCCTTTTTTAGTGCCTTGTATGTGGTGGATCTCAAGACGTTCAGGAGAATTGCAGCAGGTGACAGGCTCAGGGGCCAGTACCAAGCTCTCAGCCAAGATCCAAACAGTCTTTCAAACCTAGATCAGGTTAGTAAAATGTAAATCAAAAAAATATAATGCATGTGCCTAAACTGCTTCAACTTCCTGAATACAAATATCAAAATCTTTTATTTTCAACTGTTTTGTACTTGGGGCGTGTATGCAAATATGTGTATTTACGAGTAATTTTTCAACTTAATGTCAGTAATTTTGTTCAATGTTTTTCATACTAATAGCATTTTGTGCATATATTTCAATTCTCAGTCTCTTTCACTGTGCCCTATTTAGTCACTCTTCTTTTTCTTGTCAGCCTCTGGTGCAGAGCTCAGTGAGTTATTGCATGCACTCTCACACACGTGAAGGTAGCACCTGTGGGTGCCCGCCTGCTGCCCCACTGGGACACAAACTGGGGACCTGTGGTGTAGGTGAGACTTGACTGGGCTATAGACTAAAAGATTCTGTGTGACCACCAGTACCTTCTGATGCAAAAAAAGAAGGGAAACTTCCTAGGTGGAATCAGAGCAGACATGGATACCTGGCCAAAACCACTCTTGCCCAACGAAAAGCAAATACAAGAGGCCCTAGTTAGTTCACCTCTGTCTGACTGGTGCCCTGAGCATACGCCAGAAGTATGGTTACTGAGCTAGCCTCTAGTCCCATGAAGCCCTCTCACTGTATACAAAGACCTGAAAGCATGGCTGCATCAAGACTGTGGAATGATTAAAATGTCCATCCAATGAATTAACTGTAGATTTGTAAAAATACAAAAATATGAGTAAGCAAGACACATGACACTGGCAAAGGTCAAACCCACAACAGTAAATGCTAGGTTAGAGAAGAAGAGGAGGAGAAGAAGGAGAAGGGGAAGAAAGGGGCAGAGGGAAGGCCCAGACAAAGAACTCAAAAGCCTAATGATGGGGGCCAGGAGCTTGGCCTAGTGGTAGAGTGCTTGCCTAGCATGCAAAGCCCTGGGTTCAATTCCTCAGTACCACATACACAGAAAGAGCATGAAGTGGTGCAATGGCTCAAGTGGTAGAGTGCTAGCCATGAAAAATCTTAGGGACATGCCCTGAGTTCAAGCCCCAGGACTACCAAAAAAAAAGCCTAATGATAATGATGATCAACAAAATGAAAAAGGACATTATAAAAAACTAGACTCAAGGCTAGGCGCCAATGACTCATACCTACAATCCTAGTTTCTCAGAAAGCTAAAATCTGAGGATCATAGTTTGAAGCCAACCCAGACAGAAAAGTCCATAAGACACTTATTTCTAATAAACTACTCAGAAAAAGCAGCAAGTAGTACTATAGCTCAAGAGATAGAGCACAAAGAGGCTCATGGACAGTGCCCAGGCACCAGTGTCAGGACACCTTCTGATCCCCAAGGACCAGAAAAAAAAAACTGAACTCAAAGAAGATACAAATAAATAGATTTTATTTGTAAATCTTATGGAATACACATAATAAACAGCTTAATGAAGTAAGGAAGAGCATACAGAATAAAAGAGAATCTAATAATGATCATTTTAAAAACACAGAAATCCTGAAGAAAGATCAAACTTAAATTCAATCAGATTTATTGAGAGGCCCAATAATTCAAATTTAAAACTTTGTAAAGTCTCTCCAATAGAATGATCTGGCTTGAACATTACGCAGATGTAAATAGAATAGGAGTTAGGAGAAAAGGTAAAGAAATATAACTGGAACATTCAAAACTTCTGAGATACTATTAAGAGGACCAAACTCAAGTATTGTGGGTTTAAAAGAAGTCAAATGCTAATAGATAGAAAACATTCCATAAAATAATCAAAAATTTCCCATCACTCTAAAACCAGAAGTAGAGCTGTGACTCAAAGTGATAGAGCACTAATCATGAGCAAAAGAACTAAAGACAATGCCCAGGCCCTGAGCTCAAGGTCCATAACTGATAAAAAGAATTCTAAATTGTGAGAAAGAAGCATGTATTCTGTTATGTGAGACCAGAATCAGAAAAGAACCACAAGATGGATCACAGTTAAAATGTTAAGTTCACCTAACAGAGACTACAATGGTAAGCCCATAAGGTAAATGGCAGATTGCTCAACAAAAACACTAAAAACAAGGACATGGAACCATGTATTTGAAGCTCTGAAAATAAACAACTGCCAGTCTAGATTTATGAACCCAGAAAAGCTTCATACATAATGGAAGTGCAAAATAAAAATTCATGATAAAATTTAAAGCAATATATGACTTAAAAGAATCTTACACTGCATTATGAAGATAAACATGAGCATTAAATTACAGAGAAAATAAGTCATACAACATGAGGAGATAAGCAAATGATTAGGAAACAACACCAGAAAAACAACATAACGGTAGGAATTACCACCTACATTTCGATTAATATATTAGGGGGCTGGGAGTTTGGCCTCGTGGTAGAGTGCTTGCCTAGCATGCATAAAGATCCAGGTTCAATTCCTTGGTACCACATACATAGAAAAAAGCCAGAAATGGTGCTGAGGCTCAAGAGGTAGAGCTCCATCCTTGAGAAAGTCCAAGGACAGTGCTCAGGCCCTGAGCTCAAGCCCAGGACTGGAAAAAAAAAAAGATACATAATATGGCATGTTGGATTATAATGCATGACTTGATCATTTGTTGCCTACAAGAAATGAATCAGACTGATAGAAGCAAACACTGACTTAAGATAAAAGGGGGTTCAGGAAGATCTACCAAATAAATGGACCCCAGAAGATAGCCCACACGCTACAGTCAATCAGATGAGGCGCAGAGGGCACTTTACATCTAGAGGAAACCAGGGTTATGTCTGTGCACCAAACATCCATGCACCCAGCTTCAGTGCACCCAAGCACAAACACATAAAAAGTACACATAAACTCCAACATAATAGCAAGTGGCAGGCTACCTACCATCATCAGTATGTCATCTAGACAGAAAAGTACCAAAGAAACATGAAAATTAAATGACACTGTAGACAAAGAGACTGAACAGATATCTACAGAGTATTTCAGCAGCTGCTGCTCAATACACACTTAGTTCTAAGAAGCCCACGAAATGTTCTCCACAATATTTTAGGATATAATGCAAATCTTAGCAAATGAAATAATTCTGTGTCTTCTATCAGACTACAACACAGGAGACAACAGAAAATACGCAAACACATAGGCCACCATGTTGGTCAAATGAGTGGGTAACTGAAACCAAAGTTCTAGTATCTAATGAAAATTAGAATACAGCCTACCAGATCCTTCCAAACATTATTAATAAATCAGTTATAAGAAGAAAGTTAATAGCTTGTAGGGTCTACATTAAAATTTTAAAAGTGGAATGATTTCAAATAAATAGCATAATGATGCATCACAACTAGAAAATAAAACATGAAAGAATACTTTGAAACTCTGTCTTCAGATAAACTGGGAAATGTAGAAGAAATTGATACATTCTAGATGAACTTGGCCTAGAAATTTTGAACTAGATGGCCAGGAGTTTGGCCTAGAGTGCTTGCCTAGCATACATGAAGACCCGAGTTCGAGTTCTCAGTACCACATACATAGAAAAAGCCAGAAGTGGTGCTGTGGCTCAAGTGGTAGAACACTACCCTTGGAAAAAGCCCAAGGGTGATGCTCAGGCCTTGAGTTCAGGCCCCAGGACTGGCCAAAAAAAAAGAACTAGAATGATATAAGCCAAATAGATCTGCAACATATTGAAGCAGTAATAAAATCTCCCAACAAAGAAAAACTTAGGACCAGGCATTCTGTTGAGATTTTAAACAATTGATGCCAATACTCAAACTTTTTCATGAGACAGGAACTTGTAGGGACCAAGGAATCCACAGCCCCTAGAATACAAGCAAACTTTTCTTGGGAAAATGGCTGTGAAACTCTCCATGGCTTATTTGTCCAATGCTCTTGAACCCATGAGCCGACTTAGAAAGCCCAGAGAATGCACTGTTGGGAAAGTACTTGTAAGACACGGTTTCCAGCTAGGAGACAAAAGTTCACCTGGAAAGTGTGGCAGGCCCCTCTTCTTCAGGAATAGCAGCCTGTGTGAGTCAGGGAGGACTGTTCTCCTTGGGAGACCCTCCCTCATCCTCCTGGACTCTAGTGTGGAAGCTTAAGGAGACATGGGTGTAGTTTCAGTGCATGCATTCATGCATTCCATGAATAAGACAATTTGGCATTGAAAGCGTAAAAATGGGAGCTATCTCAAATTTGCATATGTTTTATAATACAAAAATTGTCTAAATTTCCTTTAGATCCTAATTTCTGTATCTCTTGTCCTCTGATAGGATCTTCCAAATAATATGATTTACCAAGTGGCCATTAAGTCTCTGCCTCAAGATTGGCTGTGGTGTGAAACCTGGTGTGACGATGAATCCAAACAGAGAGCCAAAACCATAGACCTGGTAAGTGTGTGAGCTTCATCTGCACAGAGTCAGCAGGAATAGTTTCTGTCCTACCCATGTACCTCACTTTTCCTGCTGCCCAGTCTATTATGAATTGCCTTGGCTCGTCCTACGAAAGCGGCCTAAATAAGCAGGGAGACCTTGATAAACGACCCTGAAGAGAGGAGCGGAGGTCTGTGTGAATGTTGTCAGCTCTGATTTGGACTTGCACTCAAGGTCCTGCACTCAGTCCTGCATGTGGTACTGGATGGTCTGTGGGGGCTGTTTATCCATTGTGGGATATTCAGCAGCATACTTGGCATACCCCACTAGTCCTCCTCAGGGCAGCTGAGATCTTCAGACCTCACCAGAGCTCTCTGTGGCGAGACTCCCTGGTAGACGTCAGCACCAAGTTAGAGAAAACAGATTGTAGCACTAGCAAACTAAAGAGAGCACAGTGTTGCAAGTAGATTTGGGCACTATTTAAAAGAGGAAATATTAGGAAGTGGTGCTGTGGCTCAAGGGGTAGGGCATTAGCCTTGAGCTGAAGAGCTCAGGGACATTACCCAGGCCCAGAGTTCAAGTCCCACAACCTTTCCTTAAAAAACATTGTGTATAAAGTTGGCTTCAGTAAAGAAAATGCTATTTTCCATTCCTATGAAAATATCCCTGAACTGGTGGCTCATGCCTGTCATCCTTGCTACTCAGAGGCCAAGATCTGAGGATTGCGGTTCAGAGCCAGCCTAGGCACAAAAATCCTTGAGACTCTTATTGCCAATTAACTGCCAGAAAGCCAGAAGTGGTGCTGTGGCTCAAGTGGTAGAGCAATAGTTCTGAGCTGAAGAGCTCAGGGACAGCGCCCAGGCCCAGAGTTTAAGCCTCATGTTGGACCAAAAAAAAACAAAAACAAAAACAAAAAAACACAAAAAGGACTAAGATCACAGGCTGTGGAGCCTATGTGATGGCTTTGTCTTAACAGTAGGAGGAGATGGAGCACAGAAGCAGCTTCAAGGCCTTTCTTTATGCCTGCCGCTGGGCTGCCTTTCCAGCAGCAGGTGGAGAAGAGCTTGTTCCATTGTCACTTCATTTTAAGCAAATGGCAACTGTGCTGCACTGTTCATTCTCTCACAACTCATGTCCATGTCCCAGCAAGTCTCCTCAGATATGCAGCATCTTTCCTGGTCAACCTTCTCCTAAACATGGATTGGCCTTTGGGCCTACATTTAATTAATTTTCCAGGAAAATCAGTAGTGAATCAAGTCATTAAAATCAATTCAATATCCCTGAACTAAGAGACTATGTTGTTTTAGTTCCTTTGCAAGATGAACAAACCCCTCTCCCTAGCAGAGTTCCTGGCATGTGTAGGCCTCAGGGGAAAGATAGAGTTTGGAGCCAGAATGGAGCTTCCAGCTCCGGTGCCTTTCTGTGTCTGCCATGCTCTCTCAGACATGGCCATGGAGTTACATGTTTTGTCAAAACAGAAGTGTGTTTCGAGTCTGCAGGTAGGATCACTGAGTAATCTCTTCAGTAAGCATTGTCCAAAGATAGTTCAGGCCAAGCATTAGGGGCTCAGGCCTGTAATCCTAGCTGTTCTGAAGGCTGAGATTGGAGGATAACAGTTCAAATCCAGCCCAGGCAAGGAAGTCCCTGAGACTCTACATCCATTCTAGAACATGCCTATAAATCTACCAGTAAACACATTGAAGGATTTATACACACACACATACACACACACACACACGCGCGCGCGCGCGCACATGAACAATATAGGACTCTATAGACATTCACACACCAGGGCCAAAGGAGGATATGTACAGGAGTGGCTGACCGCGGCCCAATAACTACATGTAGATGATCATATAAAATAATATTTTGTGAAAGGAAGAAAAAACAGAAATGTTTAACATTCTTACGAACTATCATGGTTTCATATTGTCTATTTAAGGCATTTTCATTAAGCAGTACTTACATACGTACATCTTGTCATTTCCCTAGCTATACTAAATTTCTGCTCTGTTTCTGATAAAAAAAATGTATATTCTAGTGGTCATCTTGAAACATGACGTTTCACTAACAAAACTTGTTTAAACTTATAGTGCAATAATCCCAAGACAAAAGAACCCAAACTGAAAGCTGCTTTAAGGATTGTCCCTGAGTGGGTGGAATATGATACAGAGATACGACAATTATTAGATCATCTTGAAAATAAAAAGAAAAGTACAGGTAAGTCATCACTCTGCAGTTACATCTGAACCCTATGCCACGCTAATTAGATCAGAATATATCAAAGACTTTTTAGTGATCAAATGATAGTTGTAATTTAAGAATATTGGTAGCTTCATTAACAATTTTATGTAGTCTAAGCTTACAAACTTTTACTATAATGCATGTTAATTATAAATATTAATCAATTTCATTAAATCACTAATTAGGAGTTGAACCCCAGGTCTCATACATGACAAGCAAGCTAATTTATTTATTTGTTTGTTTATTTATTTATTTATTTTGCCCGTCTTAGGGCTTCATCTCAGGGCCTGGACACTGTCCTTGGGTTTTTTTCAAGGCTAGAGCTCCACAGCACCATTTCCAGCTTTTTCTGTGTATGTGGTCTCAAGGAATGGAACCCAGGGCTTCATGTGTGCTAGACAAGCACTCTACCACTAGACCACGCTCCCAGCCCTACAAGCAAGCTTTCTACCACTAAGCTCCACCCTCCCCCTCATTTATTCTCTGTGACTTTAAACTCACAGATGGAAACAGAAAGGAAACCTACTCCCCATGATAGAGCTTTAGCTCTTATCGTTACAAAAATGGTAGCATTAACATTAGCTTGCTTCCTGACACAAAAAGAGGTAAAAAGTAAAATAAATGCAATCAACTTATTCTCATTTTCACAAATATGAAAATATAAGCAAATCTTGAGAAGTAACAACAACAACAAGCTTCACGAGACTCACTGAAAATGTTACCTCCTGTGCTATAATTTCATGCCAGGCATCCGTGGCTCATACCTGTACTCCTAGCTACTCAAGAGGCTGAGATCTGTGGATCATGGTTCAAAGCCCACTGGGCGGGAAAGTCTCTGAGACTCAAATGCAATAAAAACTACTTAGAAAAAGCTAGAAGTGCTCTGTCTCCAGTGGCAGAGTGTTCACCTTGAGCACAAAGGAGCCCTGATTTAAAGCCTCAGGACAATGAATCAATCAATAAGCAAGCTAGTAAGCAAATAATCCTTGAGTAGTTCAGTAAAGAAGAAATTCCCCAGTATGGATGAAATTCTAAAGTTAGAAGATGATCCCCGGACACCGGTGACTCATGTTTATACTCCTAGCTACTCAGGAGGCAGAGATCTGAGGATCTTGGTTCAAAGCCAGGCTGGGAAGAAAAGTCCCTGTAAGACTCTTACTGCTAATTGACCACTCAAAAACCAGAAGTGGCACTGTGGCTGAAGTGATATAGCACTAGCCTTGAGCACAGAGAGGCTCAGAGACAGTGCCCAGAATCTGAAAGTAAGTTTCACAACAGACCGAAAATAAAAATTTTTAGAAAGATGATCTTCTGGAAGCAACATTCATCTATTCGTTCATTCATCTATTCAA
This sequence comes from Megascapheus bottae, assembly GCF_031878675.1. NCBI lineage: Eukaryota > Metazoa > Chordata > Mammalia > Rodentia > Geomyidae > Megascapheus > Megascapheus bottae. The sequence goes on from NC_143519.1 coordinate 11,513,577, forward strand.
AAACTAATTGATTGCCAGAAGCCAATGGCTCACATCTATAATATTAGCCACTCAGGAGGCTGAGATCTGAGGATCACAGTTCAAAGCCAGTCTGAGCAGGAAAGTCCTTGTGAGACTCATCTCCACTTAACCATTCATAAACCAGAAGTGATGCTGTGGCTCAAGTGGTAAGGGGCTAGCCTTGGGTTAAGAGAGCTCAGGGACAGCACCCACATGAGGTTTGCATGAGGCTTGTGTCCATGTCAGAATGTTCTGGCCTCCTGGCTTAGATGAGGACTATGTATGTGGTCTCCTCTGTTGTTCCACTAAGTAATTATAGGATACCCTGTACATTTTTACTATATTAAATCTTTCAACCTCCAGGTACTCCATCTATAATCATGTATAAACTCTGTGTACACATACACCAAGCCTGGGGCTTGAACTCATTGCTCTGGCACTAAGATTCTTTGCTAAAGGCTAGTGCTCTGCTACCTGAACCACAGCTACAGTTCCAGCTTTTTGCTGGTTAATTGGAGAAAGAATCTCATGGACTTTCTTGCTTGGGCATCCTCAGATCTCAGCCTTCTAAATAGCTAGAATTACAGGTATAGCCACCAGCTATAATTTATTAATTTTAAATCATGTCAGTTTTAAAACTCAGGTGGGTTTGTATTATGGCTTTTAATGTTTCTAATTTTATAAAATTATATTTGTGAACCTATATAGATCATAGAGATAACCAAGATATCTCTTCTCATGGACCCTTGATAATCTCACATTCTAGAAAAGAAAAAAATATCACAGCACAGTATAATGAGTACTGAATGTACAAAGAGCCCTTCTAATGTCACACAGGTGTGGACAGTACTCAACTAACAAGATCCTCAGTCAGCCCTTGTGCTGAAATCTTACATACAAAATTAACTTCCATGAGTGACATTTATATATAAGATTTCAGGAATTAACTATAAACCTTCCTTTCTTCCAGCTCTGGCACATGATGAGCTCTAGCACTGGTTTACATAAGATGGAAGTATAAGAAATCTGCGACCTTCTGGGGAACTGGGGAACTGCTGCTGAGAATAGTAGGAGGCTTCATTAAGAACGGTGACATATTTTTCAATTAAAAAGTACTTAAAATACATGCACTTACCATGTAAAATAGGTCTTATTTATGTAAGATGTGACCACTGAGTTTTTAAAACTAGATGGTTACTCTTTCCTTTACTGTTTACAACACTGGATTTTTACCAGTTCAAATTGGTGCTTTCCAGATAGAAGGTAACTTGACCACCTAGCTCTCATGAGTACTGATCAAAACATCTGCACCTTTTTCATTCTTTCACAGAAAGAAAAGAAATTCTCAGATTATCTCAGAATAAAAATGATAAGAATACTTTTATCTTTTTTAATGTAAGCAATGCTGTACTGTCACTTATTTTTCTTAAGCCACATGAAGTTTTAATCCGATGCTCTATATTGTTTCCTTCTATTTCATAAAACAATATTCAATAGCCATATCTGTATGTATTCTTATTTTTAAGAGGACTATTTAATTAAAAAACCATGTATGTATATAATTGACTTTCTGCTTGTATAGATGAATACTAAATATTTTTGAAGTATGCAAATATCTTAGCATCATAAGATTTGGGGACCAAAATAAAAAAAACCTCAATTGTTACATAGATACCATCTCCATCCCCTAAAGAATGAGAAAGCAGGATAGCTTTAAAAGCTGTAGATAAGGGACTGGGAGTTTGGCCTAGTGGTTAAAGTGCTTGCCTAGCATGCATGAATACCCGGGTTCGATTCCTCGGTACCACATACATAGAAAAAAGCCGGAAGTGGTGCTGAGGCTCAAGTGGTAGAGCTGTAGCCTTGAGAAAGTCCAAGGACAGTGCTCAGGCCCTGAGCTCAAGCCCAGGACTGGCAAAAAAAAAAAAAGCTGTAGATAAGATACTGTTGGGGAGTTTAGTAGTTGGCCAGTGTACCAGCCGCTCTCAGGGCTCTGTCACAGAGCTTCAGGTGACCTCTGACCTCCAGGGCCATAAGGAACTAATTCTCTGCCTGTAGAGACAGGCTAGTTCATCTTAGACCAGGGTCTCTGCACAGAAACTTTCTCTCTTACTCCTTTAAACTCTTCAGGAGTAGGAAACAAAAGGACAGGGTCCAAGCCCTGAGTTCAAGCCCCATGACTGACCAAAAAAAGCTGAATTTCAATACCCTTTCCCCAACAGCTCCCCTCTCATCTCTCAGCCTCTCCCTGCAGTAAAATGGAGAGTGGTCCACGTATGACTGCATGACTGGACTGGTGGAACAAGCTCAAAAGGTCCCATGAATGAGCTGAGGCCGCAGCCATGGGTTGGCCTAGACAGCCAGTGGCATGTGGCCTTCCATTCATTCCTCTTTGCAGTCAGGATCTGAGCTGGGACTTGGTGAGACGAGTGAATACAAGGTCGCAACTCAAGCCAAATGCCCCAGCCACCTACTAGCTTACGAAAAGTACTGTGTAGTTAGAGACTCCACAGGGTTGTGCCACGGAATTCTAAAAGCCTGAGAAGAGCTTTGGTGATGTGACCTGTAGTGCAGTAAAGAGTTGATATCCGTTAATGCCAGAATTGCTCAATGAATGCAAATGTATCTGCCATTTCCTGAATGGCTTTCCTGCAGTGATGTTGCTGTGTCTGGTAAAAGCTTTGCTAGGACTACTTTTCTTCCTCACATCATGCCCAGAGTAAGTTTCCCCAGATCTGAAGGCCTGTTTTGGAGGCAGGCCCCTGCAGAGCATGCCATTGTGCCCCTGGCAAGAACAGCTACAAAGTTGGGATTACAAAATACCAGGACAAGAAGGTTCCCACAGCTGGCATATAGGTGTGAAGCAAAGGCCTAATAAAATCTGAAGAAAACCTGGTATGGTAGTTACCCATTCCTATCTCAAGACTCTATCACAGAGGAGAGAAAAACAACATCCATGTGGGGAACCAATGGAAGGAGGAGGAAGCCTTTTAATTACAAATGGCACAGTGCTCAAGAAAATACACAAATTCCTGCCAAGGACTAAAAACCAGCTGCAATCTTGTTTGGTTTGGATCTCCTAGGAAGTATTGTGTGCAGATCTCCTAGGAACTATTGTGTGCGCTACTTTCCTGAGTGTCTCGGCCTATGATCCTTATCCCAGGAATCCAGGAGGGAAAATCTGAGGCCTCGGAAAACAGAAGCAGGTACATGTGCAGATTGTTTTAGTTTTCAAGGCCCCTAAGGCATAAACTCCAAATGACCATGACTGAAGCAGTGTTGAGCTGGGGAGGGAAGGGGAGGGCTTGGCACACGCAAGGTAGGAAGAAAATCCTGCTGTACCTGCCCAGTCTGTGGTCAGGTAGCCCTGGGGCCTCCTGTCTGCTGTGCATATAGTGTCAAGATGTCAGGAAGTTGAACTGAGAAGCATTATGAGCTTTCTGGAAAGCTGTAAATACAAGTATTCTACCCTCTCCTCAAATCAGGGCAAGAAGAATATAGAAGTGAGAGGAAAGCAACTTTGCTTCGCTACTAGACGTTTCACTGAGAGATCTGTTGCTCCATCTCCCTCACTTTGGGGCCAGAGAAATAAATGAAGTATAAAATTTTCATGGCATGATATAAGAACTGCCCCGTGCTAGTTGCTCATCTCTGTAATCCTAGCTACTCAGGAGGCTGCGATCTGAGGATTGTGGTTCAAAACCAACCCGGGGAACAAAAGTTTGTGAGAGTCTTATCTCCAAGGAAACACCAGAAAACTAGAAACAGAGCTCTGTCTCAAGTGGTAGAGCACTAGTCTTGAGTTGAAGAGCTCAGGGACAGCGCCCAGGCCCAAATTTCAAGCCCCAACGACCAACCAAAAAAAAACAAAACTGTGTACTTCCTAAGTCATGCTTTCCTAGGATTTGATGGGCTAAGAGATTTCAACCATTCCTACACTTTATATTTTTATCTGCCATTTCATTTAAGAGTTTTCTGCTCAAAGACAACATAAATCAAAAAGTACTGATATGACCATAAATATTTTTATTAAATGTGAAAATACACGGGCATAAAAATAGTACCCATATTTGCAGACATGTGTGAGAGCCATTTCAATTAACATTCAGTTCCCTCTCAATTAAAACACTAAGTTGAGATGGATTAAGTTAGCCTTGTCTCATTCAAAACAAACCAGACCCTTAGGGTAAGAGTAATAATTTAACTTCTCAAATAACTCTAATTTCAACCTCCTCTGTGCCCTGCTTTTCCTCTTCAGGTAGGTGTTTTATCCACAAACAAGTACAACAGAATCTGTTGTTACTGTACATGAAGCCACGCAGTGGCTAATTTTACTCTTAAATCATTCAGCAAATGAGATCATCTGTTAAAAAGTATTCCCCCCTTAACATCACTTGAAACTACAGAATAAATTAAACTCTGCCAGTGACATAAAAGGAATGATCTGATCTAGAATAGAGATGTTCATTGTTGACAAATTAGCATTTGCCTTCCTTTGTAACTATGAAAGTCAACTGATTCTTGAGGTTATCTCACTGATGTGTACTCACTGAAAACATCACCAGCCACCTATGCCCATCACCAGTACCCTGTATCTTTAAGGCAAGTGGCTCTGACCGAGTTAACTAAGACATCCTTTTAAACTTCTGCATCTTATTCTTTCTTCATACTAAGTGTTAGTACAACTCAGACCAATTGCATACCTTTAAAAGTGAAATATTTCTGGGCTCCAGTAGCTTGCCTGTAACCTAAGCTACTCATGCTACTCAGGAGGTTGAAATCTGAAGGACTGAAGTTAAAAGGCGGCCCAGGAGAAAAGTCTTCAAGACCAGAGAAAGGACTGAAATTGTGACTCAAGCTCAGCATGCGAGCTGAGTAAGCATCAAGTCTCTGAGTTCTAACACCAGGGCCACCAAAAATAATGGCGTTTTTCTTTTGTATACCAAGAATAGAAAATGGTGCAAATCTCAAATTATTCTACTTTTATTAAAATAAAAACTGGGTTACCTATAATATTTTTGTTAAAAAAAATCAAGTAGTTTACTTTTTTAGGTTCCATTATCAGAGCTGGCTTAATAACTTTTCTTATACTGATATTTAAACTTTAAATACCTACTAAAGGGAAAAATATCTTAAAATTTAATATATCACATCCAATTCACAATAGTGAACTATTGACATTGCTTTCAGATTTTCATCTATTCATGGTATGAAAGCACAGGCTTGCAGTAGTAAGGAATGAGGTCAGTGAGGACTCCCTTCTTAAGCAGTGTCTGCTGGATTGAATACTTGCTGCTCTGAAGAGCGTGCACAGCACCAGCCCAAACACTGCTCCACAAGAGACCACCAAACACAGTGTCATGCGTGCAAATGGAGTCAAAGTCAGCTGGAAAATTGCCACAAAAGTAATCTGGTACCTGCAGTCTCTAATAACAGACCGAAATAGAGGAGAGAGAGAGGGAGAGAGAAAGACAGAGAGACAGACAGACAGAGAGAGAGACAGAGAGAGAAAGTGGGGAGGAGAGAGGGAGGGAGAGGAGGGCGGAAGCTACATCTGTAATGTTTATGCATCACATAATACCCTACATAGGCAGGAGGAAGAGACGATGGCGATTCCGACTTCACATCTCCAGGAGTTTCAGTCACTTGTGAGGCGAGCACGCACCACATGACTGCAGATGGCCATCCAGACTGGAACTGAAAGGCCATTCCTTCATCAGCAAAGCACCAGATTCCGGAGACCTCATTTCCTCCATGGCATTGGCACTTAGCACCTGGCACCAAAGCTTCCTCTTCCTCTTCATAGGCAAGCACCTGTGCACATTCAGCTGATAACTAAGTCCACCGTTGTTCTGATTGTTACAAATGAGAGGAAAAAATAAAATGCAAACCCCTCTGTGCAGCAAGCAGAGGCAACCAGGCTGGAAGCATCTCCCATGTGGCCCAGCCCACCAGCCTGCCACACCTAGCTCTGGGCTCCTTGTTCTTGGCAACTTTTCTCCCTCTCCAAACGGAGGAAAAAGTGACTTCATGTTTCCTGTGCTCCAGCTATGCAAATCCTCACATTTGAGAGTAGAGGCCACTGCTGTATTTCAGAGGTCAGGAAAGTCATCACAGAAGGGGCCAGATTGAAAAACAGTCATATAGTGAAGTATTGAAGTGACTAACAGTAAATGAACAGACAAAAGTGAACTAGCTCGGGAATAATTTTCATACTGGCCTAAAATTTTAGACTTATAAAGTGAAATGAAAACTAGAAAGTGATCAATAGTTTTAAAAATGCACTGTTAAGCTGATTGGTAAGAAATAAGTTCCAAGGGAGATACAAAAAGCACTTAAATGTTTTGCTCAGTTAAAATCATATGAACTATATTCTTCATGTCAAAAAATCTTGTCACGCAAAGGTTAAGGATATGACTGGATAGAAGATGACGAGTTGTGCTTGGCTACTATAGACATTCAGAGTTAAACTGCCTTCCATAACAAATTAAAATGCTTAATTTCATAAAGACACAGTAGACCCTTCAACACTTAAACTGTTTCAAAATGCTTCAAGACAAAAACAAAAACCTTTCTAGAATAAAGGCAACAATTCTCATGTAAAATAATTTTCTTAGATTTTAAATGCAGCATCAGTATTTCTATAAGTATTCAACATTGATTTAGTAATGCTCACTTTTTTAGGGTAAAAAGTATCTAGTATATCTAGTCCAAATTGTTAGTTCTCACCTTTGTCTTACTTTGTAAGAGGGCCGACTCCATCACAAGCCTGTACGCTTCTAGGCAAGGACCACTGGCAGCGTGCAGACCTGCTTGGGAGGGTCTGACAGCCAAGGCACCAGGAAGCAGCACATCCCACCAAGTTGGACCCAGTGTCAGAGAGGGGCGAGAAGAAGCTGCCCACTCCTGTTGCTTCAGAGTGGGACCTTTGCATGCCATGTGTATACTGACTGACCAACTTTACCTTTCTAAGCCAATTTGGGCATAGAAATTGTTTACAATTCAGAACTTCATTCGTTTAAAACTGAACTTCAGCAATATTTTAAATAATACTACTCATACTCTCTGAACCTATTTTACATACGTTAGTTTTTCCATTTAATATTCAACAAAAGGGCTCATCAGTTTTTACAATTAAATTCAAGTTGGAATTCTGTAAATCTTCAGCAATAATCACAACTGTATGCTTAACCAATCCAGTTTATACCTGGACATTCTCATTACTAGTTGGTAACAAGTATACCCCGACATGGACTCGGTCTTTCCTCAGTGACAGTTGTGTTGGCTCACACACAAATGCTTCCATATTGAAGGCGGCACAATGACGTCACCCTTGCACGTGACTGCACCAGCCACAGGTGAAGCATATTTGTCCCTAAAGAACATACAGCACAACTGTTCTCTGTAAGAATACTGAAACAACCCCCGCCCCAATTAGGATTCCAGCTCCCACAAGTACTTCGCAAGGCTGGAACAGAAGGCTCTATGTGCTTCAATGTGGGAAAATACAGACTGTGAGCACCTCTGTAGGTAAGCCGCCTCCCAAACACTCAAAAATGAATACAGGCTGCTTTGTCAGAAACAGAACCTTTCTTCCCTGCCTGCCCCTGTACATCAGCAACCTTAAGTTTCAAATATGTAGGAATAGCCATTTCTCTAGTAACTAAACAACTCTTTGGTCGTGGACAAACTAAAATATTTCTTTTTTCCATTAGGATCCCAGAACAAGATTTTGTTTTTAATCTTAAAAAAGGGGGGGAGGCAGAAAAATGGTTTAATTAAAGTGGAATTTAAATCGAAATGGTCCTCCTGAGTTGAAGGGATTGAAGCCTTGCCATGAGTTCCAGCTCCTGTGGAAAGGGTTGCCTCCGCCGCCTTGCTGACTCTCTGCATCCAGCGGATCTTCTCCATCATCAAACTTCTTCCTCATTTCTACAAAAGAAGTCAGCATGTTGACTCATGTATGGCTGGGTGTGGTGGTACAGGTATCTAATCCCAAAACTGAGGCAGAGGCAGTAAAACTGGGAGTTCAAGATCAGTCTGGGATCTTGAGCCCATGTAAAGTCAAAGAACCAGGCACGGTGGCTCACTTCTGTAATCCTAGCTAATCAGGAGCCTGAGATCTGAGGACCTAGGTCTACACCAGCCCAGGCAGGAAATTCCATTAGACTCTTTATCTCCAATTAACCACCAAAACATCGTAAATGGCTATGTGGCTGAAGGAGTAGGGTGGTAGCCTTGAGCTGAAGAGCTCAGGGACAGCACCCACGCCCAGAGTTCAAGTCTTACGACCAATAGCAACAACAAAAAAAGTCAACGACATGAGTATTAACTCCTATGTGGGGACAGGGCTCTGGGAAGTATGGCAGTGAAAAAGTCGTGCCTGCATGTCAAATTCCAGAAAGAGACCTCTAAAAGCAAGGCTTCTGAAAGAGCACATCACCAACTCTAGCCCCCCAAAATGAAGCCTACCAGACCACACATTCACTAACTGCTGCTACTGCTGCAAACATCTAATGGGCTTTCCGCAGCCCCAGGAATCTACACAGCAGGACATTTTCTCACAGGTTAGGGGGCTGAGGCTCTCCTAGGGAGGCTCCCCTCTAGGAGGCTCATTCCAACCCAGACAGCTGCTGCCCCGCTCTGTGCCACTCAGCCTTAAGCAGAGACCAGTGCAGACACAAGGGAGGTGAACACAGCAAGGCAGGCTGCAGGGTGGGAAGAAAGTGACTAAAAAAGTTAATTCACCAGGTACCAATGGCTCAGCCTGTAATCCTAGCTACTGATCCTGGAGGCTGATCACAGTTCAAAGCTAGCCCAAGTAGAAAAGCTCAAGAGACTCAATGGTTGGCTCTCCATCTCTCCCGCTCAGCAGACTTTGGATTCTGGGTACAATAGAGCAGCTCAATCCTTGAACTATTCGAGGGCACTGAAGCCATTTAATAAATGCAGAAGAATGGAACAGTGTTTCTATTCCTGTTATAATCTGTGAAGTATACTTCTGTCATTTAGAACTTTTTAATGGATCAGTTAATTTCAATTCCTCAACTTAAATAGATGCACAGGAAAGATTTAATGGGGCAAACTGGATTTCCTGTCAATTTGTTGAATCTATGCTGCTCAAATCAGCTTCCCCACACTGACATTAGGCCACAAAAAAAATGATGTAGGCCAGGACTGGCAGTGGCTCACGCCTGTCATCCTAGCTGCTCAGGAGGCTGAGATCTGAGGATCAAGGTTCAAAGCCAGCCCAGGCACAAAAGGACTTGAGACTCTTATCTCCAATTAACCTCTAGAAAATAGGAAATGGCTGAAGAGCTCAGGAACAGCGCCCAGGCCAAGCCCCATCACAAACACATACACACACGCGCGCACACACACACACACACAGGGATGTATATATACTTACACTCAACTTCCTTTGTAGGGGCAAAGCATTGCTCAATGTTACTGCTATTCTTAAGTTCCACTTATTACTGTATATTAAAGAAAAAATACTTGCTGGGTGCTGGTGGCTCAAGCCTAGAATCCTAGCTACTTCAGAAGGCTGAGATCCAAGGATCGCCAGCCCAAACAGGAAAGTCCGTGAGGCTCTTTATCTCCAGGAAACCAGAAGTGGTGCTGTGGCTCAAAATGGTAGAGTGGTAGCCTTGAAACTAAAGAGCTCATGGACAATGCCCAGACCCAGAGTTCAAGCCCCACAGCAGACCAAAACAAACAAAAAAATACACATCAGTACATCTAATCATTGAACTTAGGGCAAGATTGCTCTAACTTAAACTACTGGGAGATTGCCTCCCCAGCTCCTGGGAGTTTGGTAGAGAGAATTCACCATTGCCCTGGGAAGTTGGAAGGCACCTACCAGATGCCTCTGCTATGCTCAGTGCTGTGCTCCCACATCACAGGAAACACTGAAGGTTAAAGAGTAGAAGTTCTAAAGCACTGCCTTCTCATTCCTACTTGATGCTCCTCCACTTGCCGTGTCCCCCGGGGACCCCAGAGATGGGCAGGACAGACATGCACTTGGGCTGTCACAGCCACGGTGACCACCCTTCTCACTCTCCACCCACCCGAGATGGCAAAGGTAAGAGAGTGAACTGCACTGTCAGACGAACGGGAAGACAGGGAAAACATCATACCTGGGTCAGAGAGGACTTCTTTAGCAGCTGCTATGTCGATGAACTTTTTCTCAGCTTTTTTCTTTTCTTCCTCATTCTGGAAGTTATCTGGATGCCACTGCAATGCTAATTTTCGGTATGCTTTAATAATTTCTTGCTTTTTGGCATTTCTGAAGGGTGGTAAAATGAAATTATTAAAGTTATGTTGTGTCCTACCTGCTGCCTTAAAAATGGGAAGATCTGCGGGTTTCCAGTGACTCACAGCTATCTATCATCCTAGCTACTCCAGAAGCTGAGACCAATGATCACTATTCAAGGTCAGACTGGGCAAGAAAGTGTGAGACTTTCCTCCAATTAACCAAAAAACGTGAAACACAGCTGAGGCTGAACTGGTAGAGCACTAGCCTTCAGCGCAAAGAATGCCCAGACCCTGAGTTCAAGCCACATGACTGGCACAAAAAGAAAAAGAAGAGCGAAGAGACCTTGTAGGACTCAGGAGGTGGCTCTATGGTGGAAAGCTTGTCTTGGCATGCAAAACCTTAGAGTAGACCCTTAGCACCAGAGAAGAAATTCTATGTGTATGTATATGTTTTATTAGCATGTGTTAAATTATATATACATATATATTACATACATACAAGGTACCCTAGTCAAATTCATCCCCTCTAACTCTTTTTCATCTCTTCTCCCTCCTTGAAATAATTTCAATAAGTTTTACTGTTCTACATTCATACATGTAGACAGAGTACTCCAACCATATAAAAATATGGAACAATCTGAGTACCAGTGGTTCACATCTATAATCCTAGCTACTTAAGAGGCTGAGATCTGAGGACTGAGGTTCAGTCTGGAAGGCCTCTGGGAGATTATCTCCAATAAACTACTCAAAAAAGAGAGACGTGGCTCAAGTGGTAAGGCACTATTCTTGACCAAAAAGAAGCCCATGGACAATACCCAGACCAAGAGTTCAAGCCCGAGGATTGAAAAAAAAACATAGCAAAGTGCCAGTGGTTCATGCCTGTACTCCTAGTTACTTTACTTAGAAGACTGAAATATAAAGACTGCAGTATGAAGCCAGCCCAGGTAGAAATGTCCATAAAGACTCTTACCACCAATAAACTACTCAGGAAAAAAAGAAGTGATGCTGTGGCTCAAGTGACAGAATACTATCTTTGCGCAAAATAAGCTCTCAGGGAGGGCACTCAGGCTGAGTTCAATTCCTAGAACCAATGTGCTCACATGTGCACACGTATGTATGCATGTGTGCACATGCACACAAGCGCGCGCACACACACATAAACACAAGGCATATTGCACAAATTTGCATGTCCCTTGCACAGTGGCTTTTTCAATTTTAGTATTTGTGCTATCAAAGTAAACACCACTCCTACTACTTAATCCTTCCTGAAAACCCAGGCCTATTCACATCACAGCCTTTTATTTGGTGGTGGGGGGGGGGGGATGGAGGGTTACTGGCATTTAGAGTCACAACCTTATAATTGCAAAGCAGGTACTCTACCACTTGAATGACACCCCAGCTCTTTTTGTTGGCCTGGACCACAGGCCTCTGCTTTTTGCTTGCCACATAGTTGGCATGACATGCACATACTTCTACACTCAATTTTTTTTGGTTGAGGTCCATGGTCTTGCCAGGTTAACAAGGCTAATGTTGACCTCTATCCTCCAGATCTCAACCTCCTATGTGACTAGGATTATAGTCATGAGCCATCATGCCCAGCTTCTTTCCCACCAACTTATAATTCTCTACTGTACCATTCCTCTCCGTCAAAGAAATAGCTTATAATGCTAAAGAATACTCAAACAATATAAGAGGAAAATTGCATAAGTAAACAAATTGGGTAAAGGAAAAAAGAGCAATTATTAGCTTCAAAACAATTAACTAAATTTAGCAACGTACATTTAAATTAGTAACTTACCTTTTTACTCCCAAGATTTTATAATAATCTCGTTTCTGTGACTGCTTCAATAGTCTCTGTGCTTTCTCCAGCCCTTCTCGGATCTGCTGGTCATTTTCATTGTGCTCCTGGGCAGCTTCATAATCCTGAATAGCTGTCAAAATAGGTTTAAGAGGAGGAATTACAACTTGTTGCCATTACTTCTTGGAAAACTGATACTAAGGTCATCACTGTCCCAGCCCCTTCCCTCTGCCTCTTACTGCTAAGGGCTTAAGTGGTGCTACCTTCAAAAATGTTCTTCATGAACATATGAAAGTTAAGGAAAGTTCTTCTTACTGCAACTCCACAAAATACTGTTTGTGGTTTACTTGCCCACTCTCCCACATTCTCATATCTCCCGCAAGGTATCTTAGAATCATCCATTTCAATGAGTGCAGAGAAACTTTATCTCCACTAGGCCTGAGTGACTGGAAAAAGGCAAATGAAAGACTGGGAAAGAAAATATATCCAATGTGGAGAAAGGAAAAGTTAGAAAGGGAACAGAAGAAAGGACATACCAGTAGTCAAAATGACTATGTCACATACCACTTCCAATCAAAAACAGGCCTAGTATTACAAGTCTGATGACATTCCATAGGCATGATTTCGAGTATTTTAAATATTTAAAAAGTAAAAGGCATGTAGCTATCTAACTCCATACAGAAGAGACAACTCAGCGTGCCTGAGACTCATCATTAGAAGACCTGTATCAATGATGAAGATGGCCTGGCTAGTACCTGGGAAGTTAGACTGCAGAACATTTCCAATATTCCTCGATAATGGCCCATCTGAACAATGACTTAAGCTAAGTCATACCTTAGGTATGAGCTAAGGGGAATTTGCCAGTAAAGCCATGGATCCTGGATTGCACACTATGGAATGTGTTTGTCCTGTGGGAATCTTCCACGTGGTTTCCTCCATTTCACCCTTGTACCAGCACTGATAAAATTAGTAATAAGGGGCCGGGAGTTTGGCCTAGTGGTTAAAGTGCTTGCCTAGCATGCATGAAGACCCGGGTTCGATTCCTCGGTATCACATACATAGAAAAAAGCTGGAAGTGGTGCTGAGGCTCAAGTGGTAGAGCTGTAGCCTTGAGAAAGTCCAAGGACAGTGCTCAGGCCCTGAGCTCAAGCCCAGGTCTGGCAAAAAAAAAAAAAAAAAAAAATCAGTAATAATACAAAAAGCAAAGCAAATCCTTCATATTTTTCCTAGGTTATTACATGGTGGAAAAACAGTTAGGAGGAAGAGGAAACACGCTAAATTGTTCCTTACATTAGGAAACCAAAGAAAGATAGCTAAACGAATAAAACTATACAAATAACCAAGAACAGAAATACAAACCTCCGAAAATATCAGAATACAACACCAAGCAATATAGTCCAAGCAGCAAAAAGATCTCAGAAAAACAGAACTTAGACCAAATAAGTGTCATACTAATAAATGTAAATGTGTCTAACTCACCTATTTAAAAGAATTTCAAAGACTTAGAAAAAATATTGAGTGAAGTAAGCCAGACTCAAAGGAACATAGGCTCAATGGTTTCCCTCATTTGTCATAATCAGTAGAAACCTTGGGCAAAACCTAGATACATAAGGCCATATAGGATGACACTAAATGAAAGGACCTCCAGGATACAGAAACAACAGCCATATAATGAGTGATTGTTATCCTTAATGTACCATGTTATCTCTCATCTCTTTGCTGTCCCTTGGTAATCTCATATTGTTACAATATTTTACCTTGTTATCTGATATATTGTATATATGCTTATTTGGTTATTTGAAATAGGATAGGAAAGGGGGGAAAACAAGATGAGGGGCAGGAGTGGGGAGAGGGAAATGGGGACCAAGACATGAGAAAGGGTATCAATGTATGTGAAGTAATGCACCTTCTACCTGGTGAATATAATCCTTCTATTAATTACAATTAAAAATATATGAAAAAAAAGAATTTCATATGGGATCACAAAGCAAAACTCAACTCTATACACACACATCTGAAACAAAGCAATTCAGAGTGGAAAACAAAAGTATGGCCAAATCTTGAAAAGCAAATGTAAAAGAAGTTCAGCTCATAGAGGACATCATGTCATATCAAATACAGGAAAATAAAAGACTAGAAAAGAAAAGCCATAGCGAGGCATAATAGCTCACACCTGTAATCCTAGCTACTCAGGAGGCTGAGATCTAAGGATCACAGTTCAAAGCCAGGCTGGGCACTAAAGAACATGAGCCTCTTATCTCCAATTAATCACTAAACAAAACAGGGAAGTGGGGCTTGGCTCTAGGGCTAGGGTAGTAGCCTTCAGCTGAAGAGCTCAGAGACAAGATCCAGGATGAGTTCAAGCCCCATGACCCACCAAAAAGAAAAAGGAAAAGAAAAGCCACAATATGAAGCAGACTTGACTAATATGCCAAATTCTAGTCTAAAGTAAAAGTGCTTTGCAAGTCCCAAGGGGAGACTCATGGTGTAGGTAAAACAATAGTTAGCTGGGCACTGATGGCTCACTCCTATAATCCTAACTATTAGAACGGCTTTGCACCTTGAAGCGAGCCCAAGCGGAAAAGTTCACAAGACTCATAACCAGGCCTGGTGACAACACTGTCATCCTATCCTTTTCAGATGCTCAAGTTAGGAGGAGGGGGCTTCCAGGCCTGCCTAGGCAAAATGTCAGCAAGACTCTATCTCAATGGAAACTCAAACTGATGTAAAAGGAGAAAGACTAAACAGAACATTTTTACAGAGAAAGTTTATTTAAAAAAAGGAAGAAAGACTAGAAGCAGTAAGTTTTTTATGAAATTCTTCAGACTTAAATGACAGATATTCCCAGGGCTCTTTGAAGCATCTCAAGCACACCAAAAAAGTGGACAAGCATAACTGAAGGACTTTATGTGCGTGCATGGAAATAGAGCAGTGAGACCTGCTGAAAACCTGAGCGGGGAGACAAGAGAAAGCAGAGAGGAAAAGTGTGATCAGGGTATAGTACATGCCTGATGGAAATGTCACAGTGAATAGTGTTAACAATGCTAACCCAATATAAAAGCTAAAGAAAGAAAACCTAACTAATTGATCCTTGCCCTAATTAACAGTTCACCATACATAAAATGCTTAGTTTTAACTCAGAATTTCTTTTTTCTTTTTTTTTTTTTTTTTTGCCAGTCCTGGGCTTGAGCTCAGGGCCTGAGCACTGTCCTTGGACTTTCTCAAGGCTAGAGCTCTACCACTTGAGCTTCAGCACCACTTCTGGCTTTTTTTTCTATATATGTGGTACCAAGGAATCGAACCCGGGTCTTCATGCATGCAAGGCAAGCACTTTAACCACTAGGCCAAACTCCTGGCCCGACTCAGAATTTCTTACATGGTAATACTTTTCTGGACTCACACCACCTCGGTGGTTACACATGAATCCAAGAAAGACAAAAACATGATCAAGTTTTTTTTTCCAAAGAAGACAGAACTAACCCAGGAGTGCAGTGAGAGAAAGCTAGGTACAAGAGCTGTGTGCAGACCTAGCTAGGCTGCAGTGCTAGGTCTGTCTTACTGCAGTGCTTCTTTACCTTCATCATACATTTCTTCAATTAAGTAGGCCTCCGCTCTGTCTTTCAGGGCATTCACATTGTCGGGTTCCACCTGTAATACTTCAGAACATACTCGAATGGCCTCGACAGGCTTTTCATCCTACATGGGAGTGTAAGTAAAGAATGGACCGCAGTTACTCCACATACTAACTATTATCACCTCTGGGCACAAGTCTCAATTGTTACCTTAGAAAAGCAGTGACAAATTCTTTCTTTGGAACGAACTGTATATTCAGCAACAGTGGGCTCTGTGTTCATGACAGATTCATACTTGCTAGTGGCATCCATGTATCTAGTAAATGAGTAAATCATGATGAGAAACAATTCTGAAGCATATTATCTCCACAACTATAGAAATTACCCTCTTCCCTCACTACGTGTCGCTTCATCAAGTCAGCTGAATGAGCACCTACTTCCAAATATTGCCCTGGCCTTAATCCAGAGCAGCAAGGACAGTAGGGTAGGACAGAAAACACTTGACTACAAGAACTGAACACAGACCAATTGAAATATGCCTGTGAGAACAGTCAAGCCCAGCGTTAAGTGTCTGACAGAACCTCATCGCAGTAAAGCACCTAGTTTCAGTCCCACCACTGGACGAGGCATTTGCAACAAAACAGATCATTTTGTTTCCTGTTACTACTCATTTTCATGAAAATAACAAATCTCCACTATTGTACATAATAAAGGTCAGCATTAACAACTAAGTACAAGGTAATGCCTTAGAGGAAGAACCAGCTTAAATTGCCAACTTTCCAGGCTTTCTGAAAGCAGCACAGCTGCAGCATTTTCTTTCAATAGGTACTAGTCTTGCTACATACAGTGCTAAACAATGGCAAAATAAAAACATGCACATGCCACTGTAGCACGTTATTCCAAAATGTAGCAGTCTTCACACTTAAATGCTGATGTATTTAAACAACAGGTTGAAGAACATTTAGGCCAGGTGCCAGTGGTTCACGCCTAGCTGTGTAGTCCTAACACAGTCCTCTCAGGAGGCTGAGATCTGAGAACTATGGTTCGAAGCCAGCCTGGGCAAAAAAGTCTGTGATTCTCTCTCTCTTATCTCCAATAAACTACTCAGAAAAAGCCAGAAGTAGCACTGTGGCTCAAGTGGTAGAGTGCTCACCTTAAGCAAAAGAAACTCAGGGACAGTTCCTAGGCCCTGAGTTCAAGCCCCAAGATCAGCATTTAAAAAAATAAAAAAGAAAGTCAGAAAGAAAGTAAGAAAGAAAGAAAGAAAGAAAGAAAGAAAG
The DNA here is from genome assembly GCF_031878675.1 of Megascapheus bottae. Classification (NCBI taxonomy): domain Eukaryota; kingdom Metazoa; phylum Chordata; class Mammalia; order Rodentia; family Geomyidae; genus Megascapheus; species Megascapheus bottae. Next base: position 11,530,484 of record NC_143519.1, read on the forward strand.
AAAGAAAGAAAGAAAGAAAGAAAGAAAAGAAAGGCTAGCTTCTGGGAAAGGGAGGTACATGAACCTTTCCCAGTCCTTCCAGCTAAGTACAACTAAAATCCCTACACAATTAACATGTTTGGGTTTAAGAACACAAGACTCTACAAAGGAGAGCAAAAGCAGACTAGCCAGAGACCTCAACATGAAGGAAAACAGGATTTAAGTTGCTTAGGTTTCATTTTTGTTTCATACGTCCCAAACTGGGAGCTGAAGTTGCCAGTGATAAAAAATACAAAACAAAAACCCAACGTAAGCTGCTCTCCATGGCCAGAGGACCTGTAGATGGTTGTGTAAAAAAAAAAAAAAAAAACCACAGAAAACTATCAGGCAATAAAAGTTGTGGTCCAGTCCACTCTTATAGTCACACCCTCACCTCACCTCCAACACACTTTGTCTGTGGTAGGGCTGGGCAAGATCCCCTACAGCCCTGTCACAGTGTATGTCAGAGCTGGATGCCTTTACTGGCTTATACCTGTAATTCTAGCTTCTCAAGACTGAGATACAAAGGATCATGAGATCATGATGCAAAGCCAGCCTGAGCAGAAAAGTCTCAAACTCTATCTCTAAAATAGCCAGGAAAAAAATCAAAGCTGGAGGCATGGGTTAAGTGGTAGAAAGCCAGTCAAGCAAGCAAGCAAGCCAAGCAAGAACAAGACGCCCTGAGTTCAAACCTCAGCTCATATACATATACATACACATATACATACACACACACACACATACACACATACACACACACACACACACACACACACACACATACGCACACAGATATGTTTCAGGTTGCTAATAATAAATTTTCTCCCTTAAATATCAACAAGGGACAAGAAAAAAAGTTCTGCTTCATCTAACATTATGAAGGTGGTAGATACTTGCACTGCCCTCCTTTTATAATAGACCAATGTCAGAACTAGGAATATATCAGCTTTATTACAGTCTTATAATACTTTCTTGACCAAACATTATGTTGTGCATGACCATATTCAAGAAGTTAAGAGACTGCAAAGAGGATAAACAGAAAGAAATCCATGCCAAGAAACAATGCAATACCAGAGAAAAGAAAAAGGATGTAGGAAATAAGAAAATTGCCTTATCTATATTGGAAAAAAATAAACAGCAGAATGACAAGTGACTTTTTCTTTTCTTTTTTAATAGTCCTGGGGCTTGAAATCAGGGCCTGAGCACTGTCCTTGGGCTTTCTACTACTGAAGCCACAGCACCACTTCTGGCTTTTTCTATGTATGTAGTACCAAGGAATAGAACCTGGGTCTTCATGCATGCTAGGCAAGCACTCTACCACTAGGCCAAACTCCCAGCCCTGAAAAGCGAGTTTTTATCAGCAACTATGGAGGAGAAAAAGAAGTGGCCCAAAATGTATAAGGCACTGACGGAAAGATCTGTTAAACCAGAATCCAATACCTAGATAAAATTTCTAGAAAAACTGAAAAAGTCAACAACTCTAAAGGAAGTTCTTTACACAGAAAGGAAAGCATAAAGGGCTAGCAGCACTGTTGCTGGAAGTATAGCACGTGCTAAGCCTACATGGGTGTGTCTCCTTACTCCTGGCCATACTGGACTGGGTTACATGCCCTGCTATGGTACTCTTACTAGAATGTGTAAACTCTATCTATCTATCTATGTAGATATGCATATTTATACATATGTATGTGTGTATACATCTATATATGTAAATATATACACCGACATATAGACATATATACACATCTACATATATACATATGCACATAGATAGATAGATGTACATGCACATATACATTGTCTTTTATTAAGTAGTTTATGTCTATTTCCCAAATTAAGTCACAAAATTTTCAAGGTCAAAAACTGAGGTAAAATTCATATCTGTACCCTCATAGTTCAGTGCTTGATACAGGAAACAAAAAAATGAAAATAAAACCAATCTGCAGGTAAGGATACACAGTAACTGTTAGTTACATTCTGCCTTATTACAGCGAAATATAATCCCTATATTTTTGCTAAGGCCGGCAGTGGGGCTTCCTAGCTAGTGGCATAGGAGCCCAGGCTGCTTGCTATCTGTAACTCCGTGCCCTCCCGAGCACATATACTCCTGAGCACACTCAGTGAAGCAAGCAGTCCGGAGCCAGAGGGCGCTTGGCACCTGCCTGGCCCCTCCTGATTCTCGGGAGCTCCCGGAAGCTCCAAGCTCCAGGCAAGCTGGGCCTGTCTCAGGACACCACTGACTGACAGTCACATTCGGGAAAGACCCAACAACTGCCACCACTCGATCTGTGTTTTAGTGAGCATGTTTTCTAAAATAAAGTTAGATCTGCACCAAGAGTCTGGTCTCTGGAGTCTGTGTTCCTGGGATTATTCGTGGGTTCCACCACCATTTTACCCCCCTCCTAGACATGCGAGAAGGACCCCAACAGCCAGGTGCCATCTAGACTGTCCCACTCCCAATGACCAGGTAATAAGTGAGCAGCAGTTCAGTAGTGCCACTACCAGACATAAAACGGAAAGGCCCTATTGTTCATATAGAATATTCTTACGGGACTGAGATCTCTGTGCTACTACAGCTTACTTAGCTATAATGAATCGCCAGGATATGGAAACAAGAGCTTTATCTTGTGTGATTGTTGTTCTTAATGTACTATGTTATTTATCTACTCTTTTGGTGCCCTTTGGTTACTCTCATATTGTTACAGTATCTGACTTTGTTACCTGGCAATATTATATATACCTTTATTTGTTTATTTGAAATAGGAAAGGAAAGGGGGGAAAACAAAATGATTGGGGGGGGGGAAATAGGGACAAAAACATGAGAAGGGGTATAATGTGTGAGAAGTAATGCACCTACTATCTGGTGAATATAAATGTAACCCCTCTATACATTACAATTAAAAAAAAAAGAATATTCTTACCTGCCATCTCTGATAAGCTCTTCAGCTGACCCAATCAATTTATTAAGTTTCTTTACTTGCTTATAATGTGCAAAACACCTTTTATGATCCTGATCAAGTTTAAGACATTCTCGAACTTCACTGTTCATATAAAGAAAATACATCAGTCAAAATAAAGAATTATTTCCCATGCTAACAAAATTATGATAAAAGTATTTTTATTTATAGAAGACATACTTCATAATTCATTATATATTTTTGTGTTAGATATTGCACCATAGGATACTAATTCAAATTAAAATGATGTACTGTTATATAATACCTACCTTTGTTTCTATAAATAAAACAGCCTTCCCATTTATTTATTTATTTATTTATTTATTTATTTATTTATGCAAGCCCTGGGCTTGAGCTCAGGGCCCGAGCACTGTCCTTGGACTTGCTAGAGCTCTACCACTTGAGTCTCAGCACCACTTCTGGCTTTTTTCTATGTATGTGGTACTGAGGAATCGAACCCAGGTCTTCGTGCATGCCAGGCAAGCACTCTACCACTAGGTCAAACTCTCATTTATTTAAATAAGTCTATTTTATTAAACTACATGAAAGTATAATAACTTCAGGGAAACAAAATATATAAGTTGAGAAAACATGAAAATGACTTTAATCATAAAATATTATTAAATGTAGGCTGGGTATGGTGGCTCACGCCTGTAATCCTAGCTACTTAGGACGCTGAGATCTAAGGACCGCAGGTGAAGGGCAGCCCAGGCACTAAAGACTCTTATCTCCAATCAACTTCTAAAAAACCAGAAGCGGGGTTGTGGCTCCAGGAGTAGGGTGGTAGCCTTGAGCTGAAGAGCTCAGAAACAGAATCCAGGCCCAGAATACAAGCCCCATGACCCACCAAAAAAAAAAAAAAGTTATTAAATGCAATGGGATTATCTTTCTTTTTTTTGCCTTTTTTTTTTTTTTTTCCATTTCTGGGGCTTGAACTCAAGGCCTGAGCACTGACCTTGGGCTTCGTTTTTTCGTTTGGGAGGGGGGTCATGGGGCTTGAACTCAGCCTGGATGTTATCCTTGAGCTCTTCAGCTCAAGGCTACCACCCCACCCTTGAGCCAAACCCCACTTCCTATTTTCTAGAGGTTAATTGGAGATAAGTCTCAGGTCCTTTGGTGCCCAGACTGGCTTTGAACCTTGATCCTCAGATCTCAGCCTCCTGAGTAGCTAGGATTACAGGCATGAGCCACTGCACCCAGCCTCCTTGGACTTTTTTTTTTTTTGCCAGTCCTGGGCTTAAGCTCAGGGACTGAGCACTGTCCTTGGACTTTCTCAAGGCTAGAGCTCTACCACTTGAGCATCAGCACCATTTTCGGCTTTTTTTCTATATATGTGGTACCGAGGAATCGAACCCAGGTCTTTGTGCATGCTAGGCAAGCACTCTACCACTAGGCCACACTCCTGGCTCCAAGATGAGATAATCTTATAAAACAATGCTCAGTCAGGCACCGGTGATTCACACCTGCAATATCAGCTACCGCAGGAAGTTGAGATCTGAGGACCAGGCTCATGGCTCAAAGCCAAACCAGGCAGAAAAATCTGTGAGATTCTTATCTCCAGTAAACCTCCAATAAAGCCTGAAGTGATGCTGTGGCTCAAGTGGTAGAGTGCTAGCCTTCCTTGAACACAAAGAATCTCCAAGAACTGCCAAGGCCCTGATTTCAAGCCCCAGGACTGGCCAAAAAAAAAAAAAAAGACTATGATCAGATACCAAAGAATGACCAGATGAGCAGAACTGACCTGAGGGATAGTTCGTGGTCTCCTAGTTGGTAGTACAGTGTGCTGATCTTATAAAATGCCTCAGTATTATCATTCTTCAGTTTGGATGCAGCTTTTAAGTCACTTATAGCTTTCCTAGGTTCCCCTTCTTGTATAAAACATTCAGCTCGAAGTTCTCGTAATTCTGCATCCCAAACACAAACCTTGAGAAACAAAAGAACTAACCTTTAAGAAACAATGAAGTATGGATATTCATTCTTGCAGCCACATATTTTATCTGCATATTTATCACCATAAAACATCTTCAATTAATGCCATGACTTCTATGTTAAATGTGACAAAAACAACACAATAATTTCTTCAAGAATATATAAAGTTCAAATTAAAGAAGATCCAATACAGTCTTTTATTTTCCTCCATGGTTATATAATTCTAAACAACCAAATGTAAGCGAATAGTTTTTATTATTAGAGGGTTGTTCCCACTGATTCATATTTTAAGAGAATTTTCTAAGATCTGATTTGTATATTCAACCAACCGTTCTAATTTCTACTCAGAAAAAGGACAGTCTATTAGCAAAATATTTTGTATTCTACTGATAAATAAAATTCTCTTCTGTAAAATGTTACATCCTTGGAAGTTAAATCCTCATCAAAAAACAAATGGAGAAGCATAACTGGTGGCACCAGCCTTGCTAGGTGTAGTATGTAAGACACTTACCTCTAAAATCTTATCAAGGAAGGTTATAGCAGCAGTATAATCTGCATTTTCGAAAGCATCAAGTACTTGTGAGCGCAAACGTTGCATTTCATCAGATTTTCTAAGCTGAGTTTGAGCTTCCTTTTCTTCATTTTCACTTGGATTGGATTTGAGCTATATACATAAAACAAGAGAAGCAGAGCTTATCTCTTACTATGCACAAAGTTCTACCCATCCCAAAAACTGAAGGGCTGACCAAGCACAGAGGACCCAGTCATACCGTGGCTAGCTTCCTAACCCCAGAAGCTGTGAGATAACAGGAAGGGGGGGGGGCGCTTTTTACAGTTAATCTGTTATACAGCAACAGATAAGCAAGGCAATAATGTAAGGTGAAAGTTTTGCCCTTTTTCAGTGGCCAAGTTTTAAATATTTACATATAAGATTTTAGTGTTTAAAAACTTATCAAAATCCTGAATTAATCACTTAGGTACAAGTTATATGCATTCCCATGGATGACAAAAGAAAGGTGAGAGTGCTTACACCCTGCCAAGTAGTCATGGAGAGATTAAAGGGTATTCTACATAAAACACAAAACTTTCTGTCTCCCTATTATGGATTTTTTTGTTTCTTATATGCAAGGCACACACTCTTTACTACTGAGCTCTATCCCTACCCCTTGGTATGATCTAACCATAATTCATAAATTTGAAGAAAGGAGAATAGAAAAAGTATAATATGTACTTTCAGAAGATTCTCAATTTATCTCCCTTGGCATTATATAATAGAAAATTTACACTGAACTTAAAAATGGCCAACGAGCCAGGTGCCAGTGGCTCATGCATGTAATCCTAGTTACTCAGGAGGCTGAGATCTGAGGACTGCAGATGAAAACCGGCCCAGGTAGGAAAGTCCGTGAAATTCTAATCTCCAATAAACTACTCAGAAAAAACCAGGAGTGACACTGTGGCTCAAGTGGTAGAGTGCTACCTTTGAGCAAAAGAAGTTCAGGGACAGCTCCCAGGCCCAGAGTTTAAGGTGAAGGATTTGAAGGCATATTTATATAAAAATGAAAAACACACTCAAGGAAGAGTGCTCAAAATCACCAATAATGAGGAAAATGCAAATAAATACAGTGAAATGCTATCCTATACTTGTTAGGAAAACTATCATTTGAACCTAGAATGTCTCCAAAAGGCCCATTTGTTCAAGCCCTTTAACTTAAATCCTCAGCTTGGTATTACAGAAAAGCACTGGAAACATTTAAGAGGTAAGGCCTCATGGGAGGTTTTACAACTCTGGAGATGTGTCCTTGAAGGTGACAGTGAGAGAGGAGGGAAGGGGGAAGGGGGAAGAGAGAGGACAGAGAACAAACATGAGAACAATGTTGCCCAGGGTGGAGAAAAAAAGAACACTGGTGGTAGGAATGTAAATTGAGATAGTATTTCTGGAATAGCATGCCATTTTTTTTCTTTTTTTGTGCCAGTCCTGGGGCTTGAACTCAGGGCCTGAGCTCTGACCCTGGGCTTTTTCCTCAAAGCTAGCACTCTGCCACTTGAGCCACAGCACCACTTCTGGCTTTTTCTATGTATGTGGTACCAAGGAGTCGAACCCAGGCCTTTGTGCATTCTAGACAAACACTCTACCACTAGGTCAAACTCCCGGTCCACCATTTTCTTTAAAAATTAAAAACTGAACTACTATATGGACAGTAATCCCTCTCCTAGGTACACATACTAAGAAAATGAAATCGTCTCTTCCTAAAATTATGTGCACTCTCATATTTATTACAGCACTATCATTTACAGTATAGGCAAGGTATAGAGACAACCTGGGTATCAGATCTAGTCTGGGTTGGGAATGTCCCTCAAAGTGAGGGGAACATAGTTGAAGTTATTTTGGATGCTTCCAACTGACACACAACCACTGACTAACTATCATGGAAGCTGGCTGAATATGTTAGTAAAGACATATCACACTTGACCTTAAATTAACTACAATGAAAATGAAGGGTTTTTTTTCCCACTGTTAAGTGGGAATATACATTAGTACAACCAATATAAAAACCAATATGGAGGTTCCTCAAAAAAGGACTTTTCAGGAACACATAATCATAACATTCTCCCCCAAAATCCAAAAGTACTTTACACTCTCTGTAAGGTAGCCTTAATAGATGAGACTGCAAAACTCAAATCAAATTTAGAGTCTCTCACGTCATTAGAGAACATGAAAAATAGCTCAGTTGACAAGTCTATTATCAGGCAAGACAAAGCAGAATAGCTCAGCTGGGTCAGCATGAGTCAGGATCACACAATGACCATGCATACTCCACCTGCCAACTGTTCATGAGAGTCTTTGCCACCGTCACCAAACATTAACTCAGGAACTGTGATTCTTATATCTTTATATTTTCCATTTTAGCTACAAATACAATTACAGGTTTTGATACAAAGATAACAGTGGATCTAATATGTTCTCCCAAAATATACTGCTTTCATAGAACCACATAAAAATTAAACTTACCACTTTTTTAAAGTCATCTTCTGCTTCATCAAGTTTTCCTTGTTTGAGTAATAAATGACCTCTCTGTAATCTTGCCTAGGAAAAAAAGGAAGGGGAAGGCTGAGCCGAGACTGCATTTCTACATTTTCTGTAAACACAAAAAATAAATCTAACTCATAATTTTTCCAATGCTCAATTTGACTTGGTATGGTATGAATAACTTCTAGAATCAAGGATTGTATAATTTTCTGTTGAAATATGATTCCATAGACAAGATATTTTGCTTAGCCCAAGAACATTGAAAAATGTATAACCACAAAAGAATATTACGTATCCAGTAGGCACATGCATTTTATAAATGATTGCTATTATAAATGGTTGCTAGACACTAGGATAAAAATCGGAAGGGAGTGATAGCACAGTCTTTTGGTTTTGTTTCTTTGGAGGGGAGAGTAGTGTGGTTTGAGCTCAGGGCCTCATATGTACTAACCAGGTACTCACCTCTTGAGCCAGTCTACCTGTCCCCTTTTCTAGTGATTATATTCAAGACTTGGGCTACCTCTGTCCCCAAGCCAGCCTGAACTATGTTCCTACTTACACTTCCCTTCGTTGTTGGGATGCTGCTGCTCCCAGCTGAAAAACATTATGCCTAGGCTAGCTTTACACAATAATCCCAGATCCTCATCTCCCAAGCAGCTAGGATTACAGGCTTGAGCCACTGTGCTTAGCTCCAAGGTTTCTTTGAAGAGTGATAAAAATGTCCCGAAACACTGGGCACAGGGGCTCATGCCTGTAATCCTAGCTACTCGGGAGGCTGAGATCTGAGGATCAAGGTTCAAAGCCAGCCCGGGCACAAAAGCACCTGAGACTCTTATCTCCACTTATCTCCAATTAACTGCTAGGAAATGGGAAGTGGGGCTCCACTCAAGGATAGGGTAGTAGCCTTGAGCTGAAGAGCTCAGGGACAGAGCCCAGGACCAGGGAATAGAGTGGTAGCCTTGAGTTGAAGAGCTCAGGAACAGCACTCAGGCCAAGTTCAAGCCCCATGACCCACTCAAAAAAAAAAAAAAAAAAAGTACCTGGAACAAGACAGTGGTGATGATCATACAACACAGTACATATACAAAAAAACCACTGAATGCTTGGAAATTTTGGATCTGATGATATGTGAGTTATATCTCAATTTTTTTTCTTGGGGGGATGGTCAGTCAGGGGGCTTGAATTCTGGGCGTAGGTGCTATCCTTGAGCTCTTCAGCTCAAGGCTAGAACTCTACCACTTGAGCCATAGTATCACTTCCAGTTTTCTAGAGGTTAATTGGTGATAAGAGTCTCACAGACTTTCATGTCTGGGCTAGCTATGAACCCTAATCCTCAGATCTCAGCCTCTTGTGTAGCTAGGATTACAGGTGTGAGCCACTAGCGCCTGACTATATCTCAATGTGGTTTTTTTTTTGCCAGTACTGGGGCTTGAATTCAGGGCCTAAGCACTATGTTTGAGTTTTCTCAAGCTAGAGCTCTACCACTTGAGCACACAGCACCACTTCCAGCTTTTTCTATGTATGTGGTACTGAGGAATCAAACCTAGCTATTCATGCATGTTAGGCAAGCACTCTACCACTATACCAACCTCCCGGCCTATGTCTCAACACTATATGCCATCATAATAATTATTTCCACTAAATAAGCCTATTACCTGAAACTTTACCTCTCAATGCTCCAGAATAGGTTATAATTTTTTATTAACCCTTAACATAAACATTTACTGTTGTTAGAATACCTCTTCAGATACTCCTTTTCCAATGTCCTAAGAATACCAACACTGTAGTGAACATCTTCCAGAAAATAGAAACCATGTTGATATTCAAAATTTAAGTTTATATATTACTTTTACACAATACAGAATTTCCCTAAGCTGCTGTTCAATGCATACATAAAAAGCAAACGTGTATCCATTTCAACTTGCTAACAGCTAATCATATTCTACAAAAATTACCTGACTTTTGTGAAAGGTGTGTCTTATAATGTAACTGACTGAATAAAATCTTGGCATTGGAAATTCCATATAAAAATAATACATGGGGCCGGGAGTTTGGCCTAGTGGTAGAGTGCTTGCCTAGCATGCACAAAGACCCAGGTTCGATTCCTTGGTATCACATACATAGAAAAAGCTGGAAGTGATGCTGTGGCTCAAGTGGTAGAGTGCTACCCTTGAGGAAAGCCCAAAGACAGTGCTCAGGCCCTGAGTTCAAGCCCCAGGGCTGGTAATAAATAAATAAATACATTTCAAATCAAACATTCAGTCTACATCTAATCAATATCTCAAATTCAATTTTTAATATGGCAAGACATAAACAATAAAAGTCAACCAAATTACTCCTGAAGCCATCCTACTCATTGCCTGCCTCTGAAAACCTCATCTCTGTCCTACCACTAGTAAGGTTTGAATCTGAAATGTCTGCAACAGGTCCACATGTTGAAGGCTTGAATCCCAGCCAGTGGCACTATTTCTGAAGGTGGTGGGAACTAGGCAGAGCCTAGAGAAAGAAGCAGGTCTCTGGAAGCATGTCACTGAGACCCTTCGTGTGGTTTTTCCTCTAGTTCCTGTCTGCCATGAAGTGATCAGCCTCCTCTTCCTCGTGCTCCCCCACAATGTACCACCTCGTCTGGGCCCAGAATCACAGTCAGGCACCATGGACTGAAATCTCTGAAACTCTGAAACCATGATAAGACAATTCTTTTCCCTTGCTCAAATATTTGGTCAGAGTGATCATAAAAATAATGAACGCACTCACAAAATGAATTCTCGTACACACCTGTCACAATCCTCAAAGAGAACTGCCAATCTTTAAGATATAGCAGCATTAGAGTATATTACCTTCTCTGAAGGTTCCAGAAGAACCTTGCTAATTCAGTATGGTATCCTCATCAAAACTACTTCTTTTTTTTTTTTTTTTGGCCCCTTTCTCTTTCTGGCCCCGCTCGCTCCGGCCCTGCTCGCTCCGGCCCGGCTAGGCCCCCTTTCTAGCTCAGGCCCCGCTCGCTCCAGCCCAGCTCGCTCCGGCCCGGCTAGGCCCTCTTTCTAGCTCCGGCCCTGCTCGCTCCGGCCCCGCTGGCTCCGGCCCTGCTCGCTCCGGCCCCGCTCGCTCTGGCCCCGCTTGCTTCCGCCCGGCTCGCTCCAGCTTGCTCTTGGCCCCGCTCGCTCCGGCCCGGGTCGCTCTGGCCCTGGCTTGCTCTGGCCCCGCTCGCTCCGGCCCCGCTCGCTCCGGCCCGGCCAGCTCTCGCTTGCTCCTGGCTCTGCTCGCTCTGGCCCCTTCTCGCTCTGGCCCCGTTCGCTCCGGCCTCGCAGGCTCTGGCTCGGCTCGCTCCCGCACGCTCCGGCCCCGCTCGCTCCGGCCCCGCTCGCTCCGGCCACCACTCGGTTGGGCTCTGTTCACTTCAGCTCAGCTCGCTTCTTTCGCTCTCTGTCGCCGTCGCAGTCTTGTCTCTGCCACTTTTTCCGGTTTTTTGGTTGTGTCTCGTCTCTGCCACTTCCGGCTTGGTTGTGTATGTGGGATACCGAGGAATCGAACCCGGGTCTTTGTGCATGCTAGTCAAGCACTTTAACCGCTAGGCCAAACTCCCGGGCCCCAAAACTACTTCTTAATCAAGATGTTTGCTCTTCATTCTTCCTGCTACATTCACAGCCTTTTAACTGAGCGTCTTATGACAACTTACATCTGGCCTCACTGACACAGACATTCATCTATCTAAACTGCAAAAAACAATCACTGACAGACTTCTGAAATATTTACTTATTGTACCCCCTATTCATTTCCATGCAGAACTTTATGTTTGCTGTGATAGTGCCCATGCTAGCCTTGAATGCCTGGGTTCCGGAGATTCTCCTAACAGCCTTCCAGGTGGGAGTACAGGTGAATTCTGAGACCAGAAACTGTAAGGACCTTGAATTTCTCTTCTTTACCCCTCAACTCATCAGAGTAGCTCAGCTACCCTTCAGTTATGCCTCATATGCCAAAGCACTCTATAAGAAATCAATGGCCTCTTTCAAGTTCCCTGAAACTGCCCTAAGGTTAGATAAACTTACTGCAGTGAAATCCATCTTCAATTCAATCACTTTAGTTAAATCAGGAAGTGCTGCTTTTGATTTACCCATAGCTAAAAATACAGTAGCTCTCCGATAGTATGCAATATAGTTATCAGGGTCACCATCTGAAAATTAAAATAATAAACATTAGTTTTCAATAATTTACTTAAAATCTATCACCCGAACAATTTTAGTTGTCAATCCTATCAAGGCAACAAGGGTTTAGGATATAGGTCAGTGATTTAGCTTACCTATCACGTGCAAAGTCCTAGGTTCAATTCCCATTACCGCATTTAAGAAAAGAAAGAAAAAGAGAAAAGAAAGGCACTAAGAAAAGAATGCTTTTATCAAAAATAAGTCATGAAGAATCTGGGGTATAGTCAGAGGTACATACAGCACAATGCTTCACATACACAAAGCCCAATATTCACTCCCTGTACCCACTAAAATACACACATATACTATATGTGTATACATATGCATACTTTTTTGTGGCTTGTAAACCTATTTTTTATTCTTTTTTTAATTAAAGAATTTATTAGCATGGATTTTTTACATCATATTTCAAATGTCATGTTTAACAAGCAAGTATTCAAAAAGGGAATCTCTTCATACTTTTTTTTTTTGGCCAATCCTGGGGCTTGAACTCAGGGCCTGAGCACTGTCCCTGAGCTTCTTTTGCTCAACTCTAGCACTCTACTTTTTGAGCCACCAAGCCACTTTCAGCCTTGTCTTTTTATGCAGTTCTTAGGAATAGAACCCAGCACTTCATATATGCTAGGTAAGCACTCCAGCACTAATCCACATTCCAAGTTGAGGTTACTCAGAAACATCATGGCAAACAAATGGAATCAAATGGTATCATTGAATATGGGTCCAAAATTGATAGTCCCTGAACCAAATCCAGACCACAGACTTCAGTTAAGAATGTCTTCTACATGTTTTGAGCACTTATAATCCCAGCTACCTAGGAGGCTGAGATCTGAGGATCATGGTTCAAAGCAAGACCAAACACTAAAGTCTGTGAGACTTTTATCTCCAATTAACCACAGAAAACCAGAAGTGGCACTGTGGCCTAAATGGTAGAGTGATAGCTTTGCGTTGAAGAGCTCAGGTCCAGTGCCCAGGCCCAGAGTTCAAACCTCACATCTGGAAAAAAAAAAAAAAGGCCTTTTACATGTTTAAAGAACTAGAAAAGAATAATAGGACAAAGCCTAAAAGGTTTACTGCTTTTTTTTTTTATCTTTTATTGCAATTAATAAAAATATGGAACGCTTCATGAGTTTGCATGTCATACTTGATCAGGGGCCATGCTAATCTTCTCTGTATTATTGCAATTTTAGTATATGTTCTGCCAAAGTAAACACTACTGCTTTAAGGCAAAAAAAAAAAAAAGTCGCAAATAATCAGTCTAGAATATTAACTATATTCAATTTGTAACTTTTTAAGTATACAATCAAGGGACCCTGAGCCAGACACAGGTGGCTCACATTTGTAATCCTAGCTCCTCAGAAGGCTGAGATCTGAGGATCAAGGTTCAAAGCTTGTGTAGGCAGCAAGGTTCATGAGAAACTTTTCTCCAATAAACTACTCAGAAAAAGCCAGAAGTGGCACTGTGGCTCAAGTGTTAGAGAGCTATCCTTGAGCACAAAGAGGCTTTGGGACAGTGCCCAGACCCTAAGTTTAAGCCCCAGGAATGGAAAGAAGAAGGAGGAAGGAAGAAGGGAAGAGGAGGAGGAGAGAGGAGGAAGAGGAAAGGAGGAGAAAGGAAAGGAGGAGAGGGGACAGAAGAGAGGAGAGAGGAGACAGAGGAGAAGAGGAGGAGGAGGAGGAAGAGGAGGAGGAGGAGGAAGTGGAAGAAGGAAGAGGAGGAGGAGGAGGAAATTGCACTTATTTGCAAGATTTTATAAATTATAGCCTTCCAAATGAATTGATACAGTAAGTACACAACCTCTGCTTCCCAACAAACACTAGATGATAATGAAAAAACAGATATAAGACCAAGAAAGAGAATGGAAGGAAATCAGAAGGAGCTACAAACAAAAGATAATGTTTGAAAGGAGGAAAGTAGGATGGGCTCAATATCCAGCTGATTCTTCCCTGCTCAACACCTACAAAGTCAGGAAGGGAAGGCTGGGAGACTGAGGTAGGAGGACCACCTAAGTTGGAGGCTAATGTGGGATACGTAGCAAGACCTCTCAGAAAATAAAAATAGATCCCAGCTTCAGGAAGCTCAGATCTGAGGATCGCGGTTCAAAGCCAGCCCGGACACTAAAGTCCTTGAGACTTATTTCCAATTAACCACCAGAAAACCAGAAGTAGCACTGTGGCTAAAGGGGTAGGGCGGTAGCCTTGAGCTGAAGAGCTCAAGGACAGCACCCAGGCCCAGAGTTCAAGCCCCATGGTCAACAAAAATAAGTAAATAAAAACAAAACCTCTGATACATAGTACTTAATAGTAACTGTATATCTTATTAGTCTACAAGGCAGGAGATATGTACTAATCACCTATAAGTACTTACTTAGAGGTACACATAACTTATCAGATGGCCTGCAGCACTTAACATGGCCATGTTGAAGATGTAGTCTTTGTTCAATTAGCCAACAGAATTAGAGAGCTCACAGTTCTTTCCTGATTAGCACACGTCTCAAAAGAGCTCCAAAGGCCACAAGACCACAGCACCATCTACTGAATATTCCCTCATGACATACAAGTTTACATGAACTCAAATAACTGTTCTCAAATTCCATCCATCTTCCTCAGAAATGGAAGGAATATGTACCCCCAGGAGAATCACTGCCTACCCCTAGACCCTGAGGAACCAAGACACTGCACTCCGATTCTGCACTAACAGTACCTCAGGTTTTCCTTTTTGAATGGCACCAATATATTGCTATGGTGCAGCTTTACTGTTGACACCTTTCAGTGAGTAATTCACTGAGGATTTGGGGGGAAAGCATCTGAAAGACATCTTGCATTGGTAGCAGTGACCAAAGTTGTCATTTTGAACTTCTTTAACAATGTGCCTGCTAAATATGTTGAGACTAAAAAGGCAAATAATAAAGCTATATAATCGATAGGAGATATAAATTTCTACAAATATTCTTAATGAAACAAGACTTTCAAAACACCCTTTTCAACTACATAGACATAAAAATCTATGACTCTAAAGACAATGTTTATTACATAGATTAATATGTATCTATGGGGCCAGGAGTTTGGCCTAGTGGTTAAGGCGCTTGCCTAGCATGCATGAAGAGCCGGGTTCGATTCCTCGGTACCACATACATAGAAAAAAGCCGGAAGTGGTGCTGAGGCTCAAGTGGTAGAGCTCTAGCCTTGAGAAAATCCAAGGACAGTGCTCAGGCCCTGAGCTCAAGCCCAGGACTGGCAAAAAAAAAAAAAAAAAAAATGTATCTATGACATACAAACCCTCAGCCTAATTATAATTATGTTCTAAAATCTAAGTGCCAGTGATTGTATATAGAGATTCCCTTCTTGAATACTTGTTTGTTAAATACGTCATGTGAAATATGATGTAAAAATCAATGTTAATAAATTCTTTAATAAAAAAACATGCTTTTCCAAAAATAATGCAAAAAGTTGAAACATCTATTTTGCAATACTGAAGACAAACTGAATCACCAAACTTCAGACTTAATAATGAAGGAGTCATATGCTAACTGGCCTTTACAGACCATTAAGTATCACTTTTCATAGTGAGTTAATCACTGACATGCCAGCTTCCTAATATTCAACAAAGTTAAGAAAACTTTATAAACATACACTGATTTTGAGAAAAGTCTTCATTTTTAAACTTTGGCTACCACAGTGACACCTGCCTAGGTGATGTTCTGAATTTAAACACCAGCACCAAAAAAAAAATTCTTTAATCTTTATGAACATTATATTCCTTCTTAATCTTTACTAAAAAAATCCCTCAAAATGAAGAGTGAAAACTACTAAGAGGGCTAGGAGTTTGGCCTAGGGGTAGAATGCTTACCTAGCATGCACAAAGACCTGGGTTCAATTCCTTGGTACCACATATATAGAAAAGCCAGAAGTGGTGCTGTAGCTCCAGCCTTGAGGAAAGCACAAAGGCAGTGCTCAGACCCTGAGCTCACTCCAGGACTGGCAAAAAACAAAAAAAAATAAAACAAAAACTAAGAGTCCACACATTGCTGGGCATGGTGGCCCACACCTATAATCCTAGCTACTCAGGAGGCTGCTGATCTGAGGATCATGGTTCAAAGCCAGCCCCAAGGAACTAGAGAACTTGAGACTCTTATCTCCAATTAATCACTAGAAAACAAGAAGTCAGGCTGTGGCTCAGGGGATAGGGAGGTAGCCTTGAGCTGAAGAGCTCAAGGACAGTGCCTGGCCCAGAGTTCAAGCCCCATGACCCACAAAAAAATATAAATAAATAAATAAATCCACACATGACTTACTTAAGCCTACATTTTCTTACATAACTATGCCGAAACCACAGGTTTGTCATGCGACAAAGCCAAGATTAAAAAGTTACTACTATATCAGAGAGCTATTAACATTTTTTTTAAATTCAACTCTAAATTTAAAAGAAAAAAAAGTAGTGCGCCTTCTATCTGGCAAATATCATGTAACCCTTTTATTAATTACAATAAAAAATATATTAAAAAAAAAAGAAAAGAAAAAAAAAGGCTAAGCCCAATAGCACCACCTAATTCAGAAGACAGAAATCAGTAGAGTAAGTGGTTCAAGGACAGCCCCAGCAAAAGTCCGCAATAGCCCATTCTCAACCAACAAAGGGATAAGTGGAAGAACTGTGGTCTAGTCTAGCCATGTCACATGAAACAGAATCTAATATGAAAAATAACTAACCAAAAAAGGCCTGGGATGTGGTTCAAGTGGTAGAGTGCTAGCCTTGCAAATATGAGAAACAACCCTAAATTCAAATCCCAATACCACCATTAGAGAGAACAAACTCAAATCTCCTTTTTTGTTTTATAAAAACAAATTATTATAATAATAGGATAACTATTTTAGGCACATCATTATATCTTATTAAAAATACAATATTTTCTTGCCCATCAGGTTTATAAATAGTCACTCTTTTGATTTCTTTTTTTGTTTTTTTTAAGTTGCTGTTGGGGGCTTGAATTCAAAAGCCTGGGAGCTGTCCCTAAGCCTCTTTTGTTCAAAGCTAGTACTCTACCACTTGAGTCACAGCTCCACCGCTGGCCTTTTCTGAGTAATTTATTGGAGATGAAAGTCTCATGGACTCTCCTGGTGGGGCTGGCTTCAAACCATGATCCTCTAGATCTACAGGTCCTGAGTAGCTAGGATTACAAGCATAAGTCACCAGCACCCAGCTGATTCATCACTTAACTATCTCAAATCACAAACAGATAAATAAAAAGGGGCTCTGAGGGAAGACAATGTCAAAAGGTCTTGGAATAAAAGATTATGTTGTGACTCAAAGAAAACTCTTCAGGTCCTCTATTCAGCCATCTTACTTGTCAGTGTCATGACAGATTAGAAGCTGTAATAAAAATTGATGCTACAAGACACAAGAAGTAAAAAGAAGCAAATTCCCAGGGCTGGGAATTTGGCCTAGTGATAGAGTGCTCACCTCCCACACATGAAGACTTGGGTTCGATTCCTCAGTACCACATACATAGAAAAGGCTGGTTTGGTAGAGCACTAGCCATAAGCAAAAAGTGTCCAAGGACAGTGCTCAGGTTCAAGCCAACCCATATCAAAGGTGGAATTTGACAAACATGCATAGTAGAATCTACCAAATAGAGTAATGACTGTACTGTTGATCCAAGGCATTAAGAAAATTAAACTGTGCTCAAGAAAATCTGCTTACAAAAGCAGAATACTATATAAAACATTGAGAAAAGCTTTCTATAGAATCAAGTGTTCCTTGATACTTAACCATAGTAAGCTTTGATTGCCTCTTATGTTAGATACATATACACTCAAGTCTCACATTTATTTGATTAAATTATTACACCAGAATCCTGAAAGTACTTTAATGTTTCATTTAACATGAACAAGTACTTACTTAAAATGTTCTCCATAAAAAGACTATTCATTAGTATTCATTAAGACAGCCACAGAATGTGTTGGTTTATGATACAAACCTACTGCAGCATGAAACTGAGATAAAGCATCAGCTAACTGTCCAGCTGCAAGTAACTTCTTGCCCAATTCAAGATGTTTCTCAACATCTGCATTTACTCCACATTCAGCACCTAAAAACAAATTTTTAAAAATCTGTTAACTTTTGATAAATCAAGATTTATTTGTAAAAAAAAAAATAAAGCTATCTGGCTTATCTACTAAGATGAGAAAAGTCACAGAAGCTAGAAAAAAAAACTAGAGAAAGTGACAATAAAGCACAAACTATATTTCATTTTATTGAGTATAAGCAACCCCCAAATAGACCCACATTCAAACTATCTAGTAGAAATACTACCAATCTACAAAACAAAAGGAAAACAGTAGTGGTGGAAACATTCTGCACAATAGAACTGAAACTGCCTTATTAAGAAAGCCTGTAATAATAGGCACATACTTAATAAGCAGGCCACAGTGTCTAACCTTGATAGAGGGTTAGACAGGTATATGCACAGTTATAAAGTTCAGTAAGTATACACTTAAAATATAAATGCTTCATTGCATGTTAATTTAACACAGAAAAATCTTGGCGAGATGGTGAAGTATGTGGGGACATGTATACTGATGTTGTTTTGAAATACTTTTTTTTTTTTCCAAAAGAAGGCCTACTATGTAAAGATGTAGTAATGAAATTTCCCAGGTAAGTAATACAAGCTAATTTTAAAAAAGAAAGAAAGAATTAACAGAGAAATGTCCCAACGGATTTTTTTTTTTTTTTTGTCAGTCGTAGGGCTTGAACTCTGGGCCTGGATGCTGTCCCTAAACTCTTCAGCTCAAAGTTAGTGCTCTATCACTTGAACCACAGCACTACTTCTGGTTTTCTGGTAGTTAATTGGAGATACATGTCTCATGGACTTAAGTGCCTGGACTGGCTTTAAACCACAGTCCTCAGATCTCAGCCACCTGCGTAGCTAGGATTATAGGCAAGAACCACCAGCACCCAGCTGGATATGTTTTGTTTTTTTTTTAATTATAGAACATTAATAGTAGAATCCAGACTATAGGTATTAGAATGAGCTCAAAAAATCCCTTCAACTTTGGGATACATTCAGTAGCATGTTGGAGAAATACATGCTGGAATGCTATGATGGAAAATATAAAACAAGATACTAAGTACATTATATCCATTTGTCAATTCAAGACAAGTAAAGGCGATAACACAGCTGAACAAAATTTAAAACTTAGTCATGGTCACCACAGATCCAGTGTTCAATAGTGGCTAGGGGAAAAGAAGTAATTTTCTTTCTTACCCTTCATAGCTCTTAACTTGGCCTCTCCGTAATATAAAACAGAATAACAAGAGGGGAAAAAATTATTGTTAACATATATATAGCTCAAATGTCTCAAGAGAATGGGGCAAATCTCTAGGTCGCAAAGAAAACATTTAAACTTTAGGCATAAAATACCATCATTTGGTATGACATTGGAAAGGGAATACTTTGGGAATGGTATAAACCAGCATGCTGGGTAAGGAAAAAAGAAGAGAGTGATGAAAGTTATAAAGATTACAGAACATTATACACATGTCTGCATAGAACCCACCAGAAATATGCTAAAATGGATTAAGAAAGAATAACCTAGATGGAGTAAATTTGATCAAACTCCATTATACACATGCTGTCATCACCACAATGGCGCCCTTTGTATAATTAATTTACAATAATAAAAAAATTAAATGAAAAGGGCATCATTTGTTGAAACAAAGAACAGAGAACCCTGGTTTTGGAAGATGGCAAAGAAGCATTGAAAACAATGATGTTTGCTGGTTTAACTCAGTGCTTTCTCCACTGCATTTAAGTGCTTATATGTACTTGATCAGGTTGGTAAGGCTTTCAGAGAAATAGAAGTCCAGTATTTTATCTTGTTCTCTTTGCCATTAGGATTTAATCATTATGGAGTAGATGATATAAGTGATTCTAATAAACAGCTTTAGAGGAGGAGAGAAAGCAAAAGGGTAAGCGATGTGGAAATAAAAACAAGACAAGACTACATATAACTTGGATCAAAAGACTAGATGGTCACTAGATGGTGAAAGATGAAGTGTCCAGGAAGATTGCCAGAGCAATTAGCTGACTACCTGCTGCCATTTTAGGCACCAAAAGCAACTAAATTCATAATTTTATCTAATACAGGAAAAAGCTGAATAAAATTTACCTTGCTGTTTATCCTACTCAACTAAGTAGTTTTACTAGATTTCTGTATTCATAATCTATAGTGTCTTACTACAGTAAATACTAGTTGGACTCCAATAAATAATTTCAGAAGCAAACTATGAAAGATCCATTTATTCATAAATTCCAATGTTGTTGAGGTTTTGCTATTCTACCTATAACATAGACTAGACTTTGAATTCTTCAAGTTTTTCTGTAAAATCTGGTTAATGACAAGCAAAACTAGTCACCAAATTACTTATACCTTTCTGTCTTAAAATCACTGATAACAAAAACTTGTCTTCCCAAATGATATTCTGCAAGCTGAAGCTAGATGATCCAACGTAAATGTCAGAAGGATCGCCACACAGCTCATGTATAGATAGCCTTGTGCCTGCTGTTTGCAAGCTGTTTAAACAACACTAGACAGGCAAACCTCCTTACTCAAAGATAACCAATAGTCTACCAATAGTCTGAATCTGTTTGCATGGAGAATTTCCACACAACATCAGCATATATTCTCATAATTATGAATAAATAATTTATCTGAATAAATCCTCACTCTTCATAGATAAAAATATAGTACATAATTATGAGAGGGGGGGAGGTGTTTCTAGTCCAAAACCTAGAAAGAACTCTTTGTGATTGGCTGTTTGCTAACACCAGAAACTGGTTTACAGTCTACTCTGATTACTTTTTTTTTTTTTTGCCAGTCCTGGGCTTGAGCTCAGGACCTGAGCACTGTCCTTGGACAGTGCTAGAGCTCTACCACTTGAGCCTCAGCACCACTTTCAGCTTTTTTTTTTCTATGAATGTGGTACCCAGGAATTGAACAGGGGTCTTTGTGCATGCTAGGCAAGCACTCGACCACTAGGCTAAACTCCTGGCCCCTGCTCCGATTATTGACTTGTTTTTCATTCATTTCTATTGAACTGCTTTTTCAATTGATTATGGGAGAATCTACCAATTCAGTTTTCAGTCATGTGGCTCTTTTCTAGGTCTTACACACAAAACTCCCATGTACATATGGACATGAAATTTTTTTGTCTTGATGCTCTGTCTTACGTTAGTTTAATTGGTGACAAACCAAAATAACATAAAAAGACTCCTCAAGACTAGAAAGAAGAAACTTTAACTTTGGCAATCTCAAAAACTTAGCATATTCTTAGGGCCCTTCTGTTTGAAGTATAATTTGAAGACATCTGGATCAGTTAAGAGTTTGTTAGAAGGTGGAAGCATGCATCTAGTGAAAGAGTACTTGTCGAGCAATCGCAGGCCTGAAGTTCAAAACCCAGTAACACCAAACAAGGGTTGCTAGCATTAGGAGGAATTAGTTGAGGGTTCTCTATGTCAGTAAGCTGGTCATTCATCATTACTTGTCCCATTTAAAATAACGAGAGGAGTCTCTCCTGCTGTAGCAATCAAACTACAGTGGTCCTTACATTTACCGTTGTTGTTCCCTTTGAATAAACCCTCACTACCTTTATAGATAAAAGTAAAATATAGTACATAATTATGAGAATATATGCTGATATTGTGTGGAAATTCTCAATTCAAACAGATTCAGAAATTGGCTATATTCGGGTAGGGAGGCTCAAGGGTAGTTCCTTGTACTTCCTTACTATAACCAAAAAACACAGCCTGCTCTATATAATGAGGATTACAGAAACTGTTTTAATTAACAAATGTTGAGTATATATTTAAAACAACAACAACAAAAAACCCAGGGCTGGAGACGTGGTTCCGTGGAAGACTACCCTACCTAGTAAGAGTGAGGCCCTCAACAGAAACCCTAGTACTTCTAAATACATACATACATACATAGATACATACATACATACATACATACATACACACACACACCCTTTGACACTTTAACTGAAGAAAGCAGCCACTTTTTTTCTTTTTTTCTTATTTTATTGTCAAGGTAATGTATAGAGAGAGTGGTTACAGCTACATTTGTCAGATAGTGGGTGCATTACTTCTCACAGCTGATACCCCTTCTCATGTTTTTGTCTGTTTTGCTCCTACCACCCCCTCTCATTCATCTTGTTTCACCCCTTTCCTTCCTTATTTCAAATAAATAAAGAAACGTACATATAATATACCAGGTGGCTCTGGTGGCTCATGCCTGTAATCTTAGCTACTCAGGAGGCTGAGATCTGAGGATCAAGGTTCAAGGCATCCCAGGCACAAAAGGACCTGAGACTCTTATCTCCAATTAACCTCTAGAAAATGGGAAGTGGGGCTTGGCTCAAGGGGAGGGTGGTAGTCTTGAGCTGAAGAGCTCAGGGACAGTACCCAGGCCAAGTTCAAGCCCCATAACCCACCAAAAAAAAAAAAACATGGTAACAAAATCAACCTCTTTTTAAAAGGGAGTGGTAAGCCTGGCTGGTGGCTCATGTCTGTAATCCTACCTACTTAGGAGGTTGAGATCTGAGGATCACGGTTCAAAGCAAACCCATGAACAAAAGCCCCTAAGACTCTTATCTCCAATTAACCACTGGAGAAGGAGAACTGGAAGAGGTGCTGTGGCTCAAGGGGTAGGGCTTGAGCTGTATAACTCAGGAACAGTGCTAAGGATCAGAGTACAAGCCCCACAACTGACTAAAAAAAAAAAAAAAAGAGTGGGGAGAACACAGACCCCTAAGGATTCTCCTCACTGATTCTTCTAAGAGACAGTCTACTCTCTTATAACACCATATTACATTATAGTGCCTGCCCTATATTGATACATTTGTTGAATAGTGAGCAGTAGTATGACAAAATAGACTTGACTTTCCAATTATCTTGAAGGAATGGCATAAACACCTCCTAGGTCCTCATAATCTTTGAAGCTCTACAATAACAAATAGTGGTTTTCATGACTATCTTATTCTCTACCCTATTTTTGGCATATCTTTATAATTTAAAAGTATTTTAATCTTTAAAAAATATGCCCTCTTTTTAATTTAATACCTTCAATAACACAAATTAGCTCTCACATAAAAACTAAACTGCTAACTGCTGTGGACTTTAGAGACTAGAACAAGAAGACAGCTGGCTAGACCTCGATCACATTCCGTCCAGTCAGCAGACGACGAGCAATACATACTTCTGATATGCGAAGTGTATAAACCAGCTAGTAAAGAGCCTAAACCAAACAGAATTAAGAGGACAAAATTAATAATGAAACAGAAAAAAACCTAAAAATTAGTAAAAAAAAAAATGATATTCTTAAGAAAGCAAGGGCAAGCAGTTTGGCCTAGTGGTAGAGTGCTTATCTAGGATGCACAAAGACCCAGGTTCGATTCCTCGGTACCACATACATAGAAAAAAGCCAGGTGTGGTGCTGTGGCTCAAGCAGTAGAGCTCTAGCTTTGAGAAAGTCCAAGGACAGTGCTCAGGCCCTGAGCTCAAGCTCCAGGACTGGTGCACACGCTCGCACGCACTCGCACGCACGCGCACGCACGCACACGCACGCACGCACACGCACACACACTCGCACTGGAGCCAGGCACTGGTGGTTTACACCTATAATTCTAACTACTCAGGAGGCTGAGAGGTGAGGATGGCAGTTCAAAGCCAGCAGGAGCAGAAATCTTACCTAGGATTAATCACCAGAAACTGGAAGTGGCATTGTGGCTCAAAGTGTTAGAGCACTAGCCTTGAACAAAAGAGCTCAAGGAGAGAACTTAAGCCCAGGCCCGGAGTTCAAGTCTCATAACCACTGCACCCCCCCCCCAAAAAGCAGAGGTATCTATGTATCCATCAGTATAGTAGAGACACAGATATAAACAAGATAATTTCTTAAGTACTATAATACTAAGGCGACAGAATAGCAGAGGAAAAGATAGTCAAAGACTGATTGAGAAGATACAGAAATTAAAATACTGATAACAAGGCTACACATGACAGGAAATTCCCAGCATGCAAAACCACAACCATGCAAGAGGTACAAAACCAGTGCAAAAGGCCAAGTAGAAATAAGATCAACTTGAAGAAACTAAAGAATTGTTCTAGCACAATAAATAAGGAGGAAGGATAAAGGACTTAACACAAGATAAGATTATACTGAACCCTACACAGGCCACACACTGAGAACTTCATATTTTTATTCCAAGTTTGAAGAAAAGCCACTAGCATGGAGTTTAAAAGGAAACTGAAAAACACGTATATTTTTAAAGGACTACTTTGACTTCAGTGCAGAAAATGAATTAGAAGACGTAGATAAAAGGACAGTATTAACCAGAGATACCCCATTTTACATACCATGTCAAGAAAACTCTGTGAAACGAATCTGTTTATTTGGAAATATGATAGAAAGGCTAAGGCAAGAAGAGCATAAGTTCTCAAAGCCAATCTAGGCTACACAGACAAGTCCAAGGGCAACCTTAGCTACAAAGTAAACCCTAACTTACCAAAAAAAAAAAAAAAAATCCTGGCTATCCAGGAGGCTGAGATCTGAGGACAAAGTCTAAAAAGAATGAGGTGAGGTAAGAGAAGAGAGGCCTAAATTAAGATTTACAGAGAAACGTTTCATCCTAGAGAACTGTAAGAATATCAGCCATACTTGAGAAAGCCCAAGGACGGTGCTCAGGCCCTGAGAGTTCAAGCCCCAAGAATGCCAGCTGTTTTTAATATACAATTCAGATTTGAGATTGAGACTGTGTTTAGTGGTAGAGTGCTTGCCTAGCAGGCACGAAGACCCCGGTTCGATTCCTGGGTACCACATACACAGAAAGGGCCAGAAAGCTGTGGCTCAAGTAGTAGAGCTCTATCCTTAAGAAACTCCAAGGACAGTGCTCAAGCCCTGAGTTCAAGCCCTGGGACTGGCAAAAGAAAAAAAGAGGGGAAAGAGAGTGACTAACTACAAAGTTACTTTTTTTTCTTCTGAGGTACTTAATGGGTTCCATTCAAACCAAAGTAGGCAGAGACATCAAAGGGCATCTGCAACAACCAACACTAACACTGATGACCTAGTAAATGGAAAAGTAAAGGAAGGAAGTAAAATGAGCATGGATAAAAACAATTACAGAAAAAGGGAGGTAAAATGGACAAATGCTTGCCTTATTTTCCTTAGTCTGTAAACACTTAAGGATAAACCATCAATTTACTTTACCATAAGCCTTTGTTGACTAATCTTTTCATATGCCAGAACTTCAAATGATGGAAAGGAAAAGAGGAAGGGGAAAGGAAAGGAGAAAAAGAAAAAGAAAGCACACAAGCCATGGAATGAAAACTAAAGTTATGATTGTAATGTTTGAGTTCCACAGGACAGGTGGCTGGGTTCCCATATTTCTATGTGAACAAAGATCAATCACTGATTAATTGAAAGAACACCATGACAATAAACAACTTAACCACAAGTAATTTTACATGGGAAAGTAAAACCTAATATTGCAAAGCTCTCTCCCACAGAATGAAAACCACTGCAATTCTAAAGTCTCATTCAGCAAACATTAATCAAGCAAACTGGAATTCTGATACTACAGCATTGTAGCCTTTCATATTAAAGAAGTTTAAATACTTCTAGAAGGTATTTGGCCATCTGTTATACTTAATTTATATGTTTTTCAAAATCATTCATTTTTCATTACTTTACTCTTCATATTTAAGGACAAGGAAATCATATCAGACAAAATATATGTTTAGTAGTTTAAATTCAAATAAAATATATCACAATCTTTAATCCATATAGATTTTCAGCCACTCTCTTCTCAATGACCAAAATATAGTTTAATAAGTTTAAGTCAGTGAAATAAGGAAAAATAGGTCCAAAAATAACACAGTAAGAATGAAAAAGATATTTAAAAAAAGATAAAAAGAAAACAGGGTTTGGTTTTCAGTATTCCTATCAAGTCACTAAATAGAACAAATCATTAGCAAAGAATTGAAATTACTTTCTTCTCAGTAACGTGAGAATAGGAAAGTAGATTAGACACATTAGAATAGTAAAGTAGATGAGATACTACTGTTTTCTTTCTACTCATTCTAATCTAATAGTTTTGACTCTTCAAAGGCCTTTGAGAAAGGGGATGCTAAGACTCAATCTTTCATGATGCATGTTCCCTTCTTTGCAGTACAACAGGCAAGTCTAAGAAACAAAAAGGATTATTTTTAAATTGGAAAAAAAAAAAAACTAAGTCATCCAAGCTAGCTGATCATAACATTCTCCAGTGTAAGCCTGTTTCACCTTCATTATTCTCATTCTCCTTTATTTTCATTCCAAACCTAAGGCCTAGAACTGGGTACACATCTGACTTAGAGGTCTCCCAAAACTGAGAAGCTAATGGTTTGCTAACTAAAGTCTGAAGTTGTTTTTCAAGGGTCTAATCCATAACAGACTGATATTTAATTGCTCTATCAACTTACTACCCCACCGTCCTCAGAGTATGGTTTTAGAAATACATAAACGTTAGTTACTATTCACACTTAACTAAAATCAGAAACTCTGGAAGTGGTACACAAAACTCTCATTAAAGCCTTTACGTTTGTTTCTTGTTTTGGCTATGTGTGTGCATGTGTCAGTACTGTAGACTTGAAATCAAGGCCTGGACACCAGTCCCTTAGCTTTTTTCCTCAAGGCTGTCAGTACTACCACCACTTCAGCCACCGTTTCACTTCCAGCTTTTTGGTGATTCATTGGAGTTAAGTGTCTTCATGGATTTTTCTTGATCCAACGCAACATAATCCCAAGATACCGGAGCTAACTAACAGAATCATCAGATCTCAGCCTCCTGAGTAACCAAGATGATGGGCGTAAGCCACTTGAACCCAGCCATAAAGCCTTTATGTTTGATTCTGATGTACACTGAAGTTTGTATTAAACCTGTCAGCCAATCAGCTCTCTGTTGATTACTTCTGGTGGCTAACAACGGTGCTTTTTCTCAGCTGCCACCACTGGGAAATGCTTGCACCCTTATGAGGCTGTCAACAGTTCAACATCTGTCTCCACCCAAGATGAACTTTAATTAAGCTCTCAGTGCCTCATGTGTACAGAAGCAATGACACCACACAGCTACATGAGTTAAGAGGTGGCTTACAAAAGGACCTATTCCTTTCTTCTGCCAACCACCTGTACCAAACAGGCAATACTCCTGAAGATTACTTTAAGACTCATAACCAACACATCCAGACAGAAAGTCCTCTATGGAGGTTTTCTCAGAAATGCCACAGTACAGAAATAAGGTGCTGTTTTTACAGAATCATATAAAGAACAGAAGTTCTAAAGTGGTGGTCCACAAGCTAATGGAAAACGTGTGCACCTACATGACAAGAAAAAAAATAATAATAAGAGTTGGCATTAAACAGAGCATGGGCAACTTTCTCTTCCCTGTCCAAAATAAAGCATTAATGATAATTGGACATAATGCAGAAGGGTGAATTCGAGATGAGAAATCCCTTCAAATTCCATTTCTGTCGATTCTTTTTTCCTCCGGGGCAGTCTCAATGTCACTAGAGCCACATGACACGTTCTGATTCGGAGTGCTCTGAGAAAATAGGGTCACCGGGAAGCCAGCCACCCCAATTTCAAAACCCCTCAAGAAGTTTCCCTCTGAATGGGAATACTCAAACTATCTCCCTTTGCCAACCATCCCGTGGTTGTGACAATAACATCAGTGGCAGGGGGGGACAGAGCCCGGTCACTGCCATCGATAGTTCGCCCGGCAAGCCAGCCCGGGAGCACGGCGTTCGAGTGACACTTGGGGCGTGCGTGGTGTCTCCTCCCGGTGACACCCCACCTTTTCTCGGTTCCGTGGCCAAACATTCCAGACTGTTGGACACAAAGTGGAATCGAAGAGGATCTTTCCTTCCCCCCCCCCCCCCCCCCCGCCTCCACCACCACCCAGACAACTTGGGAAAAGTAGAGCCAGCCATTAGCTGGAGGCCAGGCCCCGTGCTGGGAGCCGTGGAAACTTTCCGAGCCAACCAGCGGGGCTCCGGGCGCCCGCCCAGCTCCAGGTGAGCCCCGCGCGCGCGCGAGCGAGGCCGGGGGGACGCCGGGACCACCGCCCGCCTTCCCCCGAAAAGAGAGGAGCAGGGCTGCCCGTGCCGGCCACCGTCACCGCCTCCTCCCGGCCGCGTCCCGGTCGGTCTCCGCGTCCCGGGCCTCCGCCTTGGGATCCCCCCGCCCCCGCGGCCCGACTCCTCCCTCCGAACCCGCGGTCCCGGCCTCGCGGCCCGCCAGTCCCCGCGTCCCCTCCCCGGACTAAACCCGGAACCGAGCGTCGGCCGCCACCCCAGCGGGACGGATGGACACCAGGACGGAGACCCAGGGCCGCCTCGCGCCCCGGCGCGGCGGGGAGGGAGCGCGGGGTCCCGGGTCGGAAGTCCGCTCCGCCCGGCGGCGGGGCAGGGGCAGGCGCTCTCACCTTCGTACTGCAGGTCCACCAGGACCAGCAGGAAAGGGAACACCGCGCCCAGCCGGCTGGTCACGGCGCCGGGGGCCACCATGTCCGAGGGCGCCGGGGTCGTGGAGGAGGAAGGTGCGGGGCCCACCAGCCCGCGCGGCGCTCGGGCTGCAGCTACGACCGCCCGCCCTCCGCTCTCTCCAGTCAGGCCTCGGCCGCGGCTGGCGCCCAGCGGGGTGGGGGGGAAAATGCAGCGGTGGGCGGGGCGGGGCCACGCAACGCCCCGAGTGCCACGCCGTCCAATCACTTTCCTCCTAGCCGCGGGCCGCCCGGACTCGCCTGGGTCGTGGTTGGCGCTGATTGGCTTTGCTGCATATCGCCCCGCCCCTTCTCTGATAGGATAACGTGGAAGCACGAGACGAGGCTGCGTCTGTCGGTGGTAGAGCTGTCAGCAGGCTCCAAACTGCCAGGGCCGGCGACGGCGCCCGGCGGCGGTGGCGGCGGGAGCGCCCGAGGCCGGGGCGGGGGAGGTGGCGGGACTGTCCGGACCTGGGCCTCCGAGTCCGCACGCGCATGCGCCGGGCCTTGGCCGTCCCGGGTGGGCGGGGCGCAGCGCTCCAGGTGGGCGAGCCCGGGGACCTGAGCCGCCCTGGGTTTGCGGGGTTGGTGCAGAGTCCCGCCAAAAGAGCTCGGGGACACTGCCCAGGTCCTGAGTTCAAGCCCCAGCTCCCCCACCACACACACACACACGAGGCAGGGGTGGAGGCTGGAATGGAGCCGGACTATCTGCGGAGTGCAAAGTCTTTTGAGAGTTCAGCCATAATGAACTGTAAGAAAGAAACGGATGCGGGGTGGGGGACATTAGAAGGGATCTGAACTGTCACCACAGCAAACTCAGGAGACAAGCCACTGGACTAGACACAGTTTTCCATCACCATCACTCCAGCCAGGCTTCACAAAACGTGTGTTAAGTAAGTGCCATGTGTCATTTGTGATTTCCTGAGAACACACCCAGAAGGATGAAAAGAGGAAAGGGAGCGTGGCCTAGTGGTAAGAGTGCTTGTCCAGCAATGCATGAGGCCCTGGGTTCTATTCCCTGCTACTACATAGACATAGAAAAACCGGCAGTGGTGATGTGGCTCAAGTGGTTGAGGACTAACCTTGAGAAAACCCAAGGACAGTGCTCAGGCCCTGAGCTCAAGTCCCAAGACTGGGGGAAAAAAAAACAAAACAAACGAACAGGTGTCCACCAACACGAAATTCAGAAAACTAGTAAATCCACACACTGAAGGATTATTTAATCTGACAAAGAACTCAAAACCTGATTAATGGTACAATATGTACCCTTGAGAAAGACAGATGCTGAATGAAAAATTACTGAGTCAGAAAACACAGTGACTTCTACAAAAAGAAAGATTTTGGAGAAGGTGATGAAAATGTCTACAATCAGATAGTGCCCAAATGTCTATAAATATACTTTAAAAAAAATCATTGGATGAAATGGGGACAAAAACATGAGGAGTATCAATGTGTGAGAAGTAATGTGCTTACTGAATGTAACTCTAACCCCTCTATACATTACCCCAACAATTAAAAAATAAAAAATAAATTTTTAAAAATCATTGAATTAATGCACGAAGACCCAGGTTCGATTCCTCGGTACCACATACATAGAAAAAAGCCAGAAATGGTGTTGAGGCTCAAGAGGTAGAGTTCTAACCTTGAGAAAGTCCAAGGACAGTGCTCATGGCCTGAGCTCAAGCCCAGGACTGGCAAAAAAAAAATCATTGAATTATGCACTTTAAATAAGTGTGAACTATAATGCAAGGCAGAAGTGACTGATTTAAATATTAATAGCAGGATGGAAATCGGACTAGAAAAACCTTAGATGCTATAAGCAGGGCTCACTGGGCAAATTTAATAAGAAGCCCACGGTGCTGATAGAAATATAAATAGGAGAGTGCTCATTGGGATTTTTAGGTGGGAATGAGGATGGGACTGGGAATTATAGTACAGGCAATTTGCATTACATTATGGCAAAGAAATTGTCTGCATTTTGTCTGTTTCTTGAAACTTTTCACAAAGCTAAAATTGATGGGCCAGGAGCATAGCCTAGTGGCAAAGTGCTTGTCTAGTATGCATAAAGCCTTGGGTTTGATTCCTCAGCATCACATACACAGAAAAAGTGGGAAGTGGTGCTGTGCTCAACTGATAGTGCACTAGCCTTGAGAAAGCCCCCCAAACAGTGGCCAGGCCCCAAGTTCAAGCCCAGGACTAGCAAAAAGAAAAAAAGAAAGAAAAGAAAAGCTAAATTTGAAAGAGCCAAGCTTGGAAAACTTTAGAGACAGCATAGAGTTCAGATTATTGAGTAGCTTTAGAAAAATGAAGCAAGGGGCCAGAAGTTTTGGCCTAGTAGTGGAATGCTTTCTTAGCATGCACGAAGACCAATTCCTACATGCATAGGAAAGCGGGAAGTGGTGCTGTGGCTCAAGTAGTAGAGAACTAGCCTTGAGAAAGCCCAAGGACAGTGCTCAGGCCCTGAATTCAAGCCCAGGACTGGCAAAAAAAAAAGCAATAGGGTTTGCATTTTTTAATTAAATAATTTATTAACATTGATTTTTACATCATATTTCAAATAACATGTTTAAGAGGGTTTGCATTTTTGTGGTTTGGCCAGAAAAGTTTGGACCAAGGATGAAAAACGATGCGTAATATTAAAAAGTCAAGTACTTTCCATGAGACAATAGGAAAAACACCTTTAGAGCAAATAATAAATTGTCCAGACCCCACCCATAACAGGCTGGGTGTTAAGATATAATCCTATTTGAAAGACTACACTATGCAGCAGAACTCTACTCACACAAGGTTGTCTTGGGAAGCATTTTCCCACGTTCAGCCATGGTCCATGGGAGTCTGGCTGCATGCTCAGGCTGGTGGCAGATTTTGGCATCATCTGCATGGTGCTAGTTTTGCAGATAAGTTAAATATGTTTATAGGAGGATTACAGAGACTTGTTTCCACATATCAAAAGAAGGCCTCAGAGGCCAGGCAAGTCTAGCTGGACTGGTGACACATGAACTTGTGAGAGTGAACTTGAAGCTTCAGTAGAGACCACAGGAAGTCAAATGTCAAGGACAGGAAACATTTGCTGAAGAAAGCTGCAAGCAGTGAGAAGAGCCTTGCAGAGAGTCTTGATGGGCTGCAAGTGGAAAGGACATAAGAATTGCTTGTCGAAGCCATTTGGAGCTACAAGGTGCAGTGTTTGTTCTGCTGTGTTTTTATTATGCTTTGGTCTCACTTCTCCCCTCTGCAACCCCATGACCCCCTCTTGAAATGGGGGTGTTTGTTCTATGCCATGGTATTTTGGAGTTATATACACTTTCATTATCATCTGGTGTTTAATTTTTATAGGCGTTTACAGCTAAGAGTTTGTCTTGAGTCTAAGAAGAGATTTCTGACTTGAACCTTTTTTTCCCCCGCCCAAATCCTAGGGCTTGAGCTCAGCCTGGATGCTGTCTCTGAGCCTCTCTGTGCTTACGCTAGCATTCTACTAGTTAAGCCACAACTCCACTTCTGCCTTTTCTGAGTTTCTTGGAGATAAGAGTCTCGTGGACTTTTCTGCCCAAGCTAGCATCAAACCACAATCCTCAGATCTCGGCCTCCTGAGTAGCTAGGATTACAGGCATGAGCCACTAGCACCCAGCTCCAACTTGAACTTTTAATCAGGTTATGCTTGACTGTTACAACTCCGGCATGAATTGACCGCATCTTACATTAGAAAGTAGACATAAACATTTGGGGATGGGAAGGAAAGTTGTGGTTTGGGTATGAGGTTTCCCTCAAAAAGCTTATGTGTTGAAAGCTTGGTCCTCCGATGGGTGGTTCCATTGAAAGGAACTGTATTATAAGGATGCCTGCTTTGTAGATTAGTTCAGTGGGAGAGTTTATCACTAGTTGAAGGGAGATGGTCACTGAGGACATGACCCCAGATCCACTGGATCCCTTTCTCTCTCTCTCTCTCTCTCTCCCTCTCTCTCTGCCCTGACTGCCACACAGGTGTCTAGCTTTCTTCAGCATGATTCTTTTGTCTTGCCATAAACCTAAGAGCAATGGAGCCATCCCACTATGGGTGGAACTTCTGAAACCATGAGTAATCATAACATTTTTTTTCCTCTTTCAAAATTTTCATCTCAGATATAGTGGTGAAAAGCTGACTAGTCCAGCTAGTTTGATGGACTTAAAACACAGCTTAGGGCTGGGAGTTTAGCCTAGTGGTAGAGTGTTTGCCTAGCATGCAGGAAGACCCAGGTTCGTTTCCTTGGTACCACATCCTTAGGAAAAAAGCCAGAAATGATGCTGAGGCTCCATTTCTCAAGGCAATAGCCTTGAGAAAGCCAAAGGACAGTGCTTAAGCCCAGAACTGGCGAAACAAAAAACAAAAACCATAACTTACAGTCAGGTGCTGGTGGTTTACATCTGAAATCCTAACTACTCAGAAGGCTGACATTTAAGGGTCAGTTTGGAGTCAGCCGAGGCAGGAAAGGCCATGAGATTCTTACCACCAATAAAACTATTCAGAAAGGGGCTGGGAGTTTGGCCTAATGGTTAAAGTGCTTGCCTAGCATGCACGAAGACCTGGGTTCGATTCCTTGGTACCACATACATAGAAAAAAGCTGGAAGTAGTGCTGAGGCTCAAGTGGTAGAGCTCTAGCCTTGAGAAAGTCCAAGGACAGTGCTCAAGCCCAGAACTGGCAAAAAAAAAAAAAAAAACTATTCAGAAAAAGGCAGAAGTGGTGCTGTGGCTCAAGTGGTAGAGGGCTGGCCTTGAGCAAAATAAGCTCAGAGGCAGCACCCAGGCCTTGAGTTCAAGCCCCAGGACTGGCTAAAATAAATAAATAAAATAATAAATGAAATAAAAACACAACCTAATAATCTTTGATGCTTCTCTTCTCTTGAAAAGGCCAAGCTAATTTCCTTCTATTTGGCTGTGGGTCAAGCTTTGTTATTTGCCTCAAACCAATAGATTTCTCTCTAAGTCCTGATTTTGCTGTATACCACAAATTTTAATAAATTTTGTTGTCATTTAGCTCAAAATATAATTTTTTCTGAGGATTGTTTTCTTTTTACGTGTATCACATAGTGTGTAGATTAGGCTGAGTATATTGACTCATGACTGTTAACCCAGTTACATGGGAGGCAGAGACAGGGAGGATTGGAGTTTGAGTACAGCCTGGGAAAAATGTTAGCAAACCCCGGATCTCAATAAGCCACGTGTGTTGCTACATACCTGTAGTCCAAGCTATATGGGAAGCTGTGGTATGAGGCTGGTTCGGAGTTGAAACCCTAGAACCACCGTAGAAGAAAAACCACCAGAGGAAAAAGAAGTGCTTTAATCTTCAGGTATTTGTGGCTTTTCAACCTACCCTTCTAATGCTGGTTTCTAGTTTAATTCTAGCTTGTGTTCTAAGAGCATACTTTGTATAATTTCTGTTCCTTAAAAATGATTAAAGTTAGATTTGATGGATCAGAATGCGTTCTGTTGTAATTCCAGGTGAGTCTGAAAACCCTTGTTCTACGGTATTCGATGGAGTATGCTAACCACATACCATCATTTTACAAAGCAAACACTTTGTCTACCTCATGTTTCCTCAGACTTGCCTACCTCATTTTGCCTTAGAAAGTTTTTACTCCCAGTGCTTAGGATTTTCATGTGAATCATATATGTTCTTTTGAATACAAGCACTTTTAATTAGATATTCAAAATCCACAGTGGCCTTCCTTGGCCTTATGATTTCTACTTAAGCAAGGAAATCAACAAGGAACACAGCTATTACTGAAGCAGATTAGCTATTTGGAAAGAATGCTGAAACTGAAATATGGATACTGGATCTAAGTAACACCATCTCTGGCTTCATCACCATCTTGGCATTTTAATAGATGATAAGGAATTTTCATCCAGTTCCAAGAACTCTAGAGGTGTTACAGGACTTTCTTGGATCTGCAGCTATGGGATGGTGTTAAGCACTGTAGATGATTGCCTTTGAATTGCAGGTGTGTCACCAATTGTTTAGCTCTAAGAAAGTTTTGCCCTAGAGAATACTTGCCTTTGGCTGTCCTTGACTGTTTCCCGTGGATAGCTTGCTTCAGTAGAACGCACTTTGCTAGTCCCCCATACCATGTGACATCTGCCTGGATATGGGTTTTGCCTTTATAAGCTTTATGATAACTGCATTTAGGGCTGCAGGTTCTTTGGGAGGCTAGTTTTCTGGCAGTCTCAGCTTTCTGGTAAAGAGTTGAGATTTGACCTCTTCAATTGTTGTTGCTCTGTATCTCTCAGATCCAGTCTGGACTAACATTCTCTCTCCCTAATACCTCCTGTACTCTTTCCCCTTGGGAGTAATTGCTGGTGGAAGAAAAACTATCTTTTCTATCCAAGTGTATTGATTAAAAGTTCCTGTTGGGTCTGGGAGTTTGGCTTTGCCCTAGTGGTAGAGTGCTTGCCTAGCATGCAGGAAGACCCAGGTTCGATTCCTCAGTACCACATACATAGAAAAAGCTGGAAATGGTGCTGTGGCTCAAGTGGTAGAGCTCTAGCCTTGAGAAAGTCCAAGGATAGCACTCAGGCCCTGAGTTCAAGCCCCAGGACTGGCAAAAAAAAACTCCTGCTATAGGAACTGCTTTGTGATAAGAAAGGATTTTTTAAATATAAGGTTTGGTCTAAACTGGTTTCTTTTCTAGATGTAATTAAGGCACATCTCACATGGTTCAAGAAATAGCAGAGAGCACTGAACTGGTGACTCCTGCCTATAATCTTTGCTACTCAGGAAGCTGAGTAGTTCAAAGCCAGTCATGGCAGGAAAGTTGGTAAGACTCATCTCCACCAGAAAACCAGAAGTGGGACTGTGGTTTGAAGTGTTAGACAGCTAGCCTTGAGCAAGAGCTTAGGGACAGGTGCCCAGGCTCTGAGTTCAAGCCTCCCTCCGGCAA
Source organism: Megascapheus bottae (assembly GCF_031878675.1). Classification (NCBI taxonomy): domain Eukaryota; kingdom Metazoa; phylum Chordata; class Mammalia; order Rodentia; family Geomyidae; genus Megascapheus; species Megascapheus bottae. Next base: position 11,566,098 of record NC_143519.1, read on the forward strand.
ATAAGGAAGACATAGCAAAGGATGTGGTTATGTTTTTCAATAATTTCTATAATGGAAACAAGGGTTTTTGTTGTTGTTGTTGTTGTTTTACTTTGTTCTGCTGTTGTTTTCTTTTCTGCCTCTTTTGCTCATCTATCTTTGGCAGGATACGGAGGCATAAATGGAAGGACAAAGGGTGAGCAAATGAAGTACTGGAATTCACTAGACACTATGTTGAAAATGAACTATACAATTTGTGCATGGGTGTGGGAGGGAAAAACAAAGAGAGAGACAGGGAGGGGGTGTAGGGGGAGAGGAGAGGTAACACTGTCCAAAAGGAAATAGACTCATTACCTGACTTACTAACTGTAACCCCTCTGTACATCATCTTTATAATAACAAGACATTTTAAAAAAGATTATGTATAGACTGTTAATCTCATTTCAGTATTTTAATGGTCACCTTGTGTAAATACATTTGACCTTATTCCAACTAGCCAACTGTCAGCAGATTGTGACCTACGTGCAGCCAATCTGAGCAGAGGGTGGGGGGGGTGCTGTGTGTGGATAAAAAGAGAAGCAGCCTGTGTGCTTGCCTTCCAGATTTTTGTCTAATGGCACACCCTTCTGCAGAAGCTCATTTTGCCCAGTGGAGACAGTTCGTTATTGTCTGCAGTGGTTCTTGGAAAGCGTATTGATAACACTGGTTAGTCTGCTGTTAGGATGTCTCCCTAGGGGCCAAAAATCTCACTGCTAGCGCTCACCAAACTGATGCACCTGCACATATTTACATATTTATATATGCATATGGTTATTTTATATAAATATTTATATTTATTGATATTCATCCTTAGTCTGACCTTTGTCCAACAAACATCTACATAAAGCTTCATGAATATGGGTTGTGTCTCATATGTACTTAAAACTATAGGATGGCAGCTTTGTACATGTACAGATCCCTTCCAGAAATCTGCCAAGATATCATTCCTCACTATCATTATGTGAAAATTCTCTCATACACTCTTGATCCTAGAAAGCTGAAAATTTCTCATGTATATGTTTGCTCTTGAGCCACCTATCTTAGATTTTTACTTCTCTTAGTGGTGTATTTTCTGCTCCTCTCTCTGTCTCTCTCTGTCTGTCTCTCTGTCTGTCTCTCTGTCTCTGTTTCTCTCTCTCTCTCTCTCTCTCTCTCTCTCTCTCTCTCTCTCTCTCTCTCTCTCTCTCTCTCTCTCTCTCTCTCTCTCTCTTCTTTGCTTGTGGTTCTAGGGCTTGAATTAGGGGCCTGTGGCTGTCCCTGAGCTTATGCACTCACAATCTACCGCTTGAGCCACAGCTCCATTTCCAGCTTTTTTGGGTAGTTATTTGGAGATAAGAATCTCACAGACATTCTGGCTGGCTAGCGCTGGCTGTGAACAATGATCTTCAGATCTCAGCCTCCTTACTAGCTAGGCTGGCAGGCATGAGCCACTGTGCCCAGCTTCATTTGGTTCTTTGCTGCTGATGCCAAGAATTTGGGATCTTCACCTCTGCAACCACTCACTGGTAACTTTACTGGGTTTGAAAACATGTGCTTTGCCTGGTTCAGGATCGATTCCATCAGGGAGAAAGACGCATAAGGAAAGACATTGTCCAGTAAAAATTCTGCAGTTACTCCTTTCTAAACAAAGAACTGACTGCTACAGTAGGCACTAAGACTTTGCAAAAGGTAAATTTAAACTTCTCCATCAGGGTCAACCTCATGGTTACAAAAGTGGTATATGCATGCTTTCTGGACTATTCTCTCAAAATACAGAATGTTGCTCCATTTTCAGATCATGTGTACCAATTTTAGGCTAGAGAAATAATCACATGACTTTGGACCCAGAACCTTGCCTTCCTGTCACCAGCTACAAATGAGAGTCTGTAAAGTTTCCCTCTAGTGGGAGGGCCCTCCACTTAGGGTTTTGGTCTCAGGCCCTTGGCTTCCATCACAGAATTTCAGGACAAGTCAAAAGGATAAGAGAACTTGACAGAGCTTTACTGAGTAAGCAAGCAGAAAGAAGCACATTCTAACAGCATGTGGGTGCTCAAAGAGATATACCCAGATGGAGGCTTCTGACATCAGAGATGTATATGAGAAAAGGCAGAGTTTGACTGAAAGTTATGTCAGGATAAATGTTTTTCTTTGTTCTCACATCTGACCCCTGAAACACTCATCATTTGGGCTGGGGAGGTCTCATTAAACTTGTTGATGTTAGAACATTCCTTTAAAGAAAGGAATGTTTGTTTGTTTTTTTTTTAAATCCTTGAGATAAGTTCTTTGTGCTCCAGGGAGTTGTTTCCTCTAAGCATTTGCTTTTCCAGGATACCTGTCTTTCTTTATGATGTCCTATTCTCTTTTCAGAACACACTAATTATTTTTGGGCCAGTAGGCAAGGTCAGATGGAGAAAGCTGTCCTTGTTTTTTCCTTCTATTAACAGTGAATCTTTCAGGGCCTGAGCACTGCCCTTGGGCTTTCTCAAGGCTAGAGCTCTACCACTTGAGCCACAGCCCCATTTCTGGCTTTCTGTATGTATGTGGTACCACGAATGGAACCCAGGTCTTGGGGCATGCTAGGCAAGCACTCTACCAGTAGGCCAAACTCCCGGCCCTAACACTGCATCTTCCGAAGAAGCTCAATGTCTCTGGGCTTCTGGAAGGACTCATCCCCTACAGTGTGGGGTTTCTGCATTCCTGGGTGCAGTTGCCTCTTCCGCAACTGGAGACCTGTACCACTCATTCTAAAGAGGGCAACTCCCCCCCCCAAAAAAAGCAACCCACGAGAGTTTAAATTCTAGTCCGCGCTGGCATTTAGATAGCTCAAATACAGAAATGCATTCGATGGGTCCATTGCATTCGCATCTCTTCTGAGGAGAAAATTCACATCAACCCTGCCTAATCACAGGGTAGGGATGAATGTTTTATTTATTTATTTATTTATTTATTTATTTATGTTTAGTATTTTTTTTTTCAAAGTCTTCCCGGGGTTTGCCACCCTCGCCAGCAACAGCGCGCGGCCCCACACCACGTGTCTGCAGCTCCGGCCCCATTGGCCGAGCGCATTTCTGCGCTGCGGTCTGGACCCGCGCGGGCCCGCCCAGCTGCCAGAAGAGCCCAGCCGCGGTGGGCAGAGGCCGGGCGAGGAGCTCGCGTCGGGGAGGGGGCGGGAGGGGGGTGGGGGATCCCGAGGCACCCACGTCCCGGAGGCTGCGAAGGCTCGAGGAGGCGCCAGGCGAACCGCTGCCCGGCCTGGACTCGCCCGGACCACCCGACACGCACCGCCTGGCACCCTGGAAGAAGGAGGAGCCTGCCCGCCGCCGGAGCCCGCCCGGCCGCCCCTGGGCCTCCGCGGGCCTCGCCGCCGCGCCGGCAGCCCCCCTCGGATCTGGGTCCCCCGTGACGCCCCGATCGCTAGCAGCGCCCGGCACTGGCCCTGGAGCGCGCAGCTGGGGTGAGCCGAGGGCTGGGGTGCGCCAGGCGCCCCGCGGGGGACGCAGCATCTCTCCGGGACGGCGAGGCCCGGCCTCCCTCCCGCCTTTCGGGGCTGCACCGCTGCTGCAATCCCCTCTCCCCATCTCGCCATTGGAGGAGGGGCGCAGAAGCCCCCCCTCTACCCCCTCCCTGGGGCCCCCCGCTCCCTCGGCCTTTGTCTTGGCTGGTGTCGCGCTCCGGGAACAGAAAGGCTCCGGGAAGGGATGGGGATCCTGCTCTGGATGAAGGGCGGCGGGAACAGAAAAGAATGCCCCCCCCCTTTTTTTTTGCCCGTTCCGGCCATCTTGTAACTGAGATCGGATCCGGGGGCTGGGAGGGGGCAAGGGGATCCCGCCGCGGACGCCCCAGGCGGGAGTGGGGGCGACGCCGGGAGGATGGGCGCCTGGGGCCTGCGCCCCGCCTCGCCTGGAGCGCAGCTGGGGCGCGCGGGCTGCCTCCTCGGTCAGCCCCTCCGGCCAGCGGGCCAGAGGCTGGGGAGAGGGCGAGCCTTCCTGGTCCGGGAACGGACCCGACGAGGCGCCCAGTTCATTCTGTCCTTATTCATTCATTCCCTGTCCCCCGGGCTGATTCTCATCTCCCTCTCCCCGCCCTCCTGCGCTAGGTGCCGGGGACACATAGGTGAGCAAGAGATCCCGCCGTCCTTGTTCCCGCAGATCCTGCACCCAGTGGATGGCGCCCCGAATCCACAGACCTGCCAGGTTGGTATCCTGTTGCCCTTCAAGAGACGGGGAAACTGAGGCCTAGCGCTGACAGATTTGTTCTAGATCAGCCAACAAGTAAAAGGAAGAACCAAACGAGCCTATCTACTTCTTGTATGTCAACCTGTCTAGTGAATTCTGTGGTGATTTATTATGTGACTATGATTTATAGGAAGGGCCAAGTTTTATTTCTGGGATGTTTCCCATTAATTTCTGCTTCACGGTATCAGAAAAGGCCTAAAAAAAAAAATTCTGGGTGTTACAACTGAATTTTTAGTAATTCAGAATTTGCTTTGCTTTCTTCTGTTTCTTTACTTGGCTGCTTAGGAAAGAAAAAAAATTTCCTGATGATTGGTCTACACAGGGCCTCCCTGGTGGATTGAGGAATGCCTGGCTCTTCCTCAGCTCCCTGACCTTCGTGGTAACCACTGGCAACCCCAGGAAGACCCCCAAAATGAGAGGCCTGAGGTCTTCAAGTCAGTACTAGAAATAGCTTGGCCTCTCCAGAAAATAGAATGCAACCCCCCCATGCATTTGTAAGGTAAATACCGTGCCTCTATAACTTGGGTGGAAAATAGTGGTTGAAGTTCCTTCTGACAGTCCGCCTTTATCTTCAGCATTTTGAGAACGTTTCTCTTTGGGAGGGCCAGGGAACTGTTGACATACCCGGAGAGTTCTGGTTTTTATCAAAACGTAGTTAGGCTGCCATCCCATAGAGGACGAAAAAAATGTCTTTCAAAAAGAATCTTTGGCGGGGTACATGTGGTTCATACTTGTAGTCTTATTCAGGAGCTGAGATCTAAGGTAAGGACTGCAGTTCCAAGACAGCTCAGGTAGACAACTTTGTGAGACTTCTAGATCCATTTAACCATCCCAAACTAGAAGCAGGGTTGTGGATTGAACCGTAGAGCACCAAGCTTAAGTGAAAAAGCCACACAAGAATGCAGGGCCTAGAGTTCAAGCCCCAGGATTGGCATGTACGCACGACTGTGTGTGCGCGCGCTCCCAGACACACACACACACACACACACACTAAGTCTTCAGAAGAGATTTAGAAAGGTTGCCATCGAATATGGTTATTGTTAGTATTTGAAACAATTTTACTGTGTGTATCAACCCTTCATTGTAAGCGTCCAATCCCAGGACATTGGACAGGTAATTAACCCAGCAATTAACACGGTGGAACATTTGTGACCCCAGATTTTCCTGTTGGCCGTTTGCCCTCACTTCATTTATGTATTTTGTTGTTATGCATCTCCTAAATTGCATGTAATGGATCAGCATGATCTAACCTCAAAACCTAAGAGGACGGGAGTGGACCACTAGAGGATGGTAGCTGGAGGAAAGTTCTGGCCAGGAGATGGGGAGGGGTCTAGGGACTTGGCAAGCCAAGCAGTAAAGGTCAGGAGATTGGTGTTGAGTTCCTTCCCGGCCAGGAGGTGAACAAGAAATGACCATTCCAGCTTGCACACCACATCATCTTCCTTCTCTGGTCCCGCAGGGCCCTGGGCGCACGCTGAGGACACGCGCAGGCGCAGGCGGGAGGGCGCGCGCCCCGGCGGACGCGCCCGGTGTTGGCGGGTCCAGGCTGGGCGCTGCCATAGCAACGTCCTGGACGCCCAGCCCTCCGGCCGCCGCCGCCGCCGCCGCCGCCGCCGCCGCCACCACCACCACCACCGCAATCGGGGTCCTGTGCTTTTCCTGCTTCCAAGGCGGGTGGCGGCGGCGGCCCAGGCCGGGTAGAAGAGACTGGACCGCCCCTTCCATGCAAGCATAGGCGGCGGATTGGCCTGCAAGCATGGTAAGAGGCGGGAGTCAGGGGTACCCCCGTGGGGGATGGGGACAGCTGCGACACTCCACTTCCCAGCCTTCCTCTCCATCCCCCCCTTTCCCTCCCTGAGCACTCTCTTCCTCCCTGCAGCCTTTCCAGAAGCACGTCTACTACCCGCTGGTCAGCAGTCCCGACGGGTCGGACGCCCCGACGGCGTGCGCAGCCTCCATGGCCTACGTCCCCCCCAGCTCGGCGTCGGGCCCCCTGCCCTTCTTCCAGTTCCGCCCGCGCCTGGAGAGCGTGGACTGGCGGCGTCTGAGCGCCATCGACGTGGACAAGGTGGCGGGAGCCGTGGACGTGCTCACGCTGCAGGAGAACATCATGAACATCACCTTCTGCAAGCTGGAGGACGAGAAGTGCCCGCACTGCCAGTCGGGCGTGGACCCGGTGCTGCTGAAGCTCATCCGCCTGGCGCAGCTCACCATCGAGTACCTGATGCACTCGCAGGACTTCCTGACGGCGCAGCTGCACGGCGTGGAGGAGCGGCTGCGCCTCAGCCTGGGCGACTGCGAGCAGAGCAAGCAGCTGCTCAGCCAGCAGGCCGGCGAGATCAAGCTGCTCAAGGAGGAGTGCAAGCGCAGGAAGAAGATGCTGTCCGCCCAGCAGCTCATGATGGAGGCCAAGGCCAGCTATTACCAGGTGAGCAGACGCGCCATGCGCCTGGTCCCCAACCCACAGCCACCCAGAGCCACCCACAGCCTCCCGTAGCCACCCAGGGGCCCTTTCTAATAAACTTGCACTTCCCATGTTCCAAGTCGCAAAGACACAGCCTTCCCTGGCCCTTTGCACCAACCCAATGAATGCATTGCCTTCTGCAGCTGGCCAGAGAATCGGGATAACGAGTATTGCCAGCAGTACTTTATCGAGAGGATTGAGTCTGCCGCCTCAGAATTAGAATCTTGAGAAATCAGCTGTGCACAAATTGCTGTGGAAATCAACCTCCAGATAGCCTGAAATATGATTGATTTTTGTGGAGGGTTTTTTTTCCCCCCCCTCTCACTTCAATTTTTTTTTTTTTTTTGCCAGTCCTGGGTCTTGAACTCAGGGCCTGAGCACTGCCCTTGGGCTTTTTTTTTTTCCCCTCAAGGCTAGAGCTCTACCACTTGAGCCACAGCTCCACTTCCGACTTTCTTCTATGTATGTGGTACTGAGAAATCGAACCCAGGTCTTCGTGCATGCTAGGCCCAACTCCCGGCCCTCAATTTTTTTTTTTTAATGTTTGCAAAATGACAGAAACGTTATCAGAATAGTAGAAAGAGGCAGACTCCAGAGTTCACACCTGAAATCCAGGTTACTTAGGAGACTGATACCTGAGGCTTGTGGTTCAAAAGCCAGCCTAGGCAGGAAAGTCCAGGAGACTATTATTTCTCAGTAGTCTGCAGAAAGTGGGAAATGGAGTCATGGCTCAAGTGGTAGAACGCCAGCCTTGAGCAAAAAAGCTAAATAATAGCATTCAGGCCCTGAGTTTAAGACCCAGTACTGAAACACACGCTAAAAAACAATATGATTGATATATCCTTCACACAGATTCATCAGTTATTGACAATTTTTACACATTGCTGCCTTTCTTGCTTTCTCTATATTGTTATGACTTTTAAACCATTTATATCAAGTTACTGACTCCCAATTTTCTCAATATACTTCCTATAAACAAGAGTTTTTTATTTTGTTGCATAATCTGTTCTGGTTTGGTCGTAAATGTATTTGAACTCAGGGCCCTGCATTTGACTCTATCACTTCAGCCACGCTCCACTCCTAAGATTCCTAACTTACCTAACAATAGTATTTAAAGAATTAGGGATTTGGGGTTTTGTACGTTTGATCTCCCAACTATTATGAGTTTAACATTGAGCTCAAGATAAAGGTTTTAATTCTGAGTATAACAGCTATCAGTGTATAGGTTGGCTGTCCTGTCTCCAAAATTCTTGGACCAGAAACGTATTTTGCAATTTGGGATATTTGCATATACATAGTAAGTTATCTTGGGGGAAGGGAGCCAAGTGTAAACATGGCATTAATTTATTTTATATATACTGTATGTGCGTGTGTGTTCCTGTATGTTTGTGTGTGTTGAATGCATTTAAAGCCCAGAAGTACTTTTTTAAAATTTTTATGATTATAAGGATGATATACAGAAGAATATAAGTTAAGTGAAGGGTACATTTCCTTTTGGGCAATGTCACCCCTTCCCTTGTTCTCTCTCTGTTTTGCAAGTAATTTTATACAATATTCTTGGTGTGTATTTATTTTGATTGAGATTTTTCATACTAGATCTCAAAATTCATGTGGAATTTTCTGTTAGTGGTATTTCTCTGCTGAAAATTCTTGTATTTGGAGCATTTCAGACTTGTGATTGAGGATTAGGGACACTGCAGCCCATGTTTACTTGGAGAAAGCCCACGGAATATTGGATGAAAGAATGGAAGCAAACAGCAGGCGGACAAACCTGTTCTTACACTTGCTTTCCAGGGATTTAGACTAAATGTATATGCATCCAAAGCTTGAATATTGGTGAAGGGAATATTGGGCAGAGAACATGGTGTGATTAACACTGCACAGGACAAATCTGCGGAGGGAGAGAAGGATGAGAAGGAGAAGGTTACAGTGAACACGAAGCAGTAATTCTGGGTTGGGTCATCAAAGACTGGCCAGGAATAATGGAAACCTAGGTGGCAGGGGTTCTACACCAATATAGCTAGGAAGGTAAGACTAGTTGGCCAGTAATAAGATCTAGGGGACACAAGTAGTTTTATTAACTCGTACAACTTTAGATTACAGTCATGAATTTGTGTTTATTTTATTCTTTTATTTTTGCTGTGGTAGGGTTCCAATCCAGGGATGCAGGGCAGATGCTCTCTCACTGAGCTACATACCCAACCCATGAATTTGTATCTAATAGAGGCTACCAGCCAATAACCTTTCAAAAGTTAAAAATGCCAGCACTGAGTTTGTGTGTGGGGCTTGCAATAGAATTTAGACTCGTTCTCTGATTGCTGTCTATTTACTAGCAATATAAGCAGATTTTTTTTCCCTTTTGTCAGTTATGGGGCTTGAACTCAGGGCCTGGGCTCTATCCCTAAACTCATTTCTTTTTCTTTTTCTTTTTCTTTTTCTTTTTTTTTTGCCAATCTTAGGGCTTGAACTCAGTGCCTAGGCTATGTCCTTTGACGGTCAAGGCTAGCGCTCTACCACTTGAGCCACAGCACTGCTTTTTTTTTTTCTGGCTTTTTCTGTATATGTGGTACCGAGGAATCGAATCCAGGGCTTCATGCATGCTAGGCTACCACTAGGCTACACTCCCAGCCCCTCCCTGAGCTCTTTTTGCTCAAAGCTAATGCTCTACCACTTTGAGCCACAGATTTACTTATGGCTTTTTTTCGGGGGCGAGGGGGGGGGGTAAACTAATTAGAGATGAAAATCTCATGGACTTTCCTGCCCGGGATGACTTTGAACTGAGATCCTCACATCTCAGTCCCCAGAGTAGTCAGGATTGCAAGAGAGATACTCTTTTTGAAATAAAAAAAAGCGAAATGAGCTGGGAATACAGCTGCGGGGGTTGAATGCCTGTCTAGGAAGATCCTCAGTTCAAACCACAATACCCCCGAAAACCAAACCAAACTTAAAAGAATTGGGGAGTAAAGATTTGAAACAAGTAAAGATACCTGCTTCCCGGTAGCTTTTTTCTTCCTGTGTGTATATGGCATTATATGTTTATGGCATTATATTAATTTATGAGGGGTTTAGTATTGGAATGTATTTTATCTGTTGTTCTTCACACTTTACCTTACAACATCTGAAACAGACAGAAAAAGTAAAATAGAAAGAGAATGCCTATATATGAAAGGTTTTAAAATAAAAGTGCCATCCCTTTTTAAGTAACTACTGAATGATGGCCTATTATAAATCTACAGCCTGGAATGCCAATACATGGGCCAAAAAGTAAAAAAAAAGGTTGGCCACCTAGTTTGAGTGGTAGAGAACCTGTATAATAAGCATAAGGCTCTGAGTTCAAACCCCAGCACTGCCAAGAAAAGATTAAAAAAATACTTTTTGAGATGACATGTGAAATTTGGTGAGGGACAGAAACATAGATGGCTGTTTGTTACTATATAGGCAATGTTCACATTTTGTTTTATTTTTCTCTCCACTGTTAATTTTTACACCAAAAAAGTTGGAGTCATAGCCAGGTACGGTGGCTCACACTTTAATCCTAGCTACTTGGGAGGCTGAGATCTGAAGACCAAGGTTCAAAGCCAGTCTGGGCACAAAAGAACCTGAGACTCTTATCTCCCATTAACCTCTAGAAAACAGGAAGAGGGGCTTGGCTCAAGGGTAGAGTGGTAGCCTTGAGCTGAAGAGCTCAGGGACAGTGCCCAGGCCGAGTTCAAGCCGTATCTCACACACATGCATGCACAAAAGTTGGATTTATGATATTAAGAGAACCATTATGATATTACTAATAATGATGTTATGCTTACAAGAAAGCCCTATCTTTTAGGAGGCCCTTCTACAATATTTACAGAGGAAATATGGTATCTATAAAGTATATCAGACGAGTCTAATAGAAGGAAAAGCTGAATTTCTGCCCAAAATATGAATCAATGGAAAAGTAGAAAAATAGTGGTAGTGGTAGAATTGATGTTTTTCTTCTCAGAACTGATTTTAGCAGATCACATATCCGCCAGCATTGTTCCCATGTCTTATGCTGTATTCTGAGGAGAAAGCTGGGAAGATCACAGAATCAAGTACAGTTCCTCAAGGGTGGGGAATCTGTTTTCTGCCAAGGGTCATTTGGGTGTTTATAACATCTTCCTTGGGCCATACATGTAAAATTATCAATACAGGCAAGAGTGCCATGAACGAGTTGATGATGATGAAGTAGAAGTGACTAATCTAATAAGAACACCAATGGAAGATTCCAGAAAATGCCCCAAATTAATTAATATCAAAAGCTATTCTTCATGGTCTGTGTCCCGTGTGGAAGGAACAGCCTGGTTTTACATTTGTAAAAATCTGAATTGCGCTTATAGTATCATTTGCCGGGGCAGTGTTGTTGGGAGACATAACTCCCAAGAGATTGCAGGCACATCAGGTATCCAGATGTTAATTGCAGCTCAGCGGGAAGACACCTATTATACATGCTTGAATTGTTGCTTTCCTTCCAGTGCCATTTTTGTGACAAGGCCTTTATGAACCAAGCTTTCCTCCAGAGTCACATTCAACGCCGCCACCCTACAGACTCTCGCCTTGGTAAGGAGTGAGCTCTCTTTTCAAGCTATTTTCTCCCTACATCCTTTTGTTTTTCTCAGTGAGACATGGTCCAGTGCATTATTTTTCAGTCCTTTTTGGAGAAAGGCTCACAGGCCCTGTTCATCCAGGAGGCAAATACTCAGTCTCTACGATGTGCATGAAAAGTTCATAGCCACAAGCCAAATAGAGAAGTCCTGAAGTTGTAATGCATGGGCTGAGGAGACATGCTACGACAAGTAGTGGAGAGATGGTAGCAGATATGATGAAGGCAATAAAACAAGAGAACGGGGAGGGACGCTGGTTCTAGGTGGTCAGAGGTGGCTGTGCCGAGGAAATCATGGCCAATCAGAGACCAGAATCATGAAGAATTTCCAGTCCAATGAGAGTCAGGAAAACCAGCATCTCAGGTGCAGGAACTCAAATGGGCAGGGACAGGACAGCATGATTAAGGACAAAAAGAAGAGGAGTTAGGTGCCAGATCTCAGGAGGCGGCCTTGAAGGCCCTTATTTATGGATGTTTTATACATGCAATTGGAGGTCGTGGAGGATTATTTTTTTCGGTTGTGGGGGCTTGAACTCAGGCCCTGGGCACTGTCTCTGAGCCTTTTTGTGCCCAAAGCTAGCTCTCTTCCACTTGGGCCACAGAGTCATTTCCAGGTTTCTTTTTTTTTTTTTTTTCCAGTCCTGGAGCTTGAACTCAGGGCCTGAGCACTGTCCTTGGGCATTCCTCAAGGCTAGCACTCTACCACTTGAGCCACAGCACCACTTCTGGCTTTTTCTGTGTATATGGTACTGAGGAATCAAACCCGGGTCTTCCTGCATGCTGGGCAAGCACTCTACCACTAGGTCAAACTCCTAGCCCCCATTTCCAGTTTTTTCGGGGTCAATTAGAGATAGGAGTCTCGCAAGGAATTTTCCACCAATGCTGTCTTCAAACTATGATCCTCAGACCTCAGCCTCCTGAGTAGCTAGGATTGGAGGTGTGAGCCACCAGCACCTGGCTAAGTCATGGAGGATTTTAGGTAGTGGAGGGTCATGATATAATCAGGACCTTTAAATGAGTTCTGGATGTACAGATGGTATTGATGGAAGTGGAAGATTGGAATGGTCAGGAAGCTGTACAGAGGCCAATGTAGGAGAAAACAGGAGCTTGGATCACATCCCAGGGCTGTGCTTAGGACATAAAGATGAAGCTACATTTGTGTTGGACATAGAAACTACAGACATCAGTGGCTCAGAATTCTGAGAAGAAGGGATAAAGATGATCCTGTGGCTGTTTTTGTGTTTCGTTGCATGGTGAAATTTTTCTGTGATGGAGGCTGGGGGGTAGAGAAAACAATCTAGAGAGGATGTATCTACTGGCCGAGATACATTTATATCATACACAGAATAGACAGACACATCGTACAGAGGTTTGCAGACAAAGACCCAGGCTGGACATGTGTCTGGGAGTCATTAGAGGACACAGCTAGGCTGGCTGAGGTCATCTGGATAGAAGACAGAAGACCTGTGGCCTACCTCAACCTTAACACCAGAGCCCAGAAAGAACAGGTGGACTGTGGAAAACAACAAGTATGGGCAGATGGAAGAACAGGAATGTGCTGTTATGGAGAGCAAAGGAAAAGTATGTCAAGAAGGAGACAGTAGTCAGGAGTGTGGAATATTCCCGAGATAGAGCGTAAGATGCAGATGGAGAATTGAGCCAACTTGGTAAGATTTTTGTTCCCAACCTTGACAAAACCCCTTCAGTGGGGACAAAAACCTGACCTGAGTGAGCAGAGTTGAGAACCATGAATCTACTGGACCCAGATATTGGTTTCAATAACGTTTTCTGGGAAGGATAGTGGATTCGCAAGGTTTTATCTACCCCAAAATCTGGGATCAAGGGAAAATTTTTGTTTTTTTTGATTTGGGAAGTGCTATGAACTACTGAGAATACAGAGTATAGACAGATAAGCAAGACAATGTTTCAGCTCACCAAGGAACCAGTTCTTTTTAACTTAAGTCTCCATGAGCAGATCAAGGCTTTCTCCCAGATGAACCCATAGAAATTCTCATTCTGAAACTGAGTGTTTTGGGTATTTCTATATATGCAACTAAGCTAATTTGTTTATTATTCTCCCACTTAGGGTTAATCTGTTACCATTCCTGTTCCAAGCCAGGAAAATAACCTGTCCTTGGGAAATCACTACCCTTTGTTAGAAACAAGAATTAACAGTTATCAAATTCCATTGAGAAACCATGGACTGCTGATATTCAAGTTAGCAATATACTGGAAAAGGGGAACGGTGAAATAATTTAATGAACCTACCATTCTTCTGTGTACAACTGACCTTCTCTCTCTTCTGTTTCAGTATCTTACTCTTATCTCATACTCGTTTCAGAGAGTATTTCAGACTCTGAGATGAGTATTATTTCTTCAGGTCATCTTTGAGATTCTGACTTTCTACTTTGGTTTCCATCCCTTTCATGTCTACACTCACAGACACATGTATACCCATTCAGTCATGTGTACATCCTCATGTAAGTACATGTACATAAGTATTCTTCCCTTCACTTGTTGATTCCTTTGGCAACTTTTCAATTCTTCACTTTGCCCTAGTCGTAAAGGGTGTCTGCATCTGGAATGCCAGTCCTCGGCTTACCTGAGCACTGAGGGGGGGGTGTTTGGAGAGTTTGGTGGGAACTTTTAGTGCAATGGCACCTTCTTTCCCTGCTAGACTTGGATAGGAATAGCGGGAACCCCTCCAAGACCCAGGGTACCACTGGGTCAAAAGAGACTGGATGAGTCCTTGTTATCTTTATTGCTCCCTGAACAGGGCTTTTCTTACTGTCTCTTTAGGGTAATTCAGCCTCTATATAGTGGCCCAAAGAGTTGGCTACAAACAAGTTTTTTCCTGATCATAGGAAGGGCTGTAGAGAAACAGGAAAGAATAAAAAACATGCTCGTGATTATACCCCAGATTAGAGCAGTTTCCTCTGTTGATTCCGCTTCTCATCCATAGGAGTGTGCCCTGTAAGTTTTCCACAGTAGAGTGTCAGATGGGCATGGTAACCGTGTTTTCTGTTGCTACAGAGTATAAGACAAAGGTGCAGACAGACAAGCTCCAGAAGGAGATTGACATGCTGAAGGAGCAGCTGCAGCTCACCAAGTCTCAGCTGGAGTCTGCGCAGCACGCTCACGCCACGCGATTCTCCAAGGTATGAGGGACCTGGAGCCCGGGGCATTTTTAATTGTAGTTCACGATGTGTTATTCATTTGTGCCATGAACTCCATTTCTGCAGGACATTTAGGAGTTTGTAAGACTCAATAAAATGGAACTGTAAACATGTAGTGTTTAGTATTTTACTACAAAACATATATTCTCTGATTTTTTTTTTGTCATGGGGCTTGAACTCTGGGCCTGGGCACTGTCCCTGAGCTCTTCAGCTCAAGACTACTGCCCTACCCCTGGAGCCACAACCCCGCTTCCAGTTTCCTAGTGGTTAATTGGAAATAAAAGTCTCAGGTTCTTCAGTGCCTAAGCTGGCTTTGAACTGTGATCAGCTGCCTGAGTAGCTTGATTACAGGCCTGAGCCACCACGTTGGCCATATTCTCTGATTTTTGAAGGTTTGTTTTTTGATGGTGGTGTTTTTTTGTTTTGTTTTTGCCAGTCCTGAGACTTGAACTCAGGGCCTGAGCACTGTCCTTAGGCTTTCTCAAGGCTAGAGCTCTACCACAGCACCACTTCCAGCCTTTTTTTTTTTTTTTTTTCTGTGTATGTGGTACCAAGGAATCGAACCTGGGTCTTCGTGCATGCTAGGCAAGCATTTTACCACTAGGCCAAACTCCACCCACCCCCATTGAACCTTTTTTGCTCAAGACTAGCCCTCTTGTCACTTGAGTCATAGCACCACTACTGCCTTTTGGAGGGTTTATTGGAGATAATTCTCATGCGCTGTCGCCTGTGGGCTGGCTTCACAATGCAATCTTCAGATGTCAGCCTTCTGAGTAGCTGTGTCTTGGCTGAAGGTTGTTTAATTTTTCCCTTTTTCTACAAAACAACCCACATTTATTATTTTATATTATATGTCTATGTGTCAGAAGTTTGGCATGTGTCTCTGGCTAAAATCAAGTTATAGGCAAGGCCATGTTCTGAACTTAGCAATAGTTGTAAACCAATGTGATGCCCTAGTTTTAAACTTTTTCTATCATTCCAGGAATGTAGTCTATATGCATTCAAAAATCACTCCAATTAACTTTATTTCCTAGTGACTACAAGTGTTGTTTATCTACATGTATACTGGTACTAGAACTTGAACTCCAAGACCCTATTTCTTGCTTGGTTTTTTCCTTTACCACTTCCAGCTTTTTGCAGGTTAACTGAAGCTAAGTCTCTCAACTTTTTCTACTTTGGCTGTCTTCCAGTCACCACGAGCTCAGATCTCAGCCTCCTGAATAACTGGGATTATAGACTGAGACACCAGCACCTGACACTACTAATGTTCTTATCTGTCCTCATGAATTTGTCTAGTCTGTATGTATTATATAGAGGTAGTCATATAATCTATAACATTTTGTATTTGGCTTTTTTCCTTAGTAAAATATTTTTAGGTTCATCACAGCTACAGCATAATCAATAATGTATTATAATTTTTGTATATCTGGTATGTAAGTTCAGGGAACATGAAAAGTTGGAACCTTTTGTGTTCGTGCAATCGCTTTGAGAGATGTAAGAACATGTTGTGTGCCGCTACCTTAAATTTGGAAGACTCATTGTACTCAGGCCTGCCAGAATATTTATTTTAAGCCTAACTGAAGGAAGCAGTGGTAACACATAGCCTTGAGATGAAGCGATGACCATTCATTTTAAATTTTGCATGGTTGCTCCCTTAGCAAAACTATTTAAAGGCATGTGTTAAAATAATTTCAGGAATATGAAATGCAAAGAGCAAAAGAAGAAGATTTTCTGAAGTTATTTGATAGATGGAAAGAGGAAGAAAAGGAGAAACTAGTAGATGAAATGGAAAAAGTCAAGGAGATGTTTATGAAGGAGTTTAAAGAGTTAACTTCGAAGAACTCCGCCTTGGAATATGTAAGTACCAAAGCTAGAAGTCCTCAGTATATATACTGGATGCCTCGAGAGGTGGAATTAGCCAGGCATTTGGGCCAGAGGATTACAAGGTCCTATGCCATGCTGTGGTTCAGAGTCCCTTAGTCCTTGAGTCTTGTGTACCTTGAGGTACACAAAAGACAGTACAGGCTAGGACTGTCATTTTGTTGTGCAGTAGGAGTTTGGGCCCTAAACTCCATTGAAGAATAGTCCTGGGAACATTAGAAGAAGGCACAAAACACAGTCTCCTCCCTTAGTTTTGGAATGTTTAGGTTGATTCAGACCAGTGTGAGAGGAAAAGAAAGCTGAGTCAGAAAGGCAGAGGGAGCCAGGTGCCGGTGGTTCACGCCTGTAATCCTAGCTTCTCAGGAGGCTGAGATCTGAGGATCACGGTTCAAAGCCAGCCTGGGCTCTAAAAAGCGTGAGACTCTTTTTTTTTTTTTTTTTTTTTTTTGCCAGTCCTGGGCTTGGGCTCAGGGCCTGAGCACTGTCCCTGGATTTTCTCAAGGCTAGGGCTCTACCAGTTGAGCCACAGCACCACTTCTGGCTTTTTGCTATGTATGTGGTACCGAAGCCAGGTCTTCGTGCATGCTAGGCAAGCACTCTACCACTAGGCTAAACTCCCGGCCCCAGAGCATGAGACCCTTATATCCAATTAACCAGTAGGAAATGGGAAGCAGGGCTTTGGCTCAAGGGGTAGGGTGGTAGCCTTGAGCTGAAGAGCTCAGGGACTGTGCCCAGGCCCAGAGTACAAGGTCCATGACCCACTAAAAAAGAAAAAAGGAAGAAAGGAAGGAAGGAAGGAAGGAAGGAAGGAAGGAAGGAAGGAAGGAAGGAAAGAAGGAAAGAAGGAAAGAGAAAACCCTTACCTCACCCCCTTCCTTGCTTTAGAAGGGGGTGGTTGTCTAACACAAGCAGGATTGTGACTAAATGAGTCTCTAGCCTTGGCCCCAACCATGGATGAAGACAAAGCTGCACACAGAAGAACCTGATCCATCGTCCTTCATGCCAGTCAGGCTCCTCCTGCTTAACTCTGGGCTCATTTGATAAGTCATCCTTAGGGAAAACATTTCAAACATGACAGTTCTGATCTCTGATTTTATTTAGTAAGTACTTCATTCTGATAAAAGCACAACCTTGGAGGCCGGGAGTTTGGCCTAGTGGTAGAGTGCTTGCCTACCATGCACGAAGACCGGGTTCGATTCCTCAGTACCATATATGTAGCAAAATGCCAGAAGTGGTGCTGTGGCTCAAGTGGTAGAGCCCTAGCCTTGAAAAAATCCAGGGACAGTGTTCAGGCCCTGAGCCCAAGCCCAGGACTGGCAAAAAAAAAAAAAAAAAAAAAGCACAACCTCAGTACAACAGTGATTTTGAATTTTATTTAAATAGCGGTGGCTGGAAATTCACAAATCCAATGTGGCTCCCTCTAGTGGCCAAAAAGGATTTAGGAACCAAAAGTGGAAGCCATTTTTGGATGACCGCTAGGTCCTTCTTACTGTTCAGTTTTCACCTGACGTCCTTTTGTTTTGTTTTGACAGTCCTTGAGTTTGAACTCAGGGGCCTGGGTACTGTCCTTGAGCTTCTTTTGCTGAAGGCTAGTGCTCTACCACTTGAGCCACAGCACCATTTCTGTTTTTTTCTGTGTATGTGGTGCTGAGGAATCAAACCCAGGGCTTCATGCATGCCAGGCAAGCACTCTCCCACTGGGCCATATTCCCAGCCCACCTGATGTCCTTTTACTACAGGGTCTTGTCCAAGATGCCAGGTCACATTTAGTCATTAGATAGCGTTTGTCAGAGCAGGGTTGGTTGGTTTGTTTACTGAAAAGGTAGTCTTTTCCCCCTCTGAAATGGTCACATTAGAAATGTGGTCGCATGCGTCCCCACCTGATTGGGGAGGTAATATATCACTTCCGAAGGTTTTCTGAGAGGTTTTCAGGTCAGTTATTTGGGGGAGGATAAAATGAGAGCATGACATCTCTAATGGCTTTACAGATCTGGTCCCTGGACATTGAAAGCTGCTCACTAAGTTATCACAAGTGTGTGTGTGTGTGTGTGTGTGTGTGTGTGTGTGTGTATGCACTGTCCCTGAGCTTTTTACTCTGGCATTCTACCATTTGAGCAACACTTCCACTTACAACTTTTTTTTTTGGTGGTTAGTTATAGAAAAGAATCTCAGAAAGTTAGTCTTGATTTTTGGGTCCCTCTCCCACAGGCTGACTTTGAACCACGATCCACAAAGCTCACCCTCCTGAGTAGCTAGGATTATAGACATGAGCCACGGGTGCTCAGCTCTGGGACAGCCCTGATTGTTTTCTGTTTGGAATCCTCTTAGCTTATCCTCCTTTTTGATTCCCAGCCTCCACCACCACACCTGGCACATTAATGTTCAACAGTCAGCCCTGCTCTCTTCTTGTATTTCCGACAACTCAACTCTGAGGTTCCCATTCAAAATTTAAACACCCATTCTCTAAGATTTAAAGAACTAGGTTTTTCTTTACCTGTCCTGTCCTGTCCTGTCCACATTCTAACTTGGAAAAAACCAGAGTTGGTAGACACAGGACAGCAAAGTCAACAGGGAAGCTCAAGGAATGTTTGGAAGGAGAGCCAGATTTCAAACATGATGGCCTGCTTTCTGATCCTATTCAATATTTCATTCTGATAGAAATGTAGCATTGCTGAGCACCGGTGCTTCATGCCTGTAATCGTCAACTACTCAGAAGGCTGAGATCTAAGGATCATGTCTCAAAGCCAGCCTGCGCAGGAATGTCCTTGAGACTCTTATCTCCACTTAACCACCAGAAAACTAGAGTGGCCCTGTGACTCAAAGTGGCAGACTACTAGCCTAGAGCAAAAAGAGCTCTGGGACAGCCACCAGGCCAGAGTTCAAGCCTTATGACTGACAGAAAAAGAGAGAGAGAGAGAGAGAAAGAGAGAGCATTGTTTCGAATGGTTTCAAATATTCTTTTATAGCAATTGCTGGAAATCCAGAAATCCAATATGCAGATAAAGACCAACATAGGCACATTGAAAGATGCCCATGAGTTTAAAGAAGAACGCCCCCCACCCCCCCAGGACTTCCAGAATGTGATGCAGCTGCTGGACAACCAGGTACGGAGTGGGGGACCACAGTGGATGCCCTCCATGCTCTTTTTAGGGGAATAGGGCTCGTACTGACGTCTGACCTCAGGGCACTGGCTCTTATTTGGCTTTTTCACTCAGCTCAAGGCTGGCACTCTACCACTTGAGCCATACCTCCTTTTGCTTGTTGATTGGAGATAAGAATCTCCTGAACTTTTCTGCCCAGGCTGTCTATGAACCATGATCCTAAGTAGCTAGAATTACAGGTGTGAGTCACTAGTGCCTGGCCAGCTATTGTCTTTTCTTTGGTGGGTATTTGGGATTTACTAGGCATGTGCTGTAGCACTTGAGCCATGTCTCTAGCCCTTTTTGTTTTGCTTAATGCGTGAGATAGCATCCCACCAAATTGTCTGACCTGAAATCATCCCATATTTACCTCCCAGAGTTCAATGTTAGAGCTAAAAGCAAATTTCATGCTTTGCTCTCTCATAGGAAAGCAAGTGGACAGCACGAGTTCAAGTTCTCCATCAGGAACACAAGAAAGAGAAGGATCGGGTAAGGCTGAGAAATGTGGGGCTTCTAAGCAAGTGGTGTTATGTGTGCGAGAGTATTGTGCGGGTGCATGTGTGCGTGTGTATGTGGAGGTGTGTGTGTGTGCGTGTGTGTGTGATGCTGGGGTTGGAATCCTACTCTTAATACATGCCAGGTAGTGTACCTCTGAGCTATACTTCTGTGGGTCATTCTTCTTTATAATAAAGATATTATTCGTCTACTGAAAATCTCTTATAATTCCAACCACTGCTACTATTTTGTTATAATTTATTGTACTTTTCTGTCTCTTCTATGAAATTTTGATTCCTACAAGTATAGAGATATGTGGATATAGAGAACTAGATAGACTTTATATGAAGTCTTAGAAAATTAGCTCTTTACTTAACTGATCATAAAACTTTTTTTTCTGTAACTTTAAGCTGTGCTTCAAATTCTTGATTTTTTTTTTTTTGCCAGACCTGGGGCTTGAACTCAAGGCCTGAGCACTATCCTTAGGCTTTTCTCAAGGCTAGTGCTTTACCACTTGAGTTACAGCACAACTTCCCACTTTTTCTGTGTATGTGATACCAAGGAATCAAACCCAAGGCTTCATGCATGCTAGGCAAGCACCCTGCCACTAGGCTATGATCCTGGCCCCCAAATCTTGATTTTTTTGAAAGCATTATTATTTTAAGGGTGATGTACAGAGAGGAAGAAATTGGTGTCTTGAGACTCAAAGGAACTTAGGCTCAAGACACCAATTTTTTTAATAGACACAGGATGATTTCTGGATGCAGCTTGAGTGGTTTCTTCTTTTGCTTCCTTGTTGAGCACCTATATCTGATTTGTTCATGTGACTGAGCTGTAGTTGTGCTCATTGTTAAAGACCAGGCTTATTCACACACACAAAAAAATCACTGTAATAAAAAAAAAGAAAAGAAAAACAAAAAACAAAGATAAATAATGGTGCTGATTTCGCTTGGCTGTGCTAACTATTAAAATGGATTTATACTACCAAAAAAATCTAAACAGACATAGCTAAGATGATATGTTGTGCCTTTTGGGTCCCTATTCACCTGTTCTGAACGGAGAAAGATGTTATATCTTTTACACATGTTCTACCATGACCTTTCCTAGCATAGCACCAAGCCAAGTATCATGTGTCACCCATCATTCAGTTTCTATGTATAATGAATGAGACCATAGAATTTATCATCTGGTATTTATCCTAATTTGGACAAATACAATAAAAAGAAACAAACTATGAGATCTACTCACTCCAAACAAAAGCAAGCAAACAAACAAAAATTCCATTAAATACTGTGGAAGACCATTGTAGAAATTTGGTGGGAAAGTTACATACTGACCTAAGTCTAAAATTGTATTATTTCTGGGCTGGGCATGCGTGGTTGCTCTTCAGTTACTTGAGAGGCGAAGCTAGGAAACCAGTTAGAGGATCGATGTTAGCAAGCTCTCATCTCACCAAGTTGATTGTGATGGTCCAAGCTGGGTATGGTGTCGCAAGTCTGTCGTCCCAGCTCCAGAGGAGGGTCTGAGATGAGGATCTTAGTTGAAATCTGACCTCAGGAATAAACAGGAGACCCCATCTAAAAATGACTAAAGCCTGTAACTAGAACTATTTGGGAGACAGAGCTTATAGGACAACTTTCTCACCCATGCAGATGGTTTCTTCATCAGTTAGGAGTGCCTTTGGTATTGTGCAGAGAGCTGCCTAACCAGCATACTTCAAATGGGCTGATATATGGAATACTTGCCACTCTGCAGTAAGAGTACTGGTACTTGGTGCTGTTACTTAATTTACAGATGAGGAAAGGGAGGCTTGCTAAGGTCATGTATGTTTGAATCCTGGACCTCTCTACTCTGGGGAATTGCCTGGCATATGCCGATTAGCCCATCATGCTTCATAAATTTAGCCAGGAACAGGCCAGGACAGTGTGAATTGATTGCTCTTCTGTAAGGGCAAAGAATCCTTCCTGTGAGTCAAGCTCAGGTATTAAGTAGTTTCTAAGCAGGATTGCTCTATGGGGCTATCCATGCTAACTGCCCTGCCCTTCCATTGAGACTCAGCAGGAAAGTCAGGGGCATGCGTAGTCTGGGGACCGAAAAAACCTATTAAAGCAAAATCAACCTAAGCTGTTCTGTTTAGGACACATGGATTGAGCCACCATTCTTGGGTGCTTGAAGTTCCTACTCTTACACTCTAAGGCATCTTTATAGTATTGGTCCTTAAGGACAGATTTCAAGTGGAGGGTTTTGAAAATCTTTGCTTCTTTAAAGCCAGCTGAGTTCCAGGCAGTTGTAAGGGAGGTCCGTAGTCTTCTGGATGTGCCAGCATGTGAGCTGGTACTTTCTCATTGCTGCTTGTGATAGAAAGACGCTGGGCTGGTTGCAGAGGAAAAAGGCCAGCCTTCCCCTGCTTCCAGGCAGGGTGTACCACCAGGTGGCACTGCCACCTCGTCTGCTGCTGTGTGGTTCAGAGGCTGCTTGCCTCCTTATCCCTCACACTGGGGAATTCAAGCAGGTGCGGCAATCCGGCAATCCATGCCTGAGCCTTAACTACTCATTATTCCACATGATTGCTGCCTCCTCTTCCCACAATGCACCTATTGTGTTTGTCTCTTCAGGGGAGGTTGTCTCTGCCAACTTTTTATTGCTCTACCTAGATTCTTGGCAATCTTTTCTTTTCTCTTTAAAATAACAGTGGGAAGAGTTCAGAGGGAGTCACAGGTAGTCAATAGCACGGCCTTTGACCCAGCGGTGGATGCCTGAGAGCAGGGGAGGTGGCAGAATGACCACGCAGGGGAAGAGGAGGAGAAAGAGAATATGCCATGTGCACAGGGATGGAAATAACAGAATAGACTGACTATACTCAAATCTGGGCACTGGGTGGCTCATGTCTATAATGTTGGCTTCTCAGGAGGCCGAGGTCTGAGGATCATGGGTCAAAGCCAGCCCCAAAAGAAAAGTCTGTGAGGCTCTATCTCCAATAAACCACTCCCCAAAATGTAGCACAAGTGGTAGAGTGCCAGCCTTGAGGAAAAGAAACACAGGGATAGTGCCCAGCTCCTGAGTGCCCAGGACAAAGGCACCCAAAGGCTACGTATGTGCTTTGTGACATAGTATCTGACTAGCTCTTGTTCAGACTATTTCCACTGACATTTCTCAGGAAACTCTTTTCTATATCTTGCTTGCCCATTCTTAATTCCGATACTTAAATGACATCATCCCTTGTTGTTTGCTATATTCCCTTGTTTATTGGGGCCAAAAAAAAATGACTCCCCCAAATTGTTGATCAGGGTCAAATTTTCAAACCAGAACACAGCAGATACTTTTACTGTGTGCCAATCCTGGATACTGTCGCTGAGCACTGTTTGATTAAGGCTAGCACTCTACCATTTGAATCACAGCTCCACTTATGGATTTTGTAGTGCTTCCTTGAAGATAATAGTCTCAAGGACTTTCCTGCCTGTGCTGGCCTCGAACTATGTTTCTCAGATCTTAACTTCCTGACTTGCTTGTATTATAGGTGTGAGACACCAACACCAGATTACCTTTAAAAAAAAATTACCCCTCTGAGATGCTAAATGGGTGTGAGGCCTATGGGGCCCCCAGAGGAACCGTAATCCCCACCGGAGGGACACCCACCTGCAGTTGACAGGTGTAGGCATCTGTGTGAGGTGCAGCTAAGACTGCAAGGAGACGGCCTAAAACGGCCATCAGTCTCGGGGTCTCCTGCGGGACACACCCGATAGCATGGCTGGGGATCAGGGCCTCTGTCCCCCCTCTCGGATTAATGCCTACCATAATGAAGATATTGCCTAAATCCTTGCCCCTCACTTATTTTAAGATGAAGGGAGGAGATGTTGGAGACATTCTCCCCCTCCCTGAATTCTTAGTGTAAGAATGTGCCTGCATCTTGTCATTAGGTCACTAAGCAACACATGCCTGCTTGTGTTGATATGCAAACATCCTACCACCCGGAGCAGGAGCAAACATCCTACTACCGGACCCCCTACCCTGAGCAGTTCCTATACCCCAGCCCCCTCCTGCCTCTCCTGAAGAGGCATATAAACCCCTGTGTGAAAAATAAAATTTGCAGCTTGATCAGAAAAAAAAAATTACCCCTCTGATTAAACAATTACTGAAATTGCTTATGAGTCATTCTCTAAATTATTGAATGCAAATTCTAGAATTTGTTTGACCAGGACATAATCTTTCCTAATACTGTTTATAAAAATGAATCCGTCTATGCACTTACCTCTTTTTGTTGTTGTTGGTCATGGGGCTTGAACTCAGGGGCTGGGTACTATCCCTGAGCTCTTTTACTCAAGGCTACACTTTGAATCACAGCTCCTCTTCTAGTTTTTGAGTCATTTATTAGAGGTAAGAGTCTCACAGACAAGAGTCTAACTTTTCTGCCCAGCTTGACTTTGAACTGCAATCCTCAGATCAAACCTCCTGAATAGCTGGGATTATAGGCATGAGCCACCAGCTCTTCTTTTTTTCTTTCTCTTCATTCCTCCTCTCTCTTTCCCTGAGCTTTTTCCTTCCTCTGTTCCCCCCTCCACCTCTACCCACACACCCCCAGCTTAACCTGCTAGGTACCAGAGATTGTGTTGATTACTGGGAATGTTTAAAAAAAAGTCACTGCATTTTTCTGGTCCAGAGGCTAGCCATCTGAGCAGGGCTGACACAGGAGGCACGCTCAGGCCAGGCAGCCATGGTCAGTTCCGCATAGAGGTGTGGGCAGCTCCGGGAAGGGTTTTCAGCCTGCCCTGCTGCTCATACATGCATCGTTCCTCAGAAGAGTGGCTCTACTGCCCAGATCATCATGTTGTCTCTCTTGGGTCATGAGCTTCCTCGGGAGAGACACACTTCTAAGGTAGCCAGGCCTAAGGTACTCTGTGATCAGAGAGTCATTCGATAACCTGATATGTGGGGACTGCACAAGCCAGCAAAACCATCCAGGGCAGGCATATAAAATGTGCAGGGGAATACAGACATTGTATATACAGCCTGTTCATGAATGCCTTTCTGAATTTTGGGGCTAGCTCCTGTCACATATAGAGAAACTTCGAACCTCAATGATAGACGATCTCAATGCAAGTAATGCATTCTACAAGAAAAGGATCGAAGAGCTGGGCCAGAGACTCCAGGAGCAGAATGAGCTGATCATCACCCAGAGGCAGCAGGTATGGTCGGTGAGAGCATGGCGCCATGTTCCAGTAAGCAACATAGTTCCTCCAAGGACATTGATTATTATTTTACAGCATCTACAACTTATATAAGATTTAAAAACAAGAGAGCTTTTTCTCCCTGTTATGACTTGTAAATGCAGTAAAACAAAATAAGATGACAACACAACTATAATCCCAGTATTTAGGGAAGCAGAGATTGGAAAGATTGTGGATTGAGGCCAGCCAGGGCAAACAAACAAAAAAAAACCAGGATGCAGCAACAGCCAGGCCTGTTTATTCATGCCTGTAATCCCAGCTACTTAGGAGGTAAAGATAGGATGATTGCACTCTGTGAGACAAAATGGTGAGATGCTGTCTAAAACATAAACTGAAACAAAAAGGACAGAGGTATGCCTCAAGTGGTAGAGCACCTGCCTCGCATAAATGAGGCCCTGAGTTGAATCCCGAGTATCACCAAATAAATGACAGTAAATGAGCCTGCAGCCAGTAGCCCACGCCTGGCATCCTAGCAACTCAGGAGACTGAGATCTGCAGATCACAGTTTGAAGCCAGCCTGGGCAGTGAAATCCATGAGACTCCTTATCTCCAATTGTTAACCTTCAGAAGCTGTGGCTTAAGTGGTAGAGTACTAGCCTTGAGACAACAACAACTAAGGGACAGCATCCAGGTCTTGAGTTCAAGCCCAGGGACTGGCATTTTTAAAAAAAAAAGTTGACTAAAGGTATCTGGAAGTAGAAGAGATTGACTCAGTTAGACTTCAGAAAAAACTGGAAGTTAGGTAAGAATTCCTTTCAGTAAGTAATTCCTTTGAGAAGCAGCTGAACCCTGGGCTGGGAGTTTGGCCTAGTGGTTGAGTGCTTGCCTAGCACGCACGAAGACCCAGGTTCGATTCCTCGGTACCACATACAGAGAAAAAAGCCAGAAGTGGTGCTGAGGCTCAAGTGGTAGAGTGCTAGCCTTGAGAAAGTCCAAGGACAGTGCTCAGACCCTTTGCCCAAGCCCAGGACTGGAAAAAAAAGAAAAAGAAAAAAAGCAAGGGCCGGGAGTTTGACCTAGTGGTTGAGTGCTTGCCTAGCATGCATGAAGACCCGTGTTCGATTCCTCGGTACCACATACATAGAAAGAAAAAGCCAGAAGTGGTGCTGAGACTCAAGTGGTAGAGCTCTAGCCTTGTTCAAGGACAGTGCTCAGGCCCTGAGCTCAAGCCCAGGACTGGCAAAAAAAAAAAAAAAAAAAAAAAAAAAGCTGAACCCTAATGTGTTCCTCTGTACTTTGGGGGTACATGTGCCACTCCCTTTGGCTGATTTAGCACAAAGGTTAATTTGCTAGCAACTGTGTATTTTCCAGTGAGTATCCCTCTATAGTTACAGAGAGGAATTGCTAGAAGACTGTTTTTCTTTTACAGATTAAAGACTTTGCCAATAAACCATCCAACAGTGTCAGTGAATTCAAAGGTAAGCGGCCAAGATGCTGAGGAAGGGGCCTCCCTCAGCCTCTGCCTGCTCCCCACACGGCAGCTCGGGCCCAGACGGCTCATGCTTGCTAAAACGCCATTCTTTCTAGTCTTTGGATTTGGTGTGGGAGGTTTTCGTTTGTTTGTTTTGTTTTTCAGTTGTGGGGCTTGAACTAACGGCCTGGACACCGTCCCTGAGCTTTTCACTCAAGACTAGTACTCTACCACTTTGAGCTACAGTTCTACTTCCAATTTTCTGGTAGTCAACTTGGAGATGAATCTCACAGACATTCCTGCTCAGGCTAGCTTTGAACCATGATCCTCAAATCTCAGCCTTCTGGGTGGCTAGAATTACAGGCCTGAGCCACGGGTGCCCAGCAGATTTTTGTTATTGTTGTTATCATACTTGAGATGTCGATTGCTGCAACCCAGAAAGCTAAAGAATTTTTAAAAATCGAAACTACTAAATGTTTACATTTGGAAAAAAAAAAAAAAAGATCCTAAGTCCACTATGTCCGTGATACTGTTTAGTAGCCGTTGACCCTCCCTGTCCACTCTCAAATGTATTTATTTTTGATTTGAGACAAGGTCTCGCTATATAGCCCAACTTGCCATGTAACTTCAAACTCCTAGTCTTCCAGTCTCTAAAGTGTTGGGACTGCAGGCATGTACCCCCATGCTCCACTAACCTCTTGATTCCTGTAGGGTGGCACAGAGTTCTACTTAAAGGCATGGGATCTGGAGACAGGCTGGAGTCACCATCTCTGGCCCTTTGTAGCACTGTGAACCTCTGCTCATTTTCCCCAGCTTTAGTGAAGGCATATGAATGATAAACTGTCTCATGAGTTTGTTATGGGGATTATATGGGTTAAAGCATGAAAAAGGCTTTAACATCTACCAAACAATCATCAGTGGTAGCTATTAGGATTAATATTAAGCCCTTAGTTATTCTAAATTACTCTGAAATCCTGCTGAATTATCTCTGTTGTGGGAGTTTGGGATGCAGGCTTTGATTCTGAGCATGTTGGGGTATGCACATCCTGCTGACTACAGCAATGATAACTCACTCATCTTGTCTCAGTCAGCCAGTCCAGAGGAAGATCATACCCTTAGGGGAAGCTTAAAAATGGGCCTTCTGGGGCTGGGAGTTTAGCCTAGTGGTAGAGTGCTTGCCCAAGATGCATAAAGACGTGGGTTCAATTCCTCAGTACCACATACATAGAAAAAAGCTGGAAATGGTGCTGTGGCTCCAGTGGTAGAGCTCTAGCCTTGAGAAAGCCCAAAGACAGTGCTCAGGCCCCAAGTTCAAGGCCCAGAATGGAAAAAAAAAACTGAGGGGGGGTACTTCTACCTGGCTCCTGTTCAGAGATTCCCGTCCCCAGTTCTTTCATGTTTCAGATTGTTAAGAAATCTGTGCTAGCTGAGTGCGGTGGATCACACCTGTAATCTGGCTACTTAGGAGACTGAGATCTGAGGACTGTGGTTCAAAGCCAGCCCAGGCATTAAAGATTGTGAGACTCTTATCTCCAATTAACCACTAGGAAAAACCAGAAGTGGTGCTTGTGGCTCAAGGGGTAGGGTGGTAGCCTTGAGCTGAAGAGCTCAGGTACAGTGCCCAGGTCCAGAGTTCAAGTCCCATGACAAGAAAGAAAGAGAGAGAGAGAGAGAAAGAGTGAGAGGGGGGAGGGAGGAGAGAGAGGAGAGAGAAACTGTGATCCAAGGCTGGTCCAGGTTTAAAAAATAAAAAGTCGTATTTGAAAAACAAACCTGAACAACAATGGCTGGCAAAGTGACTCAAGTAATAAAGGATCGCAATTTGAGGCCAGCCTGTATATACGAGTTCACCAGCCTCCATTTCAAACGATGGCTGGGTATGATGGTGTAGACCTAAGACACTAAGACAAAGGGAAGCACAAACAAGAGGATCACACAGTCCAGCCCAACCCAGGCATATACCATACAAAAAGGGACAGGGTGAGTAGCTCTTGTAATAGAGTGCTGGCTTAGGAAGCACAAGGCCCTGAGTTCAGAACATTAGAGAAAAAGATCTTGCCTGCTTGAGGGATGTCTGCTAGGATTTGGTACTAATGTGCATGAGCTAAGTTTCTTTCTTTTCTTTTGTATCCACATAAAGTGTTGGAGAAACAGAGTTGTGGTTTATCTTCTCTTGAAATAGTGAAAGTTAAGGTGCTCAGGGATGTCTAAATAAATATTTAGAGATCACAGACACCTGACTGACATTAACTTTAGGAAAAAAATTTAACTTTAAAGAATTCATGTTAAAACATATTTTTGGAGTAAGGTGTTTTGTATTGCATTTCATTTATTATTTTTTCTCCAGGGGACAAAAATGAGGACAAAGATGTTGTGGTTGAATCCATTGCTTATGATTTTGTTATTAACTTACATTTTTGTCATTCCAGGGGCTTCTTTAACCTGGCAGGCTTTTGAGCCCAAGCCCACTGCCCCAGCTATACCTAGTAAGTTTCTATAATACCAAGACTCAAAAACATCTCCAAAATGCTGAAAGCAAGCATAACTTTCACTTGTTCTTTTACAGATGTTTCTTGGGGAAACCAATGTATTTGGTGATTACATAATAGCTTATTTGATTCCTGGCTTTGACCTAGTTCTGAAAGTCAAAGTTGTAAATAACACTTGATTTTATGCTGTCTTTGGTTAGTTAGACCTATTATTTTTTGCAATTCAATCGACGAAGGGAGGGCTAAACATTCTTTGGCATCACACTGTATTTTTGGATTTTCCTGACCATGAGTGGTGGTGGCTAGCACAATCTTTTTTTTGGTTTTGTTTTGTTTTTCCTTTTGGTTATTCATGGAGCTTGATCTCAGGGCTTGGGCATTATCCCTGAGCTTTTTGATTCAAGGCCAGCAAATCTACCACTTTGAGCCACAGTGTCACTTTTCAGTTTTCTGTTGGTTCATTGGAGATAAAAGTCTCACAGAATATCTTGCTCTGGCTTTCTTTGAGCCTCAGTCCTCAGATCTCATCCTCCTGAGTGGCTAGGATTTCAAGCACAGCTAGGATTTTTGCCTCACACCCAGAAGTTTGCCTCCATAATCTGGTTTAGAGAAGGATGTCCATCTATCTTCACCTGTGGTCAGCTCAGTCACTGATGGAACCCCTGTATCTGTCAAGATTCAATAGGAAATCCCAAAGTATAATCTTTACAGTTTAGAAATGGATTTCTACTGTCTAATGTGAGGCATTTGCAGTCAGATCTGTGGACCCAGTGTTTCCCTCTAGAGATTTCCTGCCACTTGTCACTCCCCTGTGATTTTGACCTCTACAATAAAGGAATTGAACTCTGTAGATAGGAGAAAGGCCAAGTGATAACAAGTTTTAACCAGATCAGAGGGTTTGATTCTGTAAACTGGAATAATATCTAGACTATTTTCTTATAAAGGATTGGTGACTATTTAGGCTTCATAAGCTAGAGATTTCTTCTGCAACCTTTCAACCCTGCTATTGTCATACAAAATCAGCCTCAGGCAGATAATGAACTAGGCTGTATTTCAATAAAACTTTATAAAGACAGAGAGGCTAGATAGATCGCAAAGACTACACTTTACCAAATCTTGGTCTAGTGTATACTAGCTATAAAACCATATTTCCAGGATCGATAGCAATTTGTGCACAGTTAGGAATGGAACACTATGACTAATAGCCAGTCAAGACAAAAAAATTAGCCGAAGTTGTAACTAATATTCTTTGGAAATATTAGAATAAAAGATCAGCCTTCTTTTTTTTTTTTTTTTGGTCAGTCATGGGACGTGAACTCTGGGCCTGGGCATTGTCCAGAGCTCTTCAGTTCAAGGCTACCGCGCTACCCCTTGAGTCACAGCACCACTTCCAATTTTCTGGTGATTAATTGGAGTCTCACAGACATTGTGGCACTTTGGTGCCCAGGCTGGCCTTGAACTGCGATCCTCAGATCTCAGCCTCCTGGGTAGCTAGGATTACAGGCGTGAGTCACCATGCCCCAGACTAAAGATCAGTCTTAATAAGCAGAGAAACAGATAAGAAACTTAGAAGTAAGCCAAGTATGGTGGCTCACGCCTATAATCCTAGCTACTCACGAGGCTGAGATCTGAGGATCATGGTTCAAAGCTAGCCCAGGCACTAACGTCCCAGAGACTCTTATCTCAGTTAACCACTAGAAAACTGGATGTGGTAGTGGCGCTGTGGTTGTAGGGTAGGGTGGTAGCCTTGAGCTGAAGAGCTTAGGGACAGTACCCAGGCCCAGAGCTCAAGCTAAAACCGACAAAAAAAAAAAAAGAGAAAGAGGTAGGTTGTTGACATAAATTAATATGTTGACATAAATTAATACATGATTCAATAAGACAGAAAGGATTCTCAGATAAGAGTGATCAAATATTAGAATAGAGACTGCAGAATCTAATTTTCTGCAAAAATTTGTAGAAGCATTTAATCTTACTTATACTCCTGTCTAAAAGTTGTAGCTGAATTAATTAATACTATGTATGTTTTACAGCCCAGTGCAAGGAATATTTTTAGAACTGGTTGGTTGTCTATGAACATTTGTTTGCAGCATTATGCATAATAAACCCAGTGAAGAAATAACCTAAGTGTCCACCAATAATAAACAGATAAAAATGTGGTCTCAGCCTAGTGCTGGTGGCTTACCCCTGTAATTCTAGCTACTCAGGAGACTGAGATCTGAGGATCATGATTTGAAGTCTACCGAGACAAGCAAATTTGAGAGAGTCTTATCTCCAATTAACCAGCAAAACGCTGGAAGTGGTTCTGTGGCTCAACTGATAGAGTATCAGTCTCTAGCACAAAGCCAATCAAGAATGCAAGACCCTGCGTTCAAGCCCCAGAAGTGTCACACACACACACACACACACACACACACACACACACACACACACACGATCTTTTCATACAATGGAATGTTACCTGGCCACGAAGATCACATGCTGCTATTAGCACATGTTTTAACAAATACATCTACATTGCTACGTAGAAATGAACCTTGAAATCAGTACGGAGTGAAAGAAGCCACACACCCAAGACTGCATACCACACAAATCCATCTGCATGCAATGTTTCCAGAATAGACAAACTCATGGAAGCAAAGTAGATCTACTGTGGCCTGGGCTGAGAATGGCAAAAAGAAATGAAAGCTGGCTGCTAACAGGTGCTGCAGGTATTCTAGTGAGGTGGTAGTGGCAAACACCATAGTAAAATCATGGCCGCATGGTCCTGCGGTAGCATTTAAGCTTCTGCATCATATGTTCTTAGAACACAGTGGTAGAGCGCAAAGCCATAGGCTCAACTCCCAGCACTGCACATGTTCAGCCCCTGTGGGCCTGCACGCTCTGGGTGTCTGGTGGCCTATGTAGAGTGGTCCTCATTGATAGCTTCAGTGCTTGCCCTTACTGATGGATCCCTGAGCTTTGTTTTTTCCCCCTTTCTTCTTATGCTGTTCCAGTAAGTGCCTCAGCCCCACAGGCGTTGGAAGCCAAGTCAAACCTAACAATGGCCCATGGTAAGTATGAGTGGCAGTGGCAGTGGGTTGCGTGCACTTTCCACTCTGAGTTAGATCATTCATTAACCCTCAGTGCTGGGGGCGGGGTAGTTAGGCGAGGTAGAAAACACCTGAGCGCATTCTCAAAGGTTCACCCAAGTGCAGTCTTTATGTGTAATAATATGACAAGCGAAATACAAAGTCCTGATGTGAGTGGTTACAATCGAGACGGGAACTTTTTTAGTGATGCGCTCTGCTTGTTTATGATTTCTGTGGAATGGAGTGAGGAAGGAAGGTGGTGATTTGCTCCTAGACCAGCCAACCAGCACATGCCACGGGGCATGTGTGCTTGTTTTTATAACTTTCCGTGTCACAGCAAGTCTCTTTATTAAACAAACACTTCCTAACCATTGGTTAGGAAAATCTAGAAAAAAGAGGCGATGAAAGCTGAAGGAAATAGCAGGATGAAATTTCACTGGATGAAATCGCTGCCAGAGATCAGTTCTTAAAACAGCCCTCTGAGATTGCTGGTTGTTATTATTATTGCTGTTTGTGCTGTTATTGTTATTAGTATTGCTTTCACGAGGGTTGAACTTTAGGGCATTTTTTCTTGGCTTTTTTGCTCTACCACTTTGATCCACATTTCTGGCTTTTGGTGATTCTTTGGAGATAAGAGTCTCAAGGACTTTCCTAGCTGGGCTGGCTTTGAACTTCAAGCCTTAGATCTCCACCTCCTAAATAGCTAGGATTATGGATGTGAGCACTGATGCCGGCGGTTGCTGATTATTATTGACATGATCCTGTTGATGGGGTCACCATATTAAAGCACTTAGAATTTTCATAGTATATGCTTTAATGTGTTATTTTTTTTCTATAGCCTGCTGTTAATAAAAATGAATCAAGATGAGAGGATATTACCTTTTTCCCACCTTACTACAAAATTCTCTAGAATCTAATGATTATTTCACATCACAATCAGCTCTAGGCTAGTGTTCTACCACTTCAAGCCACAGCACCACTTCTGGCTTTTTCTGTGTATGTGGTATTGAGAAAGTGAACCCAGGGCTTCGTACATGTTAGGCAAGCACTCTAACACTGGCAAATAAATGTGTTTATGCTAAAAAAAAAATCTTGCTTGTCACGTGGCCTCTTGCTCTCATGGTTCTTCATTTTGGCTGTCTTTCTCCTGGCCTGTGCTACTTATGTTGGCCAGGTTGCTGGGCATGAGTATGAGGGTACTGCAAATCCACACCTCCTCCTTGGAAGGGCTGAGTTTTATTATGTATGTATGTATGTATGTATGTATGTATGTATGTATGCATGCATGCTTGTATGTATGTATTTTTGTCAGTCCTGGGGCTTGAACTCAGGGCCTTGGCACTGTCCCTGAGCTTTTGTGCTCATGGCTAGTGCTCTACCACTTTGAGCCACAGCTGCACTTCTGTTTTTTCATGGTTAATTGGATATGAGAAGCTCAGGGACTTTTCTGCCCAGGCTGGCTTTGAACTGTGATCCTCAGATCTCAGCCTCTTGATTATCTAGGATTACAAGTGTGAGCCACCGACACCCAGTTTGGTTTTTATTTTATGTAAGCATATTCTTGGTATTCTGTGTAGGGTAGATTGATATGTGGCAAAGGCTTTTGCAGTTGTGCCCTGGTTTATTGATTGATTTTTTAACTCATTCGTTACTTTATAACTTAATTATTTAAAAAATAAAATTTCCAAAATTAGATTTAGGGTTAATAGAGAAAATAAGTATAAATTGAAGACTTTGTGCAAAACTGACTAGTTTTTTTTTTTTTTGCCAGTCCTGCGCTTGAGCTCAGGGCCTGAGCACTGTCCTTGGACTTTCTCAAGGCTAGAGCTCTACCACTTGAGCCTCAGCACCACTTCCGGCTTTTTTCTATGTATGTGGTACCAAGGAATCGAACCCGGGTCTTCATGCATGCTAGGCAAGCACTTTAACCACTAGGCCAAACTCCCGGCCCCATAACTGACTAGTTTTTTAACTGCGGGCCTGCCTTGTTGTTTTTCTAATTGGTTCTTGGGATTTAGGGTCCATTGGAAGGAAACTGGTATTGCTCTGTGGCTGACTGTTCATTTTATTCTTTTCCTTGTTAATAGAGCAGCCATTCTCATCGCATGTCCTGGAACCAATTGAAGAACTCTCAGATGAAGAAAAAGGTAAAAAAAAAAAGACTTGGTCCGCCTTTACCTGCATTCTTTGTGTTCTTAGGCTAAAACCCAGGTCTTGTGAAGCACAAGCCAGTGGGTCATGGCATGATGTGTCAAAAGTAGGAATGAAGCTGAGTGCTGGTGACTCATGCCTATAATCCTAACTACTCTGGAGTCTGAGAGCTGAGGATCACAGTTTGAAACCATCCTGGACAGGAAAGTCAGTAAGACTCTTATCTCCAATTAACCACCAAAGCAGCCAGAAATGGAGCTGTTGCTCAAATGGTAGAGCTCAGGCTTAAGTGAAAAAGCTAAGGAATGGTGCCTTAGCCCTGAGTTCAAGTACACACACACACACACACACACACACACACGACACGATACTTAGGTTTAGTTTACATTTGTTATTATATTCCTCCGATATCCTGTTACGTTTTTCATGCTTTATTATGTTCTACTTACATTTCCCTCTGTAACTGGGATTACAGAAATTTCATGGACTTTTTGCCTGTGCTGGCCTCCAGTCACAAGCCTCTTGATTTCTGTCTAGTGAAACAGGCATGAGCCACTGGCTCCTGGCTAGGTGCTTTCTTTCTTTCTTACATCTTTGCTGTTCCAGTGTGTAGAAACATGGTTTCTTTCCGAAAACAAAGAATGAAGATGTGAGAAACTGAAATAAAACCTTATTGAGTTGATGCAGGAAGGTTTGGGGTATTCTGGTGAGCACTCTTACACACTGGTTGCGGTCTTACAGACGACCTTTGCAGTGCCTTCCTGCAACTTCAAGGATGGCTTCTGCCTGGGAGGGGATGACGGGACCTGCAGGCTAACCCCATTCCACAGGCTGAGGGTTATTTGAGCTACATGTCTGTTGTCAATACTTAAAACCAAGGTGTTTCCCACAAGTAACTGAATTTGTAACCCCTCTTGAAGGAAAAGAGCAGCTGGGTGCCTAATTCACCCAGAGGCATTCACACAGTCCGCAGGGTTTTTTAGCAGCCACTACAGTGCAGGTAGCAGCAGGCTCCTCTTGCTTTACTCGACCTCTTTGTTTTGTGCAGACACAGGAGTTTGTAAGCCCTGTGGGTGAGGAGAAACAGGGCTTCACAGCTAACGACATTGTCTTAAAGCCATTTTCAACCGTCCTTCTTGCTTTCCCAGAGGTGTGACAAACGAATAGTAATCGGATTTGAGTTCTGGATAAGCATGCCATGCTAATTTACTTTCTGATAACGTATTTCCTCTTTCCTGTGTATACATCATTCATTAAGGTCCAACGTGTAAAAATCCTTTCTAGAATCTGGGAAGTGTGCCAGGAGGTTCATAGAAAGGGTCAGGTCATTTCCAAACTGAAACTTCAGGTCAGAGTTCACACATTTACCAAGTTGAGTCTGGGAAGGCTGTAGGAGGAATAAAAGTCCATCACTCAGATGTGTGGGGGGGGGTGGGAGGGGGTGGGAGGGCTTGAACTCAGGACTTCCCTCTCTGGCTCATCTCAAAAGTAGTGTTCTACCAGTTGAGCCACAGCTCCGCTTCCAGCTCTTCAGTGGCTAATTTAAGACAGTAGTCTTTCAAAGCCTAACTCCGCCTCTGGGGATTCAGGCACACCCATCACCTGGGAGGCAGGGGGGCTTTACCTCCCCCCACCATAAAGACAGGATGCCAGACCCTACCATTCACCATGTGGCCAAGATGGTACCGGCCAGACCCAAATTCCCTGTTTGATTTTATTAGCCCAGCTGAAGACTTTATGACGGGACTTAGCATGCAACCAGCATGGGAATCCACCGAGGTGCTACGAATACTGCCCATGCTTTCTGTAGCACTTAGACGCTGGCTGTTTTCTGTAGCCATCTTCCCTCTTGTGTGCATGCCAGAGCTATAGATGGAACACCAGGAGGAGAGCAACCAGGATTTTCTTCCTTTAAAACAAAACAAAACTAAACTAAAACAAAAACAAAAACTGATCCTGGGGCTTGAGCTCAGGGCCTGGGCACTGTCCTTGAGCTTTCTCAAGGATAGCGCTCTACCACTTGGGCCACAACACCACTTCCAGCTTTTTCTGTGTATGTGGTACCAAGGAATCAAATCCAGCACTCCATGCATGTTAGGCAAGCACTCTACCACTGGGCCACACTCCTGGCCCCACAACCAATATTTTCTTTGTCCTAAATCAGTGATGACAACCTTGCCATCATGGCAACAGCTAATGATGATGCTTGCAGACCATGATCTCAAACTCCTGTCTGACACTGGGTGTAGGGTGGGGAACCCTTAAAGCACAGGCAGAATGATGCAGTGATTGCGTCCTGGAACTGAAGGTTGAAGGATCCATCTGACCCGCTGTGAACTGGTGACTTGCATTTGTAATCCTAGCAAACTCCGGATGTGGAGATCTGAGATCACCAATCAAAGCCAGCCTCCAGCTTTTGTTTTTGACAGGTATGGGGCTTAAACTCAGAGTCTGGGCACTGTCTCTGAGCTTTCTCACTCAAGATTAGTGCTCTACCTCTTTGAGCCACAGCACCACTTCTGATTTTCTGGTGGTTAATTGGAAATAAGAGTCACAGACTTTCCTGCCCTGGCTGGCCTCAGACCATGATCTTCAGATTTCAACCTCCTGAGTAGCTAGGATTTCAGGTGTGAGTCACCTGTACTCAGCTCATACTTGCTTGTTTGTTTTTTTAATTTTAATTTTTTTTTTGCTAGTCCTAGGCTTCATCTCAGGGCTTGAGCACTGTCCTTGGGCTTTCTCAAGGCTAGAGCTCTACCACTTGAGTCACAGCACCATTTCTGGCTTTTTGCTATGTATGTGGTACTGAGGAATCAAATCCTAGTCTTCATGCATGTTAGGCAAGCACTCTACCACTAGGCCAAACTCCCAGCCCTTGTTCTTTTTTTTTTATTAAAACTTTTTATTAACAGTTTTTACATCTTATTTCATATGTCATGTTCTACAGGCAAGTATTCAAGAGAAAAAAATCTATATGCGGTCACTGGCACATAAATTTAAAAACATAATTAAAATTAAGCTGAATCTTTGTATGTCATAGATACATATCAATCATACCTGGTTTTTGCTTCATAGGTTATTGAAATGTGAGGATCAGAAAGGTTTATAGAGGCCATTCAATTTTTCAGAAACTTGAAACAGGGGGATTAGCTTGCTACAGGTTTTTGTTTGTTTGTTTGTTTTAAGTTTAGTGACCAGGCTAGAGTTAAGTCTTAAAGTTTTCTGCCTTCTCTAGTTTAATGCAAAGGTGGAAAGGGAGAAAGACTAGCAGGGGGCCTCAGGGAAAATCTCCAGACTTCTCTGGCCTGTGCAGCATCCTTGTGGAAATTTATGTTGTTAGGTTTTAAAGTCCCTCTGAACTCAGAAATTGGTTTTCTACTTATTACCCTTTCATACTTGCTATGTACTATAGTCATTTCCTTATCCTAAACAGCCTGTTGTGTTTGCTCTGCTGTCACCAGATACAGGTGAGAGTTGTGAAGTTTCTCTGTAAGAGTAGGGGCTCTTCATTTAGGATCTTTGACTTCAAACACAGAATAAGAATAAGAAATTCTGGTCAAAGGGTTGGAGGTTAATCTAAGCAGTAGGTGCCTGCCTATCAACTACAAGACCCTGAGGTCAAACCCCACAAAAAATGTCTTTACCCCTCGAGAGAAAAGTTTTGTCTTGATGGCTTTGGAGAATAATGGATGCTGCTTTTAAAATCTTGGCCTATGTTGTTTTTTTCACACGATTCATTTTACTTGTACCCCAAAGATTTTTTTAGTTATTTTCCCTGTGTACTGTCTGTTCTTTTTCTTGCTTCCATTAGCCAGCCTCAGCCTTGAAATAATCACCACCAAAGTTTGTCTAGGTCTTCTTGAGTTGCTTCCCAAAGCAATTACTAATACGAATAGAGGACAAAGTGAAATGTTTAATCTGCAGCAATTTGGGGAAATTAGTCACTGAAATGGGGGTCACTGGGGGTTAAGGATGACTCCAGGTACATCAGCAAAGGAATAGAGCAGTTCATATCCAGAGCTGAGCCTCTGCTAAAGTATGGCTGAGCTAAGCTAGACTTTGTGAATCCCTGTGTGGTTTTGAGCCTCTGTTTAGGCCATGCTTCCGTGTACCTCCTTTACATCTGAGAAACTGGACCAGAAACTATCTTGGCACAATCTGGATAAGGGTAAATCTATTTCAGTAGCAGAACTATGACACCCAGGCTCTTTTGAGGCTCTTCTTATCTTTATCTCTGGATAAGTGCCAACCTTTTTGGCAGCTAGACGATAACACTGGTGACATTGCGGCTGTAGCTAAGTTCTCTAGCTTGGATCTTCATGCAGGGTTTTTCTTCCCTTCTATTTCATGTTCAGATAGTAATTGATTAATTTTCTAACAGTACAGCTTTACTAATATAACAAAAGTATTCTTTAGAATTGGAGCTGAAAAAGGGTTCTGGCAAACATGCTAAATGAAAGGTATGGGCCGAGAGTTTGGTCCAGTGTGCACAAAGACCAGGGTTCTATTTTTCGGTACCACATATATAGAAAAAAGCTGGAAGTGGTGCTGAGGCTCAAGTGGTAGAGCTCTAGCCTTGAGAAAATCCAAGGACAGTGCTCAGGCCCTGAGCTCAAGCTCAAGACTGGCAGAAAGAGAGGGGGGGGGAAGAGGGAGAGGGAGAGGAGAGAGAGGGGGGGAGCAAGGGAGAGAGAAAAAGAGAGAGAAAGAAAGGCATGTCAGGCGCTGGTGGTTCGCACTCTTAATCCTAGTGACTCAGGAGATTGAGATCTGAGGATCCCTGCTCAAAGCCAGCCATGGCAGGAAGGTCCATGAGACTCTTCTCTCCAATTAACCAACATAAAAAAACCAAGATGAGGATCCGGGAGTTTGGCCTAGAGGTAGAGTGCTTGCCCAGCATGCACGAAAACCCAGGTTCGATTCCTCGGTACCACATACACACAAAAAAGCCAGAAATGGTGCTGAGGCTCAAGTGGTAGAGTTCTAGCCTTGAGAAAGTCCAAGGACAGTGCTAAGGCCCTGAGCTGAAGCCCAGGACTGGCAAAAAAAAAAAACAAAAAAAACCCAAGATGAGCTGTGGCTCAAAGTGATCAAGTGCTAGCCTTGATCATAAAAGCACAGGGACAGAGCTCAGGCCTGAGTTCAAACCTCATGATTGACAAATAAATAAATCACTTGAGCCACAGCTCTACTTCTGATTTTTGAATGATTAATTGGAGCTAAGAGTCTCATGGGGACTTTCCTGCCTGGTCTAGTTTTGAACCATGATTCTCAGATCTTAGCCTCCTGAGTAGCTAGGATTATAGGCATAAGCCACCAGCGCTTGGCTGTTGATATTTTTAATTAGAGGTTGTTTGACATAAAACATAATTCCTCCGGGGCTTTTGCTAATTGTATATATATATTGAGGGGAATAATGATTGCATTTAGAAACTTGATGTGAATTTAACATATACTAAATGTGTTTTTTGTTTTTGTTTTGTTTTTGTCAGTCAAGGGGCTTGAACTCTGTGCCTGGGCACTGTCCCTGAACTCTTCAGCTCAAGGCTACTGACCTACCTCTGGAGCCACAGCCCCACTTTCCATTTTCTAGTGATTCATTGGAGATAAGAGTCTCACATTCTTTAGGATCTTTAGTGCCTGGGCTGGCCTTGAACTTCGATCCTCAGATCTCAGCCTCCTGAGTAGTTAGGACTATAGACATGAGCCACCACCATTCTTAAATAGTTAAACTAGACCTGTTTCTTTACCAAATAATTCATGAATCCTAATTGAATTTGGAGGTGAATTTTGAGGGGAAATAGTTCTACTTATAGACCAGGAATTTTCTAAATATCTTTTCTGTTTCAATGACTACATGCATTTTTAAAACTGTTCAGCTTATAATTTAAAATTGAGAACTTTTAAATGCACTAAAGCCTAAAGTTTATTCATTTAAAAACTTTCATGCAGAGTGTGGTGGCTCATACCTATAATCCTAGCTACTCAGGAGGCTGAGATCTGAGAATCGAGGTTCAAAGGGTCAAAGCCAGCCCAGGAATTAAAGAACATAAGACTCTTATCTCCAATGAATCACTAGAAAACAGGAAGTGGGGCTGTGGCTCCAGGGGTAGGGCAGTAGCCTTGAGCTGAAGAGCTCAGGAACAGCGCACAGGTCCAGAATTCAAGCTCAAGGACAGTCAAATAAACAAAACAAAATAAAAAATCTTTATGCTAGCCCTGGGGCTTGAACTTGGGGTCTGAGCTCTATCCGTTAGCTTTCCCTCAAGGCTAGCACTCTACCTCTTGAACAAGAACTCATTTCTGGATTTTTGGGTGGGTAATTGAACATAAAAATCTCTTAGTCTTTCCTGCCAGGCTGGCTTCGAATCACCATCCTCCTAGCTCAGCCTTTTGAATAGCTAAGATTACAGCTGTGAGCCACCATGCCCTGCTTGCACTGGATTTTGAAGCAGATTAATAGTTTTAGAAGCTGTAGTATTTCAATATTATGTGTTATTTGAAGGACTAAACTATCCCAAAATACTGCCAAGTATTTACTTGCTGTTTTAAAGTTGTACTTTGCTATATTCTGCTTGGAGATTTAATACGTATGTTTAATCTTCTTTCAACCTATTTTTTAAACCTTACTTCAGGAAGGGAAAATGAACAGAAATTAAATAAGAAGACATATTCAAGGAAATATCTGAAGACTGGTCCTTCCTTCACTAAGGAACTAAGAACACTCTTGGAGCATAACTTGGTGAAGAAACTCGAAAACTTAGGAATTCATTCAGTACGTTCACTTCTTTTTGGTGTATTTACTAGTTGATTACATTTTTGTTTCTGAAAAATAAATTGAATGAAATAGAGGAGAGAAGGAAAGCTTGTCAGTGAAGCCAACCCACAGACACAGTGATAGATCTCGGATGAAAAGATGAAGAAGCAGAGATGAGAGAAAAGTAAGGTGGGGCCGGTCAAATCACTGAGGTCAGAGAAAATACGTTGGAAGGGGCATTTGCCCTGAGGAAGGGATCTGTGTCCCGGGCATTTGAGTGAGTGGTGGGATGGTGCCCTGCAATGAGAAAAGCTGAAATGAGAGTCAAAATGGGAGATGGATTTGTGTGTGAGATACTGTTACTGCATCACTAGCCCTTTAACTGTCTTCTGTGTTCCTTTCCATCAAATCACCTCTTGAATTAACGCGAGTTCTATATTAGAAAGTCGCCTCTGATGACTTTCTCCTCCCTGAGGAAGGACCTTGAAACTTTCAACCTTCTTTTTCTGGTCTTCTCAGCCAGGTCTGCAGGGTTAGTGTGTGGGATGTGCTTTGACTATTCCTGCCTGGGCACCTGTCTTTCCCAAAAGGCAGCCCTGCTCCAGTGCCTCAGTGTGCCACATTCCTCCTTAATTGTACTTGTGTGACCCTCTGCGGAGTCACAGCTCTCAGCCTCCTGCTTGGGCCTTCTCGGATTGGCCTTTCACTTGGGAATTCCTCTAGCTCGGTGGATTCATTTGGTCTTTGTTACATTAGTCATGAACAGCCAGACATCTGTGCATGGTGAAATCCTGTGGGTGGCAGGATGCACACTCCGCATGGGGTCATCACTGGAGCTGAGGAAGGGTGGGTTGCACCGAGGGTAGAGTTAATCTTGACACACACCCATGAGCTGACAAACGCCCCCCGTTCAGCCCCAGCTCACTGCACATCTTACTCCTGCAGAACACACGTGGCATTCCAAGCGACCACCTGAACAGAGTCCTTAGAACGGTGGAACTAGGAAGACATGAGCAAGCAAGAAAAATTCCAAACATCCAGCAAATTCGAGAATCTCTTGAGTATCAGGTCAGCTGTAAAATCGAGGAGAGGACATTGCTCTCTTCAGGGAAGCCTGATACCAGCTGCCATTTCATTCCTTTAGGTGAGAGTTAATCTTAACACCCCTTTTCATAACTTCAGACATGGTATATACAAACTTGGGCATTTCATTGACAACTCCCCTACTATTTTGTTCTGTCAGTGCTGGGTCTAGGTTTTGTTTTAGGAAGAAAAGAAATACATATTATATAATATGCTATATTAATAATATATGTTATATATATATATATATATTTTTTTTTTTTTTGCCAGTCCTGGGCTTGAGCTCAGGGCCTGAGCACTATCCTTGGACTTTCTCAAAGCTAGTGCTCTACACTTGAGCCACAGCACCACTTCTGGCTTTTTTTCTATGTATGTGGTACCGAGGAATTGAACCCAGGTCTTCATACATGCTAGGCAAGCACTCTACCACTAGGCCAAACTCCCGGCCCCAATATATAATATATATTTATTTTATATATATATGTGTATATATATATATATATATATATATATATATATATATATATATGAAAGAAGAAGGAAGGGAGGAGGAAACGAGGGAAGAAGGAAAGGCCTGGAATTCATTTCTATGGCACCTTAGACAGGACTGTATCATTTAGTTTTGCTCTTTGCTTCAAGGCAGTGGAAACTCATGAATATCCCCCCTGCCCATTCCAGACAAGTACAGTGTTCCTCAAATGAACACCCCTCTGGCTGAAGAAGTACCCAAAATCATCCAGCTTCCTCCCCCAAGTAAACCACTGGTTAGACAAAGATCTGTTTTTGCTGACAGGATGACTGTTCCAAAGTGAGTATCTTTAACCTCATTGTTCTGCCTTAGATACCTTCGGTTCCCAGGGTGTATGCCATAGACTGGATGTGCTCTCC
Organism: Megascapheus bottae; assembly: GCF_031878675.1. Taxonomy (NCBI): domain Eukaryota; kingdom Metazoa; phylum Chordata; class Mammalia; order Rodentia; family Geomyidae; genus Megascapheus; species Megascapheus bottae. The sequence goes on from NC_143519.1 coordinate 11,609,179, forward strand.
AGCGCAAGGTTGTTTCTTGCAGTTCTGGAGTCTGCAAGTTGGAGATCAAGATAGCACTATGGTCAGGTTCTGTTGAGAGATTTGTGCCTGGCAGACAGCTGCCTGTCTATGTCTTCTTGTGAAAGAGAGGAAGCTCTTGTTTCTCTTCCTCCTCCTGTGACCCTATTGCCTCCAATAGGGGCTTGAACTCAGGGCTGGAGCACTCTCCTTTACTTTTGTTACTCAAGGCTGGCACTTTACCATTTGATTCATACCTCCACTTCTGGCTTTTTGCTGGTTAATGGGAGATAAAAGAATCTCTGACTTTCCTGCCTGGCCTGGCTTCGAATGATGATCCTCAGATTTCAGCCTCTTGAGTAGAGAGGATTCCAGGTCTGAGAAACTGGTGCCCATCTTGGTTCTGTTAAAAGCAAAACTAAAAATAAAATAATAATTCCATAACTATTTGTGTTAAATCATGTTATTCACTTGAAAAATATTTTTTCTGTTGTTCCTTAGAAGTAAGAAAACCGTCATAGAAGACAATTTTCCCAGAAAATCTTTATCTACAACGTGAGTACTTGGGGCAGGTGGAAAGAATTCTCAAGTTTTGTTTTACTGAATATGCCTTTTCTTTATACATTAGTATGCTTGTGGTGATTAAAGTCATTGTGATCAATCAGTCATAGTTAGTTTGTGATTCCCTTGGGATGTGTTGTTTGTGTCATGCCTTTGCTGATCAGTTAGAGAGGTCAGTAGCACTTAACCACTCTCAAGTCTCCACTAAGGCCCGGGCTAACAATGTGAGTTATTCTCATATATTCTACCCCAGTGTGGAGGAATTGCTCAGGAAAAGCACATAGGAAGCCAGTGGATGAATTGAGTGATGGGGAGTATAAATTTCAGATTTGATCCTGTGGTTCTAGCTCATTTTAAAAATTAGTTAGAGGGGCCAGGAGTGTGGCCTAATGGTAGAGTGCTTGCCTGCCTTGCATGAAACCTTGGATTCAATTCCTTGTATCACAGCCGGAAATGGTGCTGTGGCTCAAGTGCTTGAGTAGCTAGGCTTGAAAAAGTACAAGACAGTGCCCAGGCCCTGAGTTCTAAGCACCAGGATGAGTTAAAATGCATACACACACGGGGTGCAGTGGCTCACATCTGTGTTCCTAGCTACACAGGAGGCTGAGAACTGAGGATTGAGGTTCAAAGCCAGCCTGGGCACAAAAGCACCTGAGACTCTTATCTCCAATTAACCTCTAGAAAATGGGAAGTGAGGCGTGGCTCAAGGATAAGGCGGTAGTCTTAAGCCCAAGCTGAGTTCAAGCCCCATAACCCACCAAACACACACACACACACACACACACACACACTAGTTAGAACTGGGTCCTGGTGGCTCATGCCTACAATCCTAACTACGCAGAAGGGTGAGATCTGAGAATTGTAATTTGAAGCCAGCCAAGGTTGAAAAGTCCCAGCCCATGAGACTCTTATCTCCAATTAAATACCAAAACATGAAAATAAATAAAAGCCAGAAATGGAGCGGCCACTCAAGGGATATAGCACTATCCTTGAGCACAGAAAGCTCAGGGACAGTGCCCAGACCCTGAGTTCAAGTTCCAGGACAGGCCAAAAAAATAATCCCCAAAAAGTAATGAGGACCCTAGACCTTATTTTACTAGGTTCTTACTAAGAAGCTTTGCGCAATTGCTCAACTGTAATGCAATTGATTACTATTGTAAGGCTTAATTTTCTTAATCTTTTGGTAATATGGGATAATGCCCTTTTCAGGGTATAATTTCACAAATTAAATTAAATGAGAGAGTATATAAAAAGGGTATGGCTCAGTATGGCTCAGTGCTTGGCATATGTGGGCACTCAATGAGTTGTAGATGTATAATTGTCATTAATTATGAGCAATACTAACTCTAGGGTAGTTGAACTTTCTCATCATTGCCTTATTCTGGATCTTTTTCAAAGCACTGTATAGTAGAGAATAATCCAACATAATTCACTTTCCATCCATTGATGTGTTGTCTGGAATTTAAGGACTCTTTAGAAATATTCTTTCACTGACACTGTCTAGAGTTTCTGTTTAATATTAAAAGGGGAGCCATAATCAGGTGAGACTACAAATGAGATGGTGTATGTTCAAGGACTTTGTAAGGTGCAGTCTGAAAGTAAGAAGTACTAACTTAAAAAGCAGAACAGTATCATTGTGGAAAGTAATAGTTTTCCTTCACCGAAAAGTGTTTCCTTTAGGCACAATGAAAATGGAGGACATGAAGAAAACACACATTTGGGTTTAGAGGAGCGAGGTCATAAATTGGGTGCACTTTAACCAGTGCCACGTGGTTGTCAGGCCTGGACCTGGGGACATCTCTGCCTCCTTAGTAGCTCCTAGTCCTCACTGCCACCTCTTCTGTAGGAAAAGCTGTGAGAAGGTTCTTCCCATATAACAGGCCCTGTGGTTTGGATTCCTTATACCAGAGGAGACGATGCCAACCCTATCCGTTGTGACTTTTGCAGGACACCTCCCTTCAGCTCCGAGGAGGAGCTGGACGAGGATGACTTCATCCAGGCCTTTGTGTCCCCAGACCTGCTTCCCATTCAGCCCGTGAGAAGCAGTAAGAGTGGCTTCGGCAAGAGCAGCATCAAAAGTGACACAGATGGGACGGAGGGAAGCGAATTAGAGGGCTCTGATGTGTCTTCCAAACCCTCAGGTGTGAGCTTTGATCCTGGGAAAACCTCCTGGAAGTTTTACTGAAGACAGACAATGGTTTCCCCCCCTCCCCCCACACACACAGCAGGCCCTGGGGGTCAGGGGCAGAGAGCCGGAGCTGGGAGGGTGGGCACTTCCAGAGGGAGGGGGGTGTGCTTAGCAGGCCATCCATCTTCAGACTGAACAAGAGGAAAGGGGCTGGGATATTGTGGGTATTAGTCCCCTACAGCTGCAGTAACAACAACAAAGTACTAAATACCTGTGGGAGGATTTACCCTGCCAGTGTTCCAGGAAGTCCAAAATCTAGGCATTGGCAAGGCTGGTTCCTTGTAAGGGTTCTCTGCTTCTGCCCTTGGCCCACACGTGGCCGTCTTGTCCCTGCTTCTCTTCACATCACCTCTCCCCCGTGTACCTAACCCTGTCCTGACTTCCAGTTTTAGACATTTTCACACAGATGATCTCACTTGATTTAACTACCTTTCAACTCCGCCTCCAAGTATGGCTACTTTCTAAAGTCCTGAGGCTGGGGACTTAATGCAAGGACTTGAGGGGACACTCTTCAACCCTCAGTTCAGCAGGAGGCTGTAAGAATGGCTGTACTATGGCATTGTGCTCTGCCCTTTGAAGGTGGGGCAGGGTCAAAGAAAGACAGGGTCCTGGTCCCTGGTAGGTGACTTCTGGTAGCTTTCTCAAAAGAGATATGGCTCATGGGTCAGTTTTTTGTTTGTTTGTTTGTTTATTGCAAGTCCTGGGGATTGAACTCAGGGCCTGGGCACTGTTCTTGGGTTTTCTCAAGGCTACAGCTCTACCACTGGGGCCACAGCACCATTTCTGGCTGTTTCTATGTACGTGGTTTGGAGGAATCGAACCCAGCTCTTCGTGCATGCTAGGCAAGCACTCTACCACTAGACCACACTCCTGACCCTCATGGGTCAGTTTTTAAAGAAAAAAGTATTGAACATAAATTTAAAATGACAGATTTTAATTGTTACTAAGTATAATTATTATTTTACACTGTAGGTAAGCTGAATATGACATACAGTCATATAATTATATAAACTATAACCCATTTGTTTCTACAAGTTACCTTGTTGGAATCAGTTTCTGACCATATACTTGAAGGAGACTTCCTTTTCTGGTTTACAATGAAGACTTGGTAGTTTCTTGGCTGGAGGATTGGAATTTGCTCTTTTTTTTTTTTTGCCAGTCCTGGGCTTGAGCTCAGGGCTTGAGCACTGTCCTTGGACTTTCTCAAGGCTAGAGCTCTACCACTTGAGCCTCAGCACCACTTCTGGCTTTTTGCTATGTATGTGGGGTACCGAGGAATCGAACCCGGGTCTTCATGCATGCTAGGCAAGCACTTTAACCACTAGGCCAAACTCCCGGCCCCTGGAATTTGCTCTTTTAAAGTATAATTTTATTGCTATTATTAAAGTAGTATGCAGGGGATACCATTACATAAGTCAGACAATGAATACAGTTCTTTTTTTTTCTTTTTTCTTTTTATCTGTGGTGGGACTTGAACTCTGGACCTGGGCACTGTCCCTGAGCTCTTCAGCTCAAGGTGACTGCCCTACCCCTTGAGCCACAGCGCCACTTCCAATTTTCTGGTGCTTAATTGGAGATCAGAGTCTCACGGCCTTTTTAGTGGCCTGGCTGGCTTTGAACCTCGATCCTCAGAGCTCGGCATCCTGAGTAGCTAGGATCACAGGCGTGAGCCACTGTGGCCAGCTGACATTTCTCTTTTGAACAATGCTCAGTTTCCCCTCCAGACACTGCCCACAAGTTACATAGTTCATTTCCACATATTGTCCGTTAGATGTCATCACGGTTGTTTGCCCTCCCTTCCTCTCTGTGCCCTGCCATGCTCCCCTGAAAAGAAGAACTGAAGCAAAGACAACAGCACACCAAAAGCTATCACCAAAAAACCATGTTTCCATTTCCTGGAAGTTGTCTGAAGAACCAGTGTTTTCAGTGGTCAGAGGGGTTATGCGTGTGGGCTCCTCCTCTAAGATCATCTTACTTCCGTCTGTTGATGTGTAGATTCCTTAGAGTCCTGTAGAGGTTCTCATGTCCAGTTATATTTTAGGTCTAGCTTCCATATATGAGAAAACATGCACCTTTTGTCTCTCTGAGATTGACTGACCTCATTTAACATGATTTGTGCTACGTGTACCCATTTTCCTGCAAATGACATAGTATTCTTTCTAATGAATGAGTAAAATTCCATTATGTACCACATTTCTTTTGATCCACTCATCTATTGTAGAACATCTGGGCTGTTTCCATAGCTTGGCTATTGTGAATAGTGCAGCAAGGAACATGCATGTGCAAATGTCTTTACCATATCCTGACTTGCAATGTTCTGGGTAGCGGCCCAAGAGTAGTATGGCGCGGTCATAGAGAAGGTCTATGTTTAGTTATTTGAGAGATCTCCAAATCACCTTCCAGAGTGGTTGTCTGAGTTTACATTCCTACCAGCAGTGCAGTAGGGTTCCTCTTTTTCCCACATCCCCATCAGCATTTGTTGTTCAGTTTCTCCATATGGCTATCGGACTGGGGTGAGATGGAATCTCAAAATAGTTTTGATTTGCATTTCCTTTATGGCCAGTGACTGAACATTTCCTCATATCTTTATTTGCCATTCACAATTCTTCTGAGAAATCTCTCTGTAACTTTCTTTTATTGGTTTATTAGTTTGTGGAGGGGTTAGATTTTTTTTAGTTCCTTGTAAATTTTGGACATTAGGCCTTCATTGGAAATATTGCTGGTAAAGATCTTCTCCCAGTCTGTTGGCTGTCTAATTTAGTAAATATATCCTTTGCTGTGAAGAAACTTACTTCCTTACTTTGTTTTTTTTTTTTTTTTTTTTTGCCAGTCCTGGGCTTGAGCTCAAGGCCTGAGCACTGTCCTTGGACTTTCTCAAGGCTAGAACTCTACCACTTGAGCCTCAGCACCACTTCCGGCTTTTTGCTATATATGTGGTACCAAGGAATCGAACCCGGGTCTTCGTGCATGCTAGGCAAGCACTTTAACCACTAGGCCAAACTCCCGGCCCACTTTATTTGTTTTGTTGGTCATGGGACATGAACTCTGGGCCTGGACATTATCCCTGAACTCCCCCCCTCCAACCTCCCCACCAAGAATAGTACTCTATGCCTTTGAGCCACAGCTCCATTTTGGTTTTCTGGTGGGTTAACTGGAGAGAAGTGTCTCATGGACTTTTCTATGTAGGCTGGTTTTGAACCTCGTCTTCAGATCTCAGCCTTCTGAGTAGCCATGATTACAGGCGTGAGCCACCAGAACCTGGCTATGCAGAAACTTTTTATTTTGATGTAACTGTATTTGTCAAGTCTCTCTTCTAATTGCTGTGCTCCTGGGACTCAGCAAAAAAAAAAAGTTCCTATCTGTGCCTATAATAAGTCCTGACATTTCTCCTACTCCATCTTGTAGTTCCAAAGTTTCAGATCTGATGTTGAGTTCTTTGATTCACTTTGAGGTAATATTGGTGCCTGGTAGCAAACAGGGATCCAGTTTTAGTTTTCTACACACACACACACACACACACACACACACACACACACACACACACATATATTGTTTGGGGACTGATTCTTAATGAAATTCTTTCTAAGTGTTCAGCTCCCAAATACATCAGTGAATTTTATTTTGGTAGTACACAATTATGTACAAAGCTTAGACTTGTCAAAACTATAAGGGTAGAACTGAATACTTTTCTTGACCACTTTCTTTTGCTCCTATAGTAACCTCCATTAAAATACAAACTGATAAAGTTGAAAAGATCATTCCACAGCCAAAAAGTATGAATAAAGCTGTTGGAGGGATTCACATTCCTGAGAAGTTTGACAGAAAAGAAGAATTCAAAGAAGAAGAACTAAAGGTAAAAACCACTTACTAAACACACATTCCTCTCTGGATGAATAAGGACGTTTTAGAGTGAAACATAAAACAAATGTGATGCATAAATGAGGCAGAGCTGGTAATTCCGCCTCATTCTGAACAGTGCATTTCTGTCACTATAGAGAATGAGAGACACTGCACTGTCCACTTGGTGGTACAAACACAGTAACCCCAGTCTACAAATCCGAAATGGAAAATGTTCCAAAATTCTCAACTTATAAGCAGCGACAAGCATAATTACAAACTTTCTCCCCCCAGCTTTGAGACTAAGGGTGTAGCTCAGTGATAGCTGGCATCTCTGGCTCTGGGTTCAATCCCTGGCACTTCTCCTTACCCCTCACACACGCAAAAAAAAAAAAAAAGGATTAGATTTGGGTTTTTGATTTTTAGATGCTCAGGAAAGTCTATTCAAATATTCCTAAAACCCTATAAATCATAAATCCTTCAGGTCCAAGCAGTTTGGATAAGAGATACTCAGCCTATAATAATACATCATAGACATGCCCCACTGGATAGAGTTGCACATTTCTGTACAAATTCCATGTTGTTCCCGGAGCTCACAGATAGTAGATGGTAAATAGGGGCTTTATAGGATATCTCCCCGCTAGGCGCCCGAGCTAGTGGAGGAGTTGGTCCTGGATGTGTGGACTGAGGGCCAGCAATGATGAAGCCGGAGCATTTTCCAGTGTTCCCACCGTGCACAGGCCAGCGCTGGCCAGTGGATCTCCCTTGCTGGGTCTCAACAGCTGTGTTGACCCAGTCTCCTAACACATGGCATTTTTCTCTTCATTTTTTATTAAAATAAGATTGTTTTCCCCTTCTATTCATCTCTGGAATCCAGAGCATTATATCAAACTACTTTGTGTATCTGTGCGAGTATGTGTGTGTGTGCGTGTGTGCATGTGTGTGCGCACACGTGCGTCTGTCTGTGCTGGTACAGGGGCTTGAATTCAGGATCTTGAGCAGCTCTTACCTGGTGCGTGCGCTCTCGCTCGCGCGCGCTCTCTCTCTCTCTCTCTCTCTCTCTCTCTCTCTCTCTCTCTCTCTCTCTCTCTCTCTCTCTCTCTCTCTCTCTCGTCTCAGCTGGTGCTGCATTTTCAGCTTTATGCTGGTTAATTGGGAATATGAGTCCCATGGACTTTTCTGACCAGTCTGACTTTGAACCTTGATCTTCAAATCTCAGTCTCCTGAGTGGTTAGAATTACAGGTGTGAGCTACCAGCACCTGGCTTCAGACTACTTTTTATTAGTTAGTGCTACTTGTGTTGTTTAACTTAATGATAAGAAGTCACGGGCTGGAAACATGGCTTAGTGGTAGAGTGCTTACTTAACATGCACAGAGCCCTGGGTTTGAGTCCTCAGTACCGCATACACAGAAAAAAACAGAAATGGAACTGTGGCTCAAGTGCCAGGCAAAAGTGCTCGAGGATAGTGCCCACGACCCATGTTCAAGTCCCAGGACTAAACATTATGTATCACCAGGAGAAGCTAAGGTGCCCTTTGGGTAGGGCTGGTGGTGGATAGCTGGTCCTGCTCAGCCTCTGTGGGGCTCTCTGAATGATGAGACCCGCCCTACAGGGTAGCATTGGTGACTGGTAAAGAGGAAAAGTATACATTCCCATGGAATGAAAGAAAAACATTTGTTCATCTTCCAAAATAGGGATTTCTGCTGGGTAGCTCACCAGTAATCTGAGGATCATGGTTCAAAGCCAATCTGGGCACAAATGTCCATGAGACTCTTATCTCCAATTAACCACCAGAAAACTGGAAGTGGTGCTGTGGCTCAAGTGGTAGAGTGCTAGTGTTGAGCTGAAGAGCTGAGGGGCAGTGCCCAGACCTAGAGTTCAAGCCCCACGTGCGACCAAAAAGGTGTGTGTGTGTGTGTGTGTGTGTGTGTGTGTGTGTGTGTGTATGTACATTTCCAAATCTACTTTATTGCCTTGCGGGATGCTCGTTTGAGGTCTCTTGTCATTCACTGTCAGCTGCTCATTTGACAGTGCAGCAAGATTGAGGAGCATCATTTCCCTTTTTTTATGGAATTTTTAAAAAGTTATTGTTGTTTTAGAGGTGCTATATAGCAGGGTTACATTTCCATACATCAGGTTATAAGTACATTTTCTTTCACATCATGTTATCTGTTCTCTCCTAATCCCTCCCTCCCATCTCCACCCACAAGTTACATCTCCACCCTCATCAGTGTTCAGCCGGCACCATTTAAGAAACAATTCTTCTCTGTGTCTTTCGTTCCTTTTCTATTTTTGTATATTGTGGAACTCGAACTCAGGGCCTGGGTATTATCCCTGAGCTTTTACACTCAAGGCTAGTGCTCTACCACTTTGAGCCACAGCACCACTTTTGGGTTTTCTGATGGTTTCATTGGAAATAAGAGTCTTATGGACTTTCCTGCTAGGGCTGGGTTAGAACCACGATCTTCAGGTCCCAGCCTCGGGAGCAGCTAGGATAACACTCGGGAGCCCCAGAGCCAGGCTCTCTGTATTTCTTACAGTGCGCAGACGTGGACGACGACGACTGGGATGGCTCATCCTTAGACGAAGAAAAGTCTCTGGGGAAAAAAATTGGGCATGACCACAGGCAACCTCCTGCTGTGAAGAAGGAATTCAATTCTCTTCAAGTGCCCTGTGCTTGGGGGGCATTCATCCCTCGGGAGCCCAGGGGAGAAGGTTGGTGGTGCGCGCTCTCCCTCCCTCTCCCTCTCCCTCTCCCTCTCCCTCTCTCTCTCCCTCTCCCTCTCCCTCTCTCTCTCCCTCCCTCTCCCTCCCTCCCTCCCTTCCCCTCTCTCTCTCTCTCTCTCTCTCTCTCTCTCTCTCTCTCTCTCTCTCTCTCTCTCCATTTTCTGACTAGTTTGTCATTCATCTCCACAAGGATTTATTTCAGGTATGCTAACATATCGTCAGAATACTCCCAGAGGCTGAGGATGTGGTTTAGCTTGCACAAGGTCCCACCACACACACACAAAACTACCACCAGAAGCCCACTACTCGTTTACACGAGGTTTTGATGCTTTTGGTCATTTTTGATAGAGTCTGAATAAGTGTATACACGTACACTAATCATCCTTATTTAATTTCTGGCATAACTTTTCATCCAAAAAATATGCAATACCAAGTGTGATGGCTCATGCCTATAATCCCAGCTACCCAGGAGGTAGAGATTGGGAGGATTACAGTTGGAGGCCAGACTGGGCAAAAAGCCAGGACGACTCTATCTCAACAAACAAGCAGGTATGTGGTCACTTCTGTAATACCAGAGACACAGACAGCATAGATCAAACAAGGGATTGTGGCCTGAGGCCCCAGGAAGATCTGAGAAAAAGGAAAAAGAACGGGGGGGACATGACTCCTATACATAGCACACACAAAAATCCTGAGTTCAAATGCCAGGACCTCCCCCCATATACATACCAAAAACATTGTATTATTTCTTCAAATGACGCAGAAGTATTCTCTTCATGCACCTGTCCCACAGAAACTGAAATTCCTGGTTCATAGATAGTGGGGTAAATTACAGATGGAATTGCTAGCTGGAAAGTCACCCGTTGTGCAAGTAATCGTCTGGAGCCTGGATCACCAGGAATTTAACTCTCAGCAAGATTCAACTTGTTTTGAATTAGAAAATTACAATTTATGTGTTTCATATGCCTATTTATTTTGAGGCCAGGTTTTATTTTGGAGCCCAGACCAGCCACAAACTTGCAACCCTTCAGTCTCTCCTTTAAAATGCTGGGATTACAGACCCCTAATTATTTTGCCTGATAGTAATGTTGATTTAGATTTGTTGTTGTTCCTGTTGTCATTTGTGAGGGTTGGATCTGGGCCTGGGCGCAGTCCCTGAGCTCTTCAGCTCAAGGCTACCACCCTACTCCTTGAACCACAGCACTACTTTCAGTTTTCTAGTGGTTAATTGGAGATAAGAGTCTCACAGACTTTAGTGCCCGGGCTGGCTTTGAACCACAATCCTCAGATTTCAGCCTCCTGAGTAGCTAGGGTTTATTTATTTATTTATTTTGTCTCACGAGAGTCTCACAGATTTTCCGGACTGGCTTGGGACCACAATTCTCAGCCTCTTGTGTAGTTAGGTTTACAAACATGAGCCACCAGCACCCAGTTCAGCTCAGAGTTCTTAACACAACACAAATGTACCAAGCTATTTGAACATCCCTGCCCCCATCTAAATACTGTAGAACGAGAAGGAAGCCTACATGCCAGGCCCTGTGGGGGGGGGCGGGTAGATTTGTAAGCGACTCACAAGTAAAAGTTATCATCACCTCCCTCATAGCTCCCTCTGGAGGGGACTGGAGCTGGGCATCTCCAAAATACTGAGTGCCCAGAAGCCAGCAAGATGAAGGGAAGAGGGGTGGAGGAGCAGAGGGGAAGGTGGGAGAGTGAACACATGAAATCGGAACCCGGGAGATTGAGGGGCCTGGTGGGGTTGGGAGAGAGGAAGGATGATGATGAAAGGGATGGCACTGATCAGAGCCCCCTTTACTCATACACTGACATGTTCAATTGAAATCCCTTTGTACAACTACTTAAAGATAATAAAATTAAAAGTTTTTCAATACACAGCATGAAATCACCCAGGTTTGACAATGTATTTGTTTAACCACTGGGTCCTTCTCTCCCTCCCCTTCCTCCTCTTCCACAGGTCTTCAAGATCATGAGCCAAACCCAATACAAAACAGCTTAGTAACTGTGAGTGAATGGAGTGACTTTTTAGAAGTATAACTTTTAAGTCCACACAGCCAGAAGCCAGCAATATCTCGGTAATAGCCTCCACCATCCTAGTATGCCTGCCTTCCAGGCTTCCTCAAACATCTGGAAGCCAACTCAGAGAGTAAGGATCTCTCTCTTAAAGGGCACCTCATACAGTATTGAAAAGCAGTATTTTGGAGTGGATAAAGGTGATTGACTCCTGCTTGAAAACAAAATGTCATTGAAGTCATAAAAAGTGTTTTCTTCAGAATGGTAGTCTAGTGTTTAAATATGTTATTTTCAAGTGAAAAATGTTTTTAACTTATAGCAGGTTTTGGTTTGAATTATTATAACTTTTTAAATATTTTTATGTATGTTGTCACATTGAAGTGTTTAATACTAGAAAATTCTGTTGGTACCTTTAAAATGAAATCAGTAGCATCCAAAAAAAAAAATCACAAGTTAGGTTAGTTATTTTTCATACAGAAATTTCAAGTGCTTAACTAATAGGCTTACATGAAATACATTTTCCCAAAAGTTTCCTGTTCATTTTCAACTTTGAGCTTGAGCCCCGGTAAGCATGTTGCTATTGAACAGTAACTTCCTGCAATACAATCTTTTATCTCCATTATTTTCTGAATCAACTGTAGATACCAGTTAGCTGTGTCAGAATATCAAGTAGAAAAGATTGAGCCATTACTTGAATGTATATGTAGTTTTACTTCTTTTTTAAATGCTCAACCCATCCTATAAAATACCTCAAAACTAATTTAGTTATTTTCGTGAACAATGACATTGTCAAAGTCAGAAAGTGCATAGGCACTATTCTTTGCATTTTTTTTACACTCATGTAGTACTATCCCTACTGTTTCCTTAAAAAAAAGAAAAAAAAAGAAAAAAAAAGAAATCTTTAACTAAATGGTTTGTTGAGATTGGGGATGTCTTCATCTGTCAACCTTATCAGTAAAGCCCTCCTTTACATCACTGTGACTGTGGCTGCTCATTAGAGATGATTTCTCAACTAAGTTTCTGAATGGACTGATTTTGGGTGCTAGTGGTTCAGGCCTATAATCCTTGAAGAAGTGTGGCCACATCTGGAGATTCTGACCTACACTTAATCAGCAAAAACCACTGGAAGTGAAGGTGTGACAAGTGGTAGAGCACCAGCCTTGAGCGAAAATGCCAAGTGAGAAACCACAAGGCTCTAAGTTCAAGCCCCAGTTCTGACAAAAAAAAAAAATTCTTGAGGGGTTTAAGGGTGAGGCTTGCTCTGATAGTCGCACCATATCTTCCTAACTAGAATAAACCTGTTCTCACCTTCTCCAGGGTTTTTTTTCTTATGTAAGCCCACTCCAAACTTTGAACATTCTCCCTAAGGGGCCATTTCTGTACAAATGTAACTCACTTTATGTACATGATCCCAAAAGCTTTCATGAGCGATGGCTCTAGCTTTCATGTAGCAGGACAGTGATGGGCCACCTACACTATCCCATTGCTGAAAGGAGATGGTACACAGGCCATTTCCCCAACAGATGTATACTGAGCCTGTGGGTCAGGTTTGGTTTGCTTGTTTTAAACACATGTACTAGTTCATTTATGAGCCCAATACACATCCGCTCCATACTTCTGTTTATACTCTATGTACTAGTTCATTTAATTAGAACAATTTTGAGATGTGGTCATTGCAATCATCCTCAGTATAAAGATTTAAGGAAGGATTATTAAGTAACTTGCTGACAAAAGTAGGCATTCACCCTGGACTCTGTCTCAAGTCTGCTGGGGTAAACCCAGTGTTTAACTTGTGTGTCCTTGAAACCTATCACATCATTTACGTATTTACTAGATTTGACTCCTCTTTTGAATCTTACCTCAACCCCAGCCCCCGCTAACATGTTTCTGATTACCAACAGCTTTTCTAAACCTTCCTCCCCGTAACCTCCCTAAATTCTATGTACGATCTGAATGTTGCCTTCCTCAACTTCTGGCTGAAAATTAATCTTTGGCTTTAAGTGTGCACCCACATGACCCTGTCCCTAACCTGGTCCAAGCACTGGCCTACCTTCTTCTCTCCAGTTATTACAAAGTTGATGTACAGAGGAGTTTAGAGGTACATGGGTCAGGTAATGAACATATTTCTTTTCTGTCACCCCTTCCCTCACTCTTTTCCCACTTGTTCTCTCCGGTCCCCACCCACAAGGTGTATAGTTCATTTTCTAGTGAGTACCACTGCTACATGTCTTCACCCTTTGTTTCTGTACCTTTCCTCGCCCTCCCAAAGACAGATAAACAAACCAGAAAAAAAAAAGAAAACAAAAACAGCAAAGGAAAAAATACTTTTCCATTTCCTGAAGTTCATTGCTACAAATGTTATTTTACATGGTCACAGCCACATAGACATTGTGCCTTTGTGGTCCCCTCCTAAGAGTATACTCCTTGGTCTCACTGTGTGGCATGCGTAGAATACTGTATATCTTCTCGTGTACTTCTGATGTATTTTAGATCTAGCTTCCACATATCTAGCATGTCTTTTTTTAAAAAGGTATTTCAAGGGCTAACGTGATGGAATCTGTTATTTTTTTCAGCACATCTGTCCACACTTCCTTTTATTTCCCTTGATATTTTATTCTGAAGAGCATCTCCACACAATGTTTCCTCTCATCACTGACACTTCAGAGAAGTGACATTGTCACTCACTCACATGATGACTTACATTCAGACACTTGATTTCAAATAATACTGGTACCATTTTTTTTTTACCCATAGCTTGAAGCTCTTTCACCCTCATTTGTCCCAGTCAGAAATCTAGGTTGAGATTCAGTCACTATTGTGGCAAATTACTTAAGCCCTTCATTTTAATTTCCTTTTGTATAGCTGCAGAACACTGAGGGAATGCACCGCCTATGGTGGCTGAGGTCATTGCACAGGGCACTGAAGCTCAGCTGTAGGGACTGACGGTCAGTCTCACCCTCACAGCATGTGATACAGAATAAATCTGTGACTTTGTTCGGAAGTCACTGAAACAACAAATCTTGGGAAATGATGAGTCTCTCCTCATGTGCCTCATGTGAGACACAGGAATTCACCCTTCTGAGTCTGGGGTGGGGGGAACCATGTGCTCCTGGACCTTGATTATTGACCAGCTGCAGCCCCATCTTAGCTGACTCAGCTGCTCTGCTGTGTGGGGACTCTACCTCTGTCAGAGGAACCCACAGTCCCTTCCTCAGGGTGGATGTATCACGTAAATGGCCTCGTGAACCCATCCTTGAGCCACCATATTGAATGACAGGAACGAGAAACAAGAAGCAGCCAACATGTCTTTAACATAAATGCCTTTAAAGAACTAGTCTCACACTGTGCCCCTATTACTTATGACATACTTTTTACACTTCTATTTAATGCATGAATGAAATAAGAAATGGGGTCAGGCTGGAGTGCTAGTATAACTACTTCTTGAACCTGATACTTTGTGCTTTATGTGTTCTCTAAATATAGAAAATAGGCAAATCCTGTAAATAAACCTGTTTATTTTTTTTATAGAAAGCCACAACAGAAAATGATTAGTTCATAACTGTAAGAACATTTACATCCAGACAATCAACAAGTTCTCCCAATTCATATTTTAAAAAATAGTCTGAGTATTAATTACAGAAGGGACTTGATGGAACCATTTTGTGAACCGTTCACTTTTATAACTCAAGATATGGCTGGCCGGCAGAGTTTTAGACGTAAGCATTTTTATCAAACTGTTTTGATGGATTTGTGGGCTTAAGATCTCCTTCTCGATCTTGATATTTTGTCCGAGAAGACATGACAGATGTGGGACCGTTGTATGTGTAGCCCATTCTGAAAGGCAAAAATGACAATTGGGTGTAGAATCTGTTCTATGCATAAAGCAAACAAAAACCAGGCAAAACCCATTTCTATCTATTTATGTCAACAGCAAATTTCTTATTAGCATCCTTCTCGCTAACCTTGAGCAAAGAATTCAAAGTTGTCTAGTAAATTGCATGACAAAGAATCTCTGTAGAAAAAATTCCTGGCTTACTCATTTGTTCAATTATTTTTTCAGAGCTAGTTTTTAAGACTAATTTTCCTGTCTGGTGCTGGTGGTTCACAACTGTAACTACTCAGGAGCTTGAAGTCTGAAGATCTCAGTTCAAAACTCAGCCTGAGTAGAAAACTATATGAGGCTTATCTTCAATCACCAGCAAGTTGTTAGTAACGGAGGCATTGCTTAAGTGATAGAGCAATAGCTTCTCATGAAAAAGCTAAGCAAGAATGTGAGGCTCAGAGCTGGGAGTTTGGCCTGGTGGTAGAGTGATTAGCATTCACGAAGACCTGGGTTCGAGTCCTCGGTACCACATACATAGAAAAAGCTGGAAGTGGTATAGTGCTGTCCTTGAGAAAGCCCAAGGAATGTTCAGACCCTGAATTCAAGCCCTAGGACTGGCCAAAAAAAAAAAAAAAGAATGTGAGGCCCAAAGTTCAATCCCCAGGACCCTGAATTTAAAAAAAAATTAAATTGTGTCTAAAAGTAGTACTTTTTAATAGTGATTTTGGTCCCTTTTTACATACCTGGGTGTCTTGTTGTTGTCAGATATTGAAAAGCAAAATATGACCCCACCAATTATGCAGAGTGACGCTCCTGCCCATCCAATAAACAGAGCAGCTCCTAATTCATACCTGTGAGGAAGGGTTCCACAAGCATCACAGCTTAGTTAGGGGATAAACAATAACACTGTGCCAATGTGCACTAAATGTTCATTATTCATTCGTGCTATAACCTTGAAGCAAAGTGTCACTGTAGTTGAGCACCGGTGGTCACACCTGTAATCCTAGCTACTCAGGAGGCTGAAATCTGAGGACCACATTCAAAGCCAGCCTGGCACAATAGCCCATGAGACTATTAACCAACAGAAAAGCAGAAGTAGCTCTGTGGTTCAAGTGGTAGAGGGCTAGCCTTGAGCTGAAGGGCTCAGGGACTGAGCCAAGGCCCAGAGTTCAAGCCCCACAACTGACAGAAAAAAAATGTTATTGTAGCTACTTTTTTAATCTCTCTCCAACATCTTGACAGGAAGGAATGGTACCCAGATAGGTACGATCAAAGCTTGGGGATACAGACTCAGCCAACACAGCTCTACCATCCTTTCCCCAACTCTCCCATTACTGGGAAATGTATTCAGGTATGCTGCAATTAGAACAAGAAAGCCGTCTTCCCTTTCATTACAGGCCAATCCAATATATGTTGATCAAAGTAACTATAGGCAAATAATGGTACATGGGATCCATGTGAAACAGCCTGGCTTTCCTTGTCCCTGCACTCTAGGGAGACAGCACACACATGGTGTGTTAGTGATATGGGGCTGTTCAAAAGTAAAAAAGGATTGAGGCTGTGGCTCGAGTGCCTACATGGCAAGCATAAGACTTGGCTTTCAAAATCCAGAACTGCCAGAATAGGAAGTCTAGTGACTAATAGTGGTCAGCTGAGGCATGAGGTGACAGTTATAAGCCATCCCTTAGTACTATGAACTCATTGAAGGCATTATGCAGTTTAAAAAAAACCTCAATCCTACCAAGTGTAAAAAGAGTGAGGGAAGGGATGGGTTGGAAGGCATCCATGGGTGAGAATGTGGACAGGTGACAGAGGTCAAGATGCACTGTCATCATAAACTGCTTTGTTGAATGGTAACTCCTTTCTACAACTACTTAATTAAAGGTAATTTTAAAAGATACATATTTTTGTGTTAGACCTGGGGCCTGATCTCAGAACCTGCACTCTCTCTGAACTTTGGCTCAAGGCTAGCACTCCACCACCTGAGCCACTGCTGCTCCATTTTGGGCTGTTTTTGTTTGTTTTTGTTGTTGTTTTTTGTTTTTTTGGTAATTTAGTGGAGATGAGTCTCACAGACTTTCTAGCCTAGACTGGCTTCAAACTGATCCTTAGATCTCAGCCTCTTAAGTAACTAGGATTAGAGGTGTGAGCCACCAGTACCTGGCTGTAAAAGTATTTTCTTAAAGGAGCAGTACAGACAGGTACCCAGTGGTGGTTACAAATGCTCACAGGACTATCTTCATCAAGGAAGTCTTCCCCAAGAGATTTAAGAATATCAGTTTAACAGGGCTCAGTGGTTCACGCCTGTAATCCTAGCTACTCAGGAGGATGAGATCTGAGGATCCTGGTTCAAAGCCAGCCTGGGCACTAAAGACCGTGACTCTTATCTGCAAGTAACCACCAGAAAACTGGAAGTGGTGCTATGGCTCAAGGGGTAGGGCAGTAACCTTGAGCTGAAGAACTCAGGGTCAGCACCCAGACCCAGAGCTCAAGCTCCACAACCAACAATAACAACAACAACAAAAAAAGAATATCAGTTTGGCTTATACTGATAGATTCCTTGCCTTTTTTTTTCTTTTTACTTTTCATTATAGTTTGAGTTCAGATATCATTTCCATCTGACGGGTATCATGAATTCTATCAAACCCTTAAGTAGCATCGGTTGATTTTAGAGACCGTACATCTCTCCCTACTTTCTATTAGTTCTTTTCTCTTTTTCTTCACTCAGTTGAGAGGCATCCAACAGTGGTTTAAGTTCATAACTGGCCGTGTGGCGGCAGGAGGGGCGGGGACAGAAAGACCTGGCCCACACTGACTTGCATTACTGGAGAACAATACCAACTCTACCACAGTTTGTTTCTAAGGCACGTCCCCTGCGCCTCTACCTGGACATCTTTCTTCGCTTTTGGTAAATGCTAATGAGCTGATTTCAACACCTCAGGAAGATTATCCAAATTTCAGATGATCTGTTGCAGGTCTTTCTTTGGCAGTAATATCCTCTTGGCCCTGGGTCAGCTTTCTGGCTCAGTGTGGCCTCTTTGTTCCAACCAGCAGTTTCTTCCTTATTGTAAAAGGACAAACAGCCTCAATAGTGGTCACCCCAGGATCAGGGGTGAGGTCAGAACTTGGACAGGGAAAAGCACTGTTTGGGGGCTATCGAGGTTGATAGGACTCATCAAAAGGCCAACAACCTGGGCTGGGAGTTTGGCCTAGTGGTAGAGTGCTCGCCTAGCACGCACCAAGACCCAGATTTGATTCCTTGGTACCACATACATAGAAAAAAGCCAGAAGTGGTGCTGTGCCTCAAGTGGTAGAGCTCTAGTCTTCAGAAAGCCCAAGGACAGTGCTCAGGCCCTGAGTTCAAGCCCCATGACTGCCAAAAAAAAAAAAAAAAAAAAAACGGCTGACAACTTGTAGCTCTAAAATGCTTGTGTCAGTGGAAGCAGCTTCCATCAACTAGAATAGTTTATTTACACATTTATTTCTATAGGAGAAATTAAAGGACAGATTACTAAAAATGTTTCCAAATAAACTAAAAAGCTCTAAGGCATAAAAATGGGCTCTTCCTGGGCTGGGAGTTTGGCCTAGTGGTAGAGTGCTTGCCTAGCATGCACAAAGACCCGGGTTCAATTCTTGGTACCATATACTTAGAAAAAGCCAGAAGTGGTGCTGAGGCTCAAGTGGTAGAATTCTATCCTTGAGAAAGTCCAAGGACAGTGCTCAGGCCCTGAGCTCAAGCCGCAGTACTGGCAAAGAAAGAAAGAAAGAAAGAAAGAGAGAAAGAAAGAAAGAGAAAGAGAAAAAAATGGGCTCTTCTGAATTGGCCAGAGTTATTCTCCTGTTCCTAGCTACGTCTGGAATTCTACACTATTTGAGCCAGGTCCTCAGTTCACATAAAACTAGATGCATTTTCTTTTTTTTTTTTTTTTTGCCAGTCCTGGGCTTGAGCTCAGGGCCTGAGCACTGTCCTTGGACTTTCTCAAGGCTAGAGCTCTACCACTTGAGCCTCAGCACCACTTCCAGCTTTTTTCTATGTATGTGGTACCGAGGAATCGAACCCGGGTCTTCATGCATGCTAGGCAAGCACTTTAACCACTAGGCCAAACTCCCGGCCTGCATTTTCTTTTCTTTTGTCCAGTATAGGGCTTGAACTCATGGCTGTGGCACTGACCCTAAGCCCTTTGCTCAAGTCTAATGCTCTACTACAATTAATTTCCTGCCCCGTCTGACTTCAAACTCCAATCCTCAGATCGCAGCCTCCTGAGTAGCTAGATTGTAAGCATTAGTCACCAGCATGCACCAAAGCTAGATGTATTTCATGCTTCAGTTTTGGACCCTCCCTAGCCATCCTAAGGAAAGGAAACCAGGAACAACCTCTTATTTCTGCCTCCCTTTTCTGTCTTCCTTGTTCCCAATCCCCTGTTCTGACTGGATTTATGTCCTTGGGGTCCAGATAGCTCTTCCTGGCCAACTTAATAGAAGGGACAGCACAGATAATGTGTTCAGGAGGAGTAAGAGATCCACAGCCCTGTTCTCACAGCCCTTACACTGCAGTGGGGTTAGTCAGACACTAAGCATGTAGTTACAGTCAAGTGAGATGAGACTTCCAGACAAGCAAGGCTAGGCTCTCCCAAACACATGAAGGTGTGTCAAGATGTGGGAGCAATGACTAGTATCCCTCAGATTCCTGTTAGGATGTTTGTGTGTATGCTAAGGTTTCTTATTTTTATCATACATTATTATATCTAATTCTTGTTATAATCCTTAGAGACAGGGGTGATAATCCTTATTTCATAAACAAGGATATTATAGTTTAAATTACCCTATGTCTCAGCAACATGATTGATAAAAAAAAGGACTATACATGGGAAATGGAGTGCCAGCCTTGAGTGAAAAAGCCACGTGAGAGTAAGAGGCCTTGAGTTTGAGGTCCAGTACAAAAAGGAAAAAGGAAGGGAGGAAAAATAGGGAAGGAGAGAAAAGGAAGAAAAAAAAAGAGAAAAGCCGTAAGTGGCAACCCAAACCTCCAGCTCTCAACTCTCATCTATCTTCCTTTTATAGACATAAATATACAAATGAAGTGTTTTGTTAATATTGAAATAAAATCACCATAACCTACTTTTAGTTCTCATTTCACAGAGAAGAGTTTTCTCCTTTCCTGGCTCATTAAATTCTCAGTGGCTCAAAAGCTGTAGGGTGTGGAATTTTTTGAGTGCCCTTGGGCTGTCTTTTTCACCCAGCGCACAATGAGGTGAGGGTAGAAATGAAAATCAGAGCCTGCTCGGAACTCAAAAAGGACAGAGAAGCCCCTCCAAAACCTGTTGTTACAAAGAAAAGCACCTTCTCCTTATAGTCAGAAAACTCATTTCACCTTAATGAAAGTCACAGAGCTAGAGCCGCATTTCAACCAAAAGTAATAACAACCACATCATATTCTTACTTTAACAACTAAATACATTTTGGGGGAAAAAAGAAAAGTCTGGGAAGTATGCTCATAGGTTATCCATACCAATATTTCAAAAATGAACTTCATTGCTAGGAAAACTTTTCATCCAAAAGAAAATTTTTCCCCAGCAAATAGGCTTAATGTAAAGAATGTATTACTGCAAAAAATATACATAACATTCGGTAGCAATTACTTATTAACACATGTTTTCCCTAGAGATTCCACATTCCTCTAGGGTCCCAGGTGACGGGGATCCATGTGATTCTTAAGGTCCATTGGTATAACCAAGGTATTAAAGGAATCCTAGTACTCAGTGGGCTGTACTATTTCTGAACCAAGTAGAGTCACAGAAAAACACCAAACTAAATATTTAAATATTGAACTGCTCTGTATTAATACTTGGCACTTACATGGAATCTCCTATCCTATCTATGAACTGTTGACCTACATTACCTCCTAGTTCATTCTCCAAATAGACTCCTGAGAAGAGTAATCCTAAGTAAATACACATCCATAAAGTAATGAGTAATCGTAAGGATGGGAGAAGTTAATTTCCGGGCAAGGCCACCCGTGAGAATCATCTACTGTCTTCAGCTTCACTCAGGAAAATCTGTGTGGCGTGAAAATGTACTTCTTGATTTGTCTACTGTTCATTTAACTTGACAGACTACCAGAATGAGATAATTTTCTTTCTTATCCTTTGTTTTTTAAAATAATAATCCTAATAACATTATTATTATTATTATTATTATTATTATTATTATTATTGTGGTGCTGGGGATTGAAGCTCGGTGTCACACATGCTAAGCACAAGGCATACCACGTAGCTACACACTCAGTCTGGCAACTGTTTATCTCTGACCCTAAATAACTACCATAATCAAAAGATTTTACATAAGAGAAGCTAAAATCCTTAAGTACAAACCAAATAGTCCCAGAATGAAGACTGTTACATTATTTTTGAAACTGGAAAAGAAAAGCCTATAAGGAAGACTCCAACATGAGACTATGTGAGTCAAAGCATCTCATACAGAGAGCCGAAATCAAAGATCAGTGTCCTGCTTCCTCAAATGGGTAATCCTTGAGTGCTCGAACTTGCTTGATTTGAAAAGCAGTTTCTTTATGTCAATCAGTTCTTCCTTGGAATAGTTTATTTAAGAAGACAAAGCAAGACGTTCAGGAAGTCAGTAGTTGAAGAGTAAATGTACTCATCCTCGTCTAGTGAGTCGTAGGATGGGGTACCTGTAACTATACACTTAGGAGGATAGGTTGTTCTTTATCTTCAGACTTGGTAACTTTGGTTTTAATTAAATGGAGGGACTGGGTTTGAAACAACCTCAAGGGAAGAAACAAAAATCGTTTGTAAGAGTCTATGGAGCCCATATTGGAGTCATTAGATATTCAAGCAATTTGGAAACAT
The DNA here is from genome assembly GCF_031878675.1 of Megascapheus bottae. Lineage (NCBI taxonomy): Eukaryota > Metazoa > Chordata > Mammalia > Rodentia > Geomyidae > Megascapheus > Megascapheus bottae. The sequence goes on from NC_143519.1 coordinate 11,631,207, forward strand.
TTAAAGAGTGGGGTGCTGTGCAATGCAATTCAGAGGTCTTCTGAGCTACATAGTGGGAATGGAAGGTTTGGGGGTGCCACTCACACTCAGCACAATGGTTACTGATGGACTCTTGGCTCCAATACTACACCAGAAACAACACCCTCCCTCCCCCTCTCTCTCCACCCCCCCCTTTCTCGTTAGTCCTAGGGCTAGAACTCCAGACCTAAGCACTGCCCTTGGGTGTCCTCAAGGCTGCTGCTCTACCTCTTGAACCATAGCACCACTTCCAGCTTTTTCAAACCCAGGCCTTCGCACATGCTAGGCAAGCACTCTACCAGTAGGCCACGCTCTTAGCCCTTTTTTTTCCACCAGCAAAACTGTTGAATTACTTTTACATAGTAAGAATTTCATTGATATGTTCAGTTGTGTTTTCCTAACTTAGGCAATGAAAGTGTGTTTAATCTGAGGATAGCTTCAAAATCTACAAAGAAAATCTACCTAACGCATCAGAGCAATCCTATGAAAATCAATAGCAACAAACAACAATAAACTCATTCTCTACACCTGAACTTCATTCTAGGATGTTTTAAAGGTTGGTGGGTATCACAGGGGAAGTCAAACTAGAGCCTGAGTCTCTCAGAACTTTGTCCAAGGACTCAAAACACAGTGTTCTGGAACGGTCCCATTTTCTGCAGTGAAATGGGAAGATAGCATGTGGTGGTAGCTAGTGTTTGTAAGATTAAATGCGCACACATCCTAGCTCCATTCTCTAAGCAGCTTGCTTCTTTGGTCTACTGAGACAACAGAAAGCTTTCTGTGACCCTCAAAGATCCAGCTCAAAGAATAACTATCACTTGTAGGCATCGTGCTAGTTACAGCAGGCAGAGTTGAAGGCGGTGCTTTCTGATCTCAAGGACTATACTTTATTCTTATGCCAGGTGAGTAAGACAAGGAAGATATGAGTTAGTCTTCCCAACGCTGTACTGCCCAGACTCTGCTCACCTGTACTAGGCACAGCCACAAGTGTGGACTCCTCACATTTTCCTGCCTCAATCCCTGTACAAAGGAAATCAGTCCCAATATTTCAATCCTAATAACTGCCAGCTGAAGAAGTGTTTTCTCATAGGGTATGTCAGGGTAAGACCCCATGGGAAAGATGACAGTCTTTCAAGACTTAAGAAGCCACTTTATCCTCCGTCAACAGCCAATTTGTAGCTTATTCATCTTCTATACAATATACCCTTCTCTTCTGTGAGAAGAAAGTGATAAGTGAAAATATGTTAATCAACATGTTGGTTTTCATAAAACCATGCCTTGTTTAAACAAAGTCTTCGGATAACTGTGGGTGTCATATGCCATTTCTAATCCTCTTCTTTTAAAGAGTCTAATTAGAACCTGATCATATTTGCCCTTCTCAGGCCTTGATAATTCTCACAATTCCTGTTTCAACTAGAATTTATTTTGAGCACAAAGGCCATTTCTTAGTGCAAGGCACGTCAAGGAATAACTGACGGGGACGAGAGCCCGGGAGTTAATAAATAGTCAATGGAAGTCTGAATGTTCTGTACGGCATTGATGTGAAGGGCCTTTTACTTGTTAATTTTACTAATCTGTAAGCAGCATTGGGTTTCATTTTGTTTTGTTTGAGATACCCAAAATAATCTCAAACTCCAGGGGCTTAAGTAATTCTCCCACTTCAAGTCTCCCCCATAACTAGGACTACAGGTGCCTGCCACCCTGTACCTGGCTTGCTACAGTGGAAGACATTCTCAGGTAAGTCCCAAGAGACATCCTTAGGCAAGACAGATGAGGGGATAGGTCACTGGCTCTTCCTGATTTGGTAACTCTGGGTTTTTCCCAATCAACAGAAATAAGCTTAAGGAAGCTCTGAACAGCAGTAACAAACAACCTGACCCAAAGCCCAGAAAAACCACCTCTGGGACCATATTCCCGACAGCATTCTTGAATACCTTGCATAGTATGGTTTCTTTATTGATGTTGATTAAGTAGTGTGGTAAGGCAGCAAATTGTTAAGCTCGAAAGACTAACATCTAGCAGATATTATTTTGGGAGAACAACCAAGAAACCCTTTCATTTTCACTTCTCACATCTTATCACCCTTGTCTCACACCTCTCTTCCACGTTTCCTGAACTTACTTCAGTTTTATCATGTTCAGGGAATAATGTTCATCACCCTAACTCCTGTGTCTCGAACCATTCAGAAGCATGAAACTGTAATACTTATCAAGGAGTTAAATGCCAATGTGTCAACCTGGCACATAAACCTGAATGAAGACATCCAGTATCATTCCTGCCAGTGTATTCCAGCTTCAGTACTCACAGAGGAAATGTATATAACATCTTAATGTATAACATTAATTCGCATCGCTTCCTGTGAGCTAGTAGCATACCGATCAAGAGGAACACTTACTTTTGCTCCACAAAGTAAGGATCAAAGAATTCTGTCGTGATTTTGTTTGCATATAGGGAACAGCCAGTCATTGAGCACAAGCCTGAAAGGTGCCAGAGACAGAGAGACAGAGAGACAGAGAGAAGTTTCCATGGTTAGCATCATTGCATTAACAGCACAAAGTACTCCGTCTGGAAGAAAGTTACTATTTACCTGACAGAATGAATACAATCCCGGCCAAACAAGCAATCTTAGCTTTGGCTTTCTCTGAGCCTCCAACTTTGGTACACTTCATTCCAAAGAGTGCAAATATGGTACCAAAAAAGCCCAGGCTGACAGCAGCAATCATGAGTCCTCTGCATGCCTGAATATAACCTGCCATGAGAAAAAAAGAAAATTCGTTTATGTCAACATCCCACGTGCGGCTGCCTCCACTGTCAAACCGAATGGCTGTTCCGTTATCTGAAAAAGAATGGTTAGACCCGCAAAAACAAGAAAGGAAAGTGGGCTATATCACAGAGGATGTCCATTCTATCACACACTTCATGTTTGGCATATGCATGATCCTGGATGCTAGATTGAAGAGGAAACTGAGGTTCCAGGCTTTGTCAGAGGTGAGTTAGTAAACAGCAGAAATGGATTCGCCTCCAGGGAAAACTATAAAATCCACAAATCATTGACTTTCAGGGTGAGAGCAGCTATCAAAACTGTTGAATTCCTTTGTACACCAATCTTTTAAGCTAGACATTTTAATGGCTTTGACATTATAAAATTATAATTGTGTTATAAAAGCTCTGAAGGGATAAACCTTTGAGTATCAGTGAAAGCTCTTAAGTGAGATAAACTAAAAGATCTTTGTGAACTCTCAGGAATGTAAACCAGAAAGTATATTAGTGACATTGTGTTATTACCAAGCTAAGTTCAATAAAGCTGGACATTATAAAATATGGTTGTCAGGTGCTGGTAGCTCACGCTGTAGTCCTAGCTGCTCTGGAGGGTGAGATCTGAGAGTGGTCAAAGCTAGCCTGGCAGAAAAGTCCATGAGACTCTTATCTGCAATTAATCACAGAAAAAAAAAGCCAGGGCTGGGAGTTTGGCCTAGTGGTTAAAGTGCTTGCCTAGCATGCACGAAGACCCGGGTTCGATTCCTTGGTACCACATATATAGAAAAAAAAAAAAAGCCGGAAATGGTGCTGAGGCTCAAGTGGTAGAGCTCTAGCCTTGAGAAAGTCCAAGGACAGTGCTCAGGCCCTGAGCTCAAGCCCAGGACTGGCAACAAAAAAAAAAGCCAGAGCGGAACTCTGGCTCAAGTGGTAGAGTGCGAGGCTTAAGCAAAATAAGCTCAGCAATAGTGCCCAAATCCTGAGTTCAAGTCCCAGGACTGGCAATAAACAAACAAGATAAAATACCTAACAATGTGTTTGATTAGCTCCTTGCCTATCCTTTCTGAGCCATTCTTTTTCACAATCACATATTTTTATTCACATAATCCACTCGGTGGGAATTTCAGTGTCGTTTTTATCTAGACCCTGTTTTAAATTAACAATATTTAATGTAACCAACTGTTATAGCATAAGTCATTTTCATTTCAGTCTCAAATAGTGCCATATTTCCATCTCAAATGGTAAGAGCACTACATCCTTGGTGTGAGTAAATATTTGTTAAGCAAACACTCACATATGTGTTCATCAGGTTTACAGTGGGAATTAAGCCTTCTAATTGAAATAAACTCTTTAAGTACCAACACATGGTAGTTACATAGTTAGGAAGCAAAGCTGCTGATTTTCATCTGCATGTTTTGTGTTTGTTTGTTTTAAAGAATGAAACTTTATGGCTGGAAATGTGGCTTAGTGGTAGAGTGCCTACCTAGCGTGCACCAAGCCCTGGGTTAAATTCCACGGTGCCACATAAACAGAAAAAGCCAGAAGTGGTACTGTGGTTCAAGTAGTAGAGGCCTACCATTGGACAATCCTGAGTTCAAGCTTCCAGGACTGGCAAAAAAAAAAAAAAAATTCAATTCCTAGGATCCACTTTCAAGAGCTAACAAGAAGGTCTAAATTGCTTTAGACCTTCCAAGATCCAGGATAAGGACCTCCATTTTGTAGTAAGAATTCATTCCATGCAGAAGGTAATTTCACTGCTGTGGGACTAATCAGATACAGCAAAAGAAACAAGATAATGATAATGCTTCTTTCCATAGAAGTAATCAGGTTGGATAGTTTATCTGGCTCATGGCTGCCTAATTTTAACTCTGTTGTAAACTTTGACCTACAATTTGCCCAGCTAAAGCCCAAGGGCAGGCAGAGGCATGATCGAAAGAGAAATCCTGTCAGCCCCTTGCAAGATGTAGGAAACCTTGAGGTTAACTACGAGTGGCTCATCATTCACCAAGAGAGTTCCTATGGACGCAGCATAGTCTCATTTCAATTCGTTTTAGTCCATGGTTTTCAAGTGCATTAACTTTCAATGTAATTATCAAACAAAGAGAAATGAAGAAGTAGCCTCCTGCATGCATATCTATGCACATCCCCCCACACACACATACCAAGACCCCTTACCAGCATGAGATCTGTTTCAGGACCTCCAGAAGGTGATAAAAACTGTATCATATGTATCACGTGGCCTTGATCTGAAGAGTTCAGAGACACTGCCCAGGCCCAGAGTTCAAGCCCCACAACCAACAACAACAACCAAAAAACCTACATCATGGAACTCTAAATTTCCTACTTTTGTTCAGTACATATATGATAAATTTTAATTTTTAAATCAGAAAGCAATCTTAATTACTAATAAAATATAATTTATTGTTAACTGGTTATTTAAAACGTATGAATTGTGTATGTCTGGAATTTTAAACCCCAGTTGACTGTATAAGTGAACTGAGAAACGTGGAATTGTACAATTCTAGGGGAAGTTTCTTCCTTTCTTCCTCTCTTCCTCTCTTTCTCTCTTTCTTTCTTTCTTTCTTTCTTTCTTTCTTTCTTTCTTTCTTTCTTTCTTTCTTTTTTGCCAGTTCTAGGCTTGAGCTCAGGGCCTGAGTACTGTCCTTGCACTTTCTCAAGGCTAGAGCTCTACTATTTGAGCCACAGCACCACTTTAGGCTTTTTTCTATGTATGTGGTACTGAGGAATCAAACCCAGGTCTTTGTGCATGCTAGGCAAGTATTCTACCAGTAGGCCAAACTCCCAGCCCTCGAGGGAGTTTCTGTGTGAAGTCCATATTTATACAGAAAGATGATCAATAGAAAAACACTTAGATGCATAGAAAGAGAGGATAGAGACAGATACATGCAAATGTATATTCCTAGAAACAATTATCATGCACCACAATTGGTATTTACTTTGCCATCTTATAGCAGTCAATGGTCTGGAATTTACCAGAAGTTAAAACTAATCAGTTAGAACAGTTAATATCTTTTCCCAGATGGTAACCAGCCGTTAAAACCCCAGGCCAACCCAGTCAAACCTTTTACTCCACAAGGAAAATAGCAGTAGTCTTTACACTTCATGAACCGACTACACATACCATTTGTTTTCAGTATGATCTGCCCTAGTCTTTGGCATAGGGGAATGAACCAGGCAAGTCCCTTTAATTTAGCTCCATCCTTTGGTGCCAGCCAGAACTTTGGTGTAGAAGGAAGGGCACCTTCCAGTGTACAGAGCAATGCCATCTGCATACACAAAAGAAAGCCCAATTTTCTGAAATTGGGGGCTGAGCAATAGCAAAGGATAAACTTCCTATGCAGCCATAAAACACAATCAGCCTGTAGGTAAGCCTGAGGTTTATATGGCAGGAGGGGGCTGCCAGTTCTTAAAATACCCATAGACAAAGAGGCCTTAAGCGACTTCTAATGAGTTTTTCAGAGTTTATCTTTGGCAAAGCAGACATCAACCACCAAGCTGTTTAACAGCTCCTGAGGGCAAAACTTAGAAGTAACACCATCAAGGCAAGTGGCAGTAAAAACCTAGTGAAGGAGGCCATTATTTCTGACAGGTCTAATTTACTGACACCGTTAATAGCTAATTAACACACTCAAGTGCTGAGGCATGAACGTATTTACTTAGAAGTTCTCTGAAGTCTAATTTATAGTTCATTCTCCTGAGAGAAACAGCAAACATTCCCACTCACAAAAAATAGATGATGCATATCATAAAGGCAACCTGGCTGGAAGCGATAGGTAGCTGAAGTTCAAGTGGTACTCTGAAAGGAATTTGGGTAAAGAAATAACTCAACTGTGAAATTTTCAAATAGCAGTTGTACGTGAATGAGTTACATGGCTGGAGACCTTCAAGGTATCCCTGACAGTGTTTTCCAAATGATGCTTCCTGATTTCCAACTGCAAACCAGCAACAGTGAAATCACCCACCTAGTGGAGGCAGGTTGCCAGCAAGACCACAGCTAGTGGCTAGGTTTCAACATGGTAGGGGAGAAAAAGAGAACTTTTTCTTTTTCTTTCTTTTTTTTTTCCGCCAGTCCTGGGCTTGAGCTCAGAGCCTGAGCACTGTCCTTGGACTTTCTCAAGGCTAGAGCTCTACCACTTGAGCCTCAGCACCATTTCTGGCTTTTTTCTATGCATGTGGTGCCGAGGAATCGAACCTGGGTCTTCATGCATGCTAGGCAAGCACTTTAACCACTAGGCCAAACTCCCCGCCCAACTTTTTATTTTTCTATCTTCTGATTTTTTTTTTGCCAGTCCTGGGGCTTGAACTTAGGGCCTGGGTGCTGTTCCTGAGTTCCTTTTCCTCAAGGCTAGTAGGTTGCCAGCAAGACCACAGTTAGTGGCTAGGTTTCAACATGGTAGGGGAGAAAAAGAGAACTTTTTCTTTTTCTTTCTTTTTTTTTCCCGCCAGTCCTGGGCTTGAGCTCAGAGCCTGAGCACTGTCCTTGGACTTTCTCAAGGCTAGAGCTCTACCACTTGAGCCACAGTGCCACTTCTGGCCTTTTCTGTGATAAATTGTTTTCCCATCTGCAAAATAGGGACTAGCAGGTCCAACTTCTTGGGATGAAGACCATAAGTCAAGTTTCTCCTCCTCAAAGCATCCTCTCCGCGATACTGAACTCGATTCTCAGCAGAAATCTAAGCACAATCCTCAATCCTGGCTAGACCTCATTTTCCTGACAGGGAAAACTGGATTGGTATTGATGCCTTCTGAGCATGCAGAATCCGAGCTTTAATCTCATACAGGAAATTGAGATAAGAACTCCATCAATAGCAGTGAAGAAGTTGGATCTTCCACCTAATACAGCAAGAGTCACAAGCCTTCCCTCTTCCTTTTTGGAGTCTCTTTCCAGTCCAGAGCACATACCTGGCCTTAGGGAAGAACTAGGCTGCTTGTGTCTGCAGCTGTCACAGCCCTTAAAGTGGCTTTCCCCATCACTTCAAAGCCAATGTCAGGAGGGGCTGCACTTGTCCTGGGAACAAGGCAGAGAGAGTGGATAAACAGAGGATCTCTGCTCTGCCAAGTCCTATTTGTAGGCAAGGGAACCAATCTCTTTGCATGTGGAAATGCAGAGAGGTGACACCCCACTTCTAGAAGATACAGAACATTCTGTTCATCAGAATTAGGAAAGTAGGAAATGGTCTCTGGGGCCCTGAAGGTAACATCCTCAAGAAAGAAATAGATAAATGTGGCTAAATCACAAATTGCCAACATCTGGATTTTTTTTAAGTCACAAAATCAAGAAATGAATGATCCAAGATGACAATACATCAAGGATTAGCAAAGAATAAACCACAAAACCATCAGCATAAGACAAGAATGAACAATTCACAAGAGAGGAAAAAAAAAGGGGGGCCACTATGGTAAAGCCGTCAAAATCACTGGGAATCAGGAAAATGCCAATCAAAACAGTCCCTGTGTCACTGTCTCCTACCCCACTGGATAAAAAGGTGTTAGAATGAGGAAGGCCTGCTTTTACTCTTGAAGGAATGCAGTTTGGCAGTTGGAACTGAATGTTAAAATGCATGTCCTACAGCTCTGGGTAGACCACTGTCCCGTGGAATAGTCCACAGAAGTCCATGTGTGTACCAGGAGGTGAGTAAAGAATCTCAATAAAGCACTAATAGGAAACAGTTGGAGAGGGCCCAATGTTCACAGTTGGGTGAATGGTTAAATAAACCAGTTTATCCAGACTAATAGATAGTATGCACAAAGGGGCTAAAACGGACCTGTTTTTTAGACCTCTTTTTATCTGTAACAACTTGGAAGATGTTATTTATTTTAAAACATTGCAGGTTGGCATGCTGGTACATACCTGTAATGCCCTATACCCAGGAGTCAGAGGCAGGAAGATTATGATTTCAATACCTGTGCAATGGGAGTGGTGAGACCGTAGCTCAAAAAAAAGAAAATAAAACTGAGTGTTAGTGGTTCATGCCTGTAAACCTAGCTACTCAGGAGGTCAAGTCCATGAGACGTTTATTCCAGTTATCTACCTAAAAACTGGAAGTGGATCTGTGCCTAAAAGTGGGAAAGCGCTAGTTTTGAGCAAAATAAAATAAAATAAAGCTCAAGAACAGTGCACAGGCCCCGAGTTTAAGCCCCATGACCCACAAAAATTAAATTAAAAGAACTAGGGCTTAGCTCAAATTGAACACTTGATTAGCATGAACGAGGCCCTGGACTCAATACCCAGCATTGAAAAAAATATTACAGGGCATGTTTATGTTTCTTAAATCATTTTCTAGTCACCTGAGCACACTCATTTTGCAGGTTGATGTCGTTCAAATGTCCCTCCTTTTTGCTCCCCTCCGGTCTTCCACACTATCCCATCTGCCTAGATTCGGAAAACACCCCCTCTCACAGCAGACACTGGAAGGGGAAACTCAGAAATCACCAAGGCACATTTCCATCTCTTGCCTCTGCCTTGTCCCCAGACTTCTCCATAGAAGGAAGCCTATCTATCTGCCACGCTATCTCAGGCCACAAATAAAAGTCACACACGGAAGAATGAGCCTAGGACAGAAAGGATCACACTCCCGTGTACCCTAAAGTAAACCTCAGGAACAAGAGCTCGGCTGTTCGTCTACCTGGATGTGTGCTTTGCTGGGGACAGGAAAATTCCACCCCAATGCATGGGAATGAACAGTGTCCCGGGTACTTCTTCTACACAGCAGGACACACACACCCAGTGTCCAAAGTCAGGCCCAAGTCCCTGAGACCAAGTTCACTCCGACAGCACCGTTGAGTAAATTTACTTGTCTGCCAGGATCTAAGCAAGTAGTAGATTGTGTTGTATGTGAAATTCTGGAAGAAAAGAGCTTAGAACTTGCACAACGTCTGGGGCTGACATCCTCTGTCCTCCAAAAATGAGACACACACACACACACACACACACCTCTACTCAAACATATATAACTATATTCATATATACACATCCATATATATGCACACACACATACTCCATCTATTAATTTATCTACCTGTGGATAGAATGCCAATGAAACCTTGCTACACCGAACGACGAGGCTGAACCCCTTCCAAGGCCCGGGCAGCACCTCCCCAGGCCGGGGTGTGAGCTTGGTCCCCCCCAGTTCAAGTCGAGAGGGGGCAACGGGTTCCCTGCGGACACCGGGCCCCGGCTAGGGCCCGGCAGCACCAAGTCCTGAGCCGGGACCGTGTGTGGAGGGATCTCAAGGAACACAACGAAACCCTACAATATGTTTCCTCTCCACCTTGTGTCCACTGCACCAGGAGCTCCCACTGGGGGTTCCAGAGATTCCCTGCGCTCTGCCATACCGTGTTCATGAGAACCGGGGTGGGGAGCGGAGAGACGAGCCCCGGCAGGGTGCCTCCGACGGACCGGAGGGCGGCCCTCGAGGGACATGGGGCCCGTCGCGTGGCCCCCTCCCTCGGGGCCCTGCGGGCCTCGGGGGGGGGGGTCCCCGGGTGCCCAGGGCGGGTCCCGCGTGGAGGGGGGGATCCGGGAGGGCGGGAGGTGGAGGGGGGATCCGGGCCGGGGGCGGAGGGGATGCTGACCGTCCAGCGCCAGCATGGAGGGGAAGTCCTTGCAGTTGGCCACGCCGGTGGAGTCGGTGACGCACGTTTTCCAGAGGTTGGCGAAATAGGTGGCGGTGGTGATGACCGTGCCGTCGATGGTGGACACCTTCCAGTAGTCGGTGGGCAGCGTGGAGGACACCAGCACCCAGCCAGAGACGGAGACCATGAAGGCGATGATCTCCGAGGCCGTGCTCGCCATGCCGTCCGCTGCAACCACGCTCGCCGCCTTCGCCTTCTCGCTGGGCGCGGCGACCCCCTCCGGGTAGCCGGGACCAGCGGCCCCGCCCCGGAGCCCGCCCCCGAAACGAGGCCCCGCCCCTGATCCCGCCCAACCACGCCCCTTGGCACACAGGTCCCGCCTCGGACGCGAGATCCCGCCCCGAGCCACGCCCCAACCCCGCCCCCTGGCACACAGGCTCCGCCACCACATGCCCAGAAAAGACCGCGCCCCGGAAAGGCCACGCCCCTCCCCGAGGCTGCAGAGGGGCAGACCCGGCGCCGGGAGGCGCGCGCGGCCCCGCACCTGGAGACGACCCCCCTGCTGTCCCGCCCGCTGAGCACCCCGCGGCGTCTGGAGCACCGGGGGCGGACGGTACGTGGCGATCGTGGTGGTCGTGCTGTCGCCGCCCCGGCCCTCTCCATGCCGGAGCCCCTGAGCCTTTGAACCCCCGAATCTGCTCCCCCCAGACCCGCAGGGTTGATGGGGACCCGGGGGGGGGCTGCGCCTCCGACCCCGGGCGCTCCCGGGGCGAGCATCGGGGGGGGGTCACTGTCTCCCCGCACCCCGTCTCGGGGGGGGGGGCCTCCCCGCGAAGGGGCATCCGTCCCCGCAGGGAGGCTTCCCCGGTGTATCTTGGCTCTGGGGAACCACTTCCACCTTCGGTGCCTAATTAAAGAATAAACCCATTCATCCCTTCTTCCCCTGGCCGTGTGAAGGTAAATAAAGATCAGGGTGTGCTTCCAGCTCCCCAGGTCACGAATCTGAGCGTCCACCACAGGACAAAGACACTGGCTTCATTATGGGGTTATTATTTGCCTATTAAAACTGCTTGCAGTTCTCGCTGTGACCTTTCAGGATTCACTTCTTGCCTAACGGCCCCCAAAGGCCTCAAATTTATCAATCTGCTACCTAAAAGCTAGGCATCGTCTCTGTGCGGGGACATGCTGGTGGATTCCTAGCTTCCCTTCCTTGTGTGTGTGCGCGTGTACATGTACCAGGGCTTGCACCCAGAACTTGGGGCTCTAGGGTTTCTTGATCCTAGCTTGGCGCTACCACTTGAACCATTCCTTCAGTCTGGCATCTTGGTGGTTAATTAGAGATAAACGTCTGAGACTTTTCCACTTGACCTGGCTTTGATTCTGGATCATCCAGACCTCAGCTTCCTGTATGGCTAGAATGACAGGCATGAGCCACCATCCTGACCAAAAAAAAAGATGCCAAGCTGTATGGCTTATAATTCTGCTACTCAGATAGCTGAGATCCATTCCTTGTGATTTGAAGCCAGCTGGGGCAGAAACCTCTACTGAGGTCTCTTATCTCTAATTAACCACCAAAAGGTGTGGTTCCAGAGGTAATGTGGTAGCCTGGGGCTAACAAGTCCAGATCAAGCCCCAGGATACACAAAACCACCAAAACCCATAAGAGTGCAGAATAAAATCAGATGACCAAGGAGAGGAGAGAAAGCTGGACCATAGCATCATCTCGATTGAGGTTTGGATAGAAACTCTGGAACTGAGACACACTCCACTCAGCGTACATATCCTGTTTCTACAATAATATTCAGATGCTCATTCTAGGGTGTGTATGTGTCCTGGGCTTGAACTCAGGGCCTGGGCCCAGTGTCCCTGAGCTTTTTTTGCTCAGGGTTAAGGCTTTATCACATGAGCTACACCTCCACTTCCAAGCAGATAAGTCTCAGGGACTTTCCTACCCAAGCTGCCTTTAAACGGTAATCCTCAGATCTCAGCCTCCTGAATGGCTTGGATTACAGGTGCGAGCCTTCAGTGTCTGGCTGTTTTGTTTTGTTTTGTTTTGAGAAAGCTGTTCTCCACACTGGATTCAAACCCAGCTCTCTGTAACTTCTACCCTAGTTTTGTAATCTGCATTCTGAGGCTGGAGCAGGTAGGGGAGATAGTGAATGGCTTGCAGATCTCCTGAGGGTGGGGACTGGGGATGTGGCTTGATTACAGTTGCCCTCCCGGGGTGCTCTTGTTCCCACTTTCGCCTGCGTATATGACTTTAGTTCACAAAATCTGGATGCTTCCCATCTGTTCACAGCAATCTTCTTTGACTGGTGTGTGCAGCCTTCTCTAGTCTCTCATACAAATTACTGGGTACATACCAAAGTATCTCCTCCCCCCTTTAAATCTGGTTTCCGATTCTTTGTGATCTACTATTATTTTTCAGCTATCTTTCTTTCTGAAGTATCTGTCTCTTTTGTATCAAATTTATTTACTTTCTTTCTTTCTTTCTTTTTCTTGGGGCTTGAACTCAGCCTGGGTGCTGTCCATGAGCTCTTCAGTTCAAGGCTACCGCCCTATCCTTGAGTCAAGCCCCACTTCCGTTTTCCAGAGGTTAATTGGAGATAAGAAACTCAGTTCCTTTTGTGTCTGGGCTGGCTTTGAACTTTGATCCTCAGATCTCAGCCTACGGAGTAGCTAGGATTACAAGTGTGAGCCATGCCCAGCTTGGATCAAACTTTCTATATTGAAAAGCCATCAGATATTTCCTATGGAGAATCCTAAAAACTCAAAGGATATATAGAGTTTACACTGCATTTTTCTTTATTTATTGGATTTATTTCTTTATGCTATGACTTTGTATCTATTCCAGGTAGGTCCTCCCTGAATATGTTAATAATTCCTTGTGTTTTCTAGACAAAACATGGACTTATTTTGGACCCAAAATGTTTTGGATGGTGAGTTTTAGGACGAACTCACTAACTGGTTCACTATGAATTCCACTGTTTGGATCCTAAACCACATTGCTTTCAAGAAAGAACTGTGAAGAGAGGCTTGAGTTCTTAGACCAGTCTCCAAAAGTTGGTTTAACATATAAAGAAAGCAACAAAAAGAAATCCCCAATCACCATTGTAACATCACTTCTAGAGCAAACGAGTTCTGGAATCCTCATTGGAACTCCAGGAAAGAACCCCACCCCCCACCCCCCACCCCCGGGCCGGGGGGGGGGGGGGGGAGGGGGGTGCGGAAGCTAAGCTCTCTGGGAGGCCCGGGCAGTGCGTCCTTTGAATGACAAGGGCAGCCCTTACTGAGAGCCAGTGCTGTGGCTGGCATACACAGATCATTTTAGCATCATAGATGGTAAGAAGTGGGTGGAAAAAGTACATTACTATCTTCCTTGAACACTTCGAAACAAGAAATGCCCTATTGCTGCAGAGATTGTAAGATGCAGTTGTAGCCTTGAAAGGGGTTGAAAAATCTCACTAACATAAATCATGGCCTGGATGGCAGCACTTGAGTTCCTTTGTCAGCTACAGCAGATTAGGGTCATCGTGCCTGGAGACTTAACCTTCTGTTTTGTTTTTACATCTTTTGTCCTTTGTATGAGGTTAGACAATGCTAACATCTTTTCTTTTTCTCTATTGCATATGTACTACACAATTTATATTTTAGGATCTACAAGTATCTGTCCAAAAAATGGAAAATACTTGCTTTCTTTAATATGTAAAAAAAAAAGATCATGTCTTTATTTTAGAATGTTTTACATCTTCAGCTTTCAACCCCTTTTCCTAAGTTATTAAAATATACTCAGGAATGTCCATAAAATGAAAGCTGATGAGTTTTTTTTAAAGAAATGATAGAAAAATAACCTGTTTCTCTTGAAGATTATGCAGTCCCAAATAACCTTTGCAGTTAAAACTACAACCTGAGTGGAAGAAAGTACCTTTCAACTGATAAATGCCTCCTTGTTTTCTTTAGGATTCAGCTCACTGAGAAATTGTAACCATTCACAAAAATCTTCTTCATATAAACACAAGGGTGACTACATCATGTAAGTTGTCTTCTCTAAAATATTCCAAATAACATCGTTACAGTAAGTTCTTATTTACAGAAAATGTATAAAACTTTTACTATGAAAATTATGCCTTATAATTTTACAGAATTTTTTCCTGAAGGTGTATAATGCCCTGAAATACTCAATCCTTTTCACCTTAATACTGGAAGTTATTTCTTGAGAATTATTATGGTTATTAAGGAAAAATAGAGGATTCCCTTCCCCTCCCCTGGGTTGTTCAATAGAAGTGAGAACCAGTTTAGCCAACTGGACGGGAGATTTGCAAAATTTCTTTACTTGAGATGCGAACTTCCTGCCAAGCAGCCCAGGTTGTGCCTTTCAACCTCTCAAAGATTTTCTAAGCATCAAATTTGGTTTCAGTGTGCATCAGTTCCTTCTCCAGTGGCAAGCTACTGCTCAGCTGAGAAGAAACTGAAGTGCTGATAAATGCAGAATTATTTAGAAAACAATTTCCCAAGAACCAAATAGTTACACCACCTAACGTAAGATATTAATGCTGAATCTAAGATATAAAAATAGCATATCTGTGTTCTTTCTTTTTCCCCCTTCCATTTTGCCCTGCTGTGGTTGGGTTATCTCAATGCTCGATGTGAATTATATGATATTTGTAATCCACTTAGCATGAAAGTGACAGAGATAGGAGTAATTAGGGAGTGAACACTCACTCTTACAAATGCAAGGATGCATTTGTATAGGAACAGGATTCATTAAAAAATGTGTGTGTACTTGGGGCCAGGAGTTTGGCCTAGTGGTTGCATGCTTGCCTAGCATGCACGAATACCTGGGTTCGATTCCTCAGTACCACATACATAGAAAAAAGCTGAACGTGGTGCTGAGGCTCAAGTGGTAGAGCTCTAGCCTTGAGAAAGTCCAAGGACAGTGCTCAGGCCCTGAGCTCAAGCCCAGGACTGGCAAAAAAAAAAAAAAAAATGTGTGTATAGAGAGATGCAAGTCTCCGTGTGCCTGTGCACAATTTCAAATTACAAATATACACACAGTTGTCTTATGTTGTCCACCTCCAAGGCTGTACTACATCAGAACATTTCCATGGGCTTATAAGTTGATGCCATTTCTCTTGTACTTTTTTAATGCATGCATTTGAAACCAACCCACTCACTTGCAAGTTTTCTTGGAATCATCTAGATTCCTCTTGAGGCTCTGGAGAAATGAAGTTGGGAGACCTAGCAGCCCTGTTTGTCTTGGTAATTATTTTTCCAGCGTGGACCAACTCTCAGTGTTCTTACTCTGGGATACTGAAAACTTGCAAGCTTACCGATGGAGTGGGTACATTTTGTTGGTCAGTAAGCATTAAAAGTATTAAATCGACCTGTGTATCCAGGTTGGGGCATCAAGTAAATAAATCACGGTGATTTAGGGCAAGTTATTTTATTGCTCTGAGTTACAGCTTCCTCATTTGTAAAACAAAGACTTCTGTTGGATGACCTCCAAAAACATTTCCAACTCTGAAAGTCTCTCTGGCCCAATCACTGGCAGACAGTATCACCATGCAGAGAAGCCACTGGTTTCCTTTTGTGTCTTCCCTACCTTGTTTTCTGTGTTCTTCCTTTGCTATATCTAAAGGTCTGGTGGTGTATTTACAGATAGAGACTGGGTGCATGGAGAAAAGATTGAAACATCTGTACACATGGTCTTATTTTCTCTTCTTAAAATTATTCATGAAATCAGGTGATGTCATGGGCAGATGAGAAACAGAAGAGAAAATTCTAGCTCTGTGTGACCTCAGGTGAGCAGACCACCTTATCTTACTCAGAATTATTAAAGCAGGGATAAAACCCAGCTTCTTTCAATATTATTGTGAGGATGAGAGACAATGGATATATACAAAAGTTAGGAATGTGGTTGATGTTCAACAAGTAATGGACAATATTCACTCAGTTTGCTTATGCCTTTTTTGTTTCTCTATGTTTCTTTAAAACTGTACTATTACATTTTCATAAAAGAGCTATTTAGCAGAGTTAGACTGATGTTGTGCCCAGATTTTGGGGTCCCTAAAGACCACCAAAGAGCCGAATCTGATGTAAGAGCACAAGAGTCTTTATTGCAAGCTCGAGCCTGGACTCACAACAGACACGACACAGAGGATCTGAGTTGAGAGTCCACACCGTCCAGTTGGAGGGGTTTTTATGGGTCACAAAATCAGGTCTAGGGGGCTTTCAGCTAAATTACTACATAATTGGCTAATATTTTGCAAGCTAGTCTTATCACAATCTTATTGGCTGGGGGGCTTACGTTAAACAGTGGAGAACGTTAACAATGCTATCTTTGGTCAACATTCCCAGCTCTGGGGCTTGTCAAATCACCTGGTGATTGGCCATTGTTGAGGCAGTTTCGGGGAGAACATGATTGAGACACTCTGTGGGTTTTCCAGGAACTTTAGTCTACATCTTTGGTAACAGATCTTCCTGTAAAATGGAGTCTAAGTTCAAAATGGCTTCACTGTGGTTAAGACCCCACACTAGCAGACAGGAGCCTGGAGCTCTACGAATCACTGAATAACAAAATAGACGCCCCCTGCCCAACCCAGGCTCTGATTTCCCAGGGAGAGAGATAAGGAATGGCATAAGAAAAACATCTAGACTATTAGATCACTTTTTTTTTTTTTTAAAGTTGGCTGAGAGCAGGGAGCAGGATCCCTCCCTCCTTTTCTCCTTCTTTCTTTCTTTCAGCTGGTTCTGGGGCTTGAACTTAGGGCATAGGCACTTAGCCTTTTCAGCTCAAGGCTAGTGCTTTGACTTCTGGAGTTTTGGTGTTTAACTGGACCTAGGAGTCCAGCAGGCTTTTCTTCCAGGCCTGGCTTTTTACCATGATCCTTAGCTCAGCTTCCTGAATAGCTAGGATTACAGGTGTGAGCCACCTGCACCTGGTTGAGAGGGTGATTTTTCCATATTAATGGCCAGGGAAGCCCTCCCTGGGCTGAGTAAAAATCGGAAGGAAATGACCTTGACCACAGGGCTAGTTCCAGAAAGAGCTCCCCCACAGAGCTCCTTCCCTCTGGGTTTTGTTTGACTAGTATAGGAGGCTCCACAGGGGGAGGCTGAAACAGAGAAGCTGGAGAGAGCAGTAGAGCTGACTCTGTGTGTGTGTGTGTGTGTGTCTGTCTATCTGCATGTGTCCCCATGAGTTCTATGCACACATTTGTGTGTATTCCTGTATGTGGCCATCTACATGTGTGTACATGTGTGCATCTGAGTGTGCATGGGGGGATTTGTGTAGCTTACATCCAGCCTTTCAGTTGCAGTGACATCTTGGGCTTTTGCTAAGTTGGCAGGAAGATGTTGGCAGGTGTTTTGAAGTGAGGAGTGTCACCTGACCTGTTTTAGGGCCATTCTGGGGATATCTGGGGGAGGGGGGCAGGAGAGGAGCAAGGGCAGAGAGCCAGCTGCAGTCACTCAGCAGGGTCCTGTGCAGCTTCCATCTGCTGGTTGCAGTGAGGTGGCGAGAAATGTTTGAACATTGGTGTATTTAGAGGGTTGAGTTGACAAGGTTTTCTGAGGAACTGGTTGTGACAAAGTGCAAGAAAAAAGCCTCAGAGGACAGTGGGGTCTGTCTCCTTCAGGGAGGAGGACCCCTCTAGAGAGGTTGGATCCACCAGCAAGTGTTAGATTTTAGACCCATGGGATAAGGGATGCTCTGTAAACACCTGGGAAGAGATGCCAAGAATATCACTGAACCTGAAAGTACCAACTTCAGGACAGAGGCCCATGCTAAAAGAATTTCAGGAGTCCCCTAGAGTGTGTGATGGATAAAGGCATGCAGATAACTGGATGTCCCAGGGCTGAGGATAGAGAGAGAAGGGAAAGCCTATGGCCTGGCCCTGGAGCCTTGAATCTTTTTTCATTGCATAGATTTTTTTTTTTCCAGTCCTGGGCTTGAGCTCAGGGCCTGAGCACTGTCCTTGGACTTTCTCAAGGCTAGAGCTCTACCACTTGAGCCTCAGCACCACTTCCAGCTTTTTTCTATGTATGTGGGTGGTACCAAGAAATAGAACCCGGAAACCCGGGTCTTCATGCATGCTAGGCAAGCACTGTACCACTAGGCCAACTCCCGGCCTCACTGCATAGATCTCCAGCCTGGGCTGGAGAAACCTCAGCATGGGAGTCCCTGGGCCACAGGGAGAAATTGTGCCAAGGAGGGTGTTGGGCAGTCCTGGGTGACCTCAGTGACCCTGAGGAGAGCTGTTTCAGGGGATAGGGTGGGGTCTGTACCACAGGGAGTAAGCACAGGGGGGGGGAAGGGGGGAGGGAGGGGGGAGAGGGAGAGACAAGACACAGAGGGAAAATAGAGATGGTAAATGGAAGCAACTGGGGTCACAAAAAGCTTCCTTTTTTATTTTCTCTTAAGGTAAGAAAAGTAGAGGTTGGGTGTCGTGTCTTACACCTGTAATCCCAGCGACTTGAGAGAGAGATTGGGAAGATTGCGATTGGAGGCCATCCAGGGCAAAGTTGAGGGTAATGGAGACACGCCTGTGATTCCAGCTACACAAGAGGCAGGCACGGGAGGCTTGCTAGAGTTAGAAAGATCTTTTTTAAAAAAAAATCCTTTAATTCAGCATTTTAAATGAAGAAACTAGGAAATCCAAGAGTGAATTCTTAAAGCATTTGAAGTCATAAACTATAAAGGGTGCTAATACTGATGGGAATAACACTTTGTATATGTTGTTATTCAAAAATGTCTGAATTCACCAGTGCCAGTGGCTCACATCTGTAATCCTAGCTACTCAGGAGGCTGTCATCCAGGGGATTACAGTTCAAGGTGGAAGTCTAGCAAATGCTGTCCCCCAAACCAGATTAGAGGTGTGGCTCAAATAGTAGAGCACCAAAGAAGCAAGTTCAAGGCCCCAAGTTCAAACCTCAGTATTGCCAAAGCAGAAGCAGGAAAAGAACAAATGTGTATGAACCCTATGAATTATCTGAGTTTATTGCTAAAGAAAAATAAGCCGAGCACCAGTTCTCAGACCTGAAATCCCAGCTCCTCAGGAGGTTGAGATCTGAGAATTGCTGTTCGAAGCCAGCCTGGCAGGAAAGTTCATGAGACTCTTATCTTTAATTAACCACCAGAAAACTAGAAGCAGAAGTGAGTGGTGCTGTGGCTCAGTGTTAGAATATTAGCCTTAAGCAGAAGACGCTCAGGGACAGCGCCCAGGCCCAGAATTCAAGCCCCAAGACTGGAAAAAAATAAAATAAAATTATAAGCCAAGTTTGAATACTCTCTCAAAGTTGAAAGTTATCCTCAAAGATATACTCATGCTAATAAAATACTGCCCAGTAATTTACTAACAAGCTTTGTGGCCCAGGCTAGTGCAGAATCCCATGCACAATGACTTTGAAGGTAAACGTGAAGAGAAAAGGAAGTCCCATGGGATTGTGTGCTGTAATATGGGTGACAGAACAGACACACCTTGCTGTAGGTTGAAACAATTGTTGTTTCTGTGTTTGATTTAGGGTTTGCAAAGAATTAATGAAAAGATCGAGAGCACAAAGTTAAAGTCATGTTTCGCCTGTGGTTAGTATAACCACCACGCCTCCAGAATGTCATGTCGGTCATTAATCTTTCTGACAACAACCGTGCTCTCTCAGCCACCTTCCCAACACAGGCTGTCTGTCTGTGCAATCCCTGCTGTGCTAAGCAAAGTTGCTTTTCTTCATAAGACCCACAATCGATTAGATTGTCATATGTTGACACAGTAAATAAAGCAGCCAGTGACACTTGGCCAAACAACCTGAATGAAGCTATTTGTCCCCACGTTTCTAGGACTCATATACCAGAAGGAAGAAAGCAAAGAATAAGATTCTGTTACACAGTGTTCATTTCCAGAAGTGACTAAGAGAATTGAATAAATTAAAACATGGCTATGATAGAACTAGGATCCTATCTCAAAACAACACAATCAAAAAAGACCCAGCAAGCTGGGAGCTCATGTCTATAACCCTAGCTGCTCAGGAGGCTGAGATCTGAGTATCTGGATTTGAAGCTGGCCTTGGTAGGAAAGTCTGTGCAACTCTTATCTCTAATTAAGGCAGAAGTGTCACTTTGCTTCAAGTTGTAGAGTGCCAACCTTGAGTAAAGCAGCTGAATGCCCAGGCATTGAGATCACATCCAACTACACACACACACACACACACACACACACACACACACACACACAGATGAAACTAGAACTAATTAAATAATTCAAAAGTTAAGTTGAAAGATGTTTCTAAAACTCTGCTTAGATTATTGACAGAGGGTTGGTTTTGATTTTGTCCATCAAACGGGGCCTGGTATTATCCCTGAGCTGTTTTGTTTAGGTTTAGGGTTCTTTCTTTATACATATGTGTGTGTGTGTGTTTGTGTGTGTGTGTGTGTGTGTGTTATTGTAATTAATAGAAGGGTTACATTATATTCGCCAGATAGAAGGTGCATTACTTAACAATCATTGCTACCCCTTCTCATGTTTTTCCCTCCCCCACCTCCTAGGGTTCTATCACTTTGAGCCACAGCACCTCTTCCAGTTTTCTGATCTCAGCCTCCTGAGTAGCTGGGATTACACATCACTGATGCCAAGCTCAAGGCAATGGGGAACTATTGTTTTCTCCCCTTCAATGTCAAGAAGAAGCAAGAAGGAATTGGGAGAGAGAAAGAAAAAGGAACCTAAGAGGCTGGGCATGGTGGCTCATGCCTATAATCATAGCTACTCAGGAGGCTAAGATCTGAGGATCATGGTTCAAAGCCAGCCTAGGCACTAAAGTCTGTGAACCTCATGTCTCCAATTAACCACCAGAAAACTGAAAGTGATGCTGTAGCTCAAGGGGTAGGACGGTAGCCTTGAGCTGAAGAGCTCAGGCCCAGAGTTCAAGTCCCACGACCAACAGAAAAAAAAAAAAAAAGAAGAAGGAAAAAAAAAAGAAACCTAAGAGACAGAGGAAGGTAGAGAAAGTGGCCAGAGGAAGTTAGGGTTTTGATGGGGTCATTCATGAGCCAATACAAGAGTAGTTAAAATCAAGAAATTAAAGATTGCTTGCAGTTTGCCTCTACTTCAGCCCCACTTTACCTCCAATTTTGTTTACTTCTCTATATTTGCCTGTTTAAACTATAAGCACAGACCATTAACAAAAACCTGAACCAAAGGCAGATTGAAGAACTTTGGTTCCTTTTATGCACAGAGCTTGAGTTTCTAGGACATTGGCACCTCTGTTTATTTTCATGGCTGGAATTAAGCAGGTTAAGAACAAAGCCTGATTTAGTACTTCTTATTGTGGCTTTGGGCAACACTTCTGAAGCCCATGATTGTGAACAAGCATTAAAACACACACACACACACACACAAATACCCACTCTTGAAAGCTGAAAAGAACCACCTTTCTCTTTCCATTCTAAATGAAAGTGTCACTGAGTAGTAGTAGATTAATATTGTTGACAGCAGTAGGGGAAAAATCAATATCTCTGCCCCATCCAACATACCATACTGTCCTTGGCTTCCTCAATTATTCAAGGTACTTCATTAGACCACAGGCTTTAGGTTTTTATAGGTAATCACGTCTCATTTTTTTCAACTAGTTAGCCACTAAGCCAGTATATTTTTACTTAGTGATTTTTTTGGGGGGGGCGGGGCAGTCTGGTCATTTCAAGGATACACACGTGCTTAGTTTCTCAGCAAGTTTCTTCCTAGTTAAGAACTAGCGTGCTATGAATTAGCAGATGGCGTTTCAATGAAACGCCAACTCATGGTTGGTTCTGCATGTAGAGGCCGGCAGCCAGTGCTTTTTGTTGCCCCTGTTTAAGTGTACATTGTTTCCCTGAACCAGGCAGGTAGTCTTGCTAGATGGAAAAGCCTAAGTGCAGAATCCAAGCCAGTTGTGGAAAGAGGGAAGCATAAGCGATGAATTTGCAAAGGGCCTTCAGAAGACTTGGCACTGCCAACCTGTGGAGTGAGCTGGCGTCTTAATCTATATCTTTCATGTCAACGAATGTGGCCCAATGAGGTTTTGCTAAGTACGACTTACTTAGAGTACATCACTACCATTTGAAGATGGCATCCTCTTGGCACCTCCTTCCTGCTCCATAACTTGTACTGATGAATATCAGTCAGTGTGTGCCATAAAATTCCCTTGACAAAATGCACATGAAGTGTGAGACTCAGACTCTAGGGACGGCTGAGAACAGAGCTCACATTGTGTTCCTTACCCACAGGCCACCACTTCCTATATATCAGAGGAGCTATATCATTGAAATACCAGCAATTCCAATTATGCCCCACCACTCCCAAATAACCAACTCCCCCTTCCCCCCAAAATAAACCATTAGTTATCAACTATATCACTTCACAAGGTTTCCTTTAGGCTGTGGTAAAAACAAAACTGCATCAGAAACCAGAAGGAGGTAAAGAAACTGCTTTTTCTTTCATTTACTGTTTAATTTTTAAATATTCTACCATAATTAGGTTTGGCTACCTAAAATAGAAAAACCCCGAATTTCATCTTACCCCTGTGTATTAGCAGTAGCCTTCCCTCTTCTCAGCCAGAGCTCTGGGGAACTGGGGGGCTCTGAATTAGTCTCCCCTTCTCATGGAGAATTAAATTCACATGCACATGCCACAGGCTTCTGTACCAATGAAGTTACTGCAGCAGTGACACTGAATTATTAATAGGAGCAAACTAACTTATTGAAATGTTTCCCAAATTTTTCCATAAGAAATTTGCGCCCTCTGTTGGATAAAGTCATTATGACATTTAAATATGATCTCCCCCTACCCCACTGCCCTCACTGCCCAGCTGAAAAATAAATAAATACATTTGTGTAGGAAAGACCGTGAGAAAGGAAGAGGGAAAGAACAGATGTGAGAAACATGGCGAAGAGTTTGCAGGGCTGCAACCCAGAGCTGTTGTGACTGCACACCAGAAATAGCGCATAATTTGGAATTAGTCTTAGCCAAAATGTGTTGGGAAAGTCGACCCAGTGTTAAATTACAGGGTGATGTTTCTTAGGGCCAGTAGTCTCTAGAAAACTGGTTACACATAAAAAAAAAGTATCTTCCTCTTGAGGCTGAAAGTTTGGCAGGGTTAAGGGACAAATTGTGCCTCAGGTGATCTTTCTGCTTGGCTGAAGCAGATTTCAAAGACTGGTTCATTTCAGACTTAACAAAGTACATAAACGTGTTTGAAGATACTCTGGGGTGATATTATGATATTTTTCTTTTTTCCAATGAAGCGCGTTGATAGAGTTTCGAGTTGATTATAACCAGGATCTTGTCTTTCTACCAGCACACTCCCTTGTCAGCCAACTGTGATGGAATCTGCTTCCTTCTCTCCCGATGAGACTGCAACAGGCAGAGGGAGAGAGTGGTGTTCCCTTGTGTGGCCTGTGTACATTTCCTATTCTTCATCTGCACCACCTTAGCTCAATCTTTGGCGTAGCTGCTCACCTTCTCCTTTTTTTCCTTTGACTTCCATGGTTCTACTCCTTAATGTGTGTATGTATTTATATGTATATATCATATATGTTATTTTAAAACTCTTTTGGAAAAGGAAAGTATATAAAACCTTCAAATATTATCTTAAATACTGACATGAATAGATAGGGTGAAAAAATAGAAATGAAAAGTGATGTTGGGAATATGAAATAACACGGATGGGCTGCAATATCCTAGGAGATACAATGCTCAAAGGACCCTTCTGGTGACCGAGTGATTATGAGCTTGATCAAATGAAGTTCAGGAAAAGGCAAAAGATTCTGTGCTGTGGCTGGGGTGGTGGCTTGAGGAAGGAGGTGGAATATTCTGAGGTAGTGCCCAGGTGGAGAGGTTTGTTGCTAGGCCAGATCATTTGGGTGAAGACCCATGGAAGGAAAGACAGAAAAGACCAGTGTGAAGCTGGGGTAGGGCTGGGGGTAGATGCTTGTTGTCTACTGCTGGGCTGTGGCTAGTAACTGCAGGCTCCTTCTCTGTGCATCCAACCTTTGCTCCATTCTTCCTGGGGCCCAATGAGAGTGTGGTGCCTTCAGGTAACACCTAAGGTGTGGATGCTTTTGCATTCCATACAGTAGGTGGGCCGCAGGCACTCAATAAATACATACTCATTTATTGGACCTAAACAGCTTCCTCTCCATTTTCTTCTATCTCCACAATTACTAGGCAACACTAAAGAACAGCAGGCTATTGAGTGTGTGTGCGTGTGTGTGTGTGTGTGTGTGTGTCTGTGTCTGTATGCCAGTCCTAGGGCTTGAACTTAGGGCTTGAGCACTGTTCCTGAGCTTTTTTGCTCAAGTTAATGCTCTACCACTTGAGCCACAGCTCTACTTCTGCCTTTTTTTGGTCAATAATTGTCAATAAAAATCTCATAAACTTTCCTTCCTGGGCTGGCTTTGAACCCTGATCCTCAAATCTTAGACATCTGAGTAGCTAGGCTTACAAGCACTAGCAGTGTCTGGCAGATTGGGAAAAAAAAGTCACTTATTCTCAAATAGTCCACAAAGCTATTCTGTAAATGTTAGGAGATTAATAGATCCAAAGTAAACCTTTCACCTGAAATCTTCCTTCCCCAAGATGAGTTTTTTTAAGAGTGTATATATATACACATATATATGCATATATTATACATATATGTATATAGTATATATACATATATATACACACATTATATATATATATATATATATCAATGTTGACAGACTCTTACCATGAATACCCCTGCTCCATGCCTAACATGCAGAGTCTACCATCCAACACCTGCTTGATTTGTTTGCCCATATTCTCTTTTTTTTTTTTGCCAGTCCTGGGCTTGAACTCAGGGCCTGAGCATTGTCCTTGGACTTTCTCAAGGCTAGTGCTCTACTACTTGAACCTCAGCACCATTGCTGGCTTTTTTTCTATGTATGTGGTACCAAGGAATCGAACCCAGGTCTTTATGCATGCTAGGTAAGCACTCTACCACTAGGCCAAACTCCCCACCCTTGCCCAAATTCTCTATCGCCATGCCCTTCTCTATCCTTCTTTGTCCATCCTACAATCCATCTTATAGGAGTTTTTTGTGGAACATTTAAAAATAAGTTATAAATGTCAGCCAAATTTCATCTATGTATTCCATCATTCAAATCACTAATTGGAGGTTAATATTTAGTTCTTTGATCAATTTACATATTGTTTAATTTACAGACATGCTTAAACTAGATGCACTTGACTTGTGGCTATAATCCTAGCTACTCAAGATACTGAGTGCAAAGAATCTCAGCTGGGAGCCAGTTTGAATAGACAAGTCTGAGAGACTCTTATCTCAAACTAACCAGCAAAAAGCCAGATGTGGAGGTATGGCTCAAGTGGTAGAGCAGCAGCAGTGAATAAAAAAGCTGAGCTGTAGCTGGGCACTGGTGGTTCATACCTGTCATCCTAGATACTTGGGAGGCTGAGATCTGAGGGTAACAGTTGGCCAGCCTGGGCACAAAAGTCCGTGAGACCCTCATGCCAGAAAACCAGAAGTGATACTGTGGCTCAAGCGGTAGAGCACTAGTCTTGAGCTGAAGAGCTCAGGGACAGCGCCCAGGCCCAGAGTTCAAGTCCCATGACCACCACCAACAACAACAGAAAAGCTGAGCTACAGTGCAAATCCCAGAGTTTAAGTCCCAGTATTTACATACATACATTACACACGTGCATGCATACATGAAACCTAAGTGTCCACTCACTGACTCTTGACAAACAAATCTGTTTAAATAAAACACCCTCTTATCAAAATATAGGACATTATTGCCACTTGAGAAAATGACTTTTTATACCTTTCTAACTAGAAAGGTATAGAAGAAAACTTACTTCTCTTTCTCCATCGAAATTAGTTTGGTGACTTCTAATACTTACCTAAACAGAATCAGATTTGTGCAGGTATCTTTCATCCTTAAAAAACTTCATCTTTCAGATCCCTCCACGTGTTACATGTATGACTATTTCATTTCTTTTACTTTGTGGTTTAGTAATTTATCTCTAGGTGAAATGACTTGTTTATCCACTTTTCTACTGGTGAACAAACAGTCCTTTTCTAGTTTTAGACTATTACAAAGAAAAGTGCTATCAATATTCTGGTACAAATCTTTTTGTGAACGTATGTTATCACTGGAAATTAAGATAGCAATTACTAGACTGTAGAGGAGATGTATGTTTAATTTTATAAGAATTATCTCACCTCTCCCCCAACATGTTGTGCTATTTTACACCCCACAAACAGTGCATGACAGTTCCGGGTGCTTTCATGTTAGCCAACATTTGATGATGTCTGGCTGTTGTAATGGCTATTTTTGTAGATACTCAATGATGCCTCATATGATTTTCATTTCCCTACTGACTCATGATGTTGAATGCTTCCTGTGCTTATTGGTTAAGTAAATACCTCCTTTAAGGATCAACTGTCCTTGTCTTTTACTTAGTTCCTAGATACTTGTTTCCCTGTTATTCTAAGAGGGAATATTTTGATAGCTACATGTTCTTTGTCAGATAGCTAAAACAAAGCAAGCAAGCACATATACATTCAATAGCTTGTTTCCTTCCGGTAAGGATTCTCTGAGCACTTACAATGTGCCATAAGTTGTTTGTCATGGGGCTTGAACTCTGGGCCTCTGAGCTCTTCAGCTCAAGACTAGCAATCTACTACTTGAGTCACAGTGCCATTTCTGGTTTTCTGGTGATGAACTGGAGATAAGAGTCTCACCAACCTTAGTGCCTGGGCTGGCTTTGAACTGTGATCCTCAGATCTCAGCCTCCTGAGTAGTTAGGATTATAGGGGTAAGCCTCTAGTACCCAGCTGTCTTCTTATGGTATTTCTTTTATGACCTGTCTTGTTCAACTCTGGCTTATCTTGAACTCATGGTGATACTATCCTCTATTTTCCTCTAAAACTCCGGTTTTTGCTTTTGCATTTAGGCCTGTGAACCATCTGTGATCAATGCATCTGGAGGGAGTGATAGATGGGGATTCATTTTTCCTTATGACTGTCCAGGTGTCTTTGTTGAAAAACAAATGCTTATTCAACTGTATTTAGAATTAAATTAATATCTAGAAGTTTCTTGGTTAAATTTTACTTCTTTCTTTGGTTTTTAAATACTGTAATCTGGGGAAGGAATTCAGAGGGAAGCTATATGACTTCTGATAGCTTTGAAGGAAAACTGAGACTCAATGACTTTTACATTGGAGTGTCTGTCTCTCTCTCACTGATTACATTTCCATATTAACATTAGTATATTAATATATTATATAGTATATCATCTATACTATATATTATGCATTCTGTACACTATATATCAATATATAATATAATAGAGTATATATTCATATAGTATATATTATATTGTTTATTATAATTATATATTGCATAGAATATCAATTATATCAACAATTTAATATATGTTAATAATTAATATATTATTAACCAATAATATATTAACAACCATTTTAACACTTAATTCCACATTAACAATCCAGGATATTGCAAACTTTACTTGAAAATTAAGGGATCTTACCATGCAAAATAAAGGACCATGTTAGTGCTGTTCTGTCCTAAGTTAAAGTTCAGCATACTTGTTATAAAAGAGAGACCACTGGCAGCTGGGCGCGGTGGCTCACGCCTGTAATCCTAGCTACTCAGGAGGCTGAGATCTGAGGATCAAGGTTCAATGCCAGCCCAGGCACAAAAGGACCTGAGACTCTTATCTCCAATTAACCTCTAGAAAATGGAAAGTGGGGCTTGGCTCATGGGTAGGGTGGTAGCCTTGAGCTGAAGAGCTCAGGGACAGCACCCAGGCTGAGTTCAAGCCCCATGGCTCACAAAGAGAGAGGGAGAGAGGGGGGGGGGGAGAAAACCACTGGCTTCTGCTTAGGTGTCCACTGAGCAGGCAAGGAAATAAGTGAATGAACTAATTAGTGACTTCTTTCTTTGGTACATTGTTTTCCATTCTAAAGAAAGAAAAGTAGTTCTTAAACTCTTCCTATTATTATGGAACTTGGGGAAAAAAAACTGAGTTTCAGGGAAATCCTTTTGTGAAACGTGAATAATTTTAAAAAATATACAATAGGTGACAAACACAAGGTGTTTTCCTTAAACGTCTGAGTAGCAGGTGTCTCCTTCACAGCCATTGTATTAGCATTCTCCTTATAGTTTGGGAAGTATTGGGTTTTGCAGGAATGAAGCTAAAGAGAAATGCACCCCCCCTTAGACTGGGTGTGCTTAGGCGAGTAGGAGGGGAGATTGTGAAGGCCTTGTCTGTCTCTCCTGAGCTGGCTGATCTGGATGTGTTTGCCTGCTCTTGACACCTGTAATTCAATAGCTTGTTTCCTTCCGGTAAGGATTCTCTGAGCACTTACAATGTGCCATAAGGCTTTGTCTCATGCCATTCATAAGTGTTGAGATTTAAACACACAGCATTTTAACAACTCTCACCTTCCCAACATAAACAGCAGCCATGAAAAATGTCAAAGGATTTTCAGTGCCCAGGAAGTGGATTCTGTGGCATGGGTTTGAAGGATTCACAGTACACTGTGGAAACTTTCTGAAGCTCCTCCCCCCCTCCCCACTTGTACTTCTCCACACCAAGAAGAAACAAACAGCTACCGACATGAGGAGATGTGAACCTGATGATACACTTTTTGATTGGTGTTGGTGGACACCAAAGCTCACTATTTGCTTGTAGCCTTATGTTGTAGTATGTAGAATCTATTCACTCAAAATACCTTTCTAGGATTGCAATAGAATCAACACAATGTTTTAAAGATTGAAAGTGGACTATTGATATTTGCTTTGTTTCTGGAATAATTTGCAAAGTTGTCCTCGCTGTCATTAAAAAACAACACCAACACCTCACATCTAACAGGTTAGTTTTGAGGAAAAGCTCTCTCATGTTAAACCAAGGGACAACAATACGAAACTCAAAATCATTTGAAACAGCAGCAACACTGGGATCCTAAGTGTAAAGTACTTATTTGTGTATGAACCCTGGGTATACCCGTGCTTCCTGTACCTTTCAAGTAGAGCAACTGAGAAAGAAAGAGATTATCTGTGTCCTACAAAAGACTTTTGGAAAATGAAAAAGGACCACTATGCACCAATGCTGCCTCATGAAGCCAAACATAATAAGAGTTACAGGAAGGTCGGGAGAATTAATTATTCCAGCCTGAAGCCATGCTCACTGAGAAGCTAAGAATTTGGACTGCAGTAGAATGGAATTTCCAATGCCCTTCACAGTAGAAAAATAATCACATATTAATAAGACCAGTGGTTCCTAGCTATTCCTTTCAAGGCTGTTTTCTATATAACATGGTACATTCTTTCAAAAGGAAGCGTGTTTATTCACATCAATTAGTTGGAAATCTCACCTCTCATGAAAGAACTATTCCATGTAGTCTGGTAAAAACATTACCAATCAAGAGAAAAGACTAACTTTCTTATTATTTTGTGAACTTTTTCAAGTTAGAAATGTATAGGTTGTAGCATACATCTACATGAACCTAGTTATACCAAAGTGTGAGGAAAAATTGGTATGTAGGAAGCAGTGTCTTACCGACCCAACCAGTTCTACATTAAAAAAGAAAGAAAGAAAGAAAATCTTGGTCCTTGCTTTGTCTCAAAGAAAACAAAACAGCTTTGACCGCCTGTCACCCCGTCATGTGTGCTGGCACCTTTTCTAATTCTCTGTAGACAATTGATTTGTGTTATACTCAGTTCCAAGAATCGACTAGTGTGGTGTCTCAAAGATCTAAGTTGCCAGTTATTGAAGGAAAATGTTTTCCCTTGCCAGCTACCTATTTAGTAACATCTTGTTGGTGGCTTTTCTATGGCTCCTGTATTTGCTTCTACTGGCATAAAATCCACCCCTGAGTGGTAGGGATATTCTCCTCTTCATCAGCTAGCTTTTCTCAACTTCACTTCTGTGAAAAGGAAATCATTATACTTATTTCTTTGATTTTACTTTTTATTGATATCTCATTTGAATTTTGGGTAGATGAGTAGATTACTTGCCCCATTCTTATTCGTATCTTCTAGATGAAATCCTCATTTGCTGTCCAGTGTAATATCTGACACTGAAATGTACAGTTCAATCACATAAGGTGGTATGATAGAGATATGGCCACAGAGAATGAATGATCTGAACAGAGTATGAAAATAGCTGTCAGTGAAGCTAGGAAAATACTGTTGGATCACAACAGTGGATGAAAATTAGGTTTCCATAGATTCTAGATGTCAGTAGATCAAAAAATAACCAGTTCAACTAGGGCATTTGTTAGGGAAGAAAAAAAATCCCCTATGAATGCTATTCCTCTCTTGAAGTAAATAGCTGTAGCAGAAACTGGATGAATGCACAGAAGTACATTTGAGCCAGACGCTGGTGGCTCACACCTGTAAACCTAGCTACTCAGGAGGCTGAGATCTGAGGATTGCGGTTCAAAGCCAGCCCAGGCAAGAAAGCCCATGAGATTCTTATCTCCAATTAATTGCCAGAAAACTGCAAGTGACGCTGTGGCTCAAGTTGGTAGAGCACTAGCCTTGAGCTGAAGAGCTCAAGGACAATGCTCATAGCCTAATGGTAGAGTGCTCACCTAGCATGCACCAAGTCCTGGGTTCAATTTCTCAGTACCATATACACAGAAAAAGCCAGTACTGGCACTGTGGCTCAGGTGGCAGAGTGCTAGTCTTAACCAAAAAAAAAGTGTCCAAGAACAATGCCCAGGCCTGAGTTCAAGCCCCAGAATTGGCAAAAAAAGAAAAATGGAGAAGAAGAAGGAGAAGAAGGAGGAGGAGGAGGAGGAGGAGGAGAAGAGAAGGAGAAGGAAGAGGAAGAAGATGAAGTACATTTGGCTTTAAGATGCTACATATTAACCACAATGATTTTTTTTTTCTGAGATCAAAACTGTGAAGGGAGAAGATGACCATTTGGGAAAAGATGGCAGGCATCCAGATTTATATTGGTTCTCTAAAAATTCCATTAAAAAGACCACCTAAAATTGGGCCACGAGTATGGTAGTGGTAGAGTGCTCGCCTAGCACACATGAAGCCCTGGGTTTGATTCCTCAGTACCACATACACAGAAAAAGCCAGAAGTGGTGCTGTGGCTCAAATGGTAAAGCTCTAGCCTTGAAAAACCCAAGAACAGTGCTCAGGCTCTGAGTCCAAGTCCTGGACTGGCAATAAAATAAAATAAGCCACATAAAAATCAAGACTCATTAAATGATGGTGGAAACATAATATAAACATTTGGAAGCTGATGAAGAGCTCAGGGATAGTGCCCAGGCCCAGAGTCCAAGCCCCATGACCAACAACATCAACAAAAAATTTGGAAGCTGAAAACAGGATTCCTAAATGATAAGCTAACAGATCTGAGAGGGTTG
The DNA here is from genome assembly GCF_031878675.1 of Megascapheus bottae. Taxonomy (NCBI): domain Eukaryota; kingdom Metazoa; phylum Chordata; class Mammalia; order Rodentia; family Geomyidae; genus Megascapheus; species Megascapheus bottae. Next base: position 11,662,991 of record NC_143519.1, read on the forward strand.
AATTCTAATTAAGCAGTGAGGGAAACCAAGGCACAACGTGTGTTATATTGTAGAATTACAAAACAGAAGACTCACAAAAACATGGTAAGAAGAGGGTTTGTTGAAACTGTGATTAAAAGAAATTAGATGCATCTATTTCCTACTCAAGGATTTGCAAATTCTCCTTTCACTCTGGGGCAGAAGACTGGAGGGTTCTATGTTAGGTAGCGCATTTTGATTTTTTAATTGGAGAGGACTTGTTGCAAATACACTGTGAAAATTTCACGATAAATCCTGAGATAGCTCTCCTTTCTTACTAGCTATTTTTCTGTAGTTAGCTCTGAAAACAGTGGAAGCCAGGCCTCTGTATAAGAGACAGAAAGATTCATTTCTGACATGTGGTCAGCTCATGAGAAATAGCTTAAATAACTTCCTCACATATTCAATGCTGACACTGATGTTTCCTCAGTCAAATGATTCCCTTCAAATAGCTCCTGCTTAGATTCTTGGTGAATAAGCTCCATTTATATTCTCAGAGCTTTCTTGATTTTTCAGTGAGTTTGATGTTGTATAGAAAAATGACTCCTTGTTTTATGTTGATTTTGTGTGCTACTACCTATCTGAAAATGCATATGAGATTTCAAGTAGAGGCTTTAGGATCTTTTAAATATAAGTATAACCCTGCAAGCAGGAATAATTGACTTCTTTCTTTCCTATTTGCATAAAATTCATTTCTTTTCCTTGCCTTATTGCTCTGGCTAAGAACTCAAGCACAGTATTGAACAAGAGTAGTGAATCTGGGTGCAGTGACTCACGTCTGTAATCCTAGCTACTCAGGAAGCTGAGATCTCAGGATCTCTATTCAAAGCTACCCTGGCACTAAAGATGGTGAGATTCTTATCTTCAATTAACCACTAGAAAACCAGAAGTGGCGCTGTGGCTTAAGGGGTAGGGTGGTAGCCTTGAGCTGCAGAGCTCAGGGACAGCACCCAGGCCCCATGACTAACAACAACAACAAAAGTGTTGTTGAGTTCATTTTGAAAGTATTTTATTGAGCATTTTTGTATCTGTGTCCCTCAAGGAAATTGGCTTATACTTCCTTTTTAGTTATGTGCTATCTGGTTTTGTGTAATTATAATGGCTTCGTAGAAACCACTTAGTGCCTGGTATTGATTAAAAACAAACAAAAACAAAAAGTAAACATCCAAACAAAAATAAAAACCTCCCAGCACTTTCCTCATCTAGGTTCAGTGTATTGCCAAGCACAGAGACTCAGGCGCCCTGCCAGCCCCAGGAATACAGTGGGAAGAAGGGAGAGAACACTGGATCCCTGGGCAGTGGTGGCACAGGGCTTCAGGCTGGCACTGCCAAGGCCTCCAGGAAATCCTCAGACCAGCCCCCTTTGTGGTAGAAACTAAGCTGTTATCCTTGGGTGAGATCAACTCCCTCATAGGTTTAACATGTGCACCCCCCCTCCCCCATCTATCCCTCCCAAGCCTGGTTATCAGGTAACCACGCCCCTGGCTTCTATTTCTATCAAAACCAAAAATCTGCGCTGGAGCTATCTAGCTCAGTGTCACACTACTCGCTTAGCATAGTGAAGGAGAATTCCTTCTTCTGAAAGCCCTTCTCTAGTTGCCTGCTGGTTCTCCTTCTCATCACTGCACATTCTCAACACGTGTTCCATGAATAAATCAATGTAGGTTTTGAAATGTCTCCTTGTTTCAGGCATCGTCGATTTTATTTTTCTCTTTTCGTTTTTGTTCTCTGTCTCTCCAATCACAGGTTTTGCTTTTTTTTTTTTTCCTAAAGGAAATCCTGCAAGTGCTTGGATAAATGATACTAATCTGTGTGGATAGTATTTACTGAATGCTGCCTTTGGTTCTTACAGCTGAATGACTTTTGAATGTGCCAGAAGATTAGAAAGGGTTCTTGAAAAACTGGTTGTCAAATCTTAAGTTTTTTAGAGGTTCCAATAATCCTTGAACTTCAAAAAACAAAAGATTCCAACAATGACAGTAAATCTCCAATAAATACATCACTATCATGGCAGCATGATTTATGAATTACCAATATTGAAGTGTTCTTGATGGGGCAAATATACTTTATGTGTTTATAAATAAAGATTTTATCATCTATAAAGAATATACATATAGTTCATTCACACAAACAATATATAAGGCCTAGAAAAAGATTAAAGAACATCAAGCAGAGGTTCAGTAAATAATTAAATGTTTAAGAAACCATTGTGTTTAGAGACAAATTCTCCTTAAAAAGTTGACTGTTTGACAGACAACTTTTGTTTTGGAGGGGTCAGTTGTAAGGCTTGAACTCAGGGCCTGGATGCTGTCCTTGAGCTTTTTTGTTCAAGTCTAGCACTCTACCAGAAGTGGCCACACAGTGCCACTTCTGGTTTTTCTCCCAATTAACTGGAGCTAAGAGTCTTGCATACTTTACTGCCTGGCCAGATTTTGATCTTCTATCCTCAGATCTTGGTCTCCTGAGGAGCTAGAATTCCAGGTGTGGGCCATTGGCACCCGGCTGAGACTATCATTTCTCAGTTTGCAGACCAAGTCAGTAGATCTTGTCTGTCTTCAGAGCTGGCCAAACAGGATGGTTCATAATGATTTCTACAGGTTATGCCTTGTGGCATCCTTCAATACACACTGCACCTATTTCAGTGTTATACCCAGCATCCGTGGATGAATGGCTATGTGATAGATGCATACAGTGACACAGTATGCAGTCCTAAAAAGGAAAGGAATTTTGATGTATAGTTCAACACGCATGAAACTTGAAGACATTCTGTGTGAAAAGTCAATCAGAGAGAGACACACACTGTAAGATTCAACTTTTATGAGGCACCTAGAGTAGCCAGATCTGTAGGGGTAGAAAGTATAATGGTGGTTGTGGGAAGGAGAACTGGGAAGTTAGGATTCTGTGGGGCAGGAGGAGGTCATGAGGCTTAAACTCTGGGCCTGGGCTCTGTCCATGAGATATTCAGCTCAAGGCTACCACTCTACTTCTGGAGCCAAAGGCCACTGGAGCCACTGTGCCCGGACCAGAAGTTAGGATTTTAACAGGTACATGGTTTCAGATTGGCAAGATTAAAAGGTAATAGTCTGAACTTAAAATTGGTTAAGATGGTACAGTTCATGTATATTTCTCTTCTATTACAATGAAATATACTATTAGGAAAAGGAAAGAATGGCTCTCCACTTTACATCTTGTCCTGGGAGTTTAAGTTGCCTTTGGAATGTGTTCTGCTTGCATGCTGCTTAAGGTAGTGAGGACTGAGCATCTGAAATAATGGAATGTGGAGTTTGGCACTGGATACCTTGCAAGAAGCCAGTGCAACAATAATGAGAAGCTTGCAAAGGATGCTGGGAGCTGGGAGTTGCACAGGCAGTTCCAAAGAAGTGTCAGGCCACGACCTCTTAGGTAATTGTTCAGAAGACCTCAACTTCCTGAATCTTTGAGTGCCTGAAGTATTCTCAACAAAGGAGCTGTGCTTTTATATCGTTTTACAGGCTGTTTTATTTTAACAGGTTTATTTTAATAGGCTATACATCCTTTCCTTGGGTGGGCTTTAAAAAACCATCTTGAATTCTATTTCTCTTTGTGGTGGTTGAAGTTGAGTAGCATCTCTATTTTCTTAATGATCAACTTTGACAATATTGTTTTCCTTTTCTAAAGACCTCTTCCCTCCTTCTTTTCCCTTGATATTCGTTTCAGAATTTTTCCTTCTAGTATCCAGTGGCATGAGAAAGAGAGAGAGCCCACAATGTTTGGCAATTTACTCATTGGCTGCAAAAGTGCTGACTAGGTTTTAAGCCCTTGGCATGTGGAGCTGGCCCTAATCCCTTGCTTGTTACATAAAAGGGACCCTTAGCTCTTGAACTTGAAGCAGGATGGGACTGTGCTAGGGTTGTTTGGCAAGGGAAATGCAGACAAGCACTTGCTGTGACTGTCCAGCCACAGTGCTCCATGAGTTGAAATGTGCACGTGCAGAGGGGGGCTGTGGTCTGTCCCCCACTTTCCTTGTGAGGCTGGTCTGTCCTTTCTACCCAGAATAACAGCTCTGCTTCCTGCCAGGGCTGTGGAGTTGGCACAGAGTCCTGGGCCACTTCTGATTCCCAGCACACATTTGCTACATCTCTGGTGAAGTTTTCTTCTCGATCTGAGTCACCCTCTGGATGCCTGAGACCTCAAATCAGGCTCTATCCTGACCCAGTTGCAGTGTCACTCTGTGACCTAAACAGAAATTAAACACTGGCAGGTAATTATGCCAGGCAAATGCTATGCCAGGCACTGTAGCTATCCTTTGCTTTTTCTCATTTTTCTTTTTCTTCCCTCCTTCCTTCTTTCTTCCCTTTCTTTGCTTCTTCCCTTTCTTCCTTCCCTCCCTTTCTTCCTTTCTTTCCTTCCTTCCTTCCTCCCTGCCTCCCTCCCTCCCTCCCTCTCTTCCTCCCTTCCTCCCTCCCTCCACCTCCTCCTCCTCCTCCTCCTTCTCCTCTTCTCCCTCCTCTCTCTAACTCCCCTCCCCCTACTAAATATGGGCTTTTGTGATAGCCCAACCATGCTGAAGGACCTATCTAAGTCCATGTGAAGTAGGGAGCAAAATGAGCTATGGGATCCAAGAGGGGCCATGGGCCCTCAATCAGATTTGGGGTAAAAGGCCTTCAGATCCTGGGGCTCATGGGACCTCCTGGGTTCTCACAAAGGAGGCTGGAGTTGCTGGTACACTGTACCATCCCACCACTCTGTGACCTTGGAAAGGTCCATCAGGCCCCCTAGGTTGGTTTCTAATCAGTAAGGGTGTGTGTGTGTGTGTGTGTGTGTGTGTGTGTGTGTGTGCACGCGTGTCCATAACATTTTCTAAACTCTTATTTTAATAAAATGCACTAACTGCCATTCTTGCCACAGTGCATTGCCTGAGTTCTGAGCCTGGTCAGAGGCCACTGGAGGAGCCACTCCTGAGGTCCCGCCCGGCTGTGGCACACCTGTCTGTCCACGCCTGTCCGTCCACACCATTCTGTCCACACCTGTCCGTCTTCTCCTGTCCATCCACACCTGTCCGTCTACACCTGTCCGTCCACACCTGTCAGTCTTCTCCTGTCCATCCACACCTGTCCATCCACACCTGTCCTTCCACGCCTGTCCATCCACACCTGTCCATTCACACCTGTCCATCCACCCCTGTCCGTCCACGCCTGTCCATTCACACCTGTCCATCCACCCCATCCATCCACACCTGTCCATCCACACCTGTCCATTCACACCTGTCCGTCCACCCCTGTCCGTCCACACCTGTCCATTCGCACCTGTCCGTCCACACCTGTCCATCCACACCTGTCCATTCACGCCTGTCCGTCCACGCCTGTCTGTCCACCCCTGTCCGTCCACACCTGTCCGTCCACCCCGTCCATCCACACCTGTCCGTCCTCTCCTGTCCATCCACACCTGTCCGTCCACACCTGTCCATCTTCTCCTGCCCGTCCACACCTGTCTGTCCATACCTGTCCAACCCTGCCTGTCTGTCCACACCTGCCTGTCCTCTCCTGTCCGTCCACACCTGTCCATCTTCTCCTGTCCGTCCACCCCTGTCTTGCACGCCTGGGGCACGGAACCCGAGTGAAACCTGTGGCGGCCTGCGGCACTGACAGTGACCACGAGGGGGAAGCAGAGTCTAAGCAACCGGGTGGGCCTCCTGGCCGGCTGAGCCTTCCTCCCGGGCAGGGACACACTCCACCCTTGGTTTGCACCGTTCCCTGGGCCTGGTACACGAGTATCCTTTCCATATGGTTAAAGAAAGGTCCTTCTCCAACTTCTATAAACCACCACGGCCATGTCCACGTCCAGCCAAAGTTAGGAGCCGCTGTCCTACGAGAGTACACATCTCCTTTTTCTCCCCATCGAGGCTGGATGCCACTGCTAGAGGACTTCTCTCCCTAACAGAACCTTTTCTATCTTTCTGCCTATTTATCTGTATCATCTCCCAACCAATTGACCATCTATTATCACCTGTCACCTGTCATCACTCAATCATTTATCCTCCATTTTTTCTATCCATCATCAATCATGCATGATCATCTGCCATCTCCCAATCATCTATATTTTAACTGCCACCTATCTGACATCTTTTGCCGTCATCCATTTACCATTTATCCTGTTGATCTATGATCTCTCTCTATATTGTTTATTGGCTTTGGTCCACAGGCAGCGGTTTACAAGCTGACGCGCACGCGCTAGGGCTTCCCCGGGACGGAGCTTCTGCGCATGCCCGGGGACTCCGGGCGCGCGGTCTCGCCAGGGCCGCAGACCCCTCAGCCGGGGTCCCAGCGGCACCGGGCTTCTGCGCATGCCCGCGGGGCTGCGGGCGCAGTCCCGCCAGGGCCGCAGACCCCTCAGCCGGGGTCCCAGCGGCACCGGGCTTCTGCGCATGCCCGCGGGGCTGCGGGCGCGGTCCCGCCAGGGCCGCAGACCCCTCAGCCAGGGTCCCAGCGGCGCCGGGCTTCTGCGCGGCCAGGGCTTCTGCGCATGCCCGCCGGGCTCCGGGCGCGGTCCCGCCAGGGCCGCAGACCCCTCAGCCAGGGTCCCAGCGGCGCCGGGCTTCTGCGCGGCCAGGGCTTCTGCGCATGCCCGCCGGGCTCCGGGCGCGGTCCCGCCAGGGCCGCAGACCCCTCAGCCAGGGTCCCAGCGGCCTGGGCTTCTGCGCATGCGTCCTTGCTGCTGCCGGCTCCCTGCGTGGATTTCCTTTTCTGCAGCAGTTATAATGCTACCAGCGGCCCAGTTTGAGGCGTTAGCGTCTGCCCTGCTGGACATATGCTGTGTAGATATAGGTCTGAGCTGGGGGGGGGGGTGTCATGCCTCCACGCCCATCCATCCTTGCATGTGTCTTCCTCCTGGGGGGAGGGAGGAAGGGGTGGACCCCACAAATGCAAACCCACAACCCCAGACTGCTGGCCCGCTGCCTCCGCCTCCTGGCTCTGCCCAGCCCCAAGCCTAGGTACCCAGCAACTGCCATCTGCTGAGTGATCTAGGCGAGCCTGTTCCTAAGGGGTGGGGGGGAGGTTCCCTTACCTCCACCCCTGACAAGCCCTCCCCGCTGCTTGCACACCATCACCCAGTGGCAGGATATACTCCTCCCCCCCACTTCCCCCCTTGGGACCCATGAGTGACAGCTGTCATTCCATGGCAGTGACCACTGGGGAGCATTCTGACCTGTGGCTTCGCCACCCCTGAATCATAACTAAGACAGCTTTCAGCTGGGGTCAGGAGAGTGAATGCCCCCTGACACACACACCCCCACCCCCACCCCGGTCCTATTCGGTCCCTGCTCCACCACCCGTGGTATGGATGCTCACGGGAAAGAGTTTACCCAATGTTGACTGAGCAGGTGAATGCACATGGTTATGAAGCTCCGAACCTGGAGCTTGAGGCCTGACTGTGCAACCCTCCAAGTCAACTTAGTGTATCATCAGCCATTTTGCTAGGGGACTGAATGAGATAATATATGCTTAAAAAAAATCCTCTTTCCTTAATGCAGTAGCACCATCCTTTGTCTCTCTGCCTCCTATGCCTTGTGGATCGATTCCAGCCTGTCCACACATTTCCCAGGGAGTCCTACTTATTCCTGAGCCTTCAGATCTCTGTCCATCCCCAGTTTCTGTGATCTGAATTCACCCCTGGAAATTCTTGTGTTGAACTCTTTACCTCAGGGGAATGGCACTGGGAGGTGAGACTGTTAGATCTTAAGGATGGAGCCCCACAAATGGAATTAATGCACTTAATCAAGAAGGTCCCCAGATAACTGCTCTTACCTCCTGCACCATGGAAAGGCAAATCTAAGAGATGCTGTCTATTAGTCAAGAGAGGAGCCTTCTCCAGCTACAAATGTCACTGATATAGTCCCCATCCTCCAGAGCAATGACAAATAAGTTTGTGCTGTAAGTTAGGCCATCTAAGGAACTTGGTTAAAGAAGCCTGAATGGATGAGGACACTAGCTCCCAGTTGCCTCGCAAGCTCCAGATACATCTAACCAAATGCCATCAAGACATCTTCATCTTGTCCACTCCCCATCCCCCCCATCAGCCCTATCCATTCTTCCAGCTCAAACCTAGCTCATTCCTGTCTACCCGATGGCTATTCATTTCCAGAAGAGGACATGGCCAGGGAAGAAGCCATGTGTCTTGGGGGTCGCTTCTGCATTTCCTCTGAGGGCTGACACATGGTGAGTTCTTCTCACTCAGTAGCAAACTCTGAGAGGCCATTTCAGAAGCAAGTAGAGAACTCCTTGAGCCACGACGACTGTATCTACAGGTCAGATGTGAAGTTCTTGTGAGCCTGTTCAGAGGACGCCGTTTCAAGCTTCTCCAGCACGTGGCTTCTGTCTCTTCTAAGCTATCTTAAGAGACTTGACTTAGGATCTCTCTCTCTCTCTCTTGCTTGCTCACTCACTCTTTCTCTCACTCTCTCTGCCAGTAGTGGATTTGAACTCATAGCTGGCCCACTACCACTGGAGCTATACCTCCAATACAGTGTTTTTGCTGATTAACTGGAAATAGAATGTCTCACACTTTTCTGCCTGGGCTGGCTTTGAACTGCGAAAGATCTCATCCTCTTGAATAGCTAAAAGCCCCCAGGATCCAGCCAGAGATTCCAATTTCATATTGTACCAATTACACGTTTCAGTCAATATGTTCCCTGGATCAATAAAAATAAAGTAGATAGTACAATCTACCTTGCTACCTATTTTGGAACCAATTATTACATCTGTTACCACATGTCTGACTGAGCGTGTCATAGGTATGTTTTCTTTTTACATGTGTTCGGTGTTCCAGTATAGATCTCCTTGGCTCCTTGCGAAGATGGCAGTGCCTTCGTTACCAACACATCCTGAGCAAAGGCGAAGGCACAGGGCATGGGGGCATGGGAAGGAGATGGTGATGTAGCTCTCCCATCTACCAATTCGCTCTGTGATTTGAGGCAAGTTACTAGACTCTGCTGGAGCTCAGTGTCCTCCTCTGTAAACAGATGACTAAACCAGATGGCCTCAAGGTCCAGTTCCATTCCCTCCTCTGTGGCTTTAGGACTCTGCCCTTTCTTCTGAGACACGAGAGCTCCATGAGTGACCAGTGATCAATTGATCATTAATTAGCAAGGATGTAGCTCTTACTAAATATAGGTGGTTAAGTTAAAGCAAATGCCTGTCATGTAACTGTGCATATACAACCTTCCCTGAATTAGCAGAAAACGGAGTTAATGAGTAGTTGGCTACAGTACTTGGGTCATAACCTCTCCAGAACACATCAATACTGCTTTCAGAGTCGGCTAAAAGTTCTGGTGTCAGCTGACAAAGGAATCTTACAAGCTTCTATTTATAAACCACATAATGGGCCTAGCCACTCCTAGTGGGTTTTTGCCAAGGACAAAAATTAAAAAAAAAAAAAGTACTCAAAGACATTTGCAAAAAAAATTTTTTTAAACTCAAAGAAACTGTGGATTTCAGGAATTCTCTTTTTAGCCCATACTTTTCTTCCAATATTATAGTCCTCACAGTGTTGTATTATGAAACAATAATTAAGTAGAAAGGCTTTTTTTTACATTAGGAACCAAGACTTAGAGCATAAGGGAGAGATTTCTTAAAAACCAAAGAAGTTAGATAAAGTTTATGTCCATTTAAATTAGAAATGGTAGAATAATTCTATGCTGTGTTCCGTCTTGAAGAGTACATTTCTTCCTAATTCTGTCTGTTAGAAGTCCTGGCTGCTCAGCCTATTGCCTGAGCACCCTCAGAACCCACACAGCGCCTTCTAAACACCACTCTCCTCTTAAAGGAGCAGATTGCTGTAAAGAAATATCTGCTTCGAGTTTGAGGAAGCTATGAAAGACAGTGAGATCGTGACAAAAAAAAGATTTAGAAAATATGATAAAGAGCCCATTGTTCAGAGACATGGTCCATTCAGTACCAAAAAGAACATTAACTATAAAGACCAAAACGTGTTGAATCTAGTCAAAATCTGTGTTGGATGTGGTGATATATAGCAAGCTTGCCCGGGCTATATAGTTAAATCCTGTCTCAAAAAACAAATGAAGGGGCTGGGAGTTTGGCCTAGTGGTAGAGTGCTTGCCTAGCATGCACGAAGACCCGGGTTCGACTCTTTGGTAACCCACATACATAGCAAAAAGCCAGAAGTGTTGCTGAGGCTCAAGTGGTAGAGTGCTAGCCTTGAGAAAGTCCAAGGACAGTGCTCAGGCCCTGAGCTCAAGTCCAGGACTGGCAAAAAAAAAAAATGAAAATAAACACACACACACACACACACACACACACACACACACACACATACACCTTTCAGAAGTAAACTGGAAATGTATTTCATTAATCTGGGAAATAAAACCCTAAGTAATTATTTTGCCTGTCTCCTATAGTTCTGTACTAAACTTATTTTTGAAAGGCAACCAAACAGTTTAGGAAGCAAATTTGTACTTTTAGAAAAATCCAAGCTAGTAAATGCAGAGTGGGTGATAGAATACAGGGCTTCCCAATCTCCAATGGAAGAATAGATGGAAGGAAATGGATTTTTGTGGTTGAGAAAAGGATTGGGTAAAACCTGGTAGAGAATTTCATAGCAAACAGACAGCGAGGATATCTTCATCTGCCAATTACTCTTCATATCTAGTGGTGTTATGGAAATATTGTTAACTTTTGGGTGGACACGCGTGTGTATATGTGTGTTCTTTTGTGAAATCGGGTCTTGCTACACTAGCCCACAACACCCAGGTTACAAATGTATTTTCTTTGCCTCCCAAATGATACAGTTTCAGTCCTACTCCTTCCAGTTAAGAAGACTCCCACTTACTTCAAGTCATATCCATTTGCCAATAGTAGTTTTACCAAAATGATTGGAATTCATACGTTCTGTCCAAGCTGCAACCATTGCTTCTTGCCTCGTAGGGAGTGGCCTCGGACAATCAAAGTCTCTCCTAGTCATGTCACACACACTTCTGTCCATCCACACCATGTGTCAGACACACTTCTAAGAAAAATAGAAGCCAGAAAACACTTTCCAACCTCCTTCATGAGGCTATAATTACATAACACCAACACAAGATAGACGTCATGGGGATAGAAAACTCCGGGCATTAGTCATGCTCAACAGACATAAAAACCCTCAATAAAAATACTAGAGTGTGAAAACCTGCAAACTGAATTAGACACCTAAAAATGGTCAACATGCAGATTTTACATTATAGCCTTTTTTTCATGATACTGCTAGTTTTGGGCTTCTCATTGGGTCATTGAAATATATCCCCAGGAGAGGCTCAGAGGCCTTGTGCATATCCTGGCTGTCATTCTGTTTGCAGGGACTCCTTCTTTGGTTGCCACACACAGGCCAGGTCAGTGGTGTTTCGAAAGAATCCTAAGAGCCACCTAATGAGAGCTGGTACCAGGAAGTAAGGTAATTTCTAGTTGTAGAGTATTTGAAACTAGAATAGGAAGTTAAGGAACAGAACAGTGGGGAATCCTCTTATGTCAGTGTGTGGTTTATGAAATACAAGGTCAAACAGAGAAACAAGACTCTTCTGTCAGTTTCCAAGGATGGAAAGAAATCAGTGGCCCAGGCATGGTTGTTTTGGTCCTTTCTGAGATTCTACACATGGGGTGTCAAAGAAAAGCATTCATTTGCATACAGTGCAGAAAATCATTTATAAAACAGATTTCACAAGCTTGTGAAACCTAAGCATTTAACTGAATCTAACAAATATGTTTGTTTGCTTGATCATCTGTGTTTCTGGAAACTGGAGTAATCTCCAGATATGTGGACATACCAGGAGCCAGGTATGCCACCATACTGGAATAGACCTGTTCAACAAGCAGGAAAATCCATTAATAACAACGGAGCTGGATGCAAGACAAATGCAGATGAACAGTCATGTGACCATAAAGGGTGGGCTGAAGGAGAAAGTGTTCTTGTCAAGAAATTTGATGAGTTGGGCTGGGCCTTCTTATTTACACCATAGACAGCCTTCCACCTGTTTTCTATGCATTCGTGCATATATAGTCATCTCCATCTTTCTCCTGTTCCCCCTCCTGCTCAGTCTTGCCTTCAAAAAGGAATCTGTCTTGAAGTACAGATGTAATCACCTGATGTAGAAGCTTAGGAGAATCTGTTGTGCTCTTTTGCTGGGGTTCTTGGAGCTACCAGGCACCAGTGGGTATGGACAGAATAGACTCAAAAGTAAAGGAATTGGGGCTTGAGCTCAGGGCCTGGGCGCTGTCTCTGAACTTTTCCATTCAAGACTAGTGCTCTAGCACTTTCAGCTACCGTGCCACTTCTGGTTTTCTGATAGTTCATAGAAGATAAGGGTATCACGACTTTCCTGCCTGGGCTGGCATTGAACTGCCATCCTCATAACAGCCTGCTGACTAGCTAGCATTACAGGCATGACCCACTGCGCCCGGTTGAATTGGGAGATTTGTGGAGAAGAGGCACAGGCAGATGTAAAAAGTGAGAAAAAAGCCTTGGCAGCATGAAGAAATATCACATGGAAAAGCACAGAAGTGGACAGAGGTGGTGAGACGGCCTACTTGGGGTGCAGACATGGATTTTATATTTTACTGATGTGAAATTAAACTTCAATCCTAAATGATGCATAATTTTATTGCTCTTGCCATCAGACTAAATCAAAGTCTCTTTTACCTTATGTTCCCTGCCACTGCTTGGCCCAATTCAATCAATTTTTCTTTAAAAAAAAAAAAAAGAGCCAGGAAATATCTGTTTTTGAGATCAAAACAGATACCTTCTGCTAAGTCATCTTGAAATCTAACTTACCTTGCACAATGTGTTGTTTTGTAATTAAATTCAAATCAAAGGATGTTTTGGCTTAAAGAATCTTTCTTTCTTCAACCAGACCAGAGGTTAGACAGTGTGACCTGGTGAGGATAGAATTCCTTCATCCAAAACATCTGGGACAGTTATTGGATTAATTTGCAACTGACTGGGAGATTTTTGGTTCGGTTTGCAAACAATTTTCTGTCTATGTCCTTTTCTCCTTTCAATTCTGGTCAGTAAGTATGCATTTATTCAGCTCGCTTATTGAAAATGAAATGAAAAGTTGTTAGAGTCCGAAGAATAAAGAAAATGGCAGATAAAATGCAAAAAAAATGGGATGAAATGTAATAAGAGAATAAATAAGTTCATTCGTGGATAAAGAATTTATTCATGAATAAATAAATTCATTCATCCAGCAAATGAATTTACAGACCCTTTATTTTTCTATGCACTGAGGTAGGTAAGGAATTGTTTAAGGTAGAGAGAAATGTAAGTTATTCTTTCTATTGTCTGCGAATTGTGAATTTTTTAATTAAAATTTTTCATTGGAAGTTCAATTTACATTAGTGTCTTAATCCAATAAAAAAAGTCAAAAAATAAGCAATTTCCTGACATCTTTAAGACATTCTGAAGCGTTATCTGAGAGTACAGGCATTATTGCACCATGTTGCAGCTTTGGCCAAGCACTGAGTATACCAGCCAGAGTGGCCCCTAGGTATACACTGTTGTCACTAGACAGGAAGAAGCAGAAGAATTTTAAAGTCATATTTTCCTGCTAGGGGTTGTAGGAACTTGGCTAGCCCTGGACTACAACCTCCATATCTATGCCTTCTTTCAGAGCAGAGTCTGCAGGTGCCTGGCTTGTATGTTGAGATAAAGGCTTTCTTAACTTTTGGCCCAGCCTGAGTCACTGAGATTACAGGTGTGTTCCATCTCACACGGGCTCACACGTAGTTCTTGACAAAAGAACTATGTTCTAGGAGATGCATCATTAGATGTTTTCATCTCTCTGGGACTCATACAGCTTACACTTGTACAAACCTAGATGGCAGGGCCCACTGCACACACAGGCTACGGAGTGGGGATCATTATGTGGTCTGCAGCTGCCAGTATCACAACAACCACTGAGGAAGATTAGCAGGGTCGAGGGAGGGGCTCGAAATCAAGTCTGGAGTTTGAGTGGGGGCATCATGTAAAGATGTTACTGTTGTTTCCTGAGACTAGGGGAATATTCTGTACACATAGGAAAAACAGAAGTAGGAAACAAAACCCAGGTTAAAAGGTTAAAATTCATTGCATGCTGACCATGGGGGAAACCAAAGTTTCAAAGTAGGAAGAGAAGGACTGGAAATTTAGATTAACCATATGAGCTAACTATGCCTATTTTGAGAAAGTAAAGGAGCTGGTTAAATTGAAGCAAGTGTTTGGTATGGAAAGAGAGTAAGAAAATCCTGACAGGAAGGAAGTTCAGAGAGGAAATAAGTTCTTCTTAGAAAATGATTTCTACTTCTCATCTCAACTACTTGAAGTAAAGAGTGAAGCACATGAAAGAACAACAATTTCCAAGCCAATCTCCCCCAGCCACTTGCTTTAGTAGAGATAGCCCACAGGGAACTGGCTATCTCAAGAAGGCCATAGCTCATAATTTAGCCTGCTTACAGCGAATGGCATGTTATGTTTACCTTGCAACTTTTACCAAGTTGCTCATAAGCTCTCACAGAAATGTCTCTGAAGCCTCAACCACTCTTCTGAGTGTGGCAGGTGAGAGGCTGGAAAGATGGTTTTCTGCTGACTGGACTGGCATGGCTGGGTGACTTACAGCCAGGACCAGCCACCATATCTATAAGGGGAGGTCATTCATTACCAGGGGAGAGCTTCATCCTTAAATCACTCAGAGGATACAAAGTCCTCAGCACATCAAACAATTACAGAAGAAAAAAAATCAGGATGCAATTGGAAGACTTTCATTTCTCTTTCTGTTTTTAGAGTCACATTCAGATTTCTCAGAAACACAAAGCTGTTTTCTGTTGTCCTGAAAAGAAGAACGAGGGCAGTACCTGAGCCTTCTTTCATTATGTCAAATGTCTGAATAAAAGGACCAGTAATGATTAAGGACAAAGAAAAATAAAGTCAGGAACATGAACAGAGATCGAGGAAATGTCCCAAATTTCAAAAGGGTACATTTCTAAGATTACCATTGGTAAGGATGGCAACAGAGCCCTAGATAAATTCTACAACAGACAAAGAAATAACAGTTGAGCTTTTAGCTGTGCATCACTAAAAGGTCACAGTAAGAGAAGGACCGTGGGGTCACAGGGGTGGAAGAACTCAAAGTCCCTTGTATTTAGACAATGTAAAAAGGCCATGTGTGGAAGAGGGCATTGCGGTGGAGTTTGGGAGAAGAGAGAGATGACAGATGCTGAAGAGAAGCGATGTCCCCAAGCAGGCTGTGCAGAGAAGAGAGGGGTTGAGCACGAAACCCAGTTTGATGGAAACTGGGGCCTGGGTAAGTGGTCAGGGTTGATCTTGCTTCTTGCTCGGCATCAGCCTTTGATGCAGGAGTCCTTGGAGAAGAGTTGGAGTCCTCTATAAAGACTCTGGACCCAGGAGTTACACAGACATTTGAATCCCACCATACTTAACCATGGCCCCGAGCAGGTGACGTTCCTTTTCTAAGTCTGTCAAAGCATTGACATGATCATGGAGGACATCCAACTTCGAGGGCCCATCTGGGGAGCCAGTGAGATCACTTCGTAGATTGGTGTGTGGAGTAGATGCTCTGAATGCAGCTCGCTGAAGCCCAGGATTATCGCAGGAGGCTCTGCCTCTGGAAGTTTTACCTGGCAGTGTTATGGACGTAGCCTTGCTTAGAGAAGGTGGAAAAGCTTTCTAAGATTTCATCCCAATTGCGGTCGGCAGAGACAGCCAGGAAGTTGGGCCTAGATGGGCAAACACCTGAGCCTGCAAGAGGGTGGAGCTCCCTGGCAGGAGGAGGAGGAGGAAGGGCAGCAGGCTCTGTGCCTGACATCGCCTCAAGAGGCAGCAGGAAAGGATTGTGAGAGTCCAGAATCCAGGCTGGACAGCCAGGTGAGGAAAGGAGTGAGGAATTCAGGAAGGGAGATGCAGAGGGAACAGTCCGGAATTTAAAGGAAGGCAGGGGAGGGGACCACGACAGCAAAGAGGAAAGAGGGCCGTCATGTTCCCAATCTGGAGATCTGGGTGAATCCGCAGGAATGGAGTGAGATGTCTTAATCCTACATGATAACCCCCCGCCCCCCCCAAAAAAAGATCTAGGGACCATGCAGAAGCGCTTGCCTCAGCTCTAAACCTGGAGATGAGTTAATACAAAGACAACCAAGTCAAGAGCCAAAGCGGTCTTGAAAGATTAGATTTATGAGTTAGACTAGACAGCAACCAGAAGAGCTGAGTCACATGAACTCGAAATCGTTCTCCCAAGGGCAGGCCTGTTGCTGCTCATTTCACAGAGAGTGGGGACAAGGTCACACAACTAGTAATGACAAACTTGGGGTCTGACCAAGATGTCAGGCTTCTTGTTCTGTGATCTGTACAGATGACAGAGATGTCACAGTGGGTCAGACTCTGAGTTTCACAGAGGTGAATAGTAGAAATATAGGAAGTTAGGGGGGAACACGAGGATGATTTAAATATGGCCCAGGAGACAGGGAGACAAAGATTATGGCGTGACACAGGGGGCATGTCTGGACACTGCACAGGCCTGAGAAGGGCCTGGAAGATGAGGCAAGAGCTGCACTTGCTGGGCTGGCCCTGCTCCAGCTTGGACTACTAGCCATGGTGCCGACAATGGCTCTGCTCAGCGATCACACATCTTCCTGGGTAAATGTCAGTCTCCAGGTCTGCCTTTCCACCCTGCATGCCCTGTGTACGAGGAATCTGCATTGCAAGTAAGTGCTGAGTGTGTATACTGTGAGTGTGTAATACAGGTAGCGATACATGCCTGCTGAGTGTGTGTGCACAGGCAGCCAGCAGTAGAAGGCATATCTGTGTGTGTTCCCATAGTGGGGGCTGGTGTGCATTTGTTTGATAATTTTGTGATGGAATTGGAGCAAAAGCTGGACAGCTCAGCACCTGGGTGCAGGGAGAGCCACCTCCTCAGTCCTAGAAACACAGGAAACAGGCATAAAGAATGGTCAAAGCGAGGCCATGTGACCGCCTCACTGGGACTCTCGAGAGTCTGCGTGGAGGTCAGTTCTGGAAACACAGCTGGGCTGGGAAGATGACCCAGGAGTAGTTTTGTTATCTTTTTCCTGGTACTTACTGGTGCCACCGGCATTTTGGAATGACAGCGCAGATGGAGTTAACAGGAATGCTTGAGCTTTTACACACACACACACACACACACACACACACACACACACACACACACATTCACCTTTCTACTTCTACCATGGCCACAGCTCAGAGACAGGCTCCCACAGCTCTTCCCAGGACAAGTAAGAGAGAGAGAGAACCAGGAAGGTAGGAAAACAGGACGCTTGGGAGCCCCAAAGCTCAGAGGTCAGAGCAGGTATTGCCTCAAGACTCAGCTCCTAATTCCAGCAGCTGGAATTAGTGGTAGCAACAGTCACAGAACCCACTCCCCACCCCCGCCTGGAACCCAGACATGAACCCACAGAACAAAGAGAAAGAGAGAGGTCTAAGGTTCAAATTCAAAAAGAAGAGCTGGGCCATCAGCAGAACTCGAGGACCCCTGCTAAGCTGCAGGGAGAGGGAGAGAGTCCAGATCCACACACAGTGCCAGTCAGTTCAGTGGAGACAATTCTAAGAGTTTCATGGAACAGAATGAAATCCCTAGATATAACCTACTTGGGGCCTCCTGTGGAAGGAAACAAAGCCATCTGGCTATACCATGATAAGGAGAAAATAGCCCTCCAGTTCCTCTGTCCAATTCTACAAAAGTCCACATATTGTCTTCTGGAGAAAATCTGGCTCCTTACAGGATGGCTAGCCTCATTCTTATGCATGGGTTTCCCTTGGTATTTAAAGACCAAAAATGTCTACCACAGGAACTCCATGAAAAGCAGGACTTGATGCATTGAATCCCTCACTCTCTCCCTCAACTTGGCACCTGGATTTGGAAGAGGTCACAATCTAGCCCACACTAGCCCCAAACTCCTAATTCTCCTGCCTCCACTGCTGGAGCACTAGGATTAAAAACACATAGAACTATGTCCAGCGAGGAAACAAGGTCTTCCGATTGCTGTTTCCTAGGTATCCAATATGGAGCCTAGAAATGGATAAGCCTCCATTTACACGTTTTGAGGTCCATGTACAAATCAAGAATACATATGTTTTAAGATTTCATTTTTCTGTAGAAAAGGATGACATTGACCATGCCACATTCCTAAAATGCTTTGTTGAATGGCAACTTCATCATACAACTACTTAAAGATAATAATAATAATAATAATAATAGTAAATTCCCAAAGTGATTCTGTTTTTTTTTATGTGCTGGCAAAATCTTGGATGTCTCAGCTGGGCATGGTAGCCCGGGCTGCCTGTAATCCCCGCATGATGGAAGATAGGTAATTCAAGGCCAGTCTCGCCATCCTGATCTAACTACATCTCTCAACAACTCCCCCTACTTTGAAGAAACAAACATAGAAGAAACAACTACCGTAATGATCAACAAAGGAATCTCCTCGGATGTCTCACACTGGAGATGACTTGGGTACCTGCCTGGTCTGTCCCTGCAGCCAGCATAGGAAGTGACCATCCAGTTCTCCTATGTCCTCCAGACTAATCTGGAACTCACTACATACCCTAAACTGACTTTGAACACGGAACCTCCTATCTCAGCCTGTTGAGAGATGAGATTACAGGCACATACTACCATGCCCAACTTTTCTTCTGCTACTAATGACATCTAAGACGACATTAGTTTTTCTGGTTGCTAGTTTGTGTCAAACATCTACAAAGACCATTACAAAAATTAAATGCATACTATTCTATCTCACTCTGTTTGCCTGATTTTTTTGAAGTCAAGAATGAAATCATGAATCAGAGAACTTGGAGCTGGGGCATGTATTGGGAAGTCCAGTATGGAGGTAAAGGACAGGAACTTAGGACAGCATCCTTGCATAGAGACCCAAGGTCCCCGGAGAGGTCCCCTGGAGTACACGTGCGGCCAATCCCAGCTCCTCCTGGAGGAGTCTTCCCTTCCAGCTCCCTTGCTCTTCCCCTATATGTGCATACTGCATCAGGCCTTTGCTTATGATACCAGCTGTTGCTCTCAGTGCCACCTGAAAGCTAATGTATTTAATCCTGTCCTCTGAGGCAGATGATACTCCCATTTTACAGACAAGCAAGTGAAATATACAGCGTTTTGCCCATGGTCACGCAGTTAATAAGTAGTGGAGCTGTGTAAGGCCCTTAGCCCCAAATGCCCTCCCTCCCTTGGCAAACTTTTACCCATGTCTTCAAACAGGTCAGGACCCAGCTCTTCTGAGAATTCTACCTGCCCCCTGAACCTCATCACCACACGCCCTAGTCACTCTGGCCCCATGGGTTGTAGAATGTTTGTCTGTGCCTTCCCAACACGTCTTCAGAGAGGCCTGCCTCCTGTTCCTCACCATGACTCTCTTTCCTATGTCTGGAACACTTTCATGAATCCTTGAATTATAATTCTCTACAGGGTTTCTTTTACAGTGGTAATGTGGTATCCGAGAACATGTTTTGCCAGTTGCCAACCTCTGGTAATCAGATTTATTTTTCCTGTAAATACAAAAACTAGCAACCACTTAATTGTAGATTAGCTAATGATCTCAAGCTTGATTAAAAGCCACATAGTTTTCTGTAATGGGCATTACCTAAAAGTGCATAAGAGCAGAATGTTTTCAAATGGTTGCTCCTAGCGGGTGTCTTTTGAACATCTTTCCTCTAGGATGTGAGCCAGTGATGAGGGAGGGGAGGAATTATTGGAGCAGATACCTGCTAGAGTTGAGTGGCCACATGCATGGGCAGATGGGTTGTGAACAGAAGTGAGTGGGGACCCCTGTGAAAGATAAAGCTGAACTTTTTCTAATCACCAGGAGAAAACACTGACAATAAGATGGGCCTGAAATGATGGTGGGATGGCAAAACTGGGCCTCTGCTGACATCTGTATAAACCAAGCCAAAGAAAGGATCCACCATCTGCCCGGAATTAACTATGTTTCCTGTTTTCTGCACTAGCATCTGGGACCATGCTGACTTTGGGGAGATTGCTGCCCATCAGGGCTGGCCAATTTTAGGAAGGAAGCATGAACCCTCCACGTGTGACTTTCCTATTCAAATCAACCAGTTCCAAGCCACACCGGAAACTGCTCCTTATCCTGCTCTGCATCTCTTGCTGATAGTCTCATCCCTCATCACCTCGGGACCAGGACTAGACAGGAGTGCTCCTGTACTCCTCCTCCTCCTCCTCCTCCTCCTCCTCCTCCTCCTCCTCCTCTTCTTTCACCGAACATGAATTTAAAGGACTCATAAAAACTTAGTGACAAAGTTGAGATCTAATTAGATACAAATTTGGGGCAAGGACAAATCACAGCATTTTCCCAAAAAGATGTTCAGAAGACAACTCAGAGCTGTAAATATGGTTCCGTGTGGAGCTTGACATCTTGGTGTAGGAAATGTGCACCGTAGCATTCTTTTGGGTAGCTATGAGAGTGGCAGTGAATGTGCTTTCTAAAGTGCCAAGCACCCATGCATTTAAAATCACCCGAAACCCACAGCCTCGTAATATATGGTCAATGTCCTTAAGAACCACAAGTTCACTGTCTTCTGCCATGGGAATTCCTCAGGAAGTAATAGAAAGGTTTTACAATATTGTTTCACTCAGCACCACCCCACCACCCCGAGTCCCATAAAGTAAAAAGATCCCACTTAGAAACAAAAAGGTTGAGCTCCATTAACTAAATTAGGTCAAGTTTGCATAATTCAGTTGGCAATACAGAGCTATAATTCAAACCAATACATTACGGAATCTGCCTTGGCCCTCAGTGTTAGAAATATTTGAGTAAAGGTTTATCCTGTGTGTCTGCCCAGAATATAAACACATTCTAGACTTGGTGGAGTCTGCTTTTTCCTTTGTAGAACCCCCCCCCACAGACATAACGGACATATATATATATATGTATATAGATATACATATATATATATATATATTTAGTGCTACCCTCATTGCTAAGTGCTGGGTAGCTTTGCTTTATAAGATATATCAAATTCCAAACACAGTATATTCCAACTGGAAGAATATCTTTGATATTGTTTTATATATATATATATATATATATATATAAGATATATAGTATATCATCAATAGGTCTTAGAGTCCAAGAATTACCTACTGAGGTCCTGGATGGGAGCAAATGGATGTGCTTAGAAATAATAATCACTCCCCTGTAGTTAAGATGTGAACTCTGAAGGTCTTGAAAGAGATATTCAGTCATTGCCACTACCCTTACTGGAGAGTCTTCCTTCTTTGTGTCAGGCATTGTAGATGGTACATTTTATACCTGATAGAAACACCACTGAACAGGAGCGCTAAACCCAGGGAATTAAGACCCTCCATAAATCCTGAGTTCACCAGACTCTTATACCCATGTTGTAAGCAGGCTTCTAAAACTTTTCATGTGGCTAGGAAACTCCTGGAGCTCTTACAAAAATGTAGATTCAAAACTTTGTAGAGAGAGGTCTGAGTGCCTGCATTTCTAGAAAATTCCCAGGGATGTAGATTGCTGCTTGCATGTGGCCCCCCAAATGTGAGAAATATACTCCAAGGCTTTCAAGCTCTCTAAGAACCTCCCTAGGGTTGTAGAAGTTTTGATTGCTAAGCTACCTGGTTTAGATATACTTTGGTATGGGAATCCAAACAAACACAGGAAGACATCCCAAAGTTCGGATTTCAGATGCCTTCAGGAACTCCCCAGACAGGGATAAAAATACACAGAAAACTTCCTATCTCTGGCACACCCATTTGTGGCAGCCCATTCTTAAGTCATGGTGCGGGAGGAGGCCATCCTTCTAAAACTGGTCAGTCCTGTGTACCTGTGGCTTCCACAGCAGCCTTTTTTTAACTTTATCAATTTATATTGTAATGAAGCAGAAAAATAACAGCACAAATGCATATATATATATATACATACTATCAGTTAGATAACAGCGATGGGGTATTTGAAGAAGCAGGGAATGAAAATAGAGAAGAAAAGTGATGGTTAGGTAAGATTTTGCTCACATGAAAGTTTAAAGCCCACTTTAGTTTCCACAGCAGCCTTTTGTTTCATCCCAGTGGAATTCTAGCATCTTTACTTGGAATGTGAGGTCATTTGAGGTTACTTAAACCTATCTCACCCCAGAATCAAATATGATTCTAAATACTCAGAAACAAAGGAAGCCAGGCAAGCTAATAGATGAATGAGGGGAGGGTTTAGTCCCATGAACATTTCTAATAGAGAGGTCTTTACAGCTCTGATTCTTCGTTAAACACCTAGTGCCAAGGGTTAGAGCTCTTGAATTGAACTTGGATGCCTTAAAAGACTAGATTACACTCCATTCGTGGAGGAGAAAAAAATCTGTGGATGAGACTCAGAGAGTCTCCCAGCTATTCACAAAAGAAGCACACTTTGACATCTGCTGAGCTGAAATTCAGTGCTCAGTCCTCACGTGAGCATGCCACAGTTTTCTGCTTAGAATTCAGTTTTGTCCTCATTGCAAATGCTCTTTAGGCTAGACTGTCATTATACTTACCAAATTAAATATATATTTCAAATATTCAAACATATCTTAAATATTTAATATATTTCAAATATATTTATCTCTCTATATATGTATAATAAGCAGTAGAAGCACAAGGCAAATGTTTGAATTCCTGTCCAAGGTAACTATGATTTGGCTCAAATTTCTCCTTTTAGCAATGCCTCCTGGATCCCATGCTCAGAATTTGCAGCGAAAAGCAGCTCATATTTATCACAAAACTAGAAATATTTAGCATTGAGAGAGCTGCCAGATATTTAACACTGTAAATCTTTACTGAAAAACATTTTGTTGTTGGTCACGGGGCTTGAACTCAGGACCTTGTTGCTGACCCTGAGTTTTTGTGCTCAAGATTCGAGCCCTACCACTTTGAGCCACAGCTCCACTCCCAGTTTTCTGGTGATTTATTGGAGATAAGAGTCTCATGGGGATTTTTCTCTCTGGGATGGCTTCAAACTATGATCTTCATTCAGATCTCAAACTTCTGAGTAGCTAGGATTACAAGTGTGAGCCACCAGCACCCAACTACAATATAGTTTTAAAAGAGACTAATTCTTTAAAAACAAAGAACCAAATTCATCCTCATGCCAGATCTTCCACTTGCTACTCAATGGACTGAGGAGAAAAGACCCCAAGAGGTATACAGAAAATAACAGTGTCTTCACCCACACTGTTCCTTCCACATTTTTGAGGCAAATTTCTTATGGTTGAAGTAGTTTTTTAAAAATACCTCTAAAAGGGACTGGCAATGATGCATAGTGGTTAGAGTGCTTGCCTAGCATGCATGAGGCCCTAGGTTTGATTCCTTGGTACCACACAAACACAAGATGAATAAAATTTTTAAAAGGAACAGAAAAATAACTTCTAAGTAAGTTAAAAAGCTCAAGTTTAAGACCAGACGTAGCATGAATCCCACCAAAAGGTTGCTTAGAGAAGTAATGTTATTCAAAGGCCTTCTTAGGATGGCCATGCTTCAGTATCCATTGCTTGTCATTGCAAATCTCCTGGCTTTGCCTAAGTATTATCTCTTAATCCCTTGGCACTCACTGAAGGCTAATGGTGTGCGTAGCTGCCACAAAACCCCATAAAACATTATGCTTTAGTAACTTCCTAGTTAAAATGTGATTCCATTTTCTTGACCAGGGCCAAGGTACAGTTTTCTCAGCTGATGGTAAAAATTATATTTTACCAAAACCCAGGAGCAATCTTTAACATACTAAACTCCCAGCAGGGGCAGCTTTGTAAAAGCTATCAACATTTCAGAGTAGTGAACACAGTGATGCTTCCAGGACTTCAAAGCAAATGAGGATTCTTTCCTGGATTAGCCTCTGGCAGGCAGATGTCTTTTCATTTGATTTTTAAATAAATAAATATATGTATATATTAATAGTTGTACAAAAGGATTTCAGAGCGGGTGCAGTGGCTCACACCTGTAATCCTAGCAAGTCAGGAGGCTGAGATCTGAGGATCAAGGTTCAAAGCCAGCCCCAGCATAAAAGGACCTGAGACACTTATCTCCAATTAACTTCTAGAAAATGGGAAATGGGGCTTGACTCAAGGGTAGGGTGATAGCCGAGTTCAAGCCCCATGACCCACAAAAAAATGGGGGGGGGGATTTCAGTTCAACATATCAATTTAGGAGTATAATGGCATGAGGATGTCTCTTTAAAAGAAATATTTTCTGGGGCCGGGAGTTTGGCCTAGTGGTTAAAGTGCTGGCCTAGCATGCATGAAGACCCGGGTTCAATTCCTCAGTACCACATACATAGAAAAAAGCCATAAGTGGTGCTGAGGCTCAAGTGGTAGAGCTCTAGCCTTGAGAAAATCCAAGGACAGTGCTCAGGCCCTGAGCTCAAGCCCAGGACTGGCAAAAAAAAAAAAAAAGAAGAAATATTTTCTCTACAGACACACATCCTTGTAAGAGAGTTTTGAAAATGCATAAAGGCAATAATTTTCCCACACACTAGAAAAAAGAAAGGAAGGGAGAGAGGGATGGAGAGAGAAAGGGAGGAAGGGAGAGTGCGAGGGAGGGAGAGAAGGAGGTAGGGAGGGAGGGAGGGAGGGAAGGGAGAGAAAGTAACCAAAAGGAAAGGTTCATTTAAATCAATGGAAGTTCATCCAGCATGAAACAATACCAGCAAGCCTTCATCAAGTCTCCTTAGAGACTCAAAGTAGCTATCTAAAACAATCCAGTTATTCCCACCCTTTCAAGTCCATTTATTCTAATTGGGCATTTCTAAAAGACCCATGAGAGTAGCCTTCCTTTTCCTTTGCCAGGTATGTGATCTTACCCTTTCAGTCAGCACTCAGACACCTCATTCCAACTAAGCCAGACCCCACACTTCACCATACACCTGGACTTAACAGGTGGCCAGCCACAGCCCCCCCGGAATCCAGCCTCGTTCCTTCCCACCCCAAGCCACACTCTCATATTTACCTTCTACTTTGAAGATAGTAAAATGTGGTCGGCAATGGAAAGAGCCCAGGGCGTTACCTGCGCAGTTCATCCACAGACCCTGGTAAACCCAAGTGGCAGTTATCACTGAGGAAGCCCGCGTGGTGACTTTCCACTCATTGGAAGCGGTGGCAGCAACAAGAGCTCCGAATCCTCCGACACCAAACACCAGACCTGAGATCTGTGCCCTGGACATGTCACTCAGCCTGGGCAGTGGCGTTGCTCTGGAGAGAGTGCCTTGGTAGTCTAGGCCTCCACTTGACCAAGAGCACTTTGACAAACAGACCCTCAAGATGGTGTGGGCAGGTGACAATCCTTCATACTCAGAGAGATGGTTTGGGGCCAGCCAGGAATTTAGAATACAATACCATTTGCCAATGGCATGATAAAGGTTGCCTAAAACAATCCCGTTGCCTTCAGAGATATTTACCCAAATTTCGTAGTGGAATTTTAAAAGCTTTTGATTTTGCAGATTCTTCTTTTTACCTAGCACCAGAGTTAATGCTTAATTCCCTGGAGCTCAACCAACCATGCAACTATCCGATATTACAAAGTACAAATTATACAGTAACATTTAACGTTTATTAGACCAATTGCTTTGATTTTGCATGCTTTTGAATCATGTCATAAATGGAGCCACATTGTCGGGTTGTTTCTTTTCATTGTAACCTATTTTTACACAATCTTCTAAGACTTATTCGTGTTCACGAATGTATTGATCTCCCATTAAATCTAGCTGGATATAGTATTTCATTAAACGAACAGATCAAAATGTGTCCATTTTCCTAGTGATGAACATTCATTTGTATTATCTTTTCTCCCTCCAGTCATGATTGACACAGTTATAAATATTCTTGTGAAATTGTCCTTGTGCATCAAAACAAGCTTATCTTTATCTCGAGGGTAAGAAAAAAATCCTAGAAGTAGCATTGCTAAGATATAGAAAATGCTCATTTAACTGTAGATAATGATAAAAGGCTTTGTTGTATATCAATTTATAGTCCTTCTAGGAGTTAGAGCTCCTTATTGTTCTACTTTATAACTTTTACTTAGGCCAGTTTGATAAGTATAAAGATACCATTACGATGACTAGTTTATACTTGTGATTACTGAAGGTAAGTATCTTTTGGGGTGTATTTCTTGGCTAATTGTGCTCTTATTTACATTGGAACTTGAAACTTTTGTTCATTTATCTGGTTCATTGTCTTCTGTTTTATAATTTATCTTTAACTATATATAGAAATATATGTATATTCTATTCTACACATTACATGTGTTTATATATACATACATATATAGGATAGTAGTCTTTTTCTGGTGACTTTTTAAAATAATTTTTATTGTATTTTATTGTTAGGGTGATGTATAGAGGAGTTACAGTGACTTTTGTCAGGTAGTGGGTGCATAACTTCTTGAACGTTGATATCCCTTCTCATGTTCTTTTCCCCTGATAACTATTTATATTGTAGATTTCTCTCTCCAGTGGATGGTTATCATTCTATGACCATTTGATAAACTCTTCATTTAACCCAGGTCAAATTCTGAAAGTTGTGCTTTTGAGATCTTGAGGAATTTCTCTTCAAGGTCTGGGGATGTGACTCAGGTTTGAATGGTTGCTTAGCATGCACACACACACAGAGAAAGAAAATGTCTCTTCAAAGAGCATGATGGGTTTTGTTTTGTTTTGGCCGTGTACTTCTAAACATTTCCAAGGAGTTCAGAGAGTGCCATGCTAAATTGTGCCATTTTGGTAAACTGATTACAGCAAGCCTAGGACAGCAGTCACAGACAGGGCTATCTCTGAACTTCCCTTATCTACCCAAAGACAGACACCCCCACAAAGGTATACCTGTCATGAATCTCTTCCCAGGAAGACTGAGCTCCTGCTTATAATTTCTCTCACTTTCCCTTCCCCTCTATACATACACGCAGTTCTTTTTTTTTTTTTTTTTTTTTTTTTTTTTTTTTTTTTTGCCAGTCCTGGGCTTGGGCTCAGGGCCTGAGCACTGTCCTTGGACTTTCTCAAGGCTAGAGCTCTACCACTTGAGCCTCAGCACCACTTCCGGCTTTTTTTTTTTTTTTTTGCTATGTATGTGGGATACCGAGGAATTGAACCTGGGTCTTGATGCATGCTAGGCAAGCACTCTACCACTAGGCCAAACTCCCAGCCCATACACGCAGTTCTTATGTTTATTTTTTTAAATTAGAGGAGTGAAATAATTATAATGGCATAATACACATGGGAGTCCCTTTGGCCTAGGTTAAAGAGGTGGTCTCCATTTTTCAGATTTTGTTGAATGGGGAATGATGGAGAGAAAAGACAGATAAGTAAAAGTAACCAATCCCAGCAAGTTCCCTGCTCCTACTTTGTCTTCCACTTACACTGCCACCTGCTGGCAAACAGGAAGTCATTCTTGCCCTGAGAAGCCAAGTTAGCTTATTAGAGAGGTCCAGCCAAAGCCTGAGGTGGAAGTCACTTCCCTGGAGGGCAGGCTCTGGACTGCCCAGTGCATCATCTGTTCTCAGAACCCCTTCCCTGATCTGCACAGGTTTTCTGCCTCCCACTGTATTTTAGTACATTGCTCTTCCAAGCTAAGATGCTTTGGCTGTAATTCTTGCCTTCTTCTCTTCCTTCCACTTCCTCTCCTTTCCATCTCTTTTCTTTTGTTTCCTGACTTTTTGGAGGGATGGGTCATGGGGCTTGAACGCTGTTCCTGAGCTCTTGAGGTCAAGTTTACTGCCCTATCCCTTGAGCCACAGTGCCACTTCCGGTTTTCTAGTGGTTAACTGGAGATAAGAGTCTCATGTTTTTTAGTGCCCAGGCTGGCTCTGAACGGTGATCCTCAGATCTCAGCCTCCTGAGTAGCTAGGATCACAGGCGTGAGCCACCACGTCCAGCTTTTGTTTCCTGATTTTAGGGGCAGATGTTGGATTGATCATTCACCCCAGTGATACACCATCCATTCTTTTTTTTTTTTTTTTGTCAGTCATGGGGCTTGAACTCTGGGCCTGGGCGCTGTTCTTGAGCTCTTCAGTTGAGGCTACCGCCCTACCCCTTGAGCTACAGCACCACTTCCGCACCATCCATTATTTTTGCACCATACCAACCACTCTCTGGTTCATTCCTTTTTATTCCCAATCACTGTGGCTATTTTTCTTTCTATGACAGTTGCTTCTTCCACAAGAAACTGTTTCCTGGTCGTGGTTGTGCTTCACGTTTATTCTTCAGAAATGAAACACATTTTCTTGGTGTGCAGGTTTTGTTAATTGGTAAAAATGGGAGCATACAACAAACCTCTCTCTCGGAGGTTTTCATCTTCTTGGCTCTCCGTTTTCTTGGCTCCACAGCTCGTGAGTCTAATCTATTGTTTCTAGCAGCCATAGCATATTCCACAGCAAGAATCCACCACAATTTTCCTGTGCCCCATCTACTATGAGAGCCATAGTAATATAGGAATTATTCAGGAAGTTATGAAACACGAGAGCTGGGGGGAAAATGGCTTGAACATCGATTTTTTTTTTTTAATCCTGGCTTACAGAATGTCTCATGTTGCCCAGTAGAGCCAAATGGCAGGTCTGATTTAACCATCAAGTCCCAAACTTCCCCTGACAGATACTTGGGAGGACATAATAACAATGAATCCACGCTCCGAGAGTTAATGACACAGAACTCAGTTTCCAGGAATAAACACCTCCAGGATATCTAAAATTCCCAGTAGAAAATTGAGGCCTTGAGAGTTTCCACAAAAGCTGCTCAAGCATTCCCTTGGGTTGTGCTTCCACAGTAAGAAACCCACTCCTGATTCAACCTTGGCTTAGCCCATCCTTCAGTTCTTACTTCAGTGACACAGAACCATCTGGGCTCAGCCTAGACCTGTTAACAATAGGGTGCTTTCAGTTCCCTCTGTTGCTGTAACAACACTGCAATGAACAGGTTCCTTGTGACTCTTATGGACTTGTGAGGATCCCTGCACTAGTACAGCCAGGGAAAGAATTGGTGGTTAGGGTTAGTATTCTTTTTTTTTTTTTTGCCAGTCCTGGGCTTGAGCTCAGGGCCTGAGCACTGTCCTTGGACTTTCTCAAGGTGAGAGCTCTACCCCTTGAGCCTCAGCACCACTTCCAGCTTTTTTCAATGTATGTGGTACTTAGGAATTGAACCTGGGTTTTCATGCATACTAGGCAAACACTCTACCACTAGGCAAAACTCCCAGCCCATAGGGTTAGTATTCTTGATACTTGATTTTCCTCAGCATCTCTACATTGTCCCTTGAGCCCATCTGCACTGTCCTTCTCAGACCCCCTGCCAACATCTTCCCGTTTTGGTAGTCTCATGGATAAAAGCAGATATGTTCAAAAGTATGCAGTAATTCCTGCCATTGTGTCGTTTCAATAGGATTTGATTTTTTCCTGCTCTTCATTCTCTTATCTGCGTCTGTGATGTGATTGATTGTTTTTCTCCTATTTTCGTGATTGCATTACCTTCCTCTTCTCTTTGTCCATTTCCAGGAGCAGTCTGTTACCAACACACTAACTGAGTGGCCCAGAAATTCCCCACCTCCTGTTGATGGTTGCTACTAAGTCTTGGTTTGAGGCTGTCTCGAAGCCTGGCTAGCTGCAGGCTGCTTGCACGCAGCTAATGTCATCAGATAGCCAGACTACCTCAGTATCAAGCTGGGGTCTTCCCACTGTAGCTTTCGGGGTAGAGGGAGGGGAGGAAGAGAGAATCTTGTTTGACTCTAGCTTGTCATACACTGAGGGAGAGCATATGGTTTCTTCCACCAAATCGCCACAGTGGAGTTTAGGATTTGGAGAGGTGTGTATCTGCCCCCACAGTGAAGTCTGCCAGTCTGTTGTTGAAGTCGTGAAGCCACCAGGCCCCCGTCATAGAGGCTTCAGCCTCTTGTACCTCCGAGGGAACTGGGACTGAAGCTAGAACCTTTTCTACTTCTGTCGCCTTGCACTTAGCAGCTGTGCTGTTTCTCTCTTACGGTTCTCAGAGCCTATCCTTGCTTTGGCTTTTGGGAATAGAGTCTCCTTGGCTACTCACTCTCCTCATTTACAGAGTCCAAAGGAGGAAGTTTCTGTTCTATGTTTCCTGCTCCCTGGGTCATTCACTGATGAATCATTATGGATTCCGGATATTAGTGTCTTTTCAGCTTTTGTTTTTTCTCCTAGACCATCCTTTACCTATAGTATCTATCTCTGGGGAAACACATATTTAATTTTGTTGTCATCAAATTCCTCAGTGTTCTATGCTTTCTCAGTTCTGCTTGAGAAGTCTTTTCTGCCACTAGGCTATCAAGATAGTCTCCTGTGCTTTTCTTGTACCGGTCACAGTTCCTTGTTCACAATTCTGAAATCCGGTAACATAAACTTTCCTAAATCTGGCACTGCATCAATCAGTTAGAAACAGATGTGTAGCGTAATTGGGCGATTAGAGGAGACTTTAATAAAGGGACATTATTAAGGGTACACGGCAGGGTTCAAACTTGTAGCTATTGCCATGTAGGGTCTTCTGTGAGAAGGTGTCCTGGAGCTGTAGAATATTTTTCAGCAGCTTTGATTTTTAACCACTAGATGCCAGTAGCCTCCTTCCATCCAAATCATACCACAAATGTCTTCAGATTTTGCCAAATTTCTTGAAAACACTGTTACTTATGGTTGGATACAATCTTTTAAAAATTATTCTTTTTTATTGTAATGTATAGAGGGGCTACAGTTATATTCACCAGAGAGAAGGTGCATTATGCCTTCTTATGTTTTTGTCCCCATTTCCCTCCCCTCACCCTTTTAAAAATTATTCTTAAGAAGGGGTTTCAAGTTAACATGTCAGTTTGTGTGTATAGTATATTCTCTTCAGCTGTAGACTCAAGGCACCAAGTAGTTTTGAGTCTAGAAGTCTGATTGAGGGTTGATGGGGGAGAGGTATAGTAGATCTGTTGGCTAGCCCATGCAAAAGTCATGGGTTCAGTCCCCAGTACTGCTTCCCCCCAAAAGCCTGATGGAGAAATAGTGAGCTTGCTGACAGTAGGCAGATGAGAGAGCTAAAGCACACACATCTCCCTTAGAGAAACACATTTTTCTCAGCATCTGCCATCAGACAGATTGTTGCGGCACATCGATTTTTAAAAAATATTATTCTAATGTAATCACAAGCCACAATTACAGTTTTGCTACAGGAAATTATCAACTGTCTTGCCTTGCCAAATGTGCTTTCATTTTGGCACACTCATTTGAAAGTGGCTTTCAAAGCAAATATAATAGACTCATTAAAGTCAGTAAATTGAATCAAGTTCTGTTGAAGCAATCAGAACCCGGATACATTAACAAAACAAACCAATCCAAGGCTGCGCTTGCATTAAAGAGTACTGCTGAATCGCCTGTTGCTTTTCTCAACAAATGATCTGGGAATGAAATGGGAAGAACCAAAAACTTTAGACTTATAGATTTGAAGTGAATTTTCTAAAAAGCACCCCCCTTTTTACCCACCCAGTTCTGACTTCCTACTTTCAAGTTGGTCATTAGGCACCAAGAGTGGTGAACCAACCCATTTACTTTGGCTTGTATCCAGGATAGAAAGACTCAGGCCTTTCTACTAATAAATAAGCAAACAAAATTAGTAGCAGTTGTTCTCAGCAATCTTGTTTGCCGGAACGTCAGGCAGGAGCTTCTATTAGGTACAGACAAGTGCGAGCACCACTGTTCTCCTAACATTCAATGTTGCCCCATCTGCCCTGGCACCTGCAGCCTGAGGCCCCTCTCAGAGTCTTCCTCCTGGGCGCCCTACAAGGATGCAAGTGAGCCAGGCCAGGGGCTTTGCTGACACCTCACTTTCCATCCCCAAACCACAGCATTAGCAAAAACCACCCTGCAACTTCAGAGGAAGCAGAGCAGCACAACAGATAAGTGTTCCCGGAACTGCTCCCAGGACAGAAAGATTCCATACCTCGTACCTCCATTTCTTGGAGTTCATTTCGATAAGCATGATTTTATATGATTGCATAGCTATTGAGCTCGGATCCTCTCCTAAGAATAGCCTCCTTTTTTCTCACCGTGGGAATGTCTAGACTGCTGTTTAATTAATTATGTTCAGGTGTAATTATGTGTGTTGGGTTTACTTGTACACTTACAGGCACATTCTAATTATTACAAATAAGGGAAACCATGGAACCTATGTTTCTTAAGGTCTGGCTTACTTCACTTAATAGAATTTT
The DNA here is from genome assembly GCF_031878675.1 of Megascapheus bottae. Lineage (NCBI taxonomy): Eukaryota > Metazoa > Chordata > Mammalia > Rodentia > Geomyidae > Megascapheus > Megascapheus bottae. Next base: position 11,695,247 of record NC_143519.1, read on the forward strand.
TTCCAGGCCATTCCATTTCCTTATGAATGGAGTAATGTCATTCTTTCTGATGGAAGATTCCATCGTGTATAGACACCACATTTTCTCGATGTATTCGTTCACTGAAGGGAGTCTGGGTAGATTCCATATCTTGGCCATATTCACTAATGCTGCAAGGAACATGGTGGTGCTGGTGGCTTTAGTGTACCCTGGTGGTCCATTAGAAATGGGATTGCCAGGTCATAGGGAAGCTCTACGATTTGTCTTTTGAGTAGTCTGCTTTCCAGAGTTATTGAACCAATTTTGAGATTCCCACAAACACTATAGTAGCGTACCCTTCTAGCCACATCTCAGCCAGAATCCGGTATTGTTAGTTTTCATGATCATGGCCATTCTCACTGGGGTGAGGTGGAATCTCAAAATTGGTTTGCTTCGCATTACTTTTGGACACCATATCTTTTCTCATCCATTATCCCGTGATCCTTTGCCTGTCTGTTTCCATTGGCAGCTTCCTTCTTGCTACTACCAGAAGAGTCAAAGACAGGAGCATGAATTGCTTTGAGCATGAGTGAATTAATGCTACTCTCAAGAAAAAGGCTTGTGGGGAACTTGGCTGTCTCCATCAATGTCGGTTCATCACCCCCCAGTTGCATAATCGTGCCACCAGGGGGCATCTGTGTACCACTACCACACTGGCTTACTATGGCGTCAGGCTGCTGTGGGGCTGGCTCTGTAAGCAGGAAGGTGCTTAACATCACTGAGGGCCAGAAAAATGAGAATCCATACCAGAGTGAACTGCCATCTCACATTCATTACAATAGCCACTTCTAAAAGTACAGAAAACTCCAAGTGTCAGCCAGTGTGTTGCCGAGGCGAAGTTAGAACCCACATCCACTGTTGGTGGGAGTGTAAAATAGCACAGTCACTATAAAAGCAGTTCTTCAGAAAGTAAACATAGCACGGTCACAATGGTCTCGAGACCCAGCAATACCAACGGTGGACACTGTTAGGGGTGAGGTGTAAAAATGTCCCCAAAGGCTCATGTGTAGAAGACTCAGTCCCCAGCAGGCGGCACTCTTGAGAAGTGACTAAGTCATGACTCTGCCAACCTCACTATGACTTAGCATGACCACAATGATGATTCCATATCAGATCCAGTTGGAAAAGGTAGATCACTGTCTCTTTCTTGTCCCTGACCTCTTTCTCTCTCTCATTCCTGGCTGCCAAATATAGCAGCTTCTCTCCACCATGAATTAAAAAAAATCTATAGAGGCTCATAGTACCATCTTTGATGACTCTTGAAGATACGATGCTAACTGAAGTACGGCAAACACTGTGTGACTTTACATGTATGAGGTCCTTAAAACATCAAGTTCATTGTGACACAAAGAACCAGGTCCCCAGGGCAGTGGAAGGGTAGGTGTGGGGGTGGGTGCCTTCCATCTGTTTAATGCTGTTTCATCATTTTCTGAAGTCTGAGGATGATATAATTTACTTTAGATCTTACTTGGCTTTCTGTTTATTTTATTTATTTATTTATTGGAAGTTACTACTTCAACTTAAGTCCTTGCTAGTATACCAGTAACAATGCCTCTAGAAATTTTTGCTTCAGTTATATTTCTGATAGGCTTTGTATATCTGCCTATTTTGGGGCCTGGATCTTGATCCTCTTACCTAAACATTCCAACCAGATGGGATTACAATTATGAACCACTATGTCTGACCTGTTTTTTGAGATAAGATCTATATCTATATCTATCTATTGACCTAGAATGGCCTTGAACCAATATCATTTTATATCCACCTGAGGGATAGAAAGTAGCTATAAAAATTGAAAGTAGATAGTAAAAGCACCATAAGCCACCATGCCTGGCCATGAAGTGACTTTATTTTGATTCTAGAATCAGGTAATATTTTATTCCATAAAATAGAATAAATGTTCAAGTAAGCTGAATAGAAAAGGTTTGTAAAACTCAGATTCATTTCAAGTTACTTTCCTTGTAAGGTGAAAACAGAGACAGAACAATGGAAAATACCATCCGGTTACCTTTGGTTACCTTACAGTAAAAGGTAAGGCAGAGGTAACCACTTGAAACAGATCTGTTTGGGCAATTGGACTGTGGTTTTTCTAATCTTAATTTCTCAAGTCTAATAAACAAGAATGATTTCCTTTTAATATGTAGCTTAATTTGTTGGGGTGCAGTACAAAAATCAATTCCCAAATAATGACTTCTAATGATTAATTGATTGGTTCCATGCTAGGGTCAAACCCAGGGAGGAAAGAATTCTAGTCATATGGCCTAGCCTTTCCCCTATAACTGGTATTAAACCATCTTTCAATTCTTTTTTTTTTTTTTTTTTTTGCCAGTCCTGGGCTTGAGCTCAGGGCCTGAGTGCTGTCCTTGGACTTTCTCAAGACTAGAGCTCTACCACTTGAGCCTCAGCACCACTTCCGGCTTTTTTGTATGTGTGTGGTACCAAGGAATCGAACCCGGGTCTTCGTGCATGCTAGGCAAGCACTTTAACTACTAGGCCAAACTCCCGGCCCCCCATCTTTGAATTCTTAAATAAATTCATTGAAGGTACCAAAATATACTGTTGGATTTCATTTCAATTGTTCTGTAGTATTCTAATTTTTTTTTGGTAGGTCATGGGACTTGAACTCTGACCCTGGGCACTGTCCCTGAGCTCTTCAGCTTAACTCTACTGCCCTACCCTTGAGCCAAGCCCCACTTCCCGTTTTCTAGTGATTAATTGGAGATAAGAGTCTCACGGTCTTTGCATTTATAGTTCCCAAGATGAACGTAAATAAAACCTGTCATTATAGTGATTATCACCAAAACTAAGGATTATCATCCTTAGTCACCAAACAACCGGGCCAGGACCGGTGGCCAGCAGGAGATCTCCAGACAGAGGAAGTCTCCTCTACCTGGCCCCGATTCTGTCAGCAAAAGAAAAAGAATTGTAGGACACATTAAAACACCAGGAAAGTTTATTCATAAAGCAAAGGAAAGAGAGGTAGTGTAACACAATGGAGAGAGGGGTGCATGTGTATCTGATAACAAGTCCAACAAATGCTCTAACAACACCTGGGCATTTACGGTGAAAAAGTAGGGTGAGGCTGCATGCCCGCTCTGATCTGACGCTGGTATACGCTGTCATTCTTGCTGTTCCACTGTTTGATCAGATAGACTAGTGCTTTCGGGATTGCTCAGCTCACTGAGCTTCAGTAACTGATGTCTGGACTTCCTTTAGATGAAGTGTGGATTCAGGGACACAATCTCTTCGAGACAGGTGTCCATCCCCGAGATAAGTAGTTTCCTTGGCAATCACATTTTGAGCTCAAAAGGAGTCATTTTTCTCAGAATAAGTGCCTTCTAAAAAGATTTTCCTTCTCAGTCCCAGGGCATGTGAACCAGCTGGGCCAGCAGGCAAGGTCAGAGAGAGAAAGCTGCTGTTCTAATCTGCCCCTCACCATAAATGTTGCAGATTATGGAAGAGTCTAAGGCTTAAAGCAAAGAAAATAGTTCTTATGTGTTTTTAATCAAGCTATTTATAAGTACAGCATTCATGCCTGAATTCTTGGCTACTGTTTCCCATGCTTCATTTTACCCTGATCTATCAGAATGATAACTGACTCTATAATTTTGATTTACATGATGCTAAATCATGTAAATAATTATGCATAAATTCAGTACTGTTTCATCTATATGACTTTTTAAAAATTCTTCTGTATTGCTTACCTTTACCTCTAAAATCCTTCCTTCCTTCTTTCCTTCTTTCCTTCCTTCCCTCCTTCTTTCTTTCCTTCTTTCCTCCCTTCCTCCTCCTTCCATCTTTTTTAAAATATTTTTATTGTATTTAATAAAAGGGTTACATGATATTTGCCAGATAGAAGGTGCATTAATTCACATACATTGATACCCTTCCACATGTCTTGGTCCCCATTACCCTCCCCCCACCCCCCTCTTGGTTTTCCCCCCTTCACTGTCCAATTTCAAGTAACCAAATACAAATGTATCCAATATATCAGATAACTAAGTGAGATATTGTGACAATATGAGACAACAAAGGAACAGCAAAAGAGATGAGAGATAACATAGCACCTTAAGGACAGCAATCATTCATTATATGGCTTTTGTTTCAATATCCTAGAGGTCCATTCAATTAGCTTCATACTATATGGCCTTATGTATCAAGTTTTTGCTCTATTGCAAATCTTTGCTACTAGAGCCCAAGGTTTCTACTGGTTATGACAAATGAGGGAAACCGTTGAGCCTAAGTTTCTTTGAGTCTGGCTTACTTCGCTTAATATGATTTTTTTCTAAGTCTTTCCATTTCCTACCAAATGGGGTGATGTTGTTTTTTCTGACAGCAGCATAGAATTCCATTGTGTACAAATACCACATCTTGTGGATCAATTCATCAACTGAGGGACATCTAGGTTGGTTCCATATCTTCGCTATGGTGAATAATGCTGCGATGAACATTGATGTGGTAGTGGATTTAGTATGTCCTTGTTTCTGGATGGTTGGGTAAATGCCAAGTAGTGGAATTGCTGGGTCATAAGGGAGCTCTGTGTTTAGCCTTTTGAGGCACTGCCACACTGCTTTCCATAGTGGTTGAACAAGTTTGCACTCCCACCAACAGTGCAGTAGTGATCCCTCCTGGCCACATCCCCTCCAGCATCTGTTGTCATTCGTTTTCCTGATCCTGGCCAGTCTAGCTGGAGTGAGGTGGAATCTTAGAGTTGTTTTGATTTGCATTTCTTTTATGACCAGAGATGTTGAGCATTTCTTCATGTGTCTATAGGCCATTTTTGTTTCTTCTTCAGAGAAGACTCTCTTTGGGTTTTGGCCCATTTTTTAATGGGATGGTTGTTACTTTTGAGATTAGTTTTGGAGTGATTTAATTTTTGAGCTGTTGATATATTTTAGATATGAGGCCTTTGTCCATTGTATGGTTGGTGAAGATCTTCTCCCACTCTGTAGGCTTCCTAACTAATTTACTAGCTATGTCCTTTGCCATACAAAAGCTCTGCAGTTTAATGCAGTCCCACTTATCCAGCCTTTCTCTGATTTCTTGTGATTCTTGGTCTTTATTAAGAAAGTTTTGACTTGTGCCAAGGAGGCCTAGTGTATCTCCTACTCCTTCTTGTAAAGTTTTCAGTGTGTCAGCTTTTACCTCCAGGTCTTTGATCCATTTGGAGTTAATTCTAGTGCAGGGTGACAAAGAAGGATCCAGCTTTAGTTTTCTGCAGGTGCTTAACCAGTTCTGCCAGCACAACTTGTTAAAGAGGCTATCTTTCTTCCATTCTATTTTTTTGGCTCCCTTGTCAAAGATTAGGTGGCCACAAGTCTGTGGTTTAATTTCTGGGTCCTCAGTTCTATTCCATTGGTCTTTAGGCCTGTTCTTGTGCCAGTACCAAGCTGTTTTGATAATTATAGCTCTGTAATAGAGTCTAGAGTTTGGTATTGAAATTCCTCCTGCACTGTTCTTTCTGCTAAGAAGTGTTTTTGCTATACGGGGTCTTTTTTATTCCATATGAAATTTTGGATTGCCTCTTCTATTTCTTTAAAGAATGACATTGGGATATTGATGGGTATTGCGTTGAATTTGTAGATAGCCCATGGCAAGATTGTCATTTTCACGATGTTGATTCTTCCAATCCAGGAGCATGGGAGGTTTTTCCATTTCCTTAGTTCTGCTTTAATTTCCTTTTTCAGGGTTTTAAAGTTTTCATCAAAAAGGTCCTTTACATTCTTAGTTAAGCTAATTCCTAGGTACTTTATTTTCTTTGAGGCTATTGCAAAAGGAGTTGCTTTCCTGATTATTGCCTCGTTCCTCTCACTGTTGGCGTAGAGGAAGGCAGTTGATTTTTGAGGGTTAATTTTATAGCCTGCTATCCTTCCAAAGTTTTGAATCAGTTCAAGGAGCTTAGGAGTAGAGTCTACAGGATTCTTTAAATACAGAATCATGTCATCTGCAAAGAGGGATAATTTTACTTCCTCTTTCCCTATTTGGATCCCCTTTATGCTTGCTTCTTGCCTTATTGCATTGGCTAGGAATTCTAACACTGTGTTAAAGAGGAGTGGAGAGAGTGGGCATCCTTGTCTCATTCCTGATTTTAGAGGGAATGGCTTTAGCTTTTTACCATTAAGTATAATACTAGCTGCGGGTTTGTCATACACAGCCTTTATTATATTGAGGAATGTTCCATGGATTCCTAGTTTCTCCAGAGCTTTTAACATAAAGAGGTGTTGGATCTTGTCAAATGCCTTTTCCGCATCTATTGAGACAATCATGTGATTTTTGTCCTTGCTCCTGTTGATGTGTTGAATTATATTAATTGATTTGCGTATGTTGAACCAGCTTTGCCTCCCTGTGATGAATCCTGTTTGATCATAGTGTATAATTTTTTGATAAGTTGTAGACGGTTGGCCAGTATTTTGTTGAGAAGTTTTGCATCGATGTTCATCAAAGAAATAGGTCTATAGTTCTCTTTCTTTGATGAATCTCTGTCTGGTTTGGGGATGAGGGTTATACTGGCTTCATAGAATGAGTTTGGTAAACAACCTTCATTTTCCATTTCATTGAAGAGCTTGAGGAGTATTGGTGTGAGTTCTGCTTTGAAGACCTTATAGAATTCAGCGGTGAATCCATCTGGCCCTGGGCTTTTCTTAGGTGGAAGTTCTCTAATTGCCATTTCTATTTCAGAGCTTGAAATAGGTCTGTTTAGTTGGGTCAGTTCTTCTTGGTTCAGTGTGGGTATGTTAATATTGGCTAGGAATTCATCTATTTCTTCTAGATTCTCAAATTTGTTGGTGTAAAGGTTTGAGAAGTATTCCCTCATGATACTCTGGATCTTGGTCATTTCTGTCATGATATTACCATTTTCGTCTGTGATTTTGTTTATTTCGGTATGCTCTCTTCTTTTTTTGGTAAGATTTGCTAAGGGTTTGTCAATTTTGTTAATTCTTTCAAAGAACCAACTCCTTGTTTTGTTGATTCTTTCTATAGTTTTTTTGGATTCCAAATAATTTAATTCTGCTTTGATTTTAATAATTTGCTTCCTTCTGGTGGGATTAGGGTTGGTTTGTTGCTCTTTTTCCAAGAGCTTAAGGTGACACATTAACTTGTTGGTTTGTGAGTTTTCCAACTTGTTGTTGTAGGCACTCAGAGCTATAAATTTTCCTCTGAGTACTGCCTTTGCCGTGTCCCAAAGGAGCTGGCATTTTGTGTGCTCCTTATTGTTAAATTTCATAAACTGTTGGATTTCTGTTCTGATCTCTTTGGTGACCCATTGGTGATTCAACAATGTGTTGTTTAATCTCCATGAGTTACAGGGTTTTCGTTGGTGGAGATGTGTGTTCAGTTCCAATTTGTTGCCTTTTTGGTCTGAGAGTGTGCAGGGAATAATTTCAGTGTTTCTGAAGCTGTCCAGGTTTGTTTTATGGCCTAAGATGTGGCCTATTTTGGAAAATGTTCCATGTGCTGCTGAGAAAAATGTATATTGTGTTGTTGCTGGGTGGAATATTCTGCAGATGTCTGTTAGATCTAGTTGGTCTATATAGTTGTTCAATTCTATGGTTTCTCTATTGAGTTTTTGCCTTGTTGATCTGTCTATAGGTGAGAGTAGTGTGTTAAAGTCATCAACAATCACTGTGTTTCAATCTATGTATGGTTTCAGTGAAAGTAAAGTTTGCTTGATGAAGTTTGGAGCTCCGGATTGGGTGTGTAGATATTTAGGATCATTATGTCTTCCTGGAGGAAAGATCCCTTTAGTAGTATGTAGTAACCTTCTTTGTTTTTTCTCACTAATTTTAGTTTGAAGTCTATTTTATCTGATATGAGGATGGCAACTACAGCCTGTTTATGGGGGCCGTTAGCTTGATAGAGTTTATTCTAACCTCTCACTTTCAAAAAATGTTTCTTTTTTTGGGTAAGATGTGTCTCTTGAAGACAGCAGAATAATGGATCTTGCTTTTTGATCCAACTAGACAGTCTATGCCGTTTAATTGGAGAGTTAAGTCCATTGATATTGAGCGTTAGGATTGAGAGATATTTATTAGTTCCTACCATTTTTAAAAGCTTTTATTAGGGCCTGTGTCTTGACAGTTCTTGTGGTACTTAGATGGTATGCTGTTTAGGTGCCATTTCTTTCCCTATATTGCATTTATTTTGGTTTTCTATGTGTAGAACATCTTTGAAAATTCTCTGTATTGTTGGTTTTGTTGCTACATATTGTTGCAGCTTTTCCCTGGAATGGAATGTTTTTATTGTTCCCTCAGTTATGAATGAGAGCTTAGCTGGGTAAAGTATTCTTGGTTGGTAGTTAGTTGACTTAAGGGCATGACATATATGCTTCCAGACACTTCTTGCTTGCATGGTCTCTGCTGAGAAATCTGGGGTTATTCTGATTGGTTTGCCTTTATAGGTTATTGATCCCTTCTCCCTGGCTGGAAAGTATTAGATAAAACTTATGAAAGTAAGAAGGGTAATAAGAAGAATATATCAACAAAAGAGGGAGGTATATATAGGAGATTTCAATGATGGAAAATTTTAAAAAGAAAGAAAGAAAAAAAAGGAAAGTAAGACAACAGGCACAAAAAACAAAAAAAACATACAGAACAAAAAAACAGAGAAACAAAAAAGAAAAACAAAAAAGCAAAAAGAACAACAAAAAAAATTTAAAAAAAAAGAAAGAAAAGAGAAAGGAAATGGTGGGGGGAGGTTCCTCACTATTGTGAGCTCTTACTTAAGAAATACTAGGGTTGAGACCAGGAGATTGAAAAGCAGGTGACTGTATCAATATAGATATCATTTATATTCAGACTGTACCCAGAGCTGTCACTATGTTTCCAGGAACGACCACAGTGACAAAGGGATGCGGGAGAGAAAAGAGAAAAAAAGAAAAAGTGTAGGTAGGATGGTAAAGATAAAATAAGAACACCTATAAATGCAAATGAAAGAAGGGGTGGAAGAAAAAAAAGAAAAAAAAACCAAACAAAGAAAAAGAACAAAAACAACAAAAAAAAGGATCTTCTTCAGGATATTTTTTTTGGGGGGGGGGGGTCAGGGCAGGATAGGAAACTTGTGTCTCCACTAAATTCGGGATCCAAACAGTTCAGAAAGTCTTTTTCTCTTGTGATCTGGTTATGAGGTTTTTTGGATCTGATTGTTTGTTTGGGAAAAGAAAGGTGAAAGACTGGCAGGCAGGTTTTGTTTACCAGGCTTGTGGCTGGAGCAGGGGACGGACTTCAGCAGCTCTGGGGCCGGATTTCCGGCTAAGGGATCTCTGGGAAATCCTTTGCCAGTAAGAAAGATGGCGCCGCCAGCACCACCTGTCAGGTTCCAATTGCTTTGGCCTGGGTCATTGCCAGTAGTCAAGATGGAGCTGGGCTCAGCTTGTGGGGGAGGGGCTCCCTCCCAATGCCAATCCGAGAGCAGAAGTGGAAACTTCTCCTCGGTGGTACTCACAAATTGCTGGATTCTCCGGTTCCGTGAAGCTGGCAGGTCCATGCACAGCCGGGTGTCGGCTCTGGGCTCCCGCAGGCTCTGTGTGGCTCTGTCTGCAGCCGGCGGGTGAAGGCGTCAAGAAGCACTGCTGCTCAGATTCAGAAGAGCTGCTTTGTCTCCGCGGCCTCTCCGAGCGGCAGGAACCTGTCCCCGCTGTCTTCTTTGTGCTGGATTTCTGCCTTTTTCCTCAGTGACTGAGATCTGTGTGTCGCTAAAGCTTACTTAGGCTTGATTTGAGGTATGTACTGTCCCCTACGCTGCCCAAACTGGTATCTTGGCGAGAGCTCTGAAAGACTCCAACTGAACTGTCGCCATCTTCCCCCTCCTTCCATCTTTCCCTCACTTTTTTCCCTCCATTCTTCCTTCCTCCTTCTATCTTTTCCTTCCTTCTCCTTTGGGTTCTACTTAACTCATTATTCATGTATTATTCCCATCAGGCTGCTGTATAACAAAACACTCTATACTGGGTGGCTTAAAACAGAGAAATTCTTATTTTCTTATAGTTCAGGATGCAGCATGTTTCATGCATACCTGGGGTCAGAATTTTAACATAGGATTGGAGCACAAACCCTTCCATCTAAACTGGTCTAGACCGTACTTCTAATTTCATGCTTCCTTTCCTTGCTAGGATGGCAGGCATGTACCATCCTGCTAGCATTTTCTGTTGAGATTGGGTTTGTTAACTTTTGTGGCCAGACTAGCCTGGAATTGTGATCTCCTGACCTCACCTCAGTCTCCTACACACCTGGGAAACAGATTTGAAGCCCCATGCCTGGGAGAGCAATCTTGTTTTTATATTTGTTCAAGCCAGGGTTTTGTGCCTGCTAAGCAAGCACTTTACCACTAAACCTCCATCTTCTTTTTCTCCCTCAACCAATGAACAAATTTTTATTAGACATGTAGGTCACCGCTTGAGATATAATATGTAAGTTGACAGGTATTGAAATTTGAGGAGTCTTTGTTAGTTGATTTGGACCGATACTTTCTTAAAGAAAAGACTTAAGAATTGTAGGTAGCAATTTCCTTGACTATAGACAAAACAAAATGAAATCAAGCCACAACAAAGACCAGAACACCAAAGCCAAAGTGAGTTTTTACATGTTGTTCAGAACACAGTGACATCTTCGTCACAAGGACTGAATTTTTGTATTTCCTCGCACCCTTCCTGCTTAGTGTGACATGTTCCCTGGCCAGAGCACGAGTAGAGTTTGCAAAAGGGAGAAATAAACAAGCTATGTGCTGATGAAAATTAGAAAAAGGGAGAGGAAAGAAAGACTACCACTGCAGAGTCTCATCTAGAAAGACAGAGAGAGCGCTATTCATCAACAATGGCTTCCACATCATAGGAATGAGATCTGAGGAGCTTGGTTTGGAGGCTGTCTGGGCAAGAACATTTGAAAGACTCTTATCTGAAACTGACCACCCAAAAACCAGAAAGGAAGGTAGGTGTGGCTCATGTGGGAGAGTACCAACCTTGAATGAAAAAATTAAGAGCCAGTGCCTCAGATGTGAGTTCAAGCCTTGCCTCGGTATACACACAAACAAATATATACATGCTGGACGCCGGTGGCTCACACCTGTAATCCTAGCTACTCAGGAGGGTGAGATCTGAGGATCATGGTTCAAAGCCAGCCTGGGCACAAAAGTCCACGTGACTCTTATCTCCAGTTAATCACCAGAAAACCAGGAAGTGACGCTGTGGCTCAAGAGGTAGGGCAATAGCTTTGAACTGAAGAGCTCAGGGCTCTGTCCCCAGAGTGCAAGGCCCACGACTGACAACACACACACACACACGTCAATGAACTGCACCAGCACTAGTCAGGTTGCTATGTCATTGCCATCAAACCACACCGCTATACTGATTTTCAAGAAATTCTGGTAACTCTTTACCCTTTTCCCCAAAATAAGAAAAAGAAATATACATCTCTCTTTCTACACTTTTTTTGTACCTGGGGGTGGGGGAATGGCTCAGTGGACCAGCACTATTCAAGAGGCTCTATTCATGCCCAGCAAACCCCCCCCCCCAAAAAAAGAGAATTTTTTCAAGTCATCCTTATCTACAAAATTTCCAAGGAAAGCATGTTGATTTTCCTACAGTACAGCCACTTTTCTGGAATCTCTGTTTGGTTCCACATTTCAGGTTGTATAAGGTGAAGATAAACACATCGTAGAGGGTTTTCATTCAGATCCCAGCCTGTGTGACCACAGGTCACCCCCGAGCCTTCCTTTCCACGAGCCGTCCTCCACGGGGTACCTCTGAGGCAAGGATTCTGAGTCAGAGCCTCCTGACCTTCTGAATTCAGTTGAAATGCAAGGGAATGAATGTGTTACAATACACCGTTAAAACAGAATTTCTATAATGGCTCAAAGATTACCTGCATTCCTTCGGTTAAAGAATAAAACTAGCTATCAGCCTAGCTAACCAGGAAGCTGAGATCTGAGGATTACGCTGGGAAGTAAGCGCAAGCAGGAATGTACGATTGCTATTTCCAATGAACCACCAAAAAGCCAGAAATGGAACTGTGTCGCAAGTGATAGAGCACTAGCATTGCGGGGGGGGGGGGGGGAAGCTTAGGGACAATATCCAGGTCCTAAGTTCAAGTTCCAGGACTGGCACCCCCCCCAATGCAAGATGTAATAATAATAACATCAGATCCCCCAAATGATTGGAGAAGGGAATGTCTGGACCCTCCTCAGATGGAGTTCTTGGCACCTGAGCTGTGCTCTATGCAAGGACTGCACTTGAGCAATGTCTTTATAAGAAAGGGAAGATGGTGTTACCGTTCTAGGCATCCAGTGAGGGACCAGGTGAGAAGCAGAAGGTCCTGGTTCAGTGTCAGACCAGGCCCAAAGAAGGGATGATAGGGTAGAGTTTGGGGCTGGAGACTGTGGAGTCTCCTGAAGAAGCAGAGTGCAGCCTCAGTGATCTGGCAGAGACAGTTCGCTTGTGCACATGCATTGGATTCTTTTTAGTGGCTTCTGTCGCTGCCAAAAGTTAAAACATGAAAGACAGCTGACAGCACTCCCACAATCTTGATACCAGATCATAAGGAAAGCTTAGTTCAATTGGAGTTCTGCCACCTACAGAGTCACTTATTAACCAAGCATTTATGAGCCATCAATAAAGAGTTCCTGTAATTTGGTCTACAAACTCCATGAAAACCCAGCTCTTGGTACTTTAGGGGCTCTGAACCCTTCTCCTTTGACTCGAGTTTACAAAGTCAGCAAGCTAATGGTAGAGTTTGATTACCCCACTGGCAAGCCAATTTCTCTAAAGTCATAAATCAACATACTGGATCATGTCAGAACTGTATCTCAGGATCCAACCCAAAAGTCTGCAAAGTCTTACTTACATTCTGTTCACACAAGGTGTGGTCTGAATGATTGTATATGGAATATTTTAGCTACCCACAGATGTTGAATGCTGCCCACGCACCATTTCTAGTAACTAATATGCCAGCCAGAAGACACCCATCTCGCTTGAGAAAACACAACAGTTCACACTGGGATTGTTTTGGAGCTTCGTTTCTAGATTAGTATGTTACACTGATGGATAATTTAGATCCTTCCCAGTTGTCTGTTTATATACCCTATTTCTCCTTCCAGTCACTATCTGTTTTTGGATGAAGTGTGTGTGTAGTTTGGTTTGTAAGAAGTCGGTCCTGCCTGATGCGGTGGCTCATGCCTGTAATCCTAGCTACTCAGGAGGCTGAGATCTGAGGATAATGCCCACCGTAAAGTCCATGAGACTCTTTTCTCCAGTGAACCATTAGAAAACCAGAAGTGGCATTGTGGCTAAAGGGGTAAGGCCTTTTGCTGAAGAGCTCAAGGACAACACCCAGTACCACAGGTAGGGCGGTAGCTTTGACCTGAAGAGCTCAGGGACAACACCCAGGCCCAGAGTTCAAGCCCCATAACAGGCAAAAAAAAAAAAAAAAAAAAGAAAAAGAAAAAGGAAAAGAAAAAGTAGGTCCTGTTATGTTGTTCAAGCTGGCTTCAAACTTTGGGCTCCAGTGATCCTGTCTCCTCAGCCTGATGAGTAGCTGGACTCAAGCACATTCAGATTTAATTTTGTTCCCTATTCCCCATCCAGGCACCAATGATTGCCATCTCATTTGGAATTATAGTCTCTTCAGATATGACCAAGTTCATTTGAGTGATTCTGAATCTACTCACTGGCAAGTACTGAAATACAGACCCATAGACTACACAGCCATGGGGAAGTATAGGAAGCAATGGGAAGGATTCCAAGGATAGTTGGCATCTACCAGCTATTAGAAAGAAGCAAAGGAGAATTAGACTTCCAGCTTTCAGAACTGTGCGAAATTTCTGTGGTTCTAAGCCATTCCTCTGGAGTAATTGGTTATAACTTATTTTTTTATATGCTATCAATGGGATTTCTGATCAGTATCAATTTTGAAATAGAACACCTGGTCTTGAATTTGGTTAAGCCCATAGATGGTGAGGCTGGCAGAAGTACAGTATGCAGGAAATCAAATCGAACGTATTACCAAATGCACAATGTATCTCTTCCATTGGTCACAAAGGCATGCCAGAATGTGGCTGGCTGGCTCCCTGAAGAAATGGTGTCATGCTGTGGTTTCAGGGTTTGCTGCTGTGGGCAGGGAAGACATGTGGTAGACACAGCAGCCAGTTTGCTTGGTGAAAGGAAATGTGCAGCACAGAGCCCTCCCTTGACTTCGATTCCTACCCCCTTTTCAGTTTACTCAGAGTCATTGTGACTCAAAGTGACTGAGCAAAACGTTGTTCTGGAGTAGGAACACCCAGTTTGAAAATATCCTTAACAGTGGCAGATTTCTAGTACACATCCATATGGAATGCAAATATTGTCTTACTGTGGGACTGTGCCAAAAAGATGCACGCATCCATTCATCCATCCAAATGTCCTTCTCTAGTTTCTTCTAAGACTTTCAACCATTAGTTTCTATACTTTTAACCACCATACGAGGTAGGAACACTGGCTGCCAGGCAGGCTGTATGGAAAGAAAAACAATGCCAGGCATGGTGCCTGAAGTCTGTTATCCTAGCTACTTAGGAACAGAGTTCAGAGCTCCACGGATTAAGGTGAAGGGCACAAAAGTTCATGAAACTTCATCTCAACTAGTGACCAGGGTCAGTGGTGTGAGTCTGCCATTCCAGTGACTAGGGGAATTGCAAACCAGAGGATTTTGTACTTAATGCCCATTAAGCAGGACTATGCCTTGAAATTTTAATAATTAAAAAAAAAAGGACTAGCAGAGTGGTTTAGTGGAGATCCCTGCTTAAGCAAGCATGAGGTGCTGAGTTCAAATCCCATTACTACAAAAAAAGAGAACAGTGTGGAAGAAATGATAGAGGGCTAGGGGGTAGAAGAAGAAGAGAGGTAAAAAGGTAGAGGGGAAGGAAGCAAAGGAAAGAGAGAAGAAGGCAGACAGCCATGGCAGCCAGGCTTTCTAGGAAGAGTAGGTAGTGGCTTGTATGGATCACTCACATTTGCCCAGAGGGAAGACTTCTCATTGACTCACTCACTTCTGTCCCAAGTGTGGCTGCTAAGGCCACAGCAACTCACTTCTCCCTGGAAGAAGCATCCTGTGCACAATCCACGTTTCCCTCTTCCTCAGATCTTGGTGTCATGATATGTCCATATGGCGAAGCTGACGGGAAGCTTGTGTAGTAACAAGATGATGAAAGTTGCTGGAAATTAAATGGTGGCATCATGCCAGAAAATCTGTTATCCTATATCAAGATTATAAAGGGAGGCTATGTTCCTGTCGGAGATAATATCCACCTACTCTTTATGTTCTCTGTTTACTTAGAGGAACACCTGGCTCCTCAGCAGCCCTGTATCCGATACCTGATTCTGTGGTGATCTTTTCTAGGAACAAATCATACCTAGAACATAGGTAATTAGAGTTACCATCTAACTGAGCCTATAATAATCCACTATCTTCAATCTAGGTTTATCTGTCCTTTGTCTTTCTTACATTTGGAGGATCTAACACAAAGGACCACTTACAGAAGAGACTATCGATCATGTTCAAGTGTCTCTTCTTCTATAACAACAGAATGCTTGGTCGCAACTTAACATATAGTTACCCTCTCTTGCTGCTACAGTGCCCATGTGACTAAATTCTGGCTAGTAGAATGTGAGTGTACGAGTTTTGTGCTTCTATTTAAGTGTGTGTGTGTGTGTGTGTGTGTGTGTGTGTGTGTGTGTGTGTGGTTTTCCTACCCTATTTAATTCCTGTTCACTGAAGCCAGTTGGTAATTGTTGGCACACCTGTAGCCAAAAAGCTACATTAGTGGCTAAGATCACTTTGGGTTCAGTATGAATGATGAAGAGAAGTTGTATGGTTGCTTAGAGTGGAAAGCACTCAGAATAGCTGACTGAGGAGAGGCGTCTTGTGAGGTAGGCGAGCCAAAATAGGAAAATCTACTCTGGAGAACAAGAGAAGTAAATTAAAAATAATTGCCCAAGAATTTTGTAATGATTTGAGCATAACCCAGGTTAAGGAGTAATTGTTGAATCTAGTAACAGGTTATTAGTGATTTGTATAATGTTTTGTGACTAAATCCAAGGCTATGATTTGAGGGCAAGCACACTACAGAAGTGACTTGTTGTGTCACTTGTGTACTTGTCAGTACATCACACAAAGTGATACATGATGTCAGTACATGTCAATACTGGCGACTCTACCTCCACCACTGAATTCCATATGGCAAGTTTAATACTTCTTCGATAAAACAAATGTTTTCAGTCATTGATAATATCCTGTTTATCACAGTGCTTTTGCCAACTCATGTTAGCATTCCTT
Source organism: Megascapheus bottae (assembly GCF_031878675.1). Lineage (NCBI taxonomy): Eukaryota > Metazoa > Chordata > Mammalia > Rodentia > Geomyidae > Megascapheus > Megascapheus bottae. The sequence continues at coordinate 11,711,560 of NC_143519.1, forward strand.
CTTGCATATAAGTATTGTTACTGTGGCGTGTACCATAAAGAAAGTGGCTTAGAATTGTCTCCTATCCCTCAGTGGTGAGTTGGAATTATTTTTTTTTTGTGCCATTCCTGGGCTTGAGCTCAGGGCCTGAGCACTGTCCTTGGACTTTCTCAAGGCTAGAGCTCTACCACTTGAGCCTCAGCACCACTTCTGGCTTTTTTCTATGTATGTGGTACTGAAGATTTGAACCCTGGTCTTCGTGCAGGCTAGGCAAGCACTCTACCACTAGGCCAAACTCCCAGTCCGTGAGTTGGAATTATTATAAAGAAGATTCTTGTGTTCACTATTGAGAGCAGGCATTTTCCTGTTCTGGCTGCTGGCTAAGGTGTTTGTGATGATGGTTTGGTGCTGCCTTTATCCAGGAGAGAAACCAAAAGGCCTGTGGAAAGGTGACTGCCTTCTGACCCTGGAGAGAATAAATGTCCTTCAGTTTTTCACATTGTTCTTTAAATTTTGATGTGCTCACAATGCCATGAACTTCATGACCACATTTTCACAATGAAATAGGCTATCACATCACCAACTACCTTCTGGGTGACTATATCCATCAAATAAGAAAAAGGACAGGTTAGAAATACAGCAAATATTTAGCATTCAGTTCCAGCTGCAGAGAAAGGACACATCTCTCAAACTCAGCATGGGCGAAATGATGACCTTTATGAACTCTGATCGCTTCAGATAATCAAACAAAGCCTTTTCATTGCACTTGGCAGGAGGCTCAGGAGTTGCCTTTGACTCAAGAACAAAACTGTGATTTGAAAGGGGCCTGTGGCTTCTATTTTTCCTCCAGAGGAGCAGGTCACACAACCTTTCCTTCTTTACAGACCACTGCCCTCTATAGGTAGAGGTATAAAGGCAAGATGTTTTAATGGATAGATTTCAAGTGTTTTAGGGTTGGGAAAGCACCCTTCTTCATAATACCTCCTTACAAGGCAGGCAGTCACCCTTCTCTGTGTAAAGGAAAACAAACAAAAGGGGCACTACTGAGTGCCAGCTGCTGCAGAGGAGCGGCTGGTGGCAGCGATATTGGATGACAGCAGCCCTCACTGGCAAATGGCTGTTGTCAGTGATTGAGATGATATCATTCGGTGTCCTCTATTATCCAGCTGTCATTTCTCAGAGTTCCTCTAGACTCCTCGCGTTCAAGATAAACCCAGAAACACAGCTCACCTTCATTCTATTCCTTGGTCAGACTCGACCCTTCATGACTGTCGTGTCAACACGTGACAGACAAGTGCAAGTGAACTCTGGTCCTCAGAATTTCCCCTAGAGCCAGGTCCTTTTCATAGTTGATAGAATGTAGAAGGAGAGAAATCAGGAAGAGAGATGAGGACTGGACTACAGTGATGGTTCTGGACACTCCGACTATCTTGTTAGTTCATCTCAATGCTCTCCAGATGCCTCTTGCTTACCCCTAGCTCTACTTCAACCACTGAAGTCAGAAGACTAGGGTTTCTCTCCTGGATGACAAGACTCACAAGTAGAGAAAGCCTGCATTTCTCAGCCCAGTGCTTCGACACCAAAGGCAACCCTATACCCAAGGTGGTGCTTGGTGTACCTGGCAGTGTGTAGATATATTTCTTCATTAGCACAATTAAGGTAAGGATTGATTCTGAAATCTACTGAGTAGAGGCCATCGATACTACTGGAGAGCTACCATGCACAGCGTAGCCCTTGCAGTGGGAATTATCTCACTATTTTTCAGATCACAGAACGGAAATCAAATATATATTTATAATTTTGTGGGGAAAAAAGCTAAGATCGAAAAGCTTGCTCTAGCTCCCTTTAATACATTGTAATATATATACATATGTGCGTGTGTGTGTGTGTGTGTGTGTGTGTGTGTGTGTGTATAAACCTCCATGGTTGTTCTTCAAGGACCGAATTAGACTATGTCACCCTACTGCTTCTAATGGTTCCCCACTATTCTTAGTGAGAAAATTTAAAAGAAAGCCTTAGTTCCTTGATCCAGGACCTGGCCCCAAACCCACTTTTATCTTGTATCCTATGCAGTAGCCCAATTTATTTTATTCTTTTTCTTCCTCCCCTAGAAACCATCATGCTTCCTTCTAGATAGACATATCCCCTTTGTAAATAACTATTCTTCTTTCATCAGCTTCTTTCCCCTTTTGCCTACTTAAATATTGCCTCGAAATCCTCAGATGTCAGCTCAAAGGATAAGTGTAAAATAGCCATGTGATATGGGGGCAGCCTTTGATATGACAGGCCCTATAATATAGCAGGCCATATGGAGGCCTCAGGCCTCCTACACATCCTATCAGAGCCTTCCTTCTATATGAACAGCTGTCTGACACTACAGGAGTGGTAGGATTCTAGGTATGTGCACACACACACGGCTGCTGCACCTCCTTTGTTCTGGGGTGTTGTTATCCAGTGTGATGGTTAGCCTGAAGTGCTGAGGAGATTAGTAAAGCAGTTCAGGGTATGTCTAGGAGGACATTTCCAGAGATTAAGGGAAAAGCCCTGTTCTGATTATGGGGGAGCATTATTCAATAAGGTAGGGGCAGAATGGAAGGAACGAGGGGAAGAAGGCGGAAGTGCACTGTCACAGGCTTACTTTGTGTCTATTCTTCCTGGCCACCATGAGATAAACAACTGTGTATGGCTATTTCCTTCCAACAAGACATTTTGCCTTCCCACAGCCCAGAAACAACAGAACAAGCTGATCATGGACTGAGAGTTCTGAAATCACGTATTCCTCTCTTAGGTGGTTTTCATTTTGTATGTTTTGTTATAGCAATCAGAAACTGACTGAACTGTCCAGATTGAGAGAATCCTGTCTGACTGAATTTTCCAAAAGTCAAGTGAGAAGTCAGTGCTTGGGAGTCTTTTCCTCAAAGCTGTCTACCCATCTGGCTTCTATCAGAATGTAAGGCATGAGCCACAATTAAAGGGAGTTCAATTGTGTCCATACTTGCTTTGCCCACAACCTGGAGCTTGGAGGTAGTGACAATTCATGCAAAGGATTCAAAGCCATAGCTAACTCATGGTCTTTCCAAATCTTTGCTCTTTTTCCAGTTTGGGAAGGTTTGAATCTTCACTCCTGTGGAGGAAAATTTGGTTGACAACATGTTCTTGCAAACTCCACTGTGCATGCCAAAACCATTGCCTTTCCAAACAAAACAAAGACCAAATCCAGGAATTCCATTCTTTTCTTCTTTTTGAACCTTTGTGTGGCCACTTAAGCATTCCAAGCCAAGTGTCCACACAAAGGACCAAGGAGGAAGGGCAAAATGGGGGGAGGGGAGACAAAAGAATCACAGCGCTGATGTGAAAATAACACCAGGCTGTTATGTAAGGAAAGAAAGTCACCCTCACCACAGCACTCCCCTTGCTGCTGAAGAGATGAAGGACTGACACAGCCAAGTGTGTGACACATGGGAGCAGACAAGAGGCCTGAGAACTTCAGAAGCTGTTCAAAGAGGCAGAAGATCCCATCAGAACTTGCTGACGGGGAAAAGGGAGCCTCTGACCCACCACAATGTGTAATAAGGATGGAAGGAGCCTGCCAGACAGGATTTAACCCACAAAGACCTTTAGTCACTGTGGGAAAGTACAAACACACCATGCACATCAGCTGTGTTTTGCCAGGCTAGAGGAGCCTGAAGAACACACACAAAAGTTGCCTGGTAGAATGTTCCTCAGATATTTAGCAGCAAGTACACCAAAGCTATGAAATGGCCACAGAGACATAAGTTAGCTTTAGAGATGCTGGACACTGGTCTGGTCTCTAGACATCAAGTTAGACATCAAGCTGTTTTCATCACACCGTTCTAGATTTCCATAATGCTCTGTTAATACATGCTACCAAGTAGAAGATTAACAGCAAAGTAAATAATATATATATATATATATCATAACACTATCCTTGGGCTTTCTCAAGGTTAGAGCTCTACCACTTGAGCCACAGCACCACTTCTGGCTTTTTCAATGTATGTGGTACTGAGGAATCAAACCTGGGTCTTCGTGCATGCTAGGTAAGTACTCTACCACTAGACTAAACTCCTGGCCCTGCATGTAGATTTATAGGTACATTCTAGCTACCACAAATGAGGGAAACCATGCAACCTGTGTTTCTCTGTGGATGGTTTATTTTGTTTAATAGAATTTTTTCCAAGTGTTTCCATATCCTTAGAAATGGTACAATATCGTTCTTTCTGAGGAATGAGTAGAACTCCATTGTGTATAAATGCCATATTTTAGTGAGCCATATGTCCACTGAGGGACATCTGGGTTGATTCCATATCTTGGCTGTGGTAAATAATGCTGTAATTAACATAGTTATGTTGGTAGCTTTTGTGTGATCTTGTTTGTGTTCTATCAGACAAATGCCCAGGAGTGGAATTGCTGGGTTATAGGGAAGCTCTATGTTTAGTTTCCATGCTTTTCAGAGTGGTTGAACAAGCTTACTTGCCAACAGTGTAACAATTCCCCTTTGGCCAAATCCATGCCAGCATTTGTTATCATTTGTTTTCTTAATTATGGCCCTTCTAACTGGGATGAGGTAGAATAGCAATGCTGTTTTGATTTGCATTTCCACATAGAGCAAGGTGCATTGTATACATAAATGTCAAAAAAGTCAATGCATAAACTAAAAGATAAGCAAAGTGAGGGAAGGGGTAGATGAGAATGTATGTAATGTATTCATAACCTGCTTTGGCAAATGACAATTCTTTGTACAACTACTTCGAGATGATAAAAAAAGAAAAATACATTAAAAAAAAAAGAATTTTCAATCCAAACCAGTTTTGTCACAGGATCTTCAGAAGACTCATGTGAGCAATTGAATTGTAAGGTATTTTTTTATGCAATTTTAACAAAGGTGTGTTTTTTGTGATAGAAGATTGAGGTAACTGCATATAGTTGATATGTTCAAATAAAATTTACCTATCTCAGGTGAGATACAAGTTGCCTAATTATGATAGAATGATTCCCCTTGATGCTTGCTTACATCACTTAGATTTCCCAGACTAAGATTTTTTTGGGGGGGGGGTTGGAGTATTTGCCTTGCAAATACCTTTTGATGTTCAGATTTCAGAAAAATTAAACATTTCTTGAGGGCAAAAATCCAGGATGGGGAGGGGTCTGGAGAAGTTATAATCAGGATGAGGCTGGGTGAAGGTTGTAAACTAGAACTAAGGTGTAGGTGGGGTTGAACATATCCAGATACTATGAAGACTACAGAATTGCTGTATGTGAGAGTCAGACACAGTCTAACAAAGCACATGGCTTATAGTTGTTGACTGCATCTCTTACTGTATATGTTGATTATAGGGAAACAGTGATGACACCAACTGAAGACTGATGCCAAAGACACCAGGTAGTAATAGTTTGGTGATAGACATAGAGCTGTAGACAGTCCACGGACATATGACCATAGGCTGCACATAGATGGCAGCTCAGTGCCTCATCCTCATGCACTGAGCCCCGAATCTGATTTTGTGCAGTTGTCCAGGACGTACACCTAAAAGTGGATGGCATGACATGGTTACATTCCTGAGTGCTGATGCAAGTAACATTCCTGATGAAACGGAGGTAGCAAGTTCAGGAAATATTTTTCCTGGTGAATACACTGGATTTTTGAACCCAATTCCACATCATTACATTGGGGCAGAAAGGCAGATAGCTCAGGACTAAGGGAAAACATTCAATATTCCTGGCTTGCACATGCCATGCTAGTCATATAAGAAAGGAAAACTTCTAGCTGAGCACTGGTGGCTCATAGCTGTCATTCTAGCTACTCAAGAGGCTGAGGTGAGAGGATCATGGTTCAGAGTCTGTCCAGGCAAGAAAGCCTATGAGACTCTTATCGCCAATAAAACTACCAAAAAGTTAGAAGTAGAGGTGTGGCTCAAGTGATATAGTGCTAGCTCAAGGGAAGTATCCAGGCCTTGAGTTTTCAAGCCTCAGAATCACACGCACACACACACACACACACACACACACACACACACACACACACACACACACACGTGTCAAAACATCTAGTAGGGAATTGGGAAGCAAAGTCTACCTATACCTGAGTAAAATTATGTTCTTACATGAGCCTTGAGCAATTACACATAGAAACCAAGACCTCTTTCTGCTATCAGCAACATGTATACTGTAGTCAACAGACCCCACGTGCAACAAGATACCTATGCTGGGCCACAGCCATCTACTCCCTCAGCCTTATCTGCCTAAGAAAGGCCTTCTTACAGAACAGGAAATTCATATCAGAAGCTCACTGCACAGAATTGTTCTTTGTTGTGAATAAGTGGGTTTCAGTCAAATCCTGGCCTTGGAGCAGATACTTAAACCATAGCCTGTGTTTATCTCTCGGTGCCCAGAGATGGTTGTATGCTCCATAACCTTCTAAAGGCCTATGTGACCATTTCACTTGGGTATTTCTTCATGGCTGTAGAAAGTGAGTTGCCTCATACTTTTATCAAGCTCAGTCAAGCCCACCTGAGGGCACCAAGTCAAAACTACAGCTCATAACAGTTCTGCTGAGTATAGCAGTCAGTACTGTACCCTAGGGTCCTAGTATAATGTTACCCACAGTCTGTGTCCACTGTAACATGGTGTTTGACACCAGTCCAAACACCCAGATATGTACCGTCATCATTTTCTGATATGTCCAAATAACCCCTATGCTAGGATGATGAAACCACCGCTTTGCTGAGTAGGTCCATATAAAACAGGAACTGAGATTTGTTAACAAATAGTAAAAGCTTATGTTAGTTTTGTCGTAGTTTTTGAGATACAGGTTCACAATCTTGCTGTAGTCTCCAACTCTCAGCCTCATGTCATCCTCCTGTCTCATCTTTCCAAGTGCTGAGATTAAAGGCCTGGGTTACTATGCCTGGCTCTGTTAAAGTCTTTTGAAACATTCACAGTAAATACAAGATGGAAGAGAGCCAGAATTAGAGAAGTCTTCACAGAATACATATTCAAGATTCGGTCACCAATCTAAGTTTGTGAATATGTCCTTGCTATTGTTCCTGGGACTACACGGAATGCTTTGCACTGTTCCTGGCTCCTGTGCTATCTTTTGGAATTGATTCCACTCAGGTACTATGCTTTGTTTGTATCACTATCTCCTCATTCAACACTTATAAATGAAAATTAAACTGTCAGGCCAGGAGCATAGCTTAGTGGTAGAGTGCTCGCCTAATATGTATGAAGCCCTAGATTTGATTCCTTGGTACCACATACTCAGAAAAAGCTCGAAGTGGTGCTGTGGCTCAAGTGGCAGAGTGCTAGTCTTGAGCAAAATGTGTTCACAGACAGTGCCCAGGCCCTGAGTTCAAGCCCCAGGACTGGCAAAAAAGAGAAAGAAAGAAAGAAAGAAAGAAAGAAAGAAAGAAAGAAAGAAAGAAAGAAAGAAAGAAAGAAAGAAAGAAAGAAAGAAAGAAAGGAAGAAAGAAAGAAAGAAAAGGAAGGAAGGAAGGAAGGAAGGAAGGAAGGAAGGAAGGAAAGAAAGAAAGAAAAGAAAGGAAAGAAAGAAAGAAAGAAAAGAAAGGAAAGAAAAGAAAGTTCAACTGTCGGTGTGGCCAGGTGCCTGCGTCTTAGCTGCAAGGGAAGCTGGAAAGGAGAGCATTAGGCTCCTGTTTGGGAAAGCTCACCAAGCTCTGGAAGGTAGGAATCCCCCAAAAAGATATAGGAAAAAGGGGAAAACATAAAAGGAGCTGGGCAAGGTGGCTCACACCTGTAATCCTAGCTACTTAGGAGGCTGAGATCTAAGGATCATGGTTCAAAGCCAGCCTGGGCACTAAAGACCCTGAGCCTCTTATCTCCAGTTAACCACTAGAAAACCAGAAGGGGCACTGGGGCTCGAGGGTAAGGCAGTGGCCTTGAGCTGAAGCACTCAGGGACAGTGCCCAGGCCAAGTTCAAGTCCCAGGACTGACAAAAACAACAAAGAAACAAACATACCAAAAAAAAAAAAAAAACAGGAAAAGCCACTCCAGTTACTCAATCCTAGGAATAAACTTAAAGTATTACCTCCCCCATAGGCAACTGTCTCCAACTTCTGTGTCTAACTATGGAATGAAGGGCCGTGGTTACTGAATTATTTGAAACATTTCCTGATGTTAGCAGCCCACAGTTCGAGGTGGCATGTCCATTCAACTATGAAAACGAGGACAGAGTTGATGCTTACACAATATTGTGAAATTTAATGCAACTTCATTTGCCGCAGCAAATGGTCCCCAGCTCATCCAGAAAGTGGACCCAGAGTGTCCCCTGGAACCATGGTCACTGGCACTAAGGGAGCCTTTCCTAGATCTCTCTCTCCTCTGTTCACATTTGGCAACATTACTGAGAATGGTAGTTTCAGTTACTCAAGAAGGTGAGGCAAGAAGAGCCCTGGAGCAAAGGAGTTTGAGACCTGCCTAGGCAAAAAGAGACCTTAGCAAAGAAGAAACAGTAAGGACAACTGGGTAGCCAAAATGGCTCAGATCCAGTGTTGTTCACTGGACACATTATGTAATCAAATGATTTCCTTATCTACAGTGACTTGGTGATATCAAAACCATATCATAGGGTTGTTAAAGCAAAGCCTAATCACTTGGGTGGATCCTTTCTGTAATCCTAGCTACTGAGGAGGCTGAGATTGGAGGACTAAGGTTTGAAGCCAGCCCAGGCTGACAAAAGGGAGAGACTCTTACATTCAATTGACCAGCAAAAAAGCCAGAAGAGGGGTTGTGGCTCAAGTGATAAAATGGCAATTTTGAGTGAAAAAGCTAAGCAAGGCCCTGAGTTCAAATCCCAGTATCAGCCCTCCCTCCCTCATACACAACAATGCCTAATGGATGATCAGAACACAGCAAGGTAAATTATTATTATTATATTTTGCCAGTCCTGGGGATTGAACTCAGGGCCTGAGGTCCTTGAGCTTTCTCAAGGTTAGCGCTGTACCACTTGAGCCACAGCACTATTTCTGGCTTTTTCTGTGTATATGGTACCAAGGAATCGAACCCAGAGCTTCGTTCATGCTGAGCAAGCACTCTACCCCTAAGCTACACTCCTGGCCCCAAGGTAAATTATTATTACTAAGATCATTATCATTATTTCTTCTTCTGTAAACTGCCACTGTAATCTTCAAATCTTTTACTCCCCTTCTTTCTTTTCTTCTTTTGTTTTACTCTGTGTCTGTTTCTTAAGACATGATTTGACTAGGCTGGCCTTGAATTCCTTCTTCCTCAGACTCCCTTTTGCTGGGATGACAGAACTGAGCTATTATAACTAGCTACACTTTCCTTAAAGAAAGTATTTTTAGCATATCTAAACATATAATACACAGTATGTCATATATTACTATACAATAGTGACATAGATAATATATAATACTATATACAACAAAATATGTAATATGCTTTACATTATGTGTAACTCCTTATCAGTTTTATTACTTAAAATGCATGTGATGTCATCTATCTATCTGTCTACATATAAGAGATGTATCCTTGCTCAAGTCAAGTCAGTATACAAAATTAACCATTGTAACAAATCACCTTAAAAGGCAGTGGCTTTGAAATAAGCACTTCTTCCTTTTGGTGGCACTAAGGTTTGAACTCAGAGCCTCTTGTTGTTAGGCAGGTTCTGAGTCATGTCTTCTGCTCTTTTTCTGCTTTAAAATTTTTCACTTGTTTAATGTGTCATACTTTTCCAACATGATCCTCTTAATCTCTCCCCTCGAGTCGCCAGGATTAGAGGCACATACTACCACACCTGGCTTGAAAAAGCACTTCTCATCTCACAGTTTTTGTGGATCAGGACTTAGCATTGCTTAGCTACATCTTCTGTGTCTGGGCCTTTGGCAGGCTGCAGTCAAGATGTCCTCAGGAGCTGCAGTCTCACTTCAAAACTCAGCTGGCAAAGGAGGCACTTACGTGCTTACATGGTTGTTGGAAGGACTTGGTTCTTTACCTGTGGATGGCTGAAGGGCATCTTCTGCTCCTGCCTCCGGGGCCTTCTCAACCTGTGGCCTACTTTATCCAAGTGTAATGAATGAGAAAACAACACAAGACGGAAGTCACAACAGTGACAGAACGTGCAAATCACTGGGTTGGACCGGCTCTAGGGGCTGGGGTAGGAGGTGGACACTACGCAGTGGGAGGCCTAGCACAATGGATCAGGGCAGGTGTGTATGTTCTGAAATTCCCTACAGGAAAATCAAGATATGCCAGAAGGGTATTATTGGGCTTTGAATTACCATTGTTAAGGGTTTTCCTCTGCATCCATTGTTGGGTAATTAATGCATTTTTAAAGAACAATCTCATTCACTTTCACAGCAAGTCTGGAAGTTAAAGTCAGAAGGCTTAACAGAAACAAAGCCTTCTCACTGTCGAACAGAACTCTGCAATCTTATATGCTTTGGCAATGACCGGTCATCCTGGATGGGGGTGGAGGGCTGGCTAGGACTGGCCATATGTCAGAATGGAGCTGTGGTGTGGGTTTAGCACCGTTTTACTCCATTATGGTCACAGCACACATGAGACTATGTGTGTTTCAAGGACATATGAAAATATTTGGAAATTGAGTCTTTGGGTGAGATTAGGAGAGATAAGGGAAAAGGATGGATTAAGATGTATTGTGCTCACAAACATACATGCTGAGATGAAACCCCTTTGTACCACTCCTTAAAGACAATAAAACAATAGTAGGGTCTAAAAATTAACTTTCAGATTCAAGGGGTCAAAAGAAAATACAATCATGCTTTTACCAACCTAGATACAATCTAACTTATGACAGTTTCACTCATTGCCAAATTTTAGTATTCTTTAACATTTTACTGTCTTTGAAAGCACATTGAAAAGTCTGATGTTCTCATTGCCCAGGAATTCCCAAACATATACAGTAGACTGCTTACAGAGCTACCAGAGCCTGGCACATAATAAATGAGCTACTTGGGACCACATGACTTCAAAAGTAAACTCTTTATTTAAAAAAAAAATGCATGGGCCGGGAGTTTGGCCTAATGGTAGAGTGCTTGCCTAGCATGCACAAAGACCTGCATTTGATTCCTTGGTACACATATATAGAAAAAAGCCGGAAGTGGTACTGAGGCTCAAGTGGTAGAGCTCTAGCCTTGAGAAAGTCCAAGGACAGTGCTCAGGCCCTGAGCTCAAGCCCAGGACTAGCAAAAAAAAAAAAAAAAGATGCTACAGAAATAGATAGTAGATAGTCTGTAAATGCACTGTGACATGTGATGTAATGTCAAGGTCAGGGATGTGAGCATATGACCCTGGCATTTAATCCAGCATCTCATTTTGAAAGGGACATAGGTTGGTTTAATGTCCTTCAGTTTTCATCTTAGAAGTATTAGTAATTTTTGAGTAAGCCTCATATTCTACTTTGTACTAGGGCCTACAAATTATGTAGCTAATCCTGTCCAGAACTGAAAACAGCCCTGGCTAGAGCTAAATGTCATTCTAAAACAGTAAAGCTATGTTGTTTCCTTTTGCTTTGGTTTATTTTTAGGTCCTATATTAAATTCATTGAAAATATGTGCAATGTGCAATGTGTGTGTGTGTGTGTGTGTGTGTGTGTGTGTGTGTGTGTGTGTTCAAGGTAGCTGCTGTGATTTGAATACCTGTTCCCAGACCCATGCTTTGAAACTGAACCCCAAAGTCATTTGTTAAAGCTATTTGGACCTGGGATTTTGAGGAAATGAATGGATCAGGAAGAGTTCTTCCAGGCTAAGCTCTTCAGAAAGTACTGGACGCCAAACTATCTGAGCTAGGAACCAAGAGGGAACAAACGTTACCTCCACAAATTACATTTTTTCCATATATTTTTATTGTAATTAATAGAAGGGTTACATTATATTCACCAGATAGAAGGTGCATTACTTCACATACATTGATACCTTTTCTCATGTCTTGGTCCCCATTTCCCTCCCCCCACCCCTGCCCCTTGTCTTGTTTTCCCCCCTTCCCTATCCGATTTCAAATAACCAAATACGCATCTATACAATATATCAGAGAACAAGGTGAAATACTGTAACAATATGAGATAACCAAGGGACAGCAAAAGAGATGAGAGATAACATAGTACATTAAGGACAACAATCACTCATTCTATGGCTCACAAATTAAATTTTAAGTGGCCCTGAAATGTATAATCTAGTTAAAGTTTAAAAATGGTCCTATCCATACTCTAGCAAAGGACTGTCCAGAAAAAGAACAGTATTTTTGATTTGGGGAAACCAGCGGAGGAAAAACATCAGGCCGTATCCTGTTGATAGCCTAAGAGGCTCAAAGGCAGGATAAGGCCCGGCATGCTCAGGTCGCAGGCCACTAAGCACTTGACCCACCCCTTTCCTCCACGCCTCTGGGAGTCAGCAGGGCCAGGTGAGGACATGGCATTTTGCTGGACACAAAAGGGAAGCTCAAGTTAGGTATTAGTAAGCAGGCACAATCGTCCTGGAAGAAATCCCAGAGGCTCCTGGGACAGGGAAGGAAGGGCGGGCAGCGAGTGGGAAGGCATTAGTTCATCACCATTCTTGTCAGTTTTACTAGTAAATTTCATTTTGATTTGCTGGTCTACTTTTTCTTTTTTTTTCTTTTTAAACTTAGAATGAAACTACCTGCTTGTCACCGGAAAAAAAAAGTTTCAAGAATTAGAAAGTGAGGATTCTACTTAATCATAAATACAAAAATGCAGTAAATCTTCTAAATGTGTTAATAACAAGAGTTAAAAATGGCTGCGTAGAAGATCAGTAGATTAAAAGTGTCATATACAGAAAGTAGAGATGTGGTTTAAGCGATAGAGCTTCAGCCTTGAGCAAAAAAGCTCAGTGAGAGCATAAATCTTTGCATTCAAGACCCAGTACTGGGTCTTCTAACACTTAAACACAAGTAACGTTCTTTAGCCTCTTATGTACTCATAAAAGTATTTTCTAATTATTGCCTCGTTCCTCTCACTGTTGGCGTAAAGGAAGGCAGTTGATTTTTGAGGGTTAATTTCATAGCCTGCTACCCTTCCAAAGTTTTGAATCAACTCAAGGAGCTTGGGAGTAGAGTCTATAGGATTCTTTAAATGCAGAATCATGTCATCTGCAAAGAGGGATAGTTTTACTTCCTCTTTCCTACTTGGATCCCCTTTATGCTTGCTTCTTGCCTTATTGCACTGGCTAGGAATTCTAATACTATCCACAACAATGTTCATTGCAGCATTATTCACCATAGCAAAGATATGGAACCAACCTAGATGTCCCTCAGTTGATGAGTGGATCAACAAGTTGTGGTATTTGTACACAATGGAATTCTATGCTGCTGTCAGAAAGAATGACATTGCCCCATTTGTTAGGAAATGGAAAGACTTAGAAAAGATCATATTCAGTGAAGTAAGCCAGACTCAAAGGAATTGAGGCTCAATGGTTTCCCTCATTTGTCATAATCAGTAGAAACTTTGGGCTCTACTAGCAGAGATCTGCAATAGAGCAAAACCTTGATATATAAGGCCATATAGTATGAAGCTAATTGAAAGGACCTCCAGGATATTGAAACAAAAGCCATGTAACGAATGATTGTTGTCCTTAATGTACTATGTTATCTCTCATCTCCTTTGCTGTCCCTTGGGTATCTCATATTGTTACAGTACCTCACTTTGTTATCTGATATATTGAATTTATTTGTATTTGGTTATTTGACATTTGATAGGGAAGGGGGGAAAACCAAGATGGGGGTGGTGGGGGGGGAGGGTAAAGGGTACCAAGACATGTGAAAGGGTATCAATGTATGTGAATTAATGCACCTTCTATCTGGCAAATATCATGTAACCCTTTTATTAATTACAATAAAAATATATAAAAATAAATAAAAAAAGTATTTTCTAAAGTAACAGAAAACCTATGATTTTTAAAGCAATAAATAGATAGGAAAAGTATAAAAGAAAAAAGTATAAAACACTGGAGAGTTCTATATTGACGTCTGTGTTTCATGTTTCTATTGACCTAAATCAATGGAGAACTATTGTCATGAACAGACATGTCAGAGCTACAAATATCCTCATTCATCTGTGAATTCACAGTAATATATACATCTATAATTCATGTATATATATATATATATACAATAAAGAAATCTTGTCAAAAATTATTTGTTGTCTTGAAATTCATAGGGTGCAATTGGACTTATAGTTTAGTTGTAAAGCACTCACTCAGTGGGTGTCAGGCCTTCTGTTCCATCCCTAGCTCTGCAAAAAGAATTGGTATGAAAGATCAAATAACAGTTATAGCTAAAAGAAGTTCATAGTTGAGATGGGATTTTGGCCTAGTGGTAGAGTGCTTCTCTAGCATGCACAATGAACCAGGTTGATTTGTCAGTACCAAATAATAGAAAAAGCTGTGTTGGATTCCTCAGTACCACATCAGAAAAAGCTACAAGTATTTCTGTGGCTCAAGTGGTAGAGCTCTAACCTTGAGAAAGCCCAAGGACAGTGCGTAGGCCCTGAGTTCAAGATCCAGAACTGGAGAAAAAAAAGAAAAGGAAAACAAAAACTAAGGAAGAAGTACATAATTGGGAAATGAATGTTTCGTCATTCTTCACATTACAAAGCTATAATAAAGTCTTATGGGTTAGATAGTGCATAGACGGGCAAACTGATCAATGGCACAGAAGAGAGGCCAAAAACAGATTCAGGAACACAGGGCAATACTATTCTAAAAGTGTCATTAAGAACTGTGAGACCGGGTGCTGGTGGCTCACGCCTGTAATCCTAGCCACTCAGGAGGTCGAGATCTGAGGATCGCCATTCAAAGCCAGCCCAGGCACAAAAGTCTGTGAGACTCTTATCTCCAAATAACCACCAGAAAACCAGAAGTGGAGCTGTGGCTCAAGGATCAAGTGGTAAAGTGCTAACCTTGAGCTGAAGAGCTCAGAGACAGCACCCAGGCCCAGAGTTCAAGCTTCACAACTTCAACCACCAACGACAACAATGAAGAAGAGGAAGAGGAAGAGGAAGAGGAAGAAGAAGGAGAAGAAGGAGAAGAAGGAGAAGAAGGAGAAGGAGGAGGAGGAGGAGGAGGAGAGGAAGAAGGAGAGGAAGAAGAAGAAGGAGAAGGAGGAGGAGGAGGAGGAGAAGGAGGAGGAGGAGGAGGAGGAGGAGGAGGAGGAGAAGGAGAAGAAGAAGAAGAAGAAGAAGAAGAAGAAGAAGAAGAAGAAGAAGAAGAAGAAGAAGAAGGAGCAGGAGGAGAAGGAGAAGGAGAAGGAGAGGAAGAAGAGGAGGAGGAGGAAGAAGAGGAAGAGGAGGAGGAGGAGGAGGTGGGGGGATAAAGGAGAACTGTGTACTGGCCCTTAATCCTAGTTACAGGAGGCTGAGATCTGAGGAAGCCAGCTGGAGCAAGAAAGTCTGTGAGACTTTTATCTCCACTTAATCACAGAAGAAGCTGGAAATGGCACAGTGACTCAAATAATAGAGCAAATACCCTTGAGCAAAAAAAGAGCTAGGCATAGCACCTGAGCCCAGAGTTGGAGCCCCAAGACCAGCAAAAAAACAACAACAAAATAAACAAATAAAAAAGCCCACATATACCACACACACACACACACACACACACACACACACACACACACACACACACACACAAGAACTGCCTCTGATGGCTGGGTCTGGCAGTGCATACCTATGATCCCAGGTTTTTGGGGATAAATTGACCGTGTCAGCAGGTTTGTGGAATACTGATCTTCAGCATTAAGCTCACCGCCGTGGCTACACAATCACCTATAGCACTTTCTCAGCTTCCTAAACTTAAATTCTGACCCTGTCAAACAAATGATCTCCCCATTTCCCTTCCCTGGCCTTTAATATCTACTCATTTGCTTTCCATGAATTCACCTACTCTTGAGAACTCATCTAAAGGACAGTAAAAAATGTATCCATTCATGTCTGCCTTATTTCACTTAGGGCAATGTTCTCAGGATTCCTCTGTGAAGCACTTCCCATACTTTAGAAGACTGAATGACATTCCACTGCAGGCATCCATCCCCTAAACACATGGATGGTCTTCAAGTCTGCCTTGACGTAACATCCAAGCAGATTTTGTATATGAGAAGAATTTTACAGTCTGTCATTTATGTCCTTCTTATGTTGATAGCCACTTCTCAGCCCTATCTTAATGTAGCAGATTGAACCAACAAGAGCTGAATTTACCCTCCCTGAAGACAGACTCGCATGTCATATGGAAACGGACTGTAGGGAGAGCTTCAGCCAGTGTACATGACAGGTGTCAGGCAAGGAAGGGTGTATGACTGAAAAATTGAATTCTGACCCCAAACTTGCTCTGTCCCTGGTACATGTGTAATCTGTAGCTTGAACTCTGGGCCCAGGCATTGTTCCTGAGCTCTTCTGTTCAAGGATACCACTCTACCACCATGAGCCACAATGCCACTTCCGGTTTCTGGTAGTTAACTGGGGATAAGAGTTTCAAGGATTTTTGTGCAGGGCTGGTGTTGAACTGTGATCTCAGATCTCAGCCTCCTGAGTAGCTAGGATTACAGGTGTGAATCACTAGTGCCCTGCTGTCTCTGCCATTTAAAAAAAACTCCATATAGGGCTAGGAGTTTGGCCTAGTGGTAGAGTGCTTGCCCAGCATGCATGAAGACGCGCGTTCAATTCTTCAGTACCACATACATAGAAAAAACTAGAAGTGGTGCTGAGGCTCCAGTGGTAGAACTCTAGGCTTAAGAAATACCAGGGACAGAGCTTAGGCCTTGAGCTCAAAACCTGGACTGGCAAAATAAATAAATAAACAAACGAACGCACTCCTTATAGATGAAATAATGTTGCTACAGGTCTGAGAAGGTTTTTTTAAATTTTATATTTAATTTTTTAATGTGAAAGACCAAAGTCTAATAGAATCTTCCTCTCCCCATTTATTAAAGTATCTCAAGATAGTTGTACAAAGGAATTTCAGCTTAACATGTCAATGTATGAATATAATCTTGATCAATGTTATCCCTTCTATTATTTTTTTCCTCATCTCATTCAGCCCCACCCAGCCCTTCAAGTTACCTGGTTCTAGTTTTATATAAGTACATTCAATAATTCTAAGTGTATTCATGCACTTGTCCTTTCTGGGAAGATTTGAAAATTGGCATCCTTGGCTACTGGACTAGTTGGTTGTCCTGCTGCTGTGATTGTAGTATTTACTGTAGGTTTTAAAGGATGAAAGCCTTCTTGCCAGTCATTCTACAGAATTGGTTCTGGTGACCCCATTTCAACTTCCTCTGAGGCAACCCTTGGCAAGTATCTGTCATTACTCATGCCTAGTTTTGAGCTGCTAAGTTATATCAGGCACATCAGAATTGCTGACTCACTGACCACGTTCTTTAACTTTCTGCTGTTGACTCTACATAATATCAGAAGACAAAGAGAGAGGCAGATCCAGGTGGCACAGAGTTCATGGGGTTGGCCAAATCTGCTTTTCCCCCCACTACGGAGAATCTATTTCCCCATTGTCTGAACTTTAGTACTTACAAAATGGAACTAATACATATCCCACACTGGCATTGCAAGGAGTTAGTGAGCTGGAGTGAATTAGCCACTCAGCAAAGGATTTCTATTGTACTGAATGGAAAAAAGTCACATTTGCAAAATGGTTGCCTTAGATGATATCATGTTAGGTCCAAGGCACAATTCTATAGAGTTTGTTTCTGCAGAGGCTACACTTTTATGTTTCTCATGTAGGTCCTTACACTGTGGTCCTGAGAAAGCTAGCATTAGTGATGACTTTATTCACTTTTTTAAAAAGTTTGTTTGCCAGTCCTGGGCCTTCAACTCTGGGCCTGAGCACTGTCCTTGGGCCTTTCTCAAGGCTAGAGCTCTACCCCTGGAGCCACTGCACCATTTCCAGCTTTTGTCTATGTCTGTGGTACCGAGGAATCGAACCTGGGTCTTCGTGAATGCTAGTCAAACACTTTACCACTAGATCAAACTCCGGCCTGACTTTATTCACTTTTTTTAAAAAGACAGACTTCTAAAAATCCATGTAATCTTTGTTAATCTGTATCATATAATCACAATGCTTTCTTTCTTTCTTTTTTTTTTTTTTTTTTTTTTTTTGCCAGTCCTGGGCTTGAGCTCAGGGCCTGAGCACTGTCCTTGGATTTTCTCAAGGCTAGAACTCTACCACTTGAGCCTCAGCACCACTTCTAGCTTTTTTCTATGTATGTGGTACTGAGGAATCAAACCCAGGTCTTTGTGCATGCTAGGCAAGCACTTTAACCACTAGGCCAAACTCCCGGCCCCAATGCTTTCTTTCTTTTAAAAATACAACTGCAGCCAGACACTCATGCCTATAATCCTAGACACTCAGGAGGCTGAGATCTAAAGATTATGGTTCAAAGCCAGCCCAGGTACTAAAGACTGTGAGACTCTTCTCCAATTAGCCATTAAAAACCCAGAAGTGGCACTGTGACTCAAGGGGTAGGGTGATAGCCTTGAGTTGAAGAATTCAGGGACAGTGCCTAGGCCCAGGTTCAAACCCCACGACCTACCAAAAAAAAAAAAAAAAAAAAAACTACGACTGCTGGGCACTCGTGGCTCATGCATGAAATCCTAACTACTCAGGAAGCCGAGATCTGAGGATCACAATTTGAAGCCAGTCTGAGCAGGAAAGTCAGTAAGACTCTTATCTCCAGTTAACCAACAGAAAACTGAAAGTAGAGCTGTGACTCAAAGTGTCTAGCAAAGCAGTAGACTTGAGCTGAAGAGCTCAAGGACAGCACCCAGGCCCAGAGTTCAAGCCTCACGACCAAAAAAAAAAAAATACATTTAATTTTTTCTTGTACAGTTAATTTAGAAAACTTGCAAGAGATTTCACGTTGTTCTTGCTTTTTTTTTTGGCCAGCCCCCAGTTGAGCCACAGCACCACTTCTGGCTTTTTCTGTGTATGTGGTACTGAGAACCCTGGTCTTTGTGTATGCTCAGCAAGCACTCTACCATTAGGCTAAACTCCCAGCCTTGCTTTGATTTTTATACATCTATTAACCTCAGATACAGAAACTGTCCCTGGTACTATTTTGGCGTATTTTCTTCTCATCTGTCTTAGTTTCACACCTTCTACTACATAACTGGCATAGTGGTTTCATATTATTATATTAATGTTTTCTCTTTTCTTAATTTGAGCCTTGAAATCAGACTCTAAGACAAGGTTGGAATGTCGAATGACATGCAGTCGTGTGCATCTGTGGTCCTATCTACTTGCCAGGCAGAGGTAGACAATCTCTTGAATGTAGGAATTTGGGGCCAACTTGAGCTACAACTAGGAGACAGTACAAGAAATCAAAACAGACAAGCTGGAGCATAGCTCAATGGCAGAACATTGCCCTGCGTGTATGAAGCCCCCAGTTGCACCCCTAGCTCCACAAAAATAAACAAACTGACAAAAAGTTTGAATGCTGTAGAGATGATCCCCAAAAAACACAGGTAATGGGACAGGGCGGTAAGATGGTACAGTGGGTATTCATTTCTATGACTATGACATAGAAATGCAGAGAGAGAGAGACAGACAGACAGACAGACAGACAGACTCAGGTTACTGTGAGATGAGAGCGGAGGGCCTCTACATAGGCACTAGTCACAGCCACACTGTGTTGTTTAAAATGGCCGTCGAATGATCCGCTGAGTAGATGAATGTCTTTTCAAGGACTTTACTCTCCAGTGATGGCTTTTCTTTTCTTGGTCACAGCAGCAAAAAGTTTCAAAGAGTTTGGTGTAACGGTTGTTTCCACATCTTCATTTACTTCTTTCCCCAGCATATTTTAGTAGGTTTCTAGCTCCCTCTCCTTAGAATGTTGCTTTGAAGAATTTAGCAATGCCCCTCTTCAGACAAACCCAGGCTTCTCTCAGCCCACCATTTCCCAGAAAGCAATCTCCTGTTAAGACAGACGGAAAGCTTTCTGTCTCTGTTCTGTGAGACTGTGTTTTCTCTCACCGGAATCTCCTTTTAGGATTTTCTCCCCGAGAAATATTGGAGGGCTCTATCTTGGGACTCTTCTCTACTTTAAATGTGTATTTTCCCTTAGATTTTTTTTTTTTACCCAAGGTCATGATTTTTGTTGTTGTTGATTTTGATTTATTTTTTAGAACAATTTTAGGTTTATAACAAAATTGAGTGGAAAGTATAGAATCTTCACATATTCTGTTCTTACACATCCACTATCCCCTACTGTGATTGGTATATTTGTTATAATCAAATGTGACTCTAAATCCTTAGCTGATAGTATGGTTCACCTGTATGTGCGCCTGGGTGCTGTCCATTAGCTTTTTTGATTGAGGTTGGTGTTCAACTACTGGTGCCACAGTTAATGGTTAATTGACAATAAGTCTCATTAACTTTCTTGTTCAGGTTGGCTGTAAGCAGTGATCCTCAGATCCCAGCCTTCTGAGTATCTAGGATTATAGACATGAGCCATTGGTACCTTGCTTTGTTGTTGTTTTATGTTTCCTTCTTTCCATCCTCCCTCCCTCTCTCCCTCTCTCTTTCCCTCCCTCCCTCGTGTCCCCTCCCCTCCTTTCTGTGTTATGTGGTGCTTGAAATTGTGCCCAGGTCTCAGGTACGTTAGGTAAAGGTTCCACCATTGAGCCACATCCTGAGATTCCAGGATAAAATTTAATGTTTTGCAGTCCATGACATATGAACCACCTAACATTATAATACAGTATAGAATAGCCTAAGAATCCTCCATGTTCCACCTATTATCCTTAACTTGCCTCCTACCACTGACATCCATGAAATATTTGTTGCTATCTTCACAGACTTGTTTCCCAGAATGTCACAGATTTGGCATTAGGCTGGCTATGGCTCTTAGATCTTGGTTTCAAGGTCATGATTCTTAACATGGCCTAGAAATTCATGACCTCCTATCACTTGGCCCAGAAATTGTTTCTGTGCTCTGTAGTCCTCATCTTAGTGTATGTTTCTTCCTCTGGTGCACAAAGCCCTCTGCCTTTTGTTTGGCTCCTTCTTTATTTCCATATTCTAGCTCAATTCTCTATTCAACAGCCTTCCCCAGTTTAAGTCAGGACTCACCAATCACCTTCAGGTACTTTGTCATTTCCTGTTTATTTTCTTTTCAGCTTTTCCACAGTCTGAATTTACCTTCTTGTTCATTGCTCACTTGATTATTGTCTGTCTCTGTGCTATTTTGCTATGATTTGTTTTTATCCACCTTTCCCCGAGTTGGTGAGCTTACTGAAAGCAAGGACTTCATTTTTGGTGAGGGGGTGGGTGGTATCCTTTCCTGAGCCCATCCTCATGACTTTTCAGCAGTTTTTGGAAAATTCATCTCAGTAATAAACCAAGTTTCTAGATGACCAAAAGCAAAGTATCATTGTTCCATTCCAATGTGAAGGATAAGTAGGTAAAACATACCAAAATAAGGTTAGACTTCATGAGGTAGTCACACTACTGGCCTTGTGTGGCCTTGTTACACTCAGATATGACTGAGGTCAACTGGGAAAGATGACAGTGCAGTATGTTCCTAAATCACTAAGTTCTGGAACCCAAGGATAACTTCTCCACATGAACTGGTGCATGTGCCAGCTTTCCCAGCTGTGGGAAAAACCAGTGATATTAGTAACATGGCAGAAACAGAAAACGTGCCACAGCCATTATTTTAAATTTTAGTAGGTTATTTTCAAAATATGATCATTTTTAATCAGTGGTTGGTATAACCATCACTCAGGTAATGTTTAAAAATTCTTTGGTATTGCTTTTTCAAACCATCTTATATTTTGTACTTACAGCATGTCTTTGTTGGGACAAGTTACATTCAAGACTTCAAAAACCTTTGTGGATAATGCTATCATATTGGACAGCCCTGGGCTTATGATGTCAGGAATTTAATTAGTGCAAGGGCATAGAATTTTCAGTAACTGGAAAGGTATTTTTGATAGGTGTCTTAAGTTGTGTTCCCACAGTAGCAGACTCTGACACAAAGAATGGAGTGCAAGTTGTTTATTTTGGAGGTGACCCCAGCAAGCACTTATAAGGACTGGAGAAGTGAGACAGAGATGGGAAAGATGCCAAAGAAGGGGAGGGGGCTCAGACAAATGGACTCCATCTTGCTGGGATTACCAGGACACAGAATATGCCAACTAAGAGGCAAGAGAATGGGCTGTTCCTCCTCCTACTCTCCACCTAATCCCTGGATGCAGGTTGATTCCAGTATCTGGGATTTGCCTTTCAGATGCTCCTCCACGGCTAGCAAAAGGCTAGATGCTCATAAGCAGTGCACTGCATTAGTCCTGGACAAGTGCCCATACAATATGAGCTGGAAAGTGGCAACTTCTGCCAAAGAAATCACACAATCTAAGCAGAGATATTATTAGTTTCTAGAACACCAGAGTCTCGATGCCACCAAGACTCCTTTATACTATTTGTCTTACTCATTTATGTACCCAAGAGATCTGGCAGAGTTCTTGGCATGCAATAGGTGTTTAATAAATAACAGTGACTCTGTGACTTCCCTTTAGGTACTTGTCATACTATATCAGGCTTCTCCATACAAATGGGAGACACAGGTACCAGCAGTTTTTAGGTCATGACCTGTACCTTTAGCAAAACCCCCAAACATAACCTTTCACATTAGCAGACAGTTTCACATCAGAGAAGCCAGTGAATATGGCTCAAATACTTTGGTCACTGTTATGGCCTGGTAGGACTATCTGGATTTGAGATAGGTGCCAACTTGCATCTGAAATCTTCACACATCATTACAAGTGTCAGCCTATGACAGAGTTTAAGTTTTTGTCTTTAAATTTTTTTTTGCCAGTCCTGGGCTTGAACTCAGGGCCTGAGCACTGTCCTTGGGTTTTCTCAAGGCTAGAGCTCTACCACTTGAGCCTCAGCACCACTTCCATCTTTTTTCTATGTATGTGGTACCAAGGAATCGAACCCGGGTCTTCATGCATGCTAGGCAAGCACTTTAACCACTAGGCCAAACTCCCGGCCCTGTCTTTAAATTTTTTGAAGGTCCTGGGATATCCATGAATATGCCTTAATATATTGCCTTTTCCTTGTCATTAGTTTTTGACAAGGATGTCATTACTTTTTTCCAGTTACTTAAACTAGAAACTTCAGAATTATGGTTTCCTGCATCTTTTCATCTTGTCTTTCCAAATGTTTATTCACTTAATAATATTATTAAGTGCTAGGTTCGGTGATCTTTAGAGATCTGAGAATCCTGTGGCTCTTTCTCTAGAAGCATCTCTTAGTGCCTGTGGGTTGTTTTTTTTTTTTTTTTTTTTTTTTTTTTTTTTGCCAGTCATGGGCTTGAGCTCAGGGCCTGAGCATTGTCTTTGGACTTTCTCAAGGCTAGCACTCTACCACTTGAGCCTCAGCACCATTTCTGGCTTTTTTCTATGTATGTGGTACCGAGGAATCGAACCCGGGTCTTCGTGCATGCTAGGCAAGCACTCTACCACTAGGCCAAACTCCCGGCCTGCCTGTGGGTTTTTATGTGTGACAGTACTAGGGCTTGAACTCCGGGCTTCATGTTCTTCCTTAAGGCTGGGAAGGTGGTTAGTAGGCATGAAGCCCTGGGTTTGATTCCTTGGTATCACATAATCAGAAAAAGCCAGAAGTGGCTAGCCTTGAGCAAAAGAAGGTCAAGGACAGTGCCCAGGCCCTGAGTTCAAGCCCCAGGACTGGCCAAAAGTTCTTTTTTAGCTTTTTCCTCAAAGCTAGCTGGTGATGCTCTTCCATTGGAACTACACTTCCCCTTCCAGCTTTTTCTTTGCTATTTAATTGGAGCTTAGAATCTCATGGACTTTCCTGCTCAGGGTAGCTTGGAATCACAATCCTCAGATCTCAGCTTCCTGAATAGCCAGGACTACAGGCTGGGGCCTGGTGAATCATCTCTTATTGATGGGCCTCTCCATTTCTGCTAAAGCGACCCAGAAGCCACACTTTCAGAAGGAATTGTAATTGTTCATTCTTTTTTTTTTTTTTTTTTGGTGGGTCATGGGGCTTGTACTTGGCCTAGATGCTGTCCCTGAGCTCTTCAGCTCAAGGCTACCACCCTACCCTTGAACCAATCTCCACTTCCCTTTTCTATAGGTTAATTGGAGATAAGGGTCTCAGGATCTTTTGTTCCCTGGGCTGGCTTTGAACCTTGATCCTCAGATCTCAGCCTCCTGACTAGCTAGGATTACAGGCGTGGGCCACTGCACCTGGCAATTTTTCTCTCTTAAGCATGCTACTCTGAACTCACAGGGCAGGGACATATCTCAGCATGTTATTTACGCCTTTCCCTCCATCTGAGGCAGCATCTTTGCCTTCCTTGAATTGTGATGTCTGACTCTTCAAGTCTTGTTACATGGAAAATTTCTCAATGACCTGAATCACTCATTCTAGGTGGAAATACTTCCTTATTAGTGTTCTCTAGTATCTCCTGCATCTATTTATTTAGTATTATTTTGTAGTGCAGGGAACTGAACTCAGAGACTCATGCATTAAAAAAAAAAACTCTCTACCACTCAGCCATACCTCTACCTCTACCCCATTTGTTATTGTACTTATATTCTATTATGATTATTGTGTACATATAGTTCTCTCTACCTAGTTCAATGTTTCTTGACTCAGACCACTCATTAGGCTCTCTAGAAAACTTATTAAAAAATATGCAAGCCAGGTTCTACTCCAGAACACATGAATCGGAATCTCTACACTGTGAGAAACTCAAGGGCAGAAATTACTTTTAGCAGCTGGTGAACTTTCAGATGGTATATAATAAGCATAATGTATGCATCTGGGATTCATTGTATCTTAAAGAAATGACAGCTGGATGCTAGTAGCTCAGGCCTGTAATCCTAGATACTCAGAAGGCTGAGATCTGAGGTTTGAGGCTTGATTCCAGTCCAAGCAGAAAAGTCCATGAGACACTTCTCTCAAGGTTGGAAGTAGAGCTGTGGCTCAAGTGGTAGAGTACCAGCCTTGAGTGAAAAAGCTATGAGACTGTGCCCAACCGTTGCGCCATCACACACAAAAAAGGAAACTTAAAATTTATAACAGAACATGATCTGTATTACTGGATAGCGAATCCAGTCTTTCACATGCCAGAAAAGCATTCTGCTATTGGGCTATACCTTCAGTCCCTTACCTGTTTTTCCTTTAAAGGATATTCACCAGGTAATGTAACTGTTTCATAATCTAATATTAGAACAGTTTTATTATCTGCAAAAGAAACCCTGCACTCAGTAGCAGTCAGTCTCTAATATCCCCAACATCTGGCCCCATTAGGCAAACGCTAATCTATTTTCCATCTCTACAGATCTGCCTATTCTGGATATTTTCATTGGAAAGGAATCTTACGACATGCGGTATTCTGTGACTAGTTTCACTTTCTTAGTGCTATGCCTTGGATCTGAAGTGAAAGTTTGGTCCCTAGCCTGAGGTGCTAAGGAAGTGAGGGAACTTGTCACCGAGAGGCCTCATGAGAGGAAGTTAGGTCTTTGACAGATGCTGCCTTTGAAGGAGATATTGGGACACCATGCCTTCCATTCTCTGTCTTTGTTAACCAAGGCTTTGAGCTGAATAGTCTCCCCCCCCCACTCCATAAGCTCCCATCACAATGTTCTGTGCTATTATGGGACCAAAGCAACCCCCTCATCTCAAACCTTCCAGAACTGTGAGCCAGTCCTCCTTTCAAGTTCATTTCCTCAGGTATTTTGTCACAGCAATGGATATCTGACTAACATACTTAGCATAGTTCTAAACTTCATGCTGTAAGATAGGCAGTAACATTTCATTCCTTTTACAAAATGCCAAATAATATTCCATTGTCTGACATACCACCTTTTATTTACCCACTGGTCAGCTGATGGACCCTTGCATTTTCCCTCCTTTTTAGCTTTTATGAATAATGCTATTAAGACATTTGTGTGGAACTTTTCATGTAGGCATGTTTTCATCTGTCTTGAGCATATTCCTTGGACGTATAATTGCTGAGTCACAGGATAACCCTTAGCTTTTGGAAGAATTGCCAGACTGGTTTCCACAGTGGCTGTACTAGTTTCCATTCCTGTCAGCAATGGTGCTCCATTTTCCTCCTCTCTCACAACTTGTTATAGTCTGTCTTTTTGGTTATAACATTATTTGAGGCCAGTGAGCAAGTGTAGATGATCTTTCCTTTCTCTGTGTCTCTTTCTTCCTAATTCCCTCACTCATGTCTCTCTTCTCTTTCCCTCCCTCATTCCTTCCTTCCTCCCTTTTGTTCTCTTTCTTTTTACTAGGATTGAATTTTGGGCCTCATGGAACCATGGAACCATGTCCCCAATTATCTTACTTTTAGTTTGTTTAGTTTTTGAGTTAAATTCTCTCCTCAGTCTTCCATCTCCCTACTTCTTTTTCCTTGGAATTATAGGTATATTACACTACCTCTGGCCTAAGATCTTTCTTAAAATATCTCTCCCCCTCCCTCCTACCAGCCTTTGCAAGCTAATACCTTGTATAGTTGTCCAGTACCCAAAAAGGCACTCACTGCAAATACACGTATATATCCCATGTATTTAACTTTTTGTGGCATTGGGATTAAACATCCTCTGCACTTAAACCATTGAATTAGAGCCCTTGCCACTTACTTGTTGAATAAATGGGGGGGGGGCGGGAATCCTTTCATTGACAAGTTGCTGTAGTATATACTCACAATGTTAACAATGTTATAAGGACTAAAAGAACTCTTACTAGAATGAGGAGTGGGAATTCTGATTCTCACTACAGACAGAAGAAGGACCAAAAGGACAGACAATCATGAGAAGTCAAGACCAGGTAACATGGTCTAGTTTTTCTCTCTATAGTCTGCCTGCTTCTTACTATTTCTTCTAAATACCTAATTAATTAATGTTCAGAAAAGAACGTTAAGTTTCAAAGGAGCTTAGTTTAACACAACTCAGCAGAAGCTGAAGGGACCAAGTGCTTTGGCAGTTTGGAGACTGCTAATTATGGTTCTGACATAGTTGCAGAGGATACAGCGCACAAGGAACGTTCAATAGACTTCTAACTTTAGCAAACAAGTTCTTCAGCTTTGAAGTACAACTGGTAGCTGAATAAGTACCAAGGCTAGAAAATTTAGAGGCTGTCAAAGAGCACTGGAAATCAGAAAATATACTTTGGTTCATAGATTTATATTATTGGAAATAATTAATGCAGATATAAGCTAATGATCACAGTTCTCTTACAGTCTACAAATTAAAAAATACTGTCTTTTTGTGATGCAATATTTCAAACATACACAAAGTCTCAAGAAAATTGTATAATACAGCCAACCATCTGACTCAAACTTACCAAAATTTTGCTATCCTTACATACTTGGCTTTTATTTATTAGTTGTTAAGGAGAAAGGGCTAGAGCATGTTGCTCAGAAATCCTGGGCTCAAGGGAATTCTGTTGCCTCAGTTTCCAAAGTAGCTTACATTAAGGCTGCTCAGGACACTGGGTACATATGAAATTATGTGGGCAAAAATAAATATTGTATGCAGTAAGGATTTCTTTTAAAAGGGATTATTAATCTTACCATTTCTGGTAAGTGTACATGAAAAAGATAAAATGATCTTGTTGCTAGCACCATGATCTAGTAACCTTTAGCTCTTCATTTTTTTGCAGCACTGGGAGCTTCAACTCAGGACCTTGAACTTTCATTTGGCGTATGTACTCTAGGCTGATGCTCTACCACTTGAGCCACTCCTCCACTTTCAGTTTTTCCTGAATCTCCCGCAATAAACAGTCTCACATACTTTTCTGCCCGGAGTGGCCCCGTCTGAGATCCTTAGGTTTCTCACTTCTGAATAGCTAGGATCCCAGGCGTGAGCCACCAGCATCCAGCTATGAGGGTTCATATGGTAGTCTTTGGCGATTCTTCATTTGGGACTGCAAAAAGAATCTGCTGAGCTGCTAAGGAGACCACACTACTAAGGATTTCTTAGGGGAGCCCAGAAGTTAGTAACAAGCTTTTGGTCATTCATTCACTTAACTGGGGCTCCCTGGGGCTTTTTGTACAATGACCATGCTCATGTGGGGGGCAAGGGAACATGTTAGGTTCCAACATTAAACCCCTCATCCTACACACACACACACACACACAAACACACACACACACACACACACACACACAGTTTGAACAAGCAGTTCTCAAGTCTGTTTTTCCTTATGCAGAAGAAAAACAACAACAACAAATAAACCTTTTGTTTAATTGTTAGTTAAAAGCCAGATAAGGTACCCAGAAATGTGTTAGTGTCCTAGCCTGGCCCCTGGTGGCTCCAGTTTATAATCCCACTTACTTCTGAGGCTGGGATCTGTGGGTAGGAGTTTCAAGCCTGAC
Source organism: Megascapheus bottae (assembly GCF_031878675.1). NCBI lineage: Eukaryota > Metazoa > Chordata > Mammalia > Rodentia > Geomyidae > Megascapheus > Megascapheus bottae. Next base: position 11,739,929 of record NC_143519.1, read on the forward strand.
TGGGCAGGAAAGTCTGTGACTTTCAGCTGCAATAACCACTAAAAAACCCATCAGGGAGCTGTGATTCAAGTGGTAGAGAGGCAGGGTTGAGCAAAAAACGCTCCGGGATAGCACCAAGGCTCAGAGTTCAAGCCCCAGGCCCACTATCCAAATAAAAACACCCCCCCCCAAAAAAACCCAAACAAACCCCACAAACCAGTGTCCTGTGACTCATGTTCCTTTTGCCACTGTTACTCCAGTAGCTTCTCTGCACTAGGCCATCTCTCTTTCTGAAGCCAAGCCCGCAGCTTCCAGAGACCCGACCCTGCCACCTGGGGGAATGGCACGCCGGCCCCGGCAGCGTCCGTGCACTTGCTAATCTCAAGGCACCTGCCCGCCTTTCGGTGGGGCAGCTGGGCGGAGATAACGCCTGCGCCGGAGCCCGCGGCTGTCCGGGGCCGGACGCGGGGCCCCGAGGCTGGAGGGCCATCCCCCGCGGCGCCGGGGTAGGTCCCGCCGCGCCCCGGGCGCCCCGCCGCGCTCTCCGGAGTCCCCAGCCGCGGCCCCGGGGGCGTTCCTGGGCGGCGGGGCGGGGCCGGCGCCGCCCCCTTCTCTCCCCCCCCCCCCCCCCCCCCCCCCCGCCCTGCCGGATTTCAAGGTCGGTGTCTGGGCGCTGAGCTCAAACTCGGATCGAGTTGGCCGCCGCCGGGTGCCTGCGCGCCTGGGCTCCGTGCGCTCCGCCAGGCCCCCGCCGCGCTCCACGCGCCGCTTCCCCGATTCAGGACTCCCAGCGGCGGCGTAGCGGGCGCCCCGAGGCTCCCCGGGAGGCGGGGACGGGGCGGGCCGCGGCGCCGCTCCCGGAAGCGGCGGGTTATCCGGATCCCGCCGCGCGGACTCGACCGCCGTAGCAGCTCCAGCATCCCGACCGGTGCCCGCCGGACCCGTGCCCGTCCCCGCCGCCGTCCGGCCCCCGCCCGGCTGCAGGATGCTCCCGGTGCGCACGGAGCTGAAGCCCAACCCGCTGCAGGACGCCAACCTGTGCTCGCGCGTCTTCTTCTGGTGAGACACGCGCCCGCACCGCCCGCGCCCCGCCGCCCCGCGCCCCGCGCCCCGCCGCCCGCCTTCGCCCGCCCGCGCCCCGCGCCCCGCGTCCGCGCCGCCCGCGCATCGGGGCGCGGTCCGGGGTCACCGCACCCCGAATCCCCCCCCACCCCCTCGGCTCCGCCGATGTTCTTCCACCCCCGTCTCCTCCAGCCCTCCCTCCTGCTAGGGCGCCCTGCAGGGCTTGGGCGAGTGTCTCCTGTGGACCGTGTGGGCCGGGGATCTGAGGGATGGCACCATTCGTGTGTGTGAAATAATAGATCTTTTTGGTGTCGGGCTTTTTTTTTCTTTCCTGCTCAAGGCTGGCGGCGTGGCGGTGAAGCCCACCTCCGCCTTCTCCTTTTTGGGGGGAGGGGCGAGTTGGAGGTGAGAGTCTTGTCTTAGGGATTTTCCTGCCCAGGTTGGCTTCCAACCACGGTCCCCGGGAACTTCTGAGGATTACAGTTTGTGATTGTTATTATTATTATTTAATTTGTGAATATGAGGATACTTGGTGAGCAAGGGCTGTTTCCAGGTGTGGCTTTTGATCCACATCTAGTTGGAGAGTAGGTCTCTGACCCCCATCTTCTTGTGGTTTGGTGGAACTTTCTTTTCTTTTCATTCCTTTCTCCTCTCTCTCTCTCTCTCTCTTTTTTGCCAGTCCTGGGGCTTGAACTCACGGCCTGAGCCCTGTCCTTGAGCTTTCTCAAGGCTAGAGCTCTACCATTTGAGCCACACAGCATCACTTCCAGCTTTTTCTATGGATGTGGTACTGAGGAACCGAACCCCGGTTTTCCTGCATGCTAGGCAAGCACTCTACCACTAGGCCAAACTCCCAGCCTCTGTTTGGTGGAATTTTCTACCTTTGAGGGTAGAGTCCTAGAGACCTGGGGGAATTACCTGACCTCTCTAGTCTTCAGAGAGGTGCTCCTGGTCTTGGGCTGGTGGCTCTGCCATCTTGAAGCCATTGATAGGTTTCAGAGCTGGGTGGCACCCTCAGGCTGCCCTCTCCTGTGGGAGGGAACAGGTGAGCAAGGCAGGGATGGAGATTAGTTAGGTGGGCCAGAGCCTTCAGGCTAAAATGCCTGGACTGATTACCACTAACTTCTGTTCTTAACCTCTGACCTTTAATTTTTCCCACAGTCAAATGCTTTCTTCATTTATGGGAAAACGTAGGGGATCCCAAGAGAAAAATGAGTCATCTACTGTTACTTTAATTGTGATGTATTCTCTGTTAGGACCTGCTCTGAGGGGCAAACCCAAGACTATGGGTGTGGTTAGTGTATCAAGTAGCTCTATTAGGCACTTTGTCTCCTGAACTCCAGGCAAATCACAGAAGTCTTCTTCCCTTTTCCTCTTCTCCTTCCCTCCCTCACTGCCTCCCTTCCTATTTTCTGGTACTGAGACTTAAACTCAATCAAGGCCTGGGCATTGTCCCATAGCGTTTTGGCTCAAGGTTAGTTAGCATTCTGTCACTTGAACCACAGCTCCACTTCTAGCTTTGTGGTGGTTAATTAGGAGTCTTGCAGATTTTCCTGCCTGGGTTGGTTTTGAACCATGATCCTCAGATCTCAGCCTCCTGAATAGTGTTCCAGGCATGAGTCACCCATGCCCACCTAGGGCACAGAACTTTTGATACACTTTTCCTTTCATGCATTTTCAAAATGTAAGTGCAGGGAAAGCCAGGCCTGATGGCACATACCTGTAATCCCAGCTACTTTGGAGCTGAGGTGTATCACTTGAGCCTTAAGGAATTGAGACCAGTCTTGGCAACAAAACAGACTCAGTCAGATAGACTTGCTTTCTTGACTTGGGGTTTTTTTTTGGGATAAGACCTTGTGTGTGACTGTGATTTTTCTACCTATGGTATCTTGCATAGCTGGGATTACAGGTGTTTGCTAAGACACTATCATTTTTGTGATAAGAATGTCGCTAACTTTTTTCCTCGCTGGCCTTTAACCTTAGCTCTCCTGATTTCCTGAGGGATTATAGGTATGAGCTATGATGCTTGGCTAGGACTGCCTTTAAAACAGAAAAAAAATGTGGGTGCCATTGGTTCATACTTTTATCCTAGCTACTCAGGAGGCTAAGATATGAAGATTGCAGCTCAAAGTCAGCCAGGGCAGGAAAGTCTAATTAACCAGCAAAAGCCAGAAGTGGAACTGTGGTTCAAGTGGTGGGGGGCTAGCCTTGGGTGCAAAGTTCAGGGATGGTGCCCAGATCCTGAGTTCAAGCCCCAGGATTGGCACACACATACACTTGGTATGGCACACACATACACTTGGTATGTATACACACACACACACACACACACACACACACACACACAATAATACTAATAATAGCAAAAAAAAAAAAAAGGTGGGTGCCCATTTCTATTTCTGAGCCCAGAGTGAGATTTTTGTCTCTTACTTTTTGCCTGAAGGTACTCAAGCTGGTGTATTTTAATTATTTATACAGGACTGAGCCAACAATAAGTTTGAGCAGGATTCTTGCTGTCCTGCAAGCCCTGAGGTTGTTCTTTGTCCTTCTCCCAGGCTGTGGCTGGCTGCAGGTTGAAAGTTAACAGTGGGGGAGTGCCCGCCCCTCCCCTCTGTGGGCCTTGAGGGCCTTCTGGAGCCAGAGGCATCTGACCCTCAGAGAGTAGAGAGATCTTGCTCTCCTGTTGCTGGCCAACTCTCAGTGAAATGTCATCTTGTAGAGCTGTGCTGTTGTAGAAACTGCCGCCAGTGACGACAGACCAGATCTCTAGGGGCTTACAGAACTCATGATATGTGGACAGAAAAGCAGATGGCTTAGGGAGAGCTTGGCTGGTATAGATATGTGTGTTTATGTATTCATGTATGTATGTATCTGGTATCAGAGCTTGAACTCAGGATCTTGCACTTTACTTGGCTTGTGGCTGCCTTTTGCTGTTTAATTGGAAATAAAAAGTCATACAGAATTGTCCACTTGAGCTGGCTTTGGACCTTTATCCTCAGATGTCAGCCTTGAGAGTAGCTAGGATTATAGGCATAAGGCACCAGTGCCCAGCTAAATTGTGTGTGTGTGTGTGTGTGTGTGTGTGTGTGTGTGTGTGTGTGTGTGTTTTGGTCCTGGGGCTTGAACTTAGGGTCTGGGCGCTTTCTGAGTTTTTATGCTCCAGGCTAGCACCCTACCACTTTGAGCCACAATTCCATTTCTTGCGTTTTGGTAGTTAATGAGAAATAAAAGTCTCATGACTTTTCTTCCTGGGCTGGCTTTGAACCTTGGTCTTCAGATCGCAGGCTCCTGAGAAGCTAGGTTTACAGGCATGGGCCACTAGGGCCTGGCTAAATTGGGATGTTTTGATACTGGTTTTAGAATCCCTCTCACTGTTGGTCGTTAACATAGTCCGAGTGTAGGTGGAGGTTGGATTGTCTTTCCAGGGCTAGCTCTTGCTCTGGAAAGATTCAAACCACTTCTTTCTTGATCATTTAGTTTGGCCATTTGTGGCAATTTTGCTGTTGCTCCAGATGAGATGTGGAATAGCTGAAAAGCACTGAAATTTACGACAAATTCTCTGCAGTGAAATGAACATGCCAGCAGGCTTTGTACATTTATCATATACTTTAAAATTCTTTTTCTGTCTTTATTCTTGCAGTTTCATATCCGGTCAGTAGGTGAGGTACTGCCTTGTGTTCCTTTCCTCCAAGTCAGGAGATGAATTTGTCTTTTGCGTTTACTTAAGGCCTTTGATCTTGCTGCTTCTTATTTCCTCGAGGCCTACCTCATGGGCTAAGTCCGGTCTACTGTTGCTGGGATGTAAAGCCACAGAACCTCAACAATGTGAGCCCCTCTGCTCCGATTAGCAGAGCTCCTGGGTTGAAGAAAAGCTCTAATGGTGAGTGAGGGATGGGGTTCTCAATTAGTTTACTTCCTGTTAACCTTGTGGTAATCAGTTTTCTTCCTCTACCTAACCAGGGAACCACATCCCTCACTCACCATTAGAGCTTTTCTTCAACCCCGGAGCTCTGACCCCTGCTCCTGCCCTGCAGGCATTTGAGTATTTTTTTTTTGTGTGTGTGTCCAGAAGTGGTGTAAGGGGCAACAGGGAAAGTGCTGGGGAACCATCCCAGCCATGGAACTGGATAGTCTCTATTCTGTATAGCTACGTTCCAGTGTATCTCTATCAAGATGATGGTTAATGCTTCTCACCCTGTGCAGAAGGAGGGAAAGTTAAGGACTGGGGCTGCCTGAAGGTAAGGCTCCATCTTGACCAGGTAAGTGAACCCTGATAGAGGGTGCCAGGTCTGTGGGGGAGATAAGTCTTAGATTTACTCAAAAATTAATCTTTTAAAGTTATCTTTTATATTATGTTATACCTAAGAATTAGTGGAAATCAAAGTCAGAAGAGGATTAGCATGAAGACCTACATGGGCAATATTTTCCACTGTTCAAAATGTAGACTCCGGGCCCCCTGCCTGGGTATTCTGATTCACATAAATTTGGGTGGCTTCTGGGTATTCAGGTTCAAGGACCGATACCTAGCTATCTGCATTTTAAAAACTACCTTTTTGTTGTGGAAGACAGCCTTAGGGTTTGAACTTAGGGCATCACACTTGATAGGCTGGCACTCGGTTGCTGAGCTTTGCCAGACTCTAGCCCTGTCATGTGGTGATGCTTTTTAATATGAGGTTTTGCTTCCTGCCTGTGATCTTCCATTTTAGGCTTCCGGTAGTTGCCAGGATGGCAGGTGTGTATCACTGCACTGAACTTCTGCCTGTTGACAAGAGCTCTCAAGAACTTTTCTGCTCAGGCTGCTCTGGAACTATGATCATTCCAGTCTCAGTCTCTTGTGTAGTTTAAAGTGCCCGGTGCCTTCAGACCCTGGCTACTTGCTTTTGTGATAGAGAAGTAGGGTTACAAGATCTAATCGGTGCCATCTTGGCCACATGCTGGATGATAGGGTATAGGGGTTTAACTGGCGCTATCTTGTCTTCATGGTGGAGGTAGGGAAGTCCCACCTCCCAGGTGATGGCCTTCATTGCATGAATTCTTAGAGGCCGGGGTGGGGATTTGGACAATAGGTTACTGGACCTGCCAATCATGGGTTGTGACCTCTCAAGCCCCCTATGACTGCCCCCTGACCTGACCCTATTTAGGCCTGGAATGAAGTAAGGAGGTCAGGTCTGGCTTTCACCATCTTGGCCACATGGTTTATGGTAGAGTCTGATATCTTGTCTCCTTGGGCGGGAGGGAGGTGAAGCTACCACCTCACAAGTGAGGGGTGTGTGCCTGAATCCCTGGAGAGAGGGCCAGGCACTTGGCTGATAGGTTACTGTGTCCTGTCTCCTTGCTGTTCTTGTGTCACTATGGTGTTCCAATTCAAGTCTCCATTGGAGCTGATTGGCCTGTTGGTATTACTTTTGTTCTTTCTTTCCTCTCTGGCCTGTGTCTTTTCTGGCTGCTCATCTTTGAGACATCTCGATGTTTCTTTCCTTCCTTCCTTCCTTCCTTCCTTCCTTCCTTCCTTCCTTCCTTCCTTCCTTCCTTCCTTCCTTCCTTCCTGGCTCTCATGGCTCAGTTTTCTGACAGCGTTGGGTGTCAAGTCTGTGTAACAGGGGTCTGTCTACCGACCACCAGTACTCCAATAAAGGTGCCAAATTTTACCTCTCAAAATGTAGCCTCTCTGTTTTCTTGCTATAGGGTCTTAATAGGTAGCCCAGGCTGACCTCAAACTTGAAATCCTCCTGCCTCAATCTCCCCAAGGGCTGGGGTTCTAGGTATACACCATCACACCTGGATTCAATAGCTATTTCTAATATCTTTGCACCATACATTGAGATGCATAGACCAGAGATCCTCTGAGCTTATACTACTGCTGTTCACTAATATCCACTGAATTTTGGTCAGTTTTACACGTAACCCTCATATGATATGATATTTGTTTATTTATTTATTTATTTATTTTGTGCCTGGCTTAAGGCTTAAACTCAGGTCCTGGGCACTGACCCTGAAATTGTTTTTCTCAAGGCTAGTGCTCTACTACTGGAGCCAAAGCACCACTTTCGGCCTTTTGTGAATAGTTTATTGGCAAAAAGAGCCCCATGGACTTTCTTCCCCAGGCTGGCTTCAAACCGTGGTCCCCAGATCTCATCCTCCTGACTAACTAGAATTACAGGCATGGGCCACCAGCACCCAGCAGCATTCATGTAATTTACTTCCCAGACATCAAGAATGTCAAGGCCCAGAGAATTTGGTAACTTGTCGGGAGAGTCACAGCTAGGACATGGTGGTGTTGCAGTTTTCCTGGGTGTGCCGTGTCTCAAACCTCAGCATTTGCCTACTTGGACTTTAGCTTCAGATGAGTGAATGTCAGTTGATTGAATGAATGAATGTATGCTGACCGAATCCTGCACGCCTTGTATCTCTGTGAGTGAATGGATATGTTCTTTATGTGTTGCATTTGAAGCATGTTTCCTCCACTCTATTCCATTGGATTGTCTATTCAATTTTTAATTCTTTACTGTGATCTGTCATCAGATCTTCTTTAGAAATGTCCTTGAGCATCATCCATTCATTCAGCCAGTGCTTTCTGAGTGCAGGTGTTGGGGGTCTCAAGGGATCTGCAGACATCCTCATCTTCCTGGAGCTTGAATTCCTCTCTTCCAGTCTTTGGCCTTAGCTAGAGACCCTATCTGAACATGTTTGTTTTGGATCAGCTTGGGTGGGTATCTCTATACCACAAGCTAATGTGTAGCTGTTTTTTTTTTTTTTTTTTCTTTTGCCCTTCTTGTGGGTCCTCATACCTCCTTGAAGTCTCTGGGCCTCTCTGTCCAGCCTTTTTATTTTTTTTTAAAAGAATTTATTTACATTGATTTTTACATCATATTTCAAATGACATGTTTAACAAGTATTCAAGAAGGGAATCTCTATATACAATCACTGGCACTTAGTTTTTAGAACATAATCAAAATTAGGCTAAGGTTTGTATATCATAGATACATAGTAATCTATGTAATAAAACATTATGTCTATAGAGTCATAGGTTTTTATGTCTATGTAGTTGTGTTTATATGTCCAATACCTTGTCCATAGCATTGGATATACAAATATTGAGTCCTCGCTCTTGTACTGTTTGGATCTAATAGCCATATATTAAGGATACCATGTGCCTTTTGTTCCTTAGGTCTTGACTTGTCTCACTCACCATGATTCGCTCTAGATTCATCTACTTCCTTACAGATGCCATTATTTTATCTTGTCTGTTGGCTATGTAGAATTCCATTGTGTATATATACCACATTTTCTGTATCCATTCATCTGCAGTAGGGCATCTGGATTGTTTCCATTGCCTGGCTATTGTGAATAGTGCAGAGATAAACATAGCTGAGCAGGTGTCCTTATCATATCTTGGGTTATGATGTACAGGGTAGATGCCCAGAAGTGGTATGGCGGGATCGTAGGGAAGGTCAATTTTCAGTTCTTAAAGAAACCTCCACCCTGCTTTCCAGAATGGCTGAACTAGTTTACCATCCCATCAGCAGCATCCAGCCTTTTTTTATCTAGCTAGAGACAGGCAATATGCAGCAAGTTTGTGTATTCCAGGCCGGAAATGAGACATGCCATTTGCAAGCACATAGAGATGTGGCTGAGAATTTGACCTGGACCAAGGGCAAGATAGAACTTCCAGGAAGTGGGATAATGAAACCTGAGGAGAAGTGTTTGGAGGAGGTCAGAGGTTGACTTTTGATCATGTCCAGTCTGATATGCCTGTTTTGTGTATTGGGTAAAGGTGTGAGGTGGGGGTTGGTCCTGAGCTGGCACTGGGGAAGAAGTCTGAGTGGAGTGCTCAGCCACAGTGCTTGCTGATACATGATCCACAGGCTGCAGAGTGCTCGGCCTGTGGGGGCTGGGTCTTATCCTCACATAACCTGCTCTCTGGGTTCCTTGGGTTGGTGGCAAAATTGAGTAGCCTTGTGGTTGCTGTTGAAAGTTTCTTGAAAACTTCTTTAGAAAGAACAGTAGTACAGAGGGCAAGGCTGGACTGTCCTTTAGTTGTGTCCATTTGGTAACACCACGCATAGTAGATGAGGTTGGTACCACTGTTGGGAGAGTTTGGGAGGGGGTGTGCCATTTGTTTTATGGGAGTCAGAGGTTTTGGATGTCCTGGGCAAGCATTCTGAGACCCATCAGGAAAGATGGATGTTAGCTTTATTTTTGTTTTTGTTTTTTTTTTTTCCTCTGTCCAATCACAGGCTGGTTCTTAGTGCTACCTTTTACAAATATGCTCTCAAATTACCTGCTTTCAACACCTGCTGGTGCAACTTCTGTGATGTTTACTAGCTCTGTTTCATTGAAATCCTTTACTTTTCCTTTTTTTTTTGGGTAGGGAGGTGGAAGCCAGGTCCACTGTGTGTGTGTTCAGGACCTGCTCTGCCATGGAGCTTCAGCCCTTGTTGAAGCTCACGCCAGCTGACTCTGTCTTTGTGAAGCAAACTGCTGGCCTTGTGCTCTGTGGAGGCCCATCTCAGCCTTCATTGTGGGCAAGGGCAGCCAAAAGAACATCAGTACTTGGCTTACCCCTAGGTCACTTTCAATACTCATTTCCAGGGACCCACCCAGACATTTTTTGTTTTTTACTTACTTAAAAGATTCCTTTGGAATTTTTGTTGGTGTGAGAACCACTAGGTCCCAGCTTCCCAGAAGTCACAAACATTTCTGCAAGCATTTCCCTTTAGGCCCAGGTTTCTGAACTTCTCTGTCCCCACTCCCTTTGGGCTCCTCTCAAAGGACTCTGATCTCAAAACATGACAACCCTGGCTACAATGGGACTTAGTTTTCTCTGTGGGCTTAGTAGGTGGCAATATGCGGGAAGGGCTCGCTGTGGGCCCCGGATCTTAGAGAGAGCTGGTCCTTGGATTCTTGCCTTGTTGAAGCCAGTTGTGTTCTTAGGTCACTGGTGAGAGAAACTGAAGTTGGAGAATTCAGGTCTTACAGTGTCATCCAGTTAGGATGCGATGGATAGGGCTGGGAGTTGAGTCAGCAGCCACAAACGCCAAGCTTGCATTTACCCTCTGTGTTCTTGGTGTTTGTTGTTACATCCTGGGGCACAGATTGAGATCAAGAGGACCCCAGTGGAGTACAAAATTGCTTCCATAATAAATATGTTCTTTTTATTGGCAGATCTTTCTTCTTTGCCTGGGGTACTGGGAGTGAACTCAGTGCTTCAGGATTGGTAATCTAGTCTTCTGCCACTTGAGCCACATCCTCAGTGCCCTTTTGCATTGGTTATTTTTGAGGTAGGATCTCACCTTATGCCTGGGCTGGCCTGGAACTCAGTCCTCTTATTTCTGTGACTAATTGTTGTGTTTCCTGGTGTTGCTGTTGATGCAGGTACACACTACTGTGTCCATCCATTGTAGTGGGGATAATAGGTGTATACCATGATACTCAGCCATTGGTTGAAATGGAGTCATGAGAACTTTCATACAGTGACTGGATTTGAACCACTACCTCCCCATGTAGCAGTACAGACTCTATTCATTTGTGACTTAAAAGGAGAACATTAAATTGTTCTCTTAGTTTTCTGTGCATTTTCTTGTTCTTTCTTTGTACCCAGCTGAGCACTGAACCCAGGGCTTTATGCATGCTAGGTGAGCATTTTACATTTAGGCCACATTCCCAGCCCTATTAGTCTTAATGCAGGCTTCCTTGCACTTGCAGTTTGCCAATATCTGACCTTAGCTAGATGGAATTGAGCTAGAAGACCTTAATTTTAGTCCAAGAGAAGGTATGGGACCACTCTTTGCTTTGGTATCTTCTTTTTATAAATTTATACAGTTAAACCATCTCATGTACATTCCAAGGTTATATTCAATAAGGAATAGCATTCTGTTACCATTCAATTAAGCAGGGCAAGGTACCAGGAAAATAATCTGAGGGTAGTGCATGTGTCATATTCATCTGTGACAAGTAGATAAGTGGCTTGTTTGTAACCACCCCTTAGAAATGAAGATCTATTAAAAAATGAAAAAGACGGCTGACTAGGCACCAGTGGCTTATACCTGTAATTCTAACAACTCAGGAGACTGAGAACTGGATGGTTGGAATTTGATGAGAGAAGTCTGCAAAACCCCACCTCCAAAATGACCAACAAAATGCTGGACGGGAGATATGCTCCAATGGTAGAGCACCAGCTCGAACAAGAAAACAGAAAGAGAGCATGAGGCCTTGAGTTCAAGTCTTGGTGCTGGCAAAACTCAGAGAAAACAACATAACAGGGCCATGAAAGGAAATGTAGTTGACCCTGAGAGCTAGGCCAGTGTCTGTGAAGTACTTTGGAAATTCTCAGTAGCTACTGCCACATCTCCAGGGGCAGAGCAGCATGGCGGAAGCTGCTGTGGATAGGACTGTGTCTTGCTGAAGGTGGACAGGAAGTGTCTGGTCTAAGAAGGCTCAGCATGTGGGTCCACTGCTACCTCTAGGCTGGATCTGTGGTTCCTGATTCCAGCTCACTTGGTCCCTGCCCCGCTTTGCTGCTGCTGTTCCCATCTAGAGCTTTGCTGGTGTCTGTTTTGGCACTCTGCTCTCCTTGGCATGGAACCAACCTAGTGTTTTCTCTTCTCAGATAGCAGTAGTTCCTGGGCAGTCTGTGGTGTCTCAGCCTTGACCGCACTGGTCCCTCGCTGTCCTCGAGTGTGTATTCTTTCTATTGCCAATAGCTCTGCACTCCATTGCCAACAGCCTCCCTGGAAATCGGTTCATCAACCAACTTGTAGCTCATTTTTCGTTTTTTTCCTCTTCCTCCTCTTCCTCTTCCTCCTCTTCCTCCTCTTCTTCTTCTTCTCCTTCTTCTTCTTCTTCCTCCTCCCCCTCCTCCCCCCTCCTCCTCCTCTTCCTCTTCCTCCTCCTCCTCCTCCTCTTCCTCCTCCTCTTCTTCTTCTTCTCCTTCTTCTTCCTCCTCCCCCCCTTTCCTCCCCCCCCCACTTCCTCCTCCTTCTCTTCTTCCTCCCCCTTTCGTTTATGTATGTGGTACTAAGGCTTGATCTTAGGGCCTGGACATTGACCTTTACTTAGTTTTTTCTGCTCATGGCTAGTGCTCTGCCCCTTGAGTTGCACCTCTGTTTCTTGCTTTTTGGAGGTTGATTAGAGATTAACTGGCCAGGCTGGTTTTGAACCAAGATCCTCAAATCTCAGCTTCCCGAGTAACTAAAATTACAGGCATGAGCCACTGGTACCTGGCTAGTGCATTTAACTTAAAAAAAAATCTTTAAAAAATCTGTTTAGTTTTATCAAGTAGTTGTACATAAGAGGTTTCAATGCCAGAAGGTGTGATAAGTATAATGTATTTTTTAAAAAGAATATAACCTTTTTGTTACTTATTGGAATTATTATAGTATGTACAGAGAGGTTACGATTTCATATGTCAGGTAACATGTATGTTTCTCATTTGGACAGTGTCAGTCCTATTGCTAAACCTGTGTGGTAGGGACCGCTATTCCAAGATCATGCAGTCTGTGAGTGACAGAACCCAGCTTCAAACCCAGGAGACATCTTGGCCTGGAATCCTTCCTGGCGGAAGTAGTGAGATGCTTTTTTTGGGCTGTAAGTACTGGGGACAGGGTGGGGAGCAACTTAGCCATGAAGCTGAGTGTCAGCTCCCCAGAGGTGGGGTGCGTCTGTGTGTTCAGTCAGAGCCTGGGCCAAGGTTGGGTACCAGCAGGGCAACTCTGCTGACATGCTAAGTGATCCTGCTTGTGCCTCTCTCACTATCCCTGCCTTGAAGGAGCTGCTAATTATAGGGATAAAAGACATTTTAATTCATTTCCTTCCTTCCTGTGGCTCTGGAATGGGCCTGTCTGTTGTCACACAAAGTTCTATTGACATCACTTGGCTAGAGGATTGTGAAAACCTTTTCTAAATACTTGGTGAAAGTGATCAGGGCATCAGGGATTCAGGCCTGGAACCTTCGCTACTCAGGAGGCTGAGGTCCGAGGATCTGAGTTGGTACAGAGACAAGACGATATACAAAGAAGGTGATGTAAAGATACAGGGTGAAGATGGCCCCTCTAAGCCGAGGGCAGAGGTATTGCGGCCATCTTGCTCTTGAAGGGAGCACATTTCTGTTTCTAGCCACGGAGACTGGTATGTTCTGCGGCAGGCTTAATTGTCACCCACTCTCCTTCCAGAGGCGTTGGCTGCACTTGGTGCCACTGGCTGTCCTGAATCAGAGCTTCTTTGTGCTGTGCCAGTTTGACCTCACTGAGCAGCATCCTGGCCTTCTCCTCCCTGTCCTTTACTCTGTCCTCCCGGGTTTTTGAGTTTTCCCTCACAGTTGTATATCAGGCTCAGTTCCTGGGACTTTTCAGCTGTGGAGGCAGTTCCCAGCTTGCTAGTGATGGGTTGATTTGGAGGAAGAGCATGGTCTGTTCCCAGGATAATGACTGCTGCAGAAATCAGATCATTGTTGCAGTTGGGGTTTACACCCCACACTAAGTGGGGTGGTGCGTCTTTGGCAGAAGGCTGTTTTAGGCCGTGAAGCCACTCTGGTCCATGCTCTGAACTTCTTCTTTTTCTGTCTCCAAATAAAGTTCTCTACACTGTTTTACCTGTGTGGGGCGGTGGCTGTGGGAGGAACCAACTCATGAATCCTCAGGATATCCAGGATTCAAAGGAGCAGAAAGAGCGGACTGCTCCATTGTTTTCTTCCGCAAAGGTAAAATCCTTTTCCCTGGCCTAGAGTATTATAAAGTGCTTGTTTTCCTTAAAAAAAATTTTTTTTAGGGCCTAGAGTTTGGCCTAGTGGTAGAGTGCTTGTCTAGCATGCACAAAGACCCAAGTTCTATTCCTTGGCACCATATACATAGAAAAAACAGCCAGAAGTGGTGCTATGGCTCAAGTGGTAGAGTTCTAGCCTTGAGAAAGCTCAAGAACAGTGCTCAGGCCCTGAGTTCAAGCCCCAGGACTGGCAAAAAAAAATTCTTTTTAAAGAGAAACTTAGGGCCAGGAGTGTGGCATAGTGGTCGAGTGCTTGCCTAGCATGCATGAACCTCTAGGTTGGATTCCATCAGTAACACATACACAGAAAAAGCCAGAAGTGATGCTGTGGCTCAAGTGGTAGGATGCTAGCCTTGAAAAAGCTCAAGGGCAGTGCTCAGGCCCCCTGAGTTCAAGCTTCAGGACTGGCAAAAACAAAACAACAGCAATCCCCCCCAAAAACCCAAAACAAAACAAGAGAAAGTTAATCTCTTTGGAGTAAGTCAGAATAAGAGCTCTTTTCCCCTTCTTCCTTCCCTCCCCATCCTCCTTTTCCTTCTCTCTTCCTCCTCTCGATGGTTCTTTCCCTCTCCTTCTTAAGATTTTGGCCGTTTCTGCCAGGAGCTGCCCAGAAAGTAAGCTGCAGGTGTTGGGAGGTAATTCCCACAAAGCTCCCTCAGATTCACTGTTCTCCCGGTCGGGTCGTCTTTTCCTGTAAGAGGAGGTGCTTTTTCTAAGAGGCAGGATGAGGCAGGAAGGGAGGTGCAGCCGGAAAGGATCCCACAGAGCAGCCGGCTCAAGAACAAGGAAGAACGAATTAATGGCCTTTGATATCTGGGAACTAACCTTTTTATAAAGGGCAAACCAAAAGGAGAACACATTTGGTGGCAGCTAGCACTGCTAGGATGGCATGGGCAGTGGGAATGTAGGCCCCACTGGTTGAGCTCTGCCGGGAAACTTGATTCCCTGCCTCCAAAGGAGTTTGATGTGGGTGACCTGCGGAGGGAGCTTACTCACCATCTCACAGAAAAAAAGTCTGTCTTTCCTGTGTAGGTCTTAGCTCCAATTCCTAGCAAGAATTCCAAGGAAGGACGTGCACTTGACCATGAATGTTTAAGGACATGGTGTCAAGCAGCCCTGGACCAGAAATGTTCTCTTGAGCCTGGCACTGATGGCTCAGGCCTGTAATCCTAGCCGTGCAGGAGGATGGCATCAGAGGATTCTGGTTCAAGACCAGTCCAAGAGATTCATGTCGTTACGTGGAGAAGGGGGAAATGGAGCTATGGTTCAAATTGTAGAGCACCGGCCTTGAATGAAACAGCTAAAGAATAGCATCCAGGCCCTGTGTTCAAGCACACAGACATACGTACAAACAAATAGATACACACAGAGAAAGACTTTTCAGTCTCAGTTCCTCCCGGAGGCCTCTTTGTTTTCTGACTTTTTGTTTCTAGGCTTTGCTTTCTGCCTTCCCTTCTGTTCTTTTGTCTGCCCTCTCTGCTGTTCTGACTTGTTCAGTTTTTTTCCTCCCAGCAAAGAAGCCTGCCTGGTTCCATAAAGATGCATGTGCAGTAAGGGTATGGAGATTTCAATGATGGGATTATCTTCCTCTCTCTGAGATCAGACGTCCTGGGCCTGCCAGCTACTTAATTCCAGTCATTCTGGACTGAGAGTTCTTTTATTTTGGTCAGTCATGGGGCCTGAACTCTAGGCCTGGGTACTGTCCCTGAGTTCTTCAGCTCAAGGCTACCACCCTACTCCTTGAGCCACAGCCCCACTTTCCATTTTCTGGTGATTAATTGGAGACAAGAGTCTCAGGTTCTTTAGTGTGGGGCTGGCCTTGAACCATGATCCTCAGATCTCAGCCTCCTGAGTAGCTAGGATGACAGGTGTGAGCCAACATACCCATGATTCCTACCTTTTAAAGACAGCCTCCTCTAGGACAGGGGGCCATGTTACCCAAGCCACAACTAATGTGTGAAAAGGCTTTGCTATGGATGAAGACATGCTCTGTCTTCAGCCCAGGAAACTGAGGGGCAGAGTGCTTAAATCAGGCCCAAAGAAGCAGAGTGATAGATGAGGGGAGGAGCTGGCAGATTCCCATTGCCAGGTGTTGAAAGCCACAGGCAAAGTGTCTCAGCAGGTGAGGGAAGGGGGCCGGATTGTTTCCCAGTGTGTTTGTGTGTGGATCCAGTATGATTTGGGAAAGACTTCTTGTGTGTAGAAATCTGCTTTCTTGTCTTTATCTCGTTTGGAAAGCAGTACAGAAGTAACTTCCCTTAGCTAGCGTTGACAGTTTGCTGTCCATGTTCAGGCAAAGTATTTGTTTCTGAAGTATTTGGTTAGATAGTAGAGAATCATGGATTGTCTCATGTCTCAGGCTGTGGTCCCATGAGTGTTTCATGCATCCTTTTTTGCAGAAGTCATTTACCATGGAATCAGAGTAATAGTGGCATTTTTAATTCCTGATGTTAGAGTTGTGGTTAGTCTGTCCCTTCTCTCAGGCTCTATCAGGCGGCCTGGATATACCTCAGTTGTACTTGGTAAAAGCTCCCTATTCAATCTTAAGTCTATCCCAGGTTGGATAATAATTTGATCACTAGCCTAGTTGAAGCTAATGCACCTTTAGAGTTGCTTTTCCCTCCCCTCCCCCTTCCCTTTCTTGGAGGACGTACATGGAACTATGAATTGAGTGAATTAGACATTTGCTGATCTTTACCCAGGGTAAAAATTATGACCACCTCTTCACATATGAAGAGGTTGGCTCAGAAGTGGCCTATCACCTTTGCTTTGCATGTAAGGACAAAGACTGACAGTGGCAGCTACAAAGAAAACACGTGGTCAACGCTATGTTCTGTCTTTGAGGAAACCTCTGCCTTGGCTTGGAGTGGCTCAGATTTACCTGCTTTAGTGTCTGGCCCAGTAGTGGACATGTGGATTGGTTTGTCCTAGGACTAGTGGGAGTTGGGTCAGAATTGACAGGTACATGGAATTCATGGTTAAGTTCCTGGAGGCCAGCAGGGAGTCCTGAAGATGAGAGTGACTTTATTTAACTAGTGGACAGTTTTTTAATGAGCACTTATATCCAGAGGTCTGAGGCAAAATGGCTACACTGGACAGAAAGCCAGAACTAGGGTCTTTATCAGCTGCCCAGGATTCAAAGACATCGGGAGTGGGAAGCAGGGCCCAGAAAGTCTCTAATTATGGGAACCCCTTCCTCCATCCTTGGCTATGTTACACTGGCTGCTTGTTGGGGTATGCTGGGGGAAGCAGCAGGACTGGGAGGTGCTTGCCCCCTTTGAGGTTTTCTGAGGTTACAACAGCAGAGAATATGGGTGCCTCGCCCTGGTGAAGGATGGATGACCAGGTATCCAAGAAGCTGGGGGTGGGGTGAGTGTGCCTCACGGTGATTGTCCCCAGTGTGGGACGGCCTTGTGATCTTGGTCCAGCTCCAATCCAGGCTCTGATGTCTGTGTGGGTTTGGGCTGCAGTCTTCACCCTGTGGTGTCTGCATGGAACCAGGTTTGCTGCTTTTCCACCTAATGCTCTACCCTCCCTTTCCCGAGGGCTCAGTGTGGTTGGGAGCTGCTTTGGGAGTGTCCCGGGCCTCACCCCTCTGCATGGACTGTTCTCTTTGCTTAGAACACTCTGACCTTGTACTTGGCACTAGGGAATCTCTACATCTCTTGCCCGATCTCAGGCAGCCTCTTGAATTTATTGTGTGGCTGCCATTCTGAGCTTGTCTTTCTGCCCATCTGAGCTTCACTAAAAGAACCTGTCTGTGGTTTAGAACCCAGAGAAGTTCCCTGTATGTGGTGGGTGCTGCAGAGTCAGTTCAAATAGATTCTTGTGATGATTCTAGCTTGTCTTTTCCTCCTCTTGTTATTATTTAGTGGTTACACGAAGGGGTTACGATTGCATAAATCAGGTAATAAATGCTATGCTTCTTGGTCACCTCTTCCTTTGTTCTGCATTTCCCACCTCTTATTCCTGTCCTCAAGTTACATAGTTCTTTTTTTTTTTTTTTACATAATGTACATTGAATGGAATGACTACCTTTGCCCACCTTTCCTTTCTCCATTCCTGTGCCCTCCCTCGAAACACGTTCCCACTTACTGGTGTTCGTTTTGATAAACAGTACTTTCATTGTTCAGAGGAATTACTCCTTTGGAGTCTTCTCCTAAGTATACCCTCCCTGACTCAGTTTGTGTGTGTGGAAATGAATTGAGTCCTATGTATGTTATCATGCCTAACTGTATTTTAGAGCTAGCTTTCACATGTATATGAGAGAAAACATACAACCATTTGTCTCTCTGAGCCTGGCCTATTTCATTTAACATAGTTTGTTCTAGGTCCCTCCATTTCCTGAGAATGACATAATATTTTTCTAATGTTTGTGTGCACATTTTCTTGATCATACATTGTAGGGTATGTGGGCTGTTTTCATAACCTGGCTATGGTGACTATTCCAACCATGAACATGGGTATGCAATATCTTCACTGTATCCTAACTTGTGGGTAGACGCCCAAGAGTGATATGGCTGGATCACAGGTTAGTTCTAAATGTTTAGTTTTGAGGAATCTCCAAACTGCCTTCCAGAGTGGTTGTACTAGTTTACATTCTTGCCAACACTGTGATGGAGTTCCTTTTTCCCTTTGTCCCTACCAGCATTTGTTGCTGTTCAAATTCTTAGCGCTGGACAGTCTTATTGGGATGAGATTGATTCTCTTTTTTTCCTCTTTTCTGGCTCTGGGGCTTGAACTCAGGGCCAGCATGCTCTTTTGCTCAAGGCCTCATGTTCTACCAGTAGAGCCATAGCCCCACTTCTGTCCTTTAGGTGGTTAATTCGAGATAAGAGTCTCATAGACTTTCTTCCCCTGGCTAGCTTGAACCATGATGGTCATATCTCAGGCTCTTGAGTAGCTAGGACTGTAGGCATGAGGGTAGCCTAGCTTCTTAACAGTCTTGTTGAACCTCCCACTGAAAAAAAGTTAGTTTGTGGTTGCATCCTTGTTTGCTGATAAAGTTGTTATCCATTTCCTAGGGTCTGTTGGAGGCTGGAGATGAGGGAGAACGCTTCCAATGGGCTCTAGCCTGTTGTTTCTTTGTGAATGCCTTGAGTCTTGCATAGGTTTTTATCCAGTTATATTTTAGTTATAATTTCCACTTATGAGAGAAAACATGTGCCATTTGTCTCTCTGAGCTTGACTTGCTTCACTTAGTATGATTTGTTCCAGATCCATCCATTTCCTTGCAAATGATGTAATCATATTCTTTCTAGTGGATGAGTAAGATTCCACTGTGTATATAACCACATTTTATTGAGCTACTCATCTGTTGTAGGACATTTGGGCTGTTTCCACAACTTGGCTACTGTGAATAGTGCAGCAAGGATCGTGGAAGTGTCTTTACTGTATCCTAACTTGTGATGTTCTAGGTAGATGCCCAGGAGAGGAATGGCTGGGTCATAGGAAAGTTCTGTGTTTAATTTTTTGAGGAATTTCCAGACCATCATCTTGAGTGGTTGTGCTAGTTCACATTCCCACCAACAGTGCGACTGGGTTCCTTTCTCCCCACATCCATGCTAGCATTTGCTCTTTGAATTCTCCATGTTGTTCAATGTAAGTGGGATGGAATAGAATCTCAGAGTTTTGATTTGAGTTTCCTTTATGGCCAGCCACACGTTGAGCATTTCCTCTGTTTGTCTATTTATCATCCTTACTTCTTCAAGTCTTTCTTGAGCTCTTTTGCCCATTTATTTATTGGCTTATTAGTTTTGGATGGGGGTATTGCTCCTGGTATAGTTTGGATGGGTTGCTGGGAAAAGTTTTCTCCCTGTCAGAACAGGCAAGTCTGGTGGAGGCGCAGGGGACAGCAAGGTCTGCTCAAGGGGCTCCACCAGACAGGAGCAGGATTGACAGAGCACATGGATGGGTGAAGGCTCTTTTTCACCATGCCTGACAGAACCAGCTAGGTTGTTCTACCTTTGTGAGCATTGGTGGTAATGTGGAACATTTTCTGCTGTGAATTGGAGGAAACACCCAGGTTCTTGTGAAGGTTGGGCCCAGAGATTTTTTAAAATATTTTTTAAAAAATTTCATTGTATGGAGGGGTTACAGTTACATTCGTCAGATAGAAGGTGCATTACTTCTCACACATTGATATCCTTTCTTATGTTCTTGTCCTCATTAATCCTCCCTCTACCCCCTCCCCTCATTTTCCTCTCCTATTTCAAATAAACAAGTAAATATCTATATAATATACCAGGTAACAAAGTGGGATACTGTAACAATATGAGAATAACCAAAGGGCAACACAAGAGAAGAGAGAAAAACATAATACATAAAGAATAACAGTCACTTATAACTAAGCTCTTGTTTCCATGTCCTGGAGGTCCATTAATTTGGCTTCATCCTATATGGCCTTATGTATCTAGTTAGGGCTTGAGCTATTGTCATCCTCTGCTAGGAGAGTTCTAGATATGTACTAATTATTACAGATGAGGGAAACCATGGAGCCTATGTTCCTTTGGTCCTGGCTTACTTCACCTAATATAATTTTTTCCAAGTCTTTCCATTTCCTTACAAATGGGGCAATGTCGTTCTTTCTGACAGCAGAATAGAATTCCATTGTGTACAAATACCACATCTTGTTGATCCACTCATCAACTGAGGGACATCTGGGTTGGTTCCATATCTTTGCTATGGTAAATAGTGTTGCAATGAACATCATTGTGGATTTAGTATGTCCTTGTTCGGGACGACTGGGTAAATGCCAAGTAGTGGAATTGCTGGGTCATAGGGGAGCTCTATGTTTAGTCTTTTGAGGAACTGCCGTACTGCTCTCCATAGTGGTTGAATGAGTTTACACTCCCACCAACAGTCTAGTAGCCATTCCTTCTGGCCACATCCCTGCTAGCATCTGTTGTTGTTGGATTTCTTGATCATGGCCATTCTAACTGAAGTGAGGTGGAATCTCAAAGTTGTTTTGATTTGCACTTCTTTTATGGGCCCAGAGATTTTGCCATCATTTTTTTTTTTCCTGTCTTCGTATTTCTTCCCAAGTAAGCCCTTTCCTAGAACTTGTAGGGAGGCTTTTTCAAAGGATGTTTTTGTTCTTTCTGAATACACAACTCTTCAGTCTGAGGCTTGGCATGTTCCTAATTGACCTAATGCTTTGAAGAATGAACGGGCTCAGCTGGAATTTTCCTAAAATCTGTCCCATTGACAGTACTGCCCAGTTTAAAAAAGTATGTGATCTGTAATTAGCTTTCCTCCCTTAACTCCAAAAACTAGGCAGAAAAGTTAATACAGGTTAAGTGCATATTA
Source organism: Megascapheus bottae (assembly GCF_031878675.1). Classification (NCBI taxonomy): domain Eukaryota; kingdom Metazoa; phylum Chordata; class Mammalia; order Rodentia; family Geomyidae; genus Megascapheus; species Megascapheus bottae. The sequence continues at coordinate 11,761,037 of NC_143519.1, forward strand.
GTGTGTGTGTGTGTGTGTGTGTGTGTGTGTGTGTGTGTGTGTGTATGTGTGTGTGTGTGTATGTGTGTGCACGTGCGTCCATTTTCAGGACTGAATTCTGGACCTTGAACACTTAGCTTCTTTGCTAAGACTGGTGCTCTACCGTTTGAGCCACTCTAATACTTTCAGCTTTTTGCTGTTTAATTGAAGATGATGATGGGGTAAAAGCCAAGGTCATTACTCTTACTAACCTTACTACAGTTGTGCTAGGACCTTCCTCTAGGGACCCAGCCATCTATCACTCCTGGAATCTTACCTGTTCTCTACCCAGCCATACTTTCAGAGTTGGCAAGAATGCCTCTCGCAAAATAGGTAACCAGTTTCTGGCCCCTTCTGCTCTTCCAGGCAGCCTTTTTCTTTTGCTTTGCAGTAAACTTTCTCTTTTGTTTAAATTTTTCTTGATTCCCGGCTTTATTTCTGTACTGTCTAAGAGAGCAAGAATACACACATTTGTGCATCAGTAAGAGTCCTATGACTTTTTTGTTTTTTTCTGTGCTGGCTTCAAATCTTCATCCTTGAAGCTTAGACTCCCCAAGTAGTGAGGATGACAGGCAGAAGCCACTAGTGCTTGACAGCACACTTTTTTTTTTTTTTGCTAGTCCTTGGCTTGAACTCAGGGCCTGAGCACTGTCCTTGGACTTTCTCAAGGCTAGAGCTCTACCAGTTGAGCCTCAGCACCACTTCTGGCTTTTTTTAAAATATTTTTTTATTGTAATTAATAAAAGGGTTACATGATATTTGCCAGATAGAAGGTGCATTAATTCACATACATTGATACCCTTTCACGTCTTGGTACCCATTACCCTCCCCCCCACACTTTTGGCTTTTTTCTATGTATAATGTACCAAGGAATCGAACCGGGTCTTCGTGCATGCTAGGTAAGCATTCTACCATTAGGCCAAACTTCCAGCCAATAGGACATATTTTTGAGGACAGCTGTTATCCTCAATATGTCATGGTTCAATATGGTACTTGAACCTGTATTTTGAGGTGCCATTCTTTCTGCTCTTCAAAGCATTGCAGATGAAGTTTATTCTGGGTCTGGAACGATTGCCAAGCTCTGTACAATGCCTAGGAAAGCAATGATGTGGAGATTCATAAGGAATCAGGCTACTTTATTGCAAGAATTGTTTCCATGTTCTTAATCAACTCAGGGATGGGAGTTTTGATTCAGTTATGTCCCAGAGCTTGGAAGGCTTTCTGTTTTTGTTTGTGGAGCTTACATAATCACAATTATTAGCTCATCAGTAAGTACTGGAAGTACAAACTCAGATCTGTGCTTATTTATTTAACCCTTGACTTTTCCCGAATGTAGGTAAGGTGGTGGCTTGAGAATTAGGGGAAACCTGTGCTCAATTGTTTACTTGCAGTGGAGTCATGGCATGGCAAGCTAATGCCCTTCCTCTTCAAGCTTTGTATCATTGGCCCCCAAGTTTTTTCCTTTTTGTATTGAAGGGTAGCCTAGTTTGGGGTGTTCCTGTAAGGCTTTACATATTAAAAATGAATAGGGATGTCTTCGGGCTGGGGTTGTTAGTATTATGTTTCAGTAGTTCAAGACCCTGGGCCTGACAGCCATCACCACACACACACACACACACACACACACACACACACAATGGAGAAGTCTGTTCTTGTGAAGCCAGGAATGGAGACTGAGGTTAGGAAGGCAGAGCCAGGTCCAAGAGACAGGGTAGGAACATGGCATGCCATGCAGGGTAACATAGGCGGTGCCAGGACAGTCAGGAAACAGAAGGGCTGGAGTGACGGCAGAGCCTGGGGGAAGGAGGGGAACAGGGGATGCAGGTGATAGTTGGACTGGATGGCTGTATTATTGTGGCAGGCTCTCAGCTACCATAGTTGCTCGATACCTGGCTCTGGGATAATGCAGGTAATGGGGGCAGGACAGCAGGGGACCTGGTCCTATAATGACAGTGTGTGTGTGATATCAAAGACAGTTTCCATTGAGTCTCAGCTGTTTCAAGTAGTCTGTTCCCCCCATCAAAAAGGGTTTGAAAATGTCAGAATGTTATAATATACAGATAATTTAAAAAAATATAAGTAGCACAAGAGGCCTGATGTCCTGAGGGCAGCTGAAAGACCCAGACAGAGGAGAAGTTGTGTGGGCAAAAATGAAGAGCCTTACTGGGATAAACCCGGAGCCAGGAGGACGAGGCAAGATATCTAGGATGTTCAGTTCAGTCTTAGCACAAAGGCTCCGAGCATGCAGCAAAGAAGGCATTCTGCTTGGAGGTCATGAAGTTGTAATTTGAAGGGAAAGGTTCAGGAAGGGGAAGGAATAGCACTGAGGATGCTATTTAGTGTTTTACCCTGATCCAAGCTATCAGCCATAGACGAGAACCTGGGAAGATAGCCCTGCATCCTGAAGGTCACTCTTTTATTATAGGATGCTCTGCACGGTCAAAGCCGAAAGAGACATCAGGATAAGAAAATTCCCCAAATTAATTGTGAACATGAGTGCTGTGGCCATAGATGACATCTAGACTTTTTTTTTGGGGTGTGTGTGTGTGAAGGTACTCGTGGTGCTTCAACTCATGTTATATCTTTGGCTTTTTTGCTTGGCTTTTGGGTCCCAGCTACACTTGTAGCTACTTACTGTTTTATTATAGATAAATGTCTTACGGACTTTCCTATCTTAGCTGGCTTCAAACCATCATTTTCAGATCTCAGCCTCCTAAGTAGCAAGGATTATGGTGTGAGCCACCAGTGCTCTGTATGTCTTTCAGTGTATTTACGAATCTAGATTGCTCATGGAGTCAGCTGATCTTCTCTTGAAGGTAGTGGACAGAGGCTTGGTGGGTAGGGGCTTGCTGAACTGAGCTCAGCCTCTGTTCTAGCCTGTTCAAAAAGGATTTTGATGGGGCTGGGAGTTTGGCCTAGTGGTAGAGTGCTTGCCTAGCTTGCATGAAGACCTGGGTTCAATTCTTCAGTACTACATACATAGAAAAAAAAGCTGGAAGTGGTGCTGTGGCTCAAGTGGTAGAGCTGTAGCCTTGAGAAAAGTCCAAGGACAGTGCTCAGGCCCTGAGTTCAAGCCCCACAATTGACAAAAAAACCGAAAAAGCATTTAAGCAATGGGAACTCTGTTTCCTTCTTGCTGTTGAATATGAAGTGAGGTCACATGGTAGGTACACTGTTTCTGTTAGGACTGATGTCTGTTATGTCAATAGAAAAGAAACACAGAGAAGGTTAAACTGGAACCCAGAAGGTTTTTCAAATCAAGCCAGAATTTTCAAGTATCCATGAGGGATACTCTAAGTTCTTCGTGGTAATTTTGGACAAATAGGATGGCATGCATAAAAACCTAGGGTGTTTATAAATGTTAGGATGTTGTTGGTGGAGGTGATGCAAATATTTGCTGAGGTTTTATAGATGTGATCTGTGAATCATCACTGTGACTTCAGAGAATAAACAGCCTGTCTATGGGTTCTGCCTAAGAACTGCCTGGCTAGTGGGGACCTGAATGAACTTAAAAGGCTAAGGCCACATGGACCCTCTCATCCCTTGCTTCCTCAGCTAGTGTTTGCAGTCTTACTCTTCGATCCACCTCTGGATATCTATCTCAGCACTGTGTCTGACCTCACCCAACTCTGATCCCATTGCACACAAGTGTTTTCTGTCCTCAGTGGTCTCTGGACTCATTAGCTTGCTGTATTTTGAAACTAGAGTTAATCATAGATCAAGAAAGAAACACCAGCTGGTTAATTCTGGTTGGATCTTTTTCTGTTGGATTTTCCACTGTTTACCATTAGACCACCATCTCAGAGGCAGCAGGAACAGAGACACTTTTCAGTGGTAGCTCTGTGAGAGCCTTGCTTCTTACTGTGATCCGCAAACAAGCTTCAAGGCCATTGCCTGGAACTTGAAGCCGTGCCTCATTGAATTGTATAGGAACTATACATTGCTTCCTCTTCAAAGCTGGGACCTGGCCAGTTCTTTCAGTGGACATACACACCAGGGGTCTGTGTATGTTCAACCCTGATTTTTTTTTTGATGTTTCCTGGGAAATATATAGTTAGGCAGTCAGGTTCAAGTTCTTTGTTGTTAGCTTGGGTTTCTTCACACCACAGTACTGCACGGTGTCTGCCATTTGTTTTTTTTTTTTTTGCTTTCTTGTTTCTTTTGTTTTTTTTTGGCCTGCTTGCTTGCTTCCTTCTTTCCTCCTTTTCTTTCTCTTTCTGTCTCTGTCTTTCTCTCTTTTTCTTTCCTTTTTTTTTTTTTGCTAGTCATGGGGCTTGAACTCAGGGCCTGAGCACCGTCCTTGGGCTTTTCTCAAGGTTAGCACTCTGCCACTTGAGCCACAGCACCACTTCCAGCTTTTTCTATGTATGTGGTACCGAGGAATTGAACCCGGGTCTTTGTGCATGCTAGGCAAGCACTTTTACTACTATGCCAAACTCCCGGCCCTCTTTCCTTCTTTTTTTAACTTTGAATTTACTTCTGTGATTTGAGTTGTAGATTTTGAGTTCTTAGAGTAGGTTGAGTTTTGGTTCTGACTTCTGTTTCACCTGGTTTGTCTTAATGGCATGCTGGTAGAGAGTTCCAGAATTATTCCCCAACAAAGGTAGATGAGATTAGTGTTGTTGGAGGGAAGGAAGGTAGTGAGGCTTGCTCAAAAGAAGGAATGTGGGGGGGGGGGGCGCAGGAGTTTGGCCTAGTGGTAGAGTGCTTGCCTAGCATGCACAAAGACCAGGGCTTAATTCCTCAGTACCACATACATAGCAAAAAGCCGGAAGTGGTGCTGAGGCTCAAGTGGTAGAGCTCTAGCCTTGAGAAAGTCCAAGGACAGTGCACTCAGGCTCTGAGCTTAAGCCTAGGACTGGCTAAAAAAAGGGGGGGGGGGGATGTGGGTAGTTGTGCCTTCTTTCAAGTCTGCTTCTTGACTTCAAAAACCTTTCATTATCTCTCTGCTGACTTCATCCTGAAAGGAGTCTAAGGCTTGGAATTCAAACCTCTGGTTATCCTTCATCTGGGCCTCTGTGGTCTTAGAACATTGTGTCCTGTGGTGAGGCCCTTTGTTTCTCTGTTTGGTAAACTCCAGATTATTCTGGAGTTTTCTTAACTGTTGTCCCTTCCTACAAACCCTGGCTGACCTCTTATCTTCACTCTACAAAGGTGGTATAAGAGGCAATTAAAAAAACTTCTCTTGCTGGGTCCTTTGAGTTAAGTTAAAGCTGCCAACTTCATGTCCTTTGGTTCCCTGGGGCAGTGAAGCTTTCAACCCCCTGTTTGCAGGAGGAAAGAGAAGACTGATGAGTATTTTGTGTGGAAGACAAACAAGCAGTGGATTTTTTTTTTTTTTTTGCCAGTCCTAGGGCTTGAACTCAGGGCCTGGACATTGTCCTTGAGCTCTTTCAAGGCTAATGCTCTACCACTTGAGCAATAGCACCACTTCCAGCCTTTTCTGTGTATGAGTGTGTGGTACAAAGGAATTGAACCCAGGGTTTCACGCATGCTAGGCAAGCCCTCTGCCACTGGCCATCCTCCAGCCCCAAGCAATGCCTTATGATCTTAAAGCAATAGCCCCAAATTCAGGAGACCATGTTGTTTCTGTTGTGCTCCAATAATGAAGTGATAACAATTTCTCCAGAATACCTCTAGGGACAAAGATGGTCACTGCTGGTCTGCCAGGCCATACCTTTGACTTAGGACTGTTTTAACCCTGTAGACTCTTCTCCCCACTCGCTGTCCCTTATTCTCCCTAACCTGAAGCTCATGTCTGTATCTCTGAAGATGGCTGAAGATGTACTGAAGTGCTGTCTTCTCATGGCTGCCATGGAATAAATCTCCTTTTTTCTGCCCTCTACCATGTCTCTGTAGTTGGCTGGACCTAACTTGGGACTCCTGCACGTTGGGCCTGCCTGGGGTCTGCAAACCCTGTTTCAGTCATTCCTACACTTGGCTGATAACTAGAATAGGCAGGAGGGAAGGGGTGATTGTCATCTGTCGTTGTCCGTCTTAGTTTTTACTCTGATTTAGGCGTTTGGAATGGGACTGATATGTGGGGATTTTTGTTTGAAAACTCCTCAGGTGGAAGGTGGAAGTTTGCAAATGAGCCAGAGTCCGAATAATTGGTATGTATACTAGACCCAGTCAGGATACTAAAGCACATTGCATAGTAGGTTCTCAAACCCTTGTCACCAGGAGAATTGGTGAGATGCAGTTTGCTGCATCTTGCAGAGTCTGGAATGGGATCTGGAAATTCACATTCCTGTCATATAAAGCAAGGCACATGCTCACTTCTGCTGTTGGTGCAGGGACATTGGAGAACTGTGCTTTAGAGAAGTGTGATCTGTGAAGAGCTGAGCACATTACAGGTAGGAAACAGTGGGCAGTGGTTCAAGCCCCTACCACATCAATCCTATCAGTTTCAGTTCTTTGACAACACAAAACCCTTGCCTCAGAGTGTAGCTGAGAATTGAGCCCATGAATTCAGCAATAGTTTTTCGATCTCCTCTTGGGGGCTAACGGTCTCCCAGAACTGTCTCTTAGCTTCTGTTTGGGAACAACCTTTGAAGCAAAATTCTAACGCTTCTCCAGAAATATCATAGAAGAAAGCTTCTGACCTAGAGGATTTTGCTACCCAGATAGTGTTTGGTGATATTTTTTGTTGTCACTTCTTATGGTGAGGGGATGCCTCTGGCTTGTCAAGGATAGAGGCTAGGGATGCTAAGTACTCTTAGGGGAGGGAGAGCCACTGAGGTTGAACTCTCGGCCTGGGCTCTGTCCCTGAGCTCTTCAGCTCAAGGCTAGCACTCTACCCTTGAGCCACAGTGCCACTTCCGGTTTTCTGGTAGTTAACTGGAGGTTAGAGTTCACTGTCTTTGGTGTCCAGACTGGCTTTGAACCTCAGATCCTAGCCTCTCAAGTAGCTAGGATTACAGGTGTGAGCCACTGGCAGTTGGCATTAGATGGGTCTTATGGGCGCCCTTTCTTGCTATGTGCCTTACCCTAGTTCCCACGTGTCTACCCGTGGCGCCCTCCCTGAGGTGGGCCACGGGAACTTCCAGTGTCTGGGCTGGCAAACACTGTAAGGACAAATACTCAGTAGTTAATAACCTGATGTAGCAAACAGTGCTTCAGCAGTGGGGGTTTCTTTCTACACTAAATGCCCTTGGGTGGCCTGGGAGCAGCTGTGGAATGGGCTGACTGCTTCCTGGTCCTGTACATTCCTCCAGAAGGAGCTGAGAGAAGGTGGAGATGGCCTGGGGGCATGCACCTTCTCACCTCCTTTCCTCCTTTGGGGGTCTTTTGCTTCTTTATCCTACGGGCTTGCATTCCTGTGCTTGGCCCAGTGACCTCTGCCGGAAGACTAGATCTTACTATATATCTTACTATAGCCTACCCTCCTGGAGCACAAAGAAATGAAGAGGCAGATTGTTTCTTATCTAGTCAGACTATAGTAGGTAGATGAAGAAAGCAGGGCGAGGTAGAGTGGAAGGATACCTCTTGTTTTTCACTCTGTAGGAAGTCAGGCCTCTGTGGGGCCTGATGAGGTGGAGAGCGGAGGGAGAGTGCTTCAGTCATAGGAGAGGATTGGAAGAGCATTGACTCCTCAAGAAGGCAGTGGACAGACTGGACTGAAGGGAGCTGTCAGAACCCCGGCAGGCAGATGGAGGTGGTCAGGACACTCGAGCCAGGAAACTGGGGCAGGGGATAAGTGAGGTTGGCCAACGAGGTGAGACTAGTCCCTTGTGATCTCCCCAGGTGCTGTCTTGTTGCAAGCAGGAACACAGTGTGATGTTTCAAAGAAGACACATTGGCTTGTCTGTGGGAAAGTGCTAAGGACTCCCAAGAGTACAGCAGGGCAGCTCAGTGATGGGCTGCAAAATACTTAGAGCCTGTGGCGCTAAGGCCGGTGCAATGGAGGCATAACTGTAGACTCAGAGTTAGGCTAGATGTGGGGTCAGAAGTGTCAAGGGCGAGTACCACGGGTAATTGTGGTGTGGGTGCTGGGCTCAGTGGGCACTTGTTCTCAAAGCTAAGGATGAGTAATTTTGGAAGAGTTCCACGCTGGACTGCGAAGTGGAAGTACCACATAGGTATCTGTGAAGCGAGGACATGAAGTGACTGGAGTTCAGGGGTGCAGCCTGCTGGAGTCTGGGGTTGAGAGCAGGTAGCATTCAGGTGGTGGCCAATGGCTGATAATTGACAACAAGACTGGAGGGTCAACTCAGTCATTGGCCTGCAGGGCTCTGAGGGTATAGAGAGGTGGCTGGTGACGGGTGGGAGAGTGGAGTGGGGTAAAGGGAGGATTCAGAGTGTTTCCTCAGAAGGCTGGGGATCATAACGCTGGACAATGTATTTCATCATATGTACATAAAATATTTTGTGTAATCAGACACTTGGTTTATGCCTCCACTTAACTTTTGTTAAGTAGGCTGCTTTGAACCTGGGTATATAGTAAGTAGCTGATGCTTTCTTCATCTTCTTTGGAACCAAAGGGCAGAATAGAAGATGTTAGAGGAAATAGGAACCTGTGTTCAGTGGTGGTGGGAAGACAGTTCTATGGCTTCCTATAAAACTAAACGTATTCTTATCATATGAACAAGCATGCTACTTGACATTTATCCAGGTGTGTTTAAAACTTAACATTCACTGAGCTGAATAAGGGGATGCCCAACCTATAATCCCCGCCCCTAGTGGCCGAGACAGGAGGCTCATGAATTCAAGGTCAACCTATATCACATAGTGAATTCCTGTCCAGTCTTGGCTACATTGGTAAAACCCTGTCTCAAAACCCACCAAACCAAACCATTCCAAAAACCTTCAGTCCATACAAAACTGTGTAGATCTATAGTAATAAATTACCAAGGTAGTGTTTAGTTGATAATGAATAAGCAAACTGTGGGAGGTTCAGACATCAGAATAATAGCCAGTAATCAAAAGAAATAACCAGTGAAGCCAAAAGACATAGGGAATGTTAGATGTCTATTACTAAGGCAGCAGAGCCACTCTGAGAGAGCTATAACTCTCCTTGGTTCTATGTGACATCCTGGAAAAAGAGGTACAGTGACAGTAAGATGAATGTTAAGAGTAGGGGGCAAGAGAGAGGCACAGGCTGAGCATAGATGTTACAACAGTGTTACAACAGTCTGGGGCAGATAGATGTCACGACGCATTTATGAAAACCTGTACAATGTATACCACAAAGAGTGAACCCTTACGTCTTTCTGGACTCAGAGTGACACTGTTGTTCATCTGAGTCCTAACAAAGGGACCGCCCCTGGCATCAGGGGCTGTGGGGAAGCTGTGCAGGACGCACCAGAACTGTCTACTTTCTTCTCCATTCTTCTGTAAACCTAAAATTCCTCTAAAAAAACCCCTGAAATGTATAAAAAGTTAAAATTTAAAAAAGCAGAGGGCAAAAGCCTGCTGGATTGGTGGTAGACAGGTAGAGATGTGTTGAAGGGTTCTTGCTGTAATTGATGGAGGGGAGGGAAGTAGCATAGGAGTATTCCATTGTGCCCAGTGGCTCACATGGATTTCAACACGGGGCAACTTTAGAGGCCACATGAGATGGCACGTCTGCTTGGTTGATAAAAATGCACAAATGTTTATGTCCCATGGAGTGATAAATTGAGTGATGTTTAGCTTGTAATTAAACAGATGTGAATTACATGTCCACATGCCATGATTCAGCTTCTAGAACATTTGTTTAACCCAAATAAATGGTACTATTTTCTGTGTTTCTTGGTGTACACAGCCAAAAGAGTGGCATGAAAGGCTTGCTTCATTAAGTAGGTCTTTTTCCTCCTCTCCCATGGGGCTTGAGCTTGAAAGCAAGAGCTATGTCATCCCTTGGGGAGAATGAGGTTGAATCATTTGGAAGAAAGCATCTGGTTGGAAAAGACACAAATAGGCAGAGAATCACTGTCAGCAGCATGTCCTCAGGGACTCAGAGGCTCTTGGTGACAATTTAGTCCTGTACTTGGTTGGTCTGGGGTAATTTAGTGAGACTAGGGTGTCACCCTGGTTGTGAGAACCCCTGCTGGAACTGTAGAAGGATAGGCCTTCTTTTCTGTTTTATAACTGATTTGGGAAGCAAACGTTGGGATCTTAATGTGGTTTCTACTTTTATTCTGTCAAGTGGATTTTTTTCATTCTTTTCTTTTTTCTCTTTTTTTTCAAGGCGAAATAGATTAGGAGCTTATCCATTCATGGTAGTTGTAGATTCTTGGAGCATGAGTTGTTTGCAGTATGGAGAAAGTTCTGGGAAGAGGTCCTGATGAGAGGCTGTGGAGATGTTAAAAACTGTATTAAGCGAAAAGAGAGACTAGAAGCCAGGAATAAACGAGGGAAAACCCTGAAACTCTAGGGTAGAGCCTCTCAGTTGGACCCCTTTCCGTCTCTCTCTTTGCTTTATGGCCACCATGAGATGAACATAATCTCCATCCCATGCTCCCGCCATGATAAACTGACTTGCCACAGGCCCCAAAGCAATGGAGAGAACCAACCACTGAATGAAATCTCTGAATAACATGGGAAGACCCAGAAATAGGACCAGCGTTTGTGTTGAATTCCTGGCACTATGTCTTTCAAATAGAAAAAGGCCACAGAGGTTACCACTAAGGCTACAGACTTGTTCATGTCCTTTGTGTATCAGCTATCTCTCTCTCTCTCTTTTTTTTTTTTTTTGATGTTGGCCATGGGGCTCGAACTCAGAGCCTGGGCCCTGTCCCTGAGCTTTGTCACTCAAGGCTAGCCCTCTACCTCTTTGAGCCACAGTTTCACTTTTGGTTTTTCTGGTGGTTAATTGGAGATAAGAGTTTTGTGGACTTTCCTGCCTAGACTGGATTGGCATTGAACCATGAACCTCAGATCTCAGCCTTCTGAGTAGCTAGGATTATAGGTGTGAGCCACTAATGCTTGGCTCTTGCTGGCCTTTTGACGTGAGGAAACTTGATCAAAGTCCTTCAGCGAGCTGCATTAGAGAATGGACATTTGAAGTATCCCCACCCTATCTGCTATCTAAACTCTTAAGCTTATAGTTTGGGGGACCTGAGCACAGATGTGTTTTCCCACTGAAGGATACAACACTTCTAGGAGTAGGCTCAGTAATTTGAGAGCATAGAAAGTCTGTTCTTTCATGTATATACTTCCAGAGAAGGAAAAAAGGCTCTTCTTTTGTTTCATGGAATATTACTGTAATGTCTTGTGAGGTTTGTGAGGCTTGGCTTTGGAGAGGAATATAAGAAAAGTGAACTTGTTGATTAAAGAAAGAGAATACCTTTGATTCAACAAATATTAAGTAATGGAATAATATTTTGATTCCATCTCAGCCAGTAGTTACAAATCAAGAAGAAGGGCATAAAGAGAAAATGGGAAGGGCAAGGGAGAAGAGGAGAGAACAAAAAAGAAAAGAGGGTATTTATCAGCTCAGAGGTATGCTAGGTTTTATTTCCTTCTCTGCTTGTGTGTGTGGTGGACCTGACGTTCATGGGCATTTAAGTACTTGGTTCCAGACCAGACAGGAAGCTATGACTGTTCCCCAAAATGCTGGACTCTAGGTCTGGCATTCGTCCTTTTATACCACATTGAGCAAACACCAGTCAGAACTTCTTATATCCTTGAGAAAATAAGATAATAAAGCAAGCATCAGTAATAAATAAGCAGAGCATTCCTAATAAGCTGTTAGAATGTAAATGGCTCTTCTGCCACTTGGAGAGGGACAGTGAGATCATCTCCTTTGGGCATCTCTCTCCTGTCTCTTGAGCTCATGGCTTTGTGTGTTTGGAAGTGACCTCTAATGTGCTACATTCTATTTACTTCTATTGAACTGAGACGATCTTTAAATCCCAGGCCTCAAATTTAGGAGCCTCCAGTTAGTCTAGTCACTCGCCCCCATTTACCAAATGAAGGGACTCAGTGAAGACCAGAGGAAAGAGATTTATTACATGGTAGCCAGGGGGAGACAGCACTTTAGCACATCTTCAGCTATCTTCAGGGGCGTAGACACTGGCGTCAGGTTAACGAGATAGAACTGGGTCAAATGTAAGAAAGGTATACATAGTTCAAGCAGTCGCAGGTCACAGCTGTGAGGCCTGGCTGACCATTAGCTCAGCCTTTGTCCATGGAGAGTTCTAGAGACGTTGCTGCCCTTTTATTACTAGAACATAGTAGGAACATGGTGGTCTCCTGAGTTTGGGGCTCTTTTTAAGATAAGAAGAAGGCACCAGGTCTTTCTAGATGAACACCTGCTGCTGAGTTCTAAGGATTGTGGAAAGAGAGGGAAGAAAGAGACCTGGAGAAGACCATCCAAGGCTTCTGGGACCATGAGGTTAGCTTGGATGCTCCTGCAATGTCTGTCTAATCCTGGGGAGCTGTGGAAGTTTCCAGGTCAAACCTTTGTGCTTTTAGAAAGTCCCTAAGACCGGGAATTTGGCCGAGTGGTAGAGTACTTGCCTAGCATGCACAAAGACCTGGGTTCAATTCCTTGGTACTATGTGCATAGAAAAAGCTGGAAGTGGTGCTGTGGCTCAAGTGGTAGAGGTCTAGCTTTAAGAAAGCCCAAGGACAAGGCTCAGGCCCTGAGTTCAACCCCCAGGACCTTAGAGCACCTGGGTTCTGAGGTGGGTTGGATGAAAGCAAACCTCTTGTCTTGCTTCTTGTTGCTGCTGAATGCTAACCATAACTCTATCAGCCTCTCTCTGCCCCCAGCTGTGGATTCCCCAAGGGAAAGGCTTTCCAGAGGACCCAAGTCCCCTTTCAAACATGTCCTCTAAAGAGACAAAGACTGAATCCTAATGCTGGAGGATTTTCAGCTCAGATGAGTTCAAACAGAATATAGAGGGGGCTTTGTGGGTCAATATCAGCCATGCTGAGCCTGGCGCTAACGGCTGGACTTTAGAATAACTGTGAAGGATCCAGCGAGTTGTCTGATCTGTTTGGTGGTTAGTCTCACAGATATGTACTTTTTGGGGAAATGGGGTTGGCAGAGCAATCTAGAGATACTTAGTGATGAACACAAGGTCATAGAGTTGCCCAGCTTGTAGAAGTAGAGGGGGCAGTGGTAGTGGGCTGGGATTCGAATCATGGTTGCCAGCTCCAGGATCTGAGATCCTTGGAGGACCTAATCTCCCAGGGTTACCTGAGCCCAAAGCTCTGTTTCTGTGATTGTGTTTCCACCGGTCTGTATATTCATGGACTCAACATTCTTAGAGCCCTTCCGGTTCCACCTTTAGTCTACCCTGAAGGGATTAAATAATAAGACAAACACCACCTGTGTTCTAATGGATTATTGTATGATCTTAGAAACATCCTCCCTCTGCAAAATCAGTAAACTAATGATTACCTTTGGCTTGCTTTTGAATGTTATTATTATTCAGATGTTACTTGATGGATAATGCTCAGTTTTTTTATCGCAAAATATCTGAATAAGGTTTTTTTGTTTTGTTTTGTTTTCTGCGGGTATTTTCCTTCCATAATTAATACGTATCTTTTAGGAAGATATTTGGAGACTATATAAATATTTCATTTCACCCACTGGTTCAGCTTCTGTTGGAAATTTCTTGAGTGCGTGCACATATGTGTGCATGCATGCGTTTGTGTGTGTGTGTGTATGTGTGTGTACTGGAACTTAAACCTATGGCAGACCTGGTTGTTGTCCCTGAGCTTTTGTGTTCTACCACTTGAGACACAGCTCCACTTCTGCCTTTTTGGTGGTTAATTAGAGATGAGAATCTCATAGACTTTCCTGCCGACTTTGATCTGTATCCTCAGAGCTCAACTTCCTGAGTAGCTAGGATTGTAGGTATAAATCATCAGTAGTGCTGGTGACTGGTGGGAATTTTCTAACTCCATTATTCCTTCTGTGTAAGAGCTTTCCTTTTCCTTATGCTGCGGTAAGGATTCAAGGATTTATTCATTCCTTCATGAGTCATGTCTATCATGTATTTGAATGTTCAAACTTCTCTTGTGGGACCCTTATGGATGGCTTCTATGTCCCTGGAACCCAATCTCCCGAATAATTTGGGGTTCATGAAGTTCGAGACCCACTTTGTACTTCCCTACCCCAGCCTTGGAATTAATCATTTCTTTAAGGTGCCCTTTTTCTTTTCAGGTAGGAGGAGTGGTATTAAGAAACCAAGATCTGGGCCAAGTGCTGGTGGCTCATGCCTGTAATCTTAACTGTTCAGGAAGCTGAGATCTGAGGATCTTAGTTCAAAGCTAGCCTGAGCAAGAAAGTCCACGAGACTCTTAATTCCAATAAAACCACACAAAAGCCAGAGTGGAGCTATGGTTCAAGTGGTAAGACCACTAGCCTTGAGCAAAGAAGCTCAGGGATTGCATCTAGACCCTGAGTTCAAGCCCCAGAACCAGCATAACAAAAGAACTCAAGATCTGGATGCTGGGATGCTCTCTTATGCTGGAGGATCATTGCATCCAGGGTCTTCTTAGTGCAAAAGCTAGTGCATGCACATACGTGCATGCGTGTGTGTGTGTGTGTGCATGCCCACACGTGCGCACATGTGTACGTGTGCGCATGCATGTGATTAAGTACATATCTAACTTTTTCCTATGGTTCTGTGTGTATAAAATGTAGTTTTGGTGGCAAGATTCTCCTTAAATACAAATATATAGTTTAGGGTATATGTCACTCCTGTTCTTCATTTTAACAGGTGGCTAAATCCCTTGTTTAAAATTGGTCACCAACGGAGATTGGAAGAAAATGATATGTACTCGGTGCTTCCTCAGGACCGCTCCAAACACCTTGGGGAAGAGCTGCAAGGGTAAGTGAGAGGCAGTGAGCGAAAGGGTAAAAAAGAGCCTGTGGGTCTCCTCCTCTCCCCCAATGTCTCATACTCCCCTGTGGCTGTTCCTAGCTTTGGTCTCCCTCTCTGGACCAATGGAAACCTCTTTCGGGTGCCTTGGGAAGGCCTGTCCTGCAGATGATTTCATTATGTGAGGTGTCTGGCTTGCTTGTACCCCGCTTCTGCCTACTCAGGCTATAAGGATTCTGTAACTCAGCAGTGAACTTGTTTTCCATAGACTTTTTTTTTTTTTTTTTTTTTTTTTTTGGCTTAAACTCAGGGTGTAAACTCTGTCCCTTAGCTTTTTCTGCTCAGAGCTGGCTCTCTAACACTTGAGCCATACCTCTACTTCCTATTTTTTTGTTTGTTAGTTGGAAATAAGTCTCACAGACATAATCTGTGAGGGGTTGGCTTTGAACCAAGATCCTTAAATCTCAGCCTGTAGAGCAGGTAGGGTTAGAGGTATGAGCCACTGGCACCCGGCTCTCAAATTGTTTTTGAGGCCTGTTTTTCTTGAACTGCAGATTTGACATCACATGTTTAGGAGTCCTGGAGACCCTTAGCCAGTATTTTGGGGGCAGCCTCAGGACACTCTGTAATAAATGCTTCCGTATCTCTGTGCCATCACCTCCTTTGATTTGTCTAAGGTAGCATAGATTGTGCTTAACCCAACTTTTGTCTCCTTGTAGGTACTGGGATAAAGAAGTTTTAAGAGCCGAAAAGGATGCACGGAAGCCTTCTTTAACAAAAGCAATCATAAAGTGTTACTGGAAACCTTACCTAGTTTTGGGAATTTTTACCTTAATTGAGGTAAATGCTTTTATGCTCAGTGGGTTGCTTTTCAATGTGCACGGACTAGATGTGTTAGTTGTCAGTAAGTACTGAACTGATTAAAATCCAGTGTCATAGAAGGATGTTCTCTACCAAATGCTGACAGTGTTGATGTTTGGTAAATGTGATGGGTCTTAAGAGCCATCTTTGGTCAAAAGAGAATTCTTAGAGCTTGGCAGAGATGTAGCCTGAGGCATGGAGGAAATACATTTGGATCAGAGCCCAGAGGGACGAGAGACAGTTTAAATGTGCCAACAAATAATTGTTAACCGAATCATACCAAACCTGGTCAATTCTTTCCAGAGAAGTACTATCCTGATAGTATCCTCATAAATAAATACTGTCACCATCCCCTCTCAGATACACAGACTTGGGGTTCTGTTCTTGGCTGACTGAGATGGCCCAGAGCCTAGAGCCCAGAAGCTGAGGGGAGATTCCAGCCCTCATGGGTCCTTGTCCTGGTTGTTGGGACAGATCACCGATAGAAGGTAGTATTTGGGCAGTTTGGCATGGCAGGGTTTAGAGTGGACTGCTGCAGCAGTACTACTGGTGGGCTTAATAATGATGATAATGACTACAGGAAAAGTAGAGTGTGGCAGGGACTGTCATGAGTACTTTCTGCAGGGGTGTCTGATCCTCTGGTGAGGTGAGAGCTGTTCTTATTAGCCCCAGTTCTGGAAGGTCCCGGGGTGTCCATTGTTCCATAATAAGCCCAGGGCTAACTGTAACAGAGAGCACTACTGGTTCCATTCCTGGCACTGTGATCTAGAAGACAGACCCCGCTAGACTGCGAGCTGTCTCATCCAGGGTCATGAAGTATGTCCTCACAACTGGGTCTGCTGGGTCTCAAGCTCTTGTTTCTTGAACCTGGCCCTGAGATAATGAGTCAGACGTTAAGAGCTGCCTGGAAGAGGGGAGAGAGGCGGCAGGAAGTCCACTTAGGGGTCATCAATTAGGATAGAGTTCAGGCACCGTATCACCTGTGGCCCAGAGTCAGTGTGCTCAGCAGAGAGGCAGGGTTCCAGTGGGTCAGAGCACGACAGTGCATTCCTACAGACTATGGACCCTTGCAGAGGGCCCCCTCCTGCCTATCACTGCCCAAGATGATGCTGCCCTCCCTGTCCACATTCCTTAGCACCTTAAGTGGACTAGGGGAGGTGACAGAGTTGAGATTTATGGTCCCAGCAGAGGCCAAGGCTCCATTTCTGTTCTGTTTACCAGTAGGCCCAGGCCTTAAGAACCACCTGAATTCAACAAAGTAGCACCCCCCACTTTAGTTGTCAGTAAAAAAAAAAAAAGCCTGAATCCCAACACTAAACACCCATGTTTTTTTAAACATGTCTGTGAACACCACTGTTTTAGAAAAGCCCTGAATAATTTCTTAACTGTGAAGCTAATTAAGGATCCCATAAATATCATTTTCTGATGCTGTGGGGGCTTTGAATTGTAAAAGCTAGTTCCTGAGCCAAACAGGATGAACATTGTTTATTGATTGATTTGTATGCAATGACTTTTGTTTTGTGATCTGTGTCTGTGTGTTTTGTGGTTGCTGAGTTCTAGACAGTGGGCAGTCCAGGCTTCATCTGGCAGTGGGTGGAATGTCGACATAGTTCCTTGGTTGTTCTCCAGTGCATTTCTGGGGGCCTGTGGCGGACATGACACCCACAGTATCTTCAGAACTCCTGGACCGTGTGTTACTCAGCCGGATGTGGAATAGGGCCGTCCCCTCGTGCTTGGGGAGGGGCACCAGGAGAAAGAAGCAGATGATACCCGTTCCAGGGTGGTTTCAAGATTGAGACTTGAAAGTAGCACACACCTTGTCATGCAAGAGTTACAGAATAATTACAGTGTGTAGAGAAACAAGCCCAGGGATGATAGTGAATACACACGCATGCAGCCACAGCTGGCTAGAGCTGAGCAAGCTTGGAATCCCTGGCACACCTATCCCCTGTGTGCAGTGCCATGGGGACTGAAGTGAGTCTGCACCTGCACAAGGCCTCAGCATGGAGGGAGAGGAGCGGCTTGGGGAGATGGTACATGCTGCTGCCTTTCCCATCATCGCAGGTGCCATGAAGTGTCTGGCCTGCTGGAGTGTGAAGTTGGGGCAACAGTAGACAGCTGGTGTGTGCCTACTTCTCCTAGTTTTGAACAGGGAGAAGATTTAGGGTGAGCGGTGAGGCCTTGTTCCTTTGACCTTTAGCAAGAGAACCCCAGTTGGCCTCTAATCTGGCCTGTGGACTTGGTGTTTGTTCAGGGTTTTCTTGGATTGTCTTCTGTCCAGGTAGAGCTCTCGGAAGCTGCTGGGAGCTAATGTGTGAGGAAATCCCACTTTGGAAGTCAGCTTGTAGGCAGGAAGAAGAGACAGTCATCTGACTTCCACAGTGATCTTTGTGCTTTGCACAGGGCCGGGTCGCTGAGAGTTGTATGGGCCTTTGCACCCCTCTTTTTCTTTTCCTAAATGCCCTTAGCCCTCTACAAAACCCAGCAGGTGGAGGAGACACAGATACAGTGGGTACTGAATTCAGCAGAGGTGGAGGAGGCACGGAGAGAAGCCATGAATGTGGCGTGGTCTGTGTTCCTAGAGGTAGGGTTGGTGTATACGTTACAGCAGTAATGCAGTGTTTGTAGTAGGGGCTGAAATGGCGTGTGTTTTTATAGTACGAACTTAAATAACATGTTGCTATTATTATGATTACAAAATCTGGGACTCAGGTGACTCCTTTGCAAAAGATTGTGATTATGATGGTAAACGAAACAAAACAAAACACACAATCCCCTGAAACTAGCAACCTACAACACTGCTTAAAAAAAAAAAAGTGAAAGTTACCTGAGAATTTCTGGGAAAACTCAGTTTTTTTTCAGATGACTTTGCTTCTTTGGCTATAGTTAGTCTGCAGGCAGTGCAATAGGATTTTGTAAACTCTTAGTGAAATCTGGCATTGGGGCACTAATACACACACACACACACACACACACACACACACACCCCACACACACATACTTTTCCCAGTACTTTCCTTGTGTTATTTTTATGGTGCAAGACAGGTAGGTATTCAGTGCTACCAGCTCCATTCTCAGCTTCCCAGGGCTTTTCTACAACAAAAGCAATCCGGGCTTCCAGTGTGTTCTACTTGGCTCTGCGTGGCCATGCTCTTTCGGCTGCTATAGCTCATTTGGTTGCCCCACAACTCCTCTGAGGTCCACAGGGCAGATTTCCATGGCTGTTCCCATGGATGCTCAGGGGAGAGTGTGACACATTGGCTTTTGATCATGTGGCTTGTGGCAGCCCTGGCTTTCAGAGCAAAATCAAGTTCATTTTGCTGCATGCCCCAAGAGGTACACTTGGTGTGGTTATTTTCTTTCTTAGGTTTTAAAGACTATTTCAGAATATAAAGGTAGCAAAGGATAATAAGCCCAGGCTGCTTCTAGCTAGCTCTAGAAATTACCAACTCATGACCAGACTTGTACTGGGTCTGCCTGTGTGTACAGTGTGCTTTCCTTATCACTGGGTGCACCCTAGAGTTTCATCTCAGCACATTACAGTCTGTGTGGCTGCCGTATCGTGATCTCCCTGTGCCTTGAGCTGGCTGGAGGCTTGCTGGGAGCGAGGCAGCCTCTGCACCCCCCATAGCCAGCCAGCTTGTCCATAATTCCTCTAAGAGTGTTTGCTTACTTCTGTGTAGTGGACGGAAACTTCCATGACCTCATGGAAGACAGTGTGGCAGCTGAGGCTGTGTGTGTGTGTGTGTGTGTGTGTGTGTGTGTGTGTGTGTACAGCAGGTCAGAAAGGAGTGTGCATGTCACGGCTCATTGGAAGGCCTGGGACATCTGTCTTCTGTAAATATCTTGACCAGTTAGTTTGGAAGAAAATGAGCAATAGCTTGCCCTCCCTCCTTCCCTCCATCCCTCCCTCCCTTCTGCCTCCCTCTTGTGGGTGGGTCCCTTACTTCAGATCCATGGGAAACAGCTATCCTAAACAAACCTGTCAGGTGTTTGCATGCTTATAAGAGTAGGTTATTTAAAAGAAAAACTTTATTCAAAGTCAAGGTTTTTTTTTAAAGATTTTATTAACATTGAGTTTTTACATTGTATTTCAAATGTCATGTTTAATAAACAAATATTCAAGAAGGGAATCTCCATTCTTGAAAGATTTCCTGGGATTTTTTTTTTCATTTTACACAAACACCCCCCCCACACGTATATATTCTATATATGCATGTATATATGTGTGTATATATACATATATGTGTAATATATATATATGTATATATTACTTTTTGTTTCCCTGGTCCTGCGGCTTGAAGTCAGGGGGCCTGGGTAGTGTCACTGAGTTTTTTTTTGCTCAAGGCCAGTGTTCTTCACTTGAGCCACAGCTCAATTTCTAGGTTTTTGGCTGGCTTTGAACTTCAATCCTCAGGTCTCAGCCTCCTGAGCAGCAGGGATTATAGTCACCAGTACTCTCCTCGTTTTGAGGAGGAGGAAATGACATTCAGGGCCGATGCATTCACTTTGGTGACTTGGTTTTTCCTTGAAGGGAGAGTCCCCGGCAGAGGGCTGGCAGGGAAGAAGGCAGCCAGTGGAGTGCTCTATGAACAAGGCTTGGGAAATTCTGTGGCCTGCTGTATTCCGGGCAGAGACATTGTTTTGCTGTTTCTCTGCCTTTAGTTGTGGGGAGGAAAATGGTTTTCCCTCTGCCTTGTTCAGGAAGTAAATCCAATGCATTTGTAGCCCATTGCTGTAGGAAATCAATCCTCCCCTTCCCCCTTTCCTCCCTCCCTCCCTCCCTCCCTCCCACCTCCCCCTTCTTCCTCCTCTTTCATTCCTTCCTTTCCTCCAGTATTAGTATTTGAACTCAGGGCCTTCTATTTACTTGGCTCACATTTTTGTCTTTATCCTGTTTCCTTAGCTCACTTACTTTGCCAGCATTCTGTCATTTCTAGCCTAGCGTTTGTTAGTTCATTGCAGATGAATTCTCATGGACCTTTTTTTGTTTTTTAAACTAGACTGACATTGAACTGTGATTCTCTGGATCTCAGATTTCTGAGTAGCTAAGGTTCAAAGGATGAACCACCAGCCTCTAACTGATTATTATTATTTCTTTAAAACTAGCACCTAGAACTTAAGGCTGATTGAGAACTCCTTGTGACAAGACAGTATCTTTTGTCTAGACTAGGGCTGTGCTTAATTTCTTTTTTTCTTTCTTTTATGTTTTTCTTTTGTGGTGCTGAGGTTTGAACTCAGGGCCTCCCATGAGCCATACCTTTAGTCTTGTTTTTTGTTTTTTGTTTTTTTTTCTGATTACCTTGAGATGAGATCTCACAAGCTTTTCTGCCCAGGTTGGCCATGAATTGTTGTTGTTCTGCTTTCAGTCTCCTGATAGCTAAGATTACAGTCATGAGCCACTGTATCCTGGGTCGTGTTTAAAATTGACTCCAGACTACAGGAATGGCAATAATGCTGGGCACATCCCAGGTTCTAAGCTCCTTCAATATCTGGGACCAAGAGCCTGGGTATCTCACAAACCTGGTTCCTTTTTAGTACTTCCAACCAAGTAGAGCTCCTGGTATGTGGAGTGTATGCTGGGAAAAGTGTAGAAGATCATCTTTTCTGATTCGTTTGAGTGTGGGTCACTCAAATGGGAGGAGGTGGCAGGAGCAGGCCAAGCATGTGTGAAACACCATTTCTTTTTGCTCTGGGATGTGATGTGGAAAGTTTAGAGGAAATGGCAGATCAAGGGCTGGGCTGTCCATGCTGATGCAAAAATCCTTATGCTTTTCCTCTTTGGCTACTTTTTTTTGTTGTTGTTCCTTATTCATCTTCAGCCAAGAATTATTTGGTAGCTTGCCAAATGTGTCTTGAAGTACAAATAGAGCATTTACTGAGCAGCCTTCTGAACCAAGCAGTATGCTAAACTTTTAGCTTATGATTTGGACTTCAGATTCATATTTGTTGTCCTTAAAAAGACAAACAGTTGTGTGTCATATTCTTTCTTCAGGTTAATCATGGTTGTACTTTCGTATGACTTTTTGAATGTGTTTCAATCTCTGATTGAGAAGGCTTGGTACAGGTTCTATTTCTAACAAAGGTATTTTTCCTTTTCTTTTAGGAAGGCACCAAAGTCATCCAGCCCATATTTTTGGGAAAAGTTATTAGTTACTTTGAAGACTATGACCCTAATGATTCTGTGGCCTTGCATATGGCTTATGGTTACGCCACGGTACTGACTGTGTGCACATTGCTGTTGGCCATACTGCATCACCTGTACTTTTATCATGTCCAGTGTGCTGGCATGAGGCTTCGAGTAGCCATGTGCCACATGATTTACCGGAAGGTAAGTGACCACCAGCATGAAGTGTGTATTTCAGTGGAAGCATTAGAGCTTTAAGGGGAAAAAAAAAACTTATGTATACTAAAAGTCATGTAAATTAAGTCATTTAAATTATACCAGAGAAGCTTGCTTATTTGCATCAAGCCTTAAAAAATATAGATTGGTGTGTGTGTGTGTGTGTGTGTGTGTGTGTGTGTTGGCAATAGGGTTTGAACTCAGGTCCTGGGTACTATTTCTTACCTTTTTCATCAAGGATCTATGAGAACCTCATGTACAATTTCTACCAGGTTAACTTTAAACCAGGATCCTCAGATATTAACCATTTTAGTAGCTAAGATTACAGGCTTCAGGCACAGTACCTGATCTAATTTTTATTTTTTTATATTGGTCCTTGGGGCTTAAACTCAGGGCCTGGGTGTGGCCTCTGAGCTTTTTCACTTCAGGGTAGCACCCTACCATTTGAGCCATAACTCCACTACTGGCTTTTTTGGTGATTAATTAGAGATAAGAGTCTCATGGACTTTCCTATCTGGGTTGGCTTCAAGCTGCTACTCTCAGATCTCAGCTTCCTGAATAGCTAGGATTGTAAACATGAACTCCTAACTCCTGGCCTAATTTTTATTTTTTAACATCACTGTTGAAAGATAAAGTCACCAGGCTGGTGGCTCACATCTGTAATCCTAGCTACGCAGAAAGCTGAGATCTGGGGATCACCATTCAAAGCCAGCCTGGACACGAAAGCCCTTGAGATTCTTATCTCCAATTAACCATCAGAAAACCAGAAGTGGAAATGTGGCTCAACTCGTAGAGTGCTAGCCTTGAGCTGAAGAACTCAGGGACAGTGCCTGGGCTCAGAGTTCAAGTCCCATGACTAACGAGAAAGAGGGGAGGGGAGAGGGATTAAACAGTTTAACATAGTTCCTGTTTCACTTCTTTTTGATTTATCTGGAGCTTCTGTTCCATTTTCTTAACCCATTGCAAGGCCCATCTCCAGGTCCTGCTTGAGTGGTTTTATTAACCATGGATTTGTGAGTCCTGGAGGTCTGTCTTCTAAAACCTATGGTGGGCTATATCCAACGCACAGTTTCTTCATCTGTGGCCTGGAAATGGTAATAGTGTCAGTTTTAATCACCAGGGCTTCAGCATCACCATCACTATGGTTACCATCATTAGCCTGTGGCACTCCCTTCTACCATAAAGAGTACTCAGGTTTCTCTATATAGATTGTCTAGATTGTCCTCTTTGTAGATCATGCTGGGACCCCCCAGACATGTAGGAAATTCCATTAGCACACCGTGTGGATACCGGGCTCCTTGGGGTCAGGTGTGAGGTGCTCTTACACAGGTGAGTTGTTGTTCACCTGTTTTTCTTCCTTTTCACACTAAAGCTTTGGAAGTAGCCTTAGGGAAAGCTGATCTAGCCTGGCAGATTTGCTTGCCTGGATATAAACATCTCCCAAAGGTATCAATTTGCCAGCTTGGTTATCCAAGAAGCATCGTCTCTGTAAAGTCAGGAATTGCATGGGGCAAACTATACACTGAACCTGAAATTCTAGAAATGTGAGAAAGTCAACTTTGCTCTTGCCTGTCTTGTGTCTATAACTTTGCCAAGATAAAGAAATAGGACACACCTTTGTCATGGGAGGGCTGCTTGCCCCTGGAGGCCCTGCTGCAAACATTGCAAGTTCATGCTCTGGCCTCTGTCCATCCTACTTCTGGGAGAAATTGGATTGGGTGTTAAAAATTGAGTGACTGCTAAGCTTATTTCTGTAGTTAGAAGTATTGAATAACCTTGTGGGATATATCCTACATAAAAATGATTGCTATTTACTTATCTTTACAGCCTTGGTAAAGTTATGAGAGGGTTTCTGTCACTAACTTTTAAAAATTATGTAACATATTATGTAAATATTTGTAACATATTACTGTTTTTATTGACTATTGTTGTTATATTTGTGTGGTATTAGGAGATTTGATTTCAGGTCTTGCCAAAAAGGTACTCTACTAATTATTTAGCCATTCTGCAAAGCCCTTTGTGCAGTGGTTATTGTCAAGAGAAGCTCTTGCTTTACCTCCGGTTTGGCCTGGACTATAGTTCTTTTATTTGTGCTTCACCATATTGTTGAGATGACAGGTATACACTGTGTAGGTTGTCATACCTAGTCATTGTACGAATGGAGTCTCACAATTGTTTTTTAATTCCCCCAGGCTACTCCCCCAATCTCCACCAACCAGTTAGCTAAGAGAGTAGGCTTGAGCCATTGGACCTGGCGGTGTTATTGTTTCAGTGTATGTGTAGCTCAGTAACATTATTTGTATTCACCTTGTTTCACCAGTATTGTCACCATCCATCTCCAGAGCTTTCCATTTTCCCAGATGGCCTCTTTGCCTCCATCAACTGTAGGCCTGCTTTTCCATCATCCTTAGTCACTGCCATTCTACTTCCTGTCTATGAATTTGAACGTAGTAGATGCTGCGTGTAAATGGAATCACACAGGGTTGGTCCTTCTGTCTGTCTTACTTCTTGAAGCAGTCTTCAAGGTTTGTCCATATTGTAGCATGGGTCACAATTGAATTTCCTAATATTCCCTTGTGTGGACATGCCAACTCTTACTTATCGACTCATTTACTGGTGGATATTTGGGTTTTCTCCTTTGGGCTGTTGTGGCTGCTGTTGCTGTGATGATGACTCTCCAGTTGTCTTTTGAGTCCTGGAATTCATTTGTTTTGGTCAGGAGGATTGTTGGATCGTGAGATAGTTCTGATTCTAAGCTTATGAGGTACTACCATGTTGTTTTCCTCAGCAGTTGTACCAGTTTATATTCCCATTTCATTACTGATTTTTCTGTTTAATTTGAGGACAAAATAAGGAAAAGTACATTTTTGTTGTTGTTGTTGTTATACTTGTTGTAGAGCTTAGACTGGCCTCAAGCTTGTAGTTCTCTTGCCTCATCCTCCTGAATCCTGGGATTTCAGGTGTGTACTGCCACACCTTGCTTGAAGAGAAGTTTTTATGAATTCAGTCTTTTTTTTTTTTTTGGCCAGGCCTGCATCTTGAACTCAGGGCCTAGGCACTGTCCCTGAACCTTGTTGCTTTAAGGCTAACACTCTGCTACTTGAGCTGTAGCACTGCAACCAGCTTTTTTCTGTATGTGTGGTACTGAGGAATCAAACCCAGGGCTTTGTGCATGCTAGGCAAGCTGTCTTCCACTGAGCCCCATTCCCAGCCCTGAACTCAGTCTTTTGAATTGGGTCAGGTGGCTCTACTGGAGGTTTATTAAAATTCCTTACATCCCTGGGTCATTTTTTTTTAGAGAATTTTTACCAAAAAGCAAGGGACTTGGGACTCTGGATAGTTGTTCAGTGAGCCCAGTAAGTTGGCAGTGAGTACATGAGTTCCTTGAGGTAAGAGTGGCTTAGACACTGAATTTACTTCTTTTGGGAAGTTGTGGCCAGAGGCGTCGTGTCCGCCCCCCCCCCCCCCATTGTCAGTTGCTTACTTCCTACAGCAAGCCCCACCTCCAGAAAGCTTCTGGAACCTTCCCAAACAGCACCACCAAACATTTAACATGAGAGCCCGTGGGAGACATTTGGTGTTTAAACCCCTACCCTTATCCACATAGGCTCGAATGATTCTTTGTGGTGTTGGGTACTGTATACCAATGTCCCTTCCTCTCAGGGTTTGTCTCACCCGCTCCTTACTATTCAGTGCCTGCAGGCATCTGCCTCATGATTTTATTCCTCTCCAGGGAGTTTTATGGTGGCATGGGAAGTGTCAGCCAGCCCACTCTGGGGTACTGCTCCTAGCTGCCGTCCCCCTTTCCCCCCAGGTTTAATAGCCTTCATGTCCGGTGGAACTAGGAGAAGTACAGGGTGTGGTCACATGGACTGGCAGGCAGGCAGGCCTGTCTGACATCTGTGCTGAGCAGGGAATGAATGGGTGAGGGTGTAGGCCAGGAGAGAGCCCCAGGTTTCAGCTCGAGTCACATGTGTGCTTAGTAAAATCCCAGAAATCAGCGCCATGAGTTCGTGCCCTAAGGAACATTTGGGGTCTGCTCTAGTAGGGGACAGTGAAGAAGGAAAGTGGGGGAGATGGCGAGGGTAAGGGGGGTGGTGGCCTCCAGGGAATGGGAAGGGCCAACCTGGCTCTCTGTTCCTTTTTTGAAGGTGGGGGGATTATGGGAGGTGATAATGGTTACAGGCTGAAATCTTTACTTTGCTTTTAAAGCTTTTTTGCTAATCTGAGAAAAAAAAAGCTTTTTTCCCTGACTATAGTCTTTTAAAAGTATTTCTCTATGATTAGAGTGGTGGTTATTTTCCTTTCAGGTCTTTAAAGATAATTGGTTTGTTTGGTAACAAAAATGTCCATTACAATTTTTAAAATTCCAGTAAAATTTACCATTTAAATTGTTTTAGGCATCAATTAACATCCACATTTTTACACAGCCATTGCCATCATCCATCCCAGAACCGTTTTCCTGTTACAGAAGTAGCCACGAGAGACTTTCTTCCCCATCCTCCACTCCCAGCCCCTGGCCACTGCCCTTCTGTTTTCCAGTTCTGTGAGCTGACTATGGTGAATGGGCACTAAGCAATGGCATGATGTTTGCTCTGTCACTCACATCGTGTCCTCAGGTTCCTTCAGTTTCTGGATAGGTTGAGATCTTGTGTTTACCTGGTTTCCACTGAGAAAATGGCAGTCCATGCACCCATTCTCCTTTCCTGCTTCCAGCTACAAAGAACTTCACCTCAAGTTCCTAGTAGAGGAAAAGGTGAGTTTCATTCCTGCCAGCTCCCTGTCTGAGCAAGGACCTGTCTTGGCTGTTTTGAAGTTCTCTTCTCGTCCTTTCTGCTACTCCCTTGGGAACCCATTAGCTAAAGGAACTATTGACACCTGGGGGTAACAGCTGTGGGCTCACAGCTGCTCTTTGATAAGCTGACCTTTCCACTTAGATCCGGGGAGGGTGGGGCTTAGAGGAAACATGGCAGAGTGCCCCCACTCCATGCATGCTCAGGTGCTGCAGACTTTGCTCAGATTGTACTTGTTCATGAGCCAAGTTAAGCACTGCTGCTTTAGAAGTCTGCTTCTAAAGGTATATATGTGGTGAATAAATCCTGAGATGCAGAGAATATATTACAATGACTTGCAACTCACAGTTCTTTTTTTTTTGTTGTTTTGTTGTGTGTGTGTGTGTGTGTCTGTCTGTCTGTGTCTGTGTCTGTGCCTGTGTTGCTAGTTCTAGGGCTTGAACTCAGGGTCTGGGCACGATCCTTGAGCTTCTTTTGTTCAAGTGCGACTCTATCACTTGAGCCACAGGGCCAGTTCTGCCTTTTTTTTGCTTATGTGATAGTGAGGAATGGAACCCAAAGCTTCAGGCATGCCAGGCAAGCACTCTACCATTAAGCTATATTCCCATCCTCTTTTTAAAAATATTCTTACGTTAACTAATTCTCAGTCAGATTATGTGCTGTGCCATGCCCAGTTATTTCCTTGTCTTGAAAAAAAAAGACACATGATAAGAATAATAGTTAAAACTTAATAGACAAATAGTTAAAAAAACATATGGCAAAACATGCTAGTGGGGAGATAGGAATATTAGAATTTTAATTCAGGGCCTCATGCCTTCTCTCCCTCTCTCCCACACTAGTCATCTAGATTTTTTTTTTTGTCAGTTTTGAGGCTTGAGCTCTAGGCCTGGGCAATGCCCCTGAGCTCTTCAGCTCCAGGCTACTGCCCTACCCCTTTGAGCCACCGCACCATTTCTGGTTTTCTGGTGGTTTAATTAGAGATAAGAGTCTCACAGACTTCAGTGCCCAGGCTGGCTTTGAACCAAGATCCTCCTGAGTAGCTAGGATTACAGGCGTGAGCACTGAGCCTGGCTGTTTTTTCTTTTTCTAAGAAAGGGTTTCTCTTCTTGCCCAGATATGCACTTGTCCTGTAATCCTCTCATTTTCGCTTGTTGGTGTAGCTGGGATAATGCGTATCAAGCACCACATCCAGCTTCTTCTGTGGAAGTAGTCTTGCTGACTTTTCTGCCTGGTCTGTTCTTGAACTCTAGTCCTCCTAATTTTAGGTTCCTACATAGTTAGGATGACATACATTGATTAAGCCTGTAAGCACGTATCTGGCTTTTGATTGTTTTGTTTTTCTTTCAGAAACAAGAAGAGATAATAGAAGTTTGTTTCTTTGCCCTTGTCTAAGAGGTTTTCTCCTCTCTCATGGGTTTTTTTGGTCTCCATGGTTTGTTTTACTTTACCACAACTGCAACATCTCGTGCAGCTGTTTTCTCTCTTGGCTGCTAAACCAGTTAGATTCAGCTTCCCATTCAAACAAAGAAATAGAGGTGGAAGGGTCCTTCAAATTTTGGGTCCTGTTTTCTTCTTGGGTAGTAGTAGATACTGATAGTTCAATTGTAGTTATCCTCACAAAGCATCTGTGGATCTTTAATTAGGTCTTTTAAAATGATCGCAAGAATTAGCGACATTCTGAGGCCTGGGAGAGGAGTGTTTGCTTCTGGCATTGTCACCAACAAACTGTTGAGAACTCCATAGTGTTTTCCAGCAAGACCCAGGTGGCTGGAACCTGGATGTGCTCTGCTCTGTTATTAGGAGTTAGAAATGCCACCTTCTGGGCCAGGAACTTGGCCTAGTGGTTAAAGTGCTTGCCTAGCAAGCACGAAGACCCAGGTTCGATTCCTTGGTACCACATATATAGAAAAAGCTGGAAGTGGTGCTGAGGCTCAAGTGGTAGAGCTCTAGCCTTGAGAAAGTCCAAGGATAGTGCTCAGGCCCTGAGCTCAAGCCCAGGACTGGCAAAAAAAAAAAAAAGAAATGCCACCTTCTCCTTTTTGTACAGGTCTGCCAGCTTGAGGGCCAGCCATGGAAAATCAACCAAAACAAAGCAAAACAAAAGATGTACGGTCCTCTCCCTCCCTCCCCTCCCCACCTTGTCTAGGCAGCAGGGCTGGCTGATTATGGTGAGTGGCACAAGGCTGATTTTTCTGTGTACTATTTCTCATCTTCTGTGGAACCACAGAGGGTAGGGTTCACGGAGGCTTCTCTGTGGGCCAGGTCCCCTCTGGTGTTCCCCGGGAGGGGAGATTCGAGGCAGTTTCTCCACCTCCCCTCAGAAACAGCAAGGAATGTCCTTAGATTGTTTAGTCTTTGAAGCAGGCATGGCAGCATTTCTTAAGCAACTCTAGCCAACAATATTGGAAAAATACAGGAGGTTTTCTGCTTCAGCGAGCTAGGCATACTCCTCATACTTCCCATTGCAGTCACGGCCAGGTTACCTGGGTTCCTGACTGGCTCCACTCAGGGTTAGGCCACGAACCAGGAAGTAAGACCCAACACCTAAAGTCCTTATAGGTGTTTTCTCAGAGTCCTGTTACCCTGATTCGTGTGTGTGTGTGTGTGTGTGTGTGTGTGTGTCTGTGTGTGTGTGTGTGTCTGTGTGTGTCTGGGCGTGTGTACGCGCACACGCGCGCGCGCACACACACACACACACACACACACACACTTCTGGGGCTTGAAGTCAGGACTCAGCACTGTCCCTGATTACATGTGCTCACAGCTAGCTGTCTACTACTTGAGCCACAGCTCCACTTCTGGCTTTTTTGGTGGTTGGTAGGAGATAATTGGCTCGTGGACTTTCTTGCTCAGGCTGGCTCAGAACAGAGGTCCTCAGATCTCAGCCTCCTGAGTAGTTAGGGTTACAGGTAGGCGTGAGCCACTGAGGCCCAGCTTTCTCCTTATGATACTGTGGAAGCCATGGCAAAAGTTCTAAAGGGACAGTTGAGGACCTGACAGCAGGGGGCAGGATGCCATGATAAGGGCACTTCGGAGGAGCTTCCACACACCGTGGGCTGCTGGCACAGGTAAGATCGAGCGGGTTAGGAATCTACATTGGGAAGCTACAGTTCGTGTGCGCTGCTTTAACCAGACTATTAGTAGTTTTCGATGAAGATGGGAATTGGATTTTCTGAGGAACAATCGTGTACCAGTGTATGAGATGTAACTTCCATGGAAGTGGAAAGGGCCTGCCCCCCCCCCCCCGCCCACCCCCCTCCTCATGGTGATATCTGTGTGTACACACGTGGTTTCTGGGTTTCAGCCTTACTGTTTGAAATGATTGGGAAAGAACAAGCTGATTTTTCAGATGAGTGAGAAATGCTAATTTATTTTTTCATTTTGCCAGTCCTGGGGCTTGAACTCAGGCTAGAGCTCTAGCACTTGAGCCACAGCACCACTATTGGATTTTTTTTTCCTATGTATGTGGTACTGAGGAATTGAACCCCAGTCTTCTTGCAAGCTAGGCAAGCACTCTACCTCTAGGCTAAACTCCTGGCCCAGGATAGAGGATATTTTTAAATTGTCATTTACTTAAAAATATTTTCAGTCTCGGGCCGGAAGTTTGGCCTAGTGGTAGAGTGTTTGCCTAGCTTGCACAAAGAACTGGATTTGATTCCTGGGTACCACATACATAGAAAAAAAAAGCCAGAAGTGATGCTGCGGCTCAAGTGGTAGAGTTCTAGCTTTGAGAAAGCCCAAGGACAGTGCTTAGGCCCTGAGCTCAAGCCCAGGACTGGCAAAAAAAAAAAAAAAATCCAGTCTCCCTCAAAATGTCTTTTTTGTCCCTTGGTTATTGGAAATAGATTGTTGAGTTCCAATTATATGGGTTTTCAGAGATCTTATAGGTTTCTAATTTTATTCTGTGTTGCTATCAGAGAGCATCTATGGATACAGAAATGTATCCAGACTTGCCAGGAATTATGCCTAGTTGTAGAGTGCCTGCCTAGTAGGTATGAAGACCTGGGTTTGATTCCTCAGTACCGCATACATAGAAAAAGCCGGAAGTGGTACTGAGGCTCAAATGGTAGAGCTCTAGCCTTGAGAAAACCCAAGGACAGTGCTCAGCCTCTGAGTTCAAGGCCCAGAATTGTCAAGAAGAAAAAAAAAAAAGAAAAGAAAAAAGGAAATTATCTAGACTTGTCTTCTGTCACAGCAGAAGGTCTGTTTGCTCAACTTTCCTTGTGTCCTTGAAAAACTGTTCTTTCATTGTTTCATGTGGGTGCCATAAAGGTCAGACTCATTTGGTTACTAATCTTGTTTAACTCTCTGTGTCCTTACTCTCTTTTGTTTACTTACATCAGTTACTGAGAGATGTGTGTTAGAATATATAGCTGTGATCGTGGCATTGTCTTCTTTTCTCCTTCCGTGCTGTTTTCTGTTACATACGTATATTGAAGTGGTGAGTTGGCTCCTTTGTCATTGTCATTATGAAATATCCTCTTCTTTTTCCTACAGTCTACATTATAGAAATGATAGCAGCTACCCAGTTCTCTTGTGCTATGGTTGGAATTGATATGGCTTTCCCATGTGTTTCCTTCTAACTTGTCATTGTATTTAAAGTACATCTCTTGTATTCTGCATATATATTTCAGTTTGAGAGTCTTTTGCTTAGATTTTTTTTGTGGGGGGGAAACACTACTCCACTGCTAGATTGCTGTATCACTTGAGCCCCACACCCCCAGTCCTGTTGGTTTTAGTTACTTTTTGAGTAAGGTATTAGGCTTTTTTGCCAACTATAGCACGCTCAGACCATGACCCCTCTTTTTCTGCCTGTCACATGGCTGAGAGACAGGCATGTGCCACCTAATTATGCTCAACTTGTTGGTGGTGGTGGCTTTTTCTTTTTTTTTTTTTTTTTTTGTACGTCATGGGGCTTGGGTGCTGTCAGGTCTCAGCCTCCTGAGTAGCTAGGATTACAGGCATGAGCCACTGTGCCCAGCTTCAGCTTGTTTTTAAGACAGGGTCTTCCTAACTTTCTTTTTCCTGGGCTAGCCTTGAACTGTGATCCTTCTGGGATTACAGGTATGAGCCAGTATACTTGGCTCATGGATTATGAATATTGATGTGATTAGGTTTATGACTTTCTCCTTGCTACTTATTTTCTTACTCATTTTTGTCCTTTTTTTCTTCTTTCTTGCTTTCATCTTGATTATTTAAATGTGTTTTGTAACTCCATTTTTATTTTTATTTTTGTCTGCCCGGCCCCAAGGCCTGAATTCAAGGCTTAGGTGCTATCCCCGAACTTTTTTTTGCTGAAGGCTAGTATTCTGCCACTGGAGCCATAGTTGTACCTCTGGCTTTTCAGTGGTTAAGTGGAAAGAAGCATCTCAGGAACTTTCTTAGCTTGAGCTGGCTTTGATCCTGGATCCTCCTCAGATCTCAGCCTCCTGAGTGGCTAGGTTTACAGGCATGAGCCACCCGCATCTGGTCCATTTTAATTTTGAATTGTCTTTTTAGTAATATTTCTGTTTCTTTTTTTATGTAGCCTTAGAATTTAAAATGGTCATTTTTAGTTAGTATTTCTATTACTGTAGTGTTTTTATTTACTGCCTATCAGTGGCATACAATAGTAAAATTCTATTACTTTTCTCTAAACTTGGTGTGAAGAAACTGGATTTTGTTATGTTGCCTAGATTGGGCCTGAGCCTTTGGGCTAATCTTCCTCTTCAGCCACTCCAGTAGTTGGGATTCCAGTGTGCAGACATACCCAGCTACCTTTTCCTTCCTCTATGCTGTTGAATTTTGTATGCCTCCATCCACAGTGCACAGCTCCCATTTTGTACTTCAGGTAGTCAGTTGCCTTTCAAAAGAACAAGGAGGAAAAATGCAATCTTTTGTATTTACCCACATATTTGTCATTTTGTTTTCTCTGTGTAACTGGCTTTTTAATCCTATATCATTTCTCTCTAATTTGAAGAGTATTCTTTATATTATTTTAGTCGTTCGGTTTAGTAGGTGGTCATTTTAGCTGTTAAAAATCTGATATGCAAGCTGGCTTTGAACCACAATCCTTTAGTTCTAAGCTATTTTAGTCACTGGAAGTGACATTAGCATTAGCCTCTAATCCCTGGCTTATAAACACATTCTTAATTTATATGTTCTTCCCTCTATATTCTGTAACTGATAGGAATAGAGCTGATAACCATACAGGAAAACTACCACACTCATAATAGTTTACCAGTCTCTGCTGTTACTAGAAACTGAATGTATTTCCCCTCTAATTGTTTTTATCATTGTTTTATTTTTCCTTTTGATATCAAGAAAAAGCCAAAAAAAAAAAAGAATCTGGTGTTTATGGGGTTCTTGGGTCAGTGCATGTGTTTTCTGGCAGCTCTGTAGTTGGTCCTGTTTTCTGATGAGTCACCCACCTGTCACCTTTTTCCTATTCCCCTAGATACATTGCTTTTCTCAGGCTGTTTTCAAGACTTATCTCTCTCCATTTGTCTCTCTGTTTGTCTGTCTGTCTCTGTCTCTCTCTCTCTCTCTCTTAAATGTTTTGGTGTTAGCCAGGCAGGCACTCTTACTGCTGAGCCACAACTCCAGCTCTGTTTTTTTGCCGGTATTGTTAAGATAGGGTCTTGTGTCGTGTCCACACCTGTGCCTCCACACTCTCCACCTGTCTTAGGCAAAGGAGTCTTGTGAACTGTGTTGCTCAGGTGGACTGTGAGCTACCCTATGTCCATGAACGACCCCGGCCAGCTTCCCAAGTATGTAGGATTGAGGGTACCAGCCACCAGCATCCCATAATTTATCATGATGTACCCCCACACAGATTGTTTTCTTTTTATCCTTCTTGGTTTTAATTAAGATTATTAGATATGTACATTAACATTTCTATCAAATTTGGGGTAATTGCAGTGATTTTCCTCTGTGTATGTCTGTCTGCCTGTCTGTCTGTCTGTTCATTTGCATATGTACTGGAGACTAAATCCTGGGCCTTGTGCACTTGTACATGCTTAGGCAAGTACCAAACCCTGGGTCCTCTTGTCTTTATTTCTGATAAATTTTTCCTTCACCATGTTCTCCTTTCTCTTCCAGAATCTAATCCATGCATACCATTCTCCCACAGAAGTCTTATGCTTTTTTCTTAAAAACAAAAACTGTTGCTATAGAGTTGACATGTATTACTGAGGGGTCACAGTTACAGGAATCAGGTCATCAGTCATGAGTACAATTCTTTTTTGAACTATATCTCCCCCTTCTATCACACTTTCTCTTATTCTTCAGCCTTGGCCCCCTCCACCTGTTTATCCTTCATATCCTAACCTATGGAAATAAGGATTTGTGGCTCTGGATAAATGGAAATAATCTGTTGTTGTTAACTGGAAAAATGTTCATTTCAGATATTCTACTGATCAATCGCAGTATTTACTGACTTTTCCCCCTTTTGGATATGGGTCATTTTTTTTCATTTATCATACTGTTTTACTAGTTGAATGCTATCAGTCTAGATTCAGAGGTTTCTGAGGTTGACATTATCAGAAGTAGTGCTCTCTCTCTCTCTCTCTCTCTCTCTCTCTCTCTCTCATTCTCTCTCTCTCTCTCTCATTCTCTCTCTCTCTCTCTCTCTCTCTCTCTCTCTCTCTCTCTCTCTCTCTCTTTCTCTCTCTGTCTCTCAATGATATAGCAGCTATTTCCGTTTTGAGCTTAATCCAAAGGCTGGCTGTAATTATTGAGATCTTCATACATGGCTTCCCTGGAGATCTTCATGCATGGCTTTGCTGGGGTTTCAGTGGAATGCCTGAAATCCTTACAATGACCCCTCTTCTCTAATTAAGTGAAATGCTGGGATTTCCCCTCTCCCCTTCCGTGACCTCCAGGATCTCCTGTGGCCTTCCACCTCTTGGAACCTTGCCCCAAGCATGCACTGTAAGTCCATTAGCCAAGTGCATTTTGTAAATCCCCACAGCATCTCCTTGGACCTCTGCCCTGCTGCTCTGGTCCGCAGAGTCTGATTGCTTCTACTCCTTGGAGCAGCCATCCCTGTGTTCTTCCTCTGCTCAGGGAAACTAGTTCTGCTTGGTCAGAAAAAGCCCTCAGGCCGAGCAGCAGGCCAGTCATGAGTCACCCCTGAGTTTCCTTCCCTCAAGGCTCTGTCCTCCATTGCTGTGGTCAGAGCCTGGAGACTGCTGCTTCCCACAGGGGGCCGGTCCATATAGCGTCAATCCTTCTGTCTGTTCTCTTGTGGTTCGGAGCAGAAGTCTGGGACTTTGTCTTCCTTCCTCATGAACAAAGTTAAAAGCACTTTACTCTTGTATTTCTTTTTGATCCTATCTGGAGTCCAACTGATTTTCTGTCAACAAAACCTTCATTTCCGTGGTCATTTCAAAGAGTTTTCATTAACTCGTAATAGTTGGGCTGAAAACCCACGTGTCTGAGCTTCCTGAGTCTGGCCTTTTATCCACCGCAGCACAGGCCCAGTGCATCAGGGCCATCCTACTCGTACTGCACTGATGGCAGCAGACATGACATCCTGATGATAATTTAAGTTGGGTGCACATGGTCTAGGGGATATCTCTTTCTTTTTATCTTTTACATTTCTTTGCATGTTCCCTCCCTCCCCCCTCTCTCCCTCCCTCCTTCTGATCAGTTACAGGATCAGAGTTTGATAGGTGCTGATGTATGCTGTTGGGCCTTGTGTTGACTATTAAAATTAGGTCTGGGTGTCTCCTCCTCTGGAATTGGCAGTGCAAGTATGTGTCAAGACAATGTGACAGCAACACATACCAGTGATTCAAGATTGATGTGTGTTGCTATGTCACGTTGGCTTGACAAACTTATCTTCTCATAGCTTCCAGTGACTCAGGTACCATAAGTTGTTTCTTCTCTGTAGCCCATATGCATATACACGCCATCTTCCCAGTTATTTGGTGACGTATTTTCTTACGTTTGCATGTCCTCCATGCCCTCAGCCTCACGACAGTCTTGTTATCTCTTGCCTGGGCTCTGTGTCTCAACCCCTCATTCTTCCTTCCTGGAGTTTCCTGGCCAATCATTCCTATTGTTTAATTGTGTTTCTCACTCAGGCTAAACAAAACATAAAATAACCATTTACAGATCCTTCTAGCTTGAGGCCATTAGTTACTTCCTAATCCTCCTTACCAGCCAGACTTTGGTCTTAAGAACTCAGCTTCGTCTACATTTCCCTTCTTGGAGCTTCTTGGGAGCTGCTTCTTCCAGCCATGGTACCCTTCCTTTCTCTGGATCATCCGAGATGGTCCCTCCTTCCTCCGGGGAGAGAGACACCGGCCTCCCCAGGTCTCTAGTCTACTGGACCACCTGTCCGCTTCACACTGAATTATGGGTATTTGTGCTCCTGTCTCGCCCTGTCTACAGATGGAAGGCTGCCTGTGACTCTCCTGTGCTGTCACTGTGTCTCCTGGGCCTCTTGTATCTTCACGTGATAGTAACTCCTTGACATTTCTCTCTCATCAGGACCCTGTGAGTGAGGTGTTTGGGGACTCTTTTCATTTATAGCATGTTTGAATGGCTTTGCAGATGACTAAAGATTGACTAGATGAATTATCCCAGTCCTGTAACTTTCCTGTGGCACACTTAACTGTGGGAAGTCCTTTGGTATACACCAACACCCTTGCGTACCTGACCATACTCACAGTCAGTAAAAAGCGAGGTGGGGAATTTTCTTCTCGTTTTCTCAGAGCCCTGACTTGAGCCTCCTTGGCCTTCATTAGGAAGATGTGGGCTTTGCTATATGACATTATACATTCCATTCTGAGTGCAGTCCTCGATTCTCTTTTTCTTTCAGGCACTGCGTCTTAGTAACCTGGCCATGGGGAAGACAACCACGGGTCAGATCGTCAACCTGCTGTCCAACGACGTGAACAAATTTGATTACGTAGGCTGCCCCCCCACCCCGTGGTTCCTTTTAGCACATGCCTCCCTGCCCCCCCTTTAGACCAATCTATCAGAGTACCAAGTTTCTTTTCTTTTATATAGACCAAGTTTTCTTTATGTTTCTTCCCACTCAATCTTCATTTACTTAAAAATGTTGCAGTGGTTGTTCAGGGGATTAGAATTTAACATTACCATCTTGGTATATTGTATTCATCGTCCTCCCTCCTCTTCATATGCCTTCCCACACTGGTCATGCTAAGTTTTTTACTTTTTTCTCATATGTATATTAAGTATTATGACTATATTTATCTAATATTCCCTTTCCTATTGATTTTTTCCTGAGGACATAGCACAGCCATATGTTTTTAAAACTTCACCTTCTACTTTTTTTTTTCTTTTTGGTACTGTCATGGGGCTTGAACTCAGCCTGGGTGCTGTCCCTGAGTTCTTCAGCTCAAGGCTACCACTCTACCCTTGAGTTAAGCCCCACTTCCAGTTTTCTAGGGGTTAATTGGAGATTAGGATCTCAGGTTCTTTTGTGCCCGGGCTGGCTTTGAACCTTGATCCTCAGATCTCAGCCTCCTGAATAGCTTAGGATTATAGGTGTGAGCCACCATGCCTGGCTTCACCTTGCACTTCTGTGTGCAGTGTAGATATAGTAAGATGTTTATCCCGTAGATCAGATATTTTGTCTTTCCAATGTTATGAAGAATATCAAAATAGTCCTCTACTATTTCTTCCTAACTCACAGTGTATGGTGATGGGGTATTGGTTAATTGTTTTTTCTTTTTTTCCTTTGGTAGTACTGAGGATTGAATTTCTGGCCTTGCCCTTTCCAGGCAGGCCCTCTGCCACTTTGAGCCACTCCTGTGCTCTTTTTATACTTATTTCTTGGGTAGGGTTTCACTTTTTGCCCAGGTGTGGTTGAACCATAGTCTACCTACTTAAGCTTTCTGCGTAGGCCTGTGAAACTAGGCATGTACCATCAGGCCCAACTTTGGTTGAGTTGAGGTATTGATCCTAGTTTTTCCCAAGGAAATAGGATTATGGGTATGTTGTAACACCTGGCTGCCTTTTTTTGAAGAGTCAACTCCTGACAGGTTAAGGGTTTTTGTTTTTCTTTTCTCAACACAATGTTTACCATATAGAAGTCCTTTGATAAACAGTGCTCACTAGGCAGTTACTAACTAGAAATAGCAACTCTTTCCTGCTGTATCATGCTGTGTTTTGTTTTTCTTTGTGAGGGGCTTGTGCTTGAACTCAGGACCTCTGGGCCCCATCTTTTACCTTTTTGCTCAAAGCTGGCATTCTACTACTTAAGTTATAGTTCGACTTCTGGCTTTTTGGTGTCACGAACTTTCCTGCCCAAGTTGACCTCAAACCTCAGTCCTCAGATCTCAGCCTTCTGAGATGCTAGGATGATGGATGTGAGCCACTAACACCAGCATCCATACTGTGCGCTCTGATGTTCCAGCTGCTGGTTGGCTCTGCATTGCACTGGGGCCACTTTTTTCAATTATTCATTTATTGAACACACTCAGTATCACATACTTGGCTCTGGAGGACCTTAAGGCTGTTGAGGGGATGCAGCACAGGAATAAAGGCTACAACCTATGGTAAACATTGTGGTGGAGCTTTTTCCCAGCATGCTGAGGGCTCCCGGTGAGCCAGGGCTCCATTGTTTTGTGGCAGAGAACATTGTGAAAAGTGCTGAGCCCGTCTGTGAGATGGACAAGGTCAATGTCTATGGCAGCATTGGCCTTGGGTCTTGTCACGCAGGGCTGAAGGCTTCCCTTTGCTGCCACAGGCTGTGGTATGGATTCTGGCATTTCTGTTGTAGTAGACTGAATCCCACTCTGACCCTTTCTGTTGGCTTCTTGGTATTCTGGTGAAGCCATTCTTTTCTGTTCTTCCTGGTTTTATTTTTCTGTACTGACAAGGACCCATGGTCCTTTTTTCTTTTTTGAAGGTGACAATTTTTTTACATTTCCTATGGGCTGGCCCACTGCAGGCCATCGCTGTGACTGCCCTGCTCTGGATGGAGATAGGAATATCATGTCTTGCTGGGATGGCGGTTCTGATTGTTCTTCTGCCTTTGCAAAGCTGCATTGGGAAATTGTTTTCATCTCTAAGGTAAGAGAAGGGCTGGTGTGACTACACACACACACACACACACACACACACACACACACACACACACACACACACACACACACACACACACAATGTCCAATGTATTTGCTAATGCCAGCTTTCTGCCTGATGCTTTGGTTCCGAAAGTCAAGAAATGCCTTTTATTATCTCTTCTTTGCATATGCTACAAGCTCTTCAGGCTGAGCCAACAGGGTCTGGCTGTGAGATGAAGGCCAGTATTAGAGGGGAAAGGTAAAGGATTTACTGGCTGCTGTCAACTCCCTTTCAGGCACTTGTGGTCTCAATCAGCAAAGTGTCTATAAGCAGAAGTTACTGAGGGAGAAGTTACTGAAACATGTGAAATAAGAATAAAATCAGTTGTTTTAGAGGCTTATTCTTAACTGCATAGGCCTTTTCTGTGCTTGCAATGGGACTCTTTTCATACGTGAATACCGTGTGTTGTTTTATTGCAATGTTTCCACTAAATTCTAAGTTCTCCAAGGGCAGGGTCAGTCAGTGAGGCACTGGTGGCTCTCGCCTATACTCGTGGATACTCAAGAGGCTGAGCTCTGAAGATCACGGAAAAAAAGCCAATCCTGGCAGCAAAGTCAATAAAATTAATCTCCAAGGAGCTCTAATTAATCTCCAAGAGACTCACGTGGTAGAGCTCTAGCTTTGAATAATAAAAAAAAAGCACAAGGATAGCCCCCAGATCCTGAAATCTAGCCCCATAACACCAAAAATTATATACATAAATATATACATAAAGTCTATATAATATATTCCTTGTCCAGTGCTCCATGGAGGCTGCTACTGCAGCTCTTCCTGTTCTGCCCCACAGCAATTCATCCCTGGTCTGCCAGCTGCTTCACAGTCCTATTTGATGTCCTGCTGCCTCCTCTCTCATCCTCCGCCCTGCCCCCCAGGAGATGGACTGACTGCATCTGACTCATTACCATCTTTTCCCTTGCCAGATTTGGCAACAGCTCCCGAATGTGTATGGAGTTGGACTGCCTTGCCATGTTGACTTTGTAACTGCAATTGTTCCTTTTCCACTGGTGTTGTGAGTCAGGCCATCTGGGCATCTGGTTGTTGTCGTGGCTCCAGAGCTGTAGGGACTCTCCTTAGATGGGCAGTCTGTGCCTGTGGCTGTAAGGAAAGGGAGAGGGAGGCTGCTGTGGCTTATTTGTCACTTCTGTCCCCTCAGGAGTAAAACTGCCTCTTTCACGGATGCCCGTATCAGGACCATGAATGAAGTCATAACTGGCATAAGGATAATAAAAATGTATGCTTGGGAGAAGTCATTTGCCAGTCTCATTGCCAGTTTGAGAAGGTAAGTGTTGTGTCTTCTTATTATGCTTTACTGGTTCCCTTTTGTACTGAATGGGAGTTAAGTCTGGCCAGGTGCCTGTGGCCTGTGGTCCTAGCTCCTCAAGAGGTTGAGATCTGAGGATCTTGGCACCAACCTGAGCAGACAAATCTAAGACACTCTTATCTCCTACCTCTAGTTTACCAGCAAAAATACAGACATGTAGCCAGGTGCCAGTGGCTCATGCCTGGAATCTTAGATACTTTGGAGGATGAGCTCTGAGGATAGTGGTTTGAAGCCAACCTGGACAGGAAAGTCTGTGAGACTCTAACTTCTAGAAGTGGTACTGTATGCTCAACTGGCAGAGCACTATCCTTGAGCAAAAGGCTCAAGGACAGAGCCCAGGCCCAGAGTTCAAGCCCCAGGATTGGCAATAAATAAACAAAATAAAAATCCAGAAATAGAGAAGAGGCTCAAGTGGTAGAATGCTGGGTTTATGCAAAAAAAAATTAAAGAAATAAAAAAATAAGAATGCAAGGCTCCAAGTTCAGCCCTAAGCACATGCATGCACACCTGCGGGCACGCTCACGTGCACACACACACACGCACACACACACACACACACACAAAGGATGATTGTGTCTATTAGGATCAACTTGAATATGACCCATGCCAATCCTGCTTGTTGCAGTATGGCTACATGCAGTGCTAGAGGGCCTGGGCTTGCATTAAAATAAACCTTCCCCCCTCCCAGTCCTGGGGCTAGTCAGGTATGGATGCTGTCCTGAGCTTCTTGAGCTCAAGGCTTGGGCTTTACCACTTGAGCCACAGCGCCAGCCACCTCCAGCCTTTTCTGAGTACCTTATTTGAAATAAGAGTCTCATGGATGTCCCTTCCAGTGCTGGCTTTGAGCTGTGATCCTCCTGAGTAGTTAGATGACGGATATGAGCCACCAGTGCCTGGCTCTGGGCTTCCGTTTATAAAGCCACAAAGTATTATACAAAAGTGATACAGAATGATGCAAAAACAAAATCTCACATGTTTATAATAAATACCCCAAATCTACCATCAGCAATGGTTTAAAAATGTAAAAAAAATTGAAAGTATTAAATTTAAAGTGAAACAAAGAATTAATGTTAATCCAGGCAAGTGAGATCAGTCTAGAGATTAGGTGTTTATTATTAGCAGCTATAGAGATGCAATTTCTATTAGCTTGCAAAACTTGGTTCTTTTTTCTTTTCTATTTTCTTTGTGCTTCTACTAGGGCTTAAATTCAGTGCTTTAGCACTGTGCTTTAGCTGCTTTAGCTGTCTCTCTACTACTTGAGCCACAGGCTCTACTTCTAACTTTTTTGGTAGTTAATTGGTTATGAGTCTCACTGGCTTTCATGCCCAGGCTGGCTTCAAACCATCATTCTCAGACCCCAGCCTCCTGAGTAGCTAGGACTATAGGCACAAGCCACTGGGGCCCAGCCATTTGGCTGGTTTTTATACTCTCATCTCTCCTGGTCACCTGTCACTTTTGTAACCTCTGCAGATGTGTCTCCCTTTTCAAATGTATTTCTTTCTTTCTTCTCCTTTGGCTTCCACCAACATGAGGCTGTCCTGATACCATCATTCCCAGTCAACTACCTCTTCCCCATGAGCCTTTGTGCCGGCTACTTCTGTATGAGACTTTGGGGATCTCAAAATTTCCAGTTTCTCTTCTCTTCCTGGGCTGTCTGTCTCCCCTCCTCCTCCCTCCTTCTGTTTCCTTTTCTTCCCTTGTCCCTCTTCTCCCTCCTCTCCTCTCCCTTCCCTTCTCATGGGTTCTAGGCTCCTGGATGGGGCAGATTGTGTCTCACTTACCCTTTGACCTCAGAGAGATGCCTGGCCCAGGACCCTGTTGGTGATCCTTATTGAATGACCCTGTTTCTGTGCTGTTCAATTGCAGTCCAGTGACCAGAGTGCTGCAGTGTGCCCTCAGCGTCTTAGGTTAGATGAGTAAGTGTGCCTATCGAGTGTGTTCTTAAACTGGCACCAGAACCCATGCTAGCAAATACTTCCATAATGGCAGTGTATCTTAGTGTTTATCTCTTACCTAGCCAGGGGCCTAGTGTAGGAGCTGTGTGACTTGGATATTCACTCTTCTATGGGAACCTGTATTCTACTCTCTTTTCCAGGAAGGAAATTTCTAAGGTTTTGAGAAGTTCCTACCTCAGAGGGATGAATTTGGCATCGTTTTTCGTTGCAAACAAAATCATCCTGTTCATGACCTTCACCACCTACGTCCTGCTCGGCAATGTCATCACAGCCAGCCGGGTGTTTGTGGCCATGACATTGTACGGGGCTGTGCGGTTGACAGTCACCCTGTTCTTCCCCTCAGCCATTGAGAGAGCGTCAGAGGCAATCGTCAGCATTCGAAGAATCGAGGTTTGGTGGCAAATAAAGTTTTAAAGTTGTAGGTAGCTCTTAAGTAAAGTGATGCCTTCATTTACTTAGTGTCATGGTGTTCCCATTTGGGGAGTTGTAACTTGTTGAACACCAAAGCGTGCAGACCAAAGTGTTGTGTGCTCCTGTTTTGTGCCAAGTGTGCTAACAGTTGCCCAAGAATTGTTGATCATTTATGAGTACAATAGAAACAGCCTTTCATGTATGAATGGTGACGGCAGGGAGTGAAGAAAATGTCTAAGACCAGGAGAAACAGATTGCATCTCCAAGGCAATGGCCAGGCCGTGACTGGAATCCCCAGTTGAGTGGAATTTGTGTTTGGGCTGGAAGGAAAGTATGTGTTGATGGTGCCTGCTCCTTGAGCAGCAGAACAGTGTTCCAAACCTCCCTGCTTATCCCAGTTGAAAAATGGGGAGTCGGAAAGAAAAGTCGACAGCCTCTAAAGAATAGCCAAGCATCTCTCCCATCTGTGAGATGTTAAGGAAGTTGTTGCAGGCCCCTTGTGTGCCTTATGGAATGCTCTAGAGGTCACACCCCTGGTATCCATGTTTTGTAATCATGAGAGCCAGCCAAGGCCCCTGGTCTCCAAGTTGTAGGTAACTGTCCTATTTTAAGCCCATTTTCTCTGTCTTAAGAATTAAGTAGGCCTGGCTAGGCCATGTGACCAGGTGAGGGTTCAAGCTGGAGTTCCTATTACATCCCCAGACTGAGGCATACAAATACACGTAGGCTAGAGACGGCCATTTTGAGCCCTTTTGCTCCCTCTGCTCCCTCCTCCCTTCTGTTGATGCTTTTCCTGGCTTTACAATGCAACCTTTGCTGAAAGAAAGAACATCTTTGTTTCCCCCTTCATAGATGTTTTGCTTATTGCTTTCTGATTCTTGTCTTTACGGTTCTCCCCTTGTTTTCCGCCCTCTTTTTGACTTTTCTTATTCTCAAGAACTTAACTATAATAGTCTTCTTCTTTGTCCAGTCTGTCTGTATCCACGATTTTTCTCCTTGCTTTGTCAGAGGGCCTCCTACATCACAGATAATTCACACAGCCACTATATGGGCCCGGCGGATGACAGGGACTCAAGTATTTGTGCACTGATAAATATGTCTGAACTGAAAGTTAATTGGCTCTGTGAGAGGGCCTGTGTGAATTTCTGCATGCAGGCTTTGGAAAAGTCAACTTTAATTCTTTTTTTTTTTTTTTTTTGTGGGTTGTGGGACCTGAAGCTTCTGCAAATATGATTCCAAATGGCTCACTCCTTAAATGAAATAACTGACACAGTAGAATATCACCATTAGACTAATGATCAGCAAGACCTTTAAAAGACTGAAAGAGGGGCCGGGAGTTTGGCCTAGTGGTTAAAGTGCTTGCTTAGCATGCATGAAGACCCGGTTTGATTCCTCGGTACCACATACATAGAAAAAAGCTGGAAGTGGTGCAGAGGCTCAAGTGGTAGAGCTCTAGCCTTGAGAAAGTCCAAGGACAGTGCTCAGGCCCTGAGCCGAAGCCCAGGACTGGCAAAAAAAAAAAAAAAAAAAAGACTGAAAGAAATGATCCTTTTTAGAGTAACTTATTTAAAGGTTGTTGGTCCTTTCTCACATGTACTCACTCCCCCTGTCTGTCAGATTCGATTTGCCTGTGGGTTCTAGAATGCCTGCTAAAGATCATTTGTTCAGGTTTACTTGTCACTCCTGTAAAACTTCTTGTAAGATTCTCTGTGGTGAAAGCAGACACACACTAGAGGGCATGAAGCAATAGAGACCCGTTTTCCATTCTGGAGGCCAGAAGTGTGAAATCCAGGCATCAGCAGGACCTCATTCCTTTGAGAGAATGAGCCTTGGGGGCAGAATCACTCTGGTTGGTCCAGCCTCCAGCCGCTGTGGCACTTGTCACTGGCCTGCAGCTACATTATTGCCATCTTGGTCTTCATCTTCCTGCCTGTGTGTCCGTGTCTGTCTTTGTCTCATCTCTTTGTTTCATCTCTTCTTACCCAGAAGCCAATCTTGGTATAGTAGGGCTGGTTATACTCCAGTAGGACAGCACTTAATTATATCTGTAGCCTGTTTTAAAAATAAAAGCACCTAGAAGGTGTGGGGATTATTCATCTTTTCTGGGGACAGGGATGTCTTAGTCTGTACTTCCACAACAGAATACTCCAAGCTGGGTAATTGCCAAAGAAATTTGTTTTTCCTAGTTTAGGAGGATAGGAAGGTGCTGGCTAGTGTGCTGTTTTGCTCTCTGGATGGGAAAGGGGAAGTGTAGTGTTCTCATGGTGGAAGGTGGAAGAGCAGGAATCCTCCTGATTCCTCTTTTATAAAAGCTTTAATCCCACTCACAGTGGGGGAGCTCTTATATGCTGGTGTGTGTGTGTGTGTGTGTGTGTGTGTGTGTGT
This sequence comes from Megascapheus bottae, assembly GCF_031878675.1. Lineage (NCBI taxonomy): Eukaryota > Metazoa > Chordata > Mammalia > Rodentia > Geomyidae > Megascapheus > Megascapheus bottae. Next base: position 11,805,970 of record NC_143519.1, read on the forward strand.
GTGTGTGTGTGTGTGTGATAGAGCATGTTAGCGATAGGGTCTCACACATGCTGGATAAATGCTTTATTATTAAGCCATGTCCACTGTCCAAAGACTCGCCTTCATCCACTCCATTTCAAGATCTAGATTGGTGAGATGCTCTGTAGAATTAGTGATACGTACTTCTTATTCTACCAGGCATGTTCTTCACCTAGAGGGCAGTCTCTGAGGCCATGGGTGGGGTGAAAGAACATTTCTGAAAGCCTGAGCTTGAGTCACATGACCACATGTAGCCACCTGGGAGCCTGGGAAGAGTAGTCTTCATTCTGGGTGGCCATGAGCCTGCTGTAGATTGGGAGGTTTTGTTTACCAGAGAAGGCTGAAAGCAGATTTCAAGTACGCCATCAATTTCTAACACACATTCAAAAGCAAGGGGAGGCAGATAGGAATGGTCTTGATGGTCTACTTTTCTATGTCACTCTTGTTTTACTAGTTGGTCTAGTATTTGATGAACAGGAAGGTGTTTTCCTGTTATCATTACGTTAGATTGTAATGATCAGCAGAAATTTGTTTCATTCATTTAAATTGTGTTGCCTGACTACTGACTAGGGTAGTTGAAGATGAAGCCATTCTTGCTGTATAAAGGGGAAGATATTTACTAAGGAAAAGAAGGCAAGCAATTGGGCAAGAGGCACATAAAATGTTTTTAGGAGCTAGAAGCTTAGCTAGATAAGGGGATGTTATTTAGATCGGATTGTTTAAGTGGTAATGACAGACTGGGATATGGGACCTGCTCAAGAGAGGAGAAAGAAAGACTATCAAGACAGACAGGCACAGTCCAGACTTCCTTCTGTCTCTGCCAAGTGTCTTGTGTCCTGAACCTGAACTTCCGGCCCAGTTCCATTGCCGAAGAGCTCGACCTTCCACTCTGCTTCTGGCTTCTGGCATGATCTATTATGTCTTTGTAAATCATTTCCAGTCCCCAAGATGATAGATTGTCAGAAACACAAACCAAATCATTAAAAGTGCCCATTTCACCTGTGCTCATATAAAGCAATAATGTTACTTTAGGAAGGATCCATATTCCTCCCCTTCTCTTTCCCCTCTCCTCTCCCCCCTCCCCTCCCCTCCCTTCTTTTCTCCCTTCTCCCCTCTCTCTTCTTTCTTTCTCTCCCCACCACCCTTACCCCTGTTAATAGAGAACATGTTTTGATAGGAGTTCAGTACTTTAAATACCATTGTTAAAATGATCAGTAAATCTGTTAGACATAAAGCGATATATTACAGATTCCAAAGGAACACTGAGTTTAGTTTGTGCTTTCATTTCTGCAGTTTTTACAATTTGTGTTTTTCTTTTCTCCCCCTCCCCACCCTCTCCAGAGCTTTCTTTTACTTGATGAGATCTCACAGCGTAAACCCCTGCCGCCACCAGATGGTAAAGCTCTAGTACACGTTCAGGATTTCACTGCCTTCTGGGACAAGGTAACAGAGTCTTTGTTACAAGGCTGTCACTCCCAAGAGATATTGAGTGACACTGATTTTAACAGAATTTGGATGTTGCACATTGAATCAAAGGTGACTGGCTCATTTGATGAATATGTGCTGTGTTAACATCCTCGAAGTCACGAGTTGGGGTTGCTGTCAGTAGAAAGTTAAGTATTAGCCAGGTGCTGGTGGGTTCACTCCTGCAATCCTAGCTGAGAGCTGAGGACCATAGTTCAAAACCAGCCTAGGCAGAAAAGTCCACGAGACTCTTAACCTCTGTGGTAGAGTGACAGTCTTGAGTGTAAAAGCTAAGGGACAACACCAAGGCCCCGAGTTCATGCACCTGTACTGATATTTACGTGTTCAGACAGATGCACAGACACACAAAGGAAAACCACATCATTGTACCACCTCACAGGGTGCTTTTACTTGCTTTCCTGGTCTTTCCTACCTGCTTGGCATATCCCAGGTACACAGTGTTGACAGGAACTACTGATAAAGTTTGTGGTCATAGGCAGCGGTGGGGGGGGCGGGGGTTGCTGCTGTGTTAGGTAATGTGCCAAGGGAGTCAAGACAACTGGGTGTGACCATCTCCACCCTTCCTGTCACCTGGAAAATGGATGCTTTCCTCTTCACCTATACTGATGTGTCCTCAGGCTTTCCACTTTTTGTACTAACCATGCCCCATGTTGCGGGGGTGGGGGGTGGGGGGTGTTTGGGTCCTGTCCAGTGAGGGAATGGTAGGAGGGGAGGGACACAGACATGGGTTTTGGATGGGGGAAGCCGTGATGGAATGAAGAACATGGAGGGCCAGACTCCATTGAAGCCTGCAGGAGAGTCAGGTGACTGAAGGCAGAGCTCACCAACGCAGGTCTCATTTATAAACTCAATTTTGAGGTTGTGGTCTTGTGGGAGTATCATGTTTCCCCAGGAACTGGGCTTTATGTCCCACTGGGTCCCTGGGACCTAAAACTTGTCCATGCATGCCCCAGTGTGGGGTGACTGAGATGGGCTGGCCAAGTTCCCTGAGCCATCAAGCGCTGCCCCCTGGTGGTTACAGTGAAGCATCAGCCATTTTGACCTCACTGTCAACAGTTACTATCTGTTTTCTTCTATTGTATACTATATTTAATTATTTTGTTCTACAAAAGGATCACCTTGAACTCAGAGTCTTGTTGTATTCTTCCCTCCACCCTATTTAATTAAGCCTGTCACTCTTGCCACTTCAGCCACACCTCTAACTTCTAGCTTTTTACTAGTTTCTTGGAGATAAGAGTCTCACAGTCTTTTATACCTGGACTGGCTTTGAGCCACAATCTTCAAGTCTCAGTGACCTGAGTAACTAGGATTACAGGTGTCAGTCACCAGTACCTGGCTTTAGTTTTCTTTGAATAGTTTTGATATCTGGATTTGAACAAGGTTTTTTTTTTTTTTTTATACTTGGTGATTACTACTACTGATGTTCTCTACTCAACTTAAACCAATTTTTAAAAATATCACCTGACTTTTGCATAAAAAGATACTTCAGTACAGATTGTCATTGAATGGGGAAAGGAAACCTTTAGGCTTATGGTGCTCTGATAAGTTCTTCCTCGTTTGCCAATGCTTTAAAAAAAAAAATTTTTTTGTCAGTCATGGGACTTGAACTCAGGGCCCAATACCGTTCCTGAACTTTTTCCTCAAGGATGATACTCCACACTTTAAGCCACTGGTGGTTAATTGGAGAGAGAGGAGGGTCTTACAGACTTGCCTGTCTGGGCTAACTTTGAACGACTATCCTCAGATCTCAGCCTCCCGAGTAGCCAGGATTACAAGTGTGAACCACCAGTACCTGCTTTCCCATGCATGTATTATCTCAGTTCATTCTGTAATATTTGAAAGTTCTGTTTAGAAGGTATGAATTTGATTTGGTCTCTTAAGGAAGAAATTGAACCAAAAAACTGCAAAACATTTTTTTCCCAAAATATTAGAAATTACTCAGAATTTTCTCAAAATGTCATTCAGGTTGAATATGCCTTATCTGAAATGCTTGAGACTGGGGACATTGCAGATTTCTGATTGTTTCTGGATTTTGGAATATAACGAGAGATCTTAGGGACCCCAGTGGGGAGCGAGACCTCAAAAGATGAACTTCAGCTACTTTTTGTTCATCTGCACGTAGCGTGAAGGTGATTTTGTTCAGCGACACGAGATGTTGATTGGGATGTTCAGAATTGGGAGAGTTTATATTTTAGATGAGCCATGTTCAGCCTGTACATGTAAAGCTGCAGGCATGTCTTCAATCTCTTCATCTTAGGATGAGTAGATGGATAGTTTTGTGGCTCAAATAGTCAATGACTGAGTTGGACTAGAAAGCTATAGTACGTAGCTCCGTGGGCTAACTCTCTAGCTCTGCTCTGTGTCCACTGTCCACCAGGATACCAAGGAGCATCCCAGGTATAGAACTGGGACACGATTGCTTTGCCCTGTTGGTCATTTCTTCTTCCCCATTCATTGCTAAATTAGCGCTCCAGGTTACACTGTGGGCTAGCATTTGTATGAGTCATTTACATTTACATTTATAGGTATTATATTTTTATTTACATTTATATATTATTTTAAAATAAACATTTTTGTGTATTTAAATTTCTATAAGCATCTTCTTGCTTATGGAGCATTGCCGAGATTTATTCCCTCTCCAGTAAAAATGGAGAGTTTTGTAAAGTTTTCTCAGGATTAGTCACAGCCCAGCACATGCCTCTGCTGCCACCTTGTGGAAGGTACAGAGCTAGAAGGCTAGAAACACTGTTAATGACTACGCACTTCCTTGCTGAATGTTCTATGTTGGGGACTCTTAACGAACCAAGAAATGCCCGTATGTGTTGCTTAAAAGCTGTGGACGTTGATAGCTGCTGTCATAGGAAACCCAATACAAGAACATTTAGCCTTCCTTATCTATCCAGGCTGCCTTGCTGCTTCAGACACCCAAAGAAACACAACTGGGTGAATGAAATGATCTGTATTACTTCATTAAAATTAAAACGGGCTCTTTTTCTTTTCCTTCTGGTGAATTTTTATTGGTAGACATTAGATACGCCAACCCTCCAAGGCCTGTCCTTTACCGTCAGACCCGGTGAATTGTTAGCTGTGATTGGTCCCGTGGGCGCAGGCAAGGTAAGTGTACAACGCGTTGTGGCAGCAGGTCTCAGAGTGTGGGCGACACAGTTTTGAGTTGTGTATCCCTGAATCGCATTTCTCAGCACGGGCCATTAGTGTTACGGGGAGGTTTCGGGCCTGAGTCTGGGCGGCGCGTTCTCTTTTGTTTGATTCGTGCTGGAAATGGCGCATTTAGAAGCATCTTGTGTGGAAGGTGGATGTGTCAGTGAGGAAACTGGTTTTTGTGGCCAATATTTCAGGATACAATCACTGAGAAGGAGGGCTCGTTTCTGTTAGAGGGCCCCCTAGGTGTTGCGGGATGTCTGGAGGCTGTGCAGCTTTCAACATTTCGTCTTGCAGTTTACTCACATCGTGTCAAGGTATATTGAGGAAAAATGAACTCATATATCGCATAGGGCTCTCCTTCCCTCCCTTTTCTCTTCCTTTCTTCCTTCCTTCCCTCTCTTCTTCCTCCTCCTCTTCTTCCCTACTCCCTCCTTTTCTTCTTTCTTCCCTCCCTTACTTTCTCCTCTTCCTCCTTTTCCACCTCTTTGTGCTAGCCAGTACAGGGGTTGAACTCAGGGCCGGGGTATCATCTCTTGACCTTTTCACTCAAGGTCAGTGCTTCACACTTGATCTTTCTGATGTGCCTGGGCAGGGTTCGTATTTCCAAGCCTCAGATCTCAGCCCCCCGAGAAGGTGGGATTACAGGTGTGAGCCACCAGTACTCACCACATGCCTTCTAATGAAGAGATGCAGAAAAGCCAGACCTTAATATTTCTGCTTTCCAGAAGCTTCCAGGTTCTAGGCAAGACAGATAGGCAAACGAGATCAGTGCTTCAAGCACTCATAATAGTAGGTACAGAGACATCACATCTGTGTGTGGTAACAGGCTTGGAGTAGCCATGTGGGCACGCTTGATGTCATGCATTCTTTTTTTTGCCAGTCCTGGGCTTGAGCTCAGGGCCTGAGCACTGTCCTTGGACTTTCTCAAGGCTAGAGCTCTACCACTTGAGCCTCAGCACCACTTCTGGCTTTTTTCATGTATGTGGTACTGAGGAATCAAACCCAGGTCTTCGTGAATGCTAGGCAAGCATTCTACCACTAGGCCAAACTCCCGGCCCCACATTTTTTGCGGGGGGACAGTCCTGGGCCTTGAACTCAGGGCCTGAGCACTGTTCTTGGGCTTTTGCAAGACTAGAGCTCTACCAACAGAGCCATAGCAGCTCTTCTGGCTTTTTTTCTATATATATGGTATTGAGAAATTGAACCTGGGTCTTCATGAATGCTAGGCAAGCATTCTACCACTAGGCCAAACTCCCGGCCCGTGTCATGCATTCTTAAACAATGAAGCATAGGAATCTAAATGTAGCGTGTGTAAATGACAGAGTGAATACTCCTTTTGGGATGGATTTTCAAATTTTTCCCCATGTACAATAACACTGTGTGTATTATTTATTCGTAGCTTTTCTGGAAAAAGTCCTTGCTAAATTAGTGAAGGGGACGAGGTACAGTAACAGCTCTGCTCAGCATCAGTCCTGTGTGGGCTCCATGCTTAGTTGCACATTGCATTTCCTATAGTTTTCCTAATTACATACAACAGTTCTATAGAGCATTCCATCTGGGAGAAACGTGCTTAGGCAGCGTGGATGGTCACCCTTTATTTATTTACTCTTTTATGAAACATTGCTTGGTGCTTTTATTTCAATCTGTTTTAAATGAGGGCCTGATAGTAGCTGACTCCAGGCTGGGCAGGTCTGGAGAGCAGCCTTTCCCCTGTCCCCCATGCTGACTGCATGCATTTGTTTGTGACGTGTTTCAGTCCTCCCTTTTGAGTGCTGTGCTCGGAGAGCTGCCTGCGAACCAGGGGCTGGTCAGTGTGCATGGAAGAATTGCCTATGTCTCCCAGCAGCCCTGGGTGTTCTCTGGGACCGTGAGGAGTAATATTTTATTTGGAAAGAAATACGAGAAGGAACGCTATGAGAAAGTGATAAAGGCTTGTGCTTTGAAAAAGGTGAGTGACCACTGCTTAGTTTCCTATGCCTGACTTTCTAAGTAGTAGTATGGCTTCAACTGCAAGATGTCAAAAGAGGCACGGGAGGCTCAAACCTACAATCCTAGCTGCTCAAGAGGCTGAGATCTGAGGGGGGAGGTTCAAAGCTAGCCGAAGTAGAAAAGTGGAGGGTTCTCATCGCCAAAATAATCAGCAGTAAGGGGGGCCAAATGGTAGAGCCCCAGCTGTGATCCGGGAAGCTCTACTACTGTACCAATAAGAAAAAAAAAAGATTTCATGTAAGAAATTTTACAAATATTATTTAATACTTTAGGCTAGTCTCCTGTGAACACAGACACACACACACACACACACACACACACACACACACACACACACACACACACACACACACACACACGGCTGTTTGAATCCAGGTATGGCAAAAGCTGGTGAATAATTTAGGTGCTAGCAGACTCTGTGGGGTCTGGACCCCAACTGTTCTTTTCTATTCTGTGTTTCCCTGTGTCGTGCTTCCTTCATTGCCATAGTCCCTGTGGCCAGGACAATCCCCCTGGCCCATAGTTGGTGCTTAGCACATAGCCATTAGGAGAATGAAGTGCATACATTCCGTGAGGGGAAAGGCAGGGTACAGCATGAAAGCGCTTGCGGGAGTTTGGGGAAAGGATAAAAGTTAGTCTCTGTGATCAAGTACTTGCACATGCCTCACGAAGATCAGACTGAGCATCGCACACTTTCCGATTGCCTTTTCTCTTCTTGCCTCTCTCCACGCAGGACTTGGAGCTTTTGGAGGATGGAGACTTGACGGTCATCGGAGACCGAGGAGCCACGCTGAGTGGAGGGCAGAAAGCTCGGGTGAACCTTGCAAGGTAACGGGCTTTCCACGGCCATTCCACGTGTGTGTCAGTGGGGGAGGGAGCCCCCAGCCTGCTTGCTGCAGGATGAAGTATGGGGCTGGGGGCTATTCTTTAGGTGTTTTTTGTTTTTGTTTTTGTTTTTGTTTTTTGCCAGTACTGGGCTTGATCTCAGGGCCTGAGCACTGTCCTTGGACTTTCTCAAGGCTAGAGCTCTACCACTTGAGCCTCAGCACCACTTCCAGGTTTTTTTCTATGTATGTGGTACTGAGGAATCGAACCCCGGTCTTTGTGCATGCTAGGCAAGCACTTTAACCACTAGGCCAAACTCCCGGCCCCGGGAAGTTCAGCTGGGGTGTTGGGAAGATCCCAGGAGGCGTGGGCAGCAGAGGGAGGGCTTCCATCCGAGCCCTCTCCCCATTCTCCAGGGCCGTCTACCAGGATGCTGACATCTACCTCCTGGACGACCCTCTCAGCGCCGTGGATGCAGAAGTTGGCAAGCATCTGTTCCAGCTGTGAGTTTGTCTTCTTTTCCGGTCAGCTTGGGACTGAGCTCCTGTTACTTGGTGGCCTTCTTTTCCTTCTTCACTTCTGCCCCTCAGAGCCCCTTCATTCGTAGGGAAAAGTTTTGCAGAGAAAAGTATTGATGTGGCCATGAGGTCACTATTAGAAAGTCATGAAACAAGTAGCGCGCTCTTACCTGGAAATGACATTTTGTCTGACTCTCCAGCTACACGTGTGGATAGTCAGGGATCTAGACCTGAAGAAGAAAGGGCACAATATTCATTTACTCAGCAGCCTGGTGATGGCCTGGCACCTGTTTTGTTCTTTTGTTTGGTTGCTTATTTATTTTTTTTGTGCCAGTACTAGGTCTTCTACACAGGGCTTTAGATGTTTGTTTAGCTTTTTCACTCAAGGCTGGCCACTCTACCTCTTAAGCCATACCTCCACTTCTGTGGTTTTTGTTGTTGTTGTTGTTAATTGTAGATAAGAATCTCATGGACTTTGCCACCTGGGCTGGCTTTCAACTGTGAGCCTCAGATCTCAGCTTCCTGAGTAGCTAGGCTTACAGCGAGTGACTAGTTCTGGGCTGTTGCTTTGTTGCTACTCTGTCCTTTGTTTATGATCTGTGTGTAAGCTGTTTCATTTTTAAACAGTACTGATGAGGGCACTGTGGAAAGGCCTGGTATTGGTCTGTAGCTTCGGGAATACTTTGTGAAGTCTAGAACTGAAGGATGATTTGTGTTCTATCAAAACTATAGCTTCAAGAGTCCAGCCTTGGCAACTTGGTGTAAGCCATATAGGTCATTCATTAGGTAGATAGCTAGGAACGGTGAGGGCTCAGTAGGCAAGTGCATTGCAGGCAGAAAGTAGGCAGGCTATTTCCAGCAGTGAGGTGGTGATGACAGAGGGCAAAAGCATTTAGAAAGGTGAACTGTAAAGTTCTGTGGTATTGTCTTGACTCAGGCTGCCAAGATAGAATTTTATCTATGGAATTCTCTCTTCCAGCTGCATGGCTGGAAATCTGAGATTTGTACAGTACTTCCTGTTGGCTTGTGACAGTGACCTTGCCATGTGCCATGTTCTCTGGTCATCTTCCTGTTGGCTTGTGACAGTGACCTTGCTGTGTGCCATGTTCTCTGGTCATCTTCCATCCTGAAGTGTCTGGGTCTTCTAGTGTCCCTTTAGAAGGACACTAAATCAGGTCAGGTTGATGAAGGCCGCCTCCTACCTCACAGGCAGGACTTCCTCCCTCCCTCCCTCCCTCCCTTCCTTCCTTCCTTCCTTGTTCTAGAGCTCAAACTCAGGGAATGGACACTGTCCCTTAGCTTTTTCAGCACTCTGACTCTTGAACCACAGCCTCTTGAATAGCTTGGATTACAGGTGTGAGCCATCAGCTCCTCTTTAATTAATTACCTGTCTAAACATTCTATCTTCCATTCAAAGGGTGCAGGTGGTGGGCTTTAGCATATGACATTGGTGTGGGGGTGGGAGTTGACCCATAACACATCCTAAATAACAAAGTAAAGGCAGATTCTAGCAATGTGACAGTCTCCATTCTACGATTATGACACAAGATTATCCATGAGCAAGGCATTCATGGGAGTGTGGGAGAGCATACCTGGTATTGGGGGTGATGAAGAAAATGCTGGAAGTAGAAGGTACTGGTAGTTGCCTAATAGAAGCGTACTTCCTGTCAGTGAATTCCACACTAAAGATGGATTATAATGATAAATTTCAACCTGGGTCTATCACAGAAAAAAAAAAAAGAAAAGAAATCTGGTGTAGCATTGAGTGTTGGAGAAAGCAGAAAGCAAAGTAGCTGGCACTTTGTCTTTGGCCCAGCTCTCTCTGTTGACCCTTCTTCCTTCCCATTCCTGTGTAACTTGATGGGTTTTTCTTTGGGCAGAGATGATGCTTTGTCACCTCTAGGAGCCTTGTGGGTTCAGTCCAAGTTTTTCATCCCTGGAAGATCAACTCCTGCTGGACCCTAAAGTTGAAGAAGGAGAAAGGCATTGTAGCAACTAAGTGCCAATATGCATAGCACCAGCCCTTCCCCCCCTCGCCCCAACTTTGAACACGGAGGTGTTTATAAAGTCTTCTCTCACCTTTAAGGTTTAATGACTTTGGATATACACTCGATAGAAGCAAGCTTGTTAAAAATGTTGTTTGCTAATCAGAACTACATTCTTGGTAGGGGAGGACGTGGTGGGGGGGGGGACCTGGGAGCTCGAATGCAATTTAGGAAATCACTCAGCAGCAACTGGAGAATGTTCTCAACGAGTTAGAAAATTGGATTGAACAATCTGCTACGAAAGATGGCGGTTGTGTTGAAGAAATGTGAAGTGTGTTGTATCAAAAGTGAACGAATTAACACTTCTGTTTGCCATGAACACTTTTACTTTCATCATGAATATACATCCAGTGGTTATTAGAGTTTTCGGGTTTTACAACTATATGTTGTGAACAAGAAATAGTCTCTCTTATATCCGGAAGGCGAGGGGCCCTAGATGAATGGATGTCAGTCTGATCTCTTGTTCACTATGGAGCTTGTCTTAGAAATTGCTGACTTCTCAGCACCCTGCCTTCCTTTGCAGTCAGCTCTTTGGGGTTGGACTAATTAGAGGCCCCCCACTGCTACCAGTGTTGTCCTTCCGTGCTACTATGCTGCCGTTTACCAACAGCTGAGATGTATTTCCCATAGTTACAGAGATTGAGAAGTTAAAGGTCAAGGTTCTGCCACACTTGGTCCCTGCTGTGTGAACCACCTTCTCTTGCCTAGCCTTCACAGGGTAGGAGCTATGTGGCAGATCTATCAGGCCCATTCCCCCCCCCCAAAAAAAAAAACCCATAATTTTTTTTGTTAATGTTATGGCATTTTACAGAGTGGTTATCATTTCTCAAGTCAGGTATTGCTTCCATTTCTTTAATTGACGTCATCCCATCCTCTGATTTCCTCCATTTTCCCCCTTCTGTCCGCACTCATGAGTTACCCCGTTCGTTTTCAGGACAATGTATACTTAATAACATGATTGCATTTGTTCGCCCTCCCTCCCTCTCTTTCTGCACCCCCTTTTTGTCCTCCCTTAAAAAACTCCAAAAGCAAAAACAAATACCACCCATACTGCCACCACTACCACCAACAGCAGAAAAAGTCAGGTTTCCATTTCCTGGAATTTGTTTTTATCAAAAGTATTGTAAGTGTTCAGAGAAGTTACACCTGTGGGTTCCTCCCTCAGGGATCTCCTCCGTTAGTGTGAGTGTTGGAGTGTGGATGTCTAGAGTCTTGTGTAAGTGACTAGGTCCCATTATATTTTAGGTCTTGCTTCCCCATATGAGAGAAAGTAATGCACCGTTTGTCTGTTTGAGCTAGGCTTACCTCACATAGCATGATTTGTTCTAGGTGCATCCATTTCCCTGCTCATGACATACTCTCATTCCTTTTAATGGACGAATGCAGTCCTGTTGTGTAGGTACACCACGTTTTCTTGCTATACTCAATCTGTCTAGGACATCAGGGCTGTCTCCATAGGGTGGCTTTTGTGAACAGTCCTGAGCCTCTTCTAGAAGGACACCAATTCCATTCACTAGAGCAGCTTTGAATGAAAGGGCCTGCAACCTGAGACGTGCCCTTGCTGATGAGGGTACAGACGACCCTCCCTGTTTTCACCCTTTACAGACTTCCCTTCATTTCAGGGTGTGGTTTGAAGGTTCTTTACAGTCTGCTCTGTGCCCCTTTCCTTTTCTCCTCACACCAACCAGCACTCCAACCATGTCTTTATAATATCACCTGAATCCAGCATGCCCTGTGGTATGGCTACCTGTCCAGTGTTCTTTCTATCAGAGGCAGAGATGGGCCAGTATGTGTCAGACAAAGGAGAAAGGAAGGGTGCGACCCTATCAGCCTTCCCTCTGCTTGTTCAGGGGATACTGTGGTCTTCTGGTGGTTCTCCACATCTTTTCCTCCACCACACGGGACTTTGAGTGTGTGAAGGGGACCCAGGACCACTGCTGTTGCTGTCCCTTCAACTCTCCCAGGTAGACTCTGGACTCCTCTTCACCTTGTTACAGAGAGGCCTTCTCCTATTCCTTTCAGAGGGGCAGTTCTTGCCTTGCTTTGTCCTCAGAGCTCACACGTATGACCTGATGCTACCTTTTCTCTATTTGTGGTGGTGTTGCTCCCCTTGCTGGTCTGGTGTTGTATGTTTGCTCAACCAGCTACTGTTGGGTAGTTGCTCAGGGGATGTGTGACAACCAAATGAGTCCCATTAGGGACCAGCGTTCCTGTGTAGTTGCCCCCAACATGGTGTGGTTGACTTGGGGATGGTGTGTTTGATTCTCCACAGCGATTGTATAGGATCAGAACTAAGTGGCCCAATGGCAAACTAGTTGGTATTTTTATGGCATGGACAGACATGAAAGTATGTATCTGTAGTTCTAGCTACTTGGTATGCTGAGGTGGGAGGGTTTCTGAAGCCCAGGATTTGGGGGCCAGCGTGGGTGACAAAGCAAGACCATGTCTCCTTAAGGATTTTTATTTTTAATTTCATGACTTGGGGATTTTTAATCTTCAGGATTTAGAAACTATTTTCCTGAACATTTTGGGAAAACATCCATCTTAGGAAAAAATTGAAAACCACCAATTTCATTATAATACTTATTTACATGATCTTGTCTGTGATGGGAGATGTTGGGACAAAAACATTGGGAAACCTGTGATTTAAGCCTTCCTGAACATAACAGCCCACCAGATTTGAATGTTAACTTCTTCATCAGATACTTGTATAAAAGTATATGGCCTGTTGGGCGGGTGCCGTGGCTTATGCCTGTAATTCTAGCCGAGATCTGAGGATCAAGGTTCAAAGCCAGCATAAAAGGATTTGAGACTCTTATCTCCAGTTAACCTCTAGAAAATGGGAACTGGGGCTTTGCTCAAAGGTAGGGAGGTAGCCTTGAGCTGAAGAGCTCTGGGATAATGCCCAGGCCGAGTTAAAGCCCCATGACCCACAAAAAAAAAAGTATATGGCCTGTAATTTTGAATTAGGGAGAAATCATTACGTTAAAAGTGTGTGTGTGGCTCAGTATGGTGGCTTCTGACTGTAATCCCAGCTACTCTAAGAGTGGGGATCAAGAGGATCTTGCTCTATGGCCCCCTTGGACCCCCCCCAAAAAATAAAAGTGGTGGTCACTGCTGTGATCCTAGCTGCCTGGCAGGCTTAGGAAGGAGGCTCTTGGCTCTGAGGTGGGCCAGAGTAACAAACAATAATGCAAGAAACAGAACTGCCATGGATCAAATGGTAAAACACCCACTTAGCAAGCATAAGGCCCTGAGTTCAAACTGTAGTACCACCAACAACAGAAAGCATGGGTGCTGCACATACAGAGGGTTTTAAGTAGGTTGAGAAACTTTGTGTGAAGTAAGCCAAACCAAGAGATGCCAGAAGGAAAAAGGTGAGCTCTTTGGATTGAAAGATGTCATGTGTTTACATCTTGAGTCTGGAGTATTGGATTCTGATCATAATCACCTAAGAAATCATTTCAGAAAAAAAAATGTCCATCTGTCACTTCCTCACTGCTACAAGGCAATGAGATAATATTTTATTTAAGTCAGGTTTTGTAATCTTCAGTGTTGCTCAATTGCTTTTATCATGAAATATCTGAATAAGTGCCAAATGGAATTTTAGGGGAAATAAGGCAGCAGTCACTATGTCTCTTGCTAGACGAAGTGTCCAGATTGTTCCCTAGTGAGCTTGAGTCCATATTGGTATCGTTGATTTATATTTGTATTTGCAGTTAACTTGCATTTGCATCCGTATTTAAATAGCATGTCTTTGGCTGCCATGTTCTTTGTCTCATTATGGCTTGAACTGTATTTTCTTATCTGGACTGCCCTTGGGATGCATAGTTTTTCACCTTGTGCCTTCTGCATTTCCAGGTGCATTTGCCAGACCCTGCATGAGAAGGTCACCATTTTAGTGACACACCAATTGCAGTTCCTCAAAGCTGCCAGCCAGATTCTGATACTGAAAGATGTAAGTAGTCTCTAGACGCTTCCTGAGTTTGCTGACACTCTGGTGTGTGTAGGACGTCATTTCTCTCTGCTGCTTCTCCTCAGGCTTCCTAGAGAACTCCCTCAATTCCATGCCCCTTCCCTAAAGCAGAAATTCAAGTCTTTGGGGATGCTTTCAAAGGATCTGTAGCAGTGTCACTGTTTCATCACCCACCGTGATTACCCTAACCTATACACAATTGCCACCTCGCATTTACACCATTACAACTGTCCTGTGAACATTACAGTTGTTCATGATGAGGGTACCATTTTCCTTGGCCATTGTTGTTTCCTTTGTTCCATGCTTTAACGGCAAAGTAGATTATTTGAAAATGACAAATACCAAGGCATGTTTGAATCACATTGGAATTAGATCCCATTCTAATCCAGCCTGGATATTGTCACTTCTTTTTTTTTTTTTTTGCTCAAGGCTGACAGTTGCCAGTTGAGCCACAGCTCAACTTCAGGCCTTTTGCTGGATAATTGGAAATAAGCATTCTATGACTTTGTTTGTCCAGGCTAACTTCAAACCATGATCCTCAAATCTCATCTTCTTTAGTAGCTGAGATTACAGACATGAGCTGTCAAGGCCCAGCATGCCCTCATTTCAACATGACTACATCCATCTGTGAAGATCCTGTTTTCAAATATAATTACTTAGGGACACTAAGATATGCTTTTGTGGGTCACTGTTTAACATCTTGGGGTAGGGGGAACAGTGAGACTTTCTCAGAGCTTGGGGACTTTGATCCATCCCTTCTTGACTTGTCACTGTCTCCTGTGATCATTTCCTTCATCACAGGTCAGAAGCAATCTCCTTTATACTTTGAAATGTCTTTCCATTTCCCATCCGTCCTGTGTTATCGCGGTGTATTATCTGAGACCACTGGCATGTGAAAGCATATGAATGTTCCTCTAAAAGTCTTCATTTTCATTTTAGGGAGAAATGGTGCAAAAAGGAACCTACACAGAATTTCTGAAATCCGGAGTAGATTTCGGGTCCCTTTTAAAGAAGGAAAACGAGGAAGCAGAGCCGTCTCCAGGTCCCGGGACTCCCGCACTGAGGAAACGCACCTTCTCGGAGTCTTCCATTTGGTCTCAGCAATCTTCTAAACCTTCTTTGAAGGACGGCATCCCAGAGGGCCAAGAGGTGAGTCCTCTCTCTTCACAACAGGCCTAGTTTGTTGGCTCTTAGGGGCCTTGTGAGTGGTCAGTGCACTTCCTGCATGGGACTCCGTTTGCTCCAAAATAATAGTCTCTGGCTCCCAGTCCTTATGTAGTCGTACTGGCAGTATAGAAGCAGATGGAAGGGTACATAGCCTTTGGGAAGGCGGACTCTCATTTGATTTGTGAGGAGGGGGTGTTCATCTCTTGGAGATCAGCTGTTAGAAGTTCCAAAGGTCTGTGTGGCTCATGAGAATGAAAGCTGAAGTCTGGAACTTTTGTAGATAAATTCCACTTGCCTCGATGATCCCAGGCTTTGCTTTTGCAACCAAAGGCTGAATTTGCTAACAACCCCTGTAGCTACATTTCTTATTTAGTGGACTCTGTTTTACAACTGTATTCTTGTTTTTTTTTTAGGGGGGGGGGTCAGTTATGGGAGCTCTAGGCCTGAGCCTTGTCCCTGAGCTCTTCTGCTCAAAGCTACTATCCTACCTCTTGAGCCGCAGTGCCACTTCTGGTGATTAATTGGAAATAAGAGTCGCAGGGACTTTTTAGTGCCTGGGCTGGCTTTGAATCATGACCTCAGCCTCCTGAGTAGCTAGGATTACAGGCATGAGCCACTGCACCCAGCTCCACTGTATTCTTTTTGTCTAGGTAGAAGTGGCATGTACAATGACTAGTAATTCCTAGCACATGACAAATACTTTAGGGATAACTCATTTAGAGTTGATTCTTTAGAGTTACTTCTAGCTTGGGAGCCACATATTATTTCATCTGTGTACGTGTATGTGTACGTCATATGTGTACAAGGGGCATTGAACCCAGGGCCTTCAACTGGATAAGCAAGCTCTCTACCACTAGCGCTTTACCCCTCTCTCCCCAGTCATTTTGCTTTTAGTTTACTTGTCATATAGATTTTATGCTTTTGCCTGGACTGGTTTTAAACTATAATTTTCCTACCTCCACTTTCTAGATAGTTGAGACTAAAAGGGTGAGCCATCACTCCTGGCTTCCTTTTGAGAAATGTAGGCTAGCCTCAAATTGCAATCCTGCCTCTGCTTTCCAGATGTATGAGATTATACATATCTAGGACCACACCTGGCTCTAATCACCGTGGAATGCTCTACCTCTGTGCCATCCTAGAGCCAACTGCATCTTCAGCTCACATGTGAAATCTAAGTTCTCAGACATGTACTCTAGCCTCCTTCAAAACAGTCATCTCTTGATATTGGTTCCAGGCCCTTCATGGATATGAAATCTGATGATGATGCTCAGTTTACTTGTATAGAACAGCACTGCATTTACATGTGATTGGTATCTTATTCCTATGTATTTGGATACATCTCTAGATGACTTACAATAACGAACACAACGTGCATGCTATATAAATAGTTGTTATAATGTGTAAGGAGTAATGATGAGGAGAAACATCTGTATATATGTTCAACCAACATTTTTGTTCTATGGTTGCTGAGATCATGGATGCAGGGTCTGTCCCTTACTGACCTTGCTGTCTAAACACTCAATAGCCAAGTGCAGAAACAGGAGCCTGGTTGAACTGGACTACAAAAAATAAAAAAATAAAAAGAAATAGACTGAGCTGCTATTCTCTCCTTTGCTACCTGAACTCTTATTACCAGGATGTAGTTATTGTTTTTGGCTAACATTTTGAGCCTATGCTATACTTAATCAGTTTACTGTTACCATTTTTATTGTTACTAATAATAACAATAAATAACAATGGTACTGAGGACTTAATGTAAGCCTTGTATATGTTTTGCTACTGAGCCTCATCCCCAGCCCTCTACTGTAGGGTATATATAATCTAGAATACCACACCTTTTTATCAATTAGTATTAATAGAATATTAAATATATTGAGTTTTGGGTACATTACGCATGTGCTGGAAGTCAAGGCACCACGTGTCAAGAAAGTGACGATGTACAGATGTCACCTCCTTGTTTCTGATAGACTCTTAGCAGGGCATGTCTGGGTCTAGGGTGACACAGTTATGGGTTGATCAGGCTATCTACACACCCTTCTCCATGGAAGACTCCATTTTAGACTCACACCAGTAGCATTTAATAGACAGGCTTTCTCACAGCAGGGTGTAATATCATCTTCTGAAACTCTTCTGTATTATTTTGTCTCTTTCTGCCTCCTGTCCTTCACAGAAAGAGGATGACCAGGATGTCCAGGTTGTGCAGTCTGAGGAGAGCCGCTCTGAAGGAAAAATTGGTCTGAAGGCCTACAAAAATTACTTCACAGCCGGTGCCTCCTGGTTTATGATCATTTTCCTTACTCTGCTCAACATGGCAGCTCAGGTAAAGGATGACACGGTGTCTTCACACTTTTCCAGGAATGCTGTAGTGTTCTGGTCATTCAGGACTTGGGTTGAGTGGGGACAACATGGGTGTCTGTAGCTGGGGTTGCATGTCTATTACAAAGAGCTTCTAGAAAAATAACCGACTTCTTGTGAAGATTTTAGGATGTCAAGTCTATTTTCTTGAGCTGCTCTTCTCTGGGTAGAGAGGCTTGGCACAGACGTGAGCCAGAAGGATCATGGCAGTGCTCTGGACACTTCCTTTTGACGGACTCTTTAGTGGCCTGGTATTTTGACTTGGTAAAGCATGCCCATGCTGGTTTTCCTTTCGTTTTGTGTTTTCTTCTTTCAGGTTGCCTATGTCCTTCAAGACTGGTGGCTTTCCTACTGGTGAGTTATTTCCGCTCTAATCCAAAGTGCCGTGAAAGCGTTATGAAGCCTCACTTTAACAGAGTTCTGGGAAAGGAGAGTTTGTTGAGCCTCCTCTTCTAATCCTCACCGAGTTACCTTGAGGAAAACTGAAAGTTTTTGCCTGTGGAGTGTGACCCATAATGGTCTCTGCCCACGTCTCTCCTCAGCCATGTATTGAATCCTGACGGAAAGTCGGGATTCAAATTGAATTTTTATAAGGTGGCTGTACAAAGAACTGTGTTGAACCAGAGTAGGACATTTCTTCCAAACTTATGTTCGTGTGTGTGAGTGTGTGTGTGTGTGTGTGTGTGTGTATGCATGCTCACGTGCATGCGTGTGTGCATGTGTGTATATGTGTGTTCGTCTCAATTCTAACTATAGTTTAATATTATTTTTCCCCTTGTTCCTCCCTAGGGCAAATGAACAGAGTAAGCTGAATGTCACTTTAAGTGAGGAAGGAAATGTAACACAGACTCTCGATTTGACCTGGTACTTAGGAATTTATGCAGGTAAAGTTTAATTATTTGGTCTTTTATATGAGAGCTGGAGGTGCTTACAATGAGCCTGTGTGGGTACCTAGGGTTTGAAGGAGTAATCCAGTAATGTCTTCACAGATTAGGAGTCTGAGTCGCATTTACTCTGTGAATTAATTAGAATAATTATTTTTCAAAATTGACTAGAAGAAAGAGGTTGAATGAAGACTCTTAATTTACTCTGTTACTGGATTTTGAAAGTTAAACTAGGATTGAGCATTCAGGAAATCAGCCACTGGAAATATGTGGCTATTGTCTCTTCTAATAGGTTGCTTTAGCTAAATCTTCTATCATTCTATGGACGGGCAGGGGATTAGAAACGGATCCCCACTCTGTGGTTCGGATTGTTCCAATTCTGTCTGAATAAACCTTGGCTTTTATTGAACTTGGATGAAATCCTCTAGCAGCCCCCTTCCCTCCCCCTTTCCCCAATAAAAGCATTATTCCATCACAGGCATGCAAAGCTCCCGTCACCACTGCTCATCTCCTGGGCTTCACTAATTACTGAAGAGGGAAGCTGAGCAGGGAGAAACCCAGTGTCTGGGAATTAGAACTCCTTCTCTCTTGCCTCCAGATCACAATGTTATCACATGCCCAACTGTGTGATGCATTTAACATTTGGCTTGCCTTGCTAATAATACCAGGGCATTCAGTTTTCCTAGCAGTGCTTAGAAATATATGTTGCAGTACATACTTTCTGACGGAAATCCTCATTTAAAAATTTAAGTATTTCCACAGGAAATGCTCATACAAGTTTTCCTCTGGGATACAGTGAGTTATCTTTGTGAGAATCCACTCACTAAAATTTCATGCTCATTTTGTTGCCATTTTGCAAAGGCACCCTAAATCCATGAACTCTCAAGGGAAGCCTAAAGAAGAAAGGGAAAAGGTTCTATTAACTATCATGTAGGATCTGTGGGTGGGTTGGGCAGGGGGGAATGAAGGAAAATGCCTGATGGTGGTGTTCAGAATTAGAGTTGTTTTCAGAATTTTAAATAATACTGATTTTATTAGAAGGAGAATTACTACAGAAATCTTCACTCTGTAGCATTATGAACGAATAGACATTAGACATGTAAATAGTGGTATTATTCAATAGTAGAGTACTTATCTTGCATGTGTAAATCTCTGAGCTTCATCCCTAGTCAAATATGGATGAACGAATGAATGAATGAATGAAAAAAAGACATCAGGAAATTTCTTTTCCTCTGAGTACTCATGCATGCCTTAATATATGAGCTTCAAGTTGTGTTCATTTGAAAGTGTTTTTGTATTTCTATTAAGTTATCTTGTTGGAGATTAGTTGCTTATTTAGATTAATAGTGCATATTAAACTAGAATTGATATTTTATTGTAATTCAAGTGTGAAAAGGTCTTTCCATTTGCAACTTAATGTGGTATTTTTAAATTCTTTAAAACTCCTTGGGCATTTTCTATAAGGAAGAGGTAAATTGTTTCTCCTGTCCCCTGTTAATCTCACACATTGGTATCAAGCCTATCAACTTATCTGCCTGTTGGCTGTGTTGTAAATAAGAAGATTTGAGATGTAGAGGAGGGAAGGCCAACTTGTCACTGAATTTGGAAAGCCTGGGATGAAATCATACTTTAGCCTTCATTCTCTCCCACATAGTTTCCATTCAATGAGACCGAAAAGAGAGAGAGAGAGAGAGAGAGAGAGAGAGAGAGAGAGAGAGAGAGAGAGAGAGAGAGAGAGAGAGAGAGGGAACTTTTAATTCTTTGTCAGTGACGTTGCAAATTCATTTTTTTGGTAGAATCCAGATGCTTTATGGAATGAAATAATACCTTTATAAATCACCTGATCAGCTTGTAGTATTACTGAAGACAATGCCAAGATTCTGCATCCTATTAAGTGATGTTTCTTTATTTCAGGTTTAACTGTAGCCACAGTCCTTTTTGGCATAGCCAGATCTCTGCTAGTCTTCTACGTTCTTGTTAATTCTTCACAAACTTTGCACAACAAGATGTTTGAATCCATCCTGAAAGCGCCAGTGTTGTTCTTCGATAGAAACCCAATCGGTAAGTCAGACACCAAGTTTCTCAGCAAATACTTCCCTTTAACACCTGCAGCATCTGAGAACAGTTCAGTCTTTGAAAAGTAGAAGCAAGGCTGGAAGAAAATCACTGTGATTCATTTTCTACAGAAAGCTTCACTGATACCATTCTCCTCCCAGAGAAAAATCCAAGTATCGGAGCATGCGATCATTTCAACGTGTATGTGTGTGGAAAAATAAATGGATATTGCTTTGCAGAATGATTTGGGAACACTGCCAGTTGTATGTGCCCTGTGCAAGTGTGCATGAATGCAGGCTCACAGTTACACGGTGCTGGCTGAGTTTGCCAAGATGGCATAAGCCGGTACCACCTCTGGAAAGGGTCTTTCTGGGAGGAGTGCTTTTCTGGACAGGAGGCTGTAGTATGTTTGATCTTTTCTTGGGATGCCTGTCCCATTTCTGGAGCCACTGGGCTCTTGAACAAACCATGACTGAGAGGCTGATGTGAAATGATACTGAAGAGTTAACTAAAACCTAAGATGGTTAAATGTCAGCATCCCCTTCAGTTACTGGGGCTTGAACTCAAGGACTTGTGTTCTTTTTTTTTTTTAATTTATCTTCTTCAAGTAATTGTACAAAGGAAGTGCCATTTAACAAAGTAGTTTATGAATGTAGTGTACCCAAATCAGCTTCATCCCTTCATTCTCTCTCCCTGTGACATATCCTTTCCATTACTTTTCTTAATTTTGTGGTATATACAATGAATGAGTGACTGCACCCCTCTTTACCCCCTTTTTATGAGTACACATTTCCTGGTGTTGATTTTGGCTTTAACTTTGTATTTCTAAAAAATTACATCATTTGAGCTCTCCATAGAATCTAATGTACTTAAATTAATGCATTTGTAGCCATTTACATACTAGAATGTCTACTTACAGATTTATAGGCACATTCTAGCTTCTACAAATGAGGGAACTATGCAGCCTTTGCCTCTCTGGGTCAAACTTACTTCACTTAATATTATTTTTTTCCAAGTTTGTTTTTCCATTTCTTTACAAATGGCACAGTATCATTCTTTGGGACTTGGGTTCTTGCTTGGCTTTTTCACTGAAAGCTGGTGTTCTACCACTTGACCTAACTCCATTTCTGGCATTTTGCTTGTTAGTTGAGATGAGTCTCATGGATTTTTCTGCCCTGGCTATCTTTGAACCTTGATCCCCAGATCTCAGCCTCTTGAGTTGCTAAAAATACAGACATGAGCCACCATGCCATCCCAGTTCTACACTGCCTATAATCCCAGTTCTGGATGCAGTCCTGGCCTCACACTCAGTACCCAGTGAAAGGCAGTGACCGTGGCAGCAGTTGTTGAATGTTGTGCAGTCCAGCCACTAAAGAAGTGCAGGGCCACACAGATCTGAGTGTAACTGGAGTCAGAAAGTGGTTAGAGTAAAGCCTCTCTGTCTTGCCAGTTACTTTAAAGCAACAGCACAATGCTTGAGTCTCAGGTGGGGAGAGCCTACAAATGGAGCTGATTGTAATGAATCAGGGCTTTTTGTATTCAAAACCCATCAGCTTTTCATTTTGATTTATTAGTTATTTGGGATTCAGGTCCACTTGAAACATTCCCCCCCTTTTTCAAGTAGCTTCACTTGGTTGTGTTTTGTTTTTTGTTTTTTTTTTTTTTGCAGTCCTGGGCTTGAGCTCAGGGCCTGAGCACTGTCCTTGGACTTTCTCAAGTCTAGAGCTCTACTACTTGAGTTTCAGCATCATTTCTGGCTTTTTTTTTCTATGTATGTGGTACTGAGGAATCGAACCCGGGTCTTCATGCATGCTAGGCAAGCACTCTACTACTAGGCCAAACTCCCGGCCCCACTTGGTTGTGTTTTATGTTGACGTTTCTATATATGCATATTGTGTAATTTGATCAGACTCTACCCCCCATTCATCAGTCTTTCCCATTCCCCTCTTTTTCCCCAAGCCAATCTCAACAAGCTTCGTTTTTCCATGCTCAGATGTATACATGAATTACATATCAACCTTAAGTTTTGAAGTCTACCCATCTAACCTCTCCCCTTTCCCTTCTATGTCTGTTAGAAGGACTTTCTCTTTTCAATGAAATAGGAGGCCAAGAGAATATCCACAAAGATAGGCCTTCATCTGCCCCAAGTGTTTGTGAATATTATGTACATTAATGTACTCCTTTTAGGGGTGGACTTAAAGCTGAAAATGAACTTCTATAAAAACGTAGATTTATCTTTCCATTTGAATAAAATGTTTTCAGTTCCTAGCCAAGGGAAGGGTACACCCAAACTGTGAGCCATGTGCCAGTGTCCGTGATTCCTTGCTGTGCTATGATGGCTGTGGAAAATATGTTAAGGAATTCCCCTCTGGGGTTGCAGGGGCCCACACTGTCACCCCGCACTGTTACCCCGTGCTGTTCAGCATACACAGGAACTGTGCCGAAGTGTACCATACAGTCACAAAACTCCTCTGAGGGTTGTGGGGAGGTAGGAAGCTTCTGTTTTGTTTTTAAATTTCTCAATATGTCATTCTTTTTTTTTTTTTTTTTTGCCAGTCCTAGGCTTGAGCTCAGGGCTTGAGCACTGTCCTTGGACTTTCTCAAGGCTAGAGCTCTACCACTTGAGCCTCAGCACCACTTCCGGCTTTTTTTTTTTTCTATGTATGTGGTACCGAGGAATCGAACCCGGGTCTTCATGCATGCTAGGCAAGCACTTTAACCACTAGGCCAAACTCCCGGCCCCCAATATGTCATTCTTCAGAGGCAGCTCGCATAGGAGTCCTTGGGCTCAGTAAGCATCCTGACACCTTCTTAGATTATAGAGAACCAGGGGTGGGGTGCGTGCTAGTCTGCAGTGGTCAGTGAGCTAGGTGATGTGTAGAGGGGCGATATGAAAACTCCTACAGGTCTGCCTCCTGCAGGGCACGCCCTGTCCCCGGGGCGGCCACAGTCCGCAAGCGTTCTCTTCCGTCCCTATCTCCTGTTTCTGCTTGTGCTGGAATGTTCTCAGTGACACTGATCTGGAAGATGGAACACTGTCACTTATGCATTCCTGAGCACACTACCCCGGGCACCCCGGCACATGTCTCTTCAAATACTTCCTCCTAGAGTCTCTTCTCTGTCACTCTTCAGTGGAAGACCTTTGTACTTATGCAGAGACCCAAACCATCCACATAGTTTGCTTGGGATATGAGCTGGGGCACCCATTGGCACCCCAAGTTCACTTAACTGGATTTGAAGAGGCCGGCAGAGCCAGCGGGGGGAGGTACAGTTTTCTTCACGATAACGGAATTTCCACAACTGCACTTCACCATTCCAGGTGGTTGAATAGCCAGGTGGCACCTCCCAAGTCAGAAGATAAGAGGTTATGTTCCTTTGAAGCCCTGTTGATATGGAATTTGTCTCCTGTTGTTTATGTAATATGAGGCCTTGCTGTCAACTCCTCTTTCATAATCTGATCAGTTATAAACTGGGTAGAATTCAAACCAAAGCAATGTGACCTTACAAAGCTATGAACCAGATTTCTTGTTTCCTCTTTCCTTCTTTCCCCATTCCTTCTCACCTATCTATATTTTCTATCCTCTGCTCCCTTCATGTACCTCAGATATGGTATTGTGTGTTTGATACAGAGCCTCACATTTGTTTTTTTTTCCCTAAACTCCTTGTGTTCAGTCCCATCAGCTCTTAATCTACAGGTCACCCAAATTCCATGTGCGGTGAAAGTCATTCTGAAGTTAGCAGGTGATTTCCCTTTGAAATGTCAATCAGGTTTTCCTTGCAGGAAGATTCTGTCTTTCCACTTTGGACACAAGAGGGCAGCCCGAGCTTCAGGATTCTGACTTTGCAAAGACTCCAAAAGCTGGCTTTTTAAAACTCCAGTTTGGTTTTTAAGGTTCTCTCGGAAATTCCGTTGGGCTAGCTTGAATCTTTGTATTTTGATGCACGTCGATAGGAAAATTTTCACAAGTGCTTTCACCGTTCACTATGCATGAAACATTACATTTTTATTAAGGAAATTTTTACATGCTCCTAGCATTAGAAAGGTGCTTGACTTTCTAAATGAATACCTTCCGGACTGGAAACTGGAACAGCAGTCACTGACATCTTAGCTGGATTTCTTTTTTTTACCTAAAGGGTAGCTTCAGTCTGCTGAGGTTACTTGGCTTCTGTCTTCTCAAGGAAAAGTTAGGAAGGACAACCACAATTTCTCGAGTTTTTCCTCCCTATCCTCTGATTCCACGGAGTCTCTCCACTTTCTCTTTTCATGTGGAGACACCGGGACTGCTGTCCAAGCGTTCCTTCTTGGCCTGATTATGGTGGCTTAGCATGTGGCTGACTGCATTGAGTCTAGTGGATTTCAGATAAATATTTATTTGCCTTTGTTAATTGCCGTGTCTATTGGTGTCAGTGAAGGTGTTTAGTTTATTCCTTGGGGAGATACAAAGTTAATCTTGGATTCTAGCCAATATATGTTCATCCACACAATGGATTTTTCTACATTGCATGTGTGTATGCTCCCTGATGGGTTTCGTGCCATTAGAAAAATGAAGTACAATTCGCACTGTCCTTTTTTCTTTATTGATTAAGTTGGATGAGAACTAAATCAATAGAACAAAAAAGAAACTTGCTGACTTTTGTTGATTTTAATTAAAAAAAAAATCTTCTGATGGAATGTGCTATAGGCAACGAGGTAAGGTGTGAATGGTTAGCCCCAGAGTTTTAAGACAGGCCTTCTCCTATCTTGCCACTCAAACATCTAGAGATTCCCTGATGATTATCATCCCCAGCTCCATGGAATAAGAAATTTGGCTGTGTTGATGACTTCTAAAACCTAGAATAATCCTGAATTTGTTATGTATCTGCCAGGGGCTGGGAGGGGGGTTGGGGAAGGAGTGGTTTCTACTGTTATTCTCTTTCTCCAATCTAGAAAGGGACTTTTTAAAATCAGTCTCAAGTTGCTAAATTACTAGTGAAGAAGCAAGCTGAAAGCAGCATGGTAAGCTTTTTGTACTGTTGTCTTGCTATTCTGTTTCTGCCATGAATTGTCAACATATTTTTCCTTGCAAGGTGGAAAAAAAACAGTCATCTATAGAGAAACAATCTAATTGCAGGATACCTATCTGTCTGTTTATTCAGTTCAAAATGACCACTGGAGTTAGTGTTAAATGCATATTTTAACAAGTATACTATTTCAGCACTGTCAAAATTACCTTGACAATAATAGGCCTGTTAAATTATAGCTCTATAAGTTCGGAGGTAAAATGGCTCTGCTTAGCACACATTAATCTATGCCTGTTCACACAAGTGCTTGTGCTGAGCAGGTAGCATGTTTAAACAAGAAATACTGGTCTTAAAACCTCTGATTTATGGTAGGTGTTGTTTTGACACAGCATCCTTCAGAGATTTACAAGGCAAGGCTTCGTGTTAAAATATCTCACCAGTGTCATCATTCGTCACCGACATAAATATTCAGCAGTGGTGCTGGAAAATTGGTAATATGCCCATTCATGCCAAATGACTCGCTGTGTTTCCTTTCAAGTGAGATCTGTTGTGGATATGGTTAAAAGAAACTATGATTTCTCTTCCTTGAGAGCGGAGGAGCTGTAAGAAATTGAGAATAAGAATAACAAATATCCTGACAGCTTTCATGTGTGCATCTTTGCCTAGGGCTCTTTGAATTCTGGCCTAAAGTCCTAAGGGCTTGTCTTTTTTTTTCCCCTCCCTTCCTCTTTCTTGCTTAGTGTGCACTGTAAAAAAACACATTTATATGTACATTAGTTCATTTAAGAGGCTTTTTTTTTTCTGCTGAAAGGAAGAAGTTAGCCATCATCAGGAAAGCTTTATTGTAAAACAAAAACACACATTTCCCTTTTCATTTGTCCCTGTTAATAATAACAAATGCAAGCGGCTATAAAGGGAACCACACAAAAGATGGCATCAATCATAATGGTTCTCAATAGCCACATAAATATTATTTTTCTGGGCTTGAAAGAAGCAGTTAATGGTTTGAAGTAGGTGCGGTGATTAAATCTTGTCGAGTTGTCACATATTAAAAATAATGTTTTTTCACATAACAATGTTTAAATGTACTTAAACTCTTATC
Source organism: Megascapheus bottae (assembly GCF_031878675.1). Taxonomy (NCBI): domain Eukaryota; kingdom Metazoa; phylum Chordata; class Mammalia; order Rodentia; family Geomyidae; genus Megascapheus; species Megascapheus bottae. The sequence continues at coordinate 11,832,552 of NC_143519.1, forward strand.
AGGGGTGATATTAAGTGATATTTTATGGGAGTTGCTCTTTTACTTGTAATAGCATAATAAAAGCTTTTGTTATACGTTTAAATGGCTACATAGTTGCAGATATTTGATTGCTATTGTTAATTTGTCAGTAATCTCTATAAATGCTATCATTACCACACTTGTCTATAGCTGGTAAATAGTCCACTATTTTTAGTGTATATTTTACATTCAGAAGATCTCTCCTTATTCTTTATTCATGGTTTTTCTCCACAAGAAATCATACGTAATAAGAATGCTGGTAGTTCAGTAACTGAGAAAGGACTGTGTTAATAGAATATTGAAAACATAAGATGTTGGAAGATGGTACCTTGTTCAATGTGATAACCATGTAACATTTTGAGGAAATTACAGGGATCACGTTTTATTTAATTGCATTTTTATTATTTTTAATAGTTATATAGCATATTAAGTAATGCAAACATTTTTGTATCTCATTCTTGTCTTTATTTGAAGCATTATTCATTGTACTATAAGGAATTTAGAAAAAACATGAGTGCTTATAGTAAATAGTGAGCTGTGATGTTTTATTTCACAGGAAGGTTAAAATTTTTATCTTTATCAAGCTTTTTATAGTACTTATCAAACGTATATCTACCTTTTAATGCAGGTATTTATGACCTGGAACTAAGGCTAATGCCTTCTTGCTCTGTGCATGTGTGTGTGTGTGTGTGTGTGTGAGTGTGTGTGTGTGTGTGTGTGTACACATACCACTTCAATCTGATATGTATAGCTACAATGTCAATGCCCCTGACTCTGGGGTTGTCTTCTTTTTCAGCTAATTCAGAGCTAGCATGATACTCAGGGCTTGGGCTCTGGTCTCCAGTATATGTGATTATTAATAATTTTGCAAGGCATTTTTCTGTTAGGTTCCCCCTACTGTGAGTTCCACATCATGCTCTTTGTGACTATCAGGAGTACGATGAGCCACCAGTATGACATAGTTCTTTGCTTTTGTGCAATATTTCAAGAGAAAATGAAGTAGTATTTTTAGAGCTATTTCATTCAACACGAATACATATTGATAAGTATATTAGTATAATTGGTATAAAGCATAGTTGTCTGAAAGTCAGTAGAAGTCACTGGAGACTTGCTCAGTGGAAATTGTATTCTGTTTTTCTACAAGGTTAAGTGCTTTCTTTCAAGGATTGATGCTACGCTCTCCTGTGACACTGCAGAAACAGAAACAGCTTTGATTTTCACTTATAACTCTAGTCTTCACATCAGATCATTTTACCCGTGACTCCTTATGATAAACATCCTTACATTTTTGCCCTGAAGAATCCATAAAAAATATTACTGCATTGAGTCTGGGACTTTTTCTTTCTTAGGGTTTAAAGGGTTTTGTTTTGACTAGGTTTTGGTTAGCACATCTCAATCTAACGTTGTATTATGAAGGTGATTAGGTGCGGGGTGCTGGAATCTCCCTCTGTTGGCCTTATGGTCATCTTGGTGCTTCCCTGTGCTTTAGTACTGAGTCTTCAAGCCCAGAATCAGGTACATTAGACACCTCGACTTCTAGAAAGAGGCAAGGCATTGATATGGCACATGCACCTCTCCATGCCACAATTAGACTAAAACAATGTAATTTCATAATACTAAAAGAAAATTGGAGCTGGATATTGGTGGCTCATGTCTATAATTATAGCTACTTGGGAGGCTGAAATCCTATGGTCCCAGTTCAAAGCTAACCCAGGCAGGAAAGTCCATGAGACTCTAATCTCCAGTCAGCCAGCCTGAGGCCAAGAGTAAAGCTGTGACTCAAGTGATAGAGCACCAGCCTTGAGTAAAGAGTGAGAAAGCTATGAAAGGATACCCAGGCCCTGTGTTCAAACTCAGTGGAAGGAAAGGAGAGAGGAAGGAAAGTAAGAAGGGAGGGAACGAGAAGGAAAAAAAATGAGCCTTTTTCTCTTCTAGTTGATGTTTAAATTAAATCGAACTCTTCCTTATTTTTTTTAAGCATACCATACCGGTGTTGGATTATTGCTGGCAGATGGTATTTCTGGTATAGATGTCATGGAGAGAAAACTGTATGCTGATTCTTTGGATGACATGATTCCTGAAGCTAGACTGTGTGTGATTCCAAAGCCTCCAGTTGTTTGCCAATCAAGAAAATGCAACTATTAACATGCCTAACAAATTTCCTTGGGGTTCTAAGGAGCTTTGGAGAAGTTTTTCAGCACTTCCGTGAGCTCTCTATTTGGCACTTCATAGCTTTACCTTCTAAATTACAAGCCCCTAAGAAGTAGACAAGGAATTAATTTTAATAGATTAGTGGAGCATTTTTCTGAGGATTAAGGAAAACTTCCACTTTGTCCTTAGCACTGATTAGAGAATTTCATTCTGGCATGTCCAAAGATGCATATACCATCCCTCAATCATCACCCCCTTTTGCTCCCCAACATCAGCCATATCCTAATCGATGAGGAATTTATATGCCAAGTGTGGTGTGATCACTAAGCCAGTCAATTAATTCTGTTATCTTAGGTTTCAAATAGGTAGAAAAGAACTTTCTCACTCACGAAGCATTTATGAGTCAGCTCATAATTGTATTCTGGAATCCTCAGTTTGGGGATACGTGGTCCCTGTCTCTGCAGGCATTTGCAAATTCAGGCCCAAATTTGTGGCTTATATGTATAATCACAGCTACTCAGGAGGGCAGAGCTCAGGAAGACTGTGGTTTGAGGCCAGCTCTTTTGACCAATAGCTGGGCATAGAGGTGTATGGCTGTCATTCTAGGAGCATGGGAAGTAATCAAAATACAGGCCAACATGGGCTAATTAAAAAAGCAAGACTCTGTCTTTACAAAAAGAAATAGCTAGAGCCAAAAGGTCTGGAGGCAGGGCACAAGTGGTGGCATATCTCTTCAGCCAGTAGGAAGCCTTTGAGTTAGAGCCCCCAAATCACCCAAAGATAGACTGGCACATTTAAGTGAAAATAATAACAACAACTTGTGCCACTACTCTGTGGCACAACACAGTTTTTAAGCAGACTCTTGGATATATCCAGGTGTTTTTCTGAGCCATCAGGGATGTCTGCTTAGTTGCGCTTATCGTAGGAAGCTGGCAGGGTCTGCTAGGGGTGCCCTTTATGAGGCCTTGCTTACACATGGGGCTTTGCAGACCTCGATTTCTCTAAGTAATGTTATCATAAAATCAGCCATAATCCAGAGTGTTATCGTTCTTCAAAACCTGGGTTCCTCTTGGAGAAATTCCCCCCTCATTTAAGGAGAAGCCCTTTAATAGCTAGAAGAAAGACTTGACGAGCTTCAAAGTACATTTTGAGTAGAAGTTTATTAAAATATTGTGGTTGTATGGAAAGCTATCATAAAATCAAGGTCTCTGTTCTGGAAATACCTTTCTTTCATTTCTTTCTCATTTGCATTTTAATAGATTGTATCACATGGGCAAATGTTTCAACCTCGTGAACACCTGGAAAGTCTATTTTAGACTTGTTCTGATGTTTGGAAATCTTTCACTAGACATGATTCCAAACACAATCATGCTCATCACGAGAAGAAATTCCTGCCTTTGGTAGAATAATCTATGGCAGAACTTGTTATGAAAAGTCCCCTTACAACTGCGGCCTGAGTTCCTTGACTTTGAGATTAGTCAGAAGTTAAGCTAATGATGTATATCTCCAAACTTCTAGTTGAAATTCCCACAAGTTTTCTGATTCAGTGACTGTCTTCTTTTGTGTACTCTTTGGTGGAAGCATGTGATCACAGTATCAGAGTGTAGAGATTGCAAGGGTGTAGTAAGAATAAAAGTGCACCCAACTTGTTTTCCTTCTGTCTAAAGATAATTTTTTTTTAGGTTTTTATGTCTATATAGTTATGTTTGTATTTCCATTACCATGTCCGTAGCTTTGGGTATGCAGTTATTGAGTCCTCGCTCTTGTACTCTTTGGATTTAATAGCCGCATATTAAGGATACCATGCGCCTTTTGTCTAAAGATAATTCTTAAAACAAATTTATTTATTTACTTTTTGCCAGTCCTGGGGCTTGAACTTGGCCTGAGCACTGTCCTTGGGCTTTTTTTTTCCCCTCAAGTCTAGAGCTCTGCCACTTGAGCCACAGCACCACTTCCAGCTTTTTTCTATGTATGTGGTAACGAGGAATTGAACCCTGGTCTTTGTGCATGCTAGGCAAGCACTCTACCACTAGGCTAAACTCCCTGCCCCAAAGATAATTTATAAAGGTAATAAGTTGGTTTCTCTTAGATAAAATTTCTCCCAGTACAATTCCACATACCCAATCAGTAGGAGTGCTTTAAATCACAGTCAGAATCACGATTTTTCTCATTACCTTTAAATACATTAAGATTGAAAAGAAAGAAAAGTGGTTGCTTCCTTGTAAGTATTCATTTAAAACTAAAAAAAATTCTATTAGTGTCAAAATATTCTGGGCTCATAAAATTTATTTTCTTTGGTGGGAACTATAACTCTCTTTTCTTTTTAGAAAGTAAAAAGTAGCAATGACATTTAAAAATTATATTATCATTCTATTAATCTTTTCTCTGCTCTCCCTTCTACTTACCAGAAAAATGAGAAAGAACTCAAATGTGGTTTAATGAATTCTACCAATGCATTATATTGAATACAGAAGCATTTATTATTGGTACTAGGTTTCAAAAGTTAAGTCTTGATGTGATTCTTTAAATCAACACATCTTCCAGGATGATAAAAATTGTGACATCAATCAAGATGTACAGGGCTGCAATGTAGCTCAGTGGCAAAGTGCCTGTGTAGCAAGTGCAACGTCCTGGGTTCGATCCCCAGTACCAAAAAAGAAAAGACCAAAAAAAAAAAAATACAGTTAAAAAAAAAACAAACCAACAACACCAACAAGATGCATAAGTAGGCATGTTGAATAAAAACTAGTTCGTACAAGTTTTTATGTAGTTTCTTATGTGTATCGGTACTGGGACTTGAACTCAAGGCCTCATACTCTTGTTTAGCCTTTTCCACTCAAGGCTGGTGCTCTACTACTTATACCTCCACTTCGGGTTTTTGGCTGGTTAAGAGTTTCACAAATTTTTGTTCCTGGGCTGGTTTTTAAACTCTAATTCTTAGTTATCAGCTTCTTGAGTAGCTAAGATTGTAGTCATGAGCCACCGGTACCCCACTGGAGAGATTATTTTTTTTTTTAAAGGAAACTGTGGTACCAAGAGATTGATTTTCGTTGACTTTAAGATTAAATAGTTTTTGATGTAAAGAGCCACAAAATTAAAAGGGAACACCTGTATAACCAGATACAAACTATTGTTAACTGCGCAGTTAGATAAAATGCTGTTTATTCAAGAATTGTCAGGTCTTCAAACAAGGAAAGTAGATTTAGCTCCTATGCTATACAGAATTAAAAACTCAGTAGAAGTGTTTATTCACTTGATTCCACGTGGTATAACCGCATAGTTGCATACATGCATATAAATACAGAGCAAATTCATCCTCTGTGGTACTGTATATTTCTCCATCCTTTTTAGCCAGTTCTATTCCATTTCATATTGATGTGTGTTGAATGTTCTATTTCATGTTAATGTTTGATTTGATGTAGATGAGAGAAAACTTTAACTGTTATTTACTGTCCCCAGGATTGAAGCAGTCATCTTGAGCAGCCTCTGTGCATGCGTGTATGCATGTACATGTGTGTGTACATGTGTGTGTGTGTGAGAGAGACAGACAGACATACAGACAGACCGATAGACACAGACAGACTTAAGAGTTTTACACCACAGTGGTTTTTATATTACTGCTTTCAGTTTAGGAGTGTGAAATTTAAAGCTTAAAAATGAATTAACAAATTAGGTGACCTTTGATTTCCCTCTACAGTAGATGGAATGATTTTCCTTAATTTCTTTATAGTGGTTTTGAACCACTATGTGGTTTGAGATCCCATGCTATTGTGTGGTAAAGAGCATGATTTTGGAATCAGCCTGTCTGTCTGTGAATCCCAGCCTTTCCCTGACAGGCTCTGTGGACTGGCCAAATCTCTTTCAGCTTTATCTGTGTTGTGGGGAGGGTAATTTGAGAATTAAGATCTATCTATCTATCATCTATCTATCAGATCTATGTATTGAAACAGTGCCTGGTACATACCTAACATAAGCAACATGTGAAATTTATTGTTTGTTTACTAATATAGATTCCAAATAAATACTAGGGCTTGAGAAAGGTTATGTGTATTTGCCTAGCTGTTTAGAAAAATTGATCAATGACCAAGATGAAAATGCCTCAAGAGAAAAATCAATACTGTGTGTTTTGTTGTTGTTGTTTTGGGCTTGTTTGGTGTTTGCTTTTGTTTTTGATGGGGCTTTACTTCATTTCCAGAGTTCATTTTAAATTTAATTTGCTTTTACAATGAAAACTCAATTTTGCATGTAAGTACTGAACATCTGGTTTACTTTTTGTTTGAAAATGATATGGCTGAAGTTCAGTACAGAAGTCTATTGTGTAATTAAGGAAAGACAGTTTTAAATTTTATAAATTAAGTTCTATTTAAATGGAACACTGGATTTATTCCAGGGAAATGAATATACTTTTTAGTAGGAGAAACTTAACTTTTTTTAAAAAAAAATGCTATACCAGGTCAAAATGTAGAACTTTCACGTATTTACCTTTTTCAAAAAGCATGAAAAATGGCAAATTTCACAAGTGAAAGTTAAAGTTGACTTGAGGCAGTTTTAGATTGTTGAGCCTTCAAATTTTATTCATGGGATGTTTTTAGAGACATTCTGTGGCTTGTTCACTCCAGTTAATTCTGGGCAATCCTTCTGCATTTCTATCAGATGGACATTTTGATACTTCAAAACTTTCTCTTGCTTAAAATACAGTCAAAGCATCCTGGGAAGGAAATGAGGTTTCTAGTCTAGTTGGTTATATTTTTATACTTAAAGGCATAATAAATCAGACAGGATAAATATAATTCTTCCATGTCTGTTGCCCCATTAGTGTTAATAAACCAACAATTGAAATGTCATAAATTACTCACCGGTTATAATAGCCTTGAGATATGTCAAGATATATAGGTTTGGGTGGAGAGGCCTAACTAAAGACACGAGGCTTTGTCATGTGTTCCTGACTAGCTGTGTGTCTGCAGGAAAAGGGGGACTCTTAAATAGTACCTCAGCTTGGGATTCTTCCTCAGTCTGATCAGCCTATAAGTCAGTGATTCTGCCATTCTGCAGGAAGCAGAAAGTAGATAGGCTGTGTATACAAAAAAAAAAAATGACAGAGGTTCTTTAGGATCTTAGTTTCTCAACCCCTCTGATTTGGGGGGATCTATTGTGTGTGAGAGTTTTTGTCTATTGAAAGTTGTAATCTAGAGGCTGGGAGCGTGACCTAGTGGTAGAGTGCTAGCCTAGCATGCATGAAGCCCCTGGGTTCAATTCCATGCTACCACATACACAGGAAAAAAAAAAAAGCCGGAAGTGGTACTCTGGCTCAAGTGGTAGAGTGCTAACCTTGAGAAAGCCCAAGGATAGTGCCCAGGCCCTGAGTTCTAGCCCAAGACTGGCAAAAAATAAATACATAAAAATAAAGAAAGAAAGTTGTAATCGAATTCTTTTTTTTTAAATCAGCTTGAGGATTAGTCAGAGGTATTATAGATTTGGAAATTTCCCTGTGTTTTCTCATTTTATAACCACATTACTGACTTATTTTGACAATTTAAACTCATTTGCCTTCTGCCACTTCCACTGTCTGTTTCATCTACACTCCCAGCACAGTGACAGTCCCTGCCTGAGTGTCCACTCAGGACATCTGTGTTCATTGCTCTTTTGTCCAACCTCTTGATACTATTTTCGTGGAAAATAATTGCTGCAAATCATTAGTCAGAGTGCAGACTACCATCCAACATTTATTAAATATATACCATATGCCAGTGTGCTAACAGCTTTGCCTAAGATAACCCAATAATGTGCTCTCAATAGTCCATAGATTTTTCTCATTCTCTTTTTCTCTCTTTTCTTCCTCCTCTCCCTCCCTCTTCCTCCTCCCTCTTCCTCCTCCTCTACTTCCTCCATCTTCCTCTTCCCTCTTCCTCCTCCTCTTCCTCCATTTCTTTTGTGCCAGTCTCGTGGCTTGACTTCAGGGCCTTGGTTCCTGGCTTTGAACCTCAATCTTCAGATCTTAGCCTCCTAAGTAACTAGATTATAGAGCCACTGGCAACCACCCTCTCTCTTTCATTGTGAAAGTGTTCTGCAATTTTAGCCACATTCTCAGTCCTTTTTCTTTTAGTTTGTCACTTTTGCTTGAGCCTTAGACTATAATCTTCCTACTTCTGCCGCCCAGGTGTCAGGGGTTACAGGCCTAACCTCCACAGATACTTTCTAAATACTTGTTATACCTTTTAACTAGTTCTTGTAGGTTTATAGTATTTTGCACCACAATCCACTTCCCTTTTCTTCCAAGTCAAAATTAAATTAGGCTTAGTATATACTATTTTTCCCCCCAAATGCTCCTACAGTCATGCTAATCAGAAATGCATGTAAAAAATTAGGAAATTTGTAGAACAGGTACCATATTATGGATAGAATGAATATCAGAATGTGAATATATGTATGTATGTATGTATGTTGAAATGAGTTACAAATTTAGAAGTGAATAAAAACAGTTTTAGTTTCTTTGGTCTTTATCTCCCTGATTCTGTTTATTCAGGTTTTCCATTTGTTCTCTTGTTTTTGTCACTGGTAGTTGAGTTCCAAACTTGGCCTGGGCCTAGAGAGTATGAGGCTGAAGCTGGAGTGGTGTGGTTCCCCCCGCCCCCATTTACATACTGATGGTAAAGCTTAATTTACCAATTAGGCACAATAAGAGATAACAAATAAGCCAGGCACAGTGGCTCATGCCTGTAATCCTAGCTATTCAGGAGGCTGAGATCTGAGAATTGAGGTTCAAAGCCAGCCTGGGTACTAAAGACTGAGACTCCTATCTTCAATTAACCAGTAGAAAAAGGGGAAGTGGTGCTATGGCTCCAGAGGTAGGGTGGTAGCCTTGAGCTGAAGAGCTTAGGGACAGTGCCCAGGCCTAAAGTCCAAGCCCCATGACCGAGAGAGAGGGGGGGGAGAGGGAGAGGGGGAGGGAGGGAGGAAGGGAACGCATGCAAATAATAGAGAATAATGAACGTATTAGGCTATGGTGAAAATAATTAAAATTTTTAATTTAATTTTAGAATCTTCCATTTAATATTTTTAAATGTGATTCTGAGTAACTGAACCACTTATAGGTGGGGAGAAGTATAACCTTAGTTTTCGTATGCTTATTGGTTTGTCCTCTACAGAAGTCAGATATTACTTACAAATTTGTGGGAAAATAATGCTTAAAACCTCTTGGTCTCTATTAAGGCTTTGTATTTTATAGTGGTTTCATTTTTTTTAACAGTTTATCACAAACTGTATAAGGATGGGATCTAATTTTGATTTTAGCGGTCCTTTTTGCTTTTTGTTGGGAAACTGAGCTGTACAACTTAATTATATAATACTTTCTTTGCTTCCTGGAAAACCAGATGTTCATTTCCCTTTATGTGTTAATGGTCTTCATAAAAAGTAACAAGTGAGGAAGCAGTGTGCCTGCTGTTGTGACAGGCCAGCTTGTCTTGTGAGGCCCAGGTGGAGGGGTAATTGTCATGGGCCTGAGTTGTTGGGCTTATTTCCACCTTTACCTCTAGCCTCACTTCCAAAGTTCTTTTCAAATATGGGCTAAAATAGATGAACATATGAAACTATCCATTGCACCTCAGATGATGCTGAAATTCTTTGACTTTCTAAACCTTTTTGTTTTCTTTTCTAAATTCTTGGACACATACTAGGGGGAAAAAACAAACAAACAAAAAAACCCTAAATGACCAGGCACCTGTGGCTCATACTTGTAATCCTAGCTATTCATGAGGCTGAGATTTGAGGATCGCATTCAAAGCCAGTCCAGGCAAGAAAGTCTCCAAGGCTCTTATCTCCAGTTAACCATCAGAAAGCTAGAAGTGGAGCTGTTGCTCTAGTGTCTTACTAGTGGTAGAGCAAAAAAGCTGGACAGTACCCAGACCCTGAGTTCAAGCTCTAATACACACACACACACACACACACACACACACACACACACACACACACACACACACACACACACACACACACACACACACACACACACACACCCCAAATCTGAATGAAAAGTTAAAGCTAAAAAAATGAGCCTTTGGTGAAAATGCCTTTTAAAAAAGTTCAAGAACATAAAAAATGTGTTTGAGCAAAGAAAAAATGCTGTGCTGGACCCCATTCTCCATAACCATAGGTCTCATCTTCAGCATCTGGTTCTTGACCCATTCATCCTGAGCTAGGATTGTCGCCTTTGCTTCATGTTGTAATGTCTTGGCAAATTAAAACTCTCCCATTCCTGCCTGATGAAAATATTAGTAATTTCAGGTTTGTGACTCGTGGGTCTATTCAGCTTGAAGGGAGCCGTTCAGTAAAGAGCAGCATGCCATTTCATCTGAGGGATGCTGAGTCTCCGACAGCCTAGGAGATTGGGATCCTGTCATGATTTTATTTCATTATGAGCCTACACTGGTATTATTTAACGCAACCAAGTTTTCAATGCTGGTAGAGAACACAGGTTAAGGTCATGGTCTGAAAGGACTTTGATGTCCTGCGGAAACCTGATTTTCCCCTAATATGCATGAAAAGCTTGTGCAGTATGGCTCTTAGGAGATGAATATTTGTTCCTGTGGGTTACAATAGCAGACATAACCTGTGAGTGATGGGAAATGTCAGCAGAATACGGATTGGGAGGAAAAAAGAGGAAGAACTAATATGAAAAAATTAGCCATGGAAATCCATAAATACAAGGTCAAGAATATTCCAGCACATGTGTCAGTTAGGTTTTGCAAGGAAACCAGTTGGACACTGACAAATCCTGCAGAAGGAGGATTTCTGAATTTTTGTTTTTTAAAAAAATGATTTCCTGGTAGATATCATAGAAATCTCCTTACATAGAAATTCCTACCCTTACCTTGGTTTCCAAATGTCTGTGTTAGAGAAGTCACAGATGCCTTTGATATTCATAAAGAAATGCACATGGATTCTGAGGGTCACCTCCCTGGTTCCATCTGTGGTAGTGTGGAGTTAATGAGACGATTTGTTCTTCATTAGGTTTATTTTTACAAGGAGAAAATAGATAGTTCCATGTCAGGTTTTTAATGAACCTGCAGATACTTTGGCAGTCTGTAGCTGGCTATTTGACTCAGTTTCCTCTTGTTTAGAGAGAGGGTGAGAATTGCTCTCTTTTCCAAGAGAATATGAGATCGCAGTCACCTCTTTCCTACAGTACAGGAATTGAAGATTTCTGTCCATGTAGCAGTTATGGTGCATTCTAGGAGTGCCTTGCCTAGTGATGATAAAAGTATATTTTCCACGTCCAGCATCCCGCTGCTAACACCACCAAGAAACTCTGAGAAGCAGCAGAACTAGAGTCAGGACTGAGGAAATATGGGGAGACTGAGGCATGGTAACAGAGTGATACACAGACAACTTTGGTGGTAGGTTGTCGGAGAGATTGGAGTGAGAGGGAGACAGGGGCAGCTCACCATGGAATCAATGAGAAGTTTTCAACTGTGTGGCTGCCAGCTTTGTGCCAAGGGATGTCATGGCAATTATGGGAGCATATATTGGTATAGATGTGATTAACCACCAAATATTCAACCCTGAATATTTTCTTAGAGAACACCTACCAACTGAAGAGCATTGAATGGTGTGTGTTTGGGGGGGGGTATGCGTGAGTAGGCAAGAGGAATTGAATATGACACTGGATGGTTAAATATCTGAGGTTGCAGAGAAGGAACGCAGAAGGAAGAGCAAGACAAATTCTTCCATTTGTTGCGTTTTATCCTGCCATCCTTGAGGTAGAGGCAAACCAGAACCATATAAATGTGCATGTTATTTCTGAGTACTTGTGGCCCCATTGGGCCTGGGCTGTGGAGGTGCCGAGGCAGGGGGCTCCTGGGGCTTGAGGGGGTATTTATTTTTATCACCCCCCACACAGCTTGTCCTCATGCTTTTGTAGTAGGGCCAAGTTTCTGGGTTGCAGCTGCCACAGGAACACGCTGGAACATTCCTCTTGTTTTGAACTTGACCACTGGTTTTGGATTTGGGTTTTTTTTTCTTTTTCTTTTTAACCTACTTGCATTGATATTTACCTCCTAGAGGTGGTCAGTGCGAGCCAGCCACAGCATGGCTCTAAATTCTCACGATGAAACATCTGGAATGTCTGGTCTCTACAGTGGGCAAAAATGCTAAACGTCTAAAACAGAGCTTTACTGTTCCATCAATCTGTGAAGAAAGGTGCCATGTTGACTCAGGCACTGAATCCTAAGGCAGACGAGGAAGTCCTTGAAATGGACATGTCCTGCTGTCTTGGATCTAGATATCTAGGTGGAAGGCACATGTAAGCCTCTATTAAGTCTCATCAGGTTGTGTGATGCTTCTGCGCTGTGCATGAAGGCCAGGAGTCTCGAGGGAAATCACAAAAATGGGCGAAGGATTTAAAGAAGGTGGGTGTTGCCCAGGTCTGTGGTGGAATTGACATGGGGTGAAAGATTGGCCTGACAATAGCCCAGGAAACAGGGAAAGAGGCCACTTGGCTGATGGGAAGCAAGCGTGGGCAGAGGGAAGGGTGGGGCATCACACCTAGGCCAGGTGAAACATTTTACTCTCACTGAGAGCAGCAGGACATCCTTCTGTTGCTTCTTATGACATGACTTCTTATGCTTGTCATCTCCAGAGGATCGTATGTATGCATACTCACACATGTATGCGTGCATGTATGTACTTGTATGTATGTGTGCATGTGGTACTAGGGAGGGAACCTGGGGCCTTGAACTTGCTAGCCAAATGCTTTTTTGTTTCTACATAGTTTTTTAGGCTAGGGCCTCTCACTTTTGCCCACGACCAGCTCCAGACTGTGATTCACCTACTTCTGTAAGTAGCTGTAATTTTAGTCAACATCACTAGGCCCAACTTAGATAGTCCTATTGGACAGCCCTATAATGAGGTAGAAGCAGGGATCATCCAGGCTGTTTTCTGTATTGTTGGTTTTAAACTTGAAGGAATTTAACATGTAACAAGTTTTGTAGTTATACGATTCCTACTTTCTGCATCCCCATCTGGTTGGTCCGGGGCCCTTTTGAGTGGTTGGTTTAATGTAACTGCACTGGGTACACCTCTGAAGGCCTTCTATTTTCTCACTTGATCACACCATTCTGAGCACATCACAAAAATATGCAGTGAAGAAAACAGCCAACGTACATTGCTCATTCCTAGAGTGATTCTACACTGAGTTGAAATCTATACTCATGAACATTTAAGTTGGTTGCCTGGGCTTATTTGTTGTCATAAATAATGGTTAATATTTCATACATATTCATCTCCCAATGGCTAGTTAAGAAGGGAATTTCGGTCAAGTCTCGGTTTTAGTGAAGCTCAATTTGCTTCTTTGTGAGGAGGAAGCTATAGAATGCTATTGTCCTGTTTCCCATACATCTCACAGACTGAGACTTTCTAAAACCTTCATTAGTATCAGAGGCTTTATCATAGAAAAGAATAGCTCTATCTTTTCCCATAAAAATAAAAATGCTGTTGAGTGTTTTTCCTCCCCACTCCCTGCTTTCTTTCTAAATAATAAAACTTTGGTGCTTAATCAGGGTTCCAGATGTTTGTATGTATTTATTTATTCGGATATTTATAGTGTCTTTGTCAAGCATTTTGCCTCCCTGGGTGCATTCCAGAAATTTTCAAAACATACATGGCAAAGCCACAAAGATCAAAGACCTGTGTCTTATGAACTCTTTGCAGTACATTGGGGCAGTCCCTAGAATGATTTGTATTAAAAGAACAGAATAAAAGCTCTCCCTGTCCAAGTCGTATTGTGAGGAATGTTCTAGATAGGAACTGAAAGATCCAGCCGGACTTTGTCAGCACAACTTGTCTCATTAGAGCCCTTTCCCTCTGCTGGATAAAGGGTACTGGTCAGAAACCACCTCACAACACAGGACTGTTAATCCGCTAGCACCCCATTAATGTGCTTCTATATTTTATTATTCATGTCCTTCTTCATTCTTCCTTTAAAATATGGCAGCTATTTATTTCTCCACCATCTCGAATATTAATTCCACCATGTCGAATTTTAGGTGCTTTATTGAAATGATAAGTTTGTTTCCTATATTATTTTAAGAATGTTTATTGTCTGCCATCTAGAGAAGACTCTAATGATGGCTGCTGGAACTCACATCTCTGCAAGAGGAAGTTCCTCTGGCCAGGGGTAGAGAGAGAGAAAGGAAGTTGTGTTGGTTCAGGCCTCATAGAGACTCAGCCAGAGCAAAACCATGCAATTTTTTGAGTGAAAAAGTCTTCAAGTGGATGGAATTCTCATGCACATATTCGAAGGTCCACTGATTTTGCATGTCAAAATCATTGGCAAATGTTAGGCAAGCAGGCAGTGACTATTTTGTTCCATCTCTTTTTTTACAAAAGATCTCTGGCTGGGATTTGGTGGCTCAGGGCAGTAAGGTGCAGAAGGTGATAACTTTGGGAAGAAGGCCCCCCTTCCTCCTGCCTATCCCACATAATACAGCATTCCCCACAGAGCAGAATGTGGCTCTTCAACATTCCTTGCCCAATTCCTGGTCTCAGCAAGTCCAGGGCTCTCATATTCACGCAGGTGGACTTCCTGGCTATAGCTGCATGGCTTTCAGTGGCTGAGAACCTGGGTAGGAAGAGGGAAGGTTGGCATTTAGCATCTATGCTTGTGGGCACTAGCTGGAATTTCCTGCCATCTTCACTCTTTTCTCCCTGGTATGTGGACTATATTGAGTCAAAGAGTTGAATCCAAGTGAAGTGAATTAACTGGCAGGGCTGTGGATTTCTCTCTTCCCCAACTTAGCATAATTGGAGAGGAACCTTCTGGTTTCAGGGGAAGATTGGGTCACCTCCGAGGAACTTGGCCTAGTAAATCAGCACCTTGACTATGAGAACCTGGCCCAGGCGCCCTTCTCTGCCATGTGTGCCAGGAACATCCTAAAAGGCTATGTTGGCCCAAGCTAGAGTCACTCACTTTCAGAATTTTTTTTGAGATCTTCCTTAAATATTACTAAAATTATTTTCCACTTAATGAGGTTTTTTTTCCTCCCTCCCTCCCCCCTCTGTCTCTGTCTCTCTTTCTTTTTTCCTTCCTTCCTTCCTTCCTTCCTTCCTTCCTTCCTTCCTTCCTTCCCTCCCTCCCTCCCTCCCTTCCTTCCTTCCTTCTTTTCTCTTTTGTTGATTGTGGGGCTTGAACTCTGGGCCTGGGCATTGTCCCTGAGCTCTTCAACTCAAGGCCACTGCCCTACCCCTTGAGCCACAGTACCACATCCAATTTCCTGGTGGTTAATTGGAGATAAGAGTCTCATGGACTTTTTAGTGACTAGGCTGACTTTTGACCATGATCCTCAGATCTCAGCCTGCTGAGTAGCTAGGATGACAGGTGTGAGCCACTACGCCCGGCCTTAATGAGTTTTATATTAACTTATACCTGAGACATCATGACCTCTTTACATTTAAAACATTGTCAAGGTTTAATTTTGCTCAGTGTATTTTAAAACAATGAAATTTAACCAGATTGAAATTGTGTTCATGATTAAAAAAAAAAGTGTTTGGAATCCTTTCAGTCCTGAAGACTAGCTGTGGTGGTTTTCAAAGCATAATTATTAATATTTTTGATTAGTAACATTAGTAATAGATAGTTGTGTGTGTATGCATACGTGCATGCATACAACACGTGCATTGCCCCTGGGGCATGAACTCAGGGTCTTGGTGCTGTCCCTGAGATTCTTTTTCTCAAGGTTTGCGAACTGCAACTTGAACCACAGTGCCATTTCTGGCTTTTTCTGAGTAATTTATTGGAGATAAGAGTTTCACAGACTTTCCTGCTCAGGCTGGCTTTGAACCATGATCATCAGAGCTTAGCCTCCTGAGTAGCTAGGATGACAAGTGTGAGCTACCAGCACCTGGCTAGTAATAGTTTTTTGACTGTTGTTTTCAGCACTTGCACGTATGGGAGGTAGAGTTAGTGTTTATACTTGGTTACTGAAGTTTATTAACTAGATGAAACGCTATAATTGTGCAGGTATTTTATCTTTCTGACATTGGTTTGTTTGTGGTGCTGGGGACCCATCTAAGGGCCTGGAGCATGCGCAGGGCTCAGTACCACCAAGCTACATTCCCAGACCTAGAACACAGCCGGTTTAGAATACGAGCAGCATCTTAAGGTTTTTTTTTATTTTTGCCAGTCCTGGGGCTTGAACTCAGGGCCTGAGTGTCGGAGACATTCTCCCCCTCCCTGAATTCTTAGTGTAAGAATTAATAGGGATCAGGCAAATACAAGTTTCAAATACAGGTTTCTCCCTACAGTAAATATGCCCATGAGAGCCACCCGACCAGGGCTCCCAAGTCTTTCAGCAATTCCTAATAATTTGTATATTTATGCTATTGAGGTAAAAGATTGCTTTTTTCTAGAAACAGTGGGTTTCCTTTTTTCTAGAAACATTGGTTTTCCTTTAACAACCTTTTTTGTAAAAGATGCCCAGGTGAAAAGCAAAGGCCTCCGGAGGTAAGCTCCAATTGTTTTTCCCATCAATAGGCCACTGCTCCCCATGCGATTAGACTGTGGCCTCTAGAATTGGGGAGCAGTTCTATGCTAATTTTTTCATAACTAATGCAGTCGTCATAGAATGCCACAACATCCGTATCTTGTCTCTCCATAGAGATTATAGGGCAGGTCCTCTTTAAGAGCAGCGGCTGGATGGCTCTGGCCAGGACAAGGGGCTTGCCAATTGCTAAGATGCTGCTAGGCCAGCTACACCCAGGAGCTGGGGCCTGCAGCGGTTTCTAGGAGCTGGGAACTTAAGGCCTGAGAGGCAGGCGATTGTAGCTCCTCAGGGACAGGGTGTGGAAGCAGTCCTGCTGTAAGCTTGTGGGGGGGGGGGGAGGTCAGAGTCTCCTCGCAGAATATTATTGAGGGGCAAAAAGATACTATTAGGCAATTTTAAATAATGCCTGAGCCATTGAATATCTAAGGGCCTGAGACTGTCCTTGGACTTTCTCAAGGCTAGAGCTCTACCACTTGAGCCACAGCATCACTCCTGGATTTTTTCTACGTATGTGGTGTACTGAGAAATCGAACCTGGGTCTTTGTGCATGCTAAGCAAGCACTCTACCACTAGACCAAACTTCCAGCCCAACATCTTAAGGGTTTTTTGTTTGTTTGTTTGTTTGCCAGTCTTGGGCTTGAGCTCAGGGCTTGAGCACTGTCCTTGAACTTTCTCAAGGCTAGAGCTCTACCACTTGAGCCTCAGCACCACTTCTGGCTTTTTGCTATGTTTGTGGTGTACCGAGAAATCGAACCCGGGTCTTCGTGCATGCTAGGCAAGCACTCTACCACTAGGCCAAACTCCTGGCCCCCCAACATCTTAAGTTTTATATGAGAATCGTAGATGTTACTATATTTTATGGTCTTAAAAAGTAGGGTTCAGGGTGTTTGGAAAATTACCATTGTTAACGCCATTGCTCTCAGCATTTTGTTGTCATCGGTGATATGAACCGCTAGAAACAGAAGTCTCTAGACTAGTTAAGGATCTGTGGCATAGCCCCCCCCCCTCTAAAAAAATCAGATATAATAAAAAACAGCTGCAGATTTTCTAAATAAGGATTTGAACTTCTGGACACCCTCTGCCACCTCTTCTTTGTCCTCCCTAGCTCCATCCTTGCCTGGAACATCTTTTGGTTGTCCTCTTCTCACCTAGGATGTCCTTTGTCCTCACTTCAACAATGGTTGGCATCACACTTCCCAAAGCCAATTGCAAGATAACTTTTCTTTTTGTTGTGTGGTGTGTTCTACTGTGTGGTGTTATGTGGTGCTGGTCCTAGTACTTGAACTTCCAGTCTTACACTCTCCCTAGGCTCTTTCTGCTCAAGAGTGGTATTTTTTGCCACCTGACCCATAGTTCTACTTCTAGCTTTTTGCTGGTTAATTGCAGCGGAATCTCACAGACTCTTCTGCCTGGGCTGGCTTTTTACCACAATCCTCTGATCTCAGCCATCTGTGTAACTAGGATTATAGTGTGAATGACTAGTGCTCAGCCTTTTCTGGCTTTTTGATAGTTGCCATCTACTGAGTATGCACTGTTGAATCTTTGTTGTTGTTGAAGCAGTGAAGGTGACCTACAGTTGTCAGTGGTGAAAAGTGCTTGGTTTCTTGCCATGATTCCCTTCCCCCAAAAGAAAAAGAGCAGCCACATAGATCTCCAGTCCTGTGTTCCCGTGTGCAGGCTTCTTCATAGCTAGTTTCCTTTTGTCACTTTCCTTTGGCATTCTTTATTTTTTTTAATCCTACTCTTCAAAATTAGATCAAACACAAACCGTGTTCAGGTTTATTTACACTTTCCCAGGTTCTTTCCTGTCTTCCTCTTGACAGGCTTGGCATAAGAAGTATGTTTCAAATAGTAAATTAATTTAGGTGGCACACACCTCACCTGAATTTTGTTCCACGCTGGCAGTTTAGATAAATGGATGTTATAATCCCAGCACATTTTTCTGTCCAATGCCACCATGCCGACTTGCAAGAATCTACAGAAGTGATAATATTCTGTCAGTCTCGAGCCCAAGAAGAAGAAGAAGAAAAGAAGGGAAAACGCAGGGCATATTTTCTTATTTGTAGTTATAAGATGCCAGTGGGGAAGCAGGAGTCACCACATGGCAGTTTCCACGGCTAAACACACATGAAGGAAGATAAGGCGCGGAAATGCTGCTTCGCACGACGAGAGACAGGCCAAGTCGGGTGATTGTCAGCTGGGTCTGGCACCAGCTACATCCTCCATCACCAGCAGAGATAATTTCTTTTCCCTCCTTCTTAAAACTCCCCATTTCCTTGAAGAATGCAGTTTATTTTTAATGACTTTATTGATTTGACGATTGGGTTACAACGTAGTTTATTTACTGCTGAACTGTCTCATTCCTGTCAGCACTTTAATACGCATAAATCTACTTTTTGGCCACTACTCTGCTAGGCTAGAAAACTGCTTATATTTGCAGGAAAATATGTTTGGCCAGGATGTGTAGGCTTGATTTGGGGTGACCTCCCCTCCACCACCAATCTTGAAATTCATTTTGTGTCACAGTTTAGCTGAGAGACAGACATACTCAGGATTGCTGTCCTTGTGTGGAAAGCAGCAGGAAATAAAATGAGGGGTGCTAGACATGGAGGGAATATAAAACTGGCTTTCAGGTTCATAGGTCTGTCCTGCTTTTCTCTTCTGCTTTTGGGTTAATTCAGGAAAGTGCCTGATGTATCCAATGATCATTGTTATAATCTGCTTGCTTTCAACATTTCATATCCCTCAAGATTCAGTAAAAATGAAACTTTCATTTCCTCCTGGCTCAGGGTTTGAGCAGAGTTAAAACACTTTTTGCCAATAAGTCTTCTGTGAAACTTCTTAGTGTTTTTGTTGTTGTTTTATAAACAGTATTATATATGTTTGGACATACCACGATAAATTAAATGATGAGAAGTGGGAACTGATAACTTTAGAACAAAATTGTATGTGAAACATTTCTTCTTTCAAAATTTTTTATATTTCATATTTTTTTCTTCAAACAAATGAATTTTATTTTATTTGCTGTTGGGGATTTTAGTGAGTTTTCTTTGTTGCTGTTGTTGCTTTGTTTTGTTTTTGCGATGCTGGGAATGAAACCCAGGGCCTTGGGCATGCTTCTACAACTACTTCTGAGATATGTCCTAAACTAAAATTTTAATTTTAAGTACATGAGAAAACTATTAATTACCCCATATTTTACCAAGCAAGGCTAGGAACCCCTGCCTAAGGAGAAGCAAATGTAATAGTGAGGCCAAAACTCTTTCCCCAGTTGAAGCATATACAATCTAGTTCTGCCCCCTTCTCTAATCCTTAATTTAGGTTCAAATAAACAGCTCATTATAAAAAGAATCAGGGGCCAGGAGTTTGGCCTAGTGGTTAAAGTGCTTGCCTAGCATGCATGAAGACCCGGGTTTGATTCCTCGGTGCCACATACACAGAAAAATGCCAGAAGTAGTGGTGTGACTCAAGTGGTATTGCTCTAGCCTTGAGACAACCCAAGGATAGAGCTCAGTCCCTAAGCTCAAGCCCAGAACTGGCAAAAAAAATAAATAAATAAAATAAAATAATTACAGAAAGAGGAAGGAAGGAAGGCAAAGGAAAGACAGATGGAAGGGAAAAGAAAAAGAGTAAAAGGAAAGAAAGGGGAGAAGCAAAAGAAAGAGGGAGGCAGAGGGAAGAAAAGAAGAGAAAAGTGAGAAAGAGCCCCATTGATGGAATTATGAGTGCCTATTATGCTTATTGGACAAAATCCAGCAAATAATAGGCTAGATCCTTTCTCCATAGGCACAAATGAACTCTCAGAAAGATGACAAAATCCTTGGGAATAATATGATTAAACGTCTTTAGGAAATATCAGTTGAACTTGAAGTAGATCTTGGTTTCATGAGGAGTTGTTATAATGGAACTCACCAAAATGTCCGGTAGATTTTTGCTACATTGACACATTATATAGATCAAGGTTTTTGTTTTGTTTGCTCCTCCCACCCAACATCGTGGGCGATCATTTGCATGTAAAGAAATGGTCACAGCTTCTTTTGACTTGGATAGAAGGTGGTTTCTGAGTCTGGGCTTCTTTTCCCTGCTTGGGGTGAATAAGTGATCAGCCGCTCAGCTCGCCTGTGCATTTGGGAAGGAAAGAGTCGTGCAGCCAAAGTGTTGGGGCCAAGGAGAACTTGTAGATGCCCGTGGGCATAGGAGCAGTTGAACACAGCATGAATCATACAGTTTAGCAGTCTGCTAAGTGAGAGAAAAGAATATCACGCACAGAGGTTTGATGTCTTTTTATGAGAGAACAAAAGAGTTTCGATTCTTTCACATTGAGTTTAGCCTAGCCATTGTGTGGCAGAGGAGGTTTAATGAATCATTGTTTAACTAGGATCTTGCCAAGTATTTGACCATTAAATAGTCTCCAGTGTATATATAGAGTTCTTCTCTGACAGACTCTTTTTTTGACTGTGATTAATTGGCACTGAATTGTTATTTAATTACCTCCACAGAAATCTCAGAACAGTTTGTGTTCTGATTAAGTTATCTGATGTAATAATAGACATCAAGGCTGGAGAGGTCAGCTCCATTCTTATGACACCTTGCCACCAAGCGGCCAACTTATGTGGTTGGTTAAGAGCTTATGGAAGGTCATAAGGTAACAAGTACTCAGAATCTGGACTGTACCTTTTTCAGTATACTGAAAATGTTTGGAGCTAGGTACTAGTGGCTCATACCCATAATCATAGCTCCTCAGGAGGTGGAAATCTTCTGAGTATCAAAGTTTGAAGTTAGCTGGGACAGAAAAATTCTTGAGGCTGATATCTCTAATTAATCAGCAAAAACTAAAAGTGGAGGTATGGCTCAAATTGTAGAATACCATCTTTAAGTGGAAAAAGCTAATGGACAGCATCCTGGCCCTGAGTTCAAGATGCAGTACCAGCATACACACACACACACACACACACACACACACACACACTAACACACTAACACAATTACAATTACAATGTAAATCCAAAAGACATTTTATAAAATGCTGAAATTCCCTTGAAGTCACTTATTGGACTTCGTTAAGCATTTTAGGCAAGAGTGATTGAGGCTGTCTTCAGTTAACAGTAGAAACGTTCCTTTCATTGACATCCAAAGATACAAGGGAGTGGGGCAGTAGTAGTAGCAGTGTCAGGAAGAGGTCGACCAGTAGGATACACTGAAAGCTAAGAATAAGTCAATGGGCACAGCTCACATTTGGGAGTTTCTGTCCTTAGTAAGTGGGTGACCTACTAAGAAGAGGAGACCTTCCTTGTATGAAAATTTGATGAGGTGCGAATCTTGAAATACAAATGATCAGGGTAGCAGAAATGGGGGGGGGTGGAAAGCTGGCCTCTGGTAGCTCACACCAAATCCTACCTATTCAAGAGTCTGAGATCTAAGGATCAAAACCAACCCAGCAGGAAAGTTCCACGAGACCCTTACCTTTAATTAACCAGCAAAAAGCCAAAAGTGGAGTTTTGGCTTAAGTGGTAGAGTATTAATCTTGAACAAAATGCTAAAAGACACTACCCAGTCCCTGAATTCAAGCCCCAGTACAGGCCCGTGCATGCACCCACATATAACACATACAAAGGAAGAAGGAAAAATGAGAATTTTTTTTGTGAAACCAGTACACATGAGTATTTTCAGAAAAGGGTAGAACAATGTCATATGTTACCAAAAAGAAAAAAAAGTGAGGGAAAATGAGGGCTGGCAGACAGCTGGCTACAGGTTTTAGAAATTGGTTCGGTTCCTAAACTTCTAAGGATGCATGGGAAAAGAGAAGCAGGAATCATACCAGAAAGAACTAGAGATATTTAAATAGGTCCTGATGCCCCATAAGAACAAGAAGGTGCTTTGATGAAGAGGTCATATACTTTCTAGGCTTTATATAACCAACAAAACAAGTAGAATATGGTACTTACAGTGCTGTTCCCATTTCCTAAAAGAAGCAATATTGTACCTGCAAATGATTCCCCCTACCCCTTACCTTTAAAACATTTTAATGGCCCTCTCAAGAGTCTCCACATTTATTCTGAACATAGGATAGCCAGTTTGGTGCAACATCTGTTGACGGCTCCCAGATATTAAAATGATGCACTGGAGATAGAACTGACTATGAGATTTGGGTGTTGGTTGATCCGTTTCCAGCACACCTTTGGGTGCTTTACATAGGGTGGGTAGTGGGAGGGCCCATTGTCTTCATGTTCAGTCACGCTCTTATACCAAATGTTTTGCTGTCCTATTTTGGGGGCATTACTTACACCTGTATGTATACTGGAGACAGAGATGATTTGCATGCCACATGGTAATTACCATTCAAGGTAATCTCCATGATTGAGTCTCATGCAAGTACGAACGCTTTATATAGGTGATTGCTTTATAAGTTGGTATTGCTGCCACCATCTTTGTGAGATCATGTTCTTGAAAAGATGGTAAATATTAATGTTCTCAGATTTTTAATGTCCCTAATACTCATTTTCTTGAGATACTATTTTGGCCATGTATGTATGTATGTATGTATGTATGTATGTATGTATGTTAGTCAAAGGATGCTGGACAAGGGGAAAAAAAGTTGTCCTTGGAAACAAAAGTACATTCCTATGATGAGAGAGGTCAAGTACAGCAGTTTCTCATAGTCTGTTAATCACAATTCCTTAGCTAGGTTTTTCCGGACCTTCCAATGCCTCCGGTTCCTGATGGAAGGACTCCCTGAGATCACATGCAAACTATGTGTGCACATTGTCCAGTGCATCCACTTTGTAGTTTTCATTAGATCTGTAGTGTTTCAGAGCTTCCATCCTGGAGATTCTTCTAGGGAGCTTGA
Organism: Megascapheus bottae; assembly: GCF_031878675.1. Taxonomy (NCBI): domain Eukaryota; kingdom Metazoa; phylum Chordata; class Mammalia; order Rodentia; family Geomyidae; genus Megascapheus; species Megascapheus bottae. The sequence goes on from NC_143519.1 coordinate 11,856,102, forward strand.
TCTAGATCTTCTAGGCTCACTTCTGAATATCAATAGGGTAAAAGAAATGGTCTAGTGTGCCTTCTACTTTTTAAAATTTCCTTTTAATGTGTAGAAAATGAAAAGCAATGCCAATTTGCTATAGCAAAGCATTTCTAGTTTCCTGGGGCAGTCTGTGAAATAGAGCCACTCCTTCAAGGACAGTCTTCCAGCACTTTGATTTGCTGTGGGTTACACAGCTTGGTAAGACCTGGGATGAGGTGATACTCAAGCCCCTGGACATTCCTGATCATTATTATTAGACTGTATATCCACAGTTACTCATTTATTCACTTGTTAATGGTTTTTTTTCAGGCTACAGTAACTTACGTAATATAATTTTGAGGTGGAGTTATTTTAAATGTTTTATTATAATTGTAGTTAGCCAAGAGAGGATTCCTGAAACTCTACTAGCCAGGATGATAGTCAAAGTATGTAGCATCCAGAACCGCAAGTGTGAGCCAATCAGAAGGGATGGATTTGGGCCTGGCCATCCGTACCAGCTGCCTGCCCTGCCTGTAATATAACTTTATTACCTCCTTCTTCTTAGTATTTAATAGTGCTTGCAGAAGTGTTCAGTAAAGCAGCTTCATAGCTAGATGTGTTGACATTGACACACCTTTCTGAATCGCTCTAAGCCTGGGTGGGAGTCCCAGCTTGGCTACTTCTCAGCTTGAAATTCAATTCCTTGAGTCAATTTCTTACCGTCTTAAAGTCTCAAGATGCCTTATCTTGAATCAGAGACAGTATCACTGTCATAGTTTAGTGATGATGTATGTGTGTTTAACATAGTTTCTGGCACTAATTTAATGCCTAGCATGGGATGTTTCTTTTAGAAACAAGGCATGAATGAACTCAGATGACCACAAGAAAGTCTCTCACAGACTTGGATGAAGACACCCCATGTGATGTGTCATCACGGGGTGTCTCTGTCACATAGAGACATTAGTGGGATTGATCTGGGCCATTCTGTAGAACCTACCACCCAGTCTCCAGCCTGCTCAGAGGTGCCCAGTGTCTGTTGACTCCCAGCCACTCCATATCTATACTTCCTCCATACAAGCATGGATTTGAAGAGCTGTGGGTGGAAGACAAGAAATCACAGCTCCTCCCTATGAAGGAGAATTTTCCATTGGTGGCCCCTCAGCTCCCAGCCTTATCCACTCCTGTGCTACATACAGCCCCGATCATTCCTTGTCTCAGATTACCTTACATCATGCTCCTTCCACTGACCAGGCAAATATTCGTCAGCCTCCTCCCTCTTCACGCCTTAGTTCTAATGGATGCCCTGCCTGCCATCCTTCCAAATTCGCAAGGCCTTATTCCCATTGTGGAAACATGGTAGGCCTGATCTCTGTATTTTACTCTCTCTGCTAGAGGTCCCTCACTGCTTGGCTTTCTTACTGCCAACTGCCTGGTGTATGGCCCATGCCTTCTTGTTTCTGCTGCCTATGTGTGTTCTCACTTGTACTGTGTGAGAACTGTGCCACAGTTACTGTTTCCACTTAGTTTTCTTATTCACAGTTGCACTTTGCAAAGTTACAGTTCACCCATGATCCACTGTGGTCTGAAAAAAATAAAAACCAAAAGCCAAACAACAATTAGTTTCTGTCTTAGTTCTTTTAAGAGAAAAATATAATCTGCACATAACAGTATATTGTATAAATTTTATTTTCTCGCTAGTTATTGTTCATCTCTTCCTGTGCTGGTTTATGAGCTTTGTCAGAGGTTATGTGTGTTAGGCTGAACATGTACCATCGCATGTGTGAGGTGTGGTACTATCCTGGGCTTCAACAGCCTCAGGGGATCGTAGAATGTGTCTTTGCAGATTTGGGAAGATTGCTATATCCTGATGATCTGACACCAAGATTGTATTATATATACCTTGCCCAGAAGAGTTAGGCCTAGTGGTACACGTCTATTATCTGAGCTATTTGGGAAGTGGAAGCAGGAGGACTATGAATTTGAGGTCAGCACAAAAGTAGCTAAATCCTGTCCTCAAAAACAGGTTCAGGGGTGTGGTGCAATTTTAGAGTGCTTGCCTAGCCAGTATGAGACTCTTGAGTTCAATTCCCAGTACTATAAAAATTTTTTTTTTAAAAAAAATTGATACAAAAAAAGAGGACAGATCTAGCTTAAATTCTAAATGGCAAATTCTAAAGAATGAGTAGGTATTGGGCCTAACTGCTGAACAGATGGGGAGGAGTCTGAAGTGAAAGGATGGTGTGATTGGAGGAGAGAAGAGTTGGAGATGTTTGTACAGGACTGATGATGGGGCTATCCGTTATCCTGACGAGATTTGGGATTTTATAAGTCATCTTATTAGGATAATTCCACCTGGCATCTTCTGAGTAGGGGCACACAGGAGGAAATACCTTCCAAGGAAGATGTTTCAAAATACTTTTGAAAACAGTTTGCTCCAATGTCTCATAATCACACCCTGGAACAACATTTCCAAATAAGTTTTTTTCTTCTTTTTTCTTTTTTTTGCCAGTCCTGGGCTTGAGCTCAGGGCCTGAGCACTGTCCTTGGACTTTCTCAAGACTAGAGCTCTACCACTTGACCTCAGCACCACTTCCGGCTTTTTTCTATGTATGTGGTACCAAGGAATCGAACCCGGGTCTTCGTGCATGCTAGGCAAGCACTTTAACCACTAGGCCAAACTCCCAGCCCCCAAATAAGTTTTAATTATTTGAAAAGGAAAGGCACCACCAACTTTGAAAACAGCATAATCAGCCTAGGAAGACGTTCTTTCAAAGTGCTGCATAGGAGAAACAAACTCTGCCATCCTAGGGCTTGCTGAAATCCCAGGAAACAGAAAACCCCCCCTACCCCTGATCTCCCTAGGGCCAAAGCACTGTGCTTTCTTTCGCTGCCACCCACGAGCTGGCCATAGATCACACAGGAGATGTCGGAGACCCACTTGTAGATGACAGTGTAGACTTCTCTGGTGTGCAGGCAGGGATTATTACATAAATTAGAGATTTCCTTGAGATCTGGTGACCTACGATGTTCTCACCTGAGCCTCGCGTTTCCTCTGGCCTTCCCTTTCATTCTTCATAATTGTTCACAGCCCCCCCCCACTCCAACCTGGTCTGCATCTATTGCATTCCCTCCCTGCCTCCTCTGACAGCTGCCCTTCGACCCCACCAAACAAAACTATATTCTGACTTCCTTATGGGAATAAAAAGAGCCAACTGCTCTTTGACTCCTGGAAATTTAGGAAAGAGTTGCAAAGGGCAGTCAGTTATACATATGACATTATATATATATACATATATATATATATATACGCACATATTTATATGGATGTGTGTGTTATATAATGTGACATGTATATTATATACATTATATATTATATATATGTTATATATGATATATTATATACATTATATATAGATAATGTATATAGAAATGTATATATATTATATACATATTATATGTGACAGAGGTTAACTTCTCAAGGAACAGCACTAGAAAATTCCTGGTTCTCCCCCACTGTTAGAAATGCGGTGCTCGGATCAGCAGTGTTCATATCATCTGAGAGTGTGTTGGAAATGCAGATTTTCAGGCCTCACTGAGCGCTTTTGAGACTGCCTATTTCTACATCGCCAGATGTGCAAGTGAGAATCTCAGAAGCATTGTCTTTTCACTGTTAGGTTGTTTCTGATGCTGGCCAGTGCGTGGTGATTAAGTGTAGCCAGGACCATGGCAAGTTTCCTGAGAAAGCGATGCCCTTATGCACAGTCTGCCCCGTGGGGACAAAGAAGTTCAATGACTGGTGGTTCTGGAAACTGCGTGTGGCACCAGGAGCTTCAGAGCAGGAAGGGCAAAAGCTGACACCTTGGTGGGAGCCCAGCAAGGATTGAGACCTTTCTGATGGAGGTGAAGACAGAGAAATCAGGGGAAATTGGAGGGGGGCTAGAGGGCCCCTCTACCTAACAATTTGATAAAATGAATTCAGTAGATAAAGAAGATACAAAACAGGTGTTCTTTTTGTTTTTAATGAAAAAGTATCTGTTTGTTGGTGTGAGATCTATGTAAGGGAAAAGCACCTTCTACATCTTCACTCTGGGTTTTAGGGAGTTGGTCTTAGGCGCTGCTTGAGACGTTGGCTGTGGGTTGCCTTGGGTCAGTTTCAAAGGATTCTATGTTGGTTAGTTTAAGATGTTTTATAGGATAGCTGTGAGTGAGTAAGCCTGGGGAGATGAGGAGTGCAGATAAGCTATGGGATGGGTAAGTATACAGGAAATGAGCAGCGTGCGCAGTGGCAAACTCTAAAAGAGAACTCAAAAGAAGAAAAAAAGATTCTAGGGAAAACAAGAGCCAGCAAAGGCTATGAAGCTAGTTGCCATGCAGCAGGAAGAGCACCGTGCTTGTCTTGCGTTCAGCATGGAAATCCCCGGAAGGCTAGGCGGAAGACACTTGCCCCATTATAAAATATGGGGTACAGTGTCTCCTCAAACATGGGGTCTGGCCCTTCATCTCTAACACAAGGAATCTGGACCACTCAAGTGCCACGATTGTTTCTGTTGCCCTAGTGGCTTTCTTCAGGGGGTGATCTCTCTGTGAATGACACATGGAAATGACTAGTCTTGGCCCTCTTTCAGTCCCCTCTAAGCTCTGACCATAAAGATGAAGATGAACCAAACTACCAAACTTCTACAGTCCCTGTTCTCTTCTCATCCTGGTCTGGCTAGGTTAGTTTATATAGAATAACCCAGAAAGTCTAGGCTGGCTCGCTTCCAGACTGACTTCCTCAATGGTGGGCCTGGTAGGATCACATGTATACTCAGTGATCCTTTCAGCCCTAGAATTCACTCAGGGCCTCTGCCTTGAACCACTCTCTTCCCTACTGTGCTCCATTGTATCTGACTTGTTCTCTTTTGCTCAACATTAGTTGGACTTAGAGTCTCTGTTTCACAGACTCTAACAGCTCTTTTACTTGTTATCCCAACTCCCATTCTCCCTCCCATTGTCTACAAGACCAAGATGGGATGGCCTTCCCAAACCCAGCTGTTTTGTTCTGTTTTGTTTCGCCAGTCCTGGGCTTGAGCTCAGGGCCTGAGCACTGTTCTTGGATTTTTCTCAAGACTAGAGCTCTACCACTTGAGCCAAGACACCACTTCTGGCTTTTTTCTATGTATGTGGTACCGAGGAATCGAACCCAGGTGTTCGTGCATGCTAGGCAAGCACTCTATCACTAGGCCAAACTCCCAGCCCCAGCTGTTTTGATTTTTATCCCCCCAACCCCCAACCCAATCACCCAGCTCTGGGCTTCACATTACACTAACTCCCTAGTGCCAATAGCCAATACTTACCAAACATTTAATTTCTAGAGCTACTAGTAGGTTCTAGAAATGTCCCCCTTTATATGTACAATGCTTAAGACCAATGATTTCATCATACATGTCTGCTTTTGCCCTCAAAGGTCTAATGGGGGCCTCTTATCCGAGTACCTAAAATTATATTTATGGCAAAGAATAGGACTCAAAGGGAAGACTACAGAGATATTTTATGTTATGAACGAACCTCAGGAGGTTCATTCTGTTAGGCTAAGCCACAGAAACCTGAGTTCACATCTCAATACTACCAGAAAACACAAAAACAAAGTTATAATCACTGTGGAAAATATAAACACAGAATGCATTTTACACTTTGCCCACATATTCTGACTTGTTAAATAATACTACATTGAAGGTCTTTATATATTGATAGAAGTGCGATCTCTAGGCCAACAAGGATGCACTCACGAAAGAGTAAGTGTATTTGTCCATATTTACTTAGTTTTCTCCCATAATCCACCAGCACAGTCAGCGCAGGTTTGATGTAATACGGACTTTTTATTGAACATGAGTCCAGGACACTATCTAGCTGCTAGAATTTGCTTTGACTGTGAGCTTTCGTGACTGAACCCTAAGCTTTGCAATTTCAAGGGTGTTTCTTTTAATCCTGGTCACCAGGCATCACAGTGAATCTAGTGGTCTGAGCACAAGCAGAGACAGTGACCAAGGCTGGACATAAAGGACAGTTGAGGCACCAGGGCACATAGCAAATGGCTGTGTGTGATTATGTGGGACAGAAAAAAGCCCAGTATCAGTTGGATGTTCCAGGAAGGCAGAATTTGGTTTCATATAAGCAAGCTCTCTACACAGTAGAGATGGGCTGGCCTTTCTTCTTTCTTCCCCCAGAATGCTGTGACTTTGTTCTCTTACATCCCTAGACAGTTTTCCCTAGGGTTCCCATGTCACTGGGAACAAGAGGCTTGGTAGGAACCTGGAGGTAATTCACCATGAGGATTTGATTTGGAGACTTGAGAAAGTGACTGTGGGGTGGTAAACTCGACATCAGGGCTCTGATTAGAATAGCCTGCCACAAATCCAGATGAAAATGATCTCCAAACAGCTCACTCCCTCTGCTCGTTGTTTCTTAGGACAAGGAAGGAATTGTTAAGCCTTCTGATCTCACGTTTTCTCTGCACAGCTCAGTTTATCCAGTGTGAGTAAATATGATTTTTTTCTCAGTGGTTTGTGATACTCTTGTATTTTATTGCTGTTCACTGGTTATGAGCTGGCTTTTCGGATCTTTGTTTGAGAAAAGATAATGGAATGATTTTCACCTTCCCATCATCTCTATATAAGCCTTTTTTTAAAAAAAGATTTTTAAAAGTTTTTTTTTTATCTGACAGTTTTTGAGTAGAACCATTCTTGCAATGTGTCTGAATCTTGCTTATGTTAAAGAGTTGCAATTTTCCCATCAAAAAAAACAAGTGTTTTAATTACATGGTTGATACTTTTTAGCGTTGATTTTTCTTCTTTTGCACTGATTCTTTGAAATGCTTTAAGAGATAGCTTAGCTACACCACAGACACCCTTAAGAATATGGGAGAGCAGCAGAGCCGCAGCGTTCTTCCAGCATTCTGATGAATGCCTACCCAACCTCTTCCCCTTCAAGCCTGGCCTGCTGGGTACAAGGGCATCCTGGGAGCTCATTAGACATTCAGATGCTCAGTCTCCACCCTGAGCCATTGTACCAGAACCCACATTTTAACAGTTGACTTTCCTCTCCAAGTGGCACTCTGCAGAACCTGGGAAACTGTTGCCATCCCCCTGTTTTATTTGTTTGTTTTGAGAACGTGTTAAAAATGTGTCTGGCATTGTGATGAGCTTCTTTTGTAGGTATGGGCCCGTTTAATCCCCTGAACAACTTTCTAAAGGAGGTATTATTAGTCTAAGAAAAGTTGTCGCTGGGCCTGCCAAGAATGTCACTAAATGACAGATTTTGGAATCTTTATGTTCTAAACCTGGAAAAAAAAAATTGAGACCCAGCTTACCTCTGGGTTTACACATCTTGCATATCCCAGCTGAGCCTAGGGGCCCCAGAAAGGAAGTGGTGACCTACCATGGTCCATTGGCTTCCTGGGGTGAAAGGGCCTGAGTTGAAATCTCCTTTGACAAGTGCTTGGAAGAACATTCCAAGACCCCCTCATTGCACTACAGTTGGCTTCCCAAAGGATCGTGTTTGGAAGTTCATGGGTTTGTACAAGCAAGGATAATTTGCAGCAAAATAAACTAAAAAACTCTGTGTGTGTGTGTGTGTGTGTGTGTGTGTGTGTGTGTGTGTGTGTGTGAAGAGAATAGCTATTTATTAGAAGTCTGCCTTCTATTTTGGTTCAGTGATCAAAAGCGATCCTTCATCACTGAGTTTCATTTATGTTTTCTGGCCTGTTTTCCTCATTGTCTTCTTGGATGTTGAGGTCTGCATTTGTTACACTGGTATTTGTCTGAAAATAACCACCTGTTCGTGCCAGTAGTGAAGGATTTTTTTTTTTGTCAGTTCTGAGGCTTGAACTCAGGGCCTGACCACTGTCCTTGGGCTTTCTCAAGGCTAGTGATGCACCCTGGAGATAGGGATGGGGGAGAAGGAATCAGAAGTTAACAATTACATTTATTGAAATTTACCATTTAGCAAAAAATAATTCTGATAGCTAACACAGAATTGGTGCCACAATGAGGATTCACATATATTTTGCAGCAGTTATCTTGGTACTTAGCACTTGGAATGAAATCCTAGCTGGAATTTCCAAAGCCTATTGGCCGTGCCCAGTACTAGTGAAAAAAGTCTTTCCCATATTTAAAAAAAAAAATCAGGGCCATCTTATAATTCCCTGTCCAGTTCTGTTTGTGGCATTTTTATTCCTCGTTAGGTTATCATCCTACTTTCTTTGTCTTTGCCACTGACAGCAATTTATTTCTTATGAATGTATAACATATTAAGTACATATGCATTGAAAATACTGTTTTGATTTGTTTTCTAGTTGGTTCTCTTTCAGGGTATGTCTGGGGAAATAAATAATCTCTTATATATTCTGTTCTTACAGGAAGAATTTTAAATCGTTTCTCCAAAGACATTGGCCACATGGATGACGTGCTTCCCCTGACATTTCTTGATTTCATCCAGGTAACCTAACTGTTCTGTGAAGGTCTCAAATGTAAAACTCAAGTTCCTCTTCTCTCTAGGCCTTTCCATAGGGTGGGAGGGAGTTGGGCTCTGGGTCTGGCTATGTGCAATTGTTACCTTAATAAAAGGCCGTGTTTGTAGAAGGAAGGTGTGGTGATGGTTGGGAGGCTGCGTTAGCATGAGTAATACCTTGTGTGTAGGTGTGGCTTCCCAGTCCTGTCAGCCTTGGTTCGTGGCATCTACATGCTGGGTAAGTGGCTTCTCTGTCTGCCTCCCAGGTATCTGGCATGGATTTCACTTGACTGTGAACACATTTCATAATATAGAAACAATCACCTCTCACGGAAAGATAGCCCAGATTAACTAAATTATGCATTGTATTACCACAAAGGGCAAATATTTACTGCACCGTTTTTTTTTTTTGCTCCCCCCCCCAAAGGGGGAATAAAACCAGGTGTGGTTCCTCACAAAGAAAAGATTAGTAATAATAAGGTGAAAATAATACTTTGTTCACAAGGACAATGGAGCGCGGTTATTGCAGATACAAAGCCTTTAAAGGAAAGCATGTTTAAGCCAATAATTTGAGTACAGGATCAAAGTCATATCAGAAAATGTCTTTTTTATTTTTTTAGGCAGCTTTTCTTTTCACATGTTGATTGCTCTGTCTTAAGGTGTCTTTAAAAAGAGAAAAGACCCAACAATCCCACAGAAATACCTTTTACATGGCGTTTGTTTTGACTGTGATCTTGGGCCCTAAAGAGTAACGTTGAATCATCTTAGCATTCATCTCCTCATTGAGTATTATTACTTATGTGGTTATTGGTTGGTTGGTTGTCTCTCACCCCCCACCGGGGGGTTATTTATTTCTGTCTGTGTTTCAGTGATTCGGGCGGGAGAACTTGTCATTTTTGTCAAGTGTTTATTTTGGAAATGAACTGCATCGAAAGCTGCTGCATGTCCATAAATACCAGCAGTGGTTGCTCACTTGTGCTGAGGTGGACCTTGGTGGTCACTTGCCTTTGGTGTGAGTTGACAGTTGTTCTCACTGTGAACTGAATGTAAGGCAAAGAAGGGGCGGGATCTTCAGTCCTGGCAAGGTCTTGATGGCTCAGATCCCTAGCTTGGGATCGTCTCTGGATCCTGTGGTATCAAAGGAGTAAAAATTACTTAGTTTGGAAACTTGGCTCTGTCAGAAAAAAATCAGTAATCAGTCTAAAATGCTTACAGACATTTCTATTAGTCACACAGAAAGACAGCTGTGAATATTTGACTGCAAACAGCTTAACCCATGGTTGAAGTCATCTCCTGTCAACCAGTGTGAAGCAGGGCCTTGCAGATGTAGCCCTTGTCGTGCACACAGCACCTTGGGTTCTCTTTTGTTTCTTGGTGGGGTTTTTTTCCCCCTTCCATAAACTTACTCTTTAAATACATCATCCTGCTGGATTTAGCTGTGCTATTTCTCCCTCGGGAAGCAGCCTTTCACGAAAGTACTTGTCATGTTTTTCGTAGAATGCAGATGACTAGAAGGATGCTTGTCACAGTGATGGTTCACCACTGCCACTCTGAGCTAGGCCAAGTTTGGGTTTCCAATGCTGGCTGGCCCACTGGGTGCTTAGCCGAGTGAGTCCTGCTAATTAGAATCCTTCCTGTGTTTTTGTATCCCATTATAGAGGCAAAGGGGGCGGGGGATGACTGCTACTTGGTTTTAATATAAAACATCCCCAACAGTATGAGTGAGGTGAGAACATTTTAGTCTCATCCTTTAACCAGATAGACTGGGGTCTTTTTATCTTAGTCCAATGGTCTTGGTCAGCTCTCCATTGTTGGCTATGCCTGGTTTCAAGTAGCCCCTCCCCTTTTTTTCTGCCCTTACAGCCAAGGTGAATTTTGGTGTTATTGTTTCCAGAGAAAGTTTTTATATAAAGGGTATAATTCATTTATCAATGATGATAAAGACCTATTGTCATGCATTTTGTTTGCAGGTGTCTTTAATAAGGCTCCCCATAATCCCTTCAGGAAGAAATATTTTTCTCCTTTTAAAAATAGTATTAGCTAAATATAAAAGCGCCGATCCCTGCCATTGTTGTTGATTCTTTGAGGGACATTTCCCAACATTCATTGTTTAAATGGTTGTCAGGAGGAATCAAGTGAAACTTCAGAAACAATGCCTGAACTGGTTCTTCGTAGTCTGCTGAGCCTTTCACTGGAGGATTTGCATTCAATGAGGGGCATTTTTCCCCCTGAAGTATCCCCAGGATCATTTTGAAGTATTGAGGGCTTGCTGCTATATTAGAGAGGAAAGATTTTTATTAAAGCCACAAAAAATGGATTTAACCTGCATTCCAATAAAAGACCAACAAACATCTAAATGTAAATTGATTCTTTTTTTTTTTAAGTTAGATAGGATGAAAGAAAGAAAAAAAAAAACAAACCTAGTGGTGTTCTGAGACTCTTAATGGAATCATGTAAACTTAAAATAAACACTATTATGGTAAGCACATAGAATGAAAACTAATTTTCCAAATCAAATACATTATATTCAATTCATTTTCCCCAATCAACCAAATGTTTAAAACCTGTTAGTTATAACAGCAATCTTCTGGAAATTAATTAGAAGCCTATTAGCTCTGCTAGCTGAGCCGAATGAAGGGGGGTGCTTTTTACATTTCTAAATAGTCTCCTGAATTAAAGCAAAGCAAGGTCAAAATGACAATCAGCTTGAGTCGCCTCCTGCTTGTGCTTAGTTGTGGATGTTTCAGGAGGAAAGGAGGCATATGTTTTTCAAAGGAAATTCGTCTCCTTTGACTCAGACCTTTAATAAATAGCAAGAAATTGACGTAGCCATGAGATAAGAAGTTACAGGTAGGATGGATATTATCTGACTCTGTAGGAGCCTTCCGGGTTACATGGGAAATGGAAGTGACATTTCAGGCCCCCTGACTGGCTCACTGTGCTCCCGGAAGGGTTTTGTTGGCCTCTTTCAAAACTGAGATCGTTCAAAAATTTCCTATTCATCTTTATTCTTAATGTCATTAGCAAATCCCACTGCTGACATGAGGAGGCCTGGGGTTGTAAGGCTTCTCATCAGATTGTGTGACTCATTACAGTGGTACCTCACTCCCTCCTAGACACAGAAGCATGTGGGGAACCCAGCCCCTTTTCTCAACTGGGATGCTGAGTTACATTGAAGGATTTGAGTTTAGATGTTTTGTTTGTTTTGAGTGCTGATCATGAGTCTTGAACTCAGAGCCTAGGTGTTGTCTCTGAGCTTTTGGGCTTAAGGCTGGCCCTCTACCACTTGAGCCACAGCTCCACTTCTGGCATTCTGGTGTTTGATTGGAAATAAGAATCTCACGGACCTTCCTGCCCAGGCTGGCTTAGAACTATAATCCTCAGATGTCAGTCGGGCATGAACCACCCTTGGCCCCTGGCTTTAGAAGCGTGTGGGAATGTCCTTGTCAGGAAGAAGACTTGGTGTTAGCTAGCAGGAGATGGATGCTATGTGTCTCCAGAGACACTGCACGTCATCTGGCATTCCTCTAGCCAGGAAGAACTTGGCAGGAGGTAGTGACACACGGAATGGCAATCGAAATCCAGAGCTGAGCCATCTTTGTGAATAGCCAGTTAAGCTTTCCACTTAGACTATTCAAAGACTGCCAGGTTCATATAGCCCCCCCTTCTCTCTCCTCTCCCTCTCTGTCTTCGTCCCTCTCTGTCTTCCTCCCTCTCTCCCTCCTAAAGAAAGGCATGCTTAGTCTTTTCTGGAGAATTAAAATTGAATAGCCATAGAAATAAAGAATTATATTTACCCATGTGAACTTTTTAATCCAGAGCATGCATGCCTGATTACTTTTTCTGTAGGATAATGAGAGTTCTGTTGGTTTTGTGAGTAAGAGTTTAGGACCATTGGGTTGAAACTGGTGTTTCCTATTGAGTCAAAGGTCCAAGGATGGAGGGGCAGAGCCTACTGATGGCGTGAAGTCAGGAGTCTGTGTGCTTGGTAGAAACCAGTCAGAAATCGGGAGCAGATTAACTACTCCACTGATGAAATGACTGAGATAGGGAAATTCTGTTTAAAACACAAACCTAGCTGGGCACCCTGGTGGCTCATTCATTCCTGTCATTCTAGCTTCTCAGGAAGCTGAGAGCTAAGGATTGTGGTGTGAAGCCAGCCAAAGTCTGTGAAGACACTTATCTCCAGTTAACTGGCAAAATGTCAGAGATGGAGGAGTGGCCTTGAGGGAAATAACCAAGGTTAAGCCCTAGAACAGGCATGCATCTCTCGATCTATCTCTCGATCTATCTATCTATCTATCTATCTATCTATGGCCTAATAGAGCCTATTTGCCTAACTTTGCACCTTGGAATTCAACAAATGATCTGTTATTTGTGGGAGCCTTGGTTTTTTTCTTTGTTTTTTATTTTCAGCTATTGGTATTCATGCTGACGCGTCACAGTAGCACAGCTCGTTTGCACAGTGTCATTTACTGCTGTCCTGCGGTGCCTGCATAGGCACAGGTGTGGAGAAAGCAGCAGTGACTAAAGAGAGATGAAAGTTTGGCTGACCAGACTTCTTGAGAAGGGCAGACTAGAAGTGAAGGATATCTGGGAAGTTGTAACGGAATTGTTGTTTTACTCATCTATAGTTTGTTCTATAGAAGCCAGTCAGAGAGTAAACGTTAGTGTCTGGCATTTCAGTCTAATCTTTCTCCAGCTTCTAAAAGGAAGCTTCATGTCGGCTAGACCGAATGTCTTTTTGTTGTCTGTATCTGTGTGTCTTGGAGGCATGAGTTTCTCTTGTTCACTCCTGTATATGTGTGTCTGTGTTTGCACAGTTTGAGTTCATCTTCATACATACTCCCTTTTCACCCTTTAGAAGCATCTTGCTTCCCCATTAATGGCAGGCACCTCTTTACTTTTCCATTTGACAATGGAACAATCCTCCATGTCCTGTGAAAGGAGCATGGCCATTGCATCACCACAGTGAGCCAAGCACTGTGCTCATGTCCCACTGCCCTAATCTCATCCTCAGAGCCAGCAAGCCAGTATTGATGGGAGTGTCCTAGGACCAGACCTTGTTCAGTCCATAGAGCACAGAGCGATGGGTGGGGGCAGAAGGGAGGCATTCGATTTCACAGTGATTGATATCTTACTGCAGGAGATAGACAGTGAGAAAACAGCCCAGTAGAAATAAAAAAGTTAAGCTGGGCAGCAATGGATCGCATCTGTAATTTTAGCCGCTCAGCAGCGTCAGATTTAGAGGATCAAGGTTTGAGGCCAGGTACAAAAGGTTTATGAGGTTCTTAGCACCAAAATAACCAGGAAAAATGCAGGGCTGGAACATTAGCCTAGCACGCTTAAGACCCTGAATTCAAACCCTAGTAAAAACAGCTAAAAGACAAAGGAGAAGAAGAAATAAACAAAGTTTCCATTTAAGTTCCACAGAATTCAGGAGGCTTCAAAAGCTATACATGGACTGGGTGGTCAGAGAGCAGGTGACATTTGAATTTGAACGTTAAGAAGGAAATAATAATACAAAGATGGGGATTAAGCTTAATGGAAGAGCACTTGCCTGGCAATTCCAGATAGGAATTGTATGTAGATAAGAAGTTTTTCTAGTGTTGGTGGTCCCAGGCCCTTGAGTTCCCAAGTTCCTGAGGCTAGACTAGCAGACTCAGATGCTAACCGCTCCAAAACATAGGTGTTGGGGGCTTCGTGCTCCAGGTTTTAAAGCTACAGATTGATGGGTACCCAGGCTGTTAAAACTCAGCAACAGGCAATTGCAGCAGCAATCAGCAATGCCTTCTGATGTTACAGCTCTCATACAGCCCTGCAATGCAAGTCATGCTGCTTCGAGGTCTTGATAGCCTAAGACCTTGGCACTTGAGATCTGAACAGTTCTGTATGCTGTCGGGCCAGCATGAGGTGGGGTACTGGCAGAGGGAGAGTGAGTGAGTCACAACCATCCTTTGTACAGATGAAGAACTGTGGACCCCATCCCATCCTCTGCAGTCAAGTGTCCTCTGCTGGACCACTCAAGATTGAGGTTCTTCTCTGGCTTGAATGGGGAGGAAAACAGAATCATCTCGAGTTCATGAAGCTCTAATGGCAAGAAGCCTATTCTAAGCTCTTTGAAACACTACTGGAATGGTGCCTTCAGGAGCCAGAGCTGTGTTTCTGTAGGTAATCACTATGGGTGCTGTACAGTTTCCTCGAGTTGGCTGTTGAGTGTTTACACTCAGCAGCAGGAGGGCAGTCTGACTCCTTGCATGATAGTCCTTTGTTCAAGGTAGCTGGGGCATCAGAGAAGGGTCTGACAGTTATCAGGTCGGTAGTCAATTTTCCCTCCTCCCCAAGATCTTAGCTGATTTAAAGAGAAAAAGGCTATCCTTAACAGTAGGTTTCAATATTCGTTGCTTAACTTTTGTCCCAGTGTCCCCAGGAGAAATGGATTCCTCTACTCTGTGTCATAAAGACACAAGACAAAAAAAAATGCCTTTGTGGATGTTCTTGGTTCTCTAGTTTGAGAAAAACTATAAAAGTTTCTGCTTTGGCCTGCTGGCTTGGCTCTAGTTGAGGAAAAGAGGAACCACTTTGAGATAAGGAAGGATTTTTGCAATGTAAGGTTTTGTCCTAATCTGGTTTCTTTCCAAGATGGATTACACACCTCAAACTGTTAAAAGAAATAGGAGAAGATGTGAATATATGTGGAGATTACCTGTGTACTGCTTGCTAACCTTATTTCAAAGTCACCTTATGTAAACACATTTTACTCTATTCCAACTAGCCAGTCACAAGCAGACAGTGGACCGCAGCTCAACCAATTGGAGCAGAGGGGTGGGGCCTATTGTGTTAGTGATAAATACAGAGGTAGCTTGCCTGCTCTGTGTGCTTGCTTGCCAGATTCTTTTAGCTGATGGCAGAAATAAATTTTGCCTTGCTGAGATAATTCTTTATTTTTGTATCTTTCATCGTGACTCCAGTGGTTTTGGAGAGCATATTTATGATACTGGGAAAACTCCATGTTTTCATAGCATGAGGGTTGCTGTGTGTGCTGCTGTAAATGCAGTTACATGTGGTGGGTGGCACTTCCTATGTAAGTGAGGTAGAAAGTACCATATATGGGGGTAGAGGGGAGACACACTGGAAACTCCCTGTCCAGTTCAGATGCTAGCTTTACCACTCAGTGGTCTCTATCCTCCACAGAGCCACTTAACTCTACATCTGTACACCGTTGAGAATGATAGCTGCTTCTTAAGTGTTGTGAGGACAAGAGGATCTGGTTTTTATAAAAATCCTTTTGCTTCTGTGTTTGTTTTAGAAGTTGGTGTGTGTGGGGGGTGTCTTATTGGGTTGTTGGGTCTCAGTGTGGACTTGAGTGATCTTGTGCTTCCGCTTCTCAAGTAGCTGCCATTATACTCACAAAAACAATGTTAAAAAAATCATTTTAAATGTAACACCAAGCACATTCTTGACAAGACTTCTATCACTCAAATGCCTGGTGTATCATCCAGGCACTCAGGATGCACTAAATAAAAGGTTGTTTTTGGTTTTGTTCTTTTTGAACTTAAGAAAGAAAAAAGTACCACTTGAGGGGTTTGGGACAAAGTCTCACTGTATAACTCAGACCCCTCAGATTTCCAAGTGCTGGAATTATAAGCCTGTGTTCACCACACCTGACTTACACTTGGGTAAGTGGAAGAAATAGTCTTATTGTGTTACATTGTGCTGCATTAAGGTAAGTGTTCGATAACCAGATCCATAACTATCACATGAATTTGTTTCCTACATATCGTAGTTGTTATTCCCAGGAGACTTTAATGGCTGTTTTCTCATTCCATATCACAGTATCAAATCCCATTGTTTTCAGAAGAGACCACTGACACTAAATATCTCTGTATTAATAGAATTTCTGCTCTGTTTCTGAAACTCTGTTGGTCTTTAATAACATTGAATAGAGTCTTGGTTATCTGGAATTCTTCTAGCAGACATCATAACTTCCAAGGGTAAAAAAATTGAAAATGAAGGTACACTATGTGAATAGAATTTAACATTTTAATTTTTTTTTCCTGGTTTGGGACAGCTTTGAGTATGCAGACTTGCACACACAGCTGCCCTCATCCCAACACTGTAATTTATTGAAGAGTACTGAATTGCAAAACCTTTCTTCCCCCAAATACCCCTCATCTCAAAAAAAAAAAAAAATCAACAGCTTGACTGAGCTTAAATAACTGACTTTTCATATCCTTTCATGGGACACAAAAGGCTAATCCTGAAGCTACTTGAGCCACAGTGCAGACAGTCATGGGGACCACCAATGAATGCCCCCCCCCAAAAAAAACCCACATTGACTGCCTCTTTATGAAGTAAAAGTGCTGAGCAAAAAAAAAAAAAAGTGTGCGGGGGGAGTAGATATCCTCCATCATTTCTTCCTGGGGGGTGGCTAGAAGAAGAGTGAGAAAAGGCTGTCTGCATCTGGATCTAGAGAACAAAGCCTGCCTAAGACTTGGGGATAAGGGATTGGGTCACTGGCTTTTAGAAAAGCACAAGAGTGGAACCGCCTGGACTTGTCTGGGTACCACTGACCCTTGCATTTCATTGTGTGGACATGTCAGAGAAAGTGTGTAGAAATCACCCTGGACAATGACTTTGTCATTTTGAGATTTCTACGGTTTGTTCACTCTTGTCCTCCCACCCCCACCCTCAAATCCTTTCTCAGACAAAAGAGATTGTTAGTGAAGTGGCTTTGCCTTCCATTCCAGAGATCCTCTGTCTTATGGGCTTCTTCAAAAGTAAACTCGTCCATTTGAACAGAATCGCAAGAGTTTTTCCATGCTTTCAGAAATCAACAAAGGAGTTTATAGTCCGTGCTGTTTCACCAGCCCCAGAGATAATGGTTTGTGCCAGCTGCCAGGCTCTAGCAGGTTTGCTTCTTGTAAACAGGGAAATTGATGAGGAGGGTTACTGGAAATGACCAACAACTTGACCCATGGGTTTCCATGAAGGGGCCAATGGAATTCATAGAGGCCCACAGGCCCTCATCTCCTATTCCTTGCCCTTTCCATCTGGGGAATGAAACATGAGCTGTTTTTGTTTTTGTTTTTCCAGTGAGGTAGTTAGCACAATTAGGAAGCTACACTGTTGACATCAGTGGGGTAGCAGCAGAGCACTGGACAGGCTTCCCAGCTGGCAGCCACGCTTCCCATTTGTCCCAGCATGTGTGCTCTGATGATAATGGTTATTCTTTAACAAGAAGTTAATGAAGACCTAAAAAAACAGAAATGAATGAAGGATTCTGTTTGTATTAAGTCTGATGGCACTGTGCAAGCCATAGAACTTCCCGGCGTTACTGGATGGCATCCATGGCAGAACAGTAGTGGGCATTCTGTGTGTCCACTCCCTGCTTTTGTGTGTTCTTCCTGATGATGGCATAGACAGTTGTTATATTCACAAGAAGCTAAATATTTACTGTGTGCTGTCTTTTCTTTTTCATTTTTTTAATGGTGCTAGTGCTGGCAGAGCTTGAACTCAGGGCCTCATGCTCTCTCTTTGCTTTTTCCACTCAAGCCTGTGGTGTTGTATCACTTGAGTCACAGCTCCACTTGATCTTCCTAGTTCATTGGAGATAGAAGTGTCAGGTTGAAGTGGTGACACAGATCAAGATGCATTGCACACATAAACTACTTTGTTAAATTGGAAAAAAAAAAGAAATTTAATATATAACCTAAAATTAAGATAAGCAAGGGAAGGGTGGTTTAGAATGTTGAAATGAGTCCTAATGATCATGATACCCTGTACTTATAACTGTTTCAGTAAATGGCAACTCCTTTGTACAGCTACTTAAGGATAATATTTTTTAAATTAAAAAAAAAGTGTCATGGTCCTGAAAGATAAAACAAAACTAGCCTGGCTAGTTTTTTAGTTAAGATCCTCAGATCTCAGCCTCCTAAATAGCTGGGATTACAGGTAAAACTTGGGTTCCCAGCACTCCATATACCATGCTTGGTTGCATGCATTTTTTTGTCAGTGTATGTAATAATTCCTCTCAATAAGTTCAGCAAGAAAGGCTGGGACTTGAGAAGCTGTCTCCATTTTATTAAAATCCTCCCATGTTTTCTCTGACTCTTGTAGAACATGGTTCATTATCATGTCCACTGTCTCCTGGTTGTCTCCATGACTCACTTGTTTCTCTTTCTCCGTTTTGTTGATTGCCTGTTCCGTGATTGTCATCTACAGCCAGTCCCAAAGCAGAGAGCTTGGTGAGGGGCCAGACCTGGTGAGAGAAATGTCACCGTGCCTCAGGAGCTCTGTCTGTTCAGGGGTCCACAGTGGATTGCTGGCAACCTTCACATGTGCACCCCTTTCCCCATTTTCACTGGTCCCAAGGTAGTCCCCTCTTATCACTGCAGTATATATTTATACTTGTCACATGCTTTTCTGAACATAGCCGGAGGATGGGAATGGAATTCTGGTGACACAATCTGTTTTTAATCCTCTCAGTATTTTTTTTTATCAAAATGTCATAAACCTATAAGAAAATAAAAATCATTTTCTTTAGTTTGTATGATGACTTTTTATAAATTAAGTATATCCTTGTAACTCTGCCTTCCCCCCCTCCCCCAGGCATTCAGCAAATGGTAATAGGGGATTGGTATAAAGGTCATTTGCAAATGTGATTCAGGTCCATAATCGGTTGGTTTCAAGTAAGGGAGATTACGTTAGGTGACCTGGGAGCACCTGATTCTGTCAGTCACGAGCTCCTTAAAGCTTGAGGCTTCCCTTGAAGAAGAGGCATTTCTCCCTGTGGAGGAAAGCCTTACCTCCTGTCTGTCTAACAGTCTGTGTCAGTTCTCGGTAGGCCCTCTCACCTTCCCTCAAATCACAGAAGCCCGTTGCTTCCAGCGAGTCTTTTAATACGTCCTCTGTACAAGTTCTTCTTTTGTGGGTGTGCAGTGGAACCCCACTTTTGCATTTCTTCTCTGTTTTCTGATTGAAAATGAAAAGAAGTTATAGGTATCATTTTTCTTCCTAACATGCTTCCTAGAATTCACCAGCGAAACCCTATAGGCCAAGAATTCTTTCTTTCTTTTTTTTCATATAAAAAGGTGAATTTATTGGGGAAGTAGAAGGTGAACTGACCAGCCAGGGACACAGTGCAGACTCGGGGGCTGACACTGTGACCCTGAGCGGTTCTCATGCTGGATTTTTAAGGGCAAAACCCATGCTAGGCCAGGAATTTTCTTACTGGAGATTTTGATTATATACTACTTTGTTCCACATTGAAATCAGGCTCTGACATTGATATAAGAATGGTTTCGAGTTCCATTTCTTCTTCTGTCCATCTTCAGTCACAGTTTTTCAAGAAATTTTTCTCTTGTATCAAGTTTTTTTTTGTTGTTTTTTGTTTTTTTAAAATCTCTAAGCATAATAGATTTTAAATGCTGGTGTTACCACTTAGAAAAATTCAGGGTAATTTCCCTTTTTCTTTCTTTCATTCATTCATTCATTTATTTATTGTGGGTCATAGGGCTTGAACTTGGCCTGGGTGCTGTCCCTGAGTTCTTCAGCTCAAGGCTACTGCCCTACCTTTGAGCCAAGCCCCACTTCCCATTTTCTACAGGTTAATTGGAGATAAGAGTCTCAGGTTCTTTTGTGCCCAGGCTGGCCTTCAAGTTTGACCCTCAGATCTCAGCCTCCTGAGTAGCTAGGATTACAGGCGTGAGCCACTGTGCCAGCCACTTCCAGCCTTTTCT
The DNA here is from genome assembly GCF_031878675.1 of Megascapheus bottae. Lineage (NCBI taxonomy): Eukaryota > Metazoa > Chordata > Mammalia > Rodentia > Geomyidae > Megascapheus > Megascapheus bottae. The sequence continues at coordinate 11,876,333 of NC_143519.1, forward strand.
GTGTATGTGGTACCGAGGAGCTGAACCCGGATCTAGGCAAGCACTCTAAAACTAGGCCAAACTCCCCCCCACCCCTTATTTTCTTGAACATTTTTCTAAGTATATTGATTTCATTACTAAGAACCTAGCTTTGAGTTTATTGATTTCTCTTTGGGGAAGTTACTTTCCTATATCTACTTTAATTTTTTTTTTCTATTCTTCTTATTGGTCTTTTCCTATCTTTTTTCTTTTTCCACTTGTGGGGCTTGAACTGTGGGCCTGGGTGCTGTCCCTGAGCTCTTCAGTGCAAAGCTACCACTGTACCCTTGAGCCTCAGAACCACTTCCGATTTTCTAGAGGTTAATTGGAAATAAGAGTCTCATGGTCTTAGTGCCTGGGCTAGCTTTGAACCAGGATCCTCAGATCTTAGCCTCCTGAGTAACTAGGATTACAGGCATGAGCCACAGCACCCAACTCCTATCTTATTAAAGTGGAATTTTACACCTTTAACTTTTAGCTATTATTTTAAAAAGCTATGAATTTACCTCTTATTGACAGCATTAGTTGAAACTCTCAAAGTTTAGTATAGTTAGGTTTTCTTTTTAAAAATACTATCATTTCATTGCAATTTCTTTAAGCCATGTGTCAGAAGTCTACTGTTAGATTTTAAACATGTATTGATATTCTGGTTATCTTATAACTGATAACTTATTAAATACATTTAGGTCAAATATATTCTATATGATTTTTCTCTCGACATTTGTTTATACTTGCCTATGACATACTAGATATGCACTTGAAAATAATATCCTTATTGACTGTGCATTATATTGTTTGTTAATTTAAAAAGTATGTATAATGATTTTTATTCGCTTATTATATCACTTATTGAGATGTATAGGTTAGAGTTTCCTACTGTGGCTATGGATTTGTTTAGTTCTCCTGAGCCCAGTTGCTGTTTGCTTTAACCTTTTCTTTTAGGTTCATATAAATGATCTGTTTATATCATGTAGGCAATTTGATGCTTTTTCTTATAAAATGTTTTCCTATAGGAATCCTTCCTGTGTTTACAGAGGCAGTAATAGACAACACTACTTTCATTTTCTTTAGTATTTTCACCGTCACCTATAGTTATCTTTATCCTTCCTTCCTTCCTTGCTTGCTTCCTTGCTTCCTCCCTCCTTCCCTCCCTTGTTTTCTTCTTTCCTTCTTTCTGTCTTTAATGTAGTAAGGGCCTGGAATTCAGGGCCTGGCTGCTCTTACTTGGCTTTTTTGCATAAGGCTGGTGCCTTACCACTTGAATCAGACCTTTATTTGTAACTTTTTGCTCATTAATTAGAGACAGGAGTCTCTGGCTTTGGAATAGGGTCCTCAGATCTCAGCTTCCCGAGTAGCTAGAATAATAAGCATGAACCACTAGTGTCTAGCTTAGCCAATGCATGCACATGCACACACTGTTACAGAGACTTGAACTTAGGGCTTGGGTGCTGTTCTTGAGCTTTTGTGCTCTGGGCTAGCTAGTGCTTTAACACTTGAACCACAGCTCCACTTCCAGTAGTATTTTATTTAGTTTTGTTGCTAGTTAATGGGAGATAAGAGTCTCATGGACTTTCCTGCCCTGGCTGACTTTGAACTGCAATCTGATCTCAGGCTCCTGATTAGTTAGAATTTTAGACATGCGACACTGGCACCTGGCCTATTACATGTGTTTTAACACTAGTCAATGTACAGACTTTACTCTTGATATTTGTATGAAACATTAACTAAGAAAAGGTAGAAAGGAAACTCTCAGTCTGAAGGTAAGCGATGCCTAACACAAGGAAGGAAGAAGCAAGCCATATTTCCATAATGTCTTCTATTGTCTTGGCAAACATGTAAGCCAGGAGCCGTCTGTGCAGTTTGCTGTGGCTCAGGATACAGTGCTTACCGAAGGAATGCACAGGTCCCAGATCTGCTATGGACAGGATCAGAGGATTAAATCAGCTCTGATCATCTACACCATAGCAACCAAAAGAGTAATGAATGGGGGGATTACTGTATCCAAATTCAGAGCAGCTCAGTTGCAGAGAACATTTGTGTGTCTCCTCATATGAATAAGATACCAGTGTTTCATGAAGTTAGGGTTTAACAGAGGTAGCTTGACTTAAGTGGGGTCCATCAAATCGGATGTTAACAAAACACACTTTAAAGGAGATCTGGGAGACCGGGGCCTACGACAGACAGGATCCACGGCAACATGTAAGTTATACCTGCCAGCTTAATGATAACACTAAACCAGCATCGAGGCTTAGCAACTTCCATTTGAGGCCATCCACATTTTTTCTTACTTCTTCTCATCAAAGTACAATTGTTAGAAATTACATTTTTATTTCTTAATGGTCTTAACAAATTTGTTAGAAGCTTGTTCAAAATTGCAGTCCATCCATGAAAAAAAAAAAACAACCAATATTCACCAGCTACATAATCTGTTATGACAGTCATTTCATTCAGAGGTAATTTTTTTTATCTCATATGTTTCCAGAATAAATAGATAAAGAATCTCTTTGACACCCACACGAGTAAACAGCTTACTGATCAAAAACTAGACATCAGGTTTTCTCCCTCTAAATCAGAGGAAAATCTTGCTGTACGTTCTTGCCAAGAAGTGAATCCTGTTTTTGTTTATTGCTCTTAGGTCTATCTCCTGCAGAATCAAGAATAGTTTAAGGCAATCTGGATGATTTGCACTTATCACAATTTGGAACAGAATTCTGCAGAGTCTGACTGACAGCAGAATTAAAAGCTTTCCAGATTCACTGTGCTGTTAGCAATCTTGATGATACTGATTTTATTTTTTAATACTGTAAACAAATAATAAAACTTCTGTGTACTGATTAAGTATCCTTATGAGTAAATATAAATCTTCCCTTTCTTCATAATACAGGGACAGAGTTCAAATAAGGAATAGAGTGAGCCAAAATCAGATGGCTTGTTCATTAACATAAAATAAGAAGAATACATTTTTACTGTTTGTGGGGAAACATTCCTTGGCACAGCTTTATATAGACTAGCAGGAACAGAATCCCATGGAATTAAGTAAATTGTAGATAGATACCTAGCTGGGCTAGTGCCAAACAGGCAAAAAAAAAAAATCTTACCGTTCAGATTCTGCTTGTGAAAAAAAAAAAAGTTGAGTTTGTATTATTAGAATATACTAATTCCAAACAGAGTCTTCCTGGGAAAGTTGCATCGGTTTTTAACCACATTCAAATGTAGATCTTAAACATTTTACATATTTAACCTGTATTTTGTGTCCACTTGATTTTTTATCTTTCCTAAATAAATTTTACTTTGGGGCTTAAAACTCATCTTCTTTATGAAACTTTTTTTTTTGAACTTGAAACATACAATTTTTGTCAGTTGTGGGATTTGAATTCAGGATTGAACTCATGCTTGGTTGAGCCAGTTGTCTAGTACTTTACCAACACCTCTAACCCTATTTTACATGGGTTGTTTTGAGGACAGGCTGTGTGGTTGTGTGGGACTGACCTCAGACTGCAGTGTCCTTTTTCCTTAATCACTTAATTCTGAGCCTCAGTTTCTTCCTTTGAAAATAAAAATGATAACCCCTCCTACCAGCTCAATGAGAGGATCGAGTTAGATATTGCATGTGAGTTTCTGAAGAGGTCAGACACAAATTTGGTAAGCAGAATAAGATGTTCTATTTTGGAGGAGAAGGCAATTATACCTTTAGATTTAGAAAATTTCTAAACCACTATAAAAACATTTTCCACAGATACAAGTGGTAAAGCAGTATCTTATTTTTTGAGTTATTTTTGTTTGAGTTGGACAGTCATTTGAAAGAAAATAATCAACATTTTTCATAAGCATCGTGTTTTTCCTTCGTTGCTTTTCCATACTTCACCAGCAACTACTTGAGATGTAAGAGTGCCTTGTAAAGTAGCTGCTCAAGAGACAGCATGGTTTCTGAGATGCCCTTCCATAGCCAGTCTCTGAAGTCCTCTTACTTTACCATCCTCACATCCAAAGCCCAGTTATTGCCTATACTAACAAGGCCAGCTGCTACTAGTCTAATTTCCAGGGTTTCACTAGTGCACAGAGCCTAGCTTTTATATTTCCATTGATACTGATATGCCAGTTCATGATACAATGAAAAGGAAATATCAGATTGACTTTTCTTGAAATATGGAATTTGGTAAGTAGGTATTTGATTTGGTGCTATTGATTCAGAGATCCACCACCTTCTCTCTCTTAGTGTCCCAGAAGTGCTCAGCAATTGCACATCAGTAATTCTTCTAGAAAGGGTGAAACCGAGAAAAGGAATAATGGATAAAAAGAAGCATCTTCAAACATGTTGCATTGCTTCTGTGTCCCCGCAGGTTATCAATCTTTGGGATGCATAGAATTGTGAAAATTATGGAAAGTGTAGAAATTGCAGTGGACATGGGATTTATTTAGCCATCTTATGTCGAATGTGTGTATTCAAACACGATAGAGAAAAGTCTGTTTACTTGGTGCATGTGATTATTTAGGCAAAAATGTACCTGTTCCAATATGCCATGGAGTAGTGCAAAGGTGTTCCACTGGTCAGAATTAGCTATCTCTCAATATTCAATGTCATGATCTATCTTCCTTCCTTCCTTCCTTCCTTCCTTCCTTCCTTCCTTCCTTCCTTCCTTCCTTCCTTCCTTCCTTCCTTCCTTCTCTCCCTCCCTCCGTCACTCCCTTCCTCCCTCTCACTTCCTTCCATCTCAGGGCCAGGGTGCTGGTCCCTGAGCTTCTTTTGCTCAAGGCTAGCTGTCTACACTTGAGCCACAGCACCGCTTTTGGCTTTTTCTGAGTAGTTTATTGGAAATAAGAATGTTATGGATTTTCCTGCCTGGCTGGCTTTGAATCATGATCCTCAGAACGCAGCCTCATGAGTAGCTAGGATTACAGGAGTGAGCCACCTGTGTCCCACTGATGTGATGATATTCTTAAGGAATCTTTGGGCCCCTAGATCTATTATTTTGCCACATCTCCCCTTTCAGTTTTGTGCATCAAGAACCATATACCAGAGAATGATAACGAGGCTACTGGAGCCTTACTTGTTACATGAACTGCTAAAAATGTTGTATACATGAGCACCTGAATTCCCAACACCATTCTTTTAGCCCTGTTTTTTTCAAAAGACTCAGAGAACTAGAGACTTACTCTTCCTATAATATTTAAAAAGAGTTGGCTCAGCAGTTTACCTAAAAGCTTTTCATGGGCTCATGGAATTTCCCCTCTGGATCTAAGTTGTTATTTTCTGAAAACTACAGATGTATTACAAATCATGAAATCTCAACCCAAGTGAAAGATGTCACCTAAGATTTGTCTGTCCATGTTTTATATATAATTAGAAATTTAGAGTCGAATTTCTTAAGCTGTGTTCCCAAATGGGATACAGATCTCAGGGGTTTGGGGTTTGGATCCGTTGTTTTTCTAGACAAGGTTAATTCTTGTCGTGCATACATCATTATTTCCGTGTGCCTTGACATTGCCAAGAGGATAGAATATCAAACAGATTTGGAATCAGATCATACGTGGGTTGTGTGTATGTGTATCAAGCTCCTTAAAATACCAGAGAATGTAGAAAGAAGAGGTAAGACTGAATTCAAGGAGCATGTGCATAACACACACTAGAATCTTCTTATCCTGCGCTAGCTTTTTGCTTAGCTAGTTTTGTCCTTTGCTCTCTTCCATAAAGAGATTGAGACAGCTGATAGTCAAAGAACTATGTGTATAATTTATATATATATATTTGTTTTATTTGTATTACATATATCATGCTTCTGCATTGATAACATCTACTAACTTAGGTTGGGGGGGCAGGTGTTTTGATTCTACTCTCAGTGTCAGCTTTCTAATCTATATGAAAGCAAATGTTCTCACTTCACAGAACTCTTGAGTATGTTAAAGAACAAATACCCCAAGTGTTTTCATAGCGTCTGGATCACAGTGAGCAAGCAATAAGTATTATTAATGCAGCTTCCTTGTTATTTCTTGGAATGGGGAAGCATTCCCAGCTATCCCAGCTTTTCGAAGGCATGAAATCCCCCCCCCCAAACACCCCTGGGCTTTTGAGAATATTGCATAAGCTTGTGTTGTGTTTGCTCTTGCAGACATTGCTCCTTGTGATCAGCGTGGTGGCCGTGGCAGTGGCGGTGATTCCCTGGATTGCCATCCCTTTAATCCCCCTGGCCATCATCTTCCTGGTTCTCCGGAGATACTTCTTAGAAACATCAAGGGATGTCAAACGCCTCGAGTCTACAAGTGAGCATTGAGAGTCAGCATGAGTGTGGCAGTACCGTTATTAAAGAGACAGACCCCCTGAGATTCTATCCCCTGCAGATTACGTGGGTTGTCTTGAACACTGGCTGCCTATAACACTACGTTTGATATGGCTGTTCCCTTCTCCACATCCCTAGATAACCCTGGATATAGGTTTATGCCATGTCTTAACGGTTCCTCTCTTTTTGCTAAGCAGCAGTTGATGTGTTTGGGTTTTTATTGTTGTTGTTTGCTTGTTTTTTGAAGCCCTTGATGCAGGCACCAACAAAGAAAAGGATGCCCGGTCACCACACAAAACACCTGAACCTGCTTCATCCTTGAGTTTCGATAAACTACTGACTCCCAGCTGCCTGTGGAACCATATACTGAAAATTAAGCAGTCTTAATGACATTTGATCTAAATTGTTTTTTTCAAGAGTAAATGCAACAATGAGCAGTCCTAGAGCAAACATAAAAACAGAATGTGATTTAGTTGCAGTTCTCTAACAATCTCTCATTTGGCATCATCTCATTTGGCATTCCTAGATTTCGGAATTTACGTCCAAATTGTATGTGAGAGAATGTTCTGCGATCCCTTAGCAATGTCTGCCACAGGGGTGGCTAGGAGAACTTTTATCTGTGCCACATACTTTCAGGTCATAGATCCTTGAGTCTGCTATTTGAAAGAATTCTTAAGTCACATTTCCGGGGATATTTTTCAACTTGAGGTCCTTAGGAAGAAATAAAGTAATGGAGAAGCCTGTTGGATATTAGTCAAGTAAGATTTGGGAGTTTTCTAATCATAGGCCCCAAAGCCTAGAGAAAAATACATGTAGTGATATATGAGAATCCTCCTTCCAGATTATTCTTCCTGAGACATTGTGGTTCAAATTAAAAGCCTTGTAAATAAAACAGAGTTGGGTCTGGCATCCAACTCTGCTACTTGGATTAGCTTATTTAACTAGGTGGCATTCTCAGTGTCTCAGGTCTGGTCTCCTTTTGTTCAGATTATAATAGGAACTGCCCTGTGGCATTCTCATAAGAAATGCCAGAAGCAATACAAAGTGCTTTCTAGCCACTACCAAAGGCATGAGAACCTTCTGTACCATTAAAAATGCATTAGAGTATAGCAGAAGTGTCTTATGGCATTAATAATAACTAGAATATCATGGACAGAACAAGATTCTGACATTTAAGTAGGTTTTTTTTTTCTTTACAGTACTAGTACTTGAACTCAGGGCCTTGCACTTCTTAGACAGGCACTGTGCCACTTGAACCACACACCTTCAATTCTTTTTGCTTTGATTGCTTTTCAGTTAGGGTCTCCAGTTTTTGTTGGGACCTGTCTGGTCTGCCGTCTTCTTACCTGTGTTTCCCACATAGCTGGGAAGACAGAGGGCACCCACCACCACACCTACTCTATTTGTTGTGATAGGATTTGGTTGACTAACGGTTTGACTGGCCTCTCGCCGAAGTCCTCCAAATCTCCACTTCCCAGGAAGATGAGATTGCAGGCATGAGTCACTACACCCAACTGTGGAGTGGTTCTGTGTCTTTCATGTGTACCCCAGCACCCTACAAACACATAGAGTGCCTGTGCTAATGGGTGAACATATTCTTATTGGACCATGCTGTCACTGGCAATCGTTAGGATGTCCCAGAAAATAAGTTCAAGTCTTTCCTGCACCATTTTTCTTTTGCTAGTACTGGGCTTGAGCTCAGGGCCTGAGCACTGTCCTTGGACTTTCTCAAGGCTAGAGCTCTACTACTTGAGCCTCAGCACCACTTCCAGCTTTTCTCTATGTGTGTGGAACCAAGGAATTGAACCCGGGTCTTCATGCATGCTAGGCAAGCACTCTAACCACTAGGCAAGACTCCCGGCCCAACAACTTAATTTTAAATGCTACTTGCTAAAAATTAAATCACTGAAAAAGAATTTCAGCCTCAAAAAGATAGTATAGGAAAGATCTTGCAAAGTGCATCCTCGGGTTTGAATTTGGTCAGCATTGATTTAAACAGAGACATTTGTTTCCTGATCCTTCAAGTGCAGCATGGTTTGAGCAGGGACTTCCTTCCATCCATGCTGGGAGCTGCATTGTGAGTGCTGTTTGGGGGGATGTGCAAGGAGCACAGGCAAGAGGGAGCTGGACTGGTTGTGTCCTACCCAGCTGAGCTTCCTCTGTGTCTTATCTCTCATTTCTGCAGCACGAAGTCCGGTATTTTCCCACCTATCCTCATCCCTCCAGGGGCTCTGGACCATCCGGGCTTACAAAGCAGAAGAGCGGTGTCAGGAGCTGTTTGATGCACACCAGGACTTACATTCAGGTCTGTACATGGTTCCAATGGCTGGGGTCCTCTGCTTCCTCAGGCTTGACTGGCCACCCTTGCCAGAAGATCTTGTTGATCTGCTCTTCTGCCTGACCCAGGGCACAGTCCCACACCCGTCTCCTCACACCTTCTGCCTGCCTATGGATTTGGACACCACTCAGAATCCTTTTGCAGTGTCCTGCTTCCATTCCTGTTAGATTGCATGGTCTTTCCATGCCTTGCCCTGTGGCGCTGTCACTTTAAGGGGAGCATGTTAACAAATACTACCTAAACAAATGCCTGAGACTCATAACTGTCTCTTGCAAATTCTTACCTTGCTTGCTATATCATGAAAACAAACAGCAATGGGCAATGGCTGTGTTCTAATAAAACTTTATTTATAAAAACTGAGATTCAGAATCATACAGTGACTAAAGAATTTCTTGATTGTCAGATTTGCTGCTATTTGATATTTACTATCTTTGTATGAGTAAAGGCATTCTTTTTCTTTTTTTTTAACCTACTTCCAAATTTTGGAACTTTCTCTGAATCTATAAAATCCTGACCCATCTGTTCAATCTTTGATGACTGGAAGATGCTTTTAAAATTAACAACAACAAAAAACCCAAGAGCCTTTTTAAGAATTCTGGTTATTTACGACCAGCCTGTAAGAATGTCCTGTGTATACAGGACTAAAAATGGAAGGAAGAGGCTACAAATGAATGGAATGCTGCACTATTCACTATAGGAGAACTGGAAACTGTTAACCCTAAGAACTAGTGAACTTGACATTATAATGCATTTTCATGTTCTTTGTCATAATTGTATGTCCTTTATGTTACCTCTTGAGTTGTGTTTTTCTTTTTCTTCCTTCCTCTCCTCCTTCCTTCCCTCCCTCTCAACTTCCTTTCCTCCTTCTTCTCCCTCTCTTTTCTTTATGAGGGTACCAGGACTTGAACTTAGAGTTCTGTGCTTACTTACTCATGACTGACATTCTACCACTTGAACCACAGGTCCAGCTCTAGCTTTTTACTGACTAATTGGAGATGGCTTCATACCACAATCCTCCAAGTCTCAACCTCCCGAGTAGCTAGAATTGCAGGCCTGTACCACTAGTGTCTGCCTTGAGCTATAAATTTTAATGCGCCTTCCATAAAGCAGAGTGTCTTTTGGATATGGGTTGTGTCTTGCCTTGCGTTGCCTAGCTTTCTGGAGTTTTCTTTGAGTTTTTCGTGTACACATTTGTCATCCTACTCTTAATGGCTCTCTAGTTCACTGCAGTTAACATGGCTCTGTACTGATTTGTTGTGCTTGTTGTGGCTCACGTATCCAGAGGCTTGGTTCTTGTTTCTGACGACATCACGATGGTTTGCTGTGCGTCTGGATGCCATCTGTGCCATCTTTGTCATCGTCATTGCTTTTGGGTCCCTGATTCTGGCAAAAAGTAAGTGCAGATGTGAATAACTATTTATGGCATGATTACAATGTATAGCTGTGTTTACAGTTATTAAATTAAACTCTTGCCACCTTGTCTAGTGGTGTATACTGTGTGGTTCTAATGAATTGTGTTAAAGTGTTTACAGCATGTCAGGATGGGCATGCTTGTGCCCATTGAAAGGAGTCACTGAGTCTTCCAGTGTCCCTTTTGTCTTTCTTTTTTTGTGGGCTGCCAATGACATTGTGAATATTCCTGTCCTGGTAGTTGAGAGGAAAGAACCAAACTTACCATTAAGCGTTTTAGGTCAGTTCGAGGGTGTAGGTTTTAAGCATTGGAATTACTTGGGTTGTTGGTTCCATTGGTTGTACACTGGATTGAGAAAGTCTTAGCCAGAAAGAACATTGTCATCCCTCGTGTGAGTGAGATGAATTGGCTATGCCTGGCTCAAACATAGTGCCACCACCAAATTACAATATCTCCATAAGAAAACCATGAGGATAGTGGTTTGCTTTCACAAGCAGTGTGTCCCAGAACCTATTCTCTTTATTTTTCAATGGTTTCCTGTGATGGCATTGAATATAGGTGAGATTACATAGTATATTTTAAAACCACAATGTTGACAATCTGAATAAAGACATTAGCTTCCCCCTATAAAATGCTATTTTTTTTTTAAATATGTTGAGCCTGTTGGGATGAGTGAGCTCATTTGGCTCATTATAATCATCTCTTAATTCACAGGAGTGGGGGTGGTGTTTAACATTTTCTCATGATCTTAACAGGTAGTGGAAATAACTGCTCAGGTGGCTGAAGGAGCCAGGCTCAGATGATGAATGACCTTGATTTTGTTCCTTCTGTTCTCTTCCTGTAGCTCTGGATGCAGGCCAGGTTGGTTTGGCCTTGTCCTATGCCCTCACACTCATGGGGATGTTTCAGTGGTCCGTGAGACAAAGCGCTGAAGTGGAGAATATGGTAATGTTTATCTCAGCGTTCTTGGCTTTTTCAAGTGGCCTTGCCATTAAATGGCATAAAAGCAATTCTTATGTAAAATATTAAAACTGTTATTTTTACATCGTAGCTCACAGAGTTGGTTTTTTCTTCTTTCTCAGATTCCCTCTTCCATCTGTTTAAAGTTAATGTAAAATGAAATATATACATCTTTTTCTCAGTCTCATGTATGCTATGTCAGCAGGTTTTATATTCATCACAAACTGTCTTCAAATGTAATAAATGTCTCTGTAGGAGGGAAGTTCTGAAATCCTAGAGAGGGTATAAGCTAATTTCTTAGAGGCCGGTTTATTTTTGTTGCTTAATGGGTAATTCCTCGTTCTTGGCAAAAGAGGAATCCGGTATTTTGAAACTGTTTGTTTAATTAATAGGTCTCCCCCCTTCCCTGTCCCCAGCCCCTCTCCCCCACCAGCGTTAGTGTTTTCTTTTCCCATGTGACGAGCCAAAAGTGGGAGGCTGTGGGTGAAGCCGCTGCTCCTTTCCGGGAGGGCGAGTCCCTTCCTGTAGAGCTCTACAAAGGTACCGGTTATGGTTGTTTGGGAAGGTACAAGCAATATGTAAAGTGCTTCCTCTGTTAAGTATTTACTCCTCCTGAAAGGAGATAAATGATGAACACGAAATGCATCTGTTTCTCCCTTCTCATATCATTGCAATGAGGTGTGATAACTCTTAAACGGAGCCATAACAAGTGGCCTTTCTAGAGCAAAAAGAGCATTGATTGGAGTTCAGAAGTATTTTTTTTTCCTTCCATGAAATCCTCTTACTTCTCACTTGATATTATGAAGTGAAGGAAACCACCTTCGGTTGGGGTGTTTCTGGGATCATGAACAAGCTTACAGTTAGTTGGGGATCCTTCAGTGTTGATGTGTATGAAGCCCTGAGTTACCCTTGCCAACTATGTCTTGAAGCTGTAAATGAAGAGTGTATAGTCGTAAGCGAGGCCCTCAGGGCCTGACCCATATGGTTGCCGTATTTCTTTCAGATGATCTCTGTGGAGAGGGTGATTGAATATACAGATCTAGAAAAAGAAGCACCTTGGGAATACCAAAAACGCCCTCCCCCAAACTGGCCCCACGAAGGAGTGATTGTTTTTGATAATGTGAACTTCACCTACAGCTTGGATGGGCCTCTGGTACTCAAGCATCTGACAGCGCTCATTAAGTCAAAGGAAAAGGTTTGTTGAATGCTTCTTGCCTCTCTAGAGTTCCACCAGAGACTGAGTCCTGCATCTGCCTGTTGACTTTCTGGTAGGCAAGGAGGTGAATGGTGGTGAAAGTAATTCTTCACTGGAAGTTAGACCATAGAATTTAATAACTAATATTTCTCAAGGTGGTTTCGTGAGTCGTGGGCACCAAGGCTGGCGTTTCACCTGATTTGGGATACAGTATTTGATATGTCTAATTATTCACAACTTCATTTCAAAAGCTAACCCTGCCTCCCTGTCACTGAAGCTCCCATGTCTGCTTCTGTCACTTTTATTCCCTCTACCTTGCCTCAGTGTCCTCTTCTGACCCACCTACTTCATGTGTTGTCCCTTTTCCCTTTCCTCAGTCTTTCTCGACTTTCTGAAACAACCAACAGGCCTTCTTGTTGTGTTTTATCAGATCTGATGTTTGCAAACATAATTTTGTCATACATATCTTCCCCTTCCCTCAGACCCACAAAATAAGAATTATCCAAGAAATGGTTTGTATAACTTAGAAAAACAACCTATATCTCCAGACATGTATTCTTCGGTCTTAAAGTCCCAGAAATCATAGGCTATAATGTTTGGGTGAAATTTGAAGGCTGAATTATAATGTGTACCATTGTGTACAATAACTTGATTCTTGAAAAGTAGATTAGCATATATTAATTGTATAAAGGGATTTTGTTGTGATATTTACGCATTCACCCTGTCTGTATTTCTCTTTCTCAGCCCTTTTGCCCTACAACTGGACTTCTGATTTGTAGCTTGGTTCACTAGAGGGTTCATTTGGTTTCTGTGTTTAGAGATGGCATGTAGGCAGTGCCATCCCCTGATTTCTTTCTGCCTGTGTTAATCAGGTTTTGTCTTTGCCACCTGTGCCCAACCCTCATTTGGTGTCAGCTTTGATTGAGAGACATTGATTCAGGCCAGGACACAGGAATGTGCCCACGCAGCAGAAACAAGAGCTTTATTCTTGTTCAGTGGTCTCTGCTGCGGAGATTCCTGCAAGTTATAGAAAATGGGAATATATTGATATATAGTCAGTACTAAGCAGGTTTCTAATTCATGGAAGAAATAGCAAGTAAAAATAAAGAACAAAAAGGAAGTCGAGCCACGCTGGGCTTCCTGGTTAGATTCTAAACACCGGCGGCATTTTTCATTTAGGTGATTTTGTGGTTGATTTGATCATTTGAGGGAGTACTGGGCCGTTTTAAAACATTTCTAGCTCTAGAGGTAGATTGATTTGGGTTTGTTATTTTTTTCCCTTGGGCAGAGCTATTACTTCGATAATACGTTTTTACAGATGTGTACTAGACCTTGCTATAATGTGAAAAAAATATTACTTTCCTATCTTGTCTCCTTTTTTACATAATGTTTTTTTTTTTCAGAGAGCCCTTCTGTCCCAACCTGGCTGCCTGGCAATACCTGCCTCTGGTGGGAACTTGGCAGAGGGCAGAGCTCCAGACCCCAGCCCTGTTGCAATCAGATTGGCTTTTGTATAAGATCCCTGCCTTCCAATAAAGTCCTCTTTCAATCTTTCATGATGAATAACCCATGTTTTCCAGAAACTTCTGTCTATCTCTTGCTTGAGCTCATGGGTTTCAGTAACTCCTCTTGGCACTAAGTATGGCACATTATCAGTGCTGTGCCATTTACCACTTTAGAGATGCTTTTTTACTTTTGTATTTTGCAAAGCATGAGGATACATTATAATTCCGTTCTGTACAATTCCAAGTTTATGCCTTTGTTTGTAACTTTCTAGTAGAGTCTGTCTCATCTATTTTCATCTGTAGTCCAGGGTGCCCTCCCCAGCAGTCTCAGCCCCCACACCAGCCAAGGCTCTGTCAGCTCTTGAGTTCCTTTTATTACCTGCAGGTCTGTCCTATTTCCCAGATGGCCAGTGCAGGCCGTCTCCCCTCTCCCCCCCAACATGGTTATAAATCTAAACATTTCTCAAGTCTTAGATTAAAGTCCCAACTCTAGAATTCCTGGTTTTCCCAGGACATTACAGGCAATGCTAAGGACCAGTGGGAAATCTGATATCGACTTGCTCTCAGCATATACCGTCCAGGGGTCACCTGGCCACCTGTAAGGCAAAAGCAGAAGGAGGTCACGGAATTATGGTGTTTAGGAAAAGATGATATGGTATCTGAGATCACAAGGAGCCAGCCCCTCCCAGATCCCTCCCACCATAATCCTAGCCACTCAGAAGACTGAGATCTGTGGTTCTTTGTTCGAAGCCACCTTGGTTGGGGGGAGGGAATTCTAAGATTCTAATATCCAGTTAACAGGCCAAAAGCCAGACACAGAGGTGTGGCTCAAATGGCCGAGCAGAAGCCTTAAGCAAAAAGTACCAAGTGGTAGTGCCAGGCTTTGAGGATAAGCTCCAATACTGGCACATAAAGAAAAATGAAAGGAAGGAAGGAGAAGGGAAGGGAGAAGAGGGAAGGGAGAAATGAAAAAGAAGAGAGAGGAAAGAGGAATGAAGAAAATGAGAAAGAAGAGGAAGGGAAAGGAGAAGAGGGAAGAGAGGAAAGAGAGAAAGAAGTCCTGAGGGTCTTCTTGGAATTCTGTATTTGGAAGAAACTTGTTGACTATCTCCAAGTGTCCTAGTGGTTTTAATATGCTGAATTTGGCAATATCTTTCTTTCAACCAGCAATGAAAATCCTTCAGATGATAGTTTTGATGAGTTTAAAAGGTAGGAAGAAATGGCCAGTGCCATGTTTTCTTTAGGTTGCCTTTAATTAAATGTCTTAATTGAACTAATTAAATCAATTAATTAATTGAGCTGAGAGCCCATAGTGCTGTAATGCCTGAGGAGACTATCTGGCCATTTCCCCACCGCAGACAAAGTGGGTGTGTGAGTTCCTCTGGGAGCCAATAGCATCTGAGTGCCCACATGTTCTGCATGTGTCTTGTTGTGTGGCAGTTTGCATAGAACACCCAGAGATGACAGAAACACAGCAAGGACACAGGCAGACATGGACTATATACTTAATGCAGAAAACAGGCCATCTAGGGGGGAAAAATAGTTTGCATAAGAGAGTAACAGCATCTGGGCCCTGGTGGCTTATGCCTGTAATGCTAGCTACTCAGGAGGCTGAGATCTGAGGATTGTGGTTCAAAGCCAGTCCAGGCATGAACGTCTGTAGACTCTTATCTCCAGTTAACCACCAAAAAACCAGAAGGAGTGCTGTGGCTAAAGTGGTAGAGCACCAGCCTTGAGCTGAAATGCTCAGGAGTAATGTCCAGGCTCAGAATTCAGCCCTACAATTGACCTCCCCCCCCAAAAAAAGGACAGTAACAGCTACAAAGATTTTTAAAAAATAGATAAAGCTACTTTTCTTACATCAATCTCTTTAAGGATTAATTATTGAGTTGCCACATTTGATATTTATAAATTTTTCACTCGGAAGTATTCAAATGAGATAACATGTAAAATGCCTGGCATGTAATTAGTGTGCAGTAAAGTTCCATTGCTTTCTGTATAAAGCGATGAGGTTTGAGACTTTATTGAAATAATTTACAGGCAATAGAAAGGCTGGCCTATGCCCTGTATGGCTGCAGAGTTTTGAATAAGAATGCTGTCACATGTAATCTGCAGAAGGCCAGCTCATTGGCAAAAATACTACCTTTCCTCCTACATATGTCTAAGAGCCAGTTCTGAATTTTTGCTTGCATTTTATTATTGATTCTTTGGACTTATTGTTGGTGTTCTTCATTTCTCCTTGCTCTCGCTTTATTAAGAGGAATATTTGACATAAATCTTTCCCAAAGGGGCCATTGTAAGTATTAATTGGTTGGTAAATGACTTTTGAACTGCTCAGATAAAAGGCCTGAGTATGCAGCAAATGCTATTTGTGGTGCTGGCATTGATCTCATTGTTTGTGTTTTGGTTACTACTTTTGTCTTTTAAGATTTAGAGACTCACTTTTTTTTGGGGGGGGGAGGGGCATGGGACTTGGACTTTGAACTCTTCAATTCAAGACTACCGCCCTAGCCTGTTGAACCTCAGAGCCATTTCTGGTTTTCTGATGGTTAATTGGAGACAAGTCTCAGTCTTTAGTATCCAGGCTGGCTTTGAACTGAGATCCTCAGATCTCAGCCTCCTGAGTAGCTAGGATTACAGGCGTGAACCACCACACCTGGCTGAGACTCACATTGTTTTAAAAAAAAAATGTTAAGGCATGTTGAGACAGAATATATCCAGGTCATAAATACACGGAAGTGACTTATTTTCTCCACCAATGAATAATTGGTCTAAAGTAATAAAACTTTGGACAGAACAATGCTTCTAAGTGTATAACACCTCTGATGTGAGTGGTTAATAACATCGTTGTGAAATTTGAAAAGAAATTCTCTTAGTTCAGGGTAGTGAGATCTACCTTTTCATAACCTGTAATCCCAGCAATTCAGGTGGTAGAAATAGGAAGATCACAGCATGAGGCCATCCTGGGAAAAGTTAGCAGGACTCTACCTCAAAAATCAAGCTGAGGGCCGGGAGTTTGGCCTAGTGGTTAAAGTGCTTGCCTCGCATGCATGAAGACCTGGGTTCGATTCCTCCGTACCACATACATAGAAAAAAGCCAGAAGTGGTGCTGAGGCTCAAGTGGTAGAGCTATAGGATAGACATTTGAAACCAGCCTGGGCTGAAAGGTCTGTAAGTCTCTTACCTCCAATGGAAGTGGCAAAAAAGCAGGGCTGGAGGTATTGCTCAAGAGGTTGAGCACCAGCTGAATAGTGAGGAAATATTAGATTCTGTCTGAAAAATAAGCTAGCAGTGAAAAAACTGAGGCCATATCTCAAGTGGTAGAGCAGTTGTCCAACAGTCATGAATCCCTCAGTTCAAACCCTGTCACCACTACCACCAACCAAGAACAACAACAACAACAAAAAAATAGCCAGCCATTCTTATAGGTTGAGGAAATAGTAGTCAACACAAAACTTTCATAATTCAGCTTCAAAAACTAATGTGTTCACCTAGGTTTATTGCATGTTGATTTTTTTTTAATCTTCTCTCGATTTCTTTATAGATTGGAATTGTGGGAAGAACGGGAGCTGGAAAAAGTTCTCTCATCTCAGCTCTTTTCAGATTGTCAGAACCTGAAGGGAAAATTTGGATTGATAAGATCTTGACAAGTGAAATTGGACTTCACGATTTAAGGAAGAAAATGTCAATCATACCTCAGGTATGCGAGTCAGAGTGTTTGCACATGTTTCTTTTATAAGGGCACCCAAGTTTAATTGCTTTTAATTTTATTGCTGTTTTTTTTAATTGGATAAAAAAAATTGATCCTATTTGCCAACGGAGCATATTTTCAATGGGCATTTTCACTGGATACCAGAGTTTATATGTTTGTTCATTTGTGTGTGTGTGTGTGTGTGTGTGTGTGTGTGTGTAAGAGACAGGGGGAAAATATATATTTATATATCTGTATGTATACCCACAAGCACATTTATGTATGCATATATATATATATGGAGAGAGAGTGAGATACATAGAGAAGAAGACAGAAAGAAAGGGCATGATTGATTTAATAATACCTAGATAGATTATCTAGGCAGATTTCTGGATTTATCTTCCCCAGGTGTCTGAGTTTTATCCACTGATAGCCTACATAATTCTGAGAATAGAATGAAAAGTTGTTTGCTTAGCACTCAAGAGGATGCATGGATTTTAAGTGCCTTAATGAGGGAATTTGGCTGTACAGACTAAAGCTACCCTTTCAGGGGTGATTATCTCCACAGAAGGGCCTCCTACGAAACTGTGGAACTGAGAATCCCAGAGCTCATACACACTTCATGGATACTTTCAAAACTAGCATAAGTCATTGATCTCACCCCAGTGTGAGCTATGAGCAACTCTGGGGATGGGGGATTCCATTTTCTTGCACTTCGATTCTCTCTCTCTCTCTACCAGGAGCCACCTCTGGGAGTTGTTTTGAGGGAACTGTGCAAATATGGGTTGAACACTTCACATAGACCTAGAACTTGGTTGCTATCTCCTCCTGGGCTCCTGACTGTTTTTTGTTTTTTTTGTTTGTTTGTTTTTTAATTCTGCTTAATGGACGACTTTCAGGGAGTGTTTTAGAGATTGGGTTACCTGCCCAGTAATTCCCATCTTTGCTCTTAGTTCATGTTTTCAACATAAACTCAGAAAGTATTTATTGAGTAATTACTACCCTCCAGAGAGATAGCTGTGGGGATAGGGCCAGTTTTCACAGGCCTGGTGCCTGTACCTGCAGGCTTCTTCCTGCTGTCACTTGCACATATTCAACTCCAGACTTGCTATTTGGGGCATAGAGTTTTGAGGTATTTCATACTCTACATTTGTCTGGTCATCAAGGGGAGGCAAGTAATTGTGAGGGTGTGAACATAAAGGACCCTTAAATACTTGTTGTTCTGTCATCCCCCCAAAAAGAAGAATATGAATGTTGACTTTATGTCCTAGTACAGCTATCATTACCTAACATTGACCTCTAACTGAAATCACTTCAAGTAATTTTGAAATCAAGTGGCTCATGCTTATAATCCTGATACTCAGGAGGCTGAGATCTGAGGATGTGGGTTTTATACCAGCCTAGACAGGAAAGTTCATTAGACTCTTACCTTCAGTTAACCACCAAAAAGGCAAGAAGTGGAGCTGTGACTCAAATCATTGAATGCCAGCCGTGAACACAAAAGCTAAGCAATAACACTCAGGCCCTGAGTTCGAGTCCAAGCACAGACATGTGCAAACACCCTCCCCCACACACACATAATACCTAGTTCAAAATGAGGTACAGGCATAGATGCCATCAAAAGAATGGAAAATGATGTGTTGCATCCCATGTGCTCTACATTTGGGAGCGTAACTGAGTAGAGCCACTGTGAGAAACGAGATGGAGGCTCCCAGGTGATTTAGCATTTCTGCCTCTGCATATCCAAAAGAATCAAAAGATGGGTCTCCACTTTCATAATAACATTATTCTCAGTAACCAGTAGCACCCATCAGCCAGTCAATAGATGAAAACAAAATGTGGTTTATGGAAAATTATGCAGCTTTCAAAAGAAAAGGAATTCTAATCCATGCTACAACAAGGGTACACTGTGGAGACATTTAGCTCAGGGAAGTAAGCCAGTCACAACCAATATAAATAGATCCACTAGTACAAGGTACTTGTAGAGTAATTGAATTCATTGAGTCAGAAAGTAGAATTGTGTTCTCTAGAGGCTGAGAGAACTCAAAGATGAAGTATTAGTTAAATGAGTTTTAAAAAAATGGGTTAAATGGGTCTAAATTTTGTAAGATGAAAACTTAGTGAGAGGGTGTTAGTGGTCAAATAATGTAAATATACTTAAATACCACTGAATTCTGTTCTTTAAAATGCTTGATGTGCATGGCTCAGGGGGGATGGGTGATAATGTTGAAAGGGGTGACATTGATTAAGATATATTCATAAACTGCTTTGTTAAATGGCAACAACTTAAACAGATATTAACCAAAAGGAAAAACATGCTTGGGGCAACCACTTATATAGATATTAACCGAAAGGAAAAACATGCTTGACAAGAAGAAAATGGGGAAATCTTCAAGCACTAGAAATCCCTTTGCCTATTAGAAATGTGCCTATTAGAACAGTTACAGGAGAAAACAAGAGTTCAAAATTCCCACATTCTGTCCTTTGCTTGTACCCATCTCAGAAATGGGACAGGGGAGATTTGTTCAACAGAGAGCATGGGTGTACCCATAAAGTACTTTTATATCCTAGGATGAAAGGACCTAGAAACGTGCCCCATGCTACTTCTGATGCTTCTTAATAAGAAATGGCTGTGTGAGTGTGTACATAAAAGAACTCTAAATAAAGAAATGGCCTTAGATGATTCTTGGCTCTGCCAGAAATGTTTTGGAAGCACATCTAAGTAAAGACTAAACACACCTTGACATCACCAGGTTTTGGTTCTGTTCCATAAGTTCCCACCCTCCCTTTGTGCCAATGCTCTGTGAATCAACTCCAGAAAGCAGAGTTAACCAAACAGCACTGAGCTTTGTAGCCATGTAGCTCATGGATCACCAAGCATAGTAAACACGGAATCCCTATAGATTGCCTTTGTGTTCCTTTGTCTCCAAAGACCAATGTGGGTTGATACTAGGAACATGCTTTGGAGAATCAGGCAGTGTGCAAAGGGTCTCAAAAAGATTAGGGCAGGTGTCTCCGAGCATGGACTAACAGTAACACTACCCACAAGTTTAACCCTGTTTGTCTCCTGGGAATGTGGGATCTTGATGAAGTCACTGAGCCTTCCAGCTTCATCCTGTCCTTAAACCTGGTCCCTCGTCTCCTTTTCCTTTCTTTTTTTTTCCTTTACTTCCCTCTCTCCCTCCCTCCTTCTTTCTCTTCCCTTCTCTCTCTTTCCTTTCTTTTTTCTTCCCTTCTTGTGCTGGTCTCTGTGGCTCAAACTCAGGGCCTTACACTTACCTGCTCAAGACTGGCATTCTTATCACCTGAGCCACACCTCCTCTTAGGGCTTTTTTACTGGTTAATTGGATTTGTCTCCTTGCCTTGGTCCTCACACCTCAGCCTTCTGAGTAACTGAGATTACAAACATGAGCCAGTGCTTCTCAAATAGAAAGTTCATTATTAATAATTTGGACACTGGCCTCCTAGATGAAATCACTACTTAAGTAAAAACGGTAGCACATTCTGGAAGGACTTGACTCATTAATTTGTTTATGTTTTGTAATCCTTAGTGATTTTCTTTAAACCATATTACTTATATAAATAGTGTAGTAGTTACAGGCAGGCATGCATGCATGCATGCACATGCACACACATGCATGCACGCACACGTGTGTGTACGCACACACAAACACACACAGTGTTCTAAGGTAAAACCTGTCAGGGAAATCGAATGTTTCTCCCACATGGAGGCAAAGGGAAGACCCTCCCTTGGTTTTCCTCCCCTCTAGCCTTTCCTACCTTGCTGCTGACCAGCTTTTCCTGACTGCTATTCAGTACCCACTAATACTTCACAGCCCCCCGCCCACCCCAGCAGTCCCCACCATTTCTTTCCAGCTCTGCCTGCATTCCATGCCTTTCCGCCTTTGTACTTCTCTAGTGCAACCCCCATAAATTACACCAGAAGCATAATCTCTTCCATTTGTGGAATCTTTCTTGTGCTTTACCATTTTTCCCTGCTGCCTCTCACTTAATCCTTCCAACAGTTCTGTTGTCACTCTCATTGGACAGTTAAAAAGTGAGGCCCAGAGAGCTGAACTCACAAAACAAAGAGGCAGAGCCTGGATCTCCAGTGATCCAGAGAGACTGTAAACACCAAATCCAGAACCTCCTTGGCTTTCCACTTTAATATTGAGCCATTAGGTGTGTACATGGGCCCTGTGTGTACATGGGCCCTGCATACCTATGTGCACTGAAACAAAACTCTCATAAAACATTATCACTGTGCTCTATGCCCCGCTCTTTTTATTATTCCCACTCTATTCTGGTTCATAGAAAAGACAATATTATTATCATGTGCCACAAAATTGATTTCATGACCCATTGGTCACACCTGCTGTTTACAAACACAGCCTGCCAACTTCCGCTGCATGGTCCAGCCCTGGTTTCCATTAGCACGAGATGAGGATCCAGAGTTGCATTAACTCCAGCAAGGAAGGAAAGCGAGGCGTAAGGAGATTCTGAACTTTTTAGGGTTACAGAACCTAAGACAGTCATACTCAAAAAAATGTTTCCAGCTAGGTGCCAGTAGTTCCCGCCTGTAATCCTAGCTACTCAGGAGGCTGGGATCTGAGGACTGTGGTTCAAAGCCAGCCCAAGCAACCAAGTCCATGAGACTCATCTCCAGTTAATAAAGAGCCAGAAGGGGGCTGGGAGTTTGGCCTAGTGGTTAAAGTGCTTGCCTAGCATGCATGAAGACCCGGGTTCAATTCCTCGGCACCACATACATAGAAAAAAAAGCCGGAAGTGGTGCTGAGGCTCAAGTGGTAGAGCTCTAGCCTTGAGAAAGTCCAAGGACAGTGCTCAGGCCCTGGGCTCAAGCCCAAGACTGGCAAAAAAAAAAAAAAAAAAAAAATAGCCAGAAGGAAAGCTTGGCTCTAGTGGTAGAGCACTAGTCTTGAGCAAAATAAGCTCAATGACAGCACTCCAGGCTCTGAGTTCAAGCCCTAGAACCACACAAAAAAAGCAAAATAGTTTTCAGTAAACATTTACCTAGCTGGCATTGTATCAGATATTTTACCCATTATTTTTCTAGCCATGCCACTTAAAGGATCTCCAAACCCATTATCATAACCAAAGAGAATAAATACAGAACAAAACCAAGAGATGCATTTTCCAGGGGCTTTTTACTTCAGTTAGGTAGTTTTTAAAGACCAAATTGTTAGGATCAAGTAACATTCACATGGCTCAGCTGTGGGTTGAGATGAATCTTTTCAAACTGATTTTTCCCTCCATACCAGATCTCTTCCTCCCAAGTATCCAGGATTACAGATTTGCACCACCACACCCATCCACGTCACAGATTCTTTACGCCTAGGGCTTTCTGGCCTCCGAGCAGAAGGAAATATTTTCAATCATTCCATGCAAATTCACCTAAGGCTTGTTACTCATCAGTGCTATGTATATCTCTATCATGATTAATCATATACACTTTCTTCACACTTCATTGTTTTAAACTTGAATCAGAACAAAAGCCATCAGGTATTTTAGAAACCATCTGTTTTGCCACGCAATTTGGGAATTGTGTTTTTCTCAGTAGGTTGAAAGGTTAACCAGAGCTATGTCTCTTTAAACTCTCCATTTGATTACCTGGTCCCCTTTTCCTGGCCTTGTTTTATTTCCCCCCTCTTCTTTTTTTTCATTCTGAGAAAAAAACTCAAAAGAGAAAAGGAGGTAGGTATGCTGTGACTAGTAAAGAAATACAATTGGATCCCAGCCTAATGCCTTTCTGCTTTGTTTCTGCACATTGAAGTCTTCATTAAAGCTGGGCTCTGCTCCCTGGAGCTGGTGACCTTTTTGTATTTAAAGAAGACTTTACAAGACTTAAATTCTTTTTCCTTTGTGAGTGAACAAAGTTCTTTTCTTCTAAAAATACATGATAATCCATTCCTTCAGAGGCTACAGAATTTTTTTTTAAAGGCAGAAACCATAACTTAGAGTAACTTCAGGTGACTTTCTTGTTCCTGAGACCAGGAGACACTGTCCTTAGCGAGTTGGAAATTTTAAAAAGGAGTTCTAGGACCCTGGGAACAGCATTAGCTATCATGATGCACTTTAGTATGGGGAAGTTTACTGCTTGGCACCCCCAAGCAGTTAAGTGTTGAGTCTTACCTAGTTGTGATGCCTTTTTGTCTTGGTCTCAGGTCAGCTTATGCATGAGGTTAGTGGGTAAAGTTTCTTCCTGACATAATGGAAGCCTGTTTTTCAGTCTTCACAATAGTCCTAAGTAAGACTGTAGTTTTCAGCCTGGTTGTATCAAGGGATTATCATTTTACTCCTTTACAGCTTTGATTCTTGGTGGCCACTTAGTGGCCCTCGGCCTAAATAAGAACTTATGCTATGTTTGTAACTGAAGACAAACTTAGCTAATGACACTGGCCCAAAAGATATAAAGTGTGTGGACATGCTGTGGTGAAAGAGGTTCGCTATGAGTCCTCCATTTAAATGGTTATATTAAATAAGAGCATTTGTTTTCTTAACTGTGCTGTGCCAGATAACTGTGGAAGTTACCATAAAACCTACATTAAACAAGATTTAAATATGTACTATCAGAAATATATATATATATACCAGCTAATAAATGTTATATATTCAAAAGAAGACTGCATGTCTTCCCATAAATCCATGAACCAAAGTGTTCTGCCTACAAACATGTTTGCAGGCACTGATTTATAAGCTTAGTTAATAACTTCATTGGAGGTAGGCACTTACAATAATAATATCAGAAATGCTAATTACTTTGACCTTTATCTCCTCTTGTACTATCTACCATGGCCACTTTCATTGCCTTATGAAGATAACTTAATGATTCCTTATTTGGCAGGTGGATAAAAGCCCACTGAGAAGACACCAAAATGAACACCATACATAAAACACATTGGTGTAGTAAAACAGCCATTGTGTACAAATTGCCTGGCTGATTGGAAAGAAAACTATAGCTTCAATCAGTGAATCTTTTATTGAATCATTCTCCTCAGCCAACAAATTTTTGTCAAAATTTTGCTTGTGGAAAAACAGCACTTTTATATATTTGGTGTGTCATAATGAAGAAGAAAGTTCTTACTAAGTAGTTTGTCTTGTAACACTGCTGAAGAAATGTGAGTTACTGCCCACTATTCCCTTCAAGCTGGCAGATTGAGTTGGGAAGGTGCCTAAGCGTTCTGTTCCTTTCTCCAGTCAGCAGTGATCTGTGATAATTAGCAGAGCTTCTTGGGGCTGATGTCAGTGTTCAGAGTCAGCATAAAGCAGCTGCAAATAACCGAAGCTCGGAGAGAGCGACTCACAAGTCTGTGAAGAATTTCTCATTAATCCACATTCTTTAAGAGACTCATTCATTTTAAGGCCAGCAGTGGTGGCTCTCTCCTGTAATCCCAGTAACTCACCAGAACATGCCTCAGGAGGCTCATAGTTTGAGGCCAGGCCAAGCAAAGTGTTATCAAGCCTCCTTCTCAACACACGAACCAAGCATGAGAACTCAGGCCTATAATCCTATCTATGGGGATGCATCTGCCTAATATGCTTAAAGTCCTGCATCCACATCCTTGCTTAAATAAATAAGTAAATAAATAAATAAGGAGTTTCCTAAAGGGAAGAAGGTGAGGGAGACTGACAGACATGAGACCTTGATCATGAGGTACAGGACTGTGTTTAAACCCTGGATTCCTGTAGGCATAGCCCTGAAGTGTGCAGTTATGAACCTTCTTACCCCTTAACCAGGAAGAAAGGTCTGACTGGCAAAGCAAAGCAAGCTTTCATAGCTTAGCTTAGGGATGTGTCTCAAGGTGGTACTTTGGAAAAAAAAAAACAAAAAACATTATCAAACCCTTGGCCTGATTCCAGATGTGATTTTTGCTTTGTGTGAGGAGCCCAGTGGGAAGATAAGTTTGGGTAATGTAAGTCATCATGGACAAGGAAACAGAACCGTTGTTCATATTAGCACACTTCTCTACATGCACACGAAGTGCTTTGTCTTCTTCCAAGCCTGTATGTCCTCAGGGCTCCCAGCAGTCAGGTCTTCCAGGGGTAACAGAACCATCAACAGAAAGGAATGATGGGTAACAGCTTCCCCACATCTGGCCATATCTCTTCTGTGCACCTCATAGATGCAAAGAAAGAAGAAGAAGTTAACCTGGTTCACTGGAATCGTGGAATTCATTCTGACAGAGGCATTGTTTGGTTTTAGTATGAAATCTTCTAGTAGAATGGTGACCTTCACTGTGTCCTGCTATTGCGTTTAGTGTTCATTTTGAAACATTATAAGATCAGTAATTTTTCCCCCTCTTACTTCTTAGGCATATTGATCACTTACTTTATTTTGTGCAGATGAAATGCCATTTCAATATCTTTTTCTTTATGTGTTGTTGAGAGATACGTATTTTTGGTGGCACATCACTTTTCTTTTCTAAGTCCTGAAATGGAGTCACTGGAAGACAGAACCAGTATTCCTTGTGGCTAGGGAAAAGTTTCTCCTCTGGAATCATCAGTGGCCAGCCCTCAGGTCAGATATGATGGAAGACTGTGTGTCCTGATCAGTGCTCCAGCCTGGGCAAGAGCCAGGCTGCTCTGGTTCCCGTGGCTGTGCATTTCCTGGTCCTCACCCTTACTGCTTGCCAGGTGCTTCTCCACTGCTCACATCTGCCCCCAGCCCACCAGAAGAAAATCCATGCAAAGCTATGCACAGCCCGCCTATATTCACATGTGTTCTTGCACTCAAGAAACCCAGAAGGAGGTGTGTATTTCAAGAGCAATTTAATTGTGGCCTCCTCCTAAAGCCGGTGAATGGGAAGAGCTATTTAAAATAATTTTATTGCTTTAATAATAATCCTTGCTTCCTGATGGGTTTCAAGTTCCCTTGCTCTTGTAGTTCATAAGATGATTCGGTGAGCCGGGGGTTCAGACAAGGTGAGAATTAGCTGAAGCAGGATCACAGCCATCTCATGAGTAGAGGCACTACAGGCCCGTTAGGTAACTTCCCTTTAGACAAAGAACAGAACCCCAATTCAGGGATACAAAGAGATTCTCAATCCACCAGACTGTTTTGTTGTTGTTATTATTGTTGTTTTTGCCAGTGGAACATACTTAGCTATTTTCCTTTGAAGCACAAATATTAACTGATAATGTAGTTAATGTTTTCTACTATTACGTTAGGTTCTGTAATTTATTTCTCTCTACTAGATTCAGTAATTTATTTAGTTCTTTGGGTGTTCAGTTTCTCAAATATATCCTTGGATTTTGTATTTCAGTAAATGATACTAAGAAAGCGTGTTTTGAACCTAAAACCTGATTTTTTCTTCAATTTCTTCTTACGATGCCATGCTGTAACCATTTCTTTTGCTAGTGTTAAGAAGTCTGTAAGTTATTTTGGAGCACAAGTTTGTTGAATGGGAAAATAATAAAGTTTCTACTTTGCAAATAGACATTAGTAACTTTGGAATTAATGATTACTATGAAATTTGGTTTATATCTTAATTGTTTTGAAGATTAGCATGAGGATTAAATGAAAAGAGGCACTAGTAATGACATTCACTCCTTGGGCATTCAGGAACCTGTTTTGTTTACTGGAACGATGAGAAAAAACCTGGATCCCTTTAATGAACACACAGATGAAGAACTGTGGAATGCCTTGAATGAGGTAATGTACAGAATATGATTTTTGGGGAGTCGGGCATTGGGCTTGCATTCTAGATTTGGGTGCTTTCCTGGGGTCTTTTGCTCAAGGTTAATGCTCCAGCACTGAGCTACAGCTCCACTTCCGGTGGTTAATTGGATGTTAGAGTCTTAGGAACAGTCCTGTCTGAGCTGGCTTTGAACTGTGGTCCTCAGATCTCATCCTTCTGAGTGACTAGGATTACAGGTGTGTGTCACCAGTGCAGGCTAGAACATATTTTTAATCTGCTAGCATCCGTGTGTATGCTCCTGTTTGTAACATTTCAGGTAACTAAGGAGCACTTAACTGTTCTTTAATTCTGTTTTCTGGGGAACCTGGAAGACACAGATGCACTGATGGAATTAAAAAGTAATTTGTTTCATTTTAGCTTACATTATATTACTTATTCCTGAAAGAGCACTAAGTTAGAAGTGATACATACGAGTTCAAATTCTCCTAACTACAGAGTACCCTACAACATTTTGTTTTACTGCTCTGCTTTTAAGGAAAATCTAGAAAACAGAGACAATAGTCGTTTTTCAATATTAATCCAAAGATTAATGAGAGGCTGTGATATTTTATAAGAAAGTGTTCAAAGGGATCAATTATACAGTTAGAAAGTAACCGTTATTTATGGGCAAACATATCATTTTAATACTGCAGAGTGAATTCAGGGAACAAAAACCCCCAGCTTTATTATGTTTTTATACTACTAATACAGTTATTCCTGGAGAATTTGCTATTATTTGTGTAGTGGATTTCTGTGGACCACGTTTTAAATTCCTTTTCTTTGCAGGAAACTGATTTTTTTTAATTTTTTAAGTTTTGAGGCCTTGATCTGAGAGCTTCACGCTATCTCTCTTGCCTTTTTCTATTTAAGGCTGGGACTTTACTACTTGAGACACTGCTTTACTTCTGGCTTTTTGCTAGTTAACTTGAGATAAGAGTCTTATGGACTTTCCTGCTTGGGCTCTCTTCAAACCCTAATTATCACATCTCATCTTACTGAGTAACTAGGATTATAGGCATGGGCCCTGGGGCCTGGTTGAAAATGATTTTGACTGCTGTCACACTGTGGGTTTATTGTTTCAACACTAGTTATGTTATAAGTTCACCCTAGTTCTGCAAACTAATTCCAAGTCACTTGGACAGAAACTGTATCTGGGACCTAACAACTTAGTCTTTTCTGTTTCAAAGGGAAGCATGTAATAAATAGATAGTGAATGATCAATCGCTTCATTTGAGAAAAGTATACCTTATTTCTTTGAAGCTATAAATCTCAGTGTCCGCTGTTATTGCTGTCTGGAATCAGGGCGTTTGTCAATGTTACCCTTTCAGGGTTAGCTCCGAATTTGAGACCTGACAACTCTATGCCAATCATTCTTTCTTTCACGTACACTCTGCTTTCCAGAAAGCTAGAGATACTTTCTTTTCCTAAGTTCCATCCATCTCCTGCTTGAACATTTGTTGACCTTTGATTTCACTTCATTTCAATTTTTATTTTCTCTGTGTTGACATTCTAGGAGAGAAGAGGGAGGGAGAATTGTTACTCTTCAAAGATAGTAGAGAAAGATGTGAGAGTCCCCCCATTCTTGATCTCACAGGAGAAATTGAGTGGCAATCTGTGATATACACTGAAAGAACAGGAATTACTAGTCCATTATTTTTCAGTTGGCTTCAGTGCTTAGATTTCTCTTCCTAGATGCTCAGATAGTAAAATTGCTTCAGAAACACTGGGCTCTAATCAGTGGAGAAACTTTAATTATTCGATCAAAAACCATCTGAGGACTTGGCTGCAATTTACTTAACCCGTGACAGCCAGAATTGCACTCAGGGTACCCTCTCAGAATCCTGACAGTGAGTTGGTAGAAGTGGTGGATAACTTGACCTACCTCTGCATGCGCCCCATTTGGAGATTCTTGTACAGAGATGTAAGTGAAGGATTGTGAGGCCTGCCTTGACTGTGGTGCCTGGCGTCTGCACATGGCTTCTGGACTTGACTTTATGACTCTCTGCAACTCTCAGAAGTGAGAAAGGATAACATCATTCTCTTTGTCGAGGAATGTCTAGGAATTCCTCATTAGTGTACATATATATGTATGCTACACACATACATACTTTTTGGGGGGTGCCATTCCTACAGCTTGAACCCAGGCGCTAGGCACTCTCCCTGAGCTTCTTTGCCCAAGGCTAGCACTTTTCCACCTGAAGTACGACTCCACTTCTTGCTTTTTGGGTGCTTAGTTGGAGATAAGAGTTTCACGGACTTTTCTACTCAGGCTCGCTTTAAGTCGGGTCCTCAGATCTCAGTCTCCTTAGTAGCTAGGAGTTACAGGATTACAGGCATGAACAACCAGCACCCAGTCTCCTCATGATGATGGTGATGATGGTGGTGGTGATGATGATGATGAAGATAGACAGACAGACA
Source organism: Megascapheus bottae (assembly GCF_031878675.1). Taxonomy (NCBI): domain Eukaryota; kingdom Metazoa; phylum Chordata; class Mammalia; order Rodentia; family Geomyidae; genus Megascapheus; species Megascapheus bottae. The sequence continues at coordinate 11,905,839 of NC_143519.1, forward strand.
GACAGACAAACAGACAAACAGATAGATAGATTTGGTAGATTTTCTAAAAACTAGGATGCAGCATTGTAATATGATATGATTCCAACTGTTTCTTAGTCACCACCTACTGTGAAAACTGCAGCTAAGGAATTCTTGCTACCAGAATATCTAGATCACTTACTTGGGAATTGTTAAAACAGTACAGTTTTCTCTTCTTTTTTCTGCTCAATTTTCTGATATTTCCAGTTTTTGTGTAGTATTCTGACATTTTTTTTTTTACTCCTCAAGAGAGGGAGAAAAGGCTGGGACCCCTTAATCTAGACTCTTAGCACTGGCAGGGTTTGTGGCCACAGGTTTCCAGGTGGTCAGAGATTCTTTCTCTGGAGACTAGAATTTGGATGGTTGTGGGGTCAGAGGGAGGGGATTCCACATCCCTCCAGGTGGGGATTCCACGTCCCACCAGAGTCCACCACACAGAGACAATCTCATAAAAAGGTGAATTTATTGGGGAAGTAGATGGTGAACTGACCAGCCAGGGACACAGTGCAGACTCAGGAGTTGTGGTTGAACCTGGCCGCACACAGGTGGCCAATGGGATGGTTACATACACAGAGGGACCATACCAGCTCTAGCCACCAGCAGGTAGCCAATAGGGTTACAGCCCAGTATTTGAATTTACCTATCACCTTAGTTGGAGCTAGTGTGCAAATTGGATAGGTCTCCACACAAAGCAGGCCTCCCTCCACCCAAGCAATATCCCTCCTCATGGAGGGGTGGGGATAAGGTTGCCCCTCCCTAGAAGGGCAAAGGTGGCTGGGCTGCTTTACCACTGCTGACCTTCCACAATGAAGCAGGGGAACTCTTAGTGCATTCAACATGGTGTCAGTCTTTGCTTCCCTTAACAGTAATCTGTAACTTCACCTCCTTGGAACTATAAGCATGACACTCTGCATGTGTGGCTATCTGGGGAGACACCATATGTAAAGGATTCAACACCAGTGCTGTGGCAGTTCCTCTGGGTCTCTGTCATACAGTCTGCTTGCTCTTTTTATGTATTTCTTCCCATTTAAACCAAAGCACCATAGTCTGTCATCATCTTCTGGAGATAGCTGGAGACCTGGTGTCTGGGGCAACTTTTTTTTTATTAAAGAATTTATTAACATTGATTTTTTGCATCATATTTCAAATGAAAAGTTTAACAAACAAATGTTCAAGAAGGGAATCTCTATATATAATCACTGGCATTTAGTTTTTTTTAGAACTTAATCAAAATTAGGCTAAGGGTTTCTAGGGTAACTTTTGTTAAAATGGACTGAGTCTGGGCAAGGTCCCCAATCCCATTAACCAGTTTGTAAATGGTGACAGCTGGAAATGGGAACCCAAACCCTCAGGGCTGGCTCTGATTCCATAGGAGAACACTACTGTTTTTACCTCTAGCAGTTTCAAGTAAGAATGAGAATTTTCAGACGCAGTGTTTTTTTTGTCCACTCTTCTTCCTTGAAGAGGACAATACCTGAGATAGAGAACAAAGTAGGTTTGACATTCAGAAGGAGAGACAGTTCTGTGGTTGTTAACCTATTTGCTTGGTTATTTTTTTTAAAAGATGCTAAAAGTTGCTTTGAAGATTGAAACATTGCCTACTCTGAAAAGAATAATCCTTACTAGAATCCTGGATACCTGGGGCATCTAAAAAGCAATGATTATTTATAACTAAAACAGAACCGGTAACTAAAGATACAGAAGCAATAAATGGAAAAGGATCAGAAGATCTCAATTGATAAAACTGAATTTGAGTCAGCAAGTTACTTCTGTTATAAAATAATTTTGAAAAAACTAAGAGTAGGGTATGTCCTGTCAGAAAGGTAAAGAAGTCGTCTAGTTATACACAAGCTGATACTATCTTCAATAGACACAAGTATGTCTCATTATACAAGAGACCAAGATACAGAAATCTGAGCATCGGTAGCACATGGATCAAGACCCACATCATTCGCCCCTTGTTTCTCCTACCCTAGGACACAGATTTGAAAGGACAGGCTTCCTTTTTGCCTCATGTTACCACTGGCTTTCCTCAGAGCTCATCTTCACCTACTGATTACATTTCAGTCGCTCTTTTATTTCCATCCTCCGTCCTTCTTTCTTTCTGTAAAGTCAGGAAGTTCCAGGATAAGTGAAAACAGAACATGTTAATTTCCGGCAAGGGGCCCTGGCACTTGGTATTGGCAGAGGGTACGTGGTATGTGACTTGGAAGATGATTAAGATAAGAGAACAGGATATTTTTCAGAGTATTTAGTTGTAGTTGACTTTCCAAACTTCAAAGCAATCTGAAGCACTTCTATAACGGGATATATAATTTAAAATATTACACTATGATTATGTTATTATTAGGCCTATTTTCCTAAAATTATAATTCTTTTTTTAATGCTTTGCACATTTTAATGCTTGGTTATTATGTCCTTGGGCCAACTGGGTTTTTTGTTGTTGTTGTTGTTGTTTTGGGGGGGTTTTTTGTGGGTTATGGGGAGCTGTCCCTGAGCTCCAGCTCAAGCTACCTACTCCTGGGCCTGGGCATTGTCCCTGAGCTCTTCAGCTAAAGGCTACTACCCTACCCTTGAGCCAAGCCCCACTTCTCTATTTTCTAGGGGTTAATTGGAGATAAGAGTCTCAGGTGTCTGGGCTGGCTTTGAACCTTGATCCTCAGATCTCAGCCTCCCAAGTAGCTAGATTACAAGCATGAGGCTCTGCACCCAGTTCAAAGGTCCAATTCTTTGATTGAAGAATTTCACATCGCTGGAAGTATGATAGACAAACATGATGATCACACATATCCTTCACAATGTTGGCCACATCTACCTTCTCTTTGATCTGATCTGTTTAAAAACACAATTTATGTGCCAGTACCAAAGCTTGCACTCAAAGCCTCCGAAGCCCTAGAGCTCAGCATTTTTCTCTCATAATTGGGGCTCTACCACTTGAGGCATACCTTCAGTCCAGCTTTTTGCTGCCTAATTGTACATGGAATTTCATCTAGTTAGAGGTCACTTTAAATTGCAATCCTGCAGGTCTCAGCCTCTTGGGTAGGTAGGATTATAGGAGTAAGCCACCATCTCCTATCTTTTATCTAAATTTTACTGAACCATCTGAAGGTATATTGGTATACATTTTCATTAAGTTGCGGATCACTCTTAAAATATGTAAAAATATCCTGCTAAAGATAGGGCTGTCTTTTTAACATAAATATTTATCTCACTCAAGAAATTTGATAGTAATAGAATGCCACTGTCAATTTTTTTTTCATGACCTCCCCTGTTTCTACTCTTACTCACTGTCTTCTGCCTTCTTGGGTTTTTTTTTTTTCATTCTAACCTGTGACCATAACTTGAACTCATGATAAAACATCAGAGGAATTCCACATGCATATCATTGTCATAACTGTTCCTGGTTGATAAATGAAGACGGAATCTCACAAGATACCTTTCTATTAGAAAGGAACATTACTGAACAGTGATCTTCACCTTGAAATCCTTATTGCTCTTCAGGTGAATAAGAAGGGTAGAAATGGTCACTTTAGACAGTGAGATTATCTTTGAAATGTGCCTGTCAATCTTAAGAAAGGCCCACCTACATATGCCAAAATGGTGAAGTCTTCTCAGAAGGAAAAGCTGATAAAACCTTGCCACTGTCCACTTTGCCTTATCAACAAGGTTCAGACCCACAAGTCTGTCTCAGAAGAGCAATATTCTAGCTGGGTACCAGTGGCTCACCCCTATAATCCTAGCTACTCAGTAGGCTGAGGATTCAGACCAGGGCAGAAAAATTCTGTGAGACTCTGTCTGTAATTAACCACCCATAAAGCTAAACTACAACCATACTCGGAGTAGTGTATCAGCCATGAGTGAGAAAAGCTGACAAAGAGCATGAGACCTTGAGTTCAAGTCCTTGTTCTGACACACAATTGCACACACACACACACACACACACACACACACACACACACACATGTACATATACACACACAGAATAGTACTCATAAATCCTTTTTATTGTTACAGAGATTAGGATTAGTACTACAATACAAAAGCTTACATTTCACATTGTGTGTGTTTTGCTATCGTTTGTATTGCAGCCAAGCACTAATACCATATTTCATCTTAATAACAATTGAACTTCCACTATGCACCTAACCCAAAAGTACATCATGTTTACATGCCTTTAAGGTTTTTGTTGTCATTGTTGTTGTTATTTAACAAATGGAAATAGGAAGACACATGAAGTAATAAACCCTGGCAAAGGAGTAAATCAGCAAAGGAGCAATAGAAAAATTTTTAAAATGTTAACAAAAAAATAAGGCAGGAAATATACCTTTCCACATTAACAGTGAATATTACTGATCACTTCAATCAGAAGACATAAAAGGGAAAACCCAAACATGCTTCCCCTCTAAGAAATATTTTATAGAGACAAATAATAGGCTTAGGTTGAAAGCCTAAGAGAAGATTTTCCAAGCAGATGGACCCCCAAAGCAGGATGAATCACTATACTTTTATCCAATAAACTAGACTTTAAACTAAAACTAGAAGAAATAAAGAAAATTACCTCATACTAATAAAATAACCCACTAAGATGAAATATTAGTTATTAACATATATGTACCAAATATTGATGCACCTAATTTCCTCAAACACATCTGAACTTACACACACTAATGCCTAGCACAACAGTAGACTTCAATACTTATCAATAGGGAGATGATCTAGACAAAAATTAATAAGGAAACCTCAGAATTGACACTGTAGATCAAATGGATTTGACAAATATCTACAGAATATTTCAACCAGCAGTGGAACAATAAGGATTCTTCTCAGCACCCCATGAAACTTTGTCTAAAATAGATTATATTTGGGGACACAAAGCAAATCTTAGCAAATATAAGAAATTGAAATAATTCCCTGGGTTCTATTAGACCATAATGGAATTATTCAAGAACTCAACAGCAATAAAGCCACAAAAACTCAAGCCACAAAAAGTATTAAAACATGTGGGAGGGTGGAAGGGGTTCTGGAAAAAAAACTCTTAAAATCTATTTAATATAAAAGGAAACTTATCCAGTGATACAATCCTATACTTAAAGATTATTTCCTCTCCTAAGCAAAACCCTTCCTAGTCTGACAAACACTTTGGGAAACAGACCACAGCAGACCGTACAAAAAAAAAATTAATCTATTAAAAACAGTAGCTTTTCTATATACCAATAATCAACAAGCTAAGGAAGCAATCATAAAAAAGAATTCTATTCACAGTGCAAAACAAAGTACTTAAGCATAAACCTAACCACAGAGGTAAAGGTAAAAGATCTGTACAGTGAAAAGTATAGAACCTTAAGGAAAGAAATTGAAGAAGACACTAGAGGATGGGAAGACCTCCATATTCTTAGATGGGCAGATTCACTAATACCATGAAAATGGTTATACAACCAAAAGTGCTCTACAGATTGTGTGCAATTCCCATTAAAATCCCAATTGATATGAATAGACAGAACAATCCTAACTTCATATGAAATAATGAATAGCTAAAGATATATGGAGTAAAAGGAACAACACTGGAAGGTAGCACAATGCTTGATTTCAACTTATACGACAGAGCCATGGTAACAAAAACAGTGTGGTGCAAGAGCTGGGAATAAAACCACATAGCTATAGCCACCTAATCATTAACAAAAGAATAAAAAAAAAACATAAACTAGGGAAAAAACCAGCCTTTTAAGCAAATGACATTAGGAAAAGTGGTTATCTAGTTGTGGAAGACTGAAACTTGACTTCCCTTTCCTATTCTGCATAAAAATCAACTCCAAATAGGCAAAAATTCTTAATGTAAGATCTGAGTACAGGAAAATATGGCAAAAACTGAAAGATACAGGTATTCTTTTTTGAATAAAGTCACAGTTGCTCATAAAATAATACCAAGAATTGACTAGCAGAACTATATTCAATTAAAGATTCTTCACAGCAGAGGAAATAATTGCTAGAGCTGAGAAACAAGCCATATGGGGGAAAAATCTTTTCAACTACTCAAATGATAAAGGAAAAAGTAAAAGAACAAATGGCCCATCGGGCCACCAGTGGCTCACACCTGGGCTGGAAGTCTTGGGAGTCTCTTATCTCGAATAAACTACTCAGAAAAAGCTGGAAATGGCGCTGTGGCTCAACTGATAAGCATTAGCCTTGAACACAAAGGCTCAGGGACAGCACATAGGCCCTGAGTTCAAGTCCCATGACCAAAAAACTATAAATTGTAACGAAGAGGCTCAGAAACAACCCCCAGAACCTGAGTTCAAGCCCCACAATTGACAAAGGGGTCAGGGGGAGAAAAAAGAATGATACAAGGGTGAGCTTGGCTGGGGAACATTGTGTGTGTGTGTGTGTGTGTGTGTATATATATATATATATATATATATATATATATATATATATATATGCATGGAAAAAAAAAGTTTAAAAATGTTACATTGTATCCTTGTTCTGACTTTTCATTCCCTGCAAACCCTTTATGAAATTGAAGTAAATGCACTTGACAGCTTTAGTGATGTGGGATTAATTCTGGGAAAGAACAGGCTACTGAGATCCTGACGTTTGAGGTGCAGTTTCCATTGTTTGAACTTGTTAAAACTTTTTCCAGTTGATTAAAATCTTCCAAAATAGCAAAGTACCTATAGGATTATAGCTTTAGAGAACCATACTTCCTGCAGCTACAATTCTGTTTAAATTTTCCTTTTAGCGTACTAACTCCTGTGCTAATGATTCTCTGGGAAACTTGATTCAAGCGTAACAATCCTCTTTAGCTTTTCTATAGAGATATTTTGTATGTTGGGAGGAAGAGCTTCCTTTCTGAGAGACCTCCATGCCTCCTTTGGAGGGTTCTTGGCGGAGGTGACATGGCAGGAAGGGAGCTCAGGTGACAGGGCACTAAGATGAGGCCTTTTACCAGTACAATTTTCATGCCAAAAAGGCTCCCTTAAATGTGAGTCTGTGATGCTGGCAGATTTGCAGAGTTATGCATCCATGAAAACAATCTCCATTTGAGAATACTTCTGTCAGCCCTGAAGACCCCATATGTCTCCTCACAGCTGTACATCCACCACTTCGTTCTGCTCTTTGTATCTAGAGATTCCAGCAGTGTTTTTGTTTTTTTTTAACTAAACTGTTCAGAAAATACATTTTTAAATCTGGTTATATTGTACCTACAGAATTATTTTCTTTGGTATTTTTTAATAACATTTATACCAACAGTGCTAACTTAGTGCATTACTGATGGCAACAGAAAAGTACATTGGTTCTGGCAAGTTTGTTCTTTTGGGCAGGGGAGGGTGTGTTTTTATGTTTTATTATCTTTAAGTAGTTGAACAGGAAAGTGTCATGTAACAAAGCAGTATATGAATATAATGCATTTCAATGGGTGTCACGCCTTCAACAATCTCATCCCCTTTTGACCCAACCTATCCCGAACACCTCTCAGTTTCATAGTATATACAATGAATTCTTTTTTGTTGGTCGTGGGGCTTGAACTCTAGGCCTGGGTGCTGCCTCTGAGCACTTCAGCTCAAGGCTCTCTACCACTTGAGCCACAGCACTCCTTCCAGTTTTCTGGTGGTTAATTGGAGAAAAGAGAACTTTCGTGTCAGGCTAGCTTTGAACCGCTATCCTCAGATCTCAGCCTCCTGAGTAGCTAGAATTACAAGCATGAGCCGCCAGCGCCTGGCTTACAATGAATTCTTGACTGCATTCTCTTCCTGCCTTCATTTTCAACCCCTCACCCTTGGACAACCCTCTCCCCCTTCCTAGTACCTATTTCTTGGCTTATTTTGGGGGGCTTTGACTTCGTCTTTCTAAAAAATTGTACTATTTAGCCTCTCCAGGCATCTCCTATAATTCAGTCCACTTGCATACTACCCAGCATCTTTACTTACAGATTTACAGGCACATTTCTGTCTAACACTAATGAGAGAAACCATGCAACCCATGTTTCTTTGGGCCTGGCTTATTTCACTTAATATAATTCTTTCCAAGCCTTTTTATTTCCTTATAAATATCATTACAGTATCATTTCTTAAATTACATTTTTATATGTGTATATGCACATAATTTTCTTGGTGGCACTCTGGAAAGTAGTGTGTGAATTTCTCAAAAGAAACTAAATGTAGCTGGACAATCCTAGCTACTCATGAGCCTGAGATCTGAGGTTTGCAGTTTAAAGCCAGCCCCGGCAAGATAGTCTGTGAAAGTCTTATCTCTAGTTAACCACTGAACTGGAAGTGGAGCTGTGGCTTAAATGGTAGAGAACTAGTCTTGATCAATAACAGTACCCAGGCCCCAATTTCAAGCCCCACAACTAACAATAACAAAAGAAGGCATAAACAGAACTGTCCTGTGACCCAGCAATTCCACTCCTAGGCATTTATCCCACGGAACACAAATAAGGCAACAGTAAATCCACTAGCACAACCATGTTCATTGCTGCACTAGACACTGTAGCCAAAGTATGCACCTCAGTGGATAAATGGATTAAGTTTATTTTAAATTAGATTGTTGATGTTCTGAGTCGATTCTGCTATGGTTCTAAAGAACATTAACTGGAACTGACTCTCACTGTCCAGAGAATTCACATAAGGTCTGCTTTCCGGGGAAAAGGACCTCAGCGCTCTGATGCCATTCCTCTGTTTACATCTGTAGGTACAGCTTAAAGAAGCCATCGAAGATCTCCCTGGTAAAATGGATACTGAATTGGCAGAGTCAGGATCCAATTTTAGTGTTGGACAGAGACAGCTGGTATGCCTTGCCAGAGCAATTCTCAAGAAAAACCGGATATTGATTATTGATGAAGCCACAGCAAATGTGGATCCAAGGTACAGACTGAAGATTGATGCTACATTGACTCAGAATTTTAAATGTGACAGACACTTAATGATACTGACAAGTGTTCAGTGCTCTATTGGCCTCAAAGAAAAATCTTGATCACATTAATTCGAAAAAGGAAACAAAGGAAGAAACAAAAGCATGTTTTGGGGTGTCAGTAATCTAATAGGATGAGCATCCCTCACCCCAAAACTTAAAATCTAGAAGCCTCCAAGATCCAAAAATTTTGTATGTGACACTACAAAAGGGAAACTCCACACGTGATTTTATGTGCTAATGAGAAAAGAGGCCCAGTGACCCTTTAGGGGAAGAATGGACTTTTCTGTTCCTTCAGTTGACATGTACTTACTTTGCTTCAGGCACAAAATTATTTTAAATACTATAAAAATTACTTTCAGGATGTACTAAAAGTTTATTATTTTCTTTCTTAGGGAATACTTAATATTTTGATCAAGTAGTTCCATACTTGATTTACATTCTCACTATTGATTTAAACTGCTTATTGATTAGAAATTGTTTTAGAATCCTTATAATTACTTACCAAATTTTAGTTGAATATTTTCTATTTCGTATGTTTATCTTCATCTCTTTCACAAAGGATAAAATATTTATCTTTATGTTTCTAATGAACACAGCTGTTATGTCAAGTTGGTGTCTTTTCCCCATAATCAGATCTTCTAGAATATAGCTGAATAAAAGATTATCATATGTAAAAAAAATTACTTTCAGGCTATGCAACTATTATGAAGTTCAGAATCCAAATTCCTCTGATCCTGGGCATTTCATATAAGGGATACTTAGCTTGTGTTTTAGGCATCCTGAGCAAGTTAAATTCCTAAATTCTACTTCTGATAGTTTCAGGCCATATGAAAGGGAACTTTTTAATGGTAAGCCATGAAATTTCTGAGTTGACTTTAAGAGCAAGATTGTATCTTCAAATGTTGATTTCTCTTTTTTTGAAGCATTGTGAAATTAACACCTGATTTTTTAAAGACTTGACTTCACTTTTCTCATATTCACTGATTAAAATTCCAGAACTGACGAGTTAATTCAAAAAAAAATCCGGGAGAAGTTTGCCCATTGTACTGTCCTGACGATTGCACACAGACTGAATACCATCATTGACAGTGACAAGATAATGGTAAGTGTTGTTCCTGTGGTAAACCAGGGGCTTCACACCGGGTGCGTGTGTGTGTGTGTGTGTGTGTGTGTGTGTGTGTGTGTGTGTGTGAGAGAGAGAGAGAGAGAGAGAGAGAGAGAGAGAGAGAGAGAGAGAGAGAGAGAGAGAGAGAGGGAGAGTCAGTCCTGGGGCATGAATTCGGGGCCTGAGCATTATCCCTGTGCTTAAGACTAGCACTCTACCACTTGACCCACAACCCTACTTTCCACTTTCTGGTGTTTAATTGGAGATAAGTCTCATGGACTTCCATGAAAACTTGGTCCTCAGCTCTCAATCACTTGAGTAGCTAGGATTACAGACACTAGTGCCTGGCAGCTGTCCATTTTTTAATTGTATCCTTTCTTCTAAGCACTGATTTTAAAAAGCCTCTATAATTTAATTTTCTGTTAATTTTTCCTCTTCCCAACAATAAGTCAAGATCTTAACTGCACATTCTGTGCAGTTAATACATCCATACAAATATATCTAGTGCATTTTTTACTTACCTTTTTTTATATTAAGAGTTTTTTTGCATTGACATTTTTCTTTTAAGATGACCAACCAAGACCTGTGCTATGGCTCAAGCCTAGCATTCTAACTTCTTGGGAGGCAGAGATTGCAATTTGAGGCCAGCCGAGGCATAAAAGTTCAAGAGACTCCATCTTACTCCGTGACTAGACCTGATGATGACCATGGGAGAAGTGCAGTAGTTGAAGAGCAAACTACGGCAACCAGTGGGTTCTTGCTTGTTTTAGAGATGCTCGTTCCTTTTCCAGAAACGAAGTGATTTTTCTGCTCTGTTATTCTAAAAGCATTTGAGGACATGAAGAGATGTCAATCAACCCCGAAGTTTAATGCTTCAGAGGCAGTGGGCAGGGTCAGGAAATGGTGGGAGAGGTGACAGATGCTAATGAAGGACATTACCAACAGTGTTGTCATCATAAAGTCGTATAATTGCAAAGTGCTTAAGGTGTAATAATTACATTTTGTTGCACTGGTGAATTCTTCTTCATAAAGAGGGTTGGATATGGTTTTGTTTACTGTAAGTAATTCAGACAAAAGTCTTATTGGGAAACAACTGTGACCTAATTAATAGTTTTGTTTCTGTGCTGGCTCTCCAAAGGGATTTAACCAGTTTGGGTTCATTAGGCGCCACTAATGTGCTAGGCTTAGAATTCTGTTTCATAAAGATGTTCTCCCCATTTTAAATTGATTAAACATGATGTAGTTGTTAGACAGCTAATTTAATCTCCCTCATTTGCTCAGTTGCCACAAAACAGTGATGCCAGACAGACAGATTAGAGAGCCTCATTCTCCTGGCACTCAGCACTATCTGTATATGAAAGGCAGTTTTTAGGATTAGCTCGGTGCTTGTCATCTGCTTCCTTCTTAGCCGGTCCCTCAGCTTTTCTAGTCAACCCCAGCCCTTACAGCTCCAAGTTCTCCTATCAGCAAAAGATGCTTGTGATAACTTACAGCTATGGCTTCTACCTGCATGCAGCGTTACCACTTGGGGAGCTCTTTGGGAATGAATTGTGGAGAACCACAAGCAAAACTCAGAAACTCAGACTGCAACTCTTTTGCGTCTAGGTCAAATTATGGTTTCCTAATCTGTACCTTGCTTTCTACATTCAAATATCTTGCTTCCCAAAGGAAACAAAGCTAATCACTGCACTGCCATACTCAGCTGGAAAAGCACAGCTCGACACTAACTCTACCTTCATGAAAGTTTTAAGCCTACATGACCACAACTAGGCTATTCCAGAAGGGAGGAAAAATGCTCCTTCAAAAATCTGATAAGCCAGGTGCAAGTGTCTCATGCCTGTCATCCTAGCTGAGATCTGGGGCTCATTGTCAGCCAGACAGAAAAGTCCATCAGAGTCTCATCTCCAATTAACCAACAGAAAAGCTTGAAGTAAAGCTGTGGCTCAAGTGGTAGAGTGCTAGCCTTGGGCACAAAAGTGCCCAATCCTGAGGCCAAACCCCAGGTATGGCACCAAAAAGTGTCAAGGAAAAAAGAAAAACTAAATATCAAGGCAGAAAGAAATAATGAAGAGAGAAGAAATGAGGGAAGCAGGGACCCATCATGGAAGGTCCTGGTGTCCAGGACCTCCATTCGACCTTCCCTGATAAGCACCACTTACGGTTTGAAGACGAGGGAAAGATCTAGAGTGATACTTGCTGCTTGCCGTAGTGCCTAGGCAAAGACAAAGGGGGATGTCAGTGAGGAAGCCAGCTTCCAAGACTGCCTGAATACCATTCCACCAGGACACTGGGCCCTGTGTACCCACCCCACACCTCCCCTGCAGCTGGAAGCAGACCTCCACCCCTGCAACTCCTCCCCTCTGCCCTCCCTATACTGCTTATCACCTTGGAGGCTTTTCTAGGCTTTTCTTTGCCTGTAGTCAGCCTTTTGCTGTACCTTCCCGTCACTGGCCGCTGCCTGAGCACACCCCATTACTATGTCCATATTGAGCCAATTGAAATGGATTAAATTATTTTGTAATAGGTTCATCTGATTTTTCTATTTAGGACAGTTACGTGGACTGCCTGCAGATATGTAGGCCTGATAGCCACATCTTCACTTTGCTTATGTAACTGACTGACTCATCCCGTGTAATGTATTTTTCCTTCACCTTCTAGAAAACAGTGAGGAGTTTGAGGTTGCCGTTCCTGGAGAGATTCTGGGACTGCGGGGTGGCTGTCCCCTCAGTGTGTTTGGTTGAAGGTGTGGTTTTTCTTATCATTTACTTGGATACTGGAAGGGTGGGGATCCAGGAGACCAATTCAGGAGCCTTTTCTTTCCTTTTGTTAAGATAAAAATAGAACATTCATTCTGATTTTCTATACAGAAAAAAAAAAAAAACATCTAGAGTTGCTTATTCTGAAAGATCTCGGCTGTTTAGTCACAGCAGTACATACTAAGGCTGGAAGGGTAAGAGTCTATTTCTGGCATTTCTTTCCATGGCTACTAACTGTCCCTTCAGTCCAATATTTAACAACCGTGGTTCTCCAGGCCTCTGCTCTCATCACTTATTTGCCTTGAGCCAAGAGCTTGAATTGTGTGGTCCCCCAAGTCTCTATGTGGATTATCTAAGCCCAATTTGCTTTTGTAGACACTTTCCCTTGTGCTCTCATCCTGTAGTCGTCCCCAAACACACCCCAGATTTCACTCCCTTTGTCCTAACCTTTCATGTGTATTAGGTGCCTAGCCCTTGTTTTATACCATGTCAGGCCTCGGTGTTGCAATAGTGAACACAGCAGGCCTCACACCTGTCTCTGAGGAGGTGGCAGGTGCAGCTGCAGGACTTGGGGCCCATGGTCTTTGTATCTGGAATGATGATTCGCTTCTCAGCCCCATTTCTGTGTCCATGTATTTATTACTCCAGCCCAGTTTGCTACTCTTTCCTTTCCATGACTTTCCTTCAGAATCTCTGGCCAGAGGTGACTTCTCTTGCTGCTTTGCTTTGCTGGTTTTTTTTCTCAAGTGATAGTTGGCTTGAGTATAAGCTGCCTTAAAGGCAAGGGCTTTTCTTCCTCCATTGGGTTAAGCTTACTGACCTACCTATGCACTAAATGCATGCTTAATAAATTCAAGAATTAAAAGTCACTTGGATTTTTTTCCCTGATATGTTTTGGCCATGTGTTACTTATTCTTTATTAATCTTCAAAGTTTAATAAAATTGGCTCTCTTTTTCTAATATGTACCAGGAACCCGGTAAAAATCTGGATCCTGAGTATAATAAAATTGCAGTGGAAGGAGGACAGGAGACATTTCTGTTTACAGGCTTATTTCTTACATTATGCAAAGCGAATATGTTGTCAATGAAAGAGGGAATCTTAGAACATTAAATGCTTAAAATTACCTTTTCATTCTTCCATATCTAGCAATAAGTGTGCAAATTGTATTTCTCTGGGAACTGATAGGGAAAGGGAAATACTGGTTCAGGTCTGGGCTGTGAGAAACATGAAAGACTACATCTTGTTCATCATTGAGTCTCCATTCCTAAATCAGTGCAGTGAAATACTACTACTCACCTAATATTGGATGGTCATATGGAAGATAGATGAATGAAATGATCTCTTTTATTTGTCTAACCAATTTCAAAAGTTAGCAGTGATAGCTTTAAAAGCAGTAACTATTCCACCCATAGCCATTTGTATTTTCCTTTTCAAGTTCAAACATTTCTGTTTTACTTAGAAGGTGATTTTCTTGATCTTATGGTAACCATATTATTTGGTACTTTATATTTAAGTACTGAACCATACAATATCTCAAACATAAGTTGATTTATCCATTTGGACTTACAGTAATCCAGTTCATTTAAAAGTACTTGTGTGTGTGTGTGTGTGTGTGTGTGTGTGTGTGTGTGTGATGTGATGCAATGCTTGAAATTGAACCCAGGACTAGGATACAACACTCCCAGTCCTGTATGTTTTAATGAGTACTAAAATGTACCAGTGACTCATACCTGTAATCCTAGCTACTCAGAAGGCTGAGAGCTGGGGACTGTTGTTCAGAGCCAGCCTGGGCAGTTAATTAAGTCCATAAGACTTACTCTTACCTCTTTTACCCACCAAAAAAAAAATAGGAATGAAGCTGTGGCTCAAGTGGTAGAGTGCTAGACTTGAGTATAAAAGCTTAGGGAGAGTGCCTAGGCCTTGAATTTAAGCCCCCAAGCTGGCACACACCCACATACCCACACCTTTCCCCTCCCCAAATACCATAGTATATATTATGGAAGAGGGGTGTGTATGTGTATGTGATATTTGGGGTTGAACCCAGAACTGGGAAACTAAAATACACTATCAACCTTATATGTTTTAATGTTTATTCAAATACTGTCAGGGAAGTTTATTTTATTTGGCTTATTTTTAAAGTATTGTCTTAAAAAGCTAAAATACAATTTCTAAAGCGCTGAAGATAGAGACATGGTAAGGCATGTATGTGCTTAGCATGTGAGAGACCCTAGGTTCAATCCCCAGAATCCAAAAAAGACCTAATTCTTATAAGTTATCAAATTTTATAACAAATCATAGCAGTTCTATCACATGGCAACATCCAACTTCAAACAGTCCTAACAAAATACAGTCACTACAGTGTTCATATGTACAGGCACCAAATATTATGATCAACATAATCTTTTTGTAGCTGTTAAACCTGTTGCCTTTTGAGAGTATTAATTCTTTGGTTTTTCTGGCTATGCCTTCTTAGGTTGTGATCATAGTGGTCCGAGTTGCATTTGTGTATTTTCAAACACTGTGAGAGAAGGTAGTAAGGTAAACCATCGTGTCAAATTTGAATAAATGCCATAGAATGTTAAAGAGGAACAAAATAGTAGAAGTACTTTTTTCTATTGCAAATTATGTGTAATCAGAGTTCAGCCTCCACGATCTCTGAAATGATGATTTTTTTAAGTTTGCTTATTGCTTTTGCAGAACAGAAAGTTCATCATTTTGTAAAGTAATTTGATTCACTTATTTACTTAGTCTTTAGTATGGGGAGAAACCTGTATTTTAATTTTCAGGGCTTTTTTTTTTTTTTTGAACGTCAGGAGGAGTGGTTATGTCCTGTAATGCTATGCTTAAGTAAAATTACACATTCAGGGCATCTAAATTGGCATGCCAAATTATAGGACATTTTAATTATTATGTGGATATGACAGATTAAATTATTCTTGAACTCTTGAGAAAAGCTGCCCTTAGCAGTGATTCACAGTAGTAAACAAAAGATTAACAGGAAAATGCCCTTTATGAGACTTAATAAATGTTTCCGATTAAATACCACAGGCCAGAATTAACTGCAATATCTAGACATGAAAAAAACAACCTGTGTCCTGCTTAGAGTTTTAGTGTATTCTCTGCAGATGAATTTATTATAAACACAACCTAAATGAAGAACTAAGTGCCACTTCACATCAGAACTCTTTTCCTAGGGACATCATTTGAGCCAATTGTCTTGGACTCGTTCTCTCTGAAACCATTTACCAAAGCCACTAATAAGTAGAAATGCAGAATTAAAGAGTCCCTTCCTCCACCTTTCAATTTCCAGTGGACATATTAATGAGCTATAAAACAGCTGAAAGACAGGCAGCTATAGAGAGAGAGGAAGAAGGAAGGCAAGGTAATTGTGATAGCAGACACTCAACAGTGGGTCCCCTCCTCCTCTGTGTATTGTGATCATTGGACTTTGGAGCTCAGTTTCTTAATTGCTTCTTTAGTCTTATCCAAAGAGAAAATTGGATTTCTAGAGATTTCCTCTATGCAGAGCAATTAGGCTAAAGCTGCTTAGGTAGCAGCTCTTTTGGCCAGTCTTTCTCCCTCCCAAGATCAAAAACGATGAGCAGAGGCAACTTTGGGGCACACCTTTAACCCCACAGCTGATAGATTTTGTTCCTCTAACCAGTCCACGTAGTCTATGAGCCTAAAGAAATTCTAAAAGCATTTGCTTCTTTTCAAACCGTCGTTCAGATTCTTTCAAACAATTCATTTCCTGTCAGATCATGACCATTTGAGGTTTTGTCTGGTATTACCCTACATAGGAAGTTTCAGAGGTTATATCTCAATTATAAACATATAGGGTCATATGAAGATGTATATAAGCAAATAGACCTTAGTATGATATTCTACAAGGAGAGTCTAATGGTGTAACACCTATGAACAGCTAACTGACAGTCTAACAAAAAATTGTCAGGAAGCTAGAACATGTGCTGGAGGGGAGACTAAAGGAGAAGGACAATAGATGAATGGAGAGAGGGAGGGTGGGCTGATGCAGTCATGACATGCAATGTGCACATATGAAAATGAAATAAAATAATGGGGAGAGATGTGGGAGAATGATGGAAGAGGTAACACCAGTCAAGACATATTGCACTCCTAAACTGCCATGGTAAAGGTTTCCTTTCACCCTTTGTAAGACTATGTAATTAAAAATAAGTAAGCAAAACAATTTCTCAAAAACTCTTGTATGGTATGGTACTGCAAAGTGAAATCAGGAAGAAATAACAACCACAACAATAAAAAATAAAGTAAGTTTCCTAACTCTGAATGTATGTAGAAGTACCTCTAAAGGGCTCCGTCTGAGAGTTTTAAAAGCACCAACTAATAAAAATGATTCCCAAATGCCACTGGCAGAATATAAAATGCCACAGGACTTCTGAATACCCATAATCATAGTCTAGAACTTTCATTTTCTTCCTTTCCTATAGCATTATAATAATAAAAGGTCAGGTTAGGCCTTTGTTTGCTTGCTAAAACAGGGTAATCAAACCATTTAAACACCCTCTGGGTCTACCACCCAAATAGACTCTCTATAGTCTCCCTCCCCTGCTCCTTTCCGAAATATTGTCTGAGTGATAATACGTTGCTCCAAGACATTGTGTTTCAATGAGCTTCTTTCTGCTGATTACCAGGTTTTGGATTCAGGAAGACTGAAAGAATATGATGAGCCATATATTTTGCTGCAAAATACAGACAGCTTCTTTTACAAGATGGTACAGCAGCTGGGCAAAGGAGAAGCCGCGGCACTCACTGAAATAGCAAAACAGGTGAGCATGCCCAGGAGCTGTAATTAAAGTCTGTCTCACCAGTTGCCTCCTCACAATTTGGCACTGTGGGTCTGTTAACAAGCACTATGCGCCCTTTTCAATGATAAGCCCTCTAGAGACAAAGCTTCAGCACGTTTAGGGTTGAAGTCAGGTCTGTGAGGACTGGCGGGGGGCGGGGGGGGCACGTGCACATGCAAACACTGTGCCTAAGACAGAGAGGATAGGCAGGACTTTCTGCCCCTTTAAGATTCTATGGCTTCAGATTCTCAGGGAGCAAAAAACGACGTTTTACAAACACATTGCATTTTGTTCTTACTGGTGTCCAGAATATTTGAGATGCAAATGCTGTCAGAGTATATCCAGGAAATGGTTTATTCTAGAACAGTCCACCAAGGGACATAGATGTTACTTTTGGTTTGGGTTCTAGCAGTTTGTTGAAGAAAACTCTCATGGCAGTTGCTGTCTCCCCACGTTGCCCACTGATTCTTTGTTGTTTAGGATTAGCTCCAAAGATACCTTTTGTCATCTTCTACTCAGGAGAACACTGCTATTCTTGTGATGAAAAAACTAAGTCCCCGGGAAGTAAAACAGCCCGCTGTTATTCTGGTTCACAACAGAGGCAGAATTAGAAATCTTTCCTCCCACATCAGCGTTTTTCATTCTAGTGTGTGTAAAGATGAGCACATGAGTCATATTGTCTTGATGCTCTTTCTTCTAGCTCTGCACTGTCAATGGCGGCTTACATTTGGAGAGTTCACAGACGCTGTTTGGCATGGCTTACATAGTTCTTGCATGTGTGCTTTCCCTTGATCCTCACACAGTTCTTTCTTTATCCCGCTTGACTGATGAGGGTTATCAGGAGGTGGGTACACACAGGGCAGTGGCAGGGCTCTGCTCACCATGTTCTGCTTGTTGAGTTAGGAAACAAACACTGGGCCTAGTTTTTGTATTGTGTCCAAGTTGGGGCCGGTTCTCTCACTCGCCCACATGGCTGAACTTTTCTCTAGACTTCAGGCCTGCTGAGCCATTGGTACAGAAAGACAGGGAAATGCTGATCTTGATTCCCACCCAAGTTGGAGATCTTCATTCGCATTCTTTCTGTACACACGTGGCCCTCTTAGAAGAACAGACTGTCAAATTGTCAGCCTTTTTTACACGTCCCAGATCAAATATCCATGCATCATTCAGAACTGTTGCACTATGTGGATTAGTCTTAAGTCAACAGGCTTTTCACTCTCACAGATCAGAATTCACTTGTCTGAAAAGAAAAACCAACATCTAGGGAGAGGTGCTTTCAAGTCACATATTCTTGACCACATAGTTGCTGTTCAAAAAAGGTCAGAACAGGGGCCCGAAGTTTGGCCTAGTGGTAGAGTGCTTGCCTAGCATGCACAAAGACCCGGGTTCGATTCCTCGGTACCACATCCATAGAAAAAAGTGGTGCTCAAGCTCAGTGGTAGAGCTCTAGCCTTGAGTAAGTCCAACGACAGGGCTCAGGCTCTGAGCTCAAACCCAGGACTGGCAAAACTAACAACAAAACACACACACACACACACACACACACACAAACAAAAAGGTCAGAACAGGCAAATGGAATCATTCTTAGGCCAATCTTCTGTCATTATACTTTGAGAAGTAGGGAAAGTAGTTTTTCAATGCATAACTTGTCAGGGTATATTCCTCTGCTGGGTTGACATTGGCCTACACAGACAGTTATTTTCTTGCTATTCTAGAAGCTTTAAGGTCACGATCAAGGATTGGTTTCCACTGAAGCCTGTTTCCTGGACTTGTGGTTTCCATGTCTTTTTTTTTTTTTTTTTGTCCGTGGTAAGACTTGAACCTTGTGCACTGTCCCTGAACTCTTTAGCTCAAGGCTGGTGCTCTACCACTTGAGCCACAGCACCACTTCCAGTTTCTTAGTAGTTAATTAATTGGAGATAAGAGTCTCTCAGACTTTTGTGCCTGGGTTGGCTTTGAGCCGCGATCCTCAGATCTCAGCCACCTCAGTAGTAGGATTACAGGCATGAAAACCAGCACCTGGCTAGGTCTCTATGTCTTTACATGGTCCTCTGTATAGTGCACCCTGATCTGCTCTCTGTCAGCCGTGTTGGACTAAGTTCCCCATTTTAACTTAATAGTGTCTTTAGAGACTCCGTCACATTCTGAAGTACTGACAGCTAGGACCTGAGCATGTGTTTTCAGGAAAGGGCATCTCACACATCAGCCCTAACATAGAAGGATGAATGTCTGTTTTCCTTCCCCAGTGACCAGATCTCATAGTTAGTGGTTTTCATACTTCCTTTGTTCCTGCTGTGTAATAGGGTGCCATTTTGTCTGTTCTTGAAAGCACTATTCACAGCCCCCAAAGTTAGGAAATCTTCACATCCTAGATTCTAGGAGCCTGGTCCTGAGTAAATGGGTAAAGAAGCATTTAGCAGAATCACCAAAGCCTCCATGCTGCAGGTCATCAAGTGTCCTGCGAGGGCTCATCCTGCAAGATGGTTGATGTGGCAATGCTTCCAGGAATGTAAACCATCGCACAAAAGTAAATGGATTCTACCTAATTGATGACAAAAGTTTGAACTGGTTTCACAAGGCTAGAGACCGAACCCTTACTTCCTGATAATAACAAAAGAAGTATGCAGAGCTCTTATTCTAAGTAGCTTTAGATGGTCTAATTAAAAGCTATGGTAGGAGCCGGGAATTTGACTTAGTGGTAGAGTGCTTGCCTAGCATGCATGAAAACCTGGGTTTGATTCCTCGGTACCACATACATGGGGGGAAAAAAAGCTGGAAATGGTGCTATGGCTCAAGTGGTAGAGCTCTAGCCTTGAGAAAGCCCAAAGACAGTGCTCAGGCCCTGAGTTCAAGGCCCAGGACTGGCAAAAAAAAAAAAAAAAAGCTATGCTAGGGCCTGTGCCAGTGGCTCATGCCTGTCTTCCTAACTACTGAGGAGGCTGAGACTTAAGACTTTTTATCTACAGTTAGCCACCAAAAATCGGAAGTGGAGTTATAAAATAAGTGGTAGAACGCTAGCCGTGGGCAGAAAAGCCCAATGTGGCCTAGTGGTACAGTGCTTGCCTGGCATGTACAGAGACCTGGGTTCGATTCCTCAGCACCACATACACAGAAAAAATCCGGAAGTGATGCTGAGGCTCAAGTAGTAGAGCTCTAGCCTTGAGAAAGTCCAAGGACAGTGCTCAGGCCCTGGGCTCAAGGCCCAGGACTAGCAAAAAAAAAAAAAAAAAAAAAAAACTATTCTGATCCTTGGCATCAACCACACTGACAGTCCTAGCAACTTGAGGCTGAGATCTGATTTGAAGCCAGTCTGGGACAGGAAAGTCTGTGACACACTTATAAAACAACCAGAAGTGGAAGTAGAACTGAAGTGGTAGAAAGCAATCCTTGAGTGAAAAACTGACAAAAAGCTATTCTTAATAATCAGCCTAATAAATGATTCATGCTAATACTATACGTTTTTTAGGTTGTATTTTTTTTTTTAACTTGTAAGTTTAAAAAAGCTACTCTTCCACTGCAGTCTCCCGGCATATAGACTTTCCCTCTGGATGTAGTCTTGTCACCATCTCCTGTAGCTTGCTGACATAGTATATGTCTAAATATGCACTAGTGTACACACACATATACAGCCTCTTTGTAAACACTCATTTGGCTGCAGATGTACTCAGTGGTAAAGCATTTGCCTTTGTGTACACAAGACCCTGAGTTCAATCTTACATCACTATGAAATTTTTAAAAAGATTGAATCTTGATATATATCTTGAATGTATAGTTATTTCACTTTTTAATAGCTACCTAATATTTATATTTCCCACTTTACTTGTTATATTTTCCTTAATTTGTTAGCTCCTAAGTTTTTACTCTGCCACACAAAGAATGACCTCTTGGATTTATTTATTAATTCCTTTGTTCTATTTTACAACTATTCAGTTTCTGTTCTTTGAGTCTTTCCTGTTTTATTTTATCATTGGTTCTTTACTTCTTGAATGCATTTGATTGCATTCTTTTTTTCCTTATTAACATAAATAAATTGAGGCTCCGAATGTTCCTCTGAATGCTGCATTGGCTGTGTAGATTCCAGTATGTAATTCCTTCAAAGTTCATACTTATATCTTACAGTTTGAGTTTTTCTTCTTCTGCCCATAAATTATAAAGGAGATTTTCAAAACTAACTGGTAATGAAATCTTAGAACTGATAAAATAAGTAAAAACTGATAATAGGTTGTTGTTGGCATTATTTCCTATTTTACTATCATTGTTTAGTGACCAAAAATATTTTCTGTACCCTTTTTTCTGCCCATTTGGAATTACTCATTCTTTCTTGGGTCCTGGTATAAAGGCAATCTTCATGAATATTCTCTGGACATTAAAAAGTCACAATCATGTCTGGGTAAAGTATATAGCTTAATAACTTCTTATTTGCTCTACTTTGTTAATTACATCACATAGGTCTTCTTAATTATCCTTACATACATTGGCACATTTGGTATGACATGTATGTCAAGAGGTAAAGCAGTCTCTTGTACTGTAGACCTGTCCATTTTGCTTTAGAATTACTGATGTCATTTTCAGCCCACAGAGGCTCTTAACTTGGACTGTGAACTTTGTTCTACCATTCAAAAGAACCTTTGTGGGCCTAGGTCCAAGTTGGCTCAAACTAAGCATCTCCCTCCCCCAAACTCAGCTTCATTTTTTGCTTCTCTCATGGGTCTTTGCTTATCTTAATATCCAAAGGTGTGTCTTCTCTGTATGGAACAGACATGTGTCTTCTCTGTATGGTTGAAAAGTCATTAGTTGTTTTTGCTGGTTAACTGGAGATAAGAGTCTCACAGACTTTCCTGCCTATGTGGCTTTGAACTGTGATCCTCAGATCCCAGCCTCCTGAATAACTAGATTTGAGGTGTGAGCCAGTGGTGCCTGGCTTGGTATTCCTTTTTAATGCATGAAGACAACTAAGGCAGCTGAATCTGAACAAGGCCAGTTACCTCAATGATGCTTGCAGCTGTGCCTTTGTACCTGCTAGGTGATCATATTTACTCAAGTAACAACATCTCAACTGAGATTCTGGGGTTCTGTAAAAATGAATCCTAAGATCCACACTAGGGGCCCCTAGATGTTTTGTTTCCACCTTTCAGCTGAGTAATGCAGCTACTTTGCATGTACTTATGCAGCCTTCCTAAACACCCAGCACTTAACTCAGTCTGTTTTCAACCTGTAGTTTATAGCCATTAATTAGATCCAGTGAGGTAAGTCAGTGTTATCTCCCTTTACAGATGGGGCGGCCAGTGTGGAGAGGGAGAGTAGTGTTTTCTAGGATGAGCACTAAGTCCAGGATTGAGAGCTGAGACTGGGCGCCTCCATCCTAGGTTTAGCCTGAGACACAAGGACCCAGCCAGAGAGCACAACAATCTGACTGCTTTCATCATCTGATCAGTAAAAGAGAGGCTGTGTCTCACCTGTGCTGTTACTTCATGTGTATTATGGGACATGATAAGAGATGTGAAAAAAGAAAGGTCAGCTCAAGGACTTTGTTCATATTAACTTGCTTTCAATAAAGCATTTCAGACTTGGCAGCTAAGACCATTTCAATTAAGAATAGTTCATAACAATATTTTCCTTATAAATATTTCATTGGTGGATCATGGAGAAGAAGCCAGCCTCTTTGGGGGAGAGTTCTCAAACCATAGCAAGTGAATTTTATTTCCGTTTGCCCTTTGGGCTGCTTTTAGTTCTAACAAGGAATAGCTCTTTTGGAATGCATAAATAGAGGAAAAAAACATGCAAAATATGGCTACTTTTAAAAATAAAAAAGTATGAGAGGGAGACATGGTAGGAAACACACACACATTTTGAGGTTTTTTTTTAATAATGGAAATGTCTCAGCTTTGATGTAGTTGAGGATTTTTCTTCTCAAGTGATCTTCATAATTGGAATTTTCTTCGTAGTGATATTTTCGGAGTAGCAAGTATGCAAGCAACAAAAGAAAAAAAAACTATGAGTACTACGTAGGTAGATGCCTCTACTCATTGTCTTCTAAACGTAAAGTCCAGTGATAACTCCTTTTACAATACCCACAAATTTGTTTGGAGCCAGATTTTTATGAAAGTACATCCAGAATTGTAGACTGAGAGACCCAGCTCATGACACATGTCAGGAGCAGAGACATGAAATATTTTCTGTTTTAAAGACTCAAACAAAACTTTTTACATTCTTCTTTGGTGGAAAAAAAAATCACATTTGAAGTCCTTTTTTCGATCCAAAACACATTTGGAGATAAGAGCTCACAAGTCTTGACATTATTTCATTTTGTTATGCGCATCTGTCAAGGAACTAAGATACGATAGAGCTACTAAAAACCAACGATTGTGGAACAGAGAAACTTGACAGCATTTCATTTCCTTTATGTTCCGATTATACATTTATCAGGAAGCCTGTATCTCTCCTAGTTCTGCTAGAAATTGGTAGAATTCAGGAACTCAAAGAACTGGCCTATTATTTGGTATCATCTTACATTTTTAGTGAAGTTGCTTGCTTGGGTCATTGTTAAAGCTTTTGCTTCTCCATTCGTTATTGTGCCCCACTATCCACAGATCACATTTCTATGGGCCTCGTGACCGCTTTGCTGCACAAATTAAACACTGGGATATTTCATACATAGAGGCCAGCATTTCAATGGTTGTCAATCAAGGGTGTATAAAATATAGGGATTACAACCTGATATTAACATCCAAAGCTATTGTGCTCATTTTTATGTGTGAAAATGAGAAACCCTCGTGCCAACACTAGCTTTCCCAGCCTCTTTGTCATTCTGTTTTTAATTTATCTCCAGGTTTTGAGTCAGTAAAATGGCTTTGCTTATCAATTTAATGGAGTGATAAAAACCTATCTGTGAATCAGTGATCAGAGCTAAAGTGGATCTACAGGTTGTTGGGCCCTCACCCCAGTCCAGCTAAGGGGTTTCTTGGGGATAATTCTTCTCTGCAATATACCCATCCCTGTGTTTTGAGGGGCTTGGGTTTTTTCTTGTTGTTATTATTTGTTTGTTTGCATCAGTACTGAGGCTTGAACGCAGGGCCTGAGTTGCTGTCCCTTAGTTTTTTTTCTCAAGGTTGACTACTATTTTACTCATAGCTCTACTTGCGGCTTTTTGGTGGCTAATTGGAGATAAGATTCTCATAGTTTTCTGCCCAGGCTGGCTTCAAACCAGGATCTTCAGATCTCAACCTCTTTGAGTAGCCAGGATTATAGGTACAAGCTAACAGGGCCTGATCATTTGGGTTTTAATTACATCTGTAGATGGGCTTCAGTTTGCTTCGCGTGAAGTAAGCATTGAAATACATAACATTGGAGGACTTACATACCTTTCTAACATGCCCTTTCATCTTTATCTTTTTAAACAGGTCTATTTCAAACGAAATTACCCAGATATCACTCACACTGGCTCTGTGGCTATGAACACCTCCAACGGACAGCCCTCTACCTTCACCATTTTTGAGACTGCACTGTGATTCTACCAAGATGTTAAGTCTGTTTTCAAGCTGTCTGGGCACCATCGGAACTTTTAACTCTAGCAACAAATATTTACACATCCAAGATGGATGTTCAGTTTTCTCCAATTTCATCCATTGATTTCAAATTCTAACAAAATGATCCGTTACTTTTGTCTAAATGTTACACTCTTTACAAGAAAAAGAAATCCAAATCAGAGCAGCAGGCCACCAATAAAAGGTGTCTGCCATGTTGTGTGCCTTAACAGACTTGAGAGCCAAAGCCTGTTGACTTAACACAAAGTTGACACGGACGGCCTCCTCTGTCCAGAACAGAACATATTTGTTTTTCAGGGATTCTGTTTACTTGAAGACTGTGTGAAGTTGCCACTTTGTCTCTCCACTTTCTACAACCGGGATCCATGGTTTCCCCAAGGGCCTCTGGTGAAAACAGTACAAGGGGAAAAAAAAAAAATATATATATATATATATATGTATACATATATATATGCACACACATACATACATATCATATATATATATATTCTCCTTAATTTATGTGACATAGTAGGGATAATCTTACCTACCCCCTAAAAATATGGTCAAAGTATAGAAGGACAATATTCATTATAGTTCTCTGATTGTTAGTCAGTAGAGATGGCCACACAGGTTTGAACATCCTTGCCTTGTTGGTTCTTCTGACTTGAATATGAACCTGTTGCACGGTGATATTTCCAAAAGAAAAAGAAAAAAGGCCAAACCTCTAATTGCAACTCCTAGAATATGTGGTATTATTCTTATTTGGACTTTTGGTTTACAGAAAGTAAACCTTCTGTCCACTCTTAAGCCTTGGGGTTTAGCCTTTCTTGAAACCTTTCAGCAATTGCGTGCATAGGCTCTCCCTGCTCAGGGAGAAAGCCTGAAAACCATGGCAGACGTTGGTGGTAATTATGTAGTACGTCCTCAGGTTATATCCAGAGCTTCATTTTCGTGAGTCTGTCCAGATGAGTTAACCTCTGACCACTAATAGCAGTTTTCTTTAGGTCCATCGGATTAGTGAATCAACAAACCACAGTACTTCCTAGGCTGTCTTTCATTTGAACTGCAAGCCAGTTGGTAGTGTTTCACTGACGGTGGTGGCAGTGGTCTGTTGAGTTGACGTTGTTCAACACTTTCCATGTGAAGTAGGTTCTTATGACCTCTTAGAATAAGGTGAATCTGTTAATACACATTAATGTGTAAATGTGTACACATACATAAATGCCTACCCCTAGTGGGTTTTTAGATTCATTAACAGAGAGAAACATATGTTTTGGAATGAAACACACACACACACACACATAAGCATACGCCGAAAACCACCAAAATGCACTGAGTGTCTTGGCTGTTTTACCTTTTGTATACAGAAAAGAATCTGTGATCAATGTTTAGTCCATATAAATCACGCACAGAGAGTCGTTTACTTATAGTTACAGCTCGTATTTAAGGACCCTGAGATGGCAATGTCCTTTAAGTATGAGAGATATCTTAAATGTATATATGTTTGTTTGGACTTTTCCATTTCTGTCTTGGTGTTGTCATAGGATTTTTTTTAATGAAACAAAATTCAGCTGAAATAAATGACAGTTTTCATCTATTCAGAGCTCTGTAGTTTTGTTCTTAGAGGGATTACTGACTAAGGTCCTTGCTCATGAAAGCCCCTGGATTAAAATAAATCAATAACAAGTAAATAAGTTTTTTAGTAAACTCATTGTCTGGATATCTTAGGTGCACCATATATTGCCGACAGATGAGTAAATTCCAGACAGTTGCTGATGAAAGCATCCAGTTGCTCTGCTTCCTATAAAGCAGAATATTAGCTTAGTTTATGCTCTGGACTTTGACAAATTATAAATGGATCTGGGCTTTAAATTAAGGTGACTTGGTCTGCAATGAATGATACTTTTTTTGCTGTTACATCTCAAATGGTTCTTAAAGTGTAGCCCTAAAGTAAGCAACATCACCTGAGAATTTAATAAAAATACAAACAAGCTCTTGTGGGTGCAAGTAGCTTACACTTGTAATCCTAGCTACTCAGGAAGCTAAAATCTGAGGATTGTGGTTCAAAGCCTCCTGGGCTCAAAAACTTGTGAGACTCATCCAGAAAGTTAGGAATGAGGCTGTAGCTCCAGTGGTAGAGCAAAAGCCTTGGGCTGAAGAGCTTAGGGACAGCGCTCAAGCTCAGAGTTTCAAGACCTAGGACTGTAACATACATTAAAAAAAAAAAAAAAGATTCTTGTGCCTTGCTCAGATCTACTGAGCTACTGATTTTCATGTGGACCAGTACTCTGCTTTAACAGGTCTTAAGCTAATGCTTTGTGTTACAGAACACAAAGAACTCCCAAAACTTTAGAAAACAACGAAAGCCCAACTGTAGAATTGGACAAAAGTCTTTGATAGGAAATTCACAAAGTAAAACAAATAGCCAATAACTGGAAATATATTCTCCCCCTTGGTGGTTTCCAAGGAAATGGAGATTAATGCTATAAGAGATCTGCCCATTGGCATGGCTGTAATTCAGTAGACTGAAATATCAGTCTGGTGCACAATGGAGCAACAGGACCATTAGTGTTCTCTGTAGGGAAATGTTCATTGATGAAACTCATTTAGAAAAAACTGTGACAGTGTTTGCTTAAGGTACAAACCCTGTGATGGCACGCATATGCATGAAGAGATGCATGTAAGGATGGATGCTCTTGGAAATGCAGTTGCTAATAGCTCCAACTGGAAATAAATGAAGTGACAGAAAAAAACTACAAGAGCAACACAAGAATTTCCTAGACATAATTTTTTTCTAGATAGATGTATCCCAAATGTGAATATCTGTGATTATATTTTCACAAAGATCAACAGCAATTGTTAAAACTAAGCATAATATACAAAGGTATTGTCAAAGATAAGAGACCGTAGGAATTGGGAGAAATACAACGGGGCCTTCAGTAAAGTGTGTGTGTGTGTGTGTGTGTGTGTGTGTGTGTATTGGATTAGGTAGTGGTTAGATCAATACTCATTAGGTTTTTCATATGGTCACTGAACGTTTACGTGTCTTTCACA
Source organism: Megascapheus bottae (assembly GCF_031878675.1). Lineage (NCBI taxonomy): Eukaryota > Metazoa > Chordata > Mammalia > Rodentia > Geomyidae > Megascapheus > Megascapheus bottae. The sequence continues at coordinate 11,934,032 of NC_143519.1, forward strand.
ACTGAGTTTTAAAAACATTGGATTTATGGCTGGGAGTTTGGCCTAGTAGAGTAGTAGAGTGCTTGCCTAGCATGCACTAAGACCTGGGGTCGATTCCTCAGTACCACATACATAGAAAAAAGCCAGAAGTGGTGCTGAGGCTCAAGTGGTAGAGCTCTAGCCTTGAGAAAGTCCAAGGACAGTGCTCAGGCCCTGAGCTCAAGCCCAGGACTGGCAAAAAAAAAACAAAAACAAAAACAAAAAAAAAACACATTGAACGTAATATTTTTCTTTGGAATTTTGAATTCAATGCCTCAATCTTCTGAGGGGAAAAAAAAAGACCTTCATCTTTTAAAAGTGAGTTGTCTTCATGTGGGAACTTTCTACTGAGTCCTTAAATGTCTAAAGCTATTCTAAGGTTGCCTTGGGGCCTATAGCAAATGAAGCCGTAAACTTCACTTTCTCTTTAGTCCCAGAATAAGTACAAAGGTAAGAAACTATAGGTTTCTTACATTACTTGTTATTGTTATAATAAAGGTGATATCGACAGGGATTACCATTTCCTACGTCAGATGAATACACTTCATTTTGGACGTCATCTCTTCTTTGGTTCTCTCCCAGTTTTTCCCTCCCATCCCTGCCCACAAATTGTATAGTTCATGTTCAACCTGGTTTCTACTGAGTACCATTTCTGCATTTGTTCACTCTGTATCCTCTACTTCTGTGTCATGTTACCCAACACAATGGAGGACCATCGGCAATGCAGATGGTCCAAAAGTTAATTATCTCGTTTTGGAAGGTATTGCGTGGAAAACTTTGAAATTGAATTTTACAGATCCCTTAGACAAAAAAAAAAGAATGTATGTCAAGAGTTTACATCAGATTAGAGCTGTTGTTTTTCAAATAAAAGGAACTGTAAACTGGGCACTAGTGAGTGGCCCATGCTATCGTCCTAGCTACTCAGGAGGCTGAGATTTGATGATTGAGGTTCAAAGCCAAAAAAGACTTTTGTTTGAGACTCTTTTTTTTTTTTTTTTTTTTTTTTTGCCAGTCCTGGATTTGAGCTCAGGGCCTGAGCACTGTCCTTGGATTTTCTCAAGGCTAGAGCTCTACCACTTGAGCCTCAGCACCACTTCCGGCTTTTTTCTATGTATGTGGTACCGAGGAATCGAACCCGGGTCTTCATGCATGCTAGGTAAGCACTTTAACCACTAGGCCAAACTCCCAGCCCTTGTTTGAGACTCTTATTTCCACTTAACCACCAAAAAGCTGAAAGTGGAACAGCACTCAGGACCCAGGCTCAAGCTCTATGTCCAGAACAACAACAACAAAATAGTAAAAAAATAAAGTTGCCAATAAAATAATCTTTTCAAAGACAATTTATTGATAAAAATTGTCACTTTGTGAAAATAATCAAAAACGTTTTTCTAAATCATACTTGTGTCTTTAAAGCTGCACTTAAAATGTTCACAGTTGTTATTTCTGAGTGGTGTGATGATTGCCAATTTTTTCCTAGATTGTTTGCAAGTGAGCATGAGTTAATTATAAAAAAGTATATAAAGAGCTTGCGGTGCCTATTTTTATTCTGCCCCTACCAGAGATTGAAATCAAGGTATTGAACTGGCTGAGTATTTTGTTCATGGTACTGTACCACTTGAACCACATTGCCAGCCCACCATTTTGCTAGTTAATTCCACCAAAAGTTTCACTGGGCTCTTAGTACATTGTTGCTATGCCTATTAAAACAATTATTAGCACTTTTAAAAGGGCAAATAATTATTTCTAAAAGTTCAATTTGTTTTAGATAAACACTTAAATATCACGATCAAAGAGCAGGGGTGAATTCAACCCACACTGTGTCACTGCAACTTGCAAGTAGCTACAATAATGGGCAACTCCATACCAGATCAAACCCATACCAAGGGGATGGCTCTCAGATTGCACAATGGGTTTAGATTTGTTGCCACATGCTTTGGAGAGACACCTAAAATCAGTTATCAAGCAAAGAAAACTGGTCAGGTAAATTTTCCTGAGAAGCATGGTTTTTTTCCCCAATTATAGTGATATTTGAGCTCCTGATTTATATGCTTGGGGGTGAGAAATGCAGATGACAATTAGGAACCTGAAACAACAACTCATTTGGGGGAAATTTAGACTTTCTAGTCTTTCTCTGGCAGCCAGGCTGCAGGGGTAAAAGAGTGTATGGACACACCAGCCCTACCTCAGTCTGCCAGCAAACAAGGAAATGGCACAATTGCCTGTAGGGGGCTTTTGGTTACTGGTATTGGTTTTTTAAGGGTATTTATTTGTTTTGTGGCTTTGTTGCATCTTTACTTTCTTAATTGTACAGAGTTTCAGAGTAGAGTACAGTGCATCAATAACTGTAGTACAATGAATAGGACCAAATCAAATCGTTCTAGCTTTCAGTTTTCTTCCCCTCTCTCTTTCATAGTTAAAATCATACATTTAAAAATAGCCAGCAAGACATAAGCTAGATGATTCCAATTTTGTGGACAACATCCAATACACATCAGTCAGGAATGGGTCAAACATGAACAAATGCCTTCTGCTCTCTCCATCAGGCCTGATCAAGATACTGCTCCATGGTCTATGCTTGTTTGATCTGATGAACAATGACTTTGACATTCAGAATGATCACAAGTGTGTTGGCCTCTTTGGCCTTATACATGGCACCGTCAGGCGTGAGGGGAAATTTGACAACAGCCTAACCAACCTTATTTGATCTGAGGGATTCTCTGGGGTTATCTGGGATGTGTCTTATGGCTATGGCCTCCTTGGTCTTCAAAGCCTTTGTTTTGTCTTTGGTAGGAGCTTCTTTTTATTGCTTTTTGTGCCATCTTGATGGAAAGGATGGTCACTTCTTTGTTCTGATCTGTTTCTCACTTTCTGCTGCCCCCTCCTTAATTAGAACAGGATTCTGACTAAGTTACTCTTCCTGGCAGTTGGTTTTTGGAATGGACACTGACATTGGTGTCAGCCATATCTAACAAAGATATCATTGTACCCATTTCATTACTGCCAATGGCATCTTCTTTAGGACTAGGTTTGGGGGTTGGGAGGCCAGGTAACTGCTGCCCATGTATTGTAATTTTAACAGCCCTGGGGCATCCTCTACCCAAAATACGTTTTACAGGTATACAGGAGCCATCACTGGTCATTTCATTGCTGTGGATGCATTTTGTTCTTGAGTTCCTTTCAAAAAGTAAGAGACTGAATTCCTGGGAAGGTGTAAAATGCTTCATAACACTGCAATGTGAGTTTATCAAGTGCTTTCTCCCTCAATGAGGAAGCAATGGCTACACATGGTTTGGAGAGTGTTTCTAATCCATCTGGAAGGGAAAAACTGGTTCAAGGTAAACATGATAAAACCTACATTAGTAGACTCCAGATGTCATAGTAACATAATCGCAAATGAATATAATATCGAATTATATTAAGGAGACTGCCAACAAGACAAAGTTCTAACCCAATCACCTGTATCCTAAAGAAGATGAATGGATAATATGTAAGCAGTTGTTCTGCCGGCTACACAGATTGAGCTCTTTCTACCTACCTTTCGTGCCTATGTAGCCAAATTATCACTCAAGTGCAACCTGAGTAAGAATTTGTTGATGAATCTTGTAGGATTTGACTTAAAGTTCACCATTTGGGGGGGAGAAGAGCATTTGGAGAAGCAGAGCTGCATGGAAAAGAAAGGTTTACTTGCTTTAAGTGGTCAGGGGAATTTTGAGGGCAGCCAGATCTCATTCAGCAGAGCCATGCTAAACATGGTGTCTGGACCATAATGGAGGAATAATCAGTGTTGGTTGAAAAAAATGAATGGCTTTCATACCGAGTGATGGTTGAACACGTTGAATTCCGTTTGTTCTTGAAGTTAATCCTTCTTTTAGGCAAACAACTGTCACTGACATCCCAACTTTAAAAAAAAAAATTCAGATGTAGTTTAAACTTTTAGACAGTTGATGGGACTGTGCATTTACGTGCTAAGTGCTACATTACACAGATGCTTCCTTTTTAATGTAGGAAGTATCTGCTGCCTGCAGCTCTGATAGCTTTCCTGCCCAGGGTAAAATCATGATTGGCAATCTACATATGACGTGTCTAAATGGCTAAAACTATAAACAAAGCTAATGAAACTGAACTCAATATGAATTAGCTTTCTACCTTAATAATCCTTCATAAGCCCCTGGAAGGCCTGCCTGGATTTTAGACTTCTTGGGTTTTGAGTCTTGGACTGAGATATGAAGGCTGAAAGGATGCTCTGCTGCATGTGGGAGGAGCTCATGTACACAGGTAAGGACACCCAGAGAGACACCCCTCCCTACTCTGACAAATAGGCTCTCTCAGGGCCATTGCCTGGTGTCCCTCATGAGAACAGGACTTAGGTCACAGTCCCACAGCTATTCTTAATGTGGAGAAGGGCCATCTTGGGTGTTCAATATCATGAGTGGTCTAGTTTGCTACTTCTGGGTCTCTAATGTACTTAGGATCATCCAGTGGTCATATTAAAACGCTGGTATGTGTTGAATGTGAACAATTTTGTACTAAAAGTAATAGTAGAAGACAAATTTAGTTTTTAAACTTCTAAGTAAATACGTTGGGTGGTATGCAACTGTATACAAATGATATTAACTGAAATATGGTAGATTCAAGGGAGAACTCAAATTTCAATTCCTTAGAAAGGAAACTAAAAGGGTGGGGTGGGGTCAAAGGGAACGGGGTAGACGAATGAAGACAAGGGTGGGGAGATGCAGTAAAGAATCTAATGTATATTCTGCAAGAAGAGTGAGGGAAGGGATGGGTAAGGGAGAGATGGGTGAGAATGTTGGAAGGGTGATTGATCAAGATAAATTCATAAACTGCTTTGTACAATGACTTAAAGATGATATAGATGGATAGAGAGGTAGAGACAGATATATAATCTTTTAAGTTTGTTTTTTTTTTCTTTTGAAGGCTGGAGGGCAGGGGCAGAGCTGAGAGCTTGCATGCCCAGTGAGGTCCCAGGTGAGAATGAGGTTGCTCATTCTGTGGCAGCCAGCACCAGAAGGATTGGGCTGTAGACGGGTGTGGTCTCTTGGCTCCCACACTCCTTGCCTTCAGAGGATAAACAAGGTCACAAGAGGCCAGAAAGAAGTCTTTCAAATGAGGGTCTCTTGCCATGGTTTCAGTGTTTCTGGTCAACTCTTTTGCCCGCATCCCAATGCTATGGATGGAGGAATGGACTTTGTTCCCACACCAGGGGCCCTGCTCCCCCCCCCCCCCACACACACACCTAGGCTGGGCTACCACGGCCACCTTTGATCTCCCACCCACTTGCCTCAAGTCAAGTTTCTCTTGGCTTCTTTCTCTGCCGCCTTCCTACTCCCTCCCCCGCTTCTCTCTTACGCCACGAAACATAATGTAAAATAACATTTCAAAAATATTAAGAACGAATGCTGATGAAATCGTGGTTTTGTGTTTTTGGAAATGGGGACAGGCAGTAACAATACTCAAAAGAACACAACCTCTCCAGGGCTGAGCTATTGTTCATCCATGACCAGAAATCAAGATTTACAAACCAGATGGAGCGTTTTGTTTCCCTTTTCTTATGTATTTTTTCTCTTTTGACAAGACTATGAAAGCTATCTCGTCTTATAATGCTAGCTTTAGCAAACTGCTAAAAATAACCCCTGAAAGACTTTTATTATTATTATTATTATTATTATTACCAATAGAAAATGGGAACTGCCTCTCCTCCTCCATGCCTGTGAGTTGCCCAGTTGCAGCTTAATCCTTGGATTTGGACTCAAGTATTTGCACTGCTTTTGAGTTCTTTCTTCCTCCCAGGACTCGTGTTCTCTCTGGGCCTGATTTATTTGCACAGGTGGCGTTGCACGCCCTATGCTAATGCGGGGCTTTTGTCTGCTTTCAAGTTGCCCTGGGAGTCATTTATTAAGTGGAGGGAAAAAAAAAAGTTCCTGGCTAACCTCTTCACACCTGTTTGGGTAAGCACCCCATGTGGAACTAAAATACCGAGTCTCCGAAGGCTTCCTCGAGTGGGGCCTGGGCCCCCTCGTCTCTGAAGGGTGTGGGGCCAGCCACCGGCTGCGGCTCGGAGCTGCGCGCCTCCTTTGTTGCATCCAGAAGAGAGTGGAGGGGCTCTGGGCTACCCATGGCGAATGGCAAGGTGCAGGTGAGCTCCGGGGACGCGTCCCAGGACGGGAGGACTCTGGGGACCGCGGTCGCGGGTCCGATCGGGGCGGGCCGGGCGGCGGGGACGAGCGGGCGAGCGCGCTTGGCGCGGGGCTGCGCTTGGCGCGCCGTCCCTGCGGGGCCCCCGGGGTTCCGCGCGCGCGCGCGCCCTGGACACAGATCACAGCGCCCGCCTTCCGCCGCGGCCCGCGCGGGAGCCCGCCTGCTCCCTGGCCCGGGATCACAGCCCTGCTCCGAGCCCCCAGGGCGGGGACGGGGTGCGGCCGGGGCCCTTGGGGAGCGCAATCGCTGGCTCGTTCCCACGGGGAGGCTTCTCCCAACGCTGTCGCCAGGTGGGAAGGTGGCACTGAAAAGACCGGCGAGTCGGGGTGGCCCCCCTGCCTCCCCAGGACTGTGTAGATGCACAGTCTGTCCCCACGGATCCCAAGAGATTTGAGGATGGACTTGGTGGGGGAGGATGGGAGGAGGCGGTGATTTTTAGGTACCTGCATCCGGATAAAGCCTGAAGGAATTGGGGAGCAAGCTTGGATATAGTGTAAAGGCATCCGGCCCTGCCCACCTAAATGGGCATCCTATGGCCCAGTTCCTCTGGCCCCATCTGTGCGCCCTAGGTGTGTGTGTGGGGGGGGGCTTCTGTGCTGAGCCGCCTTCCCTGGGTTGCCTGCAGGCCCTCTGTACAGCCAGGTGTGTGTGTGTGTGTGTGTGTGTGTGTGTGTGTGTGTGTGTGTGTGTGTGTGTGTGTGTGTGTGTGTGTGTGTTCCCACTGGGCAGACAAAAAGCGCAGGGGTCTGCTGAGATACCTCGCTCACCACGTGTGACCTGTTGATTAAACTAAGTAGAATGTCTGAGAAACATGTTCTGGCGTTTTTTTTTTTAATTTACATAAAGGAATAATAAATACAATTTCATTGTAAAACATTAACAAATTTGTCCTAAGAGCAGAGCACGGAGTGCAAGCTTAATCCTGCAAGTAAAGGCCACAGGGCTTGCTTCTCAACCCTCCCCACCCCTCACCTACAAGTGGCATCCACTTGTCGCTGGATTGGTAAATAAATGCCAGGAGTTCTCAAACTCAACTGCACATTAGAATCACCTGGAAGCTTAAAAAGACAGAACTACGTAGCATCCAGCTACTCCTACACTCTAGAGACTCCAGAATCTCTAGACTGGGGGGGTATTTCTAATGGCAGTCAAAGTAGGGAGCCACCAGACCAGTCACTGGGGGACTCTCACCCTTTTGCCACAAAGATTGGCTTCAGAAATGGCAGCAAGAGTAAATTGGAAACAAGAGCACCAACCAAAACACAGAAATATAAAGGTATTGGAGACGTGGAGAGTGCACTCTGGAAGTTGGCAGAGGATGGGTGGGAAGGCAAGTTGAAGAGTTGATTATTAAGAATTCAGTCTCACACAACATATGGTTTTATCTTTTAAGGGGAAAATGAAGCACAAGTAAGTTAAGCTTAACATTATCATGAGTGAATTTGATTTTCTGGAAGGTAGTTTTGGTGTGCCCCCGTGGAGAACCACTCAAAACGGAGTACACTGAGGGCTGGCATCTGACTAGGACACAGATACCCTGAGTTAGGAGACAAGATTCTGCAGGGCTGGGAAATTACAGAAAATCCCCAAAGTTTTGAGAGCTGCCATGTCAGTTTGAAAGAAACCTGGTCTTGGATATTCTTAGTTTAGCTTCTTCCCAACAGGAGAGACAAGGAAGAAGTTAGCATTGTTGTTGCTTTTTGTTTTTGCTAGGGGAAAAAAACCCTCTGAATTGAAACTTTTTTCTTACGCTTATCAAGTAGTTGGATATTCCACTGTATCACTGTGATATCCCTATGACGCCATGAGGGTAGCAGCCATTGACCTTGGAGCCTGCAGACTGAGGAGTTCCCAGGATCCCGTTCATAGTTCTAGAAAGTTCTCTGGCTAAAATGATAGGCACCAGTTATATATACATATATATATATATATATATTTCTATGGTTTTTTTGTTTCTTGCTGTCTCTTGGTGGCTTCTTGGGGATTTTGATGGTCAAAGTGGAGGCAGACGATAAACCCATCTCAATCTGGGTCTGTCTTAAGAGGGGTGTGTGTGTGTGTGTGTGTGTGTGTGTGTGTGTGTGTGGTGTGTGTGTGTGTTTCTGTGGCTTTGAACGTAGGACCTGAGTGCTGTCCCTGAGCTTTCTTGTTTAAGGATAGGGCTTTACCACTTGAGCTGTAGCATCATTTCCAGCTTTTTTGGTGATTAATTGAGATAAGAGTTATAGACTTTCCCACCAGAGCTAAGCTTTGAAATGTAATCTTCCCATCTCAGCCTCATGAGCAGCTAGGATTACAGGGGTTGGGGGGCCTCACTGAATCTTTCCTCCATGCTTCAGTGGGTGGATGTTCAGATCATACGGTGGGAGGAAGCTAGGTCCACATATGTTATTCCCTAAGACCTGGGAAGGCTTTTTTACCTAGTACAAAGATGTGACTGTTGAAAGGAGAAACCTGTCTTGGCTTATCTGGATGGATCTTAAATGCCATCAAATGTCTTTATAACAGAGGAGATTAGAGACAAGCACAAAAAGAAGTGAAGAGGCCCTCGAGCCTCCCACTACAAGGAGGCATTGCCCACATTTGAATTTTGAACTTCTGTTTTCCAGAACTGTAGGCAAATAAAATAGTGAGCATACAACTACACTACTAATAATAAGAATATTAGTTTCACACATCCTGTCTAATTCCTTATACTGTTGTTATTTAACTTTGGGTCATTCTGGTGAGTATATCACTTGTTTGTGTGTGTGTGTGTGTGTGTGTGTGTGTGTGTGTGTGTGTGTGTGTCAGTCGTGGGACTTGAACTATAGACCTGGGCATTGTCCCTGAGCTCTTCAGCTCAAGGCTACTGCCATACCCCTTCAGCCATAGTGCCACTTCCAGTTTTCTGGTGGTTAATTGGAAATAAGAGTCTCATGGACTTTAGTGCCCAGGCTGGCTTTGAACCAAGATCCTCAGATCTCATCCTCCTGAATAGCTAGGATTACAGGCGTAAGGCACCGTGCCTGGCATCACTTGGTTTTAATATGCATTTTCCTAATGGCTGGTGATTTTGAACACCCTTGTATGTTCTTACTTGTGTACATTTTCATTCGTGAAAAGTCTGTTCAAAGGTTTTGATTAATTTTCATTGAGTTGTATTTTTGGACCATGGTTTTTAGTGAGTAGTAAGTGACAATAACAAAACTCCAGTTTTGTTTTATTGGGAATGAAGTACATCAAGAATAAAATAAGGCATCTTTCAGTTTATCCTTTGTATTGTAAAAGACAACGTACTGAGTAGAAGCTGAGTGAACACTATCTTCCATCTCTGTCATGTACTAACATTGGAACAATGGCACTGAGTCAGAGCCTACTATCTGCTGCAACATCAAGTCTATTCACTTACTTTGTTTTCCTTGGAGCATGGAGAGTGTTGTAGCAAAGGGAGGAAAAATACAATCTGCATGTTTTGCAATATTTGGGTACTCTTGCAAATGGATGGCTCTAAAAATCATTAATTATTTCATCTTGGAGAGATCACCTTCCAGTTATTCAGGATCTGGAGGCTGAAGTTACTCATCTTCCTTCTCATTTATTCAAGTTTGTGTTTGTTCAAAGCCACAAGATCTGGTTTTTGTCTAAAGCAAAGTACCTTTTAGAGATTTCCATGTGGAAAGTTGAGTGGAAATAAGGGTTTTTAAAAAAAAATTGTTATTGTTTTTGTGTGTGTATCAGTACTGAGACTTGAACTCAAGACCTCATGCTCTCATTTGGCCTTTTTGCTCAAGGCTGATGCTCTATCATATGAGCCATACCTCCAGTTTTTACTAGTTAATTGGAGATCAGAGTCTCATAGAATTTCCTACGTTTCTACCTTTGCTGTCAGGCTGATTTTGAACCATGATCCTCAGGTCTCAGCTTCCTGAGTAACTAGGATTTTAGGTGTGAGCCACCTGTACCCAGATATATTTTTTAAGATACTTTAAAAATCATCTGTGTAGTAAGGATTATAGACATGAGGCAGCATTGCCTGATCGCCTTCTTATTTATTTTTTTTTTTTAGTGAACAGTGGTCCTCTTTTAGATTTCCTAATAAACTTAAATTTAAGTTTATTATTGAAAAGTTATTTGGGGCAGTATCATACTCTCTCTCCCTCTCTCTTTTTTTTTGTAGTGGATTCTTTCTCCTAATTCATTGTTGAGGCAACAGAGGTAGTGACTAAAAGATGGAAGTTTGGGATTCTGAGCCATCTTGTGAGTTTTGTCCCATTGATAAAAGCTACTCATGAAACACTAAAGCCACTTTAGAGAAGTCTTATCCAAGGGCAGGGCAAAAACATACAAGGACATTTATTATCATAAGCACGGGATTTCTGGTTGGATGAGATATTTGGGATCAGACCTGATTTTGAATTTCAGTTCCACAGTTTTATTATATGACCTTGAGCAAGCTACCAGGCTTCTGTGATACTCAATTACCTCATAAATGAGAGTATCTCTAACTCTGTCTTCTATAAGATATAGTCTCCTATTGCAAATTAGAGATAGTCCCTAATCCTAGTCTCTGTAAAATACAGTGTTTTTTATTGTAAACTAAAGATTCTTCCTAACTAGCTTCTGTGGGATACAGAAGAGATATCCTTATTCCTATTGGCATCTAGTAACTGCTGTCTATTAGAAAATGATGAATTAATTCCGAAAGAACTGATAGATCTCTTTTGCCTCTTGTCCTCCAAGTGCTTTCCCACCAGCCAGCTCTCCTGGCTTCTCTCACAGGAACTTCCTTCCCCAGAAGTGCCTATGATCCAGTAAATTTTGGAAAAGGATGGGGAGAGTCAAGACATTACTGTCAGACCTTACAATTACCTGGTACAGTAGGATCCTTAAGACACTGCAACATTAATTCTGATTTATAGGTATATTAATATTTTGAATATCATTCTATGCTTATGGGATTGTTGGGAAGATATAATCATTTAAATTTTTTGCAGTCGTTAACACACAGTAAATACATAATGTGTGATATTTAGAGATGTATTTTCTAATCGGACCTTGGCTGATTAGAAGAACCTGTTCTCTTGGCCATAGACTACATTTTCCATAAATAAGAACCTCAGGAAAGAAGAGGTTGTGAAGAATATGTAGTCTATTTTGACCAATCAAAATATATCTTTTCCCACCTGCAATGAATTGTACAGGAATGTGGGCAGGACCCAGAGCCATGTTTATGCTTTTTAGGAAAGTACATAATGAGGAATTTGGAGTCATTTCCATGTATTCGTTAAATTCCCAGTGTTACAGAAAACTAAATTCTCGGTGTTACAGAAAACCCTATGTATGCTAATAAAAGTCACATTCAACATCAAGCGATATAAGACAAATAGCAACCTAAGTTAATGACTGGAACACCTGTATTCAGCAAAAACTAATTGCAATGCTTGTCTTTTGTGTTTTGATTTGAGTTGGGGGAAAGGGGGTGGGAAGTTACCAAAAGAAGTTGTACCATAGTAGCTTGATGTTATTATTTGGCAAACATGTAGTAAGTAACATGTGCCATTACTCTGCCTCCTCTTCTTACTCTGGGCCATGTCTCATATCTCCATCTTCCTGTGGCATCCAGTAAGCGTGCTGACCCTTTGCTATCCAACTATTTCTTTTCAGGACCCCAAGGAGAGACCTTTATGCTTTTCAGTACTGAAGACTGTGAAATCCTATGGACCAAAATACACCTTCTGCAAATCAACCACGGTCATAAATTATACTAATTTGCCTAGTTGTCTGGCAACTTCTGGCAGGATAAAATGTGATGCTCTAATAGTCATTTTGAACTCTTCACTGAAATCTGATTCAGTTATGAGTGTGAGCAAAGTTACTATTCTCTTGAAATGTTTATGGTTTTCCCTTGCCTTTATGACAACTAAATCAGGTCAAGCATGCAACATTCAGTCAGTTCCGCAGTAGCCCAGATAATCCAAATCAACTGACTATGTGAATTATACTTCAAGTAATGACTAGATAGAAAATTATTATGTGCAACTTTTTTTCCAGACCACTCCCTCTACCTGCTGGGCATTTGAGGATAGAGTTATAATGCAGTATCTTTTGGCAAAAATTTCTGGGACTCTCTTGCCCAGCTATTCACACAGGTAAGGACTGGCCTCCCTGAGCAAATTCAGAAGGGAAAGTCTTAAATTTCATCTTCTGAATCCTTTCTGGGAAATGTATTGCATCATTCTTACTGATAATTGTTTCCCAAATAGCTATTGTTTTTAGAAACCTCCTCCCATTCTTTGAACTTCATAGGGACATGAAGATGCATGATAACACACAGAACCCCTCAACCCATTTCACTCAGCCATTTTTACTTTCCCATTTCACTTTTGGCAGTTAGCCAAAAGAAATGCCCCTGACTCACCCTTAACTAAGGAGCTATTCCTATTCTGCAGGAAGGCCCGTTCATGAAGACTTTATTCCATTTGGTAGGACCCAAAATCTGACATTTGATTTAATTTTGACTTAGTACTTTCATTGAGTACTCTGTCAAAGAAGGAACTAGAAAGAAGTAGAACAGTTAATACTAGAGACTAGAAATGAGAGAAAGCTGTGGGAATGGAGGGAAGTTGGACTGGCTAAAGGACACCAACACAGTTAGGTAGGAGGTATAAGTTTTAGCATTTTACAGTACACTGTGTTGACTCTAGTTTATAAACATTTATTACATATTTGAGAAGAACTAGAAGAGAGGAGCTTAAAGGTGCCAAACATAAAAGAATAATAGAACAGAGAATCATAAGGTACACATGGTGTACATGTATTGAAATGTAACTGATTCCTACATCTAAATGCAATTATTAATGATGAGAAAAAAACATAAGTACTAAGAACAGCCTCCAGTAGTCTTTTGATGGAAAACATAATCAGTGCCAACAATATGGTGCAAAAACAAGACATGGTTTACACAGTACATTTTTCACAGACAAACCAGAAAGTGGGGATTTCTCAAATGAATTGTGTCAGGCTAGAGAAATTATAATAAAATATCAAATAGAAGAAATCTCAGCAGACTCATATTCACTATTACATGGTTAATGGGAAAATGCACCCAGTAGATGCAGAGCTGTAAACAAGACTTTTCACATGAACATTTAAAGTACATCAACATAGGGATCAAAATTCCTTAATTACTGTGTTCAAAGCAACAAACATGAAGGTACTATAACTGTCTCCCAAATCTTTACTTTGGGGAGTCAATCTTTCCGTGTTTGCATCTAGCCCTCAGGCAAGTTTTAGAGAAAGAAAATCTAATGAAATGCATTCAGCCACTTCTAATTATGCAGAGGAAGGAAATAGTATGCCTTTCATAATACAAAGAAGAGTAATTACAATTGACTCCATGTTCTTTTCATGAAAGTGATGCCTTTCTGTTTGTCTCTTCATGTGAAGGGTTTGGCAATGTATTTTTGAATATGCAACTTTGTACAGATACGTATCTGGAAGATTCTCTCTCCCTCTCTCTCTCTCTCCCTCTCTCTCTCTCTCTCTCTCTCTCTCTCTCTCTCTCTCTCTCTCTCTCTCTCTCTCTCTCTCTCCTGCCCCCCGCCCCAAGAACCCAAGTAGCGATTGCCAAAATGAACTGGAGAAAGTGGGTAGAGTCATAAAGTAAGCTCATCCATTCATTTGGATCTACAAAATTTAAATTACTGTGCAAATAAATTGACCACCTACATTGTTAGCAGGATACTGAAAGATTCTGAACATTGAGTGGACCTAATCTGTTTCAGAGGACTTCCAAGGAAAATGACATTTAGTATTGAAACCACAGGTCCATGGAGAATCCCAGGTTTCCTGAATCCTGCCTGCCAAAAAGGGTTACCTAATACCTTAAAAAAGTAGATCCCTGGGGCCGGGAGTTTGGCCTAGTGGTAGAGTGCTCGCCTAGCATGCACAAAGACCCGGGTTCTATTCCTTGGTACCACATACATAGAAAAAAGCCACAATTGGTGCTGAGGCTCAAGTGGTAAAGCTCTAGCCTTGAGAAAGTCCAAGGACAGTGCTCAGTCCCTGAGCTCAAGCCCAGGACTGACAAAAACCAAAAATGATGTTAAAAAAGTAAATCCCAACATGGTGGGAGTAAAGTAGATATCAATTATTTAAAAAAAAACAACCCTCCGAGTGAGCTGAATATATATTGAAGATTAGGGGCTGCTGACCCAAAGACCATGTTAGAACACTCAATAATGGAAGTGGTAGATATAACTCTAAGAAATTCACCTAGTATACATTTCAAGTAAGATTTTAACGTTTCTGAAGGTTTTAACATTTCTGTAACACAGAAGCTCAAAGCACAAGTAGACTCTCTCATCGATAGAGTTCAAAAGAACAATCCAAAAGTTTTGGAAGTGCTTTCATCTTGTGGGAGCTGCAGGAAGAATCCATTCATGACTTCTTCCGCTTCTAGTGGCTTTCAGCCACTTCTTATGTTCCTGATCTTATTTCTAACCAGCTCGGGATGTGGAGTAGATACCTCTTTAAATCTGTATTACCTGAAAAATAGCAAAAACATCAGTTTTTAAATGCTGGAATGAGATAGCCAATATGAAGTATCTAGAATCCTACCTAGTTCTGAGCAAGAATGGTAGGTTAAAGAACCACCTTCCAGAGGTATGCATGTCAAATCTTTCAAATTGGTAAATGTTACCTAGTACAGATTGGGAAAAAGGTCTTTGCAAATATGATGATGAGAGGAGGAGGAGATATTCCTCCAGGTAAACCCTAAGTCCACTGACAAGTTTGTTTGTTTGTTTGTTTGTTTGTTTTTCAGAGAAGCAGAGGGACATTTTGAGGCTGCCCCTCCCCCCCCCCCAGAAGTCAATATGAAGCCAGAGGCAAGACTGGAGTGAAGTGTCCACAAACCCAGGAATACCAGAGGTAGTTCATGCAATGGAATACTGAATATCAATAAGAAGAAACCACGTAAGGATATCCTTATCCACTTGAGGGAATATGAAAGACCACTCTGAATTAAAACAAACAAAACCCAAAAACCACACACAAAAGAATACCAGCTGTGTAATTCGACTTGTAGTGGTTTGAAGAAAATAAAAACTAATCTACAGTGACAACAGGTTGCCTTGGAGCAATGGAGATAGCTTGGGTAGGGGAGTTTGGAAAGAAAAGACACAGAAAGGCTTCAAAGTAAAGAAAAGATTAGTACCTTATTAGTGATTGTCCTTTCATGGGAGAAGAAATCTGTCAAAACTGGTCAAAATGCATGTTTTCAATCTCTGCAGGGTAATTATTATATATATATATTTTTAAAGACTCACAATAAAGTTAAGAAGAAGTTCTAACAGCCACTTCTCAGAACATCTAATACAGTGAGAACCCATTGGACCTCCGGAATGGAGGGAGAGGGAACAGCCAGGGATGGTGCCTGATCTGTACTTGCAGGTGAATGGTGGATGTCGGTAGATGTCTAAGAACTTAGCTTGAAGCACCTTGAAACACAGGGTTTCCTCATGCTGTGGGTCCTCTGATTACTCAGGGCCAGAGCCTGTTATGTATAATGTGTACCAAACAGGTTCTTGCTCAAGTCTGCTCCCTGGTGCTGGAAGAGGGTCCTTATGGGTTACTGTTAATGGGGAGAGATTCTCCTAATTGCACTTCTTCATCTCTTCTCTCTCCATGGCTGGGGCTTAGCCCTAAAAAGAAAGTGTATCCCTCTGTTCACATCTCACTTAGGGTTCCCTGGGAAGGAAATTCAGGTGGAGCACCTCATCTATCTTACTGCCAGCCTTGCCAGCAGAGGGTTTGTTTGTATTTGTGTTGAGTGTCTCTTCTGTTCAGGAAACATCTTTATACCCACAAAAGCACTTTGCCTTCAATATCTTTGAACATGAGAGAATAATTGTTTTCATTCTCCCACTGTAAAAATCATCTGTATTTATAAATAACGTTTTAAATAAAGTATTGAAAAGTAGGAATAAGGGGAGAAAAGAATGTTTTCCTTCTTGCTATTCCCATCATTCAAATTAAAGTGCAAATAACCTTCTAATTTCTTTCCATTTTAACTTATTCTATGAAAGATTTTTATTTATTTATTTTTTTTATTTTTTTATTTTTTTGCCAGTCCTGGGCTTGCGCTCAGGGCCTGAGCACTGTCCTTGGACTTTCTCAAGGCTAGAGCTCTACCACTTGAGCCTCAGCACCACTTCCAGCTTTTTTCTATGTATGTGGTACCGAGGAATCGAACCCGGGTCTTCATGCATGCTAGGCAAGCACTTTAACCACTAGGCCAAACTCCCCGGCCCCTATGAAAGATTTTTTTAAAAAATACTATAAAAGTGATGTACAGAGGGGTTACAGTTACATAAGTCAGGTAAAAAGTATATTTCTTTTTGAATAATGTTACCCCTTCCCTTGCTCTCTCTCTCAGTTTTGTTTTCATTTTGTTTTGTTTGTTTTTTTCTTATTTGTGTTTGAACTCAGGACCTGGGTGCTGTCCTTGAGCTTTTGTGCTCAAGGCTAATACTCTACCACTGGAACCACTTTTCAGTTATTTTGGGAGGGGTTGTTTTTTGGTGGTTAATTGGGGCTCAGAGTCTTGTATGCTTTCTTGTCTGACTTTAAACTTCGATCCTCAGATCTCAGGGTCTTGAGCAGCTTAGCCACCAGCATCCAGCTAGTTGAGAGCTTGTTGAAAATTATGTTTGGAGAAGGGGTATCAATGTTTGTGAAGTAATGCACCTTCTAGCTGGTGAATATAATGTAACCCCCTTCTATTACTTACAATAAAAATATTTGGAAAAATTTATATTTGATGTTTTTTTTTAAAGTTCACGATAAAAATCCTGTTAGGTCCAAAGCTTTATTTCCCGCTTCTTCCCTTTTCAGTGCCCCTGGGTCACATTTCTGTGTTATTATAATCTTCATAAATCCTATCTGTAATGGTTGTCACTGTGAGGACATGCCATTTTTAATCATGGTATGAATAGACAATTTGCAATAGTTTGAGGATACTGTCACCTCACCCGTGTTTCCCTGGAGATACAAAGGGAGAAAGTCTGATGTGAAGAAGGGCTGAGTGTGGCCTAGGCTAGAGACTAGATGAGTTCCTAGCTGTGGATGGCGAACACATGAATATGTGTCCTTTGTTCTCTAGGGGATTCTGACTGCTCATCCACAGAGGCTTTTCTTTAGCTGCTTAATCCCAGCTTGAAGGTTCTGGAACTCTGGAATCTACTGTACTCAACCAAAATGCCTTGATTTTAGCCATCCAGGTTACTTAGCCATTCATTCATTCATTCCTGAAATACCTAAAAATTGGTAGGGAAGTCCTTTTACAAAGTAAGTTCTTCCATAAAGATTTTGATTAAAGTCATTTGAATTTAACTTAGTCCATTTTAGTAGCCTTTTTCAGGAGGAAAACAATTTCCTCATTCTTTCCAACACCTTTGTTTATAGAAATAAATGGTTTGAAGGATCTGACCTGTTCTTGATTTTTGTTTTTGTTTTTGTACATCCACCCAGGATGTTTCTAGGTCTCACCATTAAAAAAATCACTACTACTAAGTCTGTTGTGTTTACACACAACAGTAATTCCAGGACTTGGAAAGTTCAAAGCCAGCCTAAGCGTAGATCAAAACCTTGTTGGAGAGGGGGTAAAAAGGGAGGGGCAGAGAAAGAGGAGGAGGGAGAGAAAAAGGGGAAGAGAGGAAAGGGGAGAGAGAGAGAGAAGGAGAGAGAGAGAAAGAGAGAAAACATAGCATTCTCAGTTTCAGGCAACAATAAAAGACCAGGTGAACAAGGACATAGGCAAAAACCCCACTCATCTTATTAACATCTGCAATTAAAACAAATCTTCAGGCTTGGAAAGGCTCCTTTGAATTCCATGCAGATCACTGGACTCATTCCACGCTTAACAACATGAAGATTGCAAGATTGTACACCTCCAAAAATAATAGGGAAGACTCCTGCCTGGCTGTCTGAAGCCCGATAAACAACTCCATTAATTAAAAGGTACAAGTCATTAGCATATGTTACTACCATTATTCTGTATTCTCTTTAATGCAACTTACATTTACTTTATCATACCAGATTAAACTTTCTGCTTCACTTGAGAATTTTATTTATTCATTTAAATAAGTTTGTACTTAATACTTACTAGATAGTATTACTAAAAACCATAATCTTTTTGTTTCCACAGGGAACAAATTTGTCCTTAATATAATCATTATTTATAGAAGATGCAGAGTAAGTAATGTTTGAAAGGCAAAAACATGAGGGCCTAGACATATAAATCAATATATGCAAATGGTTATTTAATAAATACTTCCATGGTTTGGGTAAGTTATGTTTCAAAGGCAAAAACATGAGGGCCTAGAAATATAAATCAATATATGCAAATGGTTATTTAATAAATACTTCCATGGCTTTACTATATACTCGTTAAAATCTTCATGTAAAATAGCACATTGTGACTAGATGACAAAAAAGATATGAGACCCATGAAAAATGATGGCATGGTGTCTGAGAGAGAGAAGGGAGAGATAATGACAAGCTAAATTAAAATATTTTTTCTAGTTAGGCGCCAGTGGCTCACACCTGTAATCCTAGCTACACAGGAGGCTGAGATCTAAAGACCACAGTTCAAATCCAGTCTAGGCTCGAAAGCTGGTGAGACTCTTATCTCAAGCTAGCCACCAGAAAACTGGAAGTGGCTCTGTGGCTCAAAGTTGAAGAGTGCAAAGCTGGATCCTTCTTTGTCACCCTGCACTAGAATTAACTCCAAATGGATCAAAGGCCTCGAGGTAAAAGCCGACCCACTGAAAACTTTACAAGAAAGAATAGGAGATACACTAGGCCTCCTTGGCACAGGTCGAAACTCACTAAATTAACATAAATGTCTACACATTTTCTTTCCAACTGGAAAAATCATTTCTCAAGTTATCCGAGTTTTCAAAATACTCTGTTCATACTGAAGTTTGCTGAACTGTAAACAAGGTCCCTGTGAACTTTGCCAAATAAGATCAATTTATAAAGAAAATGGTCTCCGAGTTAGTTTAAATGACCAGAAACAATTGAAGTCTATTGATTTTTAAAGATGTAAAAACAACAACAAAATATCCAACAGCCTGTTGCTCTGTGGACTTGGAAATGTCTCTGCCAAAGCAATGGATGGCATGTCTCCTCAATTACTGACAGTACCTGGCATAGGAGTTCATTTCCTCAGGAGAGCTATTGATAAACAATAAAGGGGAAGCACATTCGTTCTGTTCACTTATTCAAGTATGTATGGAGTGGTTTCTATGTACCAGGCATATTGGAGGAAAAAATTAATTACGAATTTCCAGGGCACCATCGGATACTCCTAAAAGATTGCAAAGGCAACCCTCCTTTTCCCATTTCCCACAACTGATTTTAGTTCCCAAAAATAATTCCAGCAATTTAATTTCTTTCATGCATGTAAGATAGTCTTCCATATATATCATTAATAATGGTCTACAGAAAACCTCTCATGTATGAAAAGCCATGGAAGATGGATATATCAGGATGATATTCTTCCACCAGGAGGGAAAGAATGACAATGTGTGTTACTGACAGGGATGGTAATAATAGGAAGAAAGGACTTTTATTTGGATTTGGATTACAACTACTTATTAGACTTTCTCTCCCTTCACTTTCTTCACCCCCTTCACAACTCTGATAACAGGATAAAGGAATGCTTGTCTTGGTTGAATCCTCAGGAACAAAAGCATTCCCCATGCCTATTTTTCTACATGCTAGATGTTTTTGCACAAAAATATTGGTCAAATAAATAAATGTGTAAAAGAATAAATTCACATTTGACTCGTCCTTATGATTCAGTTACATGGCAAAGTGAAACCTTCCTGGTGATAAAGGTGTTGGCTAGAAGGGTAACCATGAGCAGATGTTGCATTGGACAAAATTGCTACATCTCAGAGGCTTACTTTGGGCAAGACAGTTTAATTTCTCACTGTTAAGATCTGTGTGGTTTGGGTAACCCTCCTTCCTACTGTAGAGACAGATAGTGGTCTGGAATAGGGCGCCTCCAGGACTAGAGAAGAGAAGGATGAAAAAGTCTCCCTGGGTCTTAGCTGCCTTAGTGTTTATTTAGAATTAATGACATAACCAATCTCATTACCAAGATCAGGGAATGTGGGAAAGGCAGGAAATAAAAGGCTCTTCTGTTACTCTAGCCTATGTGTTCAGGTGTGTTTGCATATCACTTGGGCATAGATGTGTTATACATCTTGTGTGTGTGTGTGTGTGTGTGTGTGTATATATATATATATATATATGTATTCCATGTGGTATATTTTACTTTCATTGGACTCCATTTCCTTTAGTCTCTTCCAGATCATAGGACAAATGTCTTTTGGTTAATTTATGCTCATTATCCTTTCCATACCTCAGTTTTCTCCA
Source organism: Megascapheus bottae (assembly GCF_031878675.1). Taxonomy (NCBI): domain Eukaryota; kingdom Metazoa; phylum Chordata; class Mammalia; order Rodentia; family Geomyidae; genus Megascapheus; species Megascapheus bottae. Next base: position 11,954,696 of record NC_143519.1, read on the forward strand.
TTGAATGATGGAATCTCATTGATGAGATAATTTATTTCATCAAATAACACTAGCGTTCTAATCAAGGCGAAATCATGCAATGGCTAAATAATTCCTTTTTATGTATTACGTATAAACAGTAGATGGATGACAAATGCTAGCCTACCTAAATGTACCTGGTGCACTTGGGATATGAAAGGACCACTCTAGTGCAGTAGTCCTCACATCAAAATACAGTGAGTGTGCTGACTCAATCAGTATTCTTTTTTTTTTCTTTGCTTGGTTGTGGGGCTTGAACTCAGGGTCTGGGCACTGTCCCTAAGCTTTATGATCTGTGTTCTGTAGTAACATGATTTTTTTGCCAATCCTGGGCTTGAACTCAGGGCCTGAGCACTGTCCTTGGGCTTTCTCAAGGTTAGAGCCACATTTGAGCCACAGGACCACTTCCAGCTTTTTTGTATATATGTGGTACCAAGGAATCGAATCCTCGTCTTCGTTCAAGCTAGGCAAGCAGTGTACCACTAGGCAAAACTACCAGCCCCAATTCCATGATTTTAATGGACATAAGACATATCATAGAAAGCTCAGGTGGTCCAAACCAAAATACCTAGTTACTTGTGGCAATTAGTCATTGAGATGTTTGTCCAATGAATTTGGTGAAAATCAGTCATGCAGCAAAACAAGAAAAACTCACCCTCAAATAGCTAATTAAATTATTATGCCTACAAGAGTCTCCCATCTTGTTTATAAACTCAACTCCTTTGACTATAAACAAATAGCACTACTTAGTAATTTTTACTAAGAGTTTCTATATATACAATACTACTTTTAAGTCTGCTATCCTATTACATAAATGCCTTGTAAAGTATGTAATAAACACCAAATTATAAGGAATGTAGAAATGCTATAGGTGCCTCGCAAACCAGCATGAAAATAAACCAGGGCACAGAAAGTTTTAATCACTCTACCACCCACCAGGAAATTCACATGGAGCAAAATGAAGAAAACGGTATTGTTTTCAACCAGCCCAATGTTAAGTTGTTACTCTTTTAGGGTGCAGGGGCATCTTCAAAAGCTGGTCAACACACATCTAGCCCACATCTTTTTCCTAGGAAGTAGATGAAGAGATGAACACTTCTTACTTTTCACCAAGAACCTTTAGGAATAATTTATCTTTTCTATTTTTTTTTTTTTTTTTTTTTTTTTGCTCAGGGCCTGAGCACTTTCCTTGGACTTTCTCAAGGCTAGCACTCTACCATTTGAGCCTCAGCACCACTTCCGGCTTTTTTCTATGTATGTGGTACCGGGGAATCGAACCCAGGTCTTTGTGCATGCTAGGGAAGTACTCTACCACTAGGCCAAACTCCCGGCCCTTTTCTATTGTTTTTATTGTTGGACTGATGTATAGAATGGTCACAGTTAAATTCATCAGGTAGTGGGGCATTACTTCTCAAACATTGATACCCCTTCTCATGTTTTTGTCCCCATTAGGAATATTGACAGGACTAATAACAATGTCTATAAATTCTTTCTCTAAGAAAAATTCAGAGACAAGGAAGATACGTCAGTAAAATCCTGAAAAATATTCACCAAGCTGGCACCAGTGGCTCGTTCCTGTAATCGTAGCTACTCAGGAAGCTGAAATCTGAGGATCACACCTTAAAGCAGATTTGGAAACTCCGTGAAAATTCCCAGAAAAGCTGAAAGTGCAGGTGTGGCTCAAGTTACAGAATGCTATCCTTGAGCCAAAGAAGCTCAGGGACAGAGCTGAGGGCCTGAATTCAAGCCCTAGGAGGGTCACACACACACACACACACACACACACACACACACACACACACACACAATTCAGGCCAAGCTGGGAGCAGTGGCTCACACCTGTAATCCTAGCTACTCTGGAGGCTGAGATCTGAAGATCATGGTTCAAAGCCAGCCCTGGCACTAAAGACTGTGAGACCCATCTCCAGTTAACCACTAGTAAATTGGAAGTGGCGCTGTAGGTCAAGGGGTAGGGTGGTAGCTTCCAACTGAAGAGTTCAGGGACAGTGCTCAGGCCCAGAGTCCCAATCCCCACAACTGACAAGAAACAAAAAGAATTCAGGCTAACACTCCAAAGTTTGCATATAGTTAAGTTTAAAAAGTGCTGCTCTGGGGAAAAATGATCTAAGAAGTGACATAGACCAAAATGCATTGTATTTATAAACTGACATGCTTCATGGAAACTCCTTTGTACAACTCCTTAAATAAGTTTTTAAAAAATAAAAGTATTTTAAACTTTTTTTTAATTAAGGAAAAGCACTTATAATCTACACAAGCAGTTGTTCTCAGATATTGGGATTCAGCAGAGAAGGGCTTTCTCTGGCCATTCTAAAATTTACATGTTGTGTCCTAAATCTAGTGGAGAAAAGCATGTATTATCAAACCCCCAAGCTGCTCACTGGACACAGGAGATTATTTGTCAGGGAAAAAAATAATAATAAAATAAAAAATAAATAAAAGTTGGGATTGGAAGTTTGGCCTAGTGGTAGAATGCTTCCCTAGCATGCACTAAGCCCCAAGTTCAATTCCTCAGTACCGCATACATAGAAAAAGCCAGAAGTAGTGCCATGGCTCAAATGGTAGAGTTCTAGCCTTGAGGAAGCCCAAGAACAGTGATCAGGCCTTAAGTTCAAGCCCCAGGGCTGGCAAATAAATTCTGCTCAGTGGTGAATGTTTTTAATTTGACTTTCCAGCTTTGCTCTGCTCATCAATGTATAATTAGATGAACAAGAAACACACACACACACATTCAACCTTATAGCTAAGGAAAAAACTTCTTACACTTAGCTTAAGAGGATCACAGTTATTGATTAATACAACCTTTTCTTTCATAGAAATTCCAGGGGATTCTATTGTATTCTTTACAACTTTTGGCTTAGCAACTTACTTCTTTAGATCTTCTGGTATCTACTCTCTCTAACAGTCTTATGCATCTGCATTGTGTCTTAGAGTCCTGCCCCACCTTTCCTTTAGTCTCATAACCTTGTAATTCTCATTAAAAAGGTTGGCAGTCAATACCTACTTCTCAGCAAGACTTAATAACAGTGATCTTTACTAAGGTCTCGTCATACTAGGTCACCATTATTTGGATAATATAGGCTATTAAGAATTATCAGAAATAATTGAAACTAAACTGCACTTGTAAAATTAAAAGCATTAGGTCAGATTATAGTGTAGCCAGCCAAAATACTTCTCCTAAGACTCGAGAGAATTAACTGAGGATTAAATGAATGTATAAAAACGACATCTAGGTACAGCTTCATTTGGGTGGTACAAGAAGTGGTTTTGTTGAGCTTTGCTTTAGTTTTTACTTAATGATACTTACACACAACACATATGTACTTACATGCAACAGTTTAAATACATCTTCCTAGAATTTATTACATTGTTGTTAGTAGACATCATCTAATTTCCTGAGCAAGCCAGAATTCTACTCCCTGCATATGAAGGAATGATGAAGGATCATGAAAAAAGTAAAAAGAACAAAATTATAAGCCAAGGAACATGCGGATATAACTCTGATATTTCCAGATTCATCCATCATATTCATCATGCATCAGATTCATCATGTTCATCAGGCTGAGTGTTCACAAGCACCAAGTTGTTTTCTGAGAAAAGGAGTGTAGAGCAGATGCAAATGGTGATTCTAGGGATTGAACACAGATCTTGATGAAACACTGAGAGCATTGTATCACCAACAGGAAAAAGAAAATTCAGTCTCTGGACATTTTAGTGGTAGGAAAGCTGCCTCTTCCTTCTGCTTGAGGTCTCGTCAATGTCCTGGATCCAAGTATTGTATTCCCAAAGGGAAATTTGGAAGGCTTTCCAACAGACTTTGTTGAAGAATTTCCTTGTTGCTACATGCTGATTGGAGAAACAGGTTTGTCTATTGGCTGTTACAGTTAGGGACAGCCTTCAGTTAAGGATTAGAAGAAGGAGTGAATTGCTACTCTAGATCACTGCTGTTGGTCACATGGGTTTAGTCCTGCAAGAGTTCCTGGTGAAGGATATTGAAACAAAAGCCATATAACGAATGATTGTTGTCCTTAATGTACTGTGTTATCTCTTATCTCCTTTGCTGTCCCTTGGGTATCTCATATTGTTACAGTATCTCACTTTGTTATCTGATATATTGAATTTATTTGTATTTGGTTATTTGAAATTTGATAGGGAAGGGGGGAAAACCAAGATGGGGGTTGGGGGGGTAGGGAGGTGGGGGAGGGTAATGGGTACCAAGACATGTGAAAGGGTATCAATGTACGTGAATTAATGCACCTTCTATCTGGCAAATATCATGTAACCCTTTTATTAATTACAATAAAAAATATATTAAAAAAAAGAGTTCCTGGTGAAACAATGGAATATTCTGGACCAAAATAAAGCCCAAGACAGAGATTCAAAAAGGCCATTATTTCCCTCATCAGCCAGGGAACAAAGAAAATGATTTCTCTTTGTCCCCACAGACATGCTTTGAAAAACATTTTGACCCTGTTACAATACTGGGAGAGAAACCCAAGGACTGATCGAAGCACATTCTTTTGGGGGAAAGACCTAGAGAAGACAGAACAAAATAACCTGCAGTGCACCCGTCAATTTACTGTGTTCACAGACCGCTTTGGGAAGGTGGTAAGTAGGTAGCGTGTTGCCTTCAATGGGTGCTTTGACAGTGAAGGAGTAGGAGGAGAAGCATGATGCAGGGCCTTTGGTAAATAGCTAAACATTTTCATGACCAATTTTTGTCTTACCCAATCAGTCATGAGTCCATGATTTCACTCTGGTTAAGATGCTCTCAAGATACAAAGGGTTAAAGTCCTCTAAGATTCCTTTTAGGAAGAATTTGCCCTCCAACATGTATGAGTGTTTCATTCTCAGATTTCAGGACATCTTCTCATGGATGCATTCCTGAGTTGTGTTAATCCTACCTCAGGGTCTCTAGCACTTTAGACACTTAGTCATTATCAGGAGTCCTATTCTTCTTATGGGAATTGTCAGGAAGGTCAGGAGGTTAATCCTCTCCTCCCTCTACGAATGAACTCATCCTTCCCCAGATCCACCTGTCTTCCTCACATACCTTGAACTCATTGCCAACCCTCCGTACCCATCCTATCCAAGATGCGCATCTTGGACCAGCTCTTTAATTGTGTTTCTGCCTTCTCAGAAACTATCAAAGTGGACTTGTTTTCTCCTCTCAGCAAATAACACTGTTGTTGGAACACTCAACTTCTGGTCTTTGTGTCATTCAAATAACCAGGGAATCATTTCTTCCACAGTGCTTACCCTGCTCCTTGGGAGCTTGCACTCTGCCACCATGAAATTTCATTCTTTAATTTAAAAAAAACTTCAATTAATTAATTAATTAATTAAACAGTATAAGAAATAGTCTTTTTTGAAGCGTAATTTCATTTAATCGATATAGGAAGAATGATGGAAATAGAAAGCTGCCATTTGGCAAATACCACAGTAGTAATTGCAGGCAAGAGTAATGAATGCCACAATTAGTGGGCAAAAGTATAATGGGAAATAAGATATTTATACAACCTCACAGAACATCCTCATAAGAAACTTATTAATTATAGGGGGAAATAATAACCTTTTAATGGAGAAACCTGCCTGATAACACTGTAAACAAATGATCAAAGCTAATATTGTCCATATGAAGACTCGACAGAACCGCCTATTAAGAAAAACACACCACGGCTCCTGGGGCATTTATACCAAAAGAAGACACAACCTGATTTTATTTAAGGAGTTATCCCATCAGACCGATCCAAATTGAGAATCATTCTACAAAATAGCCAATCTTATTAAAATGCTGTGACTGTAAAATGGAGACCCTTTGTAGTAGGGCAGGGTGAAAGGAGAGTGATAAGGGGTGATTATACTTGAAGGACTTGATATGCATGTATGAAAATAGAATAATGAGACCCACTAAAATTATTTTTAAAGGGGGATATGGGAGATAACAATGAAAAATAGAGAGAGGGAGTTTGATCAAAACACATCATATTCCAAGATGAAAACAGCACAATGAAGCTCTTTTGTGCATGAACATAGACACATTAATATAGGCTAATATAGATGTTTGAAGTATCGAGGTCAGGAAGCACAAGGTAAAGACGAGTTCACCTGAGGTGAAGAAACAGGACCATTAATTGCCATCTAGATTGGAAAATAGCTTGTAGTAGACAACAGCAGTAGACAAATATGGACAGGGTTAAAGCCATTCCCACTAAAATCAGGAACGAAGCAGAGCTGTTCGCTCTCTCACTCCTCTTCAATATAGTGTTAGAATTCCTACCTAGAACAATAGGGCAAGAAGCAAGCATAGGGAAAGAGGAAGCGAAACTTTCCCTCTTTACAGATGACATGATTCCGCATGTAAAGATCCTGAGGAGACCACTCTTAGGTCAGTCACGTTAATAAAAACCTTTGGCAAAGTAGCGGGGTATAAAATTAACCCCCCCAAATCAATGACTTTCCTTTATGCCAACAATAAAAAGAGCGAGGCAGAAATCATGAAAGCAACCCCTTTTGCAATAGCCTCAGAGAAAGTAAAATACTTAGGAATTAACTTAATCAAGGAAGTAAAGGACCTCTACAATGAAAACTTTAAAACCTGAAGAAGGGGGGCCGGGAGTTTGGCCTAGTGGTAGAGTGCTTGCCTAGCATGCATGAAGACCCGGGTTCGATTCCTCGGTACCACATACATAGAAAAAAGCCGGACTTGGTGCTGAGGCTCAAGTGGTAGAGCTCTAGCCTTGAGAAAGTCCAAGGACAGTGCTCAGGCCCTGAGTCCAAGCGCAGGACTGGCAAAAAACAAAAACAAAAACAAAAACAAAAAAAAACCTGAAGAAGGAAACTGAAGCAAATCTAAGGAAGTGGAAAAACCTTCTACGCTCCTGAATAAGAAGGATTAATATCATGAAAATGACAATATTGCCAAAGGCTATCTACAAATTCAATGCAATAACCATCAATATCCCAATGTCATTCTTTAACAAAATAGAGGAAGCAATCCAAAAACTCAATAGAATAATAAAAGACCCCGGATAGCAAAAACCATTTGTAGCAGAAAGAATAACACCGGAGGAATTTTAATATCAAACTTCAAACTCTACCATAAAGCTTTATTAATAAGAACAGCTCGGTACTGGCACAACAACAAGCCTGAGGACCAATGGAACAGAAGTGAAGACTCAGTAATTAGCCCACAGGCCTATGGCCACCTAATCTTTGAAAAAAGCCTCACTGGAAGAAAGACATTCTCTTCAACAAATAGTGCTGAAAGAATTTATTAAACACCTGCAGAACACTAAAGTTGGATCTTTATTTGTCACCCTGCACCGGAATCAACTCCAAATGGATCAAAGACCTTGAGGTAAAAGAAGATACCCTAAAATTTTTACAGGAGGAAATAGGAGACACACTTGGGCTCCTCTGCTCAGGTCAAAAGTTTCTTAATAAAGTCCAAGAAACACAAATCAGAGAAATGTTGAACAAATGGGACTGCATTAAACTGAGAGCTTCTATATGGCAAAGGACATAGCCAACAAGATAAATAGAAAGCCCATGGAGTGGGAAAAAATCTTCATGTGCCATACAACAGACAAGGGCCTCATTTCTAAAATATACCTTCAGCTCAAAAAATTAAACTTCTCGGAACAAATCCACAAAGAAACAACCAACCCACTAAAAGGTGGGCTAATGACTTAAAGAGAGACTTCTCTAGAGTCATAAATTTTTATGTCTATGTAGTTATGTTTATATTTCCAATACTATGTCCATAACATTGGATACACAAATATTGAATCCTCGCTCTTGTACTGTTTGGATCTAATATCCACATATTAAGGATACCATGCACCTTTTGTTCCTTTGGTCTTGACTTATCTCACTCAACATGATTCGCTGTAGCTTCACCCACTTCCCAGAGAATGCCATTATTTTATCTTGTCTGTTGGCTATGTAGAATTTCATTATATATATAATATGTATATATATATATATCACATTTTTTTGTATCCATTCATCTGCAGTAGGGCATCTAGGTTGTTTCCATTGCTTGGCTATTGTGAATAATGCAGAGCAAGTGTCTTTTTCATACCCTGGATTATGATGTTCAGGATAGATGCCCAGGAGTGGTATAGCGGGATCATAGGCATAATGTTTTATTACATAGATTAATATGTACCTATGAAATACAAACCCTCAGCTTAATTTTAATTATGTTCTAAAATCTAAGTGCCAGTGATTATGTATAAAGATTCCCTTCTTGCATACTTGTTTGTTAAACATAACATTTGAAATATGATGTAAAATCAATGTTAATAAAAATTCTTAAAAAAAAAAGAGAGGCTTCTCTGAAGAGGAAATAAGAATGGCCAAAAGGCACATGAAGAAATGCTCAACATCTCTTAAACAATCTTTTAAGGAATCCCACTCCTTGGCCTTTCTTTCTTTCTTTCTTTCTTTCTTTCTTTCTTTCTTTCTTTCTTTCTTCCTTTCTTTCTTTCTTTCTTTTTTGTGGGTCATGGAGCTTGAACTCGGCCTGGGCGCTGTCCCTGAGCTCTCCAGCTCAAGGCTACCACTCTACCCTTGAGCCAAGTCCCACTTCCTGTTTTCTGGAGGTTAATTGGAGATAAGAGTCTTAGGTCCTTTAGTGCCCAGACTGGCTTTGAGCCTTGATCCTCAGATCTCAGCCTCCTGAGTAGCTAGGAATAGGGGTGTGAGCCACTCTGCCCAGCTTCACTCCTTGGCATTTACTCAATTATCCAGAAACATGGGCCTACTAAAGCTACTACTAACACAACGATGCTCATTGCAGCATTATTTACCATAGCTAAGATATAGAACCAACCCAGATGCCCCTCAGTAGATGAATGGATCAAGAATATGTGGTATATATACGCAACGGAATTTTGCCATCAGAAAGAATGACATTGCCCCATTTGTAAGGAAATGGAAAGACTTGGAAAAAATCATATTAAGTGAAGTAAGCCAGACCCAAAGGAACATAGATAGGCTCCATGGTTTCCCTCATTTGTAATAGTAAGTATACGTCTAGACTCTCCATAGCAGAGGATCACATTAGCTCAAAAACTATGTGTATGTGGCCATATAGGAAGAGGCTAAGCGAAATGAACTCTGGGATAGGGAAACAAGAGATTTATCCTTGTGGTTGATGTTTTTAAAGTACTATATGAAGTCAGTTCTTTTTTCTTTTTCTTTTTCTTCTCTCTCTTTTTTTCTATCCCTTTTGGTTTGTCCTCTGTTGTTGTTTTATCTGACTTTGGTACCTGGTGTATTGTATGTACATTTATTTGTTTATTTGAATCAGGAAAGGGAAGGGGAAAAACAAGATGATGAGACAAAGGAAAAACCAGAATAACAGCAATATTCACGAGGTAAAATGTAGGAAATGAACCCTACAACTTGGGATGGGGTGGGGAAGGGGAGTGGGGGGTAAAACATGGGAAGTGGTAATAATGTTCAAGAAGTAATGTACTTACTACCTAACAAATGTAATTGTAACTCTAACCCCTCTATATCACTCCAATAATAAATAAATAAAAATATTTTCCTGCCGTTGGCAATAATTCTATAACTATGCAAGGTGGTAACTGTTGTTTATGTTCTTTATCTTCTTTTGGTGCTAATGGAGTTTGAACCCAGGGCTTCAATTTGATGAGGCAGGTACTCTATCAATTAAGCTACATTCACTGCCCATTTTGGCTATAGTTATTTTTCAGTCAAAGTCTCACATGTCGTCTGAGGCCAGCTTGAATTGTGACTCTTCCTATTTAATCTTCTGTAGCTGAGATGACAGGTATGTATCTCCACTCTCAATTTACTGGTTAAAATGGTCTCTCTTTCTTTCTCCCTCTCCTTCTCTCTTAGCAAAGGGTAGATAGATATTTTCTCACTGCATCTGCAATTTTTTTGAAAGGCCAAATAACTTAAGAATTGAAGGTTAAAGCAATTTTTAACTTAATATAATTCAAAATTTACCTTCCTAAAATCTCCTTGTATGAATTTAAGTCAAGTAAATAACACACATACACATGCACACACACGCGCGCGCGCACACACACACACACACACACAAACACACACACACACACACCCTCGAAGAATGTACTTTTGAGCTTGGAGAGTGAGCAAGTAATGAATAACTGATTTATTAAACATCTTCCATGGCCCAGTAATTACACCCAGCACCAGAACTTCACGGCTTGTTGATGTGAACTTTTTCAGTTTTACCATCAATATACCTTGTTTCTCTGCTAATAAGAAAAGCTCCTAGGGCCGGGAGTTTGGCCTAGTGGTTAAAGTGCTTGCCTAGTATGCACGAAGACCCGGGTTCGATTCCTCGGTACCACATACATAGAAAAAGGCCGGAAGTGGTGCTGAGGCTCAAGTGGTAGAGCTCTAGCCTTGAGAAAGTCCAAGGACAGTGCTCAGGCCCTGAGCCCAAGCCCAGGACTGGCAAAAAAAAAAAAAAAAGAAAAAGAAAAAAAAGAAAAGCTCCTAGAAGTTCAATTTTATATTTCTTCATATTTTTTTCCTCCAGGATGCTTGGGAAAATGCCACTTACCTAACAGTTTCTGGGTGGGAAATATATTAGATAACTGAATGCATATTCGGTTATTTTTTTTCTTTGAGTGAGCATGATTGGTACCAGTCAGTTCCATGTCTCACTTCAATGCAGGTTTTTCTGAGATCTTTTCATGAGGGCATCAAGATGGCCCTTCATGCGCTTTCCCTGTCCTCTCCTGGGCAGTGTTGTGGGCACACAAGCCTCCATCTAGCAGTATCGAGGAAACACTCGGATGACCTTTTCAGACCAGCTTGTGCCTCTTTTGCTCTGCTTCTAAAATGGGGATCCTGGTAAAGATTTGTCAGGGCTTTGACTTGCCCCTTTCCCAAGTCTAAGTGCAAATTATCCCTAATTAATTGTAAGAATAAACCAAGCTCCTTGCAGGGAATCTGCTGCCAAGGTAAGGCAAGACTGCTTCAAAGGTTTTGTCCACGAAAGCTCCTGCTCCTTGTGCTTAACACATTTGCTTCTCCTGGGTAAATTACAGCTGATAAATGGTTCATTTGTTCCTGAGAAGCTTTATCTGCTGAGGGAAACAAAATCATCTCATCAATTGCTCTCTTTCCTGGAAGTGTAAACATCTGGATTAACAGTGTAGTTTCTATACCACCGGCCTTTTACAATTTATAGCAAACAGGTGGCAGGTCTGGAAAATATAAGTTAGGAAAAAGAAGAACTATTTTGCAAACAATAATGGAACATTTGCGATCTCAGAGTCAATTGGGAAGAAAAGATGAGCCGTGCATTCTGGGGTTATCCTGGAGGTTAGAAAACAGTTACTCTGCTTGCTCCCTCCCTCCCCCCTGCCCTCCCTCCCTCCCTCCCTCCCTCCCTCCCTCCCTCCTTTCCTTCCTTCCTTCCTTCCTTGTCCTAGGCTTTTGGGATGGAATGATGGAATGAGCCACTCACTGACACACCTCAACATCCAAGCCATAATTCTTTTCTGATGTTGTCCATAGAAAAGGGTTCCATGGGCAAACAGGAATGTACTACTTTATATAGGATGGCTAACAGAACCATCTGAATACTGGCAGCTTAGATATTGTTCCCATCACCTTAACCAAGAGGTTGATGCCAAAATGCTCATCGGAAACCAGTGGGCCAGGATTTGGACTGAAGGAGTCTGCACATTTTTGAACAGCGTGTGAGCCACCATGCTTATAGAAAACTGCAAGGAGAGATGTGGAGTGACTGAAACCAGCCAGGAGACATGAGGCAAGCATGCATAAAAGAATCGTATTGTCCTGTGCCAGAATTCAAAGCAGGCCAAGGCATGTTACTGTTGTGAGAATGTGCTCTGTACCACCGCAAACCAACTGCAAAGATGAGTCTTAGAGGAGATGCAACTGAAAAGTGAAAATCCAGAGGTTTTGTTACTCAATGAAGGGAGGGGGGGGAGAGAGAGAGAGAGAGAGAGAGAGAGAGAGAGAGAGAGAGAGAGAGAGAGAGAGAGAGAGAGAGAGAGAGAGAGAGAGAGAGAGAGAGGATCATCCCTTGGGGACTGGCAACTAAATAAACATATGGATGCTGTGGCTGCTGATAATAGAGAGACTCAGGCTGTGAGAGTGGGCTAGGCAGTTCAGAGATCCAGGATTCAGCAGATTCATTGTGGACAAGAGTGATAGAAAAATAATCTGGTTAACATCCCAGGTGGAGGCCAAAAAGCCACTGATGCAGTCGGATAGGAGATCTCTGGTGCCTGCCGTCGGATGACAGGGATGCACAATATCCCTTAAAAGTGTTAAATTGATGGAGACAGATCAGCTAAAGATGAATATTTAAGGAACAAAAAAATGGAGTCTCTTTAAGTAACTGTAAAAATAATTTTTTAAGCAACATCTTGCCTCAGATGTATATGTCCAGTGGAATGAACGCTTCACACACTATGTGACTAAAAAAAACTTCTTAAAATTCAGCTAAGCTGGCACTATTTTAGCATAATGCACTCACCCTTGCTGACCAACACACCAATAGCTGGACAGCGGAGCAGCTTTTGAACATGTATCTGGAATAATCCAGAGAGCAGCTGAAAATAACCATGGCTCAATCAGATCCAGAATGTATTCCACCATCTGGCCGGGATTAAACAGAGCCATGAAGAGTAGCAGGTCACTTGAAATAGCTGAACTTTTCTCTTTCAGTTCATAAAGCTTGCTGAAGGCCTCCCTTATATGTCTGAGTAGATCTTGGAAGTGTTCAGCGGAAACTGACAGCTGCAGTGGATTCCTTATCCAGAGGTAGATGGTTAGAGGCCACAGAAGAAAACGCACAGGTTCTGGCATTCACAGGCTGTCTTGCCCTGGTATAGCTACAGTATCTCTCTGAATCTTAGTTGCTTCTTTCTTCCTTTGCAAACTGAAGACTACACACACACACACACACACAGAGAGAGAGAGAGAGAGAGAGAGAGAGAGAGAGAGAGAGAGAGAGAGAGAGAGAGAGAGAGAGAGAGAGGAATAGAAACCCTTTCAATTCATCATTAACTTCAGACAAAGCAGTGTGGGAAAACTCACCCCACCAGTGAGAGCTTTCTATGTGATAACGCTGCTAGCTTCAGATGGCTGGTACAAAGAAGCATTACAAGAGCCAATGTGCTAGACTCAGGGTTAGTTCAAGCGAATGACTTGACTATCAAGAAGCTTTTGATAGGAGTACATGTTCCTCCATCAGACACACATGGGAGTGACAAAGACACGTTAGACGAGAGGGTGAGTCATTTAGGGTTTAGTTCTGTGTCTTTAGTGTTTCATAAATGGATAGAAACCCGTCAAGATTCCTTACTGTCAGATTACCTATGAGAGACTTCATTCTCCTGGACAATCTGCTCATCATAAACAATTAAAAATCTCCCCAGTGGGCTGTTCTAGCTTAGACAGCCCAGTCACTGGAATACATGGTAAGAAACCCAATAGCTTAACGGAACACTCAAAATTCATTTGTGCAAGTTTGTGACATCACTTCGTGCTCCCCCACTCAACACCCAGAGCAGGAATTTCCTGTTTCAATAGTATTTATCCCAGTCCCAAAGATTCATTTGTCTTTTTCTAGAGGTTGGTAATGAAATTGCTAAAATCTCTTCTGTCCCAAGGTTGTCCTTGGGAATTCAGGTAATGCTTAACTCTTTTGAGAATTACAGAAAGTGATTAAAATGAAAACTTAGTTCATGAATTAGTGAAGTTGTATAAAAAGGTGCACTCAGTAAGCAGCTGGAAATGATTCAGATGATGTTCTCATGCTAATTGAGTTCTTTTTGGAGGAGTGCCTAATTAGAAGAAATCCAATCTTTAACATGGTAGAATAGTGCACAGCTTGGATCAGAGGTATTAGCCTGAGAATCCAAATTCTTCCCGCGGGCCAGTAACCATACCATGAAAGACGTCTGTGGATAGATAAATGACTTTTACTATTATCACACAATTTTGGTCACGCTAATTCAAATGAAACATAACAGAAGACTTAATGCTTAGGATTCATTTCGCTCACAATAATGAAATGATAGCTATGTCTTGTTGCTTTGTCGTTGTAAGACTTGATATTTAAAAATAACTAATAGTTGATGGTTATCAGACATAGCTTCCAGTATAAGGTTGGCTTGATGGATTCTCATTCTGGAGGAGGGCAGGTGTGAAAACCAGCATAGCTTTATACCCTATTCATCCTACTAAAGAGAAATGAGAAATTTGCTTAGGTTGAATAAGAAGTCAAAAAAGCCTCCATTCTCCCATGTTGCAGCTAGGTGATAATATCAGCCATAGATGTCACTTTGTATAATAAATGGGCAGTTTCTGACACTCCCTGCTCATGGGTGTTTGAAAATGCTCATTTTCCTCTCCTTTGGTGAAAGCGGGTGGATGAGTTTTAGAAAGCTTTGAGGGCAAACACCATTTGGAAACTCTTTGATTTTACCAGTCATAGGGACAGGGCAGTCTTAAAGAAAAGCATAAAATTAGCATTTAGTAGTAAGTTATGAATAACGTTTCTCTATTCCAGCAATGGCAAATAATGGCAGGCACGATTTTAATGACTGTACTATAAGCATCATTAGGGGAAGATTTTTATCCCAAGGCTTGAGGAGGGCCTAGAGTTGGTAGATGCTCAATAAACATTTGCTGAGCAAACAAATGAATCTGTATTTCCACTACCTGATATTTCTTCTCTTTCCTACCATTTTGATGCAGCAATCCTAGAATATTTTATACCCAGACCTTTAAAAAATCCATCTCATTATGTCTCCTTAGTTTCTCTATCTACTTGCCAAAGGTTGAGAGAATCCTCTCGGCTAGACTAACAATGGTGCATCGTTCAATTTTCTGTAGGCGTTCCTGGTGCTGAATCACTGCTTTCCGAACTTCAACAAACTCCTTAGTCCCCATGGATTTCCTCGGGGGGGGGATGCATGGCCTGTTTGTGGTCTCTTCCATAGGGACTACCTTCCTTCTTTCTGGTCAGTGTGATCACACAAGCCCCTCAGCCAGGAGGCCATAGACCGCCTGGCTTCTTATCCATCTTCAGAAATGTTTCAGCAGAAGCATCATTTGCTCCTGTTTTATAAATTAACTGTTAACAGTGACACTGAAATGTCATATACATACCATTTCCTTCTTTCCAATGTTAGACTCTCAAAGTCAAAAGGAATTGTTATGTGTGTGTTACACACACTCACATGCTTGGTTGTTTTGCAATGTATGTGAGGAACTGAGAAAATAAAATACCCACTAATAAAGAAATAAGCCTCTTGCCAAGAGTAAAAAGCTCATTTATTGATTGTTTTGGTATTTATTTGTTTCTCTGATTCTTTCCACCCAATATCCAAACCCAAAGAAGTGACCAAACAACAATTACAAAAAATACATAGGATAATGGTAGTCACTTCAAGTGTTGTAAAATCTGCAGTACAATTCATTGACCATTAGGGAAACATGAGGGAGAAACATAAACCGGTATTTTGGTCATATTGTGTGATGCGTCAGACTATTTTTAAACGAGCTTTGCATGTATTAAATATTCCATTTACATATACTGTCATAGGTCTGCATTTACAAACGTGCTGCTTTGTATGCATTTTCAGATTGAGAAAATGCAAACCTAATGGGTTCAGCTTCTTGGCATTCCGCATCGTTCTCGGTGAAAGGTTTACTTTAAAAATCAACAGCTGAAAAATAAATTAGCTTAGGCATTTTTAAAGCAAGGATCAGAACATACACTGCTGTTTCTTTTCTTCTCCCTTTTGAGGTTTACTTATAATTCAATATTTTAAAATTGAAAAATGTGCTGCCTCATGGACCACACTGAGATTGTGGCCTTTGGAAATTTGGGGGGAAAAAAAGCAAATAAAAGTACTTACAAAAAACCCACAACAATAATGCAAGCATGTAATATAGGCCTGAATGTGTAGTCAAAATAGGTCTGTGAAAGCTCACTAGAATTCCCAACATTGTGACTGAAGTAAGGCTGAAGTTTACAGACCAGAGCTTCAGGTGCTGGGCCAATGGTTCATTATCTGTAGGATTCACATTCTTTAAAGCATCTAATGAAGGCTTTACAGCCACTTGGAGAAGTGGCTGCTGTACTTAAAATACACTGAGTATTGTTAGGCAGCCAACCATTGCTTTCAGCAAAACGAAATGCTTTAGAAAAGTGCATGAACCACGAAGGTTCTGCCTGCAGAGCACAGTGTCTGGTGCTCAATAAATATTTAACGAATGAAGTAAGTCTTTGCTAATGTGGATTTTCAAATCATAATAATGATAAACAGGAGCCTACAGAGATCTTAGGTGGTTAAGCCAAAAGGACAGGGTCTTGATTTGGGGCCGTGGCTTTCCTGTAGGCTAATGGATTCAGCAAGAAGCTTCCATAATATTCCATGTACACATGTGAAAATGGAACCAGGGAAATCGAGAGTTTGGGTGGGTTTGAAGAGAGGTGTGTGTGTGGGGGGGGAGGTCGGATAATGAAAGGGATGGCTTTGATCAAGATGCATTGTACTCATAAACTGACAGGTTGAATGGAACCCTCTTTGTACAAGTACTTCAAGATAGCAACCCCAGCTAAGTTTACACCACACCCTCCCCAGCCCCCCCTCCTCGCCCCTCCCCAGAACTGAGGCTAACCTGAAATAACACCGCCAGCTTCAAGTTCAGAAACTCAGAACCACGGCTGGGTTGCAGGATAGAATTTCACCCTGGGTTTTTGGCCATTCCACCCCACGTCGCCTCCCTCCCGGGAGTGGGGGGGGGGTGGCGGGGGCGAGGGGTGGGGCGCTGGAGCTTTGTGCAGACTCTAATTCTTAAATTACCTGAAGGCTATCAAGTAATGGAGCTGCAGTGACTTCAGGGGCTCTGGGCTCCCTGGAAGATTCCCCTCGCCCGGTCCTGCCCAGATGGAGAGATTCTGGGGCTGCAGGTCTGGGGTCCGTGAACCCACGGGCCGCCGAGCTGAGCTCTGATCGTGCCCTGTCTCTGGGGGGGGAGCCGAGTGGAGCTGAGCGCCAGGCCGGCCGAGGCCCCCACCGCGCCCCTGGGCCTCCAGACACCGACCCCAGCTCAGCGCAGAGCCCGAGGGGCTCCGCTCGCCCGCCGCAGGCTGCGCGCTCCCCGCGTGCGCGCCCCGGAGTGGCGGGGCCCGGCCCAGACCTCCGCCCCCCTGGGTGCCCCCCTCTACCCGCCTCTCCCCCCTGCCCTCTACCCCTGTGCCCCGGGCTTCTGGCTTCCTTTCTCGCCCTTTCGGCAGCCCCCAAAGCTCCGCGGACACGGCGGTGCCCGGGAGAGGACAGAAGGGGGAGCCCGGGGCGGTGCCCGGTGGCCCCCGATCGCGCCGCGCGGCGAGTCCGGGGTGCGCAGGAGGCCGGTCGCCCGGTCCCCGCGGAGGGAAGGAGACGCCTCCGCTCCCGGGAGCCCACACTTCGGGGCCTCGCGGAGGGGACCCCGCGGGGAGATGGCGCGGGAGGGGCGCGCCGGCTACCAAGTCCCCCGGCAGGGCGCAGGTCCAGACTCCCCGCCCCGCTCGGTGCCCGGCGCCCCCGCGGCGGGGTCAGGAGGAACCCCGCCACGTTGTCGCCCCTGCCCAGCCCTTCACGTCGTGGGGTTCGCGACGTCGTCCCCGGCGCCCGCCCGGAGTCCGGGCCGCCGGGCGCCCGTGGAGGAGGCCGGGGCCGGCGCCCGGGTCTGCGGGGTCCGCGCTCCGGCGGGGCGCGCGGAGGAGGCGGCGGCCCGGGCTCCGCGCCCCCGGCCCGCGGCAGCGGCGGGGCCAGGGACCTGTTGAAAACTCCACGACACCACGGAGGACGCGCGCGCCGCCAGACCCGCGCCGGTCCGCGTCCGGGTGTCGTCAGCCCGGCACGGATGCCTTCCACAGCCCGAGAATTTCCACCCCTCTCTCCCACCAATTCCTCCAAACCGGGAATTTCAACCCCAAACAATTCAAAAACGTAAAAAATTAAAAAAAAAACCCACTCGATCGCTGGTGGAAAATTTGCATGCATTTATTCAGTTTAAAATTTGAACTAGGGCTCTCTCTCTCTTTTTTTTTTTTTTTTTTGGTATTCCCATTTATCGTTTGCCAAGAAATAATTAAGAATAGGAGCTCGAAGATTAATTTTAAATAAAAAAAATTCTTCTCAAATGAAAATGTCAGGCCATAAAAATTCCTTTTAAATCATAACAGCATATAAATCTTTGAAATTAACCATGTAATTACAATGTCTATCAACTTTTACCTTGAGCTTTGAGCCTCTCTTTTTAATCTTTCATTCTTTTTTTAATGAATAGCTATTTTGAAATTAAAAAGTACTGTTCATTACACATGCCCCTCTATAATAGGGTTTTTATCATATTTGCTCTATGTAAAAATACTTGCTACTTTGTAATTATTCACACGCCCGATCCTTTCCTATATTGAGTGGAAAATAAAAAATGAAATAGAAGTCAAAGGTGCTTTAGAGCTGAATGATTTACACAATTCATTAAGGACGGTGATTTTTCAGTTAGCATCAGATTAAATGGTTACTTACTCTCAAATAGCCCTTGGGGAGTTGAATTGCTGGGTAGCAAACAGATTAAAGTTTGCATTGAAAGAAAAATTGAATTCAGAGGTAATCAATAGCATAATAGGGGCAGTGAGTGGTGCCTGCTGCTTGAAATGAAATTACCATATTTTTAATCTTAATTTTCCACTCTGTTTATCTGACAGTGTGGATGTGCAATCCAAACAGATAATGAGAGAGTGGGATATTGACACGGCTGTCCTCTGGAGTGCTTGTTTTCAGTGATTAAATGCTGTGATCTGTGATTACTTTGTGCTGGGTTGTCGGGGCTTCTGGCCAGAACCAAGGGAGGGGCCCTCACAGAGCAGCTGGAGCTCTGGACTCTTGCAGGTCTTCATGTCTGAAATGCATTTTTTTTTCTCCCACCACCAGCAATATGGGAAACTAAAGATCACCTATTTATGTCTATGCTTTGGCTGTACAAATTACAATAATTAATTCTGTTATTATTGTTGTCCTTGATTCAAAAGTGTTTTCATTAGATGAGTGTGGCGTGTACCTTCTCTGTAAGTTCAATATTGATGGGCCAATGAAGTTGCTTCATGGGAGATGTGTCTTATACAAAGCTGTGTGCTGGCAAACTTTGGAAGGAGAGTGCATTGTGGCTGGAGGGGCTGTGAAGAGAAGCAAACTAGCAACATTGTTGAGGAAATTCAGCCCCCTGCCCACACTCCCCATGGGTGCAATTATATTAACAAGCTGTGATGATTTTGAAAGAACATTTTTTCTGATCTTTAAGTAGTTGTATAAAGGAGCTGCCATTCACAGAAGTGGTTTATGAATACGGTACATCTTTTTTGTTGTTGCTTTTTAAAGTCTTTTATTTATGTATTATTTTATATTGCAGCATATTATCGATATATTGTTTTTATGATTATTTTGTGCCAGTACTGGTCCTTGAACGCAGAAGAATGCTGTGCGTCTTGATCAACGTCACCACTTTCAGCATTGTCACCCGATCCTCCCCGCCTACCCCTTCCCTTTCTTATCTCAAATTTAGGTGTTTTGTTTTTTTTGCCAATTAACAAAGTAGTTTATGTGTGCAGTGCACCTTGATCTCTTTTTTAATTCATGTTCTCAGAGCATTTGGGAAAAAAGAATCCTGTGTCTAGCCAAATAAAAAGATCCACTTACACAATTCAAAGTTGGAGAATTCCTTTATTTTCAATAATTTTTGATACCTAAATATTTGAAAATGGATGCATAGTTCTCACAAGTACCCTGTGCAAAACAGGCATCTTATTTTTCCACAAGGAAATTGACAATGCTTCACCTTAGACTACATTTGGGGATGCATCCTCTGAACTTGAATGTGCAGGATCCTGCTGGGAGACGAAGCTCCCAATAGATGGTGGTTACCCACCATCCACACCCACAACTCGGAATGGTCGGTTTATAATGTGTGAAGTCTGCATGTGTTCAAAGAATTTGGTAATAATGCATCGTTAATGATTTAGCCTGCCTTGATACCTATATGGATCCAAACAAAAAGACAGGAGAAGAAAGGATGGGGAGTAGCCATGGCCATCTGACATTGATGATTGCATGGGAGGGTGACACCAGGCAAGTGATAGTGCCATGCCTCCATCTAGTCGTCCCTTAAACTTGGCTAGACACATTGTCTTCAGTTTCTCATTCACATAATAACTTTCATTTCTTCCCAATCATTTCCAACCGGCAGAACTCTGACAGGGGAAAGGGAGCCCTAGGCTAAGAACTTGAAAAAAAAAGAAAGAAAAATAACTTTTTTTTTTTAAACTAAGGTGATGACCAGGACTGGGTGCAAATTGAAGTTTATTAACCCTTAAATCAGCATCCTCCACAGAAATTCCACAGCTTCTCCAAAGTATCTACTCATCCAAACTGAAAAGCTTCAATCAATTAAGATTTTTATTCCTTGAGAAGAGAGAAAGAAGGAAGGAAGGCAGATAGGCAGGCAGGCAGGGAGGGAGGGAGGGAGGGAAAGAGGGAGGGTGGAAGGAAGGAAGGAAGGAAGAAAGGAAGGAGGGAGAAAGGTAGGGAGAGAGGAAGGAAGAAAGGAAGGCAAGGAGGGGGAGGGAGGAAGGAAAGGAAGAAGGGAGGGAGGGAGGAAGGCAGGGAGGAAGGCAGGGAGGGAAGGAGGAAAGTCATAGGCAACTCCGTTCTTGTAATAATGACTTGGCAAAGGACTGGACGAGACCTTTATGCGTGTAAATATTGACTGGTGATAGTTGCTTAGTTTCCTATTCCAAACACAGACAAGAAATTCCATGTGTTAGAGAAACCCACAAAAAGCATTTCACACCTCTGTTTCCCTGCTGGCTTTAGCTATGCAGTGTGCTGATGTGTTTTGTGATGTGCTCTAAAGAAAGAGGGTATTAGAGCCTTAAAACACACACACACACACACACACACGGATGTATCTGGAAGACACATGTCTGCACTGATTCACAGTTGATAATTTATTCAGAATTCTGAAAAATACATAAACTTGAATATAAAGCACACGCAGATGTACCTCCATTACAGCCACCTCACTCAATTTTTTTGATAACTCGCATTATGTCCTCCAAAATGTTTTTCATCACTATTTCAGCATGCTGCTTCTTATAGCAATGGAATATGGCTGACACATGTGTATCCGTGGCTCTCCTTTGACATGGAAAGTAGTCACAGTGCTATTTTAACTTTTTCACCCCTATCCCCCAACTGCCTCCATAATCCAACTAAAACCTACATTTTCTAAGGACACAAAAGCTCTCTGCTACCCCTTTACCTGCAGCTACCGGTTGGAGTTTATTGAGCTTCAGAGCACACAAAGGGACTGAGAAAACCCAAACCGACCTCTTTCCTTTCACTTTCTAAATCCTGACATGGTCCATCACCTCTCAAAAATAGTAAGCTAGCTTTCCCCAAAGGAGAAAGGAACCAAAATCTAATGGAAAACAATAGGAGAAGGATAATCTAATCTTTCAACAAGGAAAGCCTCAGAAGGCCAAGTTTCACACTGATTGTCACCTTCTGAAAAAAAAAAAAAGCCCCTGTGAAGGAGAAGAGAAGAGGGAAATATGAATGCCCTTCACCCATGGTTCCCAAGGCCCCTTAAGTATGCGGGGTGTAGGTCACAAGAAGTGGAGTATTCATGGAAAACAAATGGTTGGCTCCTGATTGGTGTTTAGTTGGCCCTATCGTTCCCAAACCATCCCTGGGAAACCTGAAGGTTCCAGAGAACCTTAAACATAGGCAAGCAGCACTTCCTTCCTTCTTACAGGTGACCCCGGCTTTCTTCCTCAGCCCAGGGAACAAAGGAAACTCAGGGAACAACCCTTGGAAGGAAGGTCCATTCTGGTGCTGGTAGACTGAATATTATCTCAAGCATATTTCATGCTAAGGAAAACAAACCTCAAAAGGCTTTTTTTTTTTGAAAAATAGTGGCTATATTGGACCTCATATGACAGTGAAAAATACTTTTATAATTTTTTCCACCTTCATATGCCAGAGGATTATGAAGTCTTTGTTTCTTTCTATCATTGGGAATGATCACGGCAGCAAGAATGAGAAAATAAATCTAGCAACGATGCAAAAATAGAAGTGAAAATTCCTCCTATTCCTGCTCCCCTCCTCCTCTTTCCCTCCTCCTCCATCGCTGTCACAGTCATTGTCATTGTCTTCTTCGTTCACTTCTCCTTCCTTTCTTCCTTCCTCCCCCCCCTCATCCCTCTCGCCACCTTTTTGTCGATAGTATCTAGGTTTGGAACCAGAGCTTTGGTGAGCTCCAGATCATTTTGCTTTAGTCATTTCCAGATAGGGTCTAGCTTTTGCTCAGATCCAGGCTCTTCTACCATTAGCTGGGATCACAGATACTATCATAACTGGTTGTTTTTTGAGACAGGGTCTTAGTAATGTTTTGCCTGTAATCCCAGGGTTGGGTATTTCAGGCATTACCCACCGTAGTCAGCCTAAAGGTGATAATTTCGGTAGAACAAAGGTGATGATGAGCTTCATAAAGCTTGCATAGAAACACCTCTGAGTTATTCATTACTCTGTCACCAGTACTTAACACAGTACTTGGCATCTTGTAGCTAGCAATTACTTGCTTAATGAATGAATATGCAGGTAACAAAAATTTGTGTTGTGTCGGATCATTTTGGATTTAAGTATCATCAATAATCCAGCCCTTTGATTAAAATAACCCAGTTTTGATTAAAAATAAAAGCCAGTGTTTTCAGAGCTTGCATTATTATATGCTCTATCTGAAAGTTCCAAACTCTGCCGAACAGTTTAAGAAAAAGAAGCTGTAGCCTGTTCATTTCCTCTCCATTTGCTCAGATTCTCAGTGAAGGATTGTGGTCATATCACAAGCATCATCATTCTGACAGCTATCCCCCACTTGTGTGGATCCATTACACAGGGGTCATGATAGTGCACTTCATGAGTTCCCAAGAGGAACTAAGTTTTGTGTTATTTTCCTTTCTTTGGTACCAAAGAGATGTCTCTAAATGGTGAATGCATTCAAATAGAAGCCTCTTAATTTTGCTGGCAGATTCTTGTCTAAAAATCTTAAAAATTTAACACCTGACTAGATTTGCTTGCAACCCCCCCCCCTTTTTTTTGGAGACTAATATTTCCAAACCACAATTTCTTCCTTCTCATGGAGAAAAGTCACTGGAAATAGTCTTTCCTTGCAGAAACATAACTATCATATGTGGTTATATCAAAAGCTTTGCATTTGAATGTGAACAAATCTTTCCATTTGGTTTTGTTCTAAGATTTTTTGCAAAGTCAAAAGCCTTCTTAGGCACAGTAGCACAGAATCCTTCTTAACAAAGAAGCCAGACCTCAAGAACATGCACAAGGCTCACATCTCATTTTCTTCACACCCTTGTCACTCTCTCTCATGTAATGTCTGAGTTATATATGTGATCAACAGAATGCATAGAGACAGTGCCAGGTCACTTCCTGTATCAGGTCATAAAAGACTGTGACTTCATATACTATTTGCTCTCTCTTTGTCTTCATTTGCAATGGAGAAAGACAGTTGTCATGTTATTAGATGCAAAGGGAGAGGTCCCCCTCATGGCAAGAAATCGGAGCCATCAATCCAGTAGCCCACAAGAAACTGGAGAAATTATCTGTCATGTCGTGAAAACATGCAAGCCACTCTGGGAGGCCCACAAAAAACAAAACTGAAATCTCTGCTTATTGTCTTGAGAACCAAAGACTTACCAACAACCACAAGAGAGAGGTTAGATGCAGTATTTCTCTCTGTCAAGCCTTCAACTGACACTGCAGCCCTACTTTGTTGGCTTAGCTCAACCTTAAGATCCTGAGACAGCATTACTTACCCAGGATGTCTCCAGGTTTGCGCATATAGAAACTGAAATTTCAAGGCAGTGTGTGTGTGTGAGTGTGTTGTTTTAAGATCCTAAGTTTTAGTATAATGTTACACAGCACAACAGCAAGTTATCAAAATATAGACAAGTTTTATTTTGATATTATGCAACTATCAATAGAATATCCCATTTTCTTTTTTAGTGAACCATTCCTCTCCTCATAGTGGATGTGGACTCAGTATTCTAAGGAATCTAATATGTGCAAGCTGCGTGCTTTTACAGTTTGTGGCAAAATATCTTCTTGCATTCATGCCTCTAATGTTTAAGTTTGAAGACTGCTTCAATGAAACCTATATTTATAAATGCCCACAGAGTTGGGACTTGAACCAGTAACTATTTCTGTGGCCAATTAAAAATTTATCCATGTATTCTATAGACTTGCAATTTGAATGAGAACTGAATAACTAAGATTTTTTTGGACACCAGTTTACTGTTTTGTGTCACCTTATGAGAGCATATGGGAACATATGGGAAGGAGTTGAAAATGAAACAGTGCTAAGTGGAAGCCTTGATATCATTGAAAACATTCTTTCTTTCAAATTCTCTATTGAAAAATAACTACAATAACATTAAAAGAAGCAACAGAACTGGGCTTTTGAGAGAATGAATATACAATAGTTAAGAATGTTTAGAGCCAGGTGTTGATGGCTCACACTTCTAATCCTTGCTGCTCAGGAGGCTGAGATATGAAGATTGCAGTTCAAAGCCAGCCTGGGCAGGAAAATCTGTGAGACCCTTATTTCCAATTAACCATCAGAAAACCAGAAGTGGAGCTGTGGCTGTAAGTGGTAGAGTGCTATAGCCTTGAGTGAAAAACTTCAGGGACGATGTCCAGGCCCTGAGTCCAATTCACATGACTGACACACACCCACACACACAAGAAGAATTTATAGTTAGAAATCTTAGAAACATTTAACAATAAACACAAATGTACCACAATGCCAGTAGCAACCGTTCACTGGACATGTATGTACCATATATTCATATATGGATGGTGTCATAGTGAATGCAAACATTCCTTTGAGTTGAAGTTTCATACTCGATATTTCTATCCCATTTTATGGGTGCAAAAAAAAATAAGTAATTTGATGTAGCTGGAGAACTGAGGAGAGTGAAGCCAAGCCTTTCAGGGCCCAAGAATCATGCTCTTAGTACGATGCTAATGTGCAACCTTTCTACTAACATGAATATTATTCATAACCATGTATTAGCAATGATTGATGTCATCAGTATCTATTTAGTTAGAGCAAAATCATAACCACTACTGGTATCAGCAACATAATCTTCAAGCTGAGACTCCTCTCCACAGCTCCTGGTGAGAGAAAGAGTATCCATTTGTTGGGAAGACACTGAACAGGGAGCATGGAAAGGACTTGTGTTTAGTGCTTCAGAAGGCTCCATATATTACTAACGAGAAGGTTTCTGTCAGCACTGCATGGATACAATTTTTTTTACTTACGTTTTTAGCTGTCACCATCTCCTAAGTTTCAGAGTTGGCCTTTTGTCTCAGAATATATTTCCCTTTCAACTTTTCTATTGAAGGTAAAAACGATTTTAATACATTTCTGAGTATTCAGTGCCAACCTTTAAAAAAATCTATACACATATAATTAGACTTTTTTTTCCAAGGGAGAAGGCCATTTATGTTATTCATCTTCCCTAGGAGACTGAATGGAAGTCTTTTGGTTTTGCTAGTTAGGATTCAAAACAGGGGGCTTCTTCAGAGAATTTCCAGGCTGCAGTCACATTGGCACTGGGGAATATTTGTTACTTAGATCTTCAGGTAATGGGTCAAAGGGAGGATGAGAAAGTTTACTTACACTCTTCAGAATACTGCTTTGTCTGCCATGCTAGCCACAGCTTACCTTTCAATTGTCAAGGGCATCAGAAGAGAAATAGACAGAGAAACAATATGGCTCATAGAATTGGCTACAAAAAAATAGTTGCTGATTATTTCTTAAGACATATCTAATAGGGGCAATTGTCACTTCTTACTTGTAGTTCCAATACTAATAGCTTTTAAAAACTGGAAAAATTGAGCTGGGTGCAGTGGCTCATGCCTATAATCCTAGCTACTCAGGAGGCTGAGATCTGAGATTAAAGGTTCAAAGCCAGTCCGGGCACAAAAGGACTTGAGACTCTTATCTCTAATTAACCTCTAGAAAATGAGAAGTGGGGCTTGGCTCAAGGGTAGGGTCATAGTCTTGAGCTGAAGGGCTCAGGGACAGCGCCCAGGCTGAGTTCAAGCCCCATGACCCACAAAAAACAAACAAAAAAAACCTAGAAAAATTGATTGGGTTCTTTGGCTTTTTGTGTTATTCAGTGTGTGTTTGTATGTGCATGATTATTAAAGTGATGTCGCAGATTCACTGATAATTGAACAATGTGATTCTGAAATGTCTTTCTCCTTTTTGTGGCAGGGAATATTTTGTAGGTGACAGCCTATGATATTACTGTTACTATAGCATATGAAGAATAGCTCAGGCAAACAGAGAGTAGAAATGATTGTCCTTAGCTCATCTCTCCATAAAGTCTATCTCAGATTTCTCAAGTTCATCCCTTTTTCCTAGGTTTTTTGTTACTTTCTTCTTTAAAATAAGAGTTTTTGAACTTCCATGCAACTGTCTCCATTTTAAAGATGGAGAAAGATTAGCACTATAGCATACTTTTTGAAGTTCATGAAGAAAAAAAAATCCCAGATTTGCTCAGGGTGTATCTAGAAAAATAGTCTACACTTTACATATCATTGCTCCAGAATGAAGAAAAATCATGCCTGGTATTCCCCAACAATCACTGCTCAGAAAATACATTTCAACATAGGGAGAAAAAGCTAGCTAATGATTTCTAATTAGGTTAAATTAGCATTATTTTAAAATAATTTTTATTTTTCAATTATTAATTTTAAATTATTTGTGTTTTATAAGCAGAAAAAGTCCATTTTGTTTTCATTTGTAGGAAGTTTAGGCAACATCACATATTTCATTGAGTCATTAAAAGAGTTAAAGTTTAAAACATTCTTGGTGTTTTTAATTGTCATAAATCTTAGAGTACTTTGTGTATAGCTCTCTTTTTTCAGAAATTTGCAATTTAGATTAGTGAATTAATAATAACTAATCAACTTAGGGGCTGAGGGCATAGCTTTTGCCTAGCATTTGTGAGGGCCCAGTACAGAAAAACAAATAGACAAATAAACAAACACATTTATTCAGCATAGTTTTAATTGGAAAGGAGTATTCAGACATTTTTGATAGTGTATCCATATAATTCAGGAAGTTTGAACATGTACCTGTACCCTAAGCATGTTTATTTTTCTAAATTATGCAATATGCTACTTTCTATGGCTAATATAAACAAACTTTAACTCAATCTTCAACTTTTAGATTTAAAAATACGAGAAGCTGTATTACCTCCCAAAAGACTATTTGGGGGCATTTTAGAGATGATTGTTGTTTAATGTCATTTTCAAAACAGAGATTTCTTTCATTCTTAAAACCTTCTTTGAAGGTATTTATGCTTGGTCATTTATATACTTAAATTATATATATAGCCTTTTAGTTGGATTCTTGGTGTTTGTATAGCTGTAATGCAATAGAAATACAAAAATGAGCATTATGACGTGAAGGCACTGAAGTGCATTATAGCCTACTGGTTTGCGATTAAGTGAGTGGATATGAATGTTATTTCTATGAAGTGACTTGGGGCAGAGGGGAAAAAGTGCTAGATAGAAACATTTTTTTCAGCTTGTTCTGTATTTTCTTACATGCCATTAGGGACCTAACAGAAATTACAGAGTGGTGAGATTTAGCCAGGTAAACATATTTTAATTTACAAATTAAATTTTGTAAATTAAAATTTGTTTTACAGTATGGGCTGTAAAACAGTCCTCTTGTTTACAGTATGGCCTGTCCTGCTACTGACTGCCTCACTGTCTAACACAATTAATTCCTAACCTGTATAGGATTTGGAGTTCTGTGGACTATATTGATTCCTGCACAGATAATCCTGTAATGAACAATAATCAAAGAACAATTACCCAAAAGACTAGTGACCTGAAATTCCCTTGTCACAAAGAGAAGTGTCAATTTGGTTCCATATGTGAAATAATGTAGGAGGCACAGGTTGAAGTTTGGTTCCATTTGTCCAGAAACACATGAAGAAATTCCACCTCAGTTGGGAAAAATTGGGAGTATGTCGGTCAACTTCCCATTACTATAGAAAATACTTGAGGTGACCAATTGAGGAACAAAAAGGGTTGTTTTGGCTTCTAGTCTGGGAGGTTCCCGCCCATGACTGATTTTTGCTTGGGGTGGTGGTGAGACAGTGTATGATGGTAGGAGCATTTGATGGGCAGAAAGAGCAAAAGGCTGGAGTCCTATAATACCTTTTGGACCAACGGAGCTAAAGACCTTTTATAGGTTCTACCTCTTAAAGGTTCTATCACTTCCTAATAGTGCCTCCCGTTGGTGGCCAAGATTTTATTTAATATATGAGCCTTTCGAAGTATATTTTTTTACACCCAAATTGTGGCATGGGGAAAGTTGGGACAAACTTAGGAACTTTAGTCATGTGAGAGTAAAATTTAGGAAGATTCTCCCATAGAGATGTTTACTGAGGAATGGCCAATCAGGCATCTGGAATAATCTGGACTGAAAAATCACTTCTGGCCTCATGGTTCTGAGTCACTGACATCATTTGTTATCATTAGTAATCTAAAACTATCGTCCTTCACGTGTCAGTAAAGACTAGCGAAGATGTCCTATTAAGGATTGATTTGCTTCTTCTGGTTATGAGAAACTTACTCTGTAGTCAGGACTCAGTACTCAGTAGACCGGAGTAAGATAGTAATGCATTACCTTCTTTTAAAAAAAAAATCCAGATAATGAGATAGTCTGTTATATTATTCCTCACAGATCCAGAACCAGCGTCTGTGTATGCGTTTCTGATATGCGCAATCTCTTACAGAAAATAACTGCCCTGGAAAAGAACCAGATGGAAGTTCTAACACTTATGGGAGGCATGGAACGCCTAGACCCTTCTTCCTGGGTGATAAAAAGGGCAGCAAATCCAGTGAATAGTTCTCCTTATTGAGGGCTTCTGGGAGCAGAAATCAATGCTTTCGCTTACGGGGCAGGTGCAGTGCAAATAAAGCCCCTCAGTGCTGTCCCTGGGCTCAAAGAGCCATGAGATCACACAGTTCCCACAGGCCCCAAGAAAGCTGCCAGCTCGGCCCATCTGGAGGCCGCTGTGCAATGAACTCCCCAGAGCAGTGGGTACTCTGTGCCTCTGCTCTTTTCCCTAGGAAGCTTACAGTGTCCTTCCTGTGAGCAGCAGGGAAAAGGCACCCTCCTTGGTTACAGGGCATGTCCCAGGAGCTTTTCCTTCTGCCAGGTACAAGGCTGTGATGAGGAGATGGGGGAATGTTAGTCACAGGATGCTGGGGGTGATTTGTAAGCAAAGTGGGGGAAATTCAGCCTGCGAAACACAAACATGCTGCAGATAATGAGGATAAACACAATCAAGACTTTGTACTCAATAATTATTTAACTGCAAGGCCATGCCCAGGAAGGATTTAAAACTTAGATTTCTTAAAACCTTGCCTGGATGGTGGGTGAAAATGTTGAAAAGGGGAGAGAATGTGATCAAGATGCACTGTGTCCATAAACTGCTTTGGTGAATGGCAATTTCTTTGTGTAACTACTAATAAAAATATTAAAAAAAAAACCCTTTTCTGGAAAAGTTGGCTAATTTTCTTCAGCTTTTAGAAATAGAAAATATTGTCTAAATTGTCTAAATACAATAAGTAAATTTTGCACTCATTAGTTTGCTGATTCTATTTAAAATAAATCTCATATTTTGGCTGTAGAATTCCACTGAGTTGACTTCAAAGATTACCAGGCTAGCATGATTTGTGATTCAGTATTACTGGCCTCTCCTATGATAACAGGCTCATGCCTGTAATCCTAGCTACTCAGGAGGCTGAGATCTGAGGATCAAAGTTCAAAGCCAGCCCGGGCACTAAAGGACCTGAGACTCTTATCTCTAACCTCTAGAAAATGGGAAGTGAGGCTTGGCTAAAGGGCTTGAGCTGAAGGGCTCAGGGACAGTGCCCAGGCTGTCAGACCTATGACCCAGAAAAACAAAACAAAACAAAATATGAAAGTAAGAGTTAAATCTGTTGCTTGGGGGGGGGGGCTAGAAGCATGGCCTAGTGATAGAGTGCTTGCCTAACATGCACAAAGTCCTAGGTTTGATTCCTTGGTACACAAAAAGAGCCAGAAGTATTGCTGTGCTCAAGTGATAGAGCACTAACCTTGAGAAAGCCAAAGAACAGTGCTCAGGTCCTGAGTTCAAGCCCTAGAACTGGCAAAAAAAAAATATGTTGCTTGTTTTACTGATAACTTTGGTAACTATTATGACTTTGGATATAGTAGTGTTTGAGGGTTTCATTGAAACATTTTTTTTAGCCCAGTGATTGAGAAACTGTAATGATTTAAGCAAGAATTTGGATGGCATACTTTTATGGAGACTATAAAAAATATTTTGGAGAAACTAGGGCCGGGAGTTTGGCCTAGTAGTAGAGTGCTTGCCTAGCATGCACGAAGACCTGGGTTCAATTCCGCGGTACCACATACGTAGAAAAAAGTCGGAAATGGTGCTGAGGCTCAAGTGGTAGAGCTCTAGCCTTGAGAAAGTCCAAGGACAGTACATTGGAGAAACCAAATGAATGTTACAGGGAGGGCTCAGAGTTGGTGAAATATGTTAAGGGTTTAGTTATATAAAACAGACTTATGAGAGACTGATGCATAAACCACAGCCAGGAGGTAGAACTTCAAATGTAGGAAAACAATTGTGTATTTGAATTGTCAACACACACTTTGACAGTGACTGAGACGATGGTACTGATTTGTGTGTTTTCACTTTCAAAATATAAGTCCTGTGGGAATTTTACTTGATTTTAGACAGTAAATAATATTACTGACAGAGAAGCCTGAAGTATAAAGATAAAATAATAACAGCAATAATCATCTTTAAAAATGGGAATAATTGGGGCTGGGAGTTTTGCCTAGTGGTAGAGTGCATGCCTAGCATGCACAAAGGCCCAGGTTCAATTCCTTGGTACCACATACATAGAAAAAAGCTGGAAGTGGTGCTATGGCTCAAGTGGTAGAGCTCTAGCCTTGAAAAAAGTCCAAGGACAGTGCTCAGGCCCTGAGCTCAAGCCCCACGACTGGAAAAATAATGGGGATAATTTCTATATCATGAAACTCTCTCACTATAAGTAATTACTTATGGCAAATCAGAGTTGTATAGACATTTACACCATCCAGTTGTAGAAGATTTTCATCTCTTCACAAAGATACCCTGGACCTACCTGTAAATCCCACGTCACGAGTCCCTACCTTTTATTCATTTGGAGTCTCCTCTCGGATTCATTTCATACCAGTGTAATTGTACAATACGTGTTCGCTTGCACTTGGTTCTTCACACGTGATGTGATGATTTTGAGGTGCATTTGTGTAGTAGCACTATTCGTATTTCCTTCCTTCTAACATAATCTTGTGTGACTTCTCCGTGGTGTGTGTTCACTCTCAGTCAATAGATATTAGGTAGTTCCCACGTTTGACCGTTTTAAGTATGCTGCTACCATGATTTATTACATGAACATGTATTTTCATTTCTCTTGGGTAGGAGTGGAACTACTGGTTTAGAGAAAAATCTATTTATAAGATTTAAAAAAAATAATGAAGCCGGACATGGTGCTTCATTCCTGTAATCCTAGCTACTCAGGAGGCTGAGATCTGAGGATTGTTGTTCAAAGCCAGCCGGGGCACTAAAGTCCACGAGACTCTTATCTCCAATTAACCAGCAGAAAACCAGAAGTGGTGCTGTGGCTCAAGGGGGTAGGGTGGTAGCCTGGAGCTGAAGAGCTCAGGGACAGCAGCCAGACTCATAGTTCAAGCCTCACAACTGCCAATAATAAATAAATAAAAACAACAACAACAACAAAAACCTGTCAGCTGTTCCCGAACAGCTGCCTATCTCACATCCCCAAATGAAATGTGAGAGGCTTCTGATTTCTTCTCATCCTTGCCAAACTTATCACTGACATTTTGGTGACAGCTATTCTATGTCTGAGTCTTGTGATGCACACTCAACATGAGAGCTACTTGGAGGCATGGGCGCCATGCCCGGGGCCATACTGCAGGTAAGTGGAGAGGACGTTGTTTAATCTCTTTCACTGTATTTCTCATTGGAGTCATGGGCATGATTTCTCTGTGGAGATAAGGTACCAGGTAGACATGGAGAGGAAGTTGAAGTGGGAATTGTACATTGCTTTTTAGAGTGTTTGAGAAATAATAAATTGTGGTTTCCAGTGGGAAAGCATGAGGAGGCAGATGAGGCTAGCCTCGACTCTCCTATTGAGGGACTGAATTTTTTGAGTTTTTGCAGAGTTCAAAAAGGGGTAATGAGAGACTCACAGAGACAGGCACATGGAAGCACAGAGAGTGCCATTCCAAGGAGTCAGGTCCACAGAGCCACATAGAGACTCATCATAGAGGAGGAAGCTTGAAGCCCGCACTGGGCCTGAGTGCTAGGATCTGCAATACTTTTTGGACATTTAGCATTTGTCACATGTTGGGTGGAAAATAGAGCACTATACCAAATGGAATTTGAAGGCAGTGTCAGATTCCCCTTTGGGAATCTCAGAGAAGAGCAACCAAGGGAGGGGTAAGAAGGGAAGAAAAAGGGAGGGGAGGACTTGGAAGGGGAGGGAACGATAAAGGAGGGGCAAGTAGGGGAGGAGAGAATAAGAATAGGAAGCAGAAGGAAAGAGCAGAGAGAGAAGAGGAGAAGAAGAGATGAGAAGAGAAAAAAGGGAAGCGAGTACAAGGGAGAGGATGGGCTTGAAAATAGGCCAGGTACCCTTTTTCATGAGCTGGAAAGACGTGATGGGTAGATAAACTCCATTTCTAGATCTATGAAAATAGGGCCAGAATATTATACTCAAAAGACCACCGATAGCTGGAGAAGACCATAAACACAAAGTGGAGTGAGTCTCAACCCCAGACCTAACCACTCACCCAGATTCCTTCTCTCTCACTTGCACACAACCCAGTCCTGCAGCCTCTCCACCTGTGCTCCTCCTTTCCCTCACCTCACTGAGTGTCCAGAGCAAGTCAATTCCAATCTGCCAAGTCATCTGTATCTTTTCTCTACATCTGCACAGACAAATTTTGCTTTATGAAGATCCCTGCTTCAGGTACTCAGGCCTCACTAGACTACTTTCTGTGTCACAGTCCGGCCTCACTCCCATCCTCTCCTTCTCCATGGGTTGTCTCACTCTCTACTTCTATCCTGCAGAACAATTGCAGTTCCCTGAAGATCTTCCTGTGTGAACCACAGGATAATGTACGCCCTCTCCCTGATCCACTCTCTTCTCTTAAGATGGATGGAAGAAATTTTACTCCCCCTTCAAAACTAAGCTCAGCTGGTTACCAGTGGCTCACGGCTGTAATCCTAATTACTCAGGGGGCTGAGAACTAAGAACTGAGGTTCAAAGCCAGCTGGGGCAGGAAAGTCTGTGAGACTCTTATCTCCAGCTAACCACCAGAAAACCAGAAGTGGTGCTGTGGCTCAGGTGACAGAGAGTGCTATCTTTGAGCAAAAGAGCTCAGACAACGCATAAGCCCTGAGTTCAAACCCTAAGACTGAAAAAAGAAAAAAAACCTCCCAAAAAACTAAACTAAAAGTTACCTTTGAGCTCATCCTGACTTTTGATCATCTTCTCCCCAGAGTGTTATACTACTGTTTCTACCAAGTTCCTCCACTGCTTGGTTGTTCAATGTCCACGTGGCTGATATCTTGGCCAGCTGTGTCCTTCTGTTCCAGTTCAATCACTAAAAATGTCTCCAGCCATGGGCAAACATCCCTGGTGGGTGGAATCTTAGATTTGCTGAGAGAAGAGAAATCATTGCTTTATCATCAATCAACACTGTTGCCTTACT
Source organism: Megascapheus bottae (assembly GCF_031878675.1). NCBI lineage: Eukaryota > Metazoa > Chordata > Mammalia > Rodentia > Geomyidae > Megascapheus > Megascapheus bottae. The sequence continues at coordinate 11,988,731 of NC_143519.1, forward strand.
TGTCAACTTTACAGAGCTCATTACGACAGTGATGGAATTTCATCTAGCCAGCACTGCACCTGTCCTAGAGCGAGTACGCAGAGAATGTGAACTCAGACATGCGGACTGTGATCTTCAGACTCAGGGTTTTGATCTCTGTCCTGAGTTTTATGACACTGGGAACTTACTTGACTTCCCTAGGCCTTATGAGTGCCTTCCTTGTAAAAACACAGTCATGGGCCGGGAGTTTGGCCTAGTGGTTAAAGTGTTTGCCTAGCATGCATGAAGACCCGAGTTCGATTCCTCGGTACCACATACATAGAAAAAAGCCGGAAGTGGTGCTGAGGCTCAAGTGGTAGAGCTCTAGCCTTGAGAAAGTCCAAGGACAGTGCTCAGGCCCTGAGTTCAAGCCCAGGACTGGCAAATAAAAAAAAAAAAACAAATGACTGTTGTCCTTAATGTACTATGTTGTCTCTCATCTCCTTTGCTGTCCCTTGGTTATCTCATATTGTTACAGTATCTCACTTTGTTATCTGATATATTGAATTTATTTGTATTTGGTTATTGAAATTTGATAGGGAAGGGGGGAAAACCAAGACAGGTGGGGGGGGTGGGGGGAGGGTAATGGGTACCAAGACATGTGAAAGGGTATCAATGTATGTGAATTAATGCATCTTTTATCTGGCAAATATCATGTAACCCTTTTATTAATTACAATAAAAAAATTTAAAAAAAACACAGTCATAATTCCATTAGAGTTATGGGGCAGATGAAATGATGTCATTATTCATAAAATCATATGCATGCTTTGGGCAGAGAGGAAACACCAATACAGTAGTATTATTATTTGAAATGTGCTCATAGCTGGTACAAAAGCTCAGTGCCTTTTTTTTTTTTGATAGGACTAAAGTGAAACAGCGAAGATAAAATGCACAAAGTCTTCAGGGTACACAGATGAGGCAAGCCTACCAGAATAGGGGCAGCCCAGAGGACAGAGAGAAGCTGCCAGCAGATGGCCTCTTCTTGCTTTATGTTCGTTGCTCTGGCTTTCTGCCCAGGCTCTAAATCCTGTGTCACTTCCAGTAACTTGAGGAGAAAGAAAGTACAAATCAATAGCCGAGTCCCAAGCAAACAATAAGCACGATATAATCTGTTTTTTATGTAAACATAAATGTGTGTAAGTCACTACTAGATGACACACTGCTGAGGGTTGGAGGCACTTGGCTCATTTTATACATGTCTCTCTTTTCCAGAACTGAAGTTCTTTGCATAGACAATCAGCAGGTGGCTGTTGGTATATTCACCTTTCAGCAAAGTATGCATGATCCAGAGCTATTTCTGGTGGGTCAGGGTCTTGGTTATGATCTCTGTGGTTTTCTGCCACATTCTGATAGTGTTCACATTGGCAATATGGCTTGCTGGAGTTTGAGTTTGAATATGTCAAACTGAATTAGTTACTTTTTTTTTTTTTTAACAAGTCCTGGGGCTTGAACTCAGGGCCTGAGCATTGTCCTTGGGCTTTCTCAAGGCTAGAGCTCTACCACTTGAGCCTCAGCACCACTTCTGGCTTTTTTTTCATATATTTTGTATTGTAATTAAGAGAAGGGTTACATTATATTCACCAGATAGAAGGTGCATTACTTCACATACATTGATACCCTTTCTCATGTCTTGGTCCCCTTCTGGCTTTTTTTCTATGTATGTGGCACTGAAGAATTGAACCTGGGTTCATGCTAGGCAAGCACTCTACCACTAGGCTAAACTCCTGGCCCCTGAATTAGTTAATTTTTGCTGGTGTGAAAAACTCTTTTAAGTATCTTTCTGTTAACAAACCAACTTACCTGACAGAATCGAAATATGAAAATAATAAATAAATAATATGAAACTCAAATGGAGACCCACAAGAAAATGACAACGGAAAGGGAAGTGTCATGTATACTTTAAGCCAATTTTTTTCTCAAGGTGTGGTCTTTGGACAACCTCTTTAAGAGTTAGTCATCTGGTGGTGTCAAGAGGAATAGATAAATAAAGAGGCGAAGAGGGAGAGAATGCAGTTAAGAATCCAATGTATATGCTACAAAATTAAAAAGAGTGAGAGAAAGGGTGGAGAGGGAGGGACGGGTGAGAAAGTTGAAAGAGGTAACATTGATCAAGGTACAGTAGATGCATAAACTGCTTTGTTAAATGACATCTTTTTCATACAACTACTTGGGGCTAATAAAAAGAAAAGTAGAAATGAATCATCTTGGAGAAGTGTTTTAAAAAGTTTTCTAACTTCCAAAAATCACATTAAGTGAAGTAAGCCAGACTCAAAGGAACATAGCCTCAATGGTTTCCCTCATTTGTCATAATCAGTAGAAACCTTGGGCTCTCCTATTTTGTACAATAGAACAAAATCTAATTACATAAGGCCATATAGTATGCAGCTAAATGTAAGGACCTCTAGGATGTAGAAACAAAAGCCATATAATGAGTGATTGTTGTCCTTAATGTACTATGTTATCTCTCATCTCCTTTGCTGTCCCTTGGTTATCTCATATCGTTACAATATTTCATCTCATTATCTGATATATTTTATATATGCTTAATTGGTTATTTGAAATTGGATAGAGAAGGGGGGAAATCAAGATGAGCGGGGGTGGGGTGGGATGGGGAGGGAAATGGGGACCATGACATGAGAAAGGGTATCAATGTTTGTGAGGTAATGCACCTTCTATCTGGTGAATATAATATAACCCTTCTATAAATTACAATAAAAATATATGAAAAAAAAGTTTTCTAACTTCCTCCCCTCACCCTCCCCCCCCAAAAAACCCCCTGTAGAATCAGAATATGTTGGAGAAAGTCCTCCCCAAACATTTTTTTTATAGCACATTAACATCTGAGAACCACTGCTCTGAAGAAAAAAATAATTTTGTGGATATAGCCAACTTCTGCCTAGACCCTTATTCCACAAGGTTTGTGATAAGAGAGACCTCCATTTGGAGATCTTAAGAGCTACCCTCTGGTCTCGTAGAGAGGAGTTAAGAGGGCTGGTCTCATCATACTCTGGCCTCTGAGCCACCCATATCTCCTCAGTAAGCAGGCAACCTTCCCCTGATGTAGGAACTGCAGGTCTTATCCTCCAGATCATCTATGACAGCCCCCAAATTCATTAAGGATATGGGCTTTCCAACTATGTTATTTCATAAGCAGACGTGAATAGGAACAAATATTTGCATGCATTCACTCAGTGAATCTTTTTCACCATCTTCTAAGACCATAGTACAACCCCAGAAAAGCTGAGGCACTTGTAAGGTAGGCAGTGAGGAGAAGTAAAATACCCAAAGAAACAATCCAAATGTTGCATTTTTTTCATCGAAACAAATGGTTTCTATATTCAAAAACAAAAACATTCCTATGTTGAAGGACAAGAAGCCAGGAGAGATGAGTTTCATTGGCACTATAATTTCACTATAATGATGAGTTATGTGACTGTGAAATAACTTCATTTTCACTTTAGTAAAATGACATTCTAAAACATTCTAGGGTTCTTTCTAACTCACAAAATCTCCTTGTGTTTTCCTCACTAATCTTCCTCAATGTTTTTGTACATTCGTTATGGTTTTTAGAAAGACAGCATACATCAAAGAATCAAAATCATGAAAGATTCGCTCCAAAAGTAAAGTACTTGAAATATATCAATGTAATTTAGGTTCTGTTAGAGGGATAGTTTAAAAATAGGCCTTATATTTCTAAGGGACTTTAGTTAATTTTCTTTTTCTCTGTGCACCTGATTATAAAAAAAAAAAAAGAAGGGATACCCCTCCACAGACACCTCATATCCTACAAGAGACTGCCAAAAAATGGAGAATAACTGGCCTAATCCAGTAAAGTTAGCACTTCCTATTTGAAAATGTGGCAAAAGCTTACACAACTATACATTTTTGCCGTGAAAATTTCCTCTGTTTCTGGAGATGAGTTTTCCCAATGGGTGATATAGAATCTTATAAGCAAGCACACCCGAATGTTTCCTTTTCATAATGAGCTGAAGCACAGAGGAGTCTTGAAAGGACAATTGTATAGCTTCTTGTGTTGCTTCATGGGCCTTAAGTGCCCACAAAGAGGATTCCTTATGCTTTAATTTCTCTTTATTTTTCTGACTGTAAAGACCCTTGGGGTAAATGCCAGCCCCACAATCGCACTGCTATACGGTTACTGTCAGCCTGCTCATATGATGCTTCCTGTTCATTAGGCTTCTTTTCATTCGACTACAATGTCCCAGCTTTGCTGCAATTCTTCGTCAACGCCCCTCTCTTCAATAGCCTGTGAATAGTATTAAATGGTGTTTATGCTAGCTATTGTTGCCTTTTGTGTGGTTTGTCTAATTCACAGAGAAAAGTCTGCTTTTGTGGTAGGAGACCAGCTACGTCATGGCACACCATGTGCCTTCTGATGGGACCCAGTCCTGCTGAGTGATAACATTACAGGCCTGGGCTTCTTTGCAACACAATCCTGCATTCTTGCTGTGGTCAATACTCTGGCAGGCAGACCGGTTTACTCTTTTTATTAAGAAGTAGGGGAAGATAAAGCACAAACAAATACCAAGCCCTGAGACAGAGCAGAAAAGAAGGGTAAGTTCAGCTGATTTGCAACTTGGCCAAGTCAGAAGTGAGAAAGGGAGCAGAAAGCAAAGCACAGATTTATTCTGGTTAGCAACCAGACATGGTCAGGTGTAATTCCCTGTTCTAGCAAATACTGCTTCACATTTTGGGAGGAAGATTGCATTATGGTTTCAAGGTATTGTTTAAAATGACATTTAATCCCAGGGTCACAATTTGGCCAGGCTTTCTCTAAAGTACTCAGAAAGGAGAAAGGATATTGTATTGATGATTATGTGATTATTCAGTTTGGAAGAGTTTCTTTCTGTGTTTTTTTTTCTTTTTTGCCAGGCAGGTATGTTGCGATGTCTTGAAAGGGCTTTTGATGTAGGAAGATCATTACCTACTCAATGGTAACTGATCCTTAGCAGCTCTGGTTTTTGGTGCTATGTGCTCTTTCATCCTGTTGTGCTGCAGAATCTCTTTCCTGGCTATTTGCAATCTTTTTTGTACCCCTAATGGTGGCATACATGGTAGATGAAGAGTATTTTCTCTTTTGAGAACAGTACTCCTCACGTGTCAGGGAATCAGGTGCACAGAAAGGGGCAGACTTCATTATAATCTGATGGTACGTGACTTTTGGTACCAAAAACATCTTAGTTATTTTCCTGTTTTGTGTTTAGACAAGATCTCATGACATAGTCCAAGCTGGTTTAGAATTCCAGACCCTTCTGCCTCAGTCTCTTGATTGTTAGCATTACAGGTAGGTGTCACATACCTGGCTCAAAAAGTGTGTTTCAAAACGATGTATTAGATAGCTTTCCCTGTGTGATTTGAGGTAAAAACAAATGCAGCCGGAAAATGAACCCTGTCCAAAGCAAGGAAAAGAACCAGGAACCACATCTAATCATGGTTACAGAATCCACATTCTCTGGAAAAGAACATGAATAAGTGGTTATCAAAAAAGAGGGATGATTTGAACTTCTGTTTAAGATTATGAAATTTTCCTTACTGAGGAGGTTAAAGTAGAAACGGTTGAATCCTCTGTTCTATTTCCAACCCTGAAAAGGCACAATGGGTTTTCCAGAAGAATCTAGAAATTACTTTTCTAAGATGATGAGCCATGTTTGACCATGATAAGCCATCTCCTCCAACACATGTGACAAATATTGTGCCAGGCATAACTCTGGCATTGTAAGGAAGGTTTCAGAGAGAAGTAGAGTGTACAATCTTGTGAATCTTGTGTGCATGTGTGTGTGTAACACTATAAAGAAATCAGACATGATGAAGGGAGACAGGGTGATAACTACCCAAGTCTGGGAAGCCAGTGGCAAGCAGGCCAAAAGCAGTCTTGAGCTACCATTAATTTCTGCCACAGCTGACAACATGGAATGAGACAGGTGCTGAACAAGTGTTGGCAGAATTCAGATAGGCCCTTATGGGGAGGTTAAAACAATGTTTAATGGGGAAGAGAAAGACAGGGGCCACTATGAGTGAGTAGTTACCATAAACCATTGCCTGGGGAAAAGAGTGATTCTAGGACATGGGATCTGAGCTTTGGAGAAAGAAGTACTAAAGAACATGCTGTTTCCTGACAGTAGGTTTCTGGCTGGGAAAACCAAGAATTATGGGGCAGGAATGGGGTGGGGTGGAGAAGTAAGTGAGAAAGGAGAAGCCATTGAAACTTTCTGAGTGAGGAAAGCTGGTGGCCAGTGGGGTGGAGGAGAATACGGAACTGGGACCACTCCATGCCAACCACTGTCTTGTGTGAGTAAGCCAACCAGAGGAGGAGGGTGGCTTAAGGAGCAGGAAAAGTTTGTGACAAGTGTGAGCTGAGGGAATGCCTATTTTCTAGTTTGAATACCATGGTGACCTGATTTCTATCTTGGGTGAGGGGTGGCTAGTAAACTCTGCCTCTTAAAAAAGAGTGCTGTACAACAGACAAGATAAACCAATGGCATTTGCAGGGAAGTGGATGAATCTTGAGCGAATTATGTTGAGTGAGACAAGTCAAGCCCAGAGGAAGAAAAGGCGCATTGTATCCTTAATATGTGGCTATTAGATCCGAACAGCACAAAAGCGAGGACTCAATATTTGCTTATCCAATGCTATGGACATAGTACGGGAAATATAAACACAACTACATAGATATTAAAACTTATGACTCTATAGACATGTTTTATTACATTGATCAATACGTATCTATGATATACCCTTAGCCTAATTTTGATTATGCTCTAAAAATTAAGAGCATGTGATTGTATAGAGATTCCCTTCTTGAATACTTGTTTGTTAAACCCATCATTTGAAATATGATGTAAAAATCAATGTTAATAAATTCTTTAATAAAAAAGGATGCTGTATATGCATTTATTTGCTGAGTCTTGTATGCACACAAGCAAAGTATGCATCTGGGACTATTACGATTTTTATTCTGGATGAAGTATTCCTATGACTGTACAATCTCATTAGCTCTTTGGGTAACTGTGTCTATTGTCCATAATTGCAATTTTCATTATGTTAAACTCTTGAGACAGTTTTACTTGCATTACTAATAGCTCAGGTGTCTTTCATTTTCTAGCCAGTCAGGCATCTTTAATCTCATCGCAGATATTTACAGTTACCCCAATTAAATTCCATCTTATTAGTTTTGTTGATTGTCCCAACTTGTCAAAATCAAGTTGAATATGTATTTGGCCTGCAGTGTGCTTGTAACTTCATGCCAATACTAAATCTAATATCTATTTTATTTCAAACAAGATATTTAAAGAAAGTATTAAATCAAAGCTCATCCAGTTATAATAGCCATCACCAAGAATACAAAGAACACTTGCTGGTGAGAATGTGGGATGGGGCGGGGGAATGCTAGTGTACTGTTGGTGGCAATGTAAATGAGTGCAGGAAATGTAAATAAGTGCAATCACTGGTGGGCATTTATGTGAAATATTGCAAGTTATAATATTGGTCACAAAAACAAAGTTCTGGGAGCAGACCAAATGTCTTTCCACTGATCAATGGATAACAACCATATCCATATCCATACCCACCTAGGTGTATATTGATTTCAGGGGTTTCCCATGTGTTATAGTAGATGAGAGCAGCTCACATCATGGAGGCCAGGAAGCAGAGAGAAGGAGTGTACCAGCAAGGACTTTCTTCTTTGTCTCCCTTTTACTCTTATGAATTGCCAAGTCTATGAGATGGCACCATCCACATTCAAGGTGTCTCTTTTGCCTTTAGTTAATCTTTTCCCCTAAATACCCTGCCTTCAGAGAGTGTTCATGTAGTATTTGGAGACTCTTGCTTTTTCTGCATATTGAGTCAATGATGGCCTGAGGTAGGGACTGCAGCCTTTCTTTTGCTATAAAAAGACCAGTAATAAGCAGGTTAGAAAAGTCTAAGCCACATGGTTTCTGTTGCAACTACTCACAAAGAAAGCAGACACAGAGAATATGAAAACAGATTAGGGTTTTGTATTCTAATTGAGACTTCCTGGAATTTAACACAAGTGTACATGTGTTATATCCTTTCTACATCACAAAGTAGAATGCTTCTTTTGGCTGTCCATTTGATTTCAACCATTCATAAACTGCTGTAGGTTTATAGGCCCGATGAAAGCAGACAGCTGGCTGGCAGTGGCCCATGTGCCATGATGTGTTGACCTCTGACCTATGGTTAAGTGGGCTGCTGGGTTGATCTGAACAGGAAGCCAGTCTGAATTCAGACCGTCTGAATCTCAGCTCTGCTTTGCATCATCTGTGTGATTACAGCTATGTTTTGTAATCTGGACCAAGTGGGAATATTAATAATCCATCATATTGGTGCTGTTGTGATGATTAAATATTTGAATGCAATTAACATGCTCGGCACATAGCCGATAGTGTATGCATGATAACTGTTGCTGTCCTTACTGCTGTTATTTATCATGGATGTAAATTCTTGTTTATTTCAAAACATATGGAAAGACTGGGCTAACCTACAGAATTGTATCTTTACTCACTTGTTCTATTCTTTAGTGCAGCTGCTCTTATAGCTGGTGTGACAGTTCATGTTCATATTATTCGGTTGCATCCTGATTTAAAGATTCCTAAAGAAAGTGAAATGTCCCCCTGACCTTCTATTTATGAGTGCATTTGTAATAAAGCCAACTAACTTTAAGAGCTAAAAAAATAAATAAACCCTGTCACTTCATGAAGATGAAGCAAATACATTACCCTACACTCTTGAAAAATGTTAAAATACTACATTTTATAAAGAATTTTTGCTTCCCCCCCCCCCAACCATCCTCTGTCAAGGAACTATTATTGGGATATGTGAAGAATCAGCAGTGACACTTATGGCTATATATTAAAGTAATACAGAGAGATGTGTTCTCCTGGGTTTTTAGTAAAAATCCTAGAATGGTTTTAAACTCAATGTGGTTATTGATACCAAGAGAGAACTCCTGATCTTTGGATGGCAGCAAAATGTAAATGTACTATTTGTGCTTCCTCATGTGCCTCCAGAGCCTTCTTTATTCAGATTTAGGTAAAATGGAGAGGAGCACAGAAGTGACTAGGACGTCATGAACATGGTCAACGGCCTGACCACTGACTGTGCTGCGCGCACCAGGATGCCTGCAGTAAGCACATTAGTCCTTCCTCCGTGTGCATTTGGCTGGGGCTCCCTCCGGGCAGCATTTCAGAACACGCAGTGGGACAGTGATGCTGTAACGGAATGATCTGGGTTCTGCTTATGTCATGTTCTTTCCTCCTAAGGAAACAGTCATACGGATTGTAGGCTATTATTTGACAACCTGAACCCTAACCTACCTCCCATATAATTGCCTTGGAGTACAACTGCATCCCACACAAGCAAAGCCTGTGATGCTCCTGTTCTTAGTTAAAGTTGAAGTGATGATAAATGAGCTTACCTCAAAGTCATTCCTACGTTCTTCTCTGTAGCAGCTTAGGACCACAGAACATCCAAGCCCCCATACTATGAGAAGCTATTTTAAATTAGCATTTATGAGAGGGCCCGGAGCATGGCCTAGTGGTAAAGTGCTTGCCTAGCATGCACAAAGGCCTGGGTTTGATTCCTCGGTACCACATACACAGAAAAAGCTGGAAGTGGTGCTGTGGCTCAAGGGGATAGCGCTCTAGCCTTGAGAAAACCCAAGGACAATGCTCAGGCCCTGGGTTCAAGCCTCAGGACTGGAAAAAAAAAATAGTACTTATAGGAAAGAAAATATGTTTGAGTGATATAAACTGTGTTTATTTTGAATAAGAGAACCCTAAACCTTTACCAACTCTTAAATTCAGCTACTTATATTCTTTAATGTCAACTGACAAAACACTTTTTATGAATGAATTAGTAGTGAACTGAAAAATTAATGTCATGCTTGATTGAAGTTGAATGACAGATAAGTCACCCAAATATTTAAATATATAAATTCATAGCCAAATATGCTTTATTGGTTCATATACATTTTAGCCTCACCCAGCCTCAAATAAGGAGGCAAGCAATGCATACTCATGATTTAAGCACTAATTATTTTATTTCAGTATTCTAAAGGGAGAAACATATGAAGATCTGTAGCTCTAGTGAAAATATAAACAAGGAAAAAGAAAGGGCAGAGGGTGATTTTTTTTTTTAAGAGCTTGATTTAACACGGTAGTTCTTAGATTTCACTGAGTCAAAATAGATACTTTTAACTTCCTGGTTCATTAAGAAAATTGGTCTTTCTGTTAAAAATGTGTTTTCTGCATGTTGACACCCTGAATTTATGAGACAAGATTTTATTAGTGTGGGCACTAAAATCCAACTCCTATAACATTTCTACTATTACTTGTAAAGTTTGCTCAAGATGAGGAAAAATGCTAAACAGAGAGTTTATAGCAATCATCTAGCTACCTGTAAAGACTGTAATATGCAGATAATTGAGGAAGCATTATTTTCTATTTTCTAAATTGTGTGGGTAACTACCTTAATTATCTACCTCGGGGCATTAGAGTGGCGTCTGTCTTGAGGTGACTGTAAATTGGGGGTCTTAGGCAATGCAATTCTAGTATCTAGGGACCTTAGGGCTGAGGCAAAGATTGGAGAGGAAGAAACCAGGGCCAGAATGGAAGGAAATGGTGACTTCCTGGCCTGAGGCGTCGACTACTGTTCAGAAGGCAATTAACTAAATGTCTTTTCAGACATAAGGTATCCTCTCACCTTTGGATGTACAATTGTACCTCCACCTCCAAGATCCGCATTGAGCACAGGCTGCCTGACACCCCTTGTCAAATCTACACTACAAAGTGTCGTTGCCGAGGAGATGGGGAACCAAGCAGACTCGGCTGTTTAGACATGATCAAACCACTGGTTATTGGAATCAGGGGCAAATCATTTCGACTGGACTGAGCTAATTTGGGGTTAATTCGGCAGGTGATGTGGAGGCCTGGCTCTGTGGACAGAGATACTGGAGGGAAGAGTGCAGCTTGGGACTTTGGTAAGGTTCTTTAAGACACCTGTGCTTCTTGCTTTGCTATTCCACCCACCTTTCCCAACAGGCAACTTCAAGGCTCACACAAAAGAAGAGAGGAGCAGAAATAAACCGGTTCCTGTCATCTTTGTTGACTTTTCACTTAGTAGACTTTCTTATGGATTAAAAAACTTTTTCCCCCCACTTCATGTAAAGCAATGTTCACTGGAGCTTAGCCAATAGATGGTATCGTCCCTTCCTGAGTCTATACTATGAGAGGCCTATGGGAGCATATCTGTTCAAGGCATTCATGCAAATTATTACTTATTGCCCTATATGCTCATAAATTAATAGCTTCTCTGTGGATGAAAAACAGAAATTAGACAACCATTAAGGTTGAACAATGTTCAAAGAATATTAAATATTAATATATGAAATGAAAAAATATTGCAAGTGATATCAGCAGATATGCCCAAAGCATAACAAGCTGAACTTTAAGAATGCAAATAATGAAAACATGTTTTCAGTTAGATATTCTAGATGGTTTACTGTTCAAATTAAAGTTGATTTTTTTTCCGCTTTCAGTAAAAAACAAAACAAAAATATTTACTGCTGTTGTCATATTATATGCAGGTTTGTTTTCCTACTCAGCACAAAACCAAATTTAAGGTGAATAAACTAATAAACTCTTAGTTATTTTGGTCATTGTGCTTATTAAGAAGACTTTTCTTTGCAGTGTTGAAAATGCATATCCAGGATATTTAGAAAAGCAGTTTTTATCAAGTCTGTGATTATTCTTCTTCAACCCCACACATTCATAAATAATTGCCAAATTGGCAGGCGCATTCCAATGACTTTCTCTGCCAGACACTGTAAAATTGGAGCAGACAGAGGCTGAATAAATTGCAGCCCTCCAGGTAAATGGGCTGGGTGAGTGCTGGTCTTGAGCAGTGAGGAGCTGAGAAGTGTTTGCCTGACTGGATGCCCTCAGTGGAGCATTCCGTTTGTCAGATGTGGCATTGGGAGCTGACTCTGCACCAGCCACAAGCCCCGAGCAGCTCTAGCTCTGGTCGTGTTTCTACCTTGAAGCAGTCTTGGGCTCTTGAGCAGGGGGCTGTGTGCGTGTGAGTGGTAAAGGGAGATCCGGCTGATGATCAGCGGATACTGTAGAGGTGCAATCACATGTAGTCTCTAGAAGTAACTCCAGAGAGCAGCTCAAGCTCAAATGTGTCAAGAGGGAGAGGAAAGAATCGTTCTAAGGGATGTCTAAGCAACTTCTCCAATATTAATCCACAAGGAGCTTTAAAACTTAGGATGGCCGGTGGTTCATGCCTGCAATCAAAGCCTTTCAGAAGGCTGAAATCTGAGGATCACAGTTGGAAGTCGGTCCAGGGATGAAAGTCCATGAGACTCCTATCCCCAATTAACCACCAAGAAAGCAGGAAGTGGAGCTGTGGATAAAAGTGGTGGAGTGCTAGCCCTGAGCACAAAAGCTCAGTCCCTGAATTTAAGCACAAATAAAGTAAAAACAACAACAACAAAAAACCCTAGGATGATATGAAGGAAAGTGTATTCCTGTTATTCAATGTATACACGTGAAAATGAAGCGAGGAAAATGGAAGGGATGGGTAGGGCTTGGACAAATGGGGGAGAGTGATGACAGGGGTGATATTGATCAAGATGATTGTGCCCCCCAGGCCCCTCTTTCCGTTTTGTTTTGTCCCGCTCTTTCTTGCTCTCCCCTCCTCTTATGTCTATATATCCAAATAGCAGCACTTAGAAAAGGATTACAATTGGTTTGGATGTAGTTTGGAGCCAGCAGACTCTTGGGAGCACCTGAAATTCAAGCTCCTTTGCCACTCAGGATTAAAGGGCAGAGCCAGATATGGAGTCTGTTGCTCTCAGAGAACTTAAGCAGTTCCAGGGGTTCCAAGGGGTTGCCCAGGTTCTTGAGGACCAGTTCAAGCTGCTTACAGATGGCTGGGAGCCCAGAGGAGAAAGAGCAACCTCAGTGCCTAGATGTGCAGGGAGCCAGAGGCCCTGTCAGTGGGAGGGCAAGGATGGCAAAGCTCCAAGGGAAGGCTCCCCTTCCTTCCTCCTTACCTCCCCCCCCCCCCCCCCCGCAGGGTACACACACAGCAGGCCTCACAGAGCCTTCTACTTTCTAAGCAGAACTTGGAGCTTGATTCCAGAGTCTGTGAGTGCTGCGTCTCTCAGATCCCACCACAGGTTAAGTAGAGTGGTCTCTGTTGTTTAGCAGATGCCTAATGAACAGGCTCACCTTCCAGCAACACATGAAAACACAGATACAAATTAATGGGTAAAGAAGGGCTTGTTTGTCTGTCTGTGTTGTTTCACAAACGCTCAGCTAAAAAAAGCATACCAGTGAGCTTCAATCAGCACATTTTCCCCTTTTCTTTTTTTTCCCCTCATTACAGTCATTATTGGTTACAAAAGGCTGCTCACAAAAGAGCTAGTGATTATAATTTAATACGTCCTTTCTGAAGCTTGATTGGAGGGGGGTGGGGTGAAAGCAGGAGCTACTTGGGGATGGTGCAGGGAGAAGGTGCTGGGTACGGGGTAATCGCTTCACCTGTCTGCTGTCCAGTCTTTTCCAGCTGGCTGAACAGAGCTGATCTTGAGCTGAGGTCTTGCAAATCAGATTATTCAGTGGTGGTGTTTGAAAGCGGGTTCCTACCTGGACTCCTCTTCCAATGCTGTTCTTGAGCCCTGAACAAGTTCCAGAAATGCCTGCCAATGGCATGACAGCATGACAGCATCCCCCAGGTCACAGTGACCAAGCAGGTGTGTTTGTCACTTGGTTTCTGCTCTCAGGATAGGGCAGCATCAAGTCCTATGGAAAGTCTCTGCAGTTTAATTTAATAAAACCACCAGTTCTAGTGCTCCAACACACTAAATAAAATTTTATGAGTGTTGATCTGATGTGCCAGTGGATGCACATGGCAGCAGAACTCTTCAGTTCAAGAAATGAGATACAGCCAGGTAGCAGTAGTTCATGCTTAGCATCCTAACTATGCAGGAGGTTGAGATCTGCTGGTGGCTCAAAGTCAGCCCTAAGCAGTGAAGTTTGTGAGACTCTTATTTCCAATTTATCAGCAAGACTCGGGAAGTGGAGCTGTGGCTTAAGAGGTAGCATGCTGGCTTTGAGCACAAAAACAAAACACACACACACACACACACACACACACACACACACACAGAGTGAGATGTCCCACTCCTGTATTGGCAGCATGGAGCAAACGTTTTAAGGGCCCTTATCTGTTCATCAGTCCTTCCCTTGTCCAGACTCAACCCAGTTCCATTCTGTTGGCACACCTAATTGTTTTAGAGCACATCATCATCCACTCAGACACGTTGTCACCAATTCCGCCATCCTCTCCTCCTCTTCATAAACCTATTCTTCCTTCATTTCCTCTGGTCTTCTGACTATAAATCTTTTCCTAACTTCATCATCACAGTGAGGCCTGAGGCCTATGATTATCCAAGTCCCTTTCCAATTCCTCAGCCTCGATGGTGTTTTGCATAGAATTGAGGACAATGCTGCAGGCTGAGCGCTGTCTCTCCAAATTTATACAGCACTGCCATGTTCTTCGGATTCCTCAGGCATTCTTCGTTGATTGGAGCCTGGAATCCTTTGCTTTCTCCAGATAGAAGAACGTTTCCCCCTCCACTCCCTTGGGTCAGAGAACTCAGAGTGAGATTTGTTTCAGAATAGAGTAAGCAGCACAGAAGATTCTTTCTTCTCTGCAAACCCAAGACAGAAGCTTCTTTTCTTTCCTCCAAAAAGAATATGCTCAAGAGAGTATTCACAGGAGGTGATGCCAGGGAGCTTTGTTTTTTTTATGTTGCTCCAAATTAGCAAATGACATTCTGGTACTGAAGATGAGTGTTGGCAGGGAGAAGGGCCTGAATGGGACGTGTTGTTCTAGAGTGAACTTTGTCCACAGAAAACATCACAGAGCATTTATAAAATACAGGAGTTCAGTCTTGCCATTACTGTCTCATTCAACTAGTCTGATGCTGGTGTCAGTGTGTTTGTACATGCAACACACGTATACGTATGTATATTTACGTACTTGCATGTGTTTAATCGCCATTCTTAGCCAACTGAATATTTCAGTGATATTGAGTATTTTCACATGGTTCTGCAGTCATCACCACCATGTTTGTAGCTGGAACTCTTTATCTTGCAGAACTAAAACTCTGCCCACATTACCCTCCTACTTTCCTCATTCCCTGGAAACTATCATCCTAGTTTCTGGGTCTGACTACTGTAAGTAGTTCATGTAAGTAGACTAATAGATCTTGGTGCATTTAGGATAGGCAGGATTATTTGGTTTAGTACAATGTCCTCCCTTCCATGTTGTAGCATGAGTCAGAATTTCCTTCCTTTTAAACACTGAAGAAGATTCCACCCTGTGAATATATGATATTAGTGTACTCATCCAATTCACCAGCGGAGTAATGGGATAATCTCAAAATTACATCATAGCAAAGATCAGAAGTAACATCATTTAGAAAGAATACAAATTATGAAGTATAACTATGTTAAATAAACCTTCTACAATTTTAGACAGAGGTAGCAAAAACATGATTGGTAAAAAGATGACTTATTCAATAAATGGTGTTGGAAAGACTACACTTACACATGTTGAAGACCAAAACTAGATCCCTATCTATCTTGTCATAAAAAATACCGATTCAAAATGGGCCTGAGACCTTATTATAAGATCTGAGTTTGATACTTTAAGACAAAAACATAGGGAAACACTTCAAAGTATAACCATAGACAATGCTTTTTTAAATAGGACTCTAATAGCTCAGGAAATAGCAGCGAGAATTCACACATGAGATGACAACAAATTATAGGTTTCTACTCAGAAGAAGAACCTTATTACCAGAGTGAAGGGACAGCCTACAGAATGGGACAGAGTCCTTGCCAGCTACTCACCTGACATACAAAAATATTCCAAATATGTAAGAACTCAAAAGAATAAACATCAACAGAACAAACTTGGGAAACAAAGGCAGGAAATCATAAGCCTGTGTCCAGCTCCACTACACAGCGAGATTCTGCCTCAAGAAACAGACAAAACAACCCATCTATAAATTGTATCTACACATTAGACCAAGAAAATCTGAGCTACCTCTCCAGAGTTCTCATAGAGGCTGTTCTGTGCTATGTAAAGCATTTACTAATTTACTAATTATCAAGCTGTGCTTGCAGAATTCCTCTTTACAAGCCCAGTGATATTGTGGCCATGTGGGTGACAGTATCAACCTGACTTGCAAAGTGAATGGCAACATCCAGAGAAAGCTGTCTGAATTTTGAGTAGAGACTGAAACATCCCAGGATAGGCATTGGTGTTTACCCAATGATGCTAAGAAGCAATAGAGGTAAAGAAGTATCTTATTCGTACATTGTAGTGTCAAAAGCTAGAGAAAACTTTCCAAAATGTTCCAAAGTGTACCTTCTCCTTTACAGAAAATTGCAGACTTTCATTTTATCATGTAAGAGAAAAAAATGACAGAAAGACCTGGAATGTTGCTCAGTGGTAGAACATATACTGAGCCTGCACATTGGTCTTGGGAAATATTGAGGTGATACAAGTGAGGCCCCCATGGATAGAATTCGTGTTTTTACAAAACAGATGGAAGGAAGATGTTTCTCCTGTGTGTGGGTAGAGCAATCAGGATGTCTATGAAGCAGATCCTGAGTCTACTGATGGCATGATATTGTCTGCTCAGGCTTTCAGATCCATGAGCCATAGAGGCTGTTGCTTATAAACGTAGGCCACCCAGACTAACACAAAGAGCTATAGTGGGAGCAGAGTCTGGCTTCAGTTTGAATTCTGGCCCAGCAACTTAGGAAACATCCTAAGATGAACAAATTTATCTCTTCAAGCCTGCTTTCTCTCCTTAAAATGTTTACAGAAATCTTTCTTGGGGGTGATAGTTAAAATTAGAAATACCGTATGTGAAAAAGCTAAACACATTGTAGAAACAATTGCAGAAACACAAATTCACAAAGTTCACCCAGATGTTTTAAGTACGTGTAAACTGGTAGTTCACTCAAATGTTGGTAATGCTTTTTAGAACATTAATACAATGACTAAACATGTTAGAATAAAATACCAATCTGAGCATGCTTTTTTATATTTTTATTGTAATTAATAGAAGGGTAACATTATATTCACCAGATAGAAGGTGCATTAATTCACATACACTGATACCCTTTCTCATGTCTTGGTCCCCATTTCCCTCCCCCCACCTCCACTCCTCATCTTGTTTTCCCCCCTTCCCTATCCAATTTCAAATAACCAAATACACATATATCCAATATGTCAGATAACAAAGTGACATACTGTAACAATATGAGATGACCAAGGGACAGCAAAAAAGATGAGAGATAACATAGTACATTGAAGACAACAATCACTCATTATATGGCTTTGGTTTCTATATCCTAGAGGTCCTTTCATCTAGCGTCATACTGTGTGGCCTTATGTATCTAGGTTTTGCTCTATTGCAAATCTCTGCTAGGAGAGCCCAAGGTTTCTACTGCTTCTGGCAAATGACGGAAACCATTGAGCCTAAGTTCCTTTGAGTCTGGCTTACTTCACTTAATATGACTTTTTCTGTCTTTTCATTTCCTTACAAGTGGGGCAATGTCGTTCTTTCTGACAGCAGCATAGGATTCCATTGTGTACAAATACCACATCTTGTTGATCCAGTCATCAACTGAGGGACATCTGGGTTGGTTCCATATCTTTGCTATGGTAAATAGTGCTGCAATGAACATCGTTGTGCTAGTGGATTTAGTATGTCCTTGCTTCTGGATGATTGGGTAAATGCATAGTAGTGGAACAACTCCTTTGGGACACAGCAAAGGCAGTACTCAGAGGAAAATTTATAGCTCTGAGTGCCTACAATAACAAATTAGAAAAATTGCAAGCTATCAACTTAATATGTCACCTTAAGCTCCTGGAAAAAGAGCAACAAACCAACCTTAATCCAAGTAGAAGGAAGCAAATTATTAAAATCAAAGCAGAATTAAATGAATTGGAGTCCAAAAAAACTATAGAAAGAATCAACAAAACAAGGAGTTGGTTCTTTGAAAAAATTAACAAAATTGGCAGACCCTTAGCAAATCTGAGCATGCTTTTAAATAGCAACTGTGAATGAGGAAAAGCAGAAAAGATGCAAATTTCAGTTCACATACACTTTCAATTAGATTGTTACTAAAAACATCCAATAGACATTTCCTAAGTGAAAAGCAAATAAAAGGTAATTTCTCAGCCTAAATCCACTTGCACTGGGTAATACAGGTAGCAGAACTTGACCATTGATTCTCTGGGCATACAGAACAGTGATCATATAAATCTACAGCAATCCAAAGGTCTACAAGCTGAATTGCTATGACTTTTTTTTCTAAAATAAATGGGTGCAGCTGTCCGCGAGTGAATGTACACTTAGAAGTAAGTTTATTATAGAACTTGGTATGAGGTAGTTTGAATAAAGGACAGATGCTTTACAAAAAGCTTTTTAAAAAATTAGAAAAGAAGGGGCCAGGAGTTTGGCCTAGTGGTAAAGTGCTTGCCTAGCATGCACAAATACTCGGGTTCGATTCCTCGGTACCACATACATAGAAAAAAAAGCCAGAAGTGGTGCTGAGGCTTAAGTGGTAGAGTGCTAGCCTTGAGGAAGTCCAAGGGCCGTGCTCAGGCACTGAGCCCAAGCCCAAGACTGGCAAAAAAAAATTAGAAAAGAAGTAATTAATGGCTATTAAAAGAAGCAATTATAGGAGTCTTTCGTGAGATATTTGTTTCCAACGTTTGGAGTGGTTTTGAGCTCAGGGTCTCCCATTTGTCTGGTAGGCACTCTGCCACTTGAGCCATGCTCACCATTGACCAGTTTGCTTTAGTTATTTTGCAGGTGGGATCCTTAAACCACTACACTCAGTTTATTTTCCCCTAACTTCTAAATCAAGAAAAAAAAAGAAAAGCAAACATATAAAGCTGAGCAAATTTGCCAGTAATTATGAGAAGTTAATATGGAGAAAAACATTGCGTGAGATTATGATAAACTCTCTTCTTCTACCCAAACAGTGGGGCCTCCTTGTCTTGTTTATGTCAAAGACTGAGTTGGTCTTACCCACAGGTAGGTGTTAGTACCTTTACTGTGAGCTGCCCTCTAGGATTACACATTGCCCTCTGCTCAGGAGCTGCCCCACTGTTCACTGCACACTCCCCATCCTCGGTCCTCTGGTGCCTCTGGTGTTACAATCTTACAGCTCTATGTGTTCATTTAGATGGTAATTAGACTGTAAAATCAAAATAGTTTAAAAAGAGAAAAGCACTTTTACAATAAAAAGCCTATTATGACAATCACGTGTATTTCTTCTTCCTCTTCCTCTGCCTCCTCTTCCTCTGCCTCTTCTTCTTCTTCTTCTTCTTCTTCTTCTTCTTCTTCTTCTTCTTCTTCTTCTTCTTCTTCTCCTTCTCCTTCTCCTTCTCCTTCTCCTTCTCCTTCTCCTTCTCCTTCTCCTTCTCCTTCTCCTTCTCCTTCTCCTTCTTCTTCTTCTTCTTCTTCTTCTTCTTCTTCTTCTTCTTCTTCTTCTTCTCTCTCCCTCTCTCTCTCTCTCCCTCTCCCTCTCCCTCCCTCCCTCCCTCCCTTCCTCTCCCTCCCTCCCTCCCTCCCTCCCCCCCCTCTCATCACTTGTGGGACTTGAACTCTGGGCCTGGGCATTGTCCCTGAGGTCTTCAGCTCAAGGCTACTACTACATTGTCCCTTGAGTCGCAGCACCACAGGTAATCACATATGTTTCTATAGTATGAGTTTATAGTGACATCTTAGCAAAGTAATGTAATTCTTTAATATGGCAAGAGGAAGTCCTATTTTCTATTAGATTCAATTCATCACAGAACTGTTAAGTATTTGGAAGTTACACTTAGTTTTATGTTGGCATAATTTAATAAATAGACATATGTGGACCTTTAATAATCCCTGTTTTCTCCTTAAGTCTCTACATAATTAAATGTGAAAAGTTATCATCTAAATTCCTCTCCCACAAGCTGGTGTGTCATCAGCTGACCTGTCCCGTGACAAAGTTAGTCAAGTAAATATGGCTGCCCAACTATGAAGACAGGATGGGAAGTTTCTGAGAAACTTATAAATCGAGTTACCATATATGAGGTAGCAATCATATTTTTGGATATATGCATACAGATATATGTGATCAAAATCATAAAGAGCTGCCTGAACTCTCATATTCATCTCAGTATTCATAATAGCCAGTTAAAGCTATTAAATATAGTACATTGATAGGTGACTGGACAAGAAACAACAGGACGTGAGGACAACGGGATATTATTCAGCTTTCAGAAAGAAAGAAATCTTGGCACTGTGACAAGGAAATAGTGTTAAGTGAAATGAGCTAGACACACACGAACAAATGTGACATGATGCCATGTGGGTGAGGAAGCCAGGATATTTGAACTCATAGTAGCAGAGAGAAAAACGATGATGACTAGGGAGAACAGGAGGAGAAAGGAGGGAAAAACAGAAATATGTTAGGCAAAGAGTTTTTGTTATGCAAGATGACTAAATGCTAAAGCTCTATATGCAGCATAGTAACTATACAAAAACCTGTCACATTGTGATCTTAAAAATTTGACAAGTGTAAACCTTATGTTAAGTATTCCTACCACAAACAAATAATAGTAAAGATAATTACAGAGGGAGGAGGGGAAGGAGGAGGCAGAAGAAAAGGAGGAGATGGCTAGAGGAGGCTTTCTGAGATGAACAATACCTTTATGACCTAAGCTATATTTTTATCCTCAAAGTCAAGCTGGAGATAAGTTTGAAAACCAAAATGTTCATACAAAAAGGTTTTGCATCAATATCTCAAAACACTGCTTGAAAAAAAAAAAAGAAAAAGAAAAAGAAAAACAAAGCCAACATGGCTGCCTGGATTCCCAGAGGAAGTCAGAAACTGCAAAATGGGCACTGGGGCTTTGTCTCTAGCAGAGGACCCATGCCACGGAGGTCCCAGGGGCAACGGAGGTCCCAGGGGCAAGCTGCCAAAGTCGTCTTCCATCAGCTCTTCAATGCCCATGTCCCTGCTTCTACTCCCAGCAAGCAGCATATGTATGATTTGGGGCCTATAGGACTTTCTCATCTTCCTCAGCCCTTTTGTATTGGTCTAAAATCCCTTCTTTAAGGTAAATACATCAGATCCCTATTCAAGACATAATTGTCCTTTTAATGGAGAAAATACATCACACCGATATAAAAAATTCAGTAATGCTATTACATGAGCTCTAAGATTTTAACCATCAATATAACACACACACACACACACACACACACACACACACACACATTTAAATAGCCCTGAGTGTATAAGGACTATTTGCTTATTCAATATCTTTTTTTTTTTTTGCCAGTCCTGGGGTTTGAACTCAGGGCCTGGGCACTGTCCTTGGGTTTCTTGAGGCTACTGCTCCTCCACCTGAGCCACAGCACCACTTCTGGCTTTTTCTGTTTGTGTGGTACCAGGGAATCGAACCTAGGGCTTCGTGAGTGCTAGGCAAGCACTCTACCACTAGGCCACGCTTCCAGCCCACTTATTTAGAATCTCAAGAAGCCTGGGTTTGCACAGGGATGTAAAGACCAATTAAGTTATTCACAGCCCACCAAGTGTCCAAAGTCCAACAGTGGGACCCACTGTTGCAGCCATTTTTATTCACAGTTTCAGCATGGAGACAAATTCTCATGAAGGAGAACAACATTGTCCTTGACCTTTCTGATGGCTACTCAGATACTTCTAATGGGTATGGGAAGACTGAGGTGAAATGCACACCTAAGTGTGCTTCTGTGTGTGTGTGTGTGTGTGTGTGTGTGTGTGTGTGTGTGTGCAGGAGAGAGGTCATACATCTATCTATCTATCTATCTATCTATCTATCTATCTATCTATCTATAGTAAATTGATACATGTAGATAAAAATGCATATGCATATAATGCTACCATTATCCTGTAGACTGAGGACAAAGGTAATTTTTGGCAAGACTATTTATTTAGCAGATACAACAAAGGGAGGAATCAGGTAGAGGAAACACATTATCCATTTCTTGAAAAATCTCTTTGCCTTTCCCAGTCTTACTGCTTGGCAATGAACAAGAAAAAAAAACCTCAGTAGCGACATAGTTTCCTTAAAAATAAATAAATAAGTAAATACTTCTTGTTTTAGGATGCACAGCCGACTTTAGCAAGTGGCTGAATTCCAGAGCACTGACTGTTTGTCAACTGCAGATGAAGGGAAAACTGTTCGCACCTGTTTAAGCATTGCTGACTGATAGATATTCAAAAGCAAATCCAAATAGTCGCACCCACTCTTCAAGCATGAGCAAAACCAGATGAGCCCAGATGTCGCAGAGGCTCTCCACTTCCGCCCCTACCTCCCTTTTTGTCAGAGAGGAATAGGAAAAAGAAGACTAGTATGAAATGTAATGTTTATCAATGGCTGTGATTCAACCACAAGTAACAGGCCAAGAAAGAGGAGGAGGAGGAGGAGGAGAAGAAAGGAGGAGAAAAGTTCCAGCCCATTCTGAGCGAAGTAGGCAGGCAGCGATGAATCTGAATATATTGGCAAAGCGAGAGCTGATTAGTCTGGAAGGCTGTCCACAGGTTAGCAGGCCTCATTTCCAATCTGTGACAGCAATATGTGTCGTTTCATGCTTCATCCTCATTCCCCATGTTCAACACAAACCGGGGTCACTCTATATATGGAAATCACTGTCTTCAGGGCAAAAAAATTAAAAAAGGTGAGATTACCGCTTTAACCTTACTGGCCTCAGAAAATATGTTTTAGTCTGATACATTATACTAGTAGGAATTATTTATCAAGAAGATACAAGCTTGATATTTCAGAAATAATGAGATGTTCTGGTTTTGCAGCTGAAATTTTATGGTCCACAGAGCATCAGCTATGAATCCAGAGGAATGAAGTAAACTTGCAATGAGTGATATACACTCTGTAGCCAAAGAAAAATGGGTATGCAAAGGGTTATATGAAAGTTATCATACAGACAGAAGCTTTTAAGAGCCAAAGTTCGTTTGTTGTCAAGAGAAGAAATACATTTTCAGTAATGATTAAAATTAAATAAAACCCACAGGTTCCTTCCTGGTATTTTTATTAAGCAGCCTACTGGATAAGGGAACTATAATAGGCCTTACAGTCTATAGTTTATGTGAACTATTTAAAGAGTTACAGCAAAACAATCTGAGAGGTTTCATGGCTTGATACCCTCACGGGACACTCCAACATTGATGTTGAAGCTGAAATAAAAGCAAATACATACAGAGCAAATGCAAATGATAGAGTTTTGGGAAACTGTCAGATTTGCTTATAGATATCTTAGCCAAATGATCTTGGTGATGAGAGGCCAATTGTTCTACTAAGATTTCATGACTTGTGAAAGAACCGCAGGAAATGACAGAAAAACACTAATCCCCAAAAGTTTGCAAGAGACAGGTCCTAGTGACTGTAGGATTGTAGACACCTACAGCCCTAGCTATGCGGGAAACTGATATCCAGATGGGATGGTGGTTTGAGGCCTAGGCAGAGAAGTTCAAGGAACTCCCTGTCCAAAATAAGCAGCAAAAAGGAGTTGGACATGGGAGAAAAAAGTCTGGGACCTGCAACTGTAACCCCTCTGTTCTTCACCTTTATAATAACAATTAAAAAAGAAAATCTAAAAAAAAATGAGGCCTGGAGGCATGACTCAATTGGCAGAGCACCAGTCAGACAAGCAAGCTGAATAAGCATGAGGCCCTGAGCTGCAACTCCAGTACCACCAACAAAGTAAAAAGATGGCAGGCCATTTTCCTCTAGCCACTCTAAGGTTATATAAATAGTTCTTGGGTGTTCCTTCCTTATCCCACACAAAACTGACTGTTTCCCATTCTATAATCACTGCCTCAAATCCTTGAGACCCATTACCATTCTCCAGCATATGCACCCAGGGCTCAATGAACCCCAAGACCTAGAAATCTGAAAACTTCCATGGGAGATTCCAGTCCCTTCATCACAGAGGCTTTTCATTCAAGCACACAGCTTTGCTATGCATGCTTTCTACAAGATAAACATCAATAATTGAAAATTCCTTTCAAAGATAATTACCAAAGTAATAGTCCCCCACCAGCCACTCCCTGGTTTGAGTATTCGCAGTCATTCAAGGTCACTCAAAATCATTAATTAAATACTCAAGGGCAAGAGGTGCTGTGTTAGGCTATGTTCTAGGCATCAAACAAACAGGATAATCTCTGAACACCTAATCTGAGTTTAAAAATAGATATGTTGACACCGACATCGCAAGGCTATTGTGAGAGTTAAATAGCTAACACTCACAAGCTCTTAGGAGATGCAGAATATTATGTACCATAGAATAAAAGGAATTAAGGGAAATAGGGACAAAAACATAAAAAGGGGTAGCAATTTTTTTTTTTTTTTTTTGCCAGTCCTGGGCTTGAGCTCAGGGCCTGAGCACTGTCCTTGGATCTTCTCAAGGCTAGAGCTCTACCACTTGAGCCTCAGCCCCACTTCCGGCTTTTTTTCTATGTATGTGGTACCGAGGAATCGAACTCGGGTCTTCATGCATGCTAGGCAAGCACTTTAACCACTAGGCCAAACTCCCGGCCCCGGGGTGGGGGGGGTAGCAATTTTTAAGACATGTACCTTCTATTTGGCGAATATAATGTAACCCTTCTATTAACTAATATAATAAAAATACTATAATTAAATAAAAAAGAATAGAAGGAATTATTATGTCTTATCAACTGCCTCTTGTGACTAAAATGTTACCGAAATGCCTATTTTTCCCTACTAGCAAAATATCTGATTTTTATTTTTGTTTGTAGTGGCACTGGTGTTTAAAGTTAGGGCCTTGTGTTTGCTAGGCAAGCATTTTACCACTTGAGGTAGGACCCAACCAGGATACCTGATTTTAACTGCCACATGAAATCAGGACTATTCTTCTCAGCTTCCTTTGCAGCTAGGAGTGGTCGGTCATATATAAAACCAATAGTTGGGATGGAACTGTGGCCTAGTGGTAGAGTGCTTGCCTAGCATGCACAAAGCCCTGGTTCGATTCCTCAATACCACATACACAGAAAAAGCCAGAAGTGGTGCTGTGGCTCGAGTGGTGGAGTGCTAGCCATGAGAAAATCCAAGGATATTGCCTAGGCCCTGAGTTCAAGCTGCAGGACTAGCCAAAAAAGGAAAAGTTTAAATAAAGTCAATAGTTTATAGGAAATATCATGTGCAATTTCTAGCAGTATTTCTGAGGACCTTTTTAAAACTCAGGTGCTTTACTACTTGAGCCATGCCCTCAGACAGGAAATACTGTTTCACTCCTTTCTGCTTTATAGAATGTGGCTCAAATGGCTAGAGCACTGGGTTTTGATTTCTTTCACATGAGAAAACCAAACTTCTGTTTTGCTTAAGTCAGCATTATTTTGAAGTTTTCAGCACCTGAAGCAAAAATATCAATCCTATTGTTTTTACATTTTTGAATTTTAATTTTTTATTGTAAAGGTTATGTACAGAGGGGTTACAGTTCATAACTAAGGTAATGAGTACATTTATTTTCAAACAATGTTACTCCCTCTCATTTTCTCCTGCTTCCCCCCTCAACTCCCTTCCCCCCCAAAGTGTAGAGTTCATTTCCAATACAGCGTCTAGCGAGTATTGCTGTTTCATTGGTTCATCCTTTGAACCACTCCCAAATCAGATAAACTTATGTGCAAGACAAAGGGTACCAAAATAAAAAATAGTGATCACTGGGAATAAACCAGAGGAAAAGCACAAAAGGTACACTTTTCTTTTCTTTTTTTTTTTGCCAGTCCTGGGCTTGGGCTCAGGGCGTGAGCACTGTCCCTGGATTTTCTCAAGGCTAAGGCTCTACCACTTGAGCCACAGCACCACTTCTGGCTTTTTGCTATGTATGTGGTACCGAGGAATCGAACCCAGGTCTTCGTGCATTCTAGGCAAGCACTCCCCTGGAACCCAAGCATGCCCGCTGGGTCAGACATCTCAAGACTGTGTGGCTGAGGAGACATTTACAAAATATTGTATTTGAATTATTGAGCATGTTGGACATTTGTAACTCAACAACGAGCCCTGAGTTTCATTTAAACAAAAGTAAGAATGGCCATCTGGAATTCTTGCACAACGGCTCTTAACCTTGGGTGCCAAGCAGAAAGGAATTGCAGCTTTCTGGATAAACTAAAATAATCGCACCTTACGCCTCACCCCCCAAAAATGCTTTTAGCATGTGCAGGGACATGAAATTTAAGGTCTTCAAATGTGCCTAATGCAACTTAACCACGGCCTAGGTACACTTTTTTTTAAAATGTATTGTTTGTACCAAGAATCAACTGGTATACTATTATATTTTCATAACCCAGACATATTTGAACCACAAATATTCATACTGAGCTTTGGGTTGCCAGATGATTACACAAATACATCAGATCACCAAACAAAAGCATTTAAAACTATAAGGATGTTTCCTATTGTATCACATCTGCTATTATTTATATGCTGTTATTAATTGCAAAGGCTTATTTTTCAATTTTTTATTTTTAAGAATGTGTATTTTTCTCCTACTATAGACACTATGGCTCCCTACCCAGTCTCTGGCCCCTGTCCATCTTTGTTCATTTCAGTTTTGTTCAGGACAAAAATCACACCCAAATAAAGGCAGGATCCACTTGCCAGATCCAGTGCAGATAAGATAATCACATGACACAACTCGTCCAATCAGAAGGAATCCTCTCTGAGACTAGACAGGAAATCTTTTGACCTTCTGAGAAAAGGAGACAGATGTGATTGACAGGGGACTTGATCCCACCTCAGAAAAGTCAACGTGGTAGTGCAGCTGCACAGGTGGCTTGCTTGAACAAGAACAGAAGACGACAAGTATGCTAGCAGGTAGCTGGGAAAGGCCGGGAAGGCCTGCTTTCCTGATAGTTGGTCTTTGACAGATGGAGTGAAGGCTCTCATTTCCTTACTTCTAAATTTCTTTTCCAGGTAAGAATAACAGCCCATTACCTACTTAACAGTCAATATTATTTGTGCATTGCTGCTTGTTGTCCAAGACTTTCCTAACCGATACACTCTCCAGCAAATGAGATGCATAGCAAAAGAACGCCAAGTTCATTCGTAATTATTCATTATTTCTAATGATTTGAATAGACAATTTAAACTTAGTACATGTGTTTCTACTGCCACCCCCAGGATCCATTAAGTGAAAGTTTAAAAGGTAATTTAAAAATATCCATCTCTATGTAATACAGAGAAGTGAAGGTTCTTTTTAGTTTTAGTTGTGGGCCTTGAACTCAGGGCCTGAGCCCTATCCCTGAGCTCTTTTGCTCAAAGCTAGTGCTCTATTACTTTAAGCCACAGCTCCACTTCCAATTTTCTGATAGTGACTTGGAGGTTAGAGTCCTACCACTTTCCTGACTGCAAGGAGGAGGATACACCATCCTCAGATCTGAGCCTTCTCAGTAGCTAGGATTACAGGTGTGAGCCACTGGTCCTGGACTCTGAAGGGTTTCATAATGGTGAAAGAAAATGAACCAAAAAACGTGGACAAGGAGTAGGAAGCACAAAGCAAGCCTCACACATCAGATCTCAGCTCATAAGCACAGATGTGCTGTCAGAAGGCTGAGGCAGGTTGATTGTGAGTCTCAGGCTAGATTAGGCTACATTGTGCAATACCAAAGACAAAAATGAGGAGGAAGAAGAGAAGGATGGGGAATAGGAGGAACCACGTATGTAATTTATCCAGAAAATAAAAGTAATATAGCATGGAAGAAGCAGAGAACTTTTTTTTACAGTTTATTAAGTACATTTATTAAGCTTTTTTCAATATAATGGTAGTATAACACAGGTATTGTGTCAAATAGCACAAATATATAAACAAAAACTTGATAATTCCTGAATTTCTTCTACACCCTTACTATAATCTACCTCTTATAGCACACACACATATGATACATATATGGAGTATGTATTTCTACTTCCTCATATAGATGCATTAATCTACACATATGCATTGACAATATCACTTTTCCAATAGACATAAAATGCTTTAGCGATAATCTAGGATAAGACTGTAGAAAGAAGAAACTAAGACTAAAATTGTTTAATTAACTTGCTCAAAACCATAAAATTATTTATTTCTAAATGAGGAACAGAGAACTTTTTAAAATTAAACAATTGTCAAAACCAAAAATATGAACAGGATGTTTGAAGATCACTTGAAGAATAAAAAGCTGAACATGAACCAAAAGACAAGAAATACAAGGATGAAAAACTGGAAAAATTGGAGATGAGAAATTTAGTAAAAAACAAAACACACAAAAAACAATAGCACATAGCACAAATAAGCACATAAAGGCGTTTCCAGAGATAAGGGGACTCAGAACTCTTCAAATTGATGGGAACGGCTGAGTCACAAATAGAGCGTGTACATCAGTCCTACAACTGGATAGTCATTGTAAAATTATAGAATGGCACAAAGAATAGCCATATATTTATGGGGAACAAAAATAATACAGCATTTGCAAAAGACTAAAACCATCTGTAATTAGTGGTCTCCTGAGTAATTCTACATAGGGATTTTAGCGGTCAGTGAGGTCTCTAAATCTGTGAACGAGGATGCATTCTGAAGGATTTTTTTTTATCTCATGCTATTTATGAGGACAGAATCAGTGTGCTCCCAACTTCATGAAAGGTTGTGAAAGCTCACTTTCTACATCTCCTCCTAAGGAAGTTGTTTCAAGATATGTTCCAACAAAATGATGGCATAAACCCAATGGAGAAATGCCTGAAGTTCAGGGAACTGCAGCTCCAATCAAGCGAAGAAGGG
The DNA here is from genome assembly GCF_031878675.1 of Megascapheus bottae. Taxonomy (NCBI): domain Eukaryota; kingdom Metazoa; phylum Chordata; class Mammalia; order Rodentia; family Geomyidae; genus Megascapheus; species Megascapheus bottae. The sequence continues at coordinate 12,017,696 of NC_143519.1, forward strand.
AAGTTCCTGGATGAAAGTTGTGCAAAAGGCCTGGAGGAGAGACAGCTAAGCACAAAATACCAAGCGTCCTGAAGGGGATTCCATACATGAGCAGAAAAAAATAAGATAATGGTGATCACTAAAGGTATAGAGTGTATGAGATACAATGAGAATGAAAAGCTTCACAAGCCAGCACTGGTGGCTCACACCTGTAATCCTTGCTTCTCAGAAGACTGGGATCTGAGGATGGCAGTTCAAAGCCAGCCTGGACAGAAAAGTGCATGAGACTCTTATCTCTAATTAATCATCAGAAAATCAGAAGTGGTACTGTGTCTCAAAATGGCAAGGAGTTAGCCTTGAGCAAAAAGTTTCAGGGTAGGAGGTTAGCAAATATTAAACTAAGAATAATAACAATGACTGAGTAGAATGAGAGAAAATCTGAAAGATTTAAGGACATTGCATGAAGGCATTCAGAATCTCATGGGTGGGGGGGAATTCAAAGAGCTAACAATGCAAATAAGTCAATGCAAAAACTGTTCAATCAGTGATGGAGTATAATAAAGAGAATTCCATAATCACAATACCTGAAGTGGAATTGGAGACTTGAGTTTGGAATTATAGAGCAGATAGTATAGTCCTATCATGACACTTCATGGTGCAGAAAAGACTTCTTACTCACCGATTCTTAAAAATTAGAGTGCAGCCATAGAACAGAAATTGGGAGGCAAAATGGGGAGAAGAGCTGGTGGGAAGGAAAACTAGGTGACTAAATGCTGACATTGCACGGCTGCGTAGTAAGATGCACGCTCTCCAGGGGACACAAGGCAAAACACACATTCAGGGTATTTGCTAGCTTGGAAAGAAGCAAAGAGCAGTGACATTTAAATATAGGGAAAGGAGACCTAAGAGAAAACAAATATCCTTCTAAAATAAAGACATGAAATATATCACTCAAACACAGTGAAGTAATCTATGAAAGTACTAAAAATCAGGTTGGATTAAGACTGTCTCTAGAGGCGGTAAAGGGAAGACTGGGCAAGGAGCTATTATATAGTTTTACTATTCTATTCTTTTAGTCATATGAATATATTACTTATACTCTAATTAAAATTCTTGCAACATAGAAATTTGCCACCGAAATTGAAACATTATCAAATGAAATTAAATGAACTTAAAGCAGTAGATTATCTGTTATGAAAATATTTTCATTTATTGAGCTTGTTTCCCCCCAAGGGAAGTAAATACTAGATTAAAGAAATCAAGCTTATCATAAAGAATATTTTCTAATAGAAATGATATCCAATTTTGAATTACATTACTTTCTTAAGAAAGGAGATTTCTCCTGATTAGTTGAATTCAAAGTGCTCAAGGTACAGCTGGAAGATTTTTCTCCTAAAGGAACTATGTCTCCAAATATGTGGGTCTTATGAATATAATGTTTCAAAAGCAAATCTTTTGGTACAAAGAACTGGTCTCTTCAAAATTGAAATGTACCTTTAGGTAAAAACAGAACTAAATTAAGTTTATGTTATTTTTGTTCTAAGATAATCATTCTTGTGTGTGATTTTGGAATTCCTCCATGTTCCTGGCTATACACAAATAAGGAAAGAGAGCATGTTCCCAGTCAGAACGCTCTCCACCCTCCACATGGCTAAGGACCAATAATATTTCAGGGTTCATCTCACATCATCTTCCCAATGGCATAACCCTTTGCGTTGTCACTGTGCTATCTGTGTCATGACTTTTATCCTACTAGAAGTTCCACTTCCTATCCAACTTCCTACATCCTATTTCTAGAGTAAGCTCAATATCACCAGAGAGCAGGCCAAGCATGGGTTTCTGTTTGGATGGGTGAATCTTTTATTACACTTGAATCTGTTTTTCCATTTGCTTTTGTTATGTCAATGCATTTGTAATGCATTGGTTTGTTGTTTTTCTCATATATTTTTATTGTATTTAATGGAAGGGTTACATTATATTCACCAGATAGAAGGTGCATTACTTCACATACACTGATACCCTTTCTCATGTCTTGCTCCCCATTTCCCTCCCCCCACCCACACCCCTCATCTTGTTTTCCCCCCTTCCCTATCCAATTTCAAATAACCAAATACACATATATCCAATATATCAGATAACAAGGTGAAATACTGTAACAATATGAGATAACCAAGAGACAGCAAAAGAAATGAGAGATAACATAGTACATTGAGTACAACAATCACTCATTATATGGCTTTGGTTTCTATATCCTGGAGGTCCTTTCATTTAGCATCTTCCTATATCACCTTATGTATCTAGATTTTGTTCTATTGTAAATCTCTGCTAGGAGAGAGGTTTCTACTGCTTCTGGCAAATGAGGGAAACTATTGAGCCTAAGTTCCTTTGAGTCTGGCTTACTTCACTTAATATGATTTGTTCTAAGACTTTCCATTTCCTAACAAATGGGGCAATGTTGTTCTTTCTGAAAGCTGCATAGAATTCCATTGTGTATAAATACCACATCTTGTTGATCCACTCATCAACTGAGGGACATCTGGGTTGGTTCCATATCTTTGCTATGGCAAATAGTGCTGCAATGAACATCGTTGTGCTAGTGGATTTAGTATGTCCTTGTTTCTGGGCGATTGGGTAAATGCCAACTAGTGGAATTGCTGGGTCATGGGGGAGCTCTATGTTTAGTCTTTTGAGGAACTGCCATACTGTTTTCCATAGTGGTTGAACGAGTTTGCACTCCCACCAACAGTGTAGTAGTGATCCTTCCTGGCCACATCCCCTCCAGCATCTGTTGTTATTAGATTTCTTGATCCTGGTCATTCTAACTAGAGTGAGGTAGAATCTTAGAGTTGTTTTGATTTGCATTTCTTTTCTGGCCAGAGATGTTGAGCATTTCTTCATGTGTCTATAGGCTATTCTTATTTCTTCATCAGAGAAGACTCTCTTTAAATCTTTGGCCCATCTTTTAATGGGATAGTTGTTTCTTTGGAGATTAGTTTTGGAGTGATTCAATTTGTTTAGCTGTTGATATATTTTAGATATGAGGTCTTTGTTCGTTGTGTGTTGTTTTTTAAACCATTAGGAGATAAGGATGTAGATAAGAATGCGGGCCTCTTCTTTTTTAAAGAGAATGAACAACAAAGATGAAATTGTTCACTAGTAGAATTTCACAGTGACAAATTCCGTATCATCTATTTCCTGTGTTCCTCTCCACTGTTTTCTCACTTCCCTTTTTCCAAATTTCCAAGCTAATTTTCTCAAAAAGGATTTGAAGTGATGCACAATAAAACACATTTAGTCTCCGTCTCTGCTCTCCCAAGAACTCCAGAACTAGGTAGACTGAGGGAATGGGTGTGGCTAGGACAGGTGGGGAGAATGATTCAAGGGGTAATACTGATCAGCATGCCTTGTACTCATACATGGCAGCTTGAAGCCAAAACCCTTTGTGTAACTATTTAAAGATAATAATATTAATAAATTGCATTGCAAAAAAAAAGAGAGAGAAAGAATTCCCAAACTACTGTTAAGGCTGGAAAGAAGCAAACAACAAAATAGAACTTGGGTCAATGCAGAAATGAACAGGAGGAAAGGAGCAGATTGTAGATTTAAAAGAAAACATAAAAAAAGATGGCATATAGGCCAGAAATTACAATTAATATGAAGAAACTAAACTTTCCTTTTAACTTAAAGGTGTTTATAAGAAATATCACTTTGCCTCTGTCTGTCTGTCTGTCTCTCTTTTCCAGAACCAGGGAAGCTGAAAATAAAGGCATGAACCAATATAAACCAGAAAATGAAAAATGAAAAAAAAATGTGATATCCCAACATACTCTGACCAAGTTAAAACCAATGTGAAAGCACTGAGTGAAACAGAGGGATGTTCATATGGCAAATGTGAAATTAGCCAAAAGTTGGGAAGACATTTAGTGTTTTTAATAACAAATAACATAGCTACAAAACACATGAAGCAAAAATTGGTAGAAATATGAAGGGAAGAATGATCCATAGCCACTTTGGGATTTTTCAGAGAAAAATTTATTTATAGTTTGAATATGAGTCTTAGTCTTACAAAGGGTTTGGAGAAGAATGGAAATGTTTAGAGGTTAGTGAATTTTTCCCCCAAAAGGGAGTATTTAGGAATTACTTGTCTTTGAGCTATGAAATATAGATGTACTTTTTGGAGACCATTGCTAACTGGTTGGTCCAAAATACACTCGTTAGAATGAAGCTCTTATTGACTGGCCAGTTCTCAGGAATCTCTTTTTTGATGCAAAATTGTCACAGACCTTTTAGACATGTCTAAACCCAGTTGTGTTAGTTATATGCTGCTCTTGTCAAAGAAGAATCAGTGCTTTCTTACAAGAGATATTTTTTTTTTTAGCCAGTCCTGGGCTTGAGCTCAGGGCTTGAGCACTGTCCTTGGACTTTCTCAAGGCTAGAGCTCTACCACTTGAGCCTCAGCACCACTTCTGGCTTTTTGCTATGTATGTGGGGTACCGAGGAATCGAACCCGGGTCTTCATGCATGCTAGACAAGCACTTTAACCACTAGGCCAAACTCCCGGCCCCAAGAGATATTTTCTTCTAAAGATTCTACCTTTGAGGGGCCTATGCTGTAGTGCCAAGGATATGTTGAGTTTATTATAAGCTGCATGGCCTTCTTGTAACGATATGGTTCTCTCCTTGCATGAACCAAGATTCATTCATTGAGAAATGGAAACTCTTAGGAAATGAATGGCTTGTAGAGCAGTGCATGAGAAGGAAGAGTTTTTAGTGAGGAAGAAAGCAAAGGAAAACAAAAAGGCCAGGGGTGAGGTCATCAAGGAAGACACAGGTGATAAAAAAAAGAAAAAAAAAAGAAACCCTGATGGATCAGCCTGTGTGTCTGTTCTAAGAGTTGAGTCTTGCTGCAGAACAATTACAGAACACCATTGGGAAGGGTTCTAGTCTTTTCATAAGGCATCTAGGAAGCATCCAAGAAAGCTGTGTGACTTCCAGGTTTCCTCAAGCTTGGATATCTCAGAGCCTCCTTCCTGCTGGCTTCCCAGTACATGTCATCACTTTGTTACAATTTACTTCATTGAAGTCAACTCCAAAGTTGCTGCCTCTACTAAAGCAACAATATACTGAGGGTGGCCACACATGGAACATAACTGATCCTTCTCTTGACACATGAATAGATCCTCGATAGAATACATGGTGAGAGGGGGAGGGAACACTGGCCTTCCTAGGGGAAAGGCGCTGTCAGGCCCAGTAACTTGGAGTTGTCCTAGGACAGAATGGTTCTACAGGCCAGTGAGAGTGGGGATTCTTGGGGTGTGGCTTGCCTTGGGAAAACATGATACCTTATTTGCATAGTGAAAGTCACTCTTTGATGTTAGCTTGGATTGTCACCATTTTGGATGGCCACAGATGATCTACAACCTCATATAAAATGATTCAGGCCAATATGAACCCCACAAGCCATTCTCTGCTACTTGTAATATTCTAAGATGTTTCTAGTACATGCATGCTTTTAAAAACAAAACAAAACAAAAAACAAATGAGAGCTGGGCATGTTGGCTAATAATCCTAGCCATTCAGGAAGCTGAAATCTGAGCTACAGTCAAGAGCAGGAAAGCCTGGAAGGCTGTTATCTTCAATTCACCTCCAAAAGTAGATCTGCGGTTCAAGTGGTAGAGCCTTAAATTTGAACAAAAAAGCTAAGAGACAAGTCCTGAGTTCAAGCCCCAGTACAGAACAAACAGCAAAAAGTCAAATAAAATGGGGGAAATGAATTTTAATAATATATATTATTTAACTCAAACTAAAACATCATTTTAACATGTCATAAAATTATAAAATGTATCAAGCTATTTCATTTTTTACACTATCTTCAAAGTTCTGTATGTATTTTACATTCATAGCACACACACACTTGAATTTGCTCTAGCCACACTGCAAGTATCTAGTAGCCATAAGTGGTTGATAGTACAGGTATACAATTGTATCCAAGTGCAGTCAGATAATATGTGCCTGGGGAAATTAGGGCAGAGATCAAGAAAGGCTGAAGTTGTTAGGCTGAAGAATCTGTTGTGGAAAGTAGGATCAGAGGGAGGGCAGTGGTAAAATGCCATTCCAAGGCCAAAATGCCTTTGGGACATGGAGATGATAGGAAAAAGGATCAGAAAAGTCAACACTCCCAGAACAAAAGGAGCGAACAAGAGGCCAAGTATCTCACACCTCAAATCACACCCACCAGAGAGGATCAGAGTAGGAAAAGCCAGCTTGGGTAAAAAGTGAGAGACCTCGTCTCAACTTTCACCCCAGGTGAGGTTGATAGGTAGAAAGATTACAGTCTAAGGCAAGCTTGGGCAAAAAGCTGGAGACCCTATCTAAAAAATAACTAAAGCAAAAAGGGCTAGCTGTGTGATTCAAGTTCATAGTGCTTAGCAAGGCTAGCTCCAATATGTCAAAGAGAGAGAGAGTGTGCAAAGAAAGATGGGGAGGATGGGGGGAAGGAAGGGAAAGGAGGCGAGGGAAGAGGGAAGAGAAGATACAGAGATATAGACCGAGACAGAGACAGGGGGAGTCCATTTAAGTGTCTAATTCTCTGAAAGCATCACAATGACTGCTCTCCACTTTCATATCTCTTGTCTATTGGGCTGCACCTCCCGAGGCCAGCCCGTCTGTCGGGAGTCTAGGCCGCCAGGCTGGAGGGAAGCTGGACTGCAATAATAAGATGTTGATTATCAATAACTGAGCTTTGAGTTTTCAGATTCTTTTTTTCTTTTCTTTATAGCTTTCAATTCTATATCCAGCAGTACTTTATGAGGGACCCAGGAAAGAGATAGAAAAAAAAAAAAAAAACGAAGGAAAATGTCCTTACAAAACATAAACAGTATTTTCAGAATTCACTCAGCTGCTTTCAGACTATTTCCATCAACCCTCTTATTCATTTTGATTTATTTCCATCCATAAGCAGACTAACGCTTCTCTAGGCTTTTATTGTTCTTCAAGAATAGGCCTTCTATGGGAGGAAAATAATGTCGCTACGACCACCACTTTGCTCAATGCAGATCTTCATTAATCGGCAGCCCCAGAACAGGCTTTTAGCAGCGAGCACTTTTGATGAGAATTGAATTTGATATTGCATTATGGTTGTAGGGTGTCTCACAATAGACTGTGTTCTTTTCTGTGACTAAGCACAATCAGAGAGACCCAATTAAATAATTTGGTGCAATAATGGAGAACAAAAGAGTAGGAGGGCTTAAAGTAAGGGCTACAGCATTTGCAGGCTCCCCATTTCTGTATCCTGTTAATTAATTTGCCTCCAAAAGAAAGAAAGAACACAATGTAGAAAAGCAGAGCTCATCTACAACATGTAGGCACGTTCCATGTAGTTTCTACCTCAGGCAGACTCTCAGAGAATTGGTGGGTATTGGTATCCTAAGGCTGCCATAACAAAGTACTTCAAATGTGGGAGCTGGAGACACTACACAAGTATACACAGTTGTGGATGCTAGAAGTACAAAATCCAGGTGTCATTAGAGCATGCTCACTCTGAGGCTCTGGATAGAATGGCTCCTTGGCGCGTTCTGGCTTGTGGTGATGGCTTCCAGTCATTGGGGGGTCGTTGGTGTGGAGCCCAAACCCTGTTTCAGATAATGACCCTAAGTCATTATCTCTCTGTCTTAGTCTTTCCCTGGTATTTGTGCAGCATAGGGATGTTTTTCAAAGTGTCCCGTGGGTTTCTCATCCAATTGCTGGGGGTGAGACCCCTACAAAGTGGTAGGAGAGAAGTTTCTTCTTCTAAGAAGAGGTCTTGAAAAGTTGGCCAAGCCATCGTTTTACAGAGGTTGAATTATTCAGATTCAACTAACATGAAAGAAACAACTGTCCCAGCATTTAATCCTTTTTCCATGATGGTTCTTTTTTCACTGATGATCCGATCTGAGTGTAGCTTTCTATTATTTCCTTGACAATAAAACTTTTGTTTATTGTTTATGATGCTAGCCACTAAAACTCAGGACTCAAACTACTGTCCTGGAGGGCTCCAGACACAGGTCTGTGAGGACCTCTCTAATATAGACAACTCCACATTTCAGTGATGGGCTTTTCTTCCTATAGGCTAATCTTCAGGACAAGAGCAGGCAGGGAGAGTTTGGAGAGAGGAGGCTGGAGGCCCAGGAAGCAGCTTGGAATCTCCACAGGGACCAACCATCTCTAGGGTTAGTTGCTTTCCTTCCTCCTGTAGGGATAGAAGGAATACACCCGAGAATAGGGAAAGTCCTAGAAGTTAAGATCCTCAGAAAATACATAAAGATAATGAAAAGTTATCTTGAAATCCATTAGCCAAACCAAATTCAACACAATGAAGATAACTGCAGTGGAAACCTTGCCTTGGAGGGAGGTGGGAGAGAAGTTTCTTCTATTCCTAGGTTGGTATTTTAGTGGAGAGGCACATTTTCTCCTTCCTGGCTGGCTGTATACCTGCCTTGGTGGGGAGAAGTGAACTCCAACAGAAGACAACAGCTCTGCTGCTGCAAAGAGGAGAATCCAAAGGCAATCTCTGGATCTGATTTAAACAGTGCTGTTCAGAGACCAGTGCCTCTACTTACCCACAAACACAGCTAGGGAGCAAACCTTTGCCAGTGTTGATTCAGGAGGCTTCATATTAGTTATCACAATTACTTCTGTCCACTCCAGTGGTGCTTTGGGTCACAATTGAAATAAATGAAGCATGCCTTTGTGACACCGAATTTTGTATTCCCTCCCAAGAGGAGGGAGACAAATGAATACAGAATATATAGTTTGCTTGGGTCTTCTTAAATGTCTACTATCAGCTGGCGGGGTGGTGGGAGGAGGCAGAGAGGAGAGGAACTGGTGGGGGGGAAGAGAGATGGAGGTACAATCTACATTTTCCCATATTCTCAATTAATTCAGTCTAAAAGTATCACTCTTCTTCAGCCGCAGTTAAAATAGGCTGTGATGAGAGCATGACAATTTCCAGCTAAACTAGAGGATAATTAGAAATGCCCCGTAGCAGGCAAGCCAGTGCTTCAATTTATTTGCTGTTTATTACCAAGTCCCTGCCCCTTGGGCGTAATGACTGTAAAACCTCGCCAGCAGCTTCCCTGGGTTTGATTTAGTGCCGTAAATAGTGCTCAGAGAGTAGATTAAGCTGGAATGTGATCAAACCTTATTTGCAATCCGATTATACAAACTGCTCCTTGCACTGACCAGATTGAAGTAATTTCCCTATAGAAACGTTACACTCACTTTGGTGTAAAAATGATTAACATTTTCTGACTGCGGGTCAACCTTTCACTTCCTCTGTAATCCTTTATCAAGTAATGTGCCCATATTTGTCTTAGGTTTGTCCTGTTTGCATCCTGAATGGTATTTAACCAAGGCTTGGCATCTCGGCCCAATTGGGGTGGGGGCGGGGGCTGGGGGGGGAGCAGGAAAGGAAGAAATTATATGTAAGCTCAGAGGCTCTCAGTGATGAATGATGGCTTCTTGAAGAAGAGGATTAATTACATATTTTCTTCTGGCTTGATTGTTCGACATTATTGACTTGCTTAATGACCTAATGGGGAACTTTTATGGACCAATGAAGAAATTTCCCTATCTGCGTGGGAAGAGCCTGGGTTGTACTTGCAAGAAAGAAGTGTCTTGAACCTCACAGGGTTGATTTATGGAAACAAATATCAATCACAGAGCCACTCTCTAAGAAGTATTTAAATACCGACGGCTACCACTAATCCTTCCTCTTTTGAATAATCATCTGCATGGGGTGTGTGGGTTCTACCATGCCCCCCTCCCTTTACCATATCAGGATTTCTGGCTGTGAAGGCAGGTTTCATACCATGAGCCTCTAGTAATGAAGCACCACAAAGTCCCTGCTATGCACTGAGAGCAAACTCCTGGCTCCTTGCATATTTTTGTGACAATCAAAGGAAATATTTGGGTCTGACATTCATTACCATAGCCCTAACTCCAATACCCGCAATGACATGTTTGGTTGTACAACATATTTAAGCTGATTTTCTTTTAGACATTTTGTTGGGGCCTTAACCCTTTCCAGACCAAATACACTGGATAAATGTTCCCAGACTTTTCAACTGGATAATTGAAAAAAAATGTCAGCCAGCAGAGATTCTCCGTGTTGGTGATTATTCCTAAGGGGCTTAGAGATGGAGATAGGATAGAAACTGAGAGGGCCACGAGGGCCACATTCAGCTACTTTTCTTTTCTTTCATTCTTTCCTTTTTTTTTTTTTTTGTAAAATGCAAGTGATTACCAACTGTAGGTAAAGACCGTGTAGATCAGAGGAGATTGTTTAAAAATTTTTTCTCCAGATCAGGAAAGTCTTTGTATTTTTCAAGACCAGGAAGCTTCTATACTAAAACCACTGCAGATTTAGGGTTTGTTTTTTTTTTTCCCCTGATATTCTTTGGCATGTAAAGCCTACAGCCTGTGTAAGAAATGACCTCAGACCCCAAGACCCTAAGCTTTGAGAGCAGAGTTGTGTATTCTTTTCTTTCCATGAATCATAGAGGAATTAAAAGCGCAATGTTTAAAAGGAATTGAAAGTACCGGATGAATCGAAAGGTACAATGATATAGGACTGAAGTGGATGAGGAGGTACACAATGGCCAGTTTATATTGTCAACTAGAAGTCAGATGATAGGAAATGGACATGTCTTCTTGTTTGACCTTCTCCTCTTATGTCAAAGCTTCATATAGAAGGAAATTAGGTCTATCCAAAGCCATAAAATCTATTTTTCCTTTGTTTTTCTTGTTACAAAAACAACAACTCTTTCCTAAGGCCAGAGAAAAATCACAGTGAAATTAAAATGAGCTAACTGGACATAGGAATGGATAAAGTTCTACCTATAGACTTTAGAAATAATAGTAACAAAAATTAAACAAGCACTCCTGGTATCTCATCAGTCTCAAAGACACCCCTTAGTCCATTTGCTTTAGATTGCACAGCCACAGGTCATCCCTGAGCTGTCCCCACTACATACTCCGGCAGCAGTGACCACAGCCCCTCAGCTAGGTAAAGAAGGCTCTTTTACATCCCCAACCACGAACCCCAGACTGCAGTCCCTGGCCACTCTGTAAACCGAATCATAAGCCATGAAGCCCTGGAGAGTGTCAGTGTTGGGAGGCTGTGGGCATTCTCAGTGCACTGTCACAAAAGAGCTAGTCTTTTGGGGAGCCACAGGGAAGTTGAGCCAAGGCCATTGATCCAGGAGCACATAAGACATCTGACACTCACCACTCATTGGGTCCTGTACTGTGCTCTGGAGGGGGGTGGGGTAGCTGGGCTGCCAGTGGGATTCCTGCCTGAATCAGGCAGGCATGTTTACCAGGCAGCCTGTGTTGTCCAGAGTCCTGACACAAATACACACAAGCACACAACCCAGGCAGGAATGGCTCACATTCACATTAGTAGCATTTCTTTCTCCCTAAGGTTGGTCTTTTCCAGGTACCTTTGAATAACTAGGTTTTCATTTTTTCTCTTTTTAAGCATTCTTAGGACCTTCAAATTCTGCTGATATGAAAATTTCAGAATAAAGAGCCATACTAACTGGTGTGAGGAGAAGAGAATGAGCATGCACCCAGGAGATGCATGGGGTGTAATGCTTAATAACTCATTTCAGAGGCCCTTCCAAATATATCAAATGTTTTTGTGTATGTTTCTTCTTAAATGATGTCACCTTCAGGGAAAATATGCAAGGTTGGGACAAGATGTGAAACTTATCTTCAGTGTAACAGCTCTGAAACTGCCTTGTGAGAGCAATGCTTTGTTGGCCCAAATCAAATAGTTTCACATTGAATATAAAGGGCAGAGTCTGTTTTCACTTCTGCCCCAGGTCCCCAAAGTCTTCCTGTTTCATGTTATGCATTTTTACAAAGTGTGCTGACTGGCTTATTTTGTAGTGCCATGTATGCAATAAGTAGCATATGTATTATTTTCAACCTATAAATTCTTGTATTCAAATACCATAAAAATCACTGATTTGGAGAATACATATATTAATAGCATTTCATTTTTTAAAGTCTTTTTCATATTGTCCAAGTAAAAAAAGAGATTAGATGTGAAGACCCTCAGAAATAGTGTACATATTATTCTTGAACAGGGAAAAGGGTTCCTTACAATTAAGCCTTTAAAAGTACTTATTGAAACAGCACCAGTGGCTTATGCCTGTAAACCTAGCTACTCAGGAGGCTGAGGTCTGAGGATTGGGGTTTGAAGCCAGTCAAGGCAGGAAACTCCATGAGACTCTTACCTCCAATAAACTATCAAAACAGCCAGAAGTGGAGCTACATAGCTCACGTGATAGCTAACCTTGAGAAAAACAAAAAACACACAAAAAAGCTCAGACATAGCATCCAGGCCCTGAGTTTAAGCACAACAAATATTATTATTATTATTATTATCATCATTATTATTGAATTACAGAGGAAGTACTTTGTAAATATGATATGCAGTTGTGAACCATGTTATGTATAGTATAAGTGTAAAACTAGAACCAGAGCCTACTCTTTTCTCTCCAGTTGTTCTCAGATATAATTATCCAAAAAATATTTAAGTGACTGCCTTCGCTTTTTCCCTGTCAGCCGTAAACGTCACAATGTGTGAGTAGACCCAGAGCGCAGGCTTTCGTGCAGGGGTCCTCACGAGCTCTGAGGACAGAGTTCACATGTAGCTCAGCACTGGAGATGTGCTGATCCCTGTGATTTTTTGCAGAAACCTCTGTTTCCTTCCAGTTGCTGCGAACTCCAGAACAAGTATGGATGTCTTGAAGTCATTTTCAATTAGGCAAAAAATTTAATTTTTATTCCTGGGAGCAGGAGAGTTCCTGGTGCTGATTTATCACTGAGTAGAAAAGGTAAGAGCCTGGCTACCAAAACAAAGAAACAGAAGCCTGGGCAGGGACTCGGTCTGGATCCTTGTTCTCCTTGCTGTCCTTCTCCTCCTTCCTTCCCTCCCTTTTTGTTTCCTTCCTTCTTTCTCTGCTCTCCTTCCCTGCCTGTAGAAACCTTGATGTGTTAAAGGTGGCTGTACACAAAACAGACTTACCTCTTTGGGAAAAGGTAGGCAAAAGGAACAAAGAGGACTAGGAAAGGATAGATCATTTTAATTTACCTTTTTAGTGCTTTTTTAGGAAGTAAAAGGAGAAGAAAAGCCATGTATCCGTTGCAGCTCCTGCAGTGGCTTTTGCCCACACGTTGTAGCAATGTCATGGATGAATCAGAGAACATAATGGGCCTAGAATCTGAGCCAACACAGAACAGACAGCCACACACTGCATGATGTTATTTTGGCCTCTGATGGACCTGCTGCATGGCTAATACCACAGACTTTACATGTGCAGTAGGCTAGGGGGTCTAAGGCTGTCTATGATGATTGCACAAACACAAAAACTGAGGAACGATGCATTCCTCAGAATTTATCTTGTTAAGCGGCGCAGGGTTGTACATGTGAGTGAGGGCCATTCAAACCTACATCTCAGGTGTTTTCTTTAGAAGACAACAGAGTCATGGATCATTGGTTCTATAGCATATCATTAAACACAGGTGACCTAGAACCACTGCAATTACACCTATGTCTAAAAATGGCAATTTTTCAGATGTGCCTTCTCCAACCTTTCCCTTTCCACCCTAGGGAATATTAAATATGATACTGATGTGTAAGGGTATGAGCTAGTTTTCCATGCCTCTTCTTGTTTATCATCTTTTTGATTTCTCAAAGGTTCTACCGAAGCTTTAGCACATCTGAGTCACGTATGTGGCAAATATCATGCCAGAAACCAAAGCCCCCCCCACCTCATCTCGATTTTGTTCTGTTTGTTTAACGTGGCTTCTTTAGGAACCAGGAGAATTCTGAATGATGGGCTTGTTTGGCAAGCTGAGACAAAATTCAGTTTTCAAAGGGAGGTGATGAGCATCAGAGGCTGTGTTCCTCACAGAACTCTTAAAATTTCCAGGCTGTATTCATTAAAAACATGGTGCCATCTATTTGGGACCATGCCCTGCATGCAGTTTTATGAGGGTATTTGTCTGGCAGGGCTATGATAATAACAAACTGGAAGGCTTCTGTTTTCAATTAAACCAGTATGATTCGCTGCTAATGAGAGGACAGTGCTGGCCTCAGCCTGCTACAGCCGGACCCACCAGATGAGTGGCATTTTGTGTGTCCAGTAGAGTCCTTTGTCCAGGGAGCAGTGACAAAGGGAAGCTAGACTGCAGGTGGGGAAGAGCCTTGGGCTGTGGGAAGTGCTAGCACTGAGGGTCCAGGAGTTCTGCAGCTGCTGTGGGGTGGAAAAAGTCTAGTGCTTGTCCTGCAGGATAACAGCTATGAGAACTGGCCAGCGGCTGCCCAGCAACACAGAACTGCTGAGGTCTCTGAGCAGCCAGCTCGGACACTGCTATCTCCACAAAGTGCTGACACAACTCCTTCTTGCCAGTAGTCTCTTTGGGATGCCAGGGCAGCCGCCTCTTCCCTGGATGGCCCAGCCAAGAGGACACACGTGCTTCAGCTCCTGGCCTGCATAACACCGTGCTGATCTGTTCAAAAGCTTCATAAGAAGTCACTGTGTGTGTTTGGTCCAGGTTTCTTTGGTCTAAGTTTCTTACCTTCATCAAAAAAGTTGAGGAGAGATTTTTTTTTAATTTAGTTAAGATAGAATTCTTTCATTTTGGGGGCCAGGGGGTGGGGGTAGAGGTAGGTGGTAGTGGGGCTTGAACTAAGTGCCTAGGCTCTGTCTCTTAGCTGATTTGCTAATGCTACTTGAGCCACTGTCTACTTCTGGCTTTTTGGTGGTTAGCTGTAAATAAGGATCTCATGGACTTCCCTGCCTGGATAAGAAATTGTGATCAAACCATGATCCTCAGATCTCAGCCTTGTGAGTAGCCAGGCTTACAGATATGAATCACCAGCACCTGATTCATTAATGGTATTGTTTTCAAGGATTTTTTTGATCAAGTATTTGGAACTGTATTGTTACTGTACTACAGTCCTGAGCCTCTGGCTTAAGCAAGTATTTTTCCTTTTAAAAAGCTAGGAGTTGATGGAACAGTTGGTAGCACACTAGCCCATAAGCAAAAGCATCAGGTACCAAGTGTGAGTTTGTCTCAGACCCGAAGAAAAAGAAAAGGAAACCTAGTCAGGCACTAATGGCTAGTTTTGGACTGCAATCCTCAGATCTCAACCTCCTGAGTTGCAAAGATTGCAGATTATAATTGCTAGGATTACAGTGTTCAGCTCATTTTTTTTTTACTTTTGAGCCCAGAATCTTTAGACAACATCTTTTACTTTTTTGAAGATAGCCCTTGATACAGGTGAGTTATACTTGATGGTTTGTATTCACAAATGACTTGTCTGGCCTCCTCTAAATGCTGGTCACTGCCCTAAAGTCTTACCACACTCTGCGATAGCTAGGCATCAATCAGTTCTTCAATGATCGAATGCACATAGATAGCCATGTTTGAAAACTGACTGACGCATTGGAAATACAAAAATAAAACAACATGAGAAACATTTGAATCACTTGAGAGAGTTTAGAGTTGCTTTTCAATATTGACAGACATAGGCCACCAAACAAACTGACGAAACAAAAGATACTACAATCAGCTTTCAAATGTGTGCCTTTGACAGTTTCATTGCTTTTCAGCTAGGATAGCAGTCCTCTGTGGTGACTTGGTTGGGAGGAGAGGTATTGATAACTTAGACTCTCGCTTATTGCTGGTATAGGCAACAAGGAATAGGAATACAAAGAATGGATGAACTTTGGCCACAAAGAAAATGCAAATCAAAACAACTGAGATTCCATCTCACCCAGTTAGATTGGCTAACATGGTGAACAACAAATGTTGTTAGGGATGTGGGGGGAAAGGAACCTTATTTGCACTGTTGGTGGGAATGTAAACTAGTACAATCACTCTGGATAGTAGTGTAGAGATGTTTCAAGTTGATTTCTTTTAATTAACTCTGTGTGTGTGTGTGTGTGTGTGTGTGTGTGTGTGTGTGTGTGTGCGCGCGCGCACGCATACACGCAGATGTACATACCTTCATGCAGGCCCGTGATGAGTGTGTATGCATGTTTCTTGGGAAATGATGATTGACAAGGTTTTCATTTTTTTTTTTGCCAGTCCTGGGCTTGAGCTCAGGGCCTGAGCACTGTCCTTGGACTTTCTCAAGGCTAGAGCTCTACCACTTGAGCCTCAGCACCACTTCCGGCTTTTTTCTATGTATGTGGTACCGAGGAATTGAACCCGGGTCTTCGTGCATGCTAGGCAAGCACTTTAACCACTAGGCCAAACTCCCGGCCCAAGGTTTTCATTTTTAACATCCCACATGTGACTGGTCTCATTCTTCTAGGATTTGTGGGGATTACGATGCCTTTTGAGACTGGAGAGAGAACTTCTGTTGCTTCCACCCAGGTATATCTGCAATGGTCTAGTCTTCTTCTACACTATGGCCTGACTCTGAGTCAAGTGGTTGAAGAAGCCTCAGGAGAGTTGTTTCCTGTAGGAAAGTAGCCTGCAGCCACAAAATTCCATTTGCTGAACCTTTCCTTCCTGTTCTAGTTTCTCCCTTTACCGAATGGATACCCAGACTCAGGTCCCTTTGGGGGTCTTTATGCCTGGGATTCAGACAGATGACATGTTGAGGGGGCAGAGTCATGGCCATGGATGCAATCATGGAAGCCATAGCTCTTCTTCCCAAAGAGGTGGTTGTGGCCTCAAACGCCTTCTACAGGGACTGGCCAGGCTCAGGGACGTGGTTCACAAAAGTGGGTTAGCAAGTTTTTCCATTAGGAGTCCATTATGTGGCTATGTTACTTAGGGAACTGCCAGAGTCTTCTCTGGGCTTGTTTTTGTTAATTTTGGAGGCAAAACAGTCATGTATAATTCTCTCTGTCTGAAATTCAAAGGCAAAACTGTTTTAGGAAGGGAGTGTTCTGTAGACAAGGAAATTGCACATGGCAATTTAGGGGCAGCGCTCTGTCATATTTCTGATAGTTCTCTGAGTTCTCAGATAAATTGCTCAGTTCTGAAGTGATGAGGAAATAGAAAATAAGAGGAATCAACATCCTGGTGTATTTTCAAATATCCTTCACAATATGGGCAAACCAGGCAGGAGCCTCTGTGATGTATTTAAAAGACTTATTTCAGTCTTGTCTAAGACAGGCTGAAGGTCATCCTCCAGCTGCAAGAAAAACATTCAGGGAATAACGGAAGCTGTGTGGTCATTTCTCTGGAATCATAGGCATTGGAACACTGCAACTTTCTCCTTTCACTGGATCCTTGCTGAATGATCAATCCTGATTAAAATATTCCTATGATTAAATATCCTGATTAAAATATTCCATATGCTAATGTTTAGTCATTTTCTTAAACAATATTTAAAAAGGTGTCCTATACCATTTGGCCTAATCAAGACTAAAGGATACACTGTTATTTGAAGCATCAAACAAAGATTTAAAATATTAACATTCAGGGTTGGTTAAAATATTGTGAAATGAGAAAACTGATTGAATGCAGATATGCCTAAGAAATATTTATTGAGAAACAAACAGGTAAGATGGATAAATCTGGAAATAATACCTCTTTGTAAACCTTCACTAGAACAAAAGTTCATGCCAACGTATAAGAATCTGTCCTAAGGAAATAATCACAGATGGCATGGTTACTGTGCAAGGCTACTCACTGACACACTGTTTTGAACAATGGAGAAATGAGGATTGAGACATTTCCTTTGAGCACATTTGGACTTCAAGAAAGAGGCTTCTTCAGGGTGCAGAATGGGAGCTGCTTAGAGCTCTGATGATGAGGAAGCATGCTAACATGCTGGCTGCTGGGCTCAAATCTTTGTAGAAACGGATTGTGCTCTGGTTATTTAAGATTCCAGGAAATGATATACCAGGGTCAATAAGATGATGGGCTGTGTTTGTAAGGAATGGAAAATGATACAGGGAATAACAGTTCAGGGGGAAAAGAATGGCTTTGTCTACTGATACTCCTAAACTATAAAAACACTTTCCTTTGCAGGAGCTCTCAATTGAGATGTCAAAGATAGTCTCAAAAAATAGGTGTGTGTGTGTGTGTGTGTGTGTATGTGTGTGTGTGTGTGTGTAAACAAACCACCCCTGAGTGGCTTCTCAATGTTACCTCTAATCATGTTGTCATACTGGATATGACTGGGGGGGCGGGGAACATACTTATATAGAATGATCCATCAATAATGGAACATGAATTTTGGTGTTTAAACCAAGAGATGGCATCCTAGACTTGTGGCCCAAAACAACAGTTCAGCTGGGACTTTCATACAAACTAAAGATAGGCATGAGCATAATAGGTGAGAACACAATAGCAGCTTCTTATCCGTGAATAGGAGGAAGATGAGGGAAAGGGCATGTGCGTGATGTTTCTCCTTTCATGGCTTCCCCAGTTATATATCCAGGTCCTTTCATGTGCCAGACCCTGAATTAGGCAATAGACATTCATCTCCAGCAAAGACAGGCCAGATCACATCCTTGTCTTCAAGGTGCTTCCATTAATAAACCAAACTAGTGATGAGAAATTTTATACAGTAAGCCAGGCTTAGCTTAAAGAGATTCTGATATCCAGCCCTCACTGTATACTGAAAGGATCCTGACCGAAAAATATTGACTGAAAAATCTGTCACCGAGGAATCTAGATGGATTGTACTTGGGTAACAGCTTCCCTGAAGATACTGGTTGAATCATCTGATCCAATGGACTTTGCCCAAATGCTGTGGAATTGAGGGAAAACACCACAGACCCAGAGTCTGAACGAATATAAACACTGTTGCCCATTCACCATGCTAGAGCCATGTTCCAAAGCTAAAGTGCCATGAAGGCAGATCAATCATGGTGATTGCTTTATTCCCTTCAGCACTCTGCTCTTCTCTCTCGTGCCCTCTCTCTTCCTGATCCAAATGGTTTAAGCTCAAATTGCTTAGAAAAATTGCCCAACCTTTCCTCTTCCTCTAAGTACAGAAATATGGCCCATCAGCCTCAACCCACTTTCCAGAACCATTTTTCCTGTCTGCCCACTTTGTAAGTGTTGGCTGATCAGGTTAGGCTCTTCTACTGCATACAACAGTGTTTTAAGAACTAAATTCTTGGCCCCAAACTGAGGCTGTGATTGTTAAGTAAATAATTTTTTTAATGGAAAAGAATTCTTAGCTACCAGTTATAGTGAATCATCAAAATTTTAATTAAAGTGGTGTTTCTATACAAGCACATAAAAATGTAGAAGCAATGTGTTGTTTCTCTGATGATTGCTTAACTTATTGCTTTGATAGAGGTTTAAAATAACTCCACAAATTTTCTGGACTATTTAATAAGTCATAGTTGAAAGTTTTGGGTAGATACGGGCTGTTTTTAGGGAGAAAAGATCCAAGCTTTAGTCTTTAAGTACTTAGTTCCCACACTATGATTTGTAAGACCCCTTCAAATAATAAATTTTATTATTTTTAATATGTAGCAATCTGCTAAAAACTAAGGGGAGCTAACTGACTTCTTGCAAAGTCACAGAAAAAATAAATCCATGCTAATATGAATTCATTTAATAGCTTAAAACTGCTTTGAAAATTTACTCATGATTCACATATACGTTTCTAGTTTGTATGAATTATAATGATTAAAATTGCACACATCTTTTCAGTTAGAGTCAGGTTATGTTTGGGATATACATAGATATTTTAAACTATTAATTTGCCATGATGCAACATAAACTATTTTAAAGGTGTAAAGAAGTTTAATAAGAAGAAACTGGAGGCAATGAGATTGTGCATATAAAAACTAAGATCAATTGTTTACTCATTACATACTATGTCACTAGTTTCAGGTCAAATGCCTAATTTATTATGAGTCACCAAAGCAAATATTGTTTCACTGTAATATATGCATAATAACACTTCTAATTATCCTCATTCCAATAACTTTCAAGTTGATAGTTTTCCTCTAGGTAAGTACAATGTGTGTGTGTGTGTGTGTTCAGAATATTGCTTATCCTAGGATCAAAGGGGATATGAAAATGTTGTCTAAAAAAGAGATTCATGATATATATTTCAACTATAAGCAGATCATGCTTACAGTTGAATTTTTACTGTCATGTGCTATATAGTTCTATGCAGTCATTTTTCCTTCAAAGAACTCCAAAGTCCAATTTACTTGTTAAAATTAATATGGACTCCTGGGCACCCGTGACTTAAGTCTATCATCCTAGCTACTCAGAAGGTTAAGATCTGAGGATCACAGTTTGAAGATACTTGAGCAGGAAAGTCTGTGAGACTCATCTCCCATTAACCAGCAAAAGCTGGAAGTAGAGCTGTGGTTCAAGTAATAGAGTGCTAGCAAAAATGCTCAGGGACAGTGTCCAGGCCCTGAGTTCAAACCCCAGGATCAGTACTAAAAGAGAAGCAGGGCAGGGTGGGGGGGAAGTGGGGGACGGCGAGAGACAGAGAGAGATGAATGTGGCCTACACAAAGAGCTCTTCAGTAGAAGAGAATGACTGTCTTCTATTTTAGATGACCGTAAAATAGGAAACTGAGCCCATGAAATTTAGATTTTAGCAATAAAAGAAATTTCTTTCAAGTGTTAGAAATTAGTTAACTCATTTTGCTATCATGGAGAGAACCAGGTTCAGCAGAATGAGACACTGGCAGAAATTTTGTTGTGTGCTTCGAGAGGGAGGAATTTGGGACATGGAGTAAGGTTAGAGGAGTCTGCTTGGCAAGCTATGTGGGAAGAAAGCTCTTCACATGCACACAGACACGAATACATTTCTCACACTGATAATGGAAGATGCAATTCGCTGGAGATGCTTCCCTTTCTCAGAACACTATAGGGGTACACTAAGGAGCCAGGCCTATGTTGGAAGCTACTCCCTGTAAAACTGGGCAACTGGACTATGTGTTCCAGGTCTCCAAGCCCCACGTGTGGGGCTGTGGGAAGGAGGACAGGAGGCTACTGGAGGAAGGCAGGTCTCATTCACCTGTACAGAAGCTGGGAGTAGCCGAGTCTGTGGTCTCCTTAGCCCGCAGTTATCTCTTTAGCAATCTTTAGGGGTTCCAAAAATACTACAATGTGAAATAAAATGTATGTACATGAGAATTAGAAAAAAGTAAACCTGAGGAGTAAGGCAAATACCAAGACACTTATTTTAAAGTTCTTCGTATTTGATAACATAGGTCCCAAATTTGGCTCCAACTGTTCTTTAAGTTCCAGTATGAAGCGAGAAACGTGACTAGTTACACGACGCACAGCATCCACAGGAAAAACCAAAACCAAAACAACCACCATTTCTAGTGCTAGGACTGTGTGGAAATGGCAACGGAGAAAATGGCGTTCTGATAGATAACCATTTTTACCAAGAATCTCCCAATAGGACCAAATCTCATCAAGATCTTTCTTTTATTCAGTGACTGAATAAAAGGTCATTTTCTACTCTCCACTTTTGGGTCAACTGACATCATCAAGATTCTTGTTTAGAAATTAAAACAGAAGAAGATAAACAAAAACAAAAAACCTGGGCTGGGGATGGAGACAGGTGGTAGCTTACTTGCCTAGCATGGAGAGTTCACAGTTTTTTTTTTTTTTTTGCCAGTCCTGGGGTTTGAACTCAGGGCCTTAACACTGTCCTTGGGCTTTCTTAAGGTTAGTGCTCTACCACTAGAGCCACAGCACCACTTCCAGCTTTTCTTACATGCTAGGCAAGCACTCTACCACTAGACCAAACTCCTGGCCCCAAGTTTACAATTTTGATTAACAACACAAGAAGGAAAAGGAGGAGGAAGAGGATAAGAAGGAGAATAAAATGGCAAAGAAAAAAAAAGCAAGTACAATAAATCAACATGCATGCTCCAAGATCCCAAAAGCAAATAATTAGACTTTGAACTTCCCCTCTCTATAACCCAATATCACTCAGCCAGCCGGGCCACTGAGGCTAAGGAGTGAGGGGTGACGTACAGGGCCGTGATGGAAGTGGCAGTGCCGGATTTGAACCTCAGGGCCTAGCCACTTTCTGTTAGCTTCAGGCTAGTGCTCTACCACTTGAGTTTGATTCCTGTCTTTTTGCTGCTTAAATGAAAATGAGAATCTTACAGCCAAGTTTGTCCATGCTCGCCTCAGACCTCAGCCTTCTGAGTAGCTAGAATTACAACATGAGCCACCAGCTCCAGGCCTGAAATATTCTAACTCTTGACATTGTTCTAGTGTTTATCTGTCCTGTTAGTGTTTGAGCTGGTTGTATCAATAACCTGAATTCAAGCCCCAATACCAGCACACATGAAAAGAATTAAAATTGCTTCCCCCTTCATGGTTTCTTTTACCCAAGATAGTAGACATACAAGGTTAAGGTCATTATATTAGAAAATATGCCAAAATTTTTAGGCTATTCATATATCTAGGAAGAGCTCTCAGGATAAAAGGCAAAGAGAATGAAAAATCGTGTGTCATAAAACAGAAGCATGGAAAAGAGAAAGAGTAGAATCTGCATGTACTGGTCTATTTTTGTCTGATTTTCAAACCCTAACTCTATTGAAGTGTGGTGTCAGA
The DNA here is from genome assembly GCF_031878675.1 of Megascapheus bottae. Classification (NCBI taxonomy): domain Eukaryota; kingdom Metazoa; phylum Chordata; class Mammalia; order Rodentia; family Geomyidae; genus Megascapheus; species Megascapheus bottae. The sequence continues at coordinate 12,040,257 of NC_143519.1, forward strand.
GGAAGAACAGTTTCACAATTAAAATTACAGCTCAAGTTACTACTATTAAGTTATTAACTTTTACATTTCAAAATTATAGAATAAATATAGCCTTTAAACTAACTAAACCACAGCAGTGTACTTCAAAGGCCCATCTATGGGAAAAGCCACACCAAGGATCATTTTCATTAGTTTTATATACCCCAAACTTTTATAAACATTTTAATAATATAACTTACAAGCCGAAACCAAATGACTAACTAAGCTATAAAAATTGCCCCCCAGAGACCTATACATTGGAATGTATAAGGATAAGTTTCCAATATCAGAAACAGGTATGGTTGACAAGTTCCTCAGGTTGGTCATTTTCATTGACCTTAAAATTACAAATAAATTATAATTCGATTTTGATTTTCTTGGGTGATAACTAATGCAGTTTTTGTGTTTGCTTAAAACCTTCTTGATTTTAATGTAAAGTGCAAAGTAGGATACATGTATGTTTTAAATTTTCATCCTAGAATCTTTTCTAACAAAGAATATAAAGTTTCCATTACCCTTTCATTAAAAAAATTATTTTAAATATTGTTCTGATTCTAAAAGTTACTCGCATTCTTTAGAGAAGATTCAGAAAATGTGTATAGTAGAATCTTCCAACTTTTTGGGTAACTAATTGGAAATAAGAGTTTCATGGACTTTCATGCTTGAGCTGGCTTTGAGTTGTAATCCTCAGATCTCAGCTCTTGAGTCTCTAGTTCTAGGATTACAGACTTCATGAGCTACCAGCGCCTGGCTTGGATGTAGTCTTTACAAACTGATGGTGTGTTAGAATTTGTCAGATTTTCACCTTATCCAGTTATGTCTCCAGTTTAGTCTTGCAAATACCTGGCTACCAATGATATTTTGAAATATTTTACTCATTTTTCTCTTAAAAACTGTGTATGTTTCTCAAATAATTTTATTTTTCAAAAGTAAATAGTACTGCATTTTGTCTTTCAAGTCGTTTGTGGGTGTGGAGTATGTTGTGTGCATGGGCATGCGCAGGTCCTGGGGCTCGAAGTCAGGGCCTCTAGCTCTTGCTTAGTTTTCTTAGTCAAGGCTGAAACTCTACCACTTTAGTCACACCTATGCTTCCTGTTTTTATATCCTTTATCAAACTAACATTTCTTTCATGGGTTGGTCGATGTTTTACTGATAGCTTTCCTGCCATTTCTCTGAGGTTTGTTTTTTTTTTAAGCATTCTAGAAGATATCTTTTAGCATCTTTTTGGTTGTTATGTGAACCTAGTTATAGCGATAGAATCTGTACTAATACCCAAAGAGCATTTCCCTGGTACTTTGCAGCATTTCCATGTCATTTAAACATCCCAGCTATTTTCTGATGATTGGGTAGCATTATGAGCTCTATATGAATGATGGGTAAACTGAGGGTCCCCCAAATTAATTTGCTTACTTCTATTTTTGAAGATATAGTTTGCCAGTCCTGAGGCTTAAATTCTGAGCCTGGGCACTATCTTTAGGCTTATTTTTTGCTGAACGCTAGCACTCTACCACTTGACCTACAGCACCACTTCTGACTTTTTCTGTGATTAACTGGAGATAAGAGTCCCTTGAACTTTCCTGCAGAGGCTGATATCGAACCATGATCATAAGATCTCAACCTCCTGAGTAGTTACAACGACAGGCATGTGCCACCAACACTCACCGAGGATATATTTTGAAGGCAACTCCAATTGAACTCCTTGTTTTAATGTGGGATTTTTTTAAAGAGGGGTTACGAATGACCCATGATCTTTTTTATTAAAGAATTTATTAACATTGATTTTTATATCATATTTCAAATGACAAGTTTAACAAACAAGTGTTCAAGAAGGGAATCTCTATATACTATTACTGGGATTTAGTTTTTAGAACTTATGTATGCATAGAAACATATTAATTTATGAAATAAAACATTATATCTATAGAGTCATAGGTTTTTCTGTCTATATAGTTATGTTTATATTTCCATTACCATGTCCATAGCTTTGGGTATGCAGTTATTGAGTTCTTGCTCTTGTACTCTTTGGATTTAATAGCCACATATTAAGGATACCAAGCGCCTTTTGTTCCTTAGGTCTTGACTTGTCTCACTCAACATGATTCGCTGTAGATTTATCCACTTCCCTGTGAATGCCATTATTTTATCTTGTTTATTGGCTATGTAGAATTGCATTGTATATATATATATACACATATATATACATATATACACATATATACATATATATACATATATATATATCACATTTTCTGTATCCATTCATCTGCAGTAAGGCATCTGGATTGTTTCCATTGCCTGGCTATTGTGAATAGTGTAGAGATGAACGTAGCTGAGCAGGTGTCCTTATCATATCTTAGGTTATGATGTTCAGGATAGATGCCCAGAAGTGGTATGGCAGGATCGTAGGGAAGGTCAATTTTCAGTTCTTTAAGAAACCTCCACACTGCTTTCCAGAATGGCTGAACTAGCTTACATTCCCACCAGCAGTGTAGTAGGGGTCCTTTTTCTCCACAATCCCGCCGTCATTGTCTGAGTTCAAAATCTTGGCCATTCTTGTTGGGTAAGGTGGTATCTTAGGGTATGACCCATGATTTTTAGCTTGAATTAGTGGAAGAATGGAATGCTTATGCTGAATGACTGAGCAAAAAGGGTCCACACTGGGAGAACCACATTGACTTGGAAAGCTACCTGGAAAGTCTTCAATTTTGAATTACCTCTACAAGCAGAGGGAACATATCTAAAGCAGACTGAATGTTGCAGCACAAGCTCTCATTATTTCAAACAAACCCTATAAGAGGCTATCTATGGGAAACATCATAATGTAGCCAGTAGCATTTCATTCCAAGGTCCATGAGCAAGATTACTATCTATTGTATGCATGAAGATAATGTCATACTTGCCAACACTTAGTAATATCCTTCATCTTGGTTAGGAGAAATACAAATGACTGACAATTAAAATGAATCCATGTGAAAACTGCATTCCTTGAAAGGAAAAATTATGAATTCTTACCAATAGCTAAGATAAAGAGAAAATAAGTAAAATGGCAGTATGTGGGTTTCAGGACGGCTGAATCTAAATTTATTAAGTATGGTATATATAGAGGAAGACTGCAATGGCATAACTCCTTCAAACCATTAACTCACATTTTAACAGAATGATTACCAGGAAGCTGGAACATATGTTGTTGGAAGGGAGAAGTTCTAGGGGGGTGGAGGGCAGAGGAATGGAGAGAAGCAGGGTGAGAAAACGCCATCATGGTACTCAATGTTTACAGGTGAAAACATAACTTAAGGGGACAGGTGGGGTTGGGAGAGATGGGGAGAAAGATAAAAGAGTAATATCAATCAAGATGCATTGTTGAAACTCTTTTGTATAACTCCTCAAAGATAATTTTTAAAAATTATATTGAAAAGAGATGACGGACTCTTTCCAAGATGGCTGACTCTTTCTCTGTGGTCAAGTGGTTGCACTTCATTCACCCATTCTTGGAGCCCAACTGATTAATCAAGTGCTCCATATTTGACAGCCTCTGGTCTCTCTTCCATTTCTGAATAGCCATGTTTCTTTAATGTTTTGTGTTGTGAACTTTACCTTGTAAATAGTTCTATAGTAAGTGCTGTAATTAATTTAATAGCACTTTGACTACATTACGTTTAAAGGTGTGCCCCCTCCAAGCAGCTCTTGGAGCCACTCCAAGAAGCCTCTGTGCAGAAACAGACTTGCCAGATTGTCCTCAACCAATGACCTGCAGGATAGGAGAAGGAAGAGAGATGCAACCTTGGAATGCAACTCAAAATGTTTATCCTGGCCCAAAATTTCTTTCCAAGATTTATCATAAACAGAATCTTGGTGGGTCTGTTTCTTTCTTTGTTTTGTACTGGTGCAGGGGTTTGAACTCAAACGCTGAGTATTTTCCCTTACCTTTGTTTTACTCAAGGCTGGTGCTACTACTTGAACCACACTCTATTTCTGTTGGTTTTTTTTTTCAGAGTTAATTGGAAATAGAGTCTCAAGGACTTTCCTGACCTGTTTTGCTTCAAACATGGATCCTTATACTTCAGACTCACTTACAACTCTCTGATACACTTTAGTCCAAAGCTGCAGAGGTTGGCAAGACAGTGCAGTAGTGGAGCAATGCTCCCTGAGTGACATGTTCTGGAAGGAATTGCTGGAAGGAAATTCTCATGAATGTCCAAGTTCAATAGGTGTGCCAGCCATTTCTCAGGTTTATGTCTCCCACCTGTCAGCCCATCATTATCACTGAATCTATCCCTTGACAAAATCTGTTAGGGGGGAAAGATATGTTTTCACCTAAGGAGATATTCTGATTTAAATACACATCTTCCTATAAATCACAGTTTCTTCACTTTTATGAATTCCATAGTGCCTATTTACAGTCCATACGTGGAAATAAATTCACACACTTAGAATGGACTGTCGAGTGAATGGAATCTATTTAGCATCAAAGCTGCTCATGGAGGAGAGGCATCTGTCCCTATGGTGTCATTTGATCAAAACTGGAAAATAACTTTTATGGACTCAGTCTTTACTTTTAAAGTTCTTAAACTTTTGAGTCCACTTCGGTAGACTGTGATGGGAGAGGTGTTTGGAGCATCTTTATAGAGAACTACAGAAAGGCCTTGAAGACTCGAGTCTATCTAGTGATCCATTTGTTCACATGAGCACGTGCTCAACAAACGCTTACTAAACAGCCTCAACCTTTGCTCTCTGAAGACTTCTCATGCAGTGACGTAAAGCCACTGTCCTTATTTTATTTATTTATTTACTTATTTGGTGCCCGTACTGGGGCTTGAACACAGGACCTTGCACTGTTTGCTTTTTTGCTCAAGGCTGGTGCTCTACTGCTTGAGCCATACCTCTACTTTCAGTTTTTTGCTGGTTCATTGGAGATAAGCATATTGTAGATTTTTAGCTTTCAGTGACTTCAAAGTGTGATCCTCAGCTGTTAGCCTCCCAATTTGCTAGGATTGCACATGTCTGCTGCCATCAGCACCCAACCTCATTCATCTTTGAAATCTATAAAAAAGAAACCCAAAATAATATTAACTTCCTGACCCCAAAAAACCCCCACATTATTAAGTGACCAAATGTGCTGTTTCTTGCAACTTTTGAATCCATTTCCTATAACATTCTGAAGTTGCTTGTCCTTTTTTGGTATCCAAGCAGGCGGTATGGTCATTAAACTAAATCGGTCAAAGTCACAGTTTTGGTTACAAAAATAATATTAATAAAAATTACCATATGATTATTAAAGCTGGAACCATAAAAGCTACCCTTCTGGCATTCAATTTTGTTCATACGCATCACAGCTTAAATTGTTAAAAATGGACAATGTTGAAAATTAGTCATGTTGTGCTTTAAATACAATTCTTAAAAAAAGAAAGCCTGACACTACATGTCCTTGGGATATAGCATCTGAAAATAGCTCTACACACCTCTGCAGAGCCTTTATAGGACTTAATAATGCAATAAGCCATATTGGCAAAACTAATCTATTAAAGTGACATGTGCCTACAGGATGTTAGTCCTAGCACTTTGAGAATCTCTTCCTCACAGAATGGAGGTAGTTACTGATGAAGTTGACGTTCAGAAGCTCTGAGGCCTAATTTTAGATAGACTGTGTTCAGCCTTCTTATTCATAAACAGATACCCTTTCCAATATAGATGACCAATTCCTCTCAAAAGACCCTGAAACACAGGGAGGATAGACAGTACTTTTGATTTTAATAAGATTCTAATACAGAATTAATCACAGTAAGCCAGATGTTGGTAGCTTGTACCTATAGTCCTAGATACTTAAGAAGCTGAGATAGGAGGATTACGGTTCAAAGGTCAACTCCAGGCAGGAAAGTCTATGACACTCTTATCTTCAATTAACTACCCAAAGAGCTGAAAATAGAGTTATAGTTCAAGTGGTAAGGGTGCCAACTTTTAAGCAAAATAGACAGTGTTCAGGCTCTGAGTTCAAGCCCTAAGACAGACAGACAGACAGACAGACAGACAGACACACACACACACACACACACACACACACACACACACACACACACACGTGTATGCATAGAAGGCATGTTGAGTGTGATCCCTTAGCAAGCAAAAAAAATAGAAAACATATCACTCTTTGTTGTGTCAAAATAAGAAGAACCCACAGAAAGTATCTGTTCCCTAGACCTCCTTCAGCAGTTATTTCTTTAGAGAGCAAGTATCTGATTTCAATCTAGAGCTAAAGGTGCCTTCTATGTTTTTGGAGATGGCAAAGGTAAGGGTAGAGGAGAAAGGACACATATATCAGGAACTATTCTGAAAACCACTTCTAATTCTGCCCATCTTACGACTGGTTCCTGCTATCGGTTGCCACCCTATACTTGAAGCCTATCTTTTGCTTACTCACCAAGAAATGGCTACCCGTCCCCACTGCACCGTCAGGCCCTACCTGCTGCCTACTACAAGATGTGGCAGTGTGAGACTCCTCTGTCTTGGTGTCTCCATGAAATTCGTAGTGTCTCCATATGTGTGTGTGTGTTGTGTGTTGTGTGTGTGTGTGTGTGTGTGTGTGTGTGTGTGTGTGTGTATCTCAAACTCCAAGATATGTTTTTTTAAAAATTTTTTATTTTTGATGATCCTGCCTTCTTTTTAAAAAAATGTATGGTATATTCACAGGTGTATCTTCAAGAGAGTGAGGGAGGAGGGCAGAGCTCTTGAAGGAAAGAAGGTTGAAAAAGTGCAGCAGAGGAGCTCATTGCACTCTGATGAAAATGAACTACACAATTTGTGGGTGGAGACCGGAGGGAGGGACTGGCAGAGAGAAAGAGAGAGGGGGGAGGACGAGCACAAGGGAAAGGAAGACACTGTATGAAAGGAAATGTCCTCATTACCTGCCTCATGTAATCATAACCTCTCTGTACATCACCTTTAAAATAACAAAAGTAAATTTAAAAAGAAAAAAGTACCAGTATAGGTGTTGCTTCTTCTTCTCCCTCTTCTCAAGTTCATTTCTTCTTTGTTGCTATCACAATGGTGTGTGTGGGGGGGGGGGAGTGGAATATTTGATATTAGAAGCAAAAACTGAGTTTTAGAAATACAGAGTTAAAGGGACAAAGAATCCGAATTTCTCTTTCTCACTGAGAGCTTGGGGATTCGTTTCAGAAGCAAGTTGCTCTGCCATCACAACCAATAGAAATAACAATGACTAGAGATCCGAATGGTACATGCGCCATAGTGAGTGTGATATGGTGGTCTGGGATGCCCGGATCTCCGCAGCTGGACTCCCTGTTCCAGCTGGACTTCTGGTTCCAGCTGTTCACAGAGGAGACCCAGTTCCTCCAGAATATCTCTTTTCAACACCTCTGCTAATTTTTAAGAAATATTTGACATGTTTTCTTTGATGAGTACTCTTCTTTTTATTTATTATTATTTTTTGGCCACACTGAGATTCTGACCACTACCTTGAGCTCCTAAAACTGGGCTTCAGTATCTCCTAACTGAGTCACTGCGGTCTCAGTGTCAGCTCAGCCACTTCACAGAGTGAAGTGGTCCAACATCCCTTCCTTCTCAGTCTCAATTAAGAAAAGGTTTCATAATTTTGAGGGATTGACTGACTGCTGCTGCACTTCTCATAATACACGAGCACAGAATTTCTGTATGGATATCGTGAGAGGCCATGTTGCTGCAGATTCCCTGTGAGACTGACCACAAGATGGATGGCTTGAGCCTTTCAGTGCAGGAGCCTCTTGATGGACTCTTACACAGAGTCCACATTGCTTGTTCTGTTCATCTCTTCTGTTTGGAAAAAGGGAAGGTTAGACGGGGGAGGGGGTTCTGAAAGTCTTACAATAGATAGTATGGATGCAACACACAAAGGGTTTACTGAAACCACTCTTTAATGTCACACGAGCAGAATTCAGCCATGCCGGAGGCAGCAGCATATAGAACACAATATTCCAGTCTAGTGCTCAGTCTTCATGGCACAGAATTTCATTTCTGTCCTTTTCTTCCAGTCTGGGTGGGATTCAAATATGACTCAATCCCAAAGGAAGTTCTTTAGTTCCAGACAAATCAGTAAATATAAAATAAATTCTGAGAGAAGGCAGTGTCAACTCAGGTCATACGTAGGACCCAAGGCTTGAGGGGAAGTTCTTTTTCTTGGCCTTGAATATGGTTCTTCTTCTTATCATCTGGGCGTTACCAATTTCCCCTAACCGCAGGATAATTGAACCCAAAAAGGCAATTCTCAAATGCTAGGAGAGCACTCTAGTAGCCAGATAGAAAGAGCCCCATTATATAAAGTGCTCCCACCTGGTTATGAGCAGAGCCATGTCTAGAATGTAAAATCCCATTTACGAATTCATTTCAAGCTCAGGGACACTATTTCCTGCTGTGAGTCTGAGAGAAAGTACTGGATGAACCTTCTGGAAGTTAAGCTATCTAGGCTCCTCTTTTAGCTACAAAGTAGCTAAAGACTCCTCCCCAACCTATATCAAGATGGCCCCACGGTTACATTCATTCATTTTTCTGTTCCAATGAACAGTGAGGCGAAGTAGAATGGACTGCTAAAATTGTTTTAGAACACATACCAAGTGTTTATCAGCAAAATGGTGGGTTGAAGATAGATAAAACCACGGGGGCTTACCTCTGAAATCTTTAGCTACTCAGGAGGCTGAGATCTTGGGATCACAGTTTGAAGCTAGCTTAGCTAGAGCAGGAAAATTCATGAGACTCTTATCTCTAATTAACTTTTTTTTTTTTAAAGCCAGGAGTAGACATGTGACTCAAGTGGTAGAGCGCTAGCCTTGAGAAAAATATAAATTAAAAAAATAAAAATAAAAACAAGTCAGGGACAATGTCAGGTCAAGTCTCAGAGCGGGCACAATAAATAATTGAACAAATAAATAATTGAAAGAAAAGAATAGATAAAAACCATTTGAGTTCCTTTTTGTTTTTCAGTCGAAACCCCTTTTCAAACAAAATAGTATGGAAAAGTCCAAAGCATTTAAAAGCACAGTGGTCAGATGATATATGAATAGGACTGTGGAAACTTACCTGCTGTCCCTCCCTCCAACATTACAGGGGACCATGAGAACAGTAAGAAGTCTGCACAGTTTTAGGGAACACAATGAGGAAGCCACTGGTTTAACACTATCTTTAAGGTCCCTTTGAACTGAAATAGTCTATGACTGGTAAGTAATAGTGGAGAAATCTTTCTCTAAAAGCATCTCACTGGCTTTCATGCTAAAATGCCCTAGGTTTCTTCCATTAGCTCTGAGGCAAAGAAGTCAAGAGGCAGAATGACATGGCAGAGAAATCTCAGCTTTTGGCCTATAACATAAGATTTGAGTTCAAGTTCCAGCTTAACCACTTAGTACTTCTATATGTTAATTTGTTACTACTGCTCCAATATTTAGGCTTTTTTTTTTTAATTGTAAAAGCATCATCCAATTTCTATGTTCAACTTCTCATGGTCTCTGAGTTTATTTATCTGTGTTGATGCATGTGTGCATGCATGTGTGTGTGTGTGTGTGTGTGTGTGTGTGTGTGTTCATATATCTGTATCCAGATTCCCTCTTTTTTTCTTTTTTTCTTTTTTTTTTGCCAGTCCTGGGCTTGAGCTCAGGGCCTGAGCACTGTCCTTGGACTTTCTCAAGGCTAGAGCTCTACCACTTGAGTCTCAGCACCACTTCTGGCTTTTTTGTATGTATGTGGTACCGAGGAATCGAACCCGGGTCTTCATGCATGCTAGGCAAGCACTTTAACCACTAGGCCAAACTCCTGGCCCCCAGATTCCCTCTTTTTATAAGAAAGCAGGCTATCTTGGGTTATGGGACCATCCTCCTGCAGTAGGACCTCAGGGTAATTAATCACCTCTGCAGTGACCTGATTTCCAGACAGAGTTACATAGAACTTCAACATACCAGTGGGAGTTAGGGGGAGATGTGACTCAGCCTGTACCATTCTGTTATTTTGGACAAGTTATTTCACTACTATGTTCTTCCATATGTAATACCCATTCAGAGCTATCATGAAACAACAAGGAACATAAAATGCTTTGCCTTGTAAACAACTAGCACCCATTAGCTAATATTTGCTTTATGTTCAGTATTTCTTTTAAACGGTTTTATGTAGTACTGTTTTATTGCAGCTGTAGATGGGGTCTATTTCTCCAGGGACCACATATAATAACTTCCTTGATGTTCAGATGCATTTTTCTATAATTATTTTGTAGCTGCATGAAAATACACATGCTATTTTGCTGTCTCCGCCTAAGGATTCATCAAGGGGCATTTGTATTCCGCTCCCGATTGAGCTTCTAATGGATAGCTGAATAAAAATAATAAATAAAGCACTACTTGGCCTTTGGCTGAAACCCACATATAAAGACAAATAAAGAGGAGAGGTCTACATCTCTCTCTCACTTTGGAGTTTTCTGTAATTTCTGGGCTTGTCTGTCTGTCTGGGTTTGCTGGGATTTAACTTTTCTTTTACTGAGTGTCACCCTGTACCTGCAACAGTCTATGGTTCAGATCTGTACAACCTTTTGTGCTGCCTTTGATCGATTGTATTAGGTCCTCTGTCAACTCCCTCGACATCCTCACCCTGTGATTATTCAACCCTCCTCTTCTTCAGAGGAGAAATCTCTCTGAACATTCATCCAGTGTTCTGATAGCTAAGGTAAAGCAACATTTCCGTGTTGGTGACGAGCCACAGCCACAGAGTGATCTCTGCTGCCTGCGAGGTAGGCTGTGTGAGTCAGTGTGGAGCTTTGATAAATAGGTTTCCAATCTGAAACACTCATCTACAGGCTTTTATAAATCAGTCTGATGGAGGCTGGGGTCCTTCTATCTGCCTGTATGTGCATTTGTCATTTCTGCCACAGGATCAAAGATGAAGCAGACATAATTGCTTCTGTATTTAGAAAGAAGTGAATGGCCCCTTTAAGAAATAACTGAATGTCAAAGTATTCTCCTCTGGGTTTTAGCTGCAAATGTAGCTCCTTTTGAAGATCAAGGTTATAAATAAAATTATAAAACTGAGGTCACAATAATATTTGGTGAGCTCAATTCTCCTAAGACACAAAGAAGTTCTATCAAATTCCCTTTTGATTTGCCTTTTCTCAAAGCATGATTCACAATTTCAGTTAGTTTTGTGTCTATATCTTTCTGACAAAAATTACATACAATCTTTTTCCTTTTGACTCTTCTTCTTCCTGAATAAATCATACATATTTAAAATAAGAGCAAAGGAACAATAGTTGAAATGGGAATAAAAGGCAAAAGAAGAAGAGAAGCCCCAGAGAGCCACACGTTACATACAAGCTAAAGGAAGAAAATTTTAAGAAAAGAAAGCATTTGCCTTTACACCTTTTGAAGACAGTAGAATGGAAAGACTCTAACAGCTTGTAATATAATTTGTAAAAAAAATCATTCATAGAGTTTGCAAATTATTTTTCTAGTGTAGTATAAGATAAATTTAGCCATCTTTCCCATTTCTTTACTTCTTGGTCAATATGGAAAATGCAAGAAGCACACTCCAGCCATTGCTTGGAAAACATTATTAGACATTTTCACGTGTGTTCTGGGAGAAGAGGAACTCTCAAGTTCTGGAAGTAAATGAATTATGTGGCCTCTAGCATTGATCAATGAGTACAGTGATCGATTCCTCACACCTTTGGTCACCTTTACCTTCTAGTTTTTGAAGGTCAGAACCACAGTAAGTCATTCCCAGACTCTAAAATCCAGGTGTGACTGACCACGTACTCACACACTATGAGAAACTCTACTTGGCACACCGAAATAATCTTGATGTCAGCCAGCCATTGCTGATGGCTCCAAATACAAACTCTACAGCCACAGGACAGACAATTTCCCAAATGTTGACTCCATTTTTGCCCAGCGCTAGCACTTTATCACTTGACCAACAGCTGCACTTTGATTTTCTGGTGGTTAATTGGAGGTAGGAGTCTCATGGATTTTCCTGCCTGGCCTGTCTTTGAACCCTGGTCCTCAGATTTCAGTCTCCTGAGTAGCTAGGATTATAGGTGTGAGACATATTCATTTTTGATAGTAAGCTTTTTCCCTTGTCCATAAACTTCTTTTAAACACACATCAACACACACACACACACACACACACACACACACACACACACACACACACACACGATCCTCCGTAACCTTCAGCCACACTGCTTATTGAACTCAACCCTTGTTTTTCTTTCTGGAAAAGCAATGCCTCCTGCTCAGACCTTGTGCAGCTAGAGATTCAAGTGCAATTTCAAAGACTGCTCTTTCTACCTCACAATCGGTGCATTAGGCCTCAGTGTTCACACAAACTCAATAACAGCAGGAGGGATTGGCAATAGAGTAATAACGTCCTTCTTTTACCTGGATCTGGAGGATGATGAATGAGCATTACCCGAATATTTCTTTGGGCCCCCTTAGGTTTACCTTGATCTTCTCAGAGAATGCAAATTGACATCATAGGCACATTTCTATAGTAATTTTTTTTTACCATGGTTGTGATGTGAGGGCTTTTTCAATATGAATAGTGTAAAAGGGGGGAAGCATATTACTGCAGCAAAGAGACATTATTGTGCTGGGAATGTATAAACAGACCAGAAGAATAGAGCGACATGCTCATAATAGGAACTGAAAGCTCCTCATTTTGTCTCGATTGTCTAACCCTTCCTTTTTAAACAACCTTCCTTTTTGCTGGCTATCAATACAAAGTTCTTTTTGGTAAAATGAAGGGCATTCATGCTGCCTGAAAGAAGCTTTTAAAGTTGATCTGTGCCCACACAAAAGAGAAGCAGTGCCTGGGTCCAGAGAGTTGGGGAAGCAAACTTGGTGGAGTGTTCATCACTCACGGCTGGACACTCTGGGCCCTCTGTATCATTTTCTGAAGAATCAGATAAGCCTTCTCCATGATAAACAACTGAAATAATTTTTCTTAGCTGTCAGCTTCCTTTCTCCCTTCCCCAGCCTGTGCTCACACTCTCCCCATTTGTGAAAGCAGCCCAGAGCCGCTCTTTGGTCTGATAAATGGGCTCCTTTCAACGGGTGGCAGGCTTTGGGTAAAAGAGATAATCCCGGATAATGTGGACACAGTTTTCATTTCATGTCACCCAATTAAACTGCAATTATCCAGAGTGCAACAGCAGAAGAACTGGAAAGAATGGCTGGAGAAGGAGGCACGGTGATTCCCTGGGTTTCTTTATACCATGCACATGAGTCCAGATTTGTTCTGTCCTGATAATAAAGTACTGGCCTCAGTGCTCACATACACAAAACTATCGCCAGGCCAGCTGCAACCTGTGGCTGACCACGAGACACATCCACAAATTCTATACAAAATAGCAGCTTCTGGCACAGTGACTCTTGCTAGATGACCAAAGTTTAGGTTGGCACGGCAGGCAACTCCCTCTCTTCCCTGGATCCTCTTCAGTACCTGGCACCTAGGCCTTTCACAGACATCTGGTCAACGTGGAAATTGTTTATCAGAGAAGTGCCAACTATTTCCTCTGTCATGACAGGCATCCCAAGAACCAATCCTGTCACAGCAAAAAGTAGAAACATGGATAATAACTCAGGCACAATAATGTGAGGAAATAGTCAAACCTTCCTTTTCCAGTTTTCCCTTCATTAAATTTGATGCTACTCAGTTCTGTAAAGAATTACTGCTATGTAATGAGAAGTAGATAAAGAGACCCATAATCTTTCATTTCAAAATTTTATAGCTCTTACATGCTCCCATAGCAGGAAAAATGAATATTCTTAAGTAGAGAATTAAAAATAATCTAAATCAAAGAGGTCAGGCTTTAATAGAAATAATTATAGCCACATCCACACATTCAGTGAAGACTTGAATTTATTGGGGTTAAAACCAATACAATGAATGAGTGAAAATAGTCTTTGAGTTTGACATTGTTAGACCCCAGTAAGATAAAATGTGACAGGTCCTGAACTCATAAACTCCAAAAATAATATTTTCATTACTGATATAGCATAAATCTTTAGATTTATGAATACCTCCTAAAATAAAGTGTGTGATGTTACCACTGGTATATTTTGTGATGAATCAACTACTTTAATCTCATAAAATTATTCTCTGGTGTGCTGTTTGGCTCTATATCTCTTCTTCTGTCTCCTTTTTGCTATGTATCTCATCTTAATCTTTTTGAGAATAGCCATTTATGACTTCTAAAGTTGGCAAATGGGACAGACAAGTCACTCAAAGTTAACTTGAGACAGAATAGTTTACTGAAATGTAGCTGTCATGAGTCTAGGGCCATGACAGATCCACTGAGCTTCTAGGAGATCAGGGACTAAAAACTATACTAAACAAAGTAGCCAAACAAACAAACCATGTAGAGGATTCTGTATCTCCTTCTCTTGCCCACGTCTTCACATCAATGTGGAAAAGCACATAGTTGCAATCACACAGGAAACATTAACCAACAGCAACAGCAGGAGAGATGTTGAGATGAATTTGAAAATTGGTTCATTCTTCAAGAATCATGAATGCAGTAATCATCACAGTAATGAGGTTAACAACACAAGACAGCCCATACATACCTTTCATCTACGCTCAAAGCACCACACAAGTAATGACCTGGGCTAGGATCCCATCCTCGGCGGCTTTATGGGAGAATCCACACGATTACAATACCATAATGACACTGTGATAACAGTAATAATACCTTGTGTTTACATAATGTCTGTCTCTGGGAAATCTGAGCAGTTGAGAGATGCTAATCTAATTAAACTCCAAGTCCCAAGCAGGTAGGCAAAGGGCAGGGATTTTCAATTTAAGTGCTATTTAGGAAATGATGGGAACATTGGCCTCTCCTTCCTCCCTTCCTCCTAGGTATTTGTGAACATAAAGAAAGAAGATTGCTCAGATCTAAATCTTCTAACTACACAGAAGAACAATAATGGTAGAATATAATAACACTGCCTAGATCACTTTTCATCTGATAGTCTTGTCTTTCCAATGATAGGTTGAATTCATATCCTGTGTTCATCCATGAGAGATTTTCACACAGCTTTGACATGTGGAAGAAAGATGGCAGGCTCATGGGAGCTGGCAACCTGCAGCCTGCAGCCTGCTTCCTTCAGCTATTCCTCCTAGGGTATAATTTCTGCTTCCATGAGACTGGATCATGAAACCCAAACCATTTGAAATGGACTTTGTCTTTGGGGATACTGAAATCAGAATATTACAAATGAAATTTTAATGCCGGGTGGTATGATGTTGGATGATTGTGAGTTCAATCACAATCACAAAACCAAATCAAGCCATACCAAACCAAACCAAAACAAACAAATAAGACAAAAGAGCTATGCATGACGATGTACATCTATAATACTAGCACATGGGAGACTGACACAAAGGATTGCAAGTTGAAGGCCTGACCTACATACAGAAATTCTGGTCAGCTTTAAATAGTGAGATGCTAGACCAAACCAAAACAGACTCTCAAAATCACAACAACAAAAAAACCCTAAAAACAACCCACCCAAATAAAACTATAATGAAATTAATTTGTCTCCACATAAGAGAAATTCTGATCAAATAAAATGTTGGCTAAATGAGTTAAGAAACTTTCTTGGGCCTGGAGTATGGCTCAAGTGTAGAGTGCTAACCTTGGGAAAGCACAAGGACAGTGACCAGGTCCTGAGTTCAAGCCTCAGGACTAGCAAAAGAAGGAAAGAAAGAAAGAAAGAAACAAAGAAAGACAGAAAGAAATTTTCTTAAAATACATGTCATAGATAAATTCAATGTAAGTTTACAAAGAATCCTTCTCTTCCATTATTATATGTTTGTGGGGGGTTTTGATGAGTTGTGGGCACGATCTGTGCTTTTTTTGCTCTCAGAAAAAGTATAATATTCTACCACTTTGAATAATAGTGCCACTGCGTGTTTTCTGGGGGTTAATTGGAGATAAGAGCCTCATGGACTTTCCTGCTCAGGCTGACTTCAAATCATGATCCTCAGATTTCAGCCTCTGAGTAGTTAGGATTACAGGCATGAGCCACTGGATACTAGATACTTTTAAAAAGCCTCATTGTAAATGAATTTTAACTATTATGTGGGAATCATAGCATTTATCTTAGTCTGTTATCATATTGTTTACTTAATGACCTGTTTATTTTATCCAGAATAGAAAATAAACTTCATGAAGGCAAAGCCTTGGTCTATCTTTATCCATTATTATAACTCCATAATAAATTTAGCTAGTAGAGATTCCAAATTAATGATTTTTGTTAAGTAGTAATAAAGGTATTTAATTAGTAAGTAAATGAATAAATAAGTGAGTGAACAAATGAGTGAATAAACGAAGGGATACAAGAGTGAGTGAGTGAATGAATAAGTGAATAAGGGAGTACATGAATGGATAAGTGAATGAATTAGTGAGCAAATGAATGAAGAAAGAGGCTGAACATAATAGAATGGTTCAGGAACTGGACTTTGCAATTTGCTAGGCTGGGCTGGATTGGCGCTTCACTGTGCACTAGGTTTTCAAACTAGGGAAAATCATTTGAGCTTTGAGTCTCAATTTCTCAATGGTATAATGGTAGTTGTGTCTTTTAAATAACATCAGGGCTGTGTCCTGTGGTTCACGCCTGTTATCCCATTACTCAGAAGGCTGAGATCTAAGGATCACAGTTTGAAGCCAGCCCGGGCAGAAAAGTCCCTATGAGATTCGTATGTCCAATTAATCACACAAAAACTTGGAAGTGGAGGCTGGGCACAGTGGCTCTCACCTGTAGTCCTAGCTACTCAGGAGGCTGAGATCTGAGGATCGTAGTTCAAAGCCAGCCTGGGCACTAAAGTCTATGAGACTCTTTTCTCCAATTAATCACCAGGAAACCAGAAGTGGCGCTATAGCTCAAGGGGAAGAATGGTAGCCTGGAGCTGATTAGCTCAAGGCCATCATCCAGACCCAGAGTTCAAGTCCCACAACCGACAAAAACAAAACCAAAACTGGAAGTGGTGCTGTGGCTTGAAGTGGTAGAGCACTAGCCTTGAGCTGAAGAGCTCAGGGGTAAATCCTAGATCCACAGTTCAAAGCCCATGACCAACAAACAGAAAAAAGAAAGAAAGAAAGAAAGAAAGAAAGAAAGAAAGAAAGAAAGAAAGAAAGAAAGAAAGGAAGGAAGGAAGGAAGGAAGGAAGGAAGGAAGGAAGGAAGAAAGAAAGAAAAAAAATATCGTAAGCATTAACAGAAGTCATTTGTTAACCTAAAATTTTGGTTTAGCATTAGCTGTTGCTTATATTTTTCTTCTAAAGTAGAATGCTTGTTTGACCTGATCTTTAAGATCAATCATGGTCTTCAATGTGTAGCTTTCATCTTCCTCCACCCTGATACACAGAAATGCCCCCCTTCCCTTCCCTTCCCTTCCCTTCCCTTCCCTTCCCTTCCCTTCCCTTCCCTTCCCTTCCCTTCCCTTCCCTTCCCTTCCCTTCCCTTCCCTTCCCTTCCCTTCCCTTCCCTTCCCAGAACCATAGCCTAGTTGAAAGAAAAGCCACATCCATGTATCCCCTGTGCACATTCTTACACGTTATAGTTTCCATCGGGACTAGGGAAGAATCACAGGGTTGTTAACTCTCTTCCATCTTGGCTCCTCTGCTTACATGCAGGTCAGGCCAGGGAGCAGGGAATGGAGCCTCCAATCCCTCTACTTTCTATTTTATATGCCCACCCTCTACCACCAAACTTACTCTCTTGTCCCACATTTGTCAACGGAAACCTCATTTTAAGGCCATTTTAGACAGAGAGAGGCAGCAGGCTTAAACAATAGTATCTGCCTTTGTCTATAAAGAAAGAGGTGGACTCCCTCCTCTCTCCCTTCTGCTTCTCCCTTTTCTCCCAGACCAATGCTTCTGGGTCAACCCTGTGAGCTAGAGGCCCTGACGCAATCTTGGGAGAGTCAGAGGGAATGCAGATGAGGCTAGAGTTCTGCTTTGTCAAGTTGGGGACTTCCCGGGCAGGTTTCCAACTTGTGCAGCTATGTAACAAATCTGCTTCAAGCCAGGACCATAGGCTTGTTGGAAGAGGTAAAGAAGGTGGGTCTTGAGGAGAATGCGGAAGCCTGCTGGAAGAGGCAAGGAAGGTGGGCCTTGAGGAGTTTGCAGAAGCCTGTGAGTTATGGAAGGGGAGCAGCAGGCCGTCACAATCCCTTCTGTCTTTCTACTTGGACCTGAGTCAGGAGAAGGAAGTAGATGACGTGCCAGGCCTCTTGCTGAGCTGCATGTAAGGCAAGTATCCTCACCAGAGAGGTAGCAACCCTGTCTTTCGAAGTTGTAAGAATTCAGGGAGATTTTCCTGGGTCAAACACAGTACTAGCTTATGCACACACAGAATCCACGCAGGCTCGGACTCCTCTTTGTGGACTGTGTTTCTAATAGCTCCAAAAGAAGGAGCTATCCAAACAGGTATGAGTGCCAGACTGGTTAAACGAGCTGTGATGACTCCATACTATCATGACTGAGTATCACTTGGCAATAAAATACAATAGAAAGTACATCTATAGACTGCTATGGGGTGTGCTTGAGAATATACTGTTAAGAAAGAAAAGCAAGGTGGAAAAAATGTGCACATTATGGACAAGAGAGTCTGCATTGTAAGTATATATATTTTCATATGTTTCAAAGCAATGGAAGACTTAAACAAAACAAACAGCTGGGAAATAAGGAGAAAGAAGAAAGGCTTCTTCATGCTTTGGATCCTTATTAATATTCTTCATTTCTTTCCCTCTGATTTGTGCTCATTTTGATTTGTGTTCATTTTCTTCATCATTCTCAGAAGCAACAGCTTCAATTTACTACCACAGTGAGGTTTTTTTTTTTTTTGTCCTTCCTAGGGCTTGAACTCAGGGCCTGGGTACTATACTTGAGCATTCTCAAAGCTAACTAACACTCTGCCCTTGAGCCATAGCACCACTTTTGGCTTTTTCTGTGTATGTGGTACCAAGGAATTGAACCCAGGGCTTGGAACCCACACATGCTAGGCAAGCACTGTACCAACGAGGCCACAGCCGGCCTATAATACTGATTTTAATATTTTGCATGTAGTGATACTCCTCATGTCTGTGTAAATTGGTTTTAAGCACTATTGTCTTTTCCCAGTTCATCCATTCTTGCTAGCATTGATGGAGAAAACAACAGCAACAAAAAACCAAGTTCCTTATTGAAGCACACCAAACTATAGATATTTGTGATTTTGTTTCTAACTCCCATTTAAACTACAAATATATTTCTTTTTTTTTCTATATTTGGGGAAAGTGTCAGTTCTGGTGTTTTAAACTCGGGACTTGGATGCTGTCCCTGAACTTGTTTGCTCAAGGTTAATAGTACTCTACTACTCGAGCCACAGTTCCACTTTTGACTTTTTTTGGTAGTTAATTGGAGATAAGAGTCACATGGACACTCCTGCCTGGGTTGGCTTTGAACAGTGAGCCTTAGATCTCAGCCTCCTGAATAGCTAGGAATGTAGGTGTTAGCCAGCCACCCCTGGCTACATATATAGTCTACCTAATAGTGGAAGGCCATTGGATACTCCAGTCACTTGTAGGTACTCCATCTTCTCTTAATTTTATAGTGCTTGTTTTCTTCTTGATTATTCAGGTTATAACAATAATCATCAGCACTTTTCTCCATATTCTGATCTACTACCAGACGGTAGACTGCTGGGTAGAAATGACCCTTGTTTCATTTCATGTTATAATGCAGCCCTGAGATCCTTGGGCCACCATACAGGGGATTCTCAAACTTCACTGTCTATGAGAGTCATCTAGTAGGTATACAAACATAGATTCTACCCCCCTTCTCCCACCTCTAGACTCTAATCCAGTAGATCTGAGATGGAGCCCATAAATTTACATGGGGTGCTGTTTCCCAGATGGTACTTATGCTGCTGGTGGGAGCAGTGATGCTATTGTTCCCTGGGCCATCTGACCCAAATTCATCCACTTATGGCCTCATGTGACAGAGGGGAGATATTCACAGAGTAAATCTTTCCATTCCGGATGCTTCTAAGTCTCAAATAACGTAAGAGTACTTAGAAAGGAGCATGAATGAATGACTCTGAGAAAAGTTCAATTTAAAAGTTGCCAATCGAGGGGCTGGAAGTTTGGCCTAGTGGTAGAGTGCTTGCTTAGCATGCACAAAGACCTGGGTTCGATTCCTTGCTACCACATCCATAGGAGGAAAAAAAAGTTTCCAATGAATTTTAGAAATAGAAATGGGTTCAGTTAGAGATTTTGTTTTTTCTGTGTACAATCACTTAGTTATGGAAATATCAACCAAGTAGACAGAGAGTCCTGTGAAGAAAGACACTGTAGGATGTTGTCTTCATCTGTTGACTAAGTATACTTCCTTGTGGAAGAAGAGGGGCACATTTACCAACCCCCTATTGCTTTGTGGGGGTGGTATGTTCTAGGTTAGCAGGCGACTGAGTCTTACCTAACCCCCCCCACTTCATTTTTTGGCAGCAGCAGCTGAAAGAGTGGGTGGAAATTAATGAATAGTAGCTTCAAAGCTAGATGAAAGTCGGCTTTGGCCCAAGCCCTATTTGTATGAGAGGAAATACAGTTGAGCATCCATGATGGGTTAAAGTCTCCTAGGGGGGCAGCTGCTATAGGAAAGAAGCCTTAGTATGTGGAGGGACTACCTGTAATTAGCTGGCATTGACAGTGTTCTTAACAGAGAACAATGACCTACCATATGTGAGTCAAATCAGATAAGTGTTATGTGGTAGTCACCATGTGACCCCTAAAATATATAGCTGACTAAATAGATAACAAATAGATGGATAAATAGTAGGTTAATAGATAATAGATTGATGGCTAGATAGATGGTAGATAGATGGATGGAAAGCAGGTAGCAGATAGATGAATAGATAACAGATTGATGGATAGATAATAGATGGACAAATCGATAGATAAGTTGAACATGAATGTATTTTGGAGGAACAGTGAGACTAGAAGCATCTGCCTATCACTTTAAATAGTTTCACTGATAATGTGAGAAGTCATTTTTGATCAAATACTTTGATTTTCAGTAACTATCAAAACACATGCATCATTACATGAGTAAATATGTTGAGTAATCAGCAAAGCCTATCTCTTTTGATAAGGAAGAAATGAAAAACAATGCAGTTACAAAGCAACAGCTGGTTCTTAGGTTTTAAAACTGAACTCTGATGGCAACTCTGAAAAGTTTAATCATTGCGATATTTTTTAATAAAAATGTGCTTTAAAATAAGTTTGTTTCTACTGGCAAAAAGAAAAAAATCAGAAAACTAGAAGTGGTGCTGTGGCTCAAGGGATAGAAGGAAGGCAGATTAGAAAATATATAGTAAGAGATAAAATTAAATTAAATTAATTAAATCAAATGCTGGTTCTTTGAAAAGACTAAGAAAACTCAGCAAACCAGTAGTAAACATGTCCAAGAAAAAGAAAAGGCAGTAATGAATCTTGCAGAAGTTAAAAGAGGTGTCACAAGAGAGATTTCAAACAAGATGCTATTGCAAACAATTCCACGTCCATATCCTTAAGCTTGGATGTGACATTGCCTAGATTTCAGGTCAAACTGGGGTAGTGTGGATCCTGTTAGGTACAAGGCCAGCTCTAGTGGAGACATTCTTACACACACCTTTGTGTTTTTGCCCCCATGTGCTCATGCCCCAGAGAGGCACAGAGGCAATAAGAAGACTACACCAGAGCCTGTTGCCAGGGTCTAAGTACTGGACCACCGTAGTTACCATCAGCAAATGTGGAACAATGTCACAACAGAGCAGCCAGCGCAGATGCACAGCCTTTCACAAGAACAACACTAGGAATCATCAAAGATGATTGTAGAATGAGGAACAGTAAATAAATATTAGTTATACATCCATCCCCGTCTCCCCAGAACTCATGATGCTCATGAGCCTCTAGGATTTAGATGTCATTAGAGGACAAGTAGAGCCTTAAATCCCAAATGATATGCATTGACCTATAAGAAATCAGTAACACACAGGGAAAAATGGAAGTTTCAGACAAAACTTCAAAAGTACTGATGGAGTTACAGTCTATATCTTTAAAAAAAAACCCACAATATTTCCTTGTGTATTTAAAGTCTATATCTTATGTACAGGTCCGTCCCTAACATCTATAGGACTAGAAGGCCTTGTGGCCAAGCATTCAGAAGCTCTGCACTTGTATCATGTGTTTTTTTTTTCCTTCCACTGTACAGATAAGAAGCCTTTAGAAGAGTCTGAGATATGTAGACAATTAGAAAATAGCAGCTACTATTGTTGCCACTCTGACCCTTACACCGAATGGTTATCAATATTATAGCACTACATATCAGAACCCCAGGGTTAGATGTAAAGACAATAATTGAAATGAAGTATTTGGCAAATCATTCCCACAGCTGGAGTTTGGCAGTGTGTCATCTCCACCATCCAGTGAGAGTGATGGGTAAATGGTAGGAGAAGGCTTGTCAGTCAAAGCTACACAAAAGTGAGTTCCTTGTTTATTGTGCCCGAGAATCACTGAAAACAAACAAAACTATTATGTCCTAAAATTATTTCACTTCAAAATCAGAGGAAATAACAATCAAGAAAATCTCAAGTGATTTGTACATTTAAGAATGTTGATGGCTAAACTGGTACCTTGTATTGATGCAGTGAGTTAGTGCGGACATATTTCTAAGTTGAAATAGACCTCATGAAGGCCAAATTTAGTAAGTGGGAAAAGATGGAATTTTGTAGGGAAATGAACTTACTTGTGCCTAATTAGCATTCAAGATGAGCAAGGGATTTTAAGAAACTGGTGTGCACACAAAACAAATTACCATGAGAACACAATTTGCATGCAAAAATCAAGCTTCATTACCAGACTTCCACAATCCTCCCAGAAAAATCCAGAAAGCTTGAGCAAAAATCTAACTTTCATGTATCTGAAAAATAAAAATCAAAGTTTTATTTATGAAATGTTAAATCAGACACTATAGGTTTGTGCAGAAAACTGACCTTGCTGTTTATAAGAAAAGAAATTATGCAATCACTAAGTGATTCATGTCCATTTGTAAAGGTTAAAATATTTACCAAAACAAGGTTGCTTCAAATTTCTAACACTTTGAATTCACTCTTGCTACTTTACCCTTTGTGGGGTTTTGTTGTTGCTGTTAAATTTCTTTCTGTCTTCAATTATACAGAATAGTCACAATTAGCTTGTTTAACAAATATGTAAGCATTCTATAAGTAGCTGGTGACTAATGATGCTTGTAGCCCCAGCCATCTTTACCCAAGGAAAATGACTGATGGAGCCAAAGAAGATACAAAGGTGTGTGAGAATAAGGAAGTCAAGTTAGGAAATATAGGACTTTGAAGAATTAGATGACCACTTTAGACCTGCCCATGCCCACATCTGGACTTGGTATTTTCACTTCGTGATACACTGTCTTTTAGAGAAAATAGTTAACCCCAGCGTAACTGGGGTTTTCCTACCAGAGCCACTTGGTTTCAGCATTTCCTCCTTGGATAGTCTGATCCTTTGATTTTTTTTATTTCTTCCTAAGGCTTTAATTATCATTGGCAATTTCACTGGATCGAAAATCATGCTGTTCCTTTTATCTAGTAAGGCAAATAAGTCCCATATACATAAAAAGAGCAAGTTACTAGATTACTTTAAAAATGAAGAGAGAGCAAAGATATGATCAAAATTAGGAATAAGGATGAGTGAATGAGTCCCACAGACTGAGAAAGGTTTAAAGAAAATTATGACAAAATACTTCAATGAAATTTCTAAGGGAGTTTTTAAAAAAGTTTTCCATGTATTGATTTCTAAGAAAATAGAAATGAACCAAAATGAGACTCAAGTCTCCATAAATAGCCCAATAGACTGAAAGAAATAGAAGTTATGGTTTAAAAAAAAAAGCCTGTACTCGTTCCTCTCTGACAAATGGATACCCTTTCCTGACTACAGTGAAGATGGAAGAAAGAGCAAAGAAAGGCAATATTGATTACTTTAAAGGTGGAGGGAGAGACCAACAAGTCAAGGAATGCAGGCAGCCTCAAGTCTCCAGGAAGAAATGCAGACCTCTCTCCCTCCCACCATCATTGCTTCCAGTGAGACCCAAGGAATCTTGCTATCCATCTCTGACTGGTCTGAAACTCAAGAGCCTCCTGCTTCGTGCCCCTAAATGGTGGGATTATAGGAATACATCTTTGTACCTGGTTCCAAGACAGACTTCTGGCCTACAGATCTATAAGTTAATTAATTTGTGTTATGTTAGCCACTAAACTTGAGGGTGTCTTGTTATTGCTACAGTAAAATACTAATGGATTTGCTAATTTTCATTTTAGTTTAGCATACATTTATAACAGGGCAGGGTTTTGTTATAGCATTCCCATATGTGCACATGGGGCATTTAGAAGAAATTTATACTCTCCCCCCGAACATTTTTATACTTTATTTTTTTAAGTTGCAAGTGCTTTGCAGTTTACAATTACTCTACCTCTGTTTAGAGATAGCTAACCATACCTGTTTAGAAGTTTTTGGAAATGGAAATCTTGAAGCAGAACTAAGTTCTAAGTAATAGAAATTCAGAGATGGATGATCTCTAGTATCCAGTGGCTGTCTGACCTATCCAAACATCACAAAGAAAACTCTAAGATCCATGAATATGTATGAGATAAAGTACAGCAAACACAAACAAAACCCAGACTGAGTCTCTGATAAGTGACTGATCCTCAAAATTATGCACAGAAACTTTTCTTGGGCTATTTCTAAAGTTTGCACTGGATTCCCTCATAATGTTGCATTACACACAGGCCTATGTTCCAAACCCTGTTTTAGCCCATGTTCTGTTTTCTTTTTAGTCCACTTATGTTTTCAAACAATGGCAGCTCTCTCCTTTTCCTGTTCAGGTACATCATGCAGCCTTTCCGTAAGGCAAACCCCGTCCCCCACTCCAGTCTGGCTGTGGGATCACCAGACAATCCATATTTCACAGCTTCCTGCTGGCCTCTGAAGACAAGGACATAGTCTCACTTCATTTGTAGGATTTTCCATCTAATTGCTAGGACAGAGGGGAAAAAAAGACTACGTTAGCTAATGTGGGAAAGCTCTCACAGGGAGTGGTCCCTAGATGATTAAAACCATGGTAAATAAGAGGAAAAGCTGAGAAGAAACAAAAGCAAAGGGTCTTCTGACATATAACAATATGAAATGATATTGCTGTCACTGGATAAAATCCTAAGTGGCTGTGATATTGCTGCATAAAATAGAGCTGTGTGTGTATGCATCTAGAGCAACTCGAGCCCTGGACTGTCTTCTCTTTTCCTCCATGGTGGATTTATGCAATTAGACAATGGATGCCCGGGAAGAAACCAGAAAGGTCATTGAGTTCAACCTCCATATTTTGCCAAGGAAAGACTGAAAGCCAGGAGATTGGTCTGTCCTTTGACTTCATTTTCTTTGTGTTTCAGTCTTTTTCCATCAGAAACACATCAACCAATGATCAGGTGAGATTAGTCAGGCTGGGGGCACTCTATTCCTTATTCTTATTGACCAGGACAATCTCCCTTTAATACCTTTACTTCCTATCTAATCTTTAACACTATTAATCCATTTCTTTCATGATTAGCCTCTGCTTGATTGGTCTTTTATAAACTGAGTCATCACCAGGCGTTTTGCTGGCAGTCAGCCTTGCTCTATGTCTAGCCCATAGAAGTAGGTGACTTTCTATCTTATCCTATCTCGCTTGGATCGCAGGGGTTTTTTTTTGCTCTAACTTTCTTATCATGTCCACTGTTAATCTTCTTTTAGTGATTGCCAAACTAAAGTACTTTGGAAAAACGAATATACTGACCTGTCATTTTCAAAGTACTCATACAACCAAAGTCCTATTTGTCCTGGAGACACATTTTGACTGAAAATGTGAAGGCTGAGTAAAGATTCTAGAATCATAAAACCCTTGTAATTTTCAGAAAACATTAATAGGAAAATAGCAGGCTTCACTGTTTAATTCAGTGCTGTTCAAGTAAGCAATCCAAACATGGTATATAAAGCTATTGTCGCCGGGTGCAATGGCTCACACCTGTAATCCTAGCTACTCACAGGCTGAGATCTTAGGATCGAGGTTCAAAGCCAGCCCAGGCACTAAAGTCCGTGAGACTTATTTTCAATTAACCACTAGAAAACTGGAAGTGGTGCTGTGGCTCAAAGGGTAGAGATAGCCTTGAGCTGAAGAGCTCAGGGACAGAGCTCAAGCCAAGAGTTCAAGCCCCATGACCAATAAAAAAATAAAAAGCTCTGGTAGCTAATATTTGTCAAAATTTACAAATTGGATATCTTCCTAAGTATTTTCATATGGGTTTATCTCATTTAATCTGAAAAGTTAAGGGCAATTATGATCCCTATTCATAGATGGGAAAATTTGGGCATAGAGTAGTTTAGTGACCTGCCTAGAACCCAGAAGGAATGAATGATAGAGCCTGGGTTTAATGAGTTATGTACAGTCTAGTTTCCCAACCTCTGCCATATTAACAGGAAGGAACGTGAGTCAGTGCCCACCCAGTCTTCTATTTGGAAAGTACCTGTGGAGGCCATGAATCTCAGACCAGTGAAGACTTCAGAGTTCTAAGCCTTAATAAGCTACAAGGCATCTGATGTAGTCAGTGCTTTTCTGTCTTGTGAAGATCTCAGCGAATGTGTCCTCGGGTTCCAGGACCTCCTACTGGGCCCCACAACTCCTCAGCCCTATCCAGCTACCTGCACAACTTTAGAGTGACTCCACAGCAAGTTATCACCATTATTCCCCACCACCAAGAACCACCAACCCTGAGCAGCTGCATGCTTTATGAGACCTCTTGGCATTCATGCAAAAAACGCTGAGGTTGAATCAACTTTTTTCATCTTATCTGGAGAGCCCCATGAAACAAGCCAAAAATATTGTGGCCAATACCTGATGAGCAGTCTTTTAGCTCACAATGCATATTTATTATCTAAGTTGCCAAAGTTTAGTATAGCCTGGAGTACTTTCTTCTCTCTTCTTTGCTTACTTTTCTTTTCTCTTAAACGATGACAGGAAACCAAATATAGAGGGGAAATTCCCAGTTGCAGGCAGAAACTTGTTTTAACCTATTTAATCCAACTTACAATGCTAGATAATCACTGCAAGAAAATGAGCAGCTATCCCATTTCTATTACTTACGAAGCATCTACTACATGTGTCATCCAGTGCTAGAAAACAGTCAATACATGGTTCCACTGGAAATTTGAAATTTTATTCAAAACATCAAAGTTATATTGGTAAAACAATAACATTAAACTAATGACAACAGAGACAGAACTGTGGTGCAAATGAGCTCAGGAAGAAAAAAGCAGTAAGGATTAAAGCCCAGGAGAAACCACAAGCTTTTGTGTATGATTTTGTTTTTGTTTATGTTTTTGTTGGTCATGGGGCTTGAACTCTGGGCCTGGGTGTTGTTCCTGAGCTCTTCAGCTCAAGGCTACTGCCCTACCCCTTGAGCCACAGCACCACTTCCAGTTTTCTAGTGGTTAATTGGAGATAAGAATCTCATACACTTTAGTGCTCAGGCTGGCTTTGAACCATGATCCTCAGATCTCAGCATCCTGGGTAGGTGGGATGACCTCCTAGCCACCATGCCCAGATGACAAATTTTAAAATAGGCAATGATACATATCTAAGATTGTCAGGACTTCTTGACTATCAAGAAGGGCATTGGGGAGCAGATGAAGCCTGGCATCATTCCTGCACACTCACAGAAGTAAGAAGATCACCCATTGTGAAATGAAGCTCCATACATGTGAAATGACAAATATGTTGGCTTCTCAAGAAATGGAAAATGTTTTCTTGGAAGAACTGCTCTCAAGTCTGGCATAAAACTCCACAAAGTTTCTATGGTGCCCTGGTCTGGCAGTCATTCATAGACATTTACCACTTGGCACTCTGAATCAACCACATATTATTGCTTAATTAAAGTGCTTCTTTTAATAGATCAATAGACTTGTGTTTAGGAGCTGCCATCATAACACCTATACTTTTATTTAAAGTGGTAAAAAAAAAGAGTCATGTAAGGGCTCAATAAAATTTGAGTTAAAAATGTGCATGAAACAACATGCCATTTTATGTCCCTGGGCACTGAACACAAATCACAGCTCTGACACAGCAAGGGAAATTTATAGCCAAATCTATGTAGTGCCTGGCTCTGGTTTCTGAAGAGAGTTGGGGAAGGCCCCTCAAAGTCCTTCCAGGGCACTCCTTAGTAGTGCACAGCAGAGTGTTTGGCCATCCACAGCTACAGCCCAAGGGCTTGGCTGGAGGCAGCCCAGGGACTCAAGAAGAAAACACAGAATTGAGAAAAAAAATTGCACAGTGCTCTTCTATTCTTATCAAATTCTGTCCTGTTCTTCTTTCCTTCTTATGTAGACTGTTACCCTTTTCCTTTCTTGTTCTCTGTTCTTTCTTACTGGGAACTTTGTCTTCAAGGAGTAATGCTTCATCTTTTATTGGGACACAAATGCTTTCAAAAATCAGGATTCTGTCCTAGAAAAAAATGTGCTCAAGCTTAAAACTTATAGAAGGCTGACAAGTCCTGTGAGACACTTTCCAACTTAAGAACCTCTCCAAACTTTTCTATCATGAACAGAGAGAGGGAGGGTAGGGGCATAAAGTCATCTAAGCTGGTACCAGTAGTTCACTCCTTCCTATCATCCTAGCTATTCAGAAGATTGCCGGCTGAAGGCTGAAAGTCAAACCAGCCAGGACAGCTAAGTCCATGAGTCTCTTATCACCAGCTACAAGAAGTGGAACTGTGACACAAGGAGTAGACCATTAATAAGCCTTGAGCAAAAGAAGTCCAGGGACAGCACCCTGTCTCTGATTCAAGCCCCATGACTGGCACAAAAATATTAAATTAATTAATTAATTAATTAAAAATAAAATGAGGGCTGGGAGTTTGGTCTAGTGGTAGAGTGCTTGCCTAGCATGCACGAAGACCCAGGTTCAATTCCTTGGTACCACATACATAGAAAAAAGCCAGAAGTGGTGCTGAGGCTCAAGTGGTAGAGCTCTAGCCTTGAGAAAAGTCCAAGGACAATGCTCAGGCCCTGAGCTCAAGCCCAGGGCTAGCAAAAAAAAAAAAAAAAAAAAGTCACTCAGAGATCTGCTAAGCATGCCAGATACTTTGTTTCTAATCCACAGCTTAGCCAAACTACAGAATTCATAATGTTTCATCTTTTCAGTTTATTCTAGCTTGTCAATTTATACAAACTCTAGGATGGTGGGGAGATTGTGTGTCTTTGAGTCTTAGAGTGAGACCTTAAGTTCAAACCCCAGTACAACTAAAATTAATTCATCCTGACTATAGGAGAAGTCTCAGGTATCTGAGACATTTCTCATTCTCCTCATTGGCAGTGGCCATGAAAAGATGATGATGATGATGATGATGATGATGATGATGATGATGATGATGATATCATTGTCCTGTCCCTGATGGTGACAGTGAATTGATTTTTTTAAGGCAAGGTAAAGAGAGAGAGTTTGACTTCATCTTTCCTTATTTGGATCTCCTTTATGGTTTCCTCTTGACTTATTACTCTAGCTAGCAATTCTAATACTATATTGAAGAGGAATTTAGAGAGCAGACATCCTTGTCTCCTTCCTGATTTTAGAGGAAATGGCTTTAACTTTTTACCATGAAGTATAATGCTAGCTGTAGGTTTGTCATACACAGCCTTTGTTATATTGAAGAATATTGCATGGATTCCTAGTTTCTCCCGAGCTTTCGTCAGAAATGGGTGTTGGAGCTTATCAAATGCTTTTTCCGCATCTATTGGGATGATCATGTGGTTCTTGTCCTTGCTCCTATTGATGTGATAAATTACATTAGTTGACTTGCTTATACTAACTCAGCTTTGCATCTGTGGAATGTATCCTGTTGGATCATTGTGTACAATTTCTTTCATGAGTTGTTGGAGTTCATCAGCCAGAATTTTGTTAAGAAGTTTTACATCCTACATTCTGCCTTTGCTGTGTCCCAAAGGAGCTGGTATTTTGTGTGATCCTTTTTGTAACATACCATGTGTGCCCAGCTAATTCTAACATCTTGAGTTACCTAGCTTCTTGAGTTACCTAGCTTCATGATCTATAAAAGACAGTGTCCCCTTCCCCTTATCAAGATGCAATCTGTAACAAAACTCTGCCTCACATGGGGAAGGGGCTCTGGGGTGTTTACTCTGCTAGGGCCACAACCCTATGTCTCCCAGTTACTTCATAGGACCAGCCAGCTTCTGTGACTCATCTATCTTGCCCAGGAAAAATGCAGAGAAAATGCAGGGCAAGAGGCCTGCCCTACCCTGCCCTGTTCTGCCTATGAGCTAGCAGACTTTATTCCAGGTCACCATTCTAAGGCCAGGTGCTTTAATACACATGCTCAGTCTTCACACCATCCTGTAATATGCTGGGATTCTTCTGCCTGTTTTACAAGTGATTAAGCACCCAAGCTTCAGAGGATAAGTAACTCATTCAGGGTTTGATGACACTAAGTGATACTGTGGCATTTAGAGCATCTTTAACCACCATGCTTCCCTTCCACACCACACCGAAGTTACTGGACAAGGCTTGCAATCTCTTGGGGAAGAGTCTGTTGGTGCTAAGCCATCTTCCCTTCCAGCCAAGGCAGAGCCACTGGTAGATGGAGATGGGCATCCTTTCTAATCTCATGTGACAAGGATAAACATTTAAATTCCAACTTTCTGCTGTTTTATTTTGCTGAACTTTGGTTGTGGCTTTCTAAGGAATCACACATTTTGAAATCTCCCTTGAATCTGCCGCATTGCAATTAATACATTTGTGTACACTTGAATAGCGCCCAACGTATTTACTTATAAGTTTGTAAGCTAACTCTAGCTTCTCCATATAAGGAAAACATGGATCCTTTGTCTCTGGGTTTACTTCACTTAACATGATTTTCCCCCAAGTCTATTTCTTTACAAATGGCATAATATCATTTTTCCTAATGGACGAGTAGAATTCCATTTTGTGTGTGTGTGTACGTGTGTGTGTATACATATATATATGTCATATTTTTTGATCCATTGGGGTAATGGGGAAAGGGTAAAATGAGGAGGAAGAGAGGAAGGAAATTCACACAATGTATATCGTACAAAATTAAGAGAGTGAGGGAGG
This sequence comes from Megascapheus bottae, assembly GCF_031878675.1. Lineage (NCBI taxonomy): Eukaryota > Metazoa > Chordata > Mammalia > Rodentia > Geomyidae > Megascapheus > Megascapheus bottae. Next base: position 12,071,498 of record NC_143519.1, read on the forward strand.
GATGGATGAGATTATTGGGAGGGTGACCGTGATCAAAATGAATGTTATTCATAAGTTGCTTTGTGGAATGGCAATTCCTTTGTACAACTACCTAAGGATGTTTTTAAAGACTAGATTTAGAATACATTTTATGTATTCCAGGGTATAAAATTAAAAGTAAATAAAACTTCCAACTTAGATGCCCAAGGGACTGCTATAGTATACTATGGAAATGTTTGTATTGACCAAGAAATACATTATTCTCTCTCTTTCTATATCTTCTTTCTTCCTTTCTTCCTTTGGTGTGATATATACACTCTCTCCTGCCATATTCCTTTCTCAACTTCTGTGGAGAAGGAGGGCCAGTTTTCAGGAAGTGTAAGATACACTTCTAATTTATCTTGAAATTGAAGAGCAACCGAATACCAGCACCCCACTTTTCAGTGAATTGGAGAATTGTGTAATGTAGCCATTTCTGTATGTGTGTGTGTGTCTCTCTGTGTGTGTGTGTGTGTGTTTGTGTGTATAACTGAATGTATTTGCAGTGAGTTGTCAGGAAGTGGTTATGATGAGGAATTAGTTTGTTGTTTTACATAGATCATCCCATAAAGCAAATTAATCATGCAGATTAAATATTCATGAAGGATGTAAATTTAAAAATCACATCTGTAAAGCCACATTGAAACCATGCACTGGGAAATGAACACCTTTGGTTAGTCCTTCACAGAGCAAATCTTTTGCTTGCAAATTTGCTTCTGCTATAGTGGGAGAGATTGCCTGAAACATTGTCTGGGAAAGTAAAGGATTGTTCTCAAAGCCATTTTTTGCCAAAATAAACTTTCATTCACTTAAAGAAAAAGTCTGTTTAAATGCACTTATGCTTGTTGAAACAAATCTGAATGATTTTTGCTCATTTCAATCTTCCTTTTTAAATCAAATCCTATAATGTAAAATAATTTTATTAGTTTTTTTCTGTACTAGTTTTTACTAGTTTTGTTATTGCCATTCCAGGTATAGATAAAAATGTTACCAAATTAGCTCTTGAATTTCTCTTCTTCCTAATAAATTGTATTATAGTACAGTGCAAAAATACCTTTTTGAATTTCCAAAAAGACTTAAGATGATAACAATGTCTGTTAGTGAAATAAATTACAGCATATGAAATAAGAACCTGTGTAAAACACACACTACACAGAATGAGAGTACATGAGCGACACACATGCATGCCCATACAAACACATAAACCATCATGCACATAACACACATGCACACACAAGTTAAAAAGCACCCTCAGCCTTCTCCATGCCAAACCATTTATTCCATTAAAGTTTTATTTCATTCATCAATTGTGACCTGGATGATTCCAAGAAGAAAAAAAAGGGGGAAAAGAGGATACAAAAGGGAGTTAAGTAACCTTGGTAGAAAACTAAACTGGCAGTGTATCTAATAATTGGCCAGGTTCAGCATTTTTTTTTCCTGCGATAAATGAGTAAACTTTAAATGTATCTCTGAGATGCACTATCACAGGCCTGGCCACAGGCAAGTTTTATCCAATGATGAAACCACAAGGCCTAGTGAGATAAAGATGATAGACCCACTGCTATCAGGTGGCAGCTGGGTAATTACAACTCTGTATTTGGGCTCTGCAGCCGATGCTGCATGTGATAAGTGGAGAATAATGAAGAAAAAGAAGTAGAGATAATGGAGGAGCTAAATGGTAGAAAATAGCCTATCACAGCTCACAGCCCACAGCCCTCCGAATGCCTATGGGGACTTTGAACTATCTTCCTCAGTTTTCATCCACAGGAAAAAAGAAAATACTCTCCCTTTCTTCTCCCTCTGCTAAGTTTATGTCTGGTGGGACAAAAGGAAAAATGGAAAGGAAATCAAGGGTATGTGAAGAGAATATGACCTTTGTAAATAACTCTGAAGGTCACTGTGTAATTATTCGAAAATAAACGTATCCTGTAATCTTACCCACACTCACAAAAGATACAAGAGCGTTTTTTAAATGTGATGTGACACAATTTTGTTGGGAATCATGGCTCATAAAAGGTCAAGGAAAATATTTCTAATTATAGTCTGTCAAGTAGGGCCTCAGCTGAACACTTGAGCCATTTGTTACTACAGAGTTGAACTTTGATTAAGGCAGACTACAGGTCAAGAGACAATCTATTACCTGGACTGACCAGGGAGAAAGGAGAGAAACTGCTGCTGGATATTTTACACCCAGAGTTTTCAAGCAAAATTACCTGTGCAGAAGCTGAGGTGTTTTAACCTCGCGACCTTGGTCACCTAACACAGTGCAAGTCTAGCCTTTCAAATGGAACTGAGTTTGGAATGATTTTAGTCATTTATTTTGTTTCAACTTATGGTTGTCCTGAACCTCAGATTGATGGTAGATGCCCTCAGAGGGAGAAAAAGTAAGAGGTGTGTGTGTGTGTTTGTGTGTGTGTGTGTTTGCACATTTGACACTCATATGCACATGTGTGGGTAATGCTAAAACTCCTTTGGAACTCTTTATGGTATGATCCCCATACCATCACACAGTAAACATCTAAAATATTACTTACCAAAAGTAACCAGTGCAAGGAGACAAACACCTGACATATCTATACAGAACTCCTTCCAGCTACAAAAAAGAATCAGTTCCAACATGGGCCTCAGTTCAGCACGGCTTGAAGTCAGCCACAGAGGCCATATGTCATATGATTTTGTTTATATGAACTGTTTAGAGCTTGCAAAACCAATAGGAACAGGCGGCACCCCTGACCAGAGGTTCCGAGAAGGGGGGATGGAGGAAGTAAGGAATGGACACTGGGGTTTTTGAGGGCGAGTAGCAAGAGAAAGCAGGCGCTGAAACATTCTACATTTAAATGATAGCTGTGATCACACAACATTGTGAGAATGAACCACAAAATCTGCTGACTAATCCTCTCTAAAATGGTAAGCTTATAACATGTAGATTTCACCTCTAAAGCCATTTAAATGGCCCCAGTGTGTTAACCCCCAATGCTGCAGAGTTAGTAGAGGAAGTATTTCTACCATGTCACTATGGTAGGCCTGTTCATTCTGGCAGACCCTGAGCCTCCAGGAGCCTCCAGCTCCTCCATCAGTGACTTCTCCATGGAGAATTTGCCATCTGAGCTCTGACCCATCCTCCAACATGGCTGAAACTTGAGACCAGAACACCAACTGAAATGGGCCAGTTACCCAAGGACAGTTACCCTGCGCCATTCCACTTATTTGAAGTCCTTAAAGTAGCCAACTTCACAAATTCATGAAATAGATGGCTGCTAAAGATTGGCAGATCTAGGATTTAACCAGTCTAGCAAATTGCTTCAAGGCCCTGGGTTCAAACCCCAGCACCACCAAACCCAGGGCCTCATTTATTCCAGGAAGTTGTTCTAGTACCAAGATTTAACCCTGATACTCCTTCTATTACATTTTTTTAGTACTATAGGTAGTCAATTAATAGCAAAGTTCATAGTGTCCTCATGAAATGCCACAGTTGATGCCACCATTTATATAAAACTTATGTGCCTGGCATCTAACTGGCATTAACTACTTGGTATATATAAAAGAACTAGGTTCTCACAACAATCCTATGAAGTCATTATTGTCTGTATCTCCATTTCCAGATGAGAAAACATAAAGTGAAGTAGATTTCCAAAGTCACACAGCTGAAACATGTGGCAGAAAGGGCTTCTTGATGATCACTCCACGTAAGGTAGTTTTCTTAATTCCAAATCATACAGACTGTCAAGGATGAAAAGTGCTCTCCTATCTCTACTGCTGCTTGCACAGTCTCCGGTGGGGTTTCCACAGTACAGGAGCCTCTAAGTTACACTGACTATTTTAACCATTATGAGTGACTAAATGCCTACGGCGTGTGAATTTCCCTACTAACCTAGACAAACTTAAATTTTAGTGTGTGTCGTGTGGATCGTGTTTCTTTTGCTGACAACTAGAGATATTGACTCTTAGCAGTCAAGGTCAGTCTTAGAATTATCACAATACCTTCTCCAGCATTAACTCTCTATTAACCTTCTCTATTAATCTCCCTCCTTCTATCAGCTCCACTGTGGTGGGCAAAAATGTAGCCTGCGGGATCATGTGCCACCTGATGCCTCGGTGTCTCCACCATCATCCACAGAACCACGCTGGTTCGTGTCTGGTATCTACCTTAGGGCCTCCATGCTCCGTGATTCTGCATCACCAACTCCATCACCCATCACTAACTCTGTTGACCCTACTCCACCAAAGATCACTGTAACTGTCTCTGAATCCCAGATTCTCATGCCATCCCCTTCTATAGCTGAAACAACCTTTCTCACCTGAAGCTCTCTAAATGTCCAGTAGAAACAATACCATGATTTTTGTATTGTCAGATCAAATGAAAGTTCCTTGTCATTCAGGGCTCTGAGTTATGTCACTTGCCCAGGATAATTTTCTAACATCTCTCCCAAGTCTCTTTATTCTCCCAGAAGCAAAGTTCTTAAAATATAACCTGAGATATATCACTCTTCTTTCCTTAGCTAACCACTGTTGGTCTTGTATTACTTGCTCCTTGTATTCTGGCCATCTCATCTCTGTTTTTTCCTTTTCTTGTCACCTTCTTACATCAGGATCTTGCCCCCATGGTCTGGTGATTCCCCTCTGAGTTTACTAATGTGTGGTATTGATTTCTATCACAGTATTTATATGTTACATTATTTATATTACACATTATTTACATATAAGAATACACATATAGATTTCTATCACAATATTTATTGTAATTTTAATTGCTGAATTTTTTGTTTTCTCTCCAACTAGCCTGAGCATTATTAATAGTAGAAACTATATCTTTTATACCTTCAAGCTATTTACCATCTTGTAACAAAACATAGAAGTATTGAAGAGAAATACAAGGTATGAAATACATAAGAATTAAAAATAATTTCCATCAGAGAGCTTTTCCTTAACTGGATACATAGAAAGAGAACGACTGAGAGAATCTGAAATTAAAACATAAATTGTCAACAGAGTAGATGAAAGCCAAATTATCCTCCTTGAAAGAAGGTTGATTTCTGTCTCTAAACAGTAATGACAGAGGTGTTAATAAACAGCTTTTCACTTTTTTAAGAGTAGTTTCATATCTTGTTCACAAAAGCAGATATTATTTACCCTCCAATTCTGTCCTAGCTATTTTAAACTACTCCCTAATAATTCAATTGGTTTAAATCTTTTACACTGAAACAAAGCAGTAGATAAGTAGGACTGATAGAGAAGCTAAGAAGCCTGTACATAAGAAACTTGAAGCCCATCATCGTGATCATTAGAGAGTTTCCAATAAAACTATAATAATAGTCAGCAATCATAATAATAACAACAATCAGGATTAATAATCACAATACTCTGTACTTATTTCCTGCCTTTCATCCATGGATCTGACAGTCCCTCTTATAATCATTAATTACGACCAGCATCCCTATGAGGGGAGTATTCATAGCGTCTAGAAAAATAGGCTGAGGAGAAACCTATTGACATTAGTTCATGATCACAGTAATCAAATGAGTTTCAGTAGAATGGTATCCAAGGGCCAAGTGGCAAGCCCTGCCCGCTCTCCTACCACACTGTCCTCTCTGTTATCCATTGGGCTGACCAGCCTGTGGCTGTCAGGAGACTGCAATTGACAAAGGCAATGGCAGGCAGAGGTGTGGAATTCAGGAACTCCTTACCCTGGTGTGACTGTCAGAGTGGTCCCAATTATAACTTTCTCTTGAAATGTGATCTGATGGGAAGATAAAATTGTTTACCCATTCTGACCCAAACCCAGATATTCCCTGTATGCAACCCATAAAAATTTGGTCTTAAGAAACAATCTTTGGTACTGGTTTAACTTCAATAAATAGATAGGTGTCTTGTTTTGTTTTGTCTGTGCTTAACTTGAGTGTGTTGGTCATGAAGTCTTGAGAATTGTTGAAGGAATGGTTTTATGAGGGCTGTCAAAAGCTTACTTAAATGGATGAGTTAGGGACCATTGGGGAAGGTGCAGAAAGGTAGCTAACTGACTAATTTCTCTGGTGTGTGTGTGTGTGTGTGTGTGTGTGTGTGTGTGTGTGTCTGTCTGTCTGTCTGTCTGTCTGTCTCGTTCTGTTTCTGTTTTCTGTCTCTCTCTCTCTCTCTCTCTCTCTCTCTCTCTCTCTCTCTCTCTCTCTCTCTCTCTTTTCTCTCTCTCTCAGCAGTACTGGGTTTGACTAAGAGTTGTGCTTGTTAGACTATAGACTATCACTTGAGCCATGACACTCCCCCCATCCCTTTTTGGCTGTAGTTATTTTTCACACAGGGTTAGGGATTTGGCCCTAGAACTGTGATCCTCTGATCTATGGCCTCCCTAGAATCACAAGCAAGTCCCACCACGCCTGACTAGTAATCAGTTTCTTGTGATGCTGCTCCAATTTAAAGCCCCAAACAAAACCAAATGAAAGAAACCAACACACATGCCGAAGTGGTGAGGAAAGTTCACTGACACAATGTAAAAGGCAAGTATTTGTTCATCCTACCAGTCTTCTTAAACCAAAAGCAAGGCATTCTATATGCAAGTACGTGTGCACACAAGATTATGAAACTAATCCCATTTCCTCTCACTAAGTCTATTAGTCTTATTCCATTCTCATTACTTGTGAGTGACATGTTTGGTTTGGGTCAGAAACTGGGTACAAAATATTAACACATTAATCCATTTCCTTAAGAATGTCATTTTTGCTGTTTCTGTCAGCTCCTTCTAAATACAGAATATCTAGGGAATAGGATATATCACTTCAACCTTGCACATATGAATTACCAAGTTAACGGATAGAATGCATTTGTCTTGTGTACTTAGGTGTTCATGAAACCTCATCTTCAATCATCAATGCTGTTTAGAGCACATGACATACTCATCCCTTTGCCCAGTTCCTGCCTCAGTCACTGAGTTTTTGCAGAATAGCAATTTTATCATGCTTGGCTTCTTCACTTAACTTATGAAGGGCTATTTTCATGTATGGAGGTCTTTTTCTACATTATCATTGTGGAGTGCTTATGGGAATAGAAAAGAAATTTGAACTTCTGTAGATGGAGGAATTGCTTGGCCGAGATCACAACCTAGATGATGGAGAATGTGGAACAGAATCGTGTCTCCTTGCAAGTCACCCTCTACTCTTTCTGTCCTTCTGATTCCTTAGCCTCAGCTGGCAATTAGGCCATTTTGTCCCAAACAGCCATCCTCTCTATAGCTTTCACCTATAAAGAGTAGGCTTAAACAATTATTAAAAGTAACATAAGCAAGTATCAAAGAACTTAGCTTACTTTGCTATGTTAGTCTCGCCTTTGATTAATCTCTCTACTGAAACCCAGAGACAACACTCAGTTTACTTCTAGTTTCAAGACATATTAACTAGACAGCTAATCTTGTAAATAATACTAATCAAGATGTCAAGTTCAGGCAGGTTCCAATATTTTTCTTTATCTCAATGAATTTCTTAAGTATTTTTTTTTCTGTCTCTTCCTACTCTTTTAATGAATAGATTACTTCAAACAATTCTCAGTGTAGGCTCTTAGTCCATCCCCTCCATTCCATGAGTTACATATACATATGGCTATACGTTAATATATAGAAGCACCTAACCATGACTAAGGGATACCCAGGGGCAGGCATTTTTTTTCCCATTTTCATGTTCTGTTAAGCATTTGGGCAGTGGGGTTCAAAAAAGTTCTGATCATTCAATTGTAACTCTGAGATGAAGAATTTAGGGGGAGAATCCTCAGTCAAAATTATAAAATATAGAGAGGTTTGTGTACTGCTTCCCATACCTATACATACTGAGTGGCTCACAGCAACAGCTTCTGCTGGCCCACAGTTCTGGAGGCCAGAGGCCTGAAATCCAGGCACTGGCAATGCCAACCTCTGTGTGGCTGCTACCCATTCTGGATGTTCCTTCCCTTTTAGCTGCATCACGTTGTCACCCTGCGGCCTTCTTCTTTCCAGAGTCTGCATTTCTGTACCCCAAATCCCCTCTTTTCCTTTACAATGTACTCATCATTGGATTAGGGGGTCACCCTAACACATGATGATCTCAGAGTCAATTAAATCAGAAAATGTCCTATTTCGAAACAAGAAGTTATTCTGAGATTAGGAGTGCACATGGATTTGGGAGGATGGGTATCCTAATCAAACCAGAACAGTTTCCTCCTCCCATTTTATGTTACCATTCTCCTTAGGCCTTTCAGAGGCTGGGAACCCAGTGGTACTATCCTAAACCTTTTCAGGAAGGGAACTGATGAATTTAGGAGGTGAAGTAGCACAGGATAAGGAAAGGTCACATGATCAGGATTGGATCCCACCTTCCTCCTATTCCTGGATCTAGGACAAGCCCAAGTCATACCATTTCTTTGGACAGCCGCTTCGTATTCAAATAACATCTCTATCATTCTGCTTCCATGGGGATCAAATCAGACAAGAGAAGCAAAGGTCTTACGCTTTGTATACAGAAGGAGTTTAGTGACTGAACACCCTGACTCATTCAAATACCAAGGAGCAACTAGCACAACCATGTTCATTGCAGCACTATTTACCATAGCAAAGATATGGAACCAACCCAGATGTCCCTCAATTGATGAGTGGATCAACAAGATGTGGTATTTATGCACAATGCAATTCTATGATGCTTCAGAAAGAACAACATTGCCCTATTTGTAAGGAAATGGAAAGACAGGAAAAATCATATTAAGTGAAGTAAGCCAGACTCAAAGGAACATAGGCTCAATGGTTTCCCTCATTTGTCATAATCAGTAGAAACCTCAGGCTCTCCTAGCAGAGATTTAGAATAAAGCAAAACCTAGATACATAAGGCCATACAGAATGACGCTAAATGACCTCCAGGATATAGAAACCAAAGCCATATAACGAGTGATGGTTGTACTTAATGTAATATGTTATCTCTCATCTCTTTTGCTGTCCCTTGGTTATCTCATATTGTTACAGTATTTTATCTTGTTATCTGATATATTGTATATATGTTTATTTAGTTATTTGAAATAGGATAGGGAAAGGGGAAAAACAAGAGGAGGGGCGGGGGCAGGGGGAGGGAAATGGGGAGCAGGACATGAGAAAGGGTATCAATGTTTGTGAAGTAATGCACCTTCTGTCTGGTAAATATAATGTAGCCCTTCTATTAATTACAATAAAAAATATATGGAAAAAAAATACCAAGGAGCAGAAAGCCCCCTGTGGGAGGTGGAGAACAGGCTCCTTCTCCACTATGCTTACGAGTGAAGCATGTTCTGGAAAGAGAAAGACTACACTCAGCATGCCTGGGAAAATTCACTGATGTTTGTCTTTTACTAAAAAGGTAGTTAGAAAAAAAACACAAACTGGAAGATACTTATTATATTGCTACATTGTACTTATGTATGATATAAGGAGCCTTACATCTGAGAACCCCAGAGCTTTTAACGAGCATTAACTCATGGTTCCCTGAGTGGGCTAGGCAGCAGGCCATCATCAAGCCTACTTTACAGCTGAGGAAACTGAGGCACAGGGAGATGAAGTGACTGATTTGAGGTCAGTACCAAGCTACCTTACTATAGGGATAAGCAATGGCCACTGATGGATTGATTGTGGTAATTTAGCTTTTATCTTTATTTGTTCTCAACCCTTGGGTTTAGTAAAAAGCAACACACTTCACAGTTCCGAGACCACAATAAATAAAGAAACCACTGTAGAGAAATGTGGCAACATTCAGTCAATGGAATATTATTGAACCATAAAAAAAAAATGAAGTGCTAGTGAATCTCACTATCTGGGTGGATCTAGAGGACAGTGCGCTAGTAAGAGGAGGCAATGAAGTCTGCAGAGACAGAAAGTATATTTGTAGCTGCCAGGTGAAGAGAACAGGGACTGAGGAGTTCCCAAATTTTTTAACAAAGACACCAAAGCCCAAAGTAAACGAATAGCTTTCCTACTATCATTTAGCTAAATTGTGAGCTAGGAGAAAGGGGGCAAAAAAAAAAAAAGCAGTTTCCTCACCTTCCCCCTCCCCACACACATACACCCAGCTCAAAGATTAGGAGATAAATGATGCTTCCAGCTCCAACTGTGAACATACACATTAATCAGAATAAAATTCCACCACAGTTCCCACCCTCAGGGCTGGGAATATAGCTCAATAGTAAAGTGTTCTCCTGGCATGTGAGGCCCCCCCAAGTGTAACAACAACATTGCAAAAGAACAGAACAAGCAGAGGAGAATGGAGGGGAGGAAGGAGAAAAGGAGAGGGAGGGATGGAAAGGAAAGGAGGGGAAGAGAAGGAAGGAAGGAGAGAGGAAAGGAAGGAGAGGAAAAAAAGAAGAAAAGAAAAAATCCTCATCCTTGATGTCTGAGTATCTGAGGGACGACAGTGAGTGAATACTTGTTATAGTATGTCCGCTTCACACAAGGACTGTTGACCTGCACAGCATCTATCCTGCACCTCTGCCTATGGTGTGAATTTTCATTGCCCTCCCCACTGCCCGCCCCCCCCACCCGCACCACACACACCATATTTCCTTGCATGGAATAACTATAACAAGCTTTCCATGGCCACCTAAATGCTTCCAAACGTTAAGACTAAATAAATAAAAATAATTAAATAATACGTTGTGTCAATTGAAAAGGGAGAATCTCTGAGCTGCCATCATCTATTTCAGAGAAGTTCCTAAGATGGCCCCTAACATTGATCCAGGAGCTTCTAGAGGGTTGGGCAGGGCTCAGCGATGTTGAACAGTTCGGATGGTTTGGGCTGGCTTTCCCAGGAAACAGGTCAGAAAGGCAAGCTCAGAATATGTGAAAACTTTTCTCCCTAGAGAAGAATTGGCATATGTTTATTTGTTTATTTGAAGTAGGAAGGGCAAGGAGGGAAAAACAAGATGATTGGGAAGGGGTGGGGGGAAAGAAATGGGGACAAAAACAGGAGAAGGGGTATCAATGTGTGAGAAGTAATGCACCTAATACCTGAAGAATGTAACTGTAACCCCTCTATACGTTACCCCGACAATAACATTTTTAAAAAAGAAAAAGAATTGACGCTATAAGTGTCAAAAGATCTCAGGTTAAGAGGATTTAAGAAATAAAACAACTTTTTTTCCAAAATATAAGTATGTTTATATGGAACGACATTATTAAATAATTTTAAGCAGGTGGTTCATTTGTCCCTTATTTTTCCTCTAAAGCAGATTCATTACTTTCTTTGCTTGAATTATTTTATTTAATCTGTAATTGCTTTTTTTCTCTGAATTACTTATCCTACAGTAAGAACTTTATTTTATTTTGCTGGTTCTGGGATTTAGCCTTGAACTCGTGGCTTAAGTACATCCCCTTATCATTTTCACTCAAGGCTGAGCTTTCCCAATTGAGCCACAGCTCCATTTCTAGCGTTTTAGTCAGGAAGTAGAGATAGATGTCTCATAGATCTTTCTGCTCAGGCTGGCTTGGAAGCTTGATCCTCAGGGCTTAGACTCCTGAGGATTTCAGGCCAAAGCCTCCAGTACCTGGCAAGAACATTATTTTAAATAATTTTTATTTTGCTTTAATTTATTTTGATTTTGAAGGAGTATCATCTGTTCAGGAGGCAATAGGGCATGTTTTATTGGTCCAATAATATATCTAATGGTGAAAGCTTTGGCACTACCAAGGACTCAAGGCTTGTGGTTCTATTAAAATTCTTTATTGAAGAGTAACAGCAAGCAAATTATATAATGCAAAATCTTACAATTAAATACAATAAAAATACTATATAATTAAGCTATTTACCTTAGAACTGCATGAATTTTGTCATCAAATAATTTATTTTAACTTTATGTGGTGCACTTCAACTGCTGACAAATTCTAGACCATATAAACATTTAAGAATCCCAAGAGAAGAAATTCCTAGTGTCATATTTTGTGCCTCAATTAACTGAGTATGATGTCATGGGCAAGGAAACTGAAGATCCAAGTACTTTTTCTTCTGAGGGGAGTGAGGTTTCATGCACCATATCTCCATTCTTTTTAGCTTTACTTTGTTTTCAGATACTTTGTTTTTGATATTGCTTGGGCTGATCTAGAGCCATAATCTTTCTGTTTCAGCCTCTGGAGTAGCTGGGATTGCAAGCATATACCACTAAACAGAACTCCTAATTACTTTTGATAGGGACTGGAACACTGACCCTAAAACTTTGTTACTATTGATATCACATGCCCGAGGGCAAAAAAGAAAATCTAGGAAACCAGCAGTGCTTAAAGTCAAATTTATCAATAATCAATTTTTCTCTACCAAGAAAATGATCATTAAGTAGTTACAGTGCATCATGGTAAATATTACCCCCTCATCATTCTCTCCCCCTCTCCCAACCCTACCCATACCTGGTTCCATTTTTTGCAGACATACAATAAACACTGTCTCTCTCCCCATTTATCTGCCCACCCTCTCCTTGAACACTATTCCTCAACCCAGAATCATATTCTTTTTAAGAACATCAATTCACATTAGCCTTTAGGGACAATAATTTCTTTAAATAAGCTAGTTGACTTATAGAGTAAATCAAAACCCCCTTGTATAACTACTTAATGATAGTTAAAAAGATTTTTTCCTCTAAGTCACATGATACAAGAATTGTTCATTGTAAGCTTTCTTGCCTGGGGTGACCCTGGGATAACGACAGTCTTGGTGGTGTTGTATTTGTTGCAATAAATAAATTTCAGTGTCAAACTGTTTTTTTGCAATAGTAGTATAAACATAGGTGAAATTTCCTTAGATCACTTAAATGTGTGAAAACAAAGAAATGGACAGTTTGGGTGTTTGAACTCAAGACTCCATGTTTGTGAGTACACCATGGCGAAGTCATGGTTCCAGCCCTGCTTTTTGCTCGTTATTTTTAGACTCTGGTCTCATTTCCAATTCTTTGACACACCTGTGCTCTCTGCTTTCGGACTTCCTGTCATAGCAAGGGCCACAGGCACAAGCCACCACCTCCAGCTTCCTTCTCTGGAGATGGACTTGTCTAGACTTTTCTGCACTGGCTATCCTGGGCCCACAATCCTTTCAATCTCAGCCTTCCTTATAGCTGGAATGACAGGCATGTACAACTATGCCAAGCTATGGGTTGAAAAGGGGTCTCAAGAATTTACCTCATGGGGCTGGGAGTTTGGCCTAGTGGTAGAGTGCTTGCCTAGCATGCACGAAGACCCAGGTTCGATTCCTTGGTACCACATACAAAGGAAAAAGCTGGAAGTGGTGCTGAGGCTCAAGTGGTAGAGCTCTACCCTTGAGAAAGTCCAAGGACAGTGCTCAGGCCCTGAGCCCAAGCCCAGGACTGGCAAAAAAAAAAAAAAAAAAAAAGAATTTACCTTGTACTTCCAGCTTCCAAAGCAGCTAGAATTGCAGCTGTAAGCCACTGGTGGCCCAGCTTAATTCTATTAAATCTGTAAATTAAGCAAAAAGATGCATATGCGCTCTAGTAAGCAAATATACCAAAATTATGGTCAGGATAATGGACTCTCAGTGTGCAGAGTGTGACTGCTAAGTATGTCAACAGATAAAAATCATTTGTAATTGGCATGCCTACAATATCATTGCCCCATATCTCAGCCCTGCACATTAGACCTCAATCTTAAGAAAGAATTCTCCTTGTTTACACAAGGAATGTGCTTCAGGAATTCCGCTTTCACAGGTATAACAAGGTGGTTTTACCTCCCTTCATATCTAAATGATCACAGCAAGTAATGCATCCAGATGAAATCACAGGGTATTTGTATACACAAAGGCCTTCATTTCATGGAGATGTGTTATCTTCACATCACATATGAAAGTTATATATCTAGATATAGATATAGATACGTAACCTAGGTAAAATTTTATCATGCCATCTTATTTGTCTTTCAAGTATAAAAGCCCAGTTCTGCGGTGATTAGGAGAACTGGTTCTTAAAAGATCTTTATGATTTTAAGAAGAAATTTGTTACTTGTTGGACACTAGTAGCTCATGCTTGTAATCTTATCTACTTAGGAGGCTGAGATCTGAGAACTGAGGCAGGATCTGGCCAGGCAGGCAAATCGGAGACATATTTATCTGCAAGTAACCAGGAAAAAAAAAATGCCTAAAGTGGAGATGTGGCTCAGGTGGTAGAATATCAAGGTTGAGAAAAAAAAAAGCTAAGCAAGGATCCAAGGCCCTGAAACCCAGCCCCAGTACTGGCAGAATAAAGGAAATAGAGGAAAAAAGAGAAAGAAACTTCTTTGTACATGTGTCATCTGACTGACTTATAGGTGATATCTTCATTGTGTGTCAGGTACCCTTTGTCTTGTCTATTCCCTGTTTCTTGAAGCAGAAAGGGCTAATTGTGTTTGAACATGTATGACACGCTTAGTCTGATAGGAGATCAGAAGAAGGTTTATTCGACTAAAACAGGACACATTAGCCATTTTTAATGTCCTCAAAGAGTACCCGTTATTTCTACCAGCCATCATTTTAAACACCAGCAGTTATGAGTTGTACCTACTTTCTGAAGTCTGATGTTTCATTTGCTAATGCTCAAATACTGGCTCACCCATAGTGATCCACAAGCGTGAAACATTTTTTCAAAGTGTCATAAATGGATTTAGCTTGCTGCTATGTATGAAATGTGGGTCTAATGAGAGAATTAATTTTTTGTGAGTAACAAATCCTTTGAAATTGGAGTCCAGAAAATTACGGAGAGGGGTGGGGAGAGGAGGGAAGAATTTTTCCTTCCTTTCTTAATTAAGTAGGTAGTGTCGTCTTTTCTGCCCAGCTGGTTTCTCAGAAACTGAAATCAAAATATAATTTTATTTTATGGGTAAGTTGTCCCACGCCACAAGCCGAAGCTCCTTTAGATGTAAGAGGCATGGCTGGGAAGTCCTGTCCAATTGAAATGTGAAACCGACCTTTCCAAATAGCTTAATCTTAAACTATTAACTACGAAGAGCAACAACCACCTGAAATAAAAGTCCTTGGCATAATAACCATTTTCACAGAATTAATTCCCTCAACTAGGCATGTCCTAATGGGCCAATAAAACTCGCCTTGTCCTGTCTGAATGCAGCGTTACCCCCACTTAGAACTGGCTATAATTGGGAATCACTGTGCAGGAGAAAGTAGGAGGTGAGGAGGCTTTGCATAATCATACTTTATCCTAAGCTTCCACCAGGCCTTTCATCTGAAGATCTCAAAGCCCTTGACAAACACTAATTACTACTCATGACATGCCAGTGAGGGAGGTACACAGTACCAGCCCCATTTCACAGATGAGGAAACGCGAGGTTAAGTTGGGTAACTCAGAGGGAGAAGACAGAAGAGTTCCTAATTCCTAGTCTTGTGCTCACAGCAGCCATTCCAAGGGGCAGCCATTGGGAAGATAAAAGGAATTGTACCTCATTTTCAAATACCCTTAGGTGAAAACATCCATTATAAATAGGATGACAATTAAGCCATTTGATTTTAACAACAGTAATACCATCTTGTCATCTTCCAAGTTTATTATTTAGAAAAGTAATAAATACAGTTTCTTAGGCTCTGAAGTCAAAAATAAAGGTGGTTTGCCTGACAAAGCAACACACAATTAATATTGTGTTATTTGCTAAAGTGGCCATCAGGTTTGGTTTCAGGTTGTAGGCCAGTGGGGTCAAGATTCTGGCACTGGCTCTACACCTCGTAAGAAGAGAAGGCCCTGATTTTAGGGCTGGCCCAGTGCAGAGAATGACTAGACACATGGCTCAGTAGATAGTCATTGAACCAGTGCAAACTCCTAAATACTCAGGTGCCCAGTGTATGTGACAGAAGGGGACTTCACCCTCAGAGGTGAGACTTCATGAGAAATCTAGAACCCAAGACAGGAGTGAGGAAAGGAGAAGGCTACTGACCATTCAGTGTGTCACTACCAGGTTCTGGAGGGTGTGATAAACTGAACTTTCACATATTAACCACTATTGAAGCCCTCTTTGGGCTAAAGCCAAGAGGCTTCTAAATGACCTACTGGGATTTTAAATTCTGTTAAAAATACTGGATATTGCCTGGTGTGGTGGCTCACACCCGTAATCCTACCTACTCAGGAAGCTGAGATCTGAGGATCAAGGTTCAAAGCCAGACTGGCACTAAAGAATGTGAGACTCTTATCTCCAATTAATCACTAGAACACAGGAAGAAGTAGGGCTGTGGCCCAAGGAGTAGGGCAGTATCCTTGAGCTGAAGAGCTCAGGGACAGTGCCCAGGCCCAGAGTTCAAGCCCCATGATCCCCGCCCCCCCCCCAAAAAAAGAATACGGGATGTTGTAAGAAATATTTGCTACAGGAGAAGATTAGACATAACTTTAGATTAGGGCGTGTTAACTGCATAAAATATTGAGTTTGGTTGTGATCTCTTCACATATGTACATATTTGGTCATCTGCACCCTGAAACAGTTTTGGGGGAGTAGTGAGCCAGGCTTCATGGCTTCCTTTGAGTGTCTCCAAAGCCTCTCGGCCTCAGTGGTTTTGGCAGGTGACATCAACCTATCAAGAATTTCTTTCCCACGACGGACTTCCAATTCCCTGACTTTGCCCTCATGGTGCATAGATGGTCTGGGATCATCTTTGGTCAGGGAGTAGGCTGGTGTCCATGTCAGAGATTAACACAGAGTTTTCTACCACCTCCCATTTGGTCCTTGGATACTAGGAACTAGAGGGAGACAGAGAAGCAGCCTGGCCCTCCTTCTTTCCACCCAGGACACATGTCCAATGGGAATTTCCTTGAAGCTCCTTAGCCTGGCCCTGGGGCCACCACAAGCCCAAGATCCCAAGAGCCAACGCTGAAGAACTTGACCTTCCTTGTCTTCTTCCATCCAGTCCATGACAGGGAGTCAGGAGGGCTGTGTAGTGCATAGTGTGGAGTTTTGTTTGTTTACTGTTGAATATTTTAGTGGGAAAAATTTAAGCTTATATTATTCATGTGTTGTTTGTATAGATTCCCTCCCTCGTGGCTGATCTAGACTAGGAACTATTCTACCTGCTCCATTAGTCTCCTGGAACGGAATCCTCTGATGATACCAGGAAATAAGAGACAGGGTATAAGGCTTTGGCCTTGTGACCCTGAACCATGGCTGGACAAACACAACTCTTTGGGTGCAAACACAGGATATTTCTCTGGGATCTGCATACTTCCCTCTTGTCCTTTGATTTTTATAGCATGCTCATCACTTGGCTGGGTACATCTTATTTTGTTACCCATCTTGAGGAGAGTCCCCTCTTTTACCCTGATGTATTAGTTAAAAGACAGAAAAAGAGAACATGTAGCCCTAATTTGGGAAACTCATAGAGTTTAAAGACTGGAAAGTGGATTTTTTCTCCTTCTTGTGAGTAGATCACCCCACTTCAGGATTAATGCAGCAAAGATAGCCAAACTTAAAATAAGTGCCTTCTGTCCTTGATTGGAAGGGGAGGAGTTCGAGGACAGTATTTTCCTCAAAGCATTCATATGACACAAGAGTTTGTACTTTTAAAGTTAGTTCACCATTGTATGAGGTGTGTCTATTTATCTTTCTATAAATATATGACTGGCCAAAATCATACACAAGAGAAGAGCCAACGTGGAACCACAATACAGAAGGTCTCTGGGCTGTCTTTGGCAGCAGTCAGGGATGCTAGAGGTGTCTGGGAATTGTGGGTAGAGTATCTGTGCATCTCCTTGAGACAAAAGCTCCCTAGCAGTTGCCATGGCGCCCCCTTCTCTTGCGGTAGAACATCATCTTAGCATGGTTGATGGGGCTGACAGCGTTTTGAAAACATTGTCCTGTGAATGATTGCCTCATAGAAGAGCTAGGGGAAGCTAGGCTACTGTCCCTTGATTCATTTGGAAATTAATTATTTAAATTGACAATCCAGAAGAGTGAACTTTGCTGTTCATATTTTCAAAAGAACAAATAGAAATATGCTGCTTAGGAAGAGTATGAAATGGCATAGGAAATTTTTTCTAATATTTTCATGTTCCAACTTTTATGCTTAGACCTATGAAATTTTATATAGTTTACGAGGAGATCCACTTTTAAAATTAAACTTAAAATGGATATCCCATATTCCTTTCCCAGCAATATTCATTAGTATTTTGTAATGAGACTACATAATAGCTATTGCTAATGTGTAGCTAAGCACCAGTGGCTCACACCTGTAATCCTAGCTATACAGAAGCCTGAGACCTGAGGATTGCAGTTTGAAGCTAGCCCGGGCAGGAAAACCCATGAGACTCTTACCTCTAATTAACCACTAAAAAGCCAAAAGTGGGCCCATGAGCTCAAGTGGTAGAGCAGTTGCCATAAGTAAAGATCAGGAACAGCACCCAGGCCGTAAGGACTGGAACCCCCCCAAAATTAATTAAATTAAACTACATAAATTTCCACCATTTTTTCATATGTTTAAAAAAGAGCATGATTTTAGGGCCAGGCATAGTAGTACATTTCTGTAATCTCAGTGCTCAAGAGATGAAGGCATTCCAAGGATAATCTGAGCCAGGAGAGCCTGTCTTAAAAAGGTAATAAAACAATATAATGTTAAAGAAAGAAAGCTCTATGAGTTCAGGAGAAAAAGGTAATGGAGATCAACAATGTTATATTACAGAGAAAAATAACATTTTAATAGTGTGTTAAGTTTCTTAGATATAAAGAAAAAATAAGGATCACCTAAATTACAGTATGGGCAGCACTTTGATATATCAGAATATCAGTATTATCTTCTATCCTATATTGCAGATATTTATAGTCGTTACAGATGTATGTGACAAATTATTTTCCCCAGAAGTTTAGATTAAGCCAGGCATCCATGGCTCACACGTGTAATCCTAGCTACTCAGAAAGCTGGGATCTGAGGATTGTGGTTCAAAGCCAACCCGAGGCAGGAAAGTCCTAGAGACTTTTTATCTCCAATTAACTGCCAGAAAATTAGAAATGGCACTAGAAGTGGCTGAAAATGGTAGAGTGCCAGCCTTGAGCAAAAGAGCTCAGGGACAGCACACAGGGCCTGATTTCAAGCTCCATAACTAACTATAAATAAATAGGTAAATAAATAAAGTTTACATTAGAAAAAGACAGAGGGCATAGCAGAGCCAGAGGCTGTCTAGCACTAGAACTGTACAGCTGGGCCACAAAGCATTTGACACATGTGAGTGATTAAAGTTGTTGGAATCACTTAAAGCAACAGCCTTCAGACTGATCAGAAGCATAAGTCCACTACCTGGACTCCACCTTCATAGCTTCTGATACAGGTATGGGCTGGGACCCCAAAATTTACAAGTTTGTGTGTGGGGTGTGTGTGTGTGTGTGTGTGTGTGTGTGTGTGATATGAGATTTGAACTAAAGGCTTTGCCCTTACTAGGTGGGAGGTTTACTACATGAACTATTCTGCCAGCCCATTGTTTCTATTATTGTTCTGATCATTTTGAATTAGGTGTTACTTTATGCCCTGGATGATCTGGGTGGACTGTGATCCTCATATTTGTGCTTCCTACGGGGCTGGAATGAAAGCAGCCTCATGAACTTTTATTTTGCTTGAATTCTTCTCCACCAATCCCTCGTCTCTATCTCCAAGTACCAGGATTACAAACTTGAGCTCTCCAGCCTGCCCTAAATTCTGCATTTGAGTTCCTAGCTTTCTGACACACTAGTCAGAGCCAAATTCAGTGGAGTTCTGAAATGAAAATGATCGTTTACATTTATTAAAGCTCCCCAGAAATGCCGGATCTGACTCCTATGGAAAGAGTTCCCGGAAGTGCCAGTTTTTTCCCCTGTCTCACATACGTCCCTCTCTCACACTCTGAGTGTGATCTTGACATGGAAAGAGGCACCTACCCCAAAGAAGCCATGGTGAGAAAGAGGAAGAAAGCAAGAAGACCTCTGAGCAGGGGCAGGGCAGCCATGATTCTTCACCATTCAAGTGTTTAAGGGGTAGGAATGGCTGCCCTCAGAAGAGGTCTATGTCCTGAGGGCTGGTGAGTTCAGCAGGCAGCTGGAACCCCTGGGCTGTTAACAGCAGCCTGATCCAGTAAGATAGTATTAAAAATGTCACGTGACCTCCTGTACCTGCTTTTCTCTTTTTCTAATGAACGCAGATTAATTGGCAGTAGTTCCATGCACACCATAACACTGATCGCAAGCACCCCTCCCTGACTGTGGCTATCATTGTTCAATTAGTTCTTATTTAATGCCAGCCAACGTAACTCCAAGGTGGAAATAAGTGTTCCAGTCCTTTCAATCTATTCTTCACTCTGCTTTCCCAAACTTGTCATCATCCATGATTCTTTTGTATTTTGCTTCAGCTTTCCTAAATACCATCCCCTTCTCCATTTCCTTTCCTCACAATTTTACTCTTTTCTCTCATTCCCTTTCCCCAGAGCTGAGGGAATGATTTTTCCTCTATAAGTTCTTTCAGTCACAAAACATATGGCTTTGCCATGGTTGATTATAACTGACTTGCAATATTTATGTAACATTTCATCTCCAGGGCTTTTCTACATCTCTTTAAGGCCTCTTTTGTGGTCATTGTTTCCCCTTTTGTATGCATCATATTCAAGAAGCCATTCGTTTTCCACTTCAAACATTTTCAGTATCATCTTTTTCTTAAATATTTTTTATTAGTGCTTCCACTCAGCCTTTTCCTCTCTTTTGTGTTTCTGCAGTTGCAATTTGTCACTTTCTTATAAGAACAGCCCCTAGGGATCTGGGTCTTCCTGTCCTACTTGGTCAGGAATCCACCTTCAGGATTTTATAAAAGCATTAAGAAGAGCATAAACACTATCAATGTCTTCTCCTGACACTATATTTATGCCCAGCGGAAATTCAGGGCTCAGGATTCTTATTCTCAGTTGAGCTTGAACCTTTTATGCTTTTCACCAAAGCTCCTATTTTGAGCAGAGAACAAAGCTGAAAATGGGACCAAACCCATAAATAGAAGGATTGGGGAGAAATTATTGGTAGGATTCCAGATACACCCCCACAAAAATTTGGTGACTTTATTATTACTTCGGGAGAAACAACAAATATCCAAATAAGTGTTTCTTCAGCTTTTTGTGCCAGAATAATTTTAAATAGAGATACTGCTTCGGAGGACTATAATAGTTTCAAAACGGTGTTCTGTCTAAAGTCAGCTAGCCCTACCAAAACAAATGATGAGCTTAAGTTTTACATTTCATGGAGAAAGCAAAAATGACTTACCATATTGTTCACCTTTGGCTGACAATCTTGACAAGGGAAGGGGTGGTATCAGTCTAGTTTCTATATAGTTATTTGACTTCTTTTTAGAAGATATTCTTTTTAACCTCTGAAGCATTCACATGCCCTAACCATTTTTGAAGCCCAGATTTCTGCCTTATTAAATCTGAGAACAAGCTGAACGCAGTCATTTCTTTGAGAAAACCAAGCATTCAAAGGCTGTGATCAAAGCAGTGGAATGAGCAGTTTGAAAAGCAGACTAAGCATGTTGACATACAGGTAGAGAGGTAATTGTATAATTTCAAAAGGTAAGAGCATACAGGTAAACTGTCTGGACAGCCCTGTAAAGAACATTTCTTCCTAGAATGGAGGGTTGAGTTCAAATTATACCTTTGTCCCTGCAGAGGCGGAACCAACCATTCACCAACATTCTTGTTGTGAGAAACAAAGAGATTTTTACATTGACCTTGGAAGACACCAGTGAAATGCTCTCTTGGAGAAATAAGTAACATTAAAATCAAGTCCATTTAGGACATTGTTAGAATAAGGGAAAAAAAATTGTTGAGTTAAGTCATCCAGGCTCAGAAAGATAAGTGGCTCATGTTTTTCACATTAGTGAATATTAGACATATGTAAAACGTAAGTTAAATATGTAAACATACATAAAAAATCTAGAGTACTATGTGCATATATAAAGGTAGATAGATAGATAGATGATCAAGATGACTAAAGTACAGTTTACACAGGAGTAAGATTTCATGGTGCAATTCTTCTGAACAATTAAGTTTAACAAAATGAGTGTGAAAAAGCCAAAACATGTCTGGACTGCAGGAGGTGGAGGCTATGGGAGAAGGGCAGAAGAATGGAAAGAAAAATGGTGGATAAATGCAGTTATAATGCTAGGCATACATTCATGAGAATGTAGTGAGGAAACATTAACAGATGAGTAGGTGAAGGGATAGGTGAAGAGGGAGGAAGGACAAAATGACTGATCCGGTGACTGATCAAAATGCATTGTGTATATATGGAAATTGAAATTCCCTTGTAAAATTAAGTGGAGATAATTCATAAAAATAGTTCATTCGGCTACAAGTATCATAAAGTTCACATCAGTGTATTTTTTAAAGCACTGATTTTTCTTCTTTTAGAGCTGGGAGTTTGGCCTAGTGGTAGAATGCTTGCCCAGCATGCATGAAGACTTGGGTTCAATTCCTTGGTACCATATACATAGAAAAATGCCTGGAATGGTGCTGTGGCTCAAGTGGTAGAGCACTACCCTTGAGAAAGCCCAAGGACAGTGCTCAGACCAGAGCTCAAGCCCCAGACTGGCAAAAAAAAAATTTAAAAGAGTTGATGATGACATACATTGATTATGCACTTCAATAATGTGCTTGGCAATTTTCAATCTTTCCCATATGATCATAAGATTACTGCCACAAAAGAAGAAAGACCACTTGAGCTCAAAATGAGAAGGGGCTTGGAGTTTGGCCCAGTGGTACAGTGCTTGCCTCGCATGCACTAAGACCGGGGTTCTATTCCTCAGGACCACATACATAGAAAAGCCAGAAGTGGTCTGTGGCTCAAGTGGAAGAGTCTTGAGGAAAAAACTCAAGGATAATGCTCCCATCCTGAGTTCAAGCCTGGCAAATAAAAGGGGGAGGGGAAGATAGAAGAGAGAGGGAGGAACTAACATCAGGCCATCTGGAAGGAAGAACTTTTTCTAGAAATCTTCATCTGACTTGGCTTGACCAAGAACTGGCCGCAGTAACTGTCGAGGAGGCTAAGAAAGGGAATGTCCTGCTAGACACCAATCTGAACCTTAGACTTGACTCCAGAAGAAAGGGAAATCCTGAAGTCTCTCAGATAAAGCATCTCCAATTGTAGAAGAATGGAATTTAGAGATGCAAATTAGTTTATTTTAAAGAAAAACAAAGTTCATACATCTGCTATGATTAGATAGTATCTCTCCAGGGTTGGTCTTTGGTACATAGCAACTGCTAGTAAATACTAGTTCTTGTGGTCCACATGATGCAATCTTGGTAGAGATGAAGATATTATTATTTTTATAACTGGCATGAGATAAATTATGATTTATTATCATTCATCCAGCAAGTATTTATTGAGTGTTTTCTCTTTACAAGAATTTCCACAATTCAAATCTGAGGAAGTAGAGAGTTTAGTGGATGATTCATATTGTCAGCATTTACTTTGGATTTGGTATTAAGAAGAAAGAGTAAATGTTTTTGGAAGACTTTCCTTATGATTCAAAATACACCTCACTGTCCTTAAGAATGAAACTGGAAACAGGGAAAACACAGTGACATCAACTAAAAAGAACACACACACACACACACACACACACACACACACACACACACACACTTCTAATCCTAGGTACTCAGAAAGCTGAGATCTGAGGGTTGCGGTTCAAAGCCAGCCTGGGAAGAACAATCTGTGAGACTCATATATCCAATAAATTACTCAGAAAAAGCTGGAAGTAGAGCTGTGGCTCCAGTGGTATAAAGTACTAGCCTTGAAACTAGCACTTTAGCTTAGAGAGCTTAGCATTCTAGCTTTAAAAAGCTCAGAAACAGAACTCAAATCCTAAATTCAACCCCCACGACAGGCATAACACACACACATACACACACATACACACACATCACTGAACTGACTATCTAAACTGTGTTTAAGTATACAGTGCAGGAATAAAAAGATTTTTATTACCTTAACAATTTTAGTAGACCTAAGAGTCAATCATTGGAATAAAGAAATAGAAATAAAAAACAGAATTGAAACAAGAGGGAAAATAGGACAGCTTGAACTGCTAAGCACCTGCAGAAAACTAAAGTTGGATCTTTCTTTGTCACCCTGCACCAGGATTAACTCCAAATGGATCAAAGACCTGGAGGTAAAAGCAGATACACTGAAAACTTTACAAGAAGGAATAGGCGATACACTAGGTCTCCTTGGCACGGGTAGAAACTTTCTTAATAAGGATCCAGAAACACAACAAATCAGAAAGGTTGGATAAGTGGGACTGCATTAAACTGCAGAGCTTCTGTATGGCAAAAGACATAGCTAGCAAACTAACTAGAAAGCCTACAGAGTGGGAGAAGATCTTCACTAATCATACAACAGACAAAGGTCTCATATCCAAAATATATCAACAGCTCAAAAAATTGAATCACTCCAAAACTAATCTCTAAAGAAACAACCATCCCATTAAAAGATGGGCCAAAGACTTAAAGAGAGTCTTCTTTGAAGAAGAAATAAGAATGGCCTATAGACACATGAAGAAATGCTCAGGCCAGGAGGAATCACTACTACACTGTTGGTGGGAGTGCAAACTCATTCAACCACTATGGAAAGCAGTATGGTGGTTCCTCAGAAGACTAAACAAAGAGCTCCCCTATGACCCAGCAATTCCACTACTGGGCATTTACCCAACCATCCAGAAACAAACATAGTAAATCCACTAGCACAATGATGTTCATTGCAGAACTATTTACCGTATGGAACCACCCCAGATGCCCCTCAGTTGATGAGTGGATCAACAAGATGTGGTATTTATACACAATAGAATTCTATGCTGCTGTCAAAAGGAATGACATTACCCCATTTTTAAGGAAATGAAAAAACCTAGAAAAAAAATCATATTAAGTGAAGTAAGCAAGACTCAAAGGAACATAGGCTCAATGGTTTCCCTCACTTGTCATAATCAGTAGAAACCTCAGGCTCTCCTAGCAGATTTAAAATAAAGCAAAACATAGATACATAAGGCCATACAGAATGATGCTAAATGAAAGGACCTCCAGGATATAGAAACCAAAGCCATATAATGAGTGATGGTTGTACTTAATGTACTATGTTATCTCTCATCTCTTTTGCTGTCCCTTGGTTATCTCATATTGTTATAGTATTTTACCTTGTTATCTGATATATTGTATATACGCTTATTTAGTTATTTGAAGTCGGATAGGGAAGGGGGAAAACAAGATGAGGGGTGGGGGTTGGTGGAGGAAAATGGGGACCAAGACATGAGAAAGGGTATCAATGTTTGTGAAGTAATGCACCTTCTATCTGGTGAATATAATGCAACCCTTCTAATAATTAAAATTTAAAAAATATATGAAAAAAAGAAATGCCAGCTTTTATTATTTTATTTTATTTTTAAAGTCTGTAGAGACCAAAATGGACACAGAAGCATGACCACACACACACACACACACACACACAACAAAAGGGCACAGAAGGTTCCTAGGTACAGGAGAAGGGAAAAGGAACAGAAATGGAAGTAGGAACAGAATGGCAGCATTAATAAGACATGTTATAAGGGAATGTAGAAGGACACAAATGACTGACCTGGCCAAGAAAATGAAGGTAAATAAAGATAGACCTGGAAAATTTTATACCGCCTGTTATATTCTCACAGCTGTATGGATATTTTAGCATGTATCTGGTCTAAGAGGTAATGTTTACCTCCAGGCATCTCTTTTTGGCTAAGAGAGCCAGAACAGCAAGCCTGGTTCACAAGTTTCCATTGAAAATCCTTTCCAATTTGTCCCCTCTGTAAGTGTCAAACTGACAGTTTCTTCACAGTCTCTTTTTTTATTTGTTGCAACTATATTTTAAGCTTTTTTCCTACATTTCTTTTTGGCAATACTTAGGTTTGAATTCAAGGCTTCTTGCTTGCTGGGTAGGTGCTCTACTGAGTGAGCCATGAATCCAGCCCCTTTTGCTCTGGGTAGTTGGAGGTAAGGTCTTAATTCCTGCACAAGTCAGCCTGGATCACAACCCTGTTATCTCCTCTTTGCCATAGCTAGCATGGTAGATGTGCATGCCATGTCCAGTTATGGGTTGAAATGAAGCCTCATGAACTTTTACCTGACCTTGAGTGGTAATCCTCAAATCTCAGCTTGAATAGTGGCCAGGATTACAGCCATAAGCTACCACACTCAGGGTATTTCCTCTGTTTTAGTGAACGGGTTATGCAAATCAGTGACATCTCTGCTCCATTTATTGATGATCAACATTTAATTGCACACATTTATAACTTTCCAGAGAAGAAAACATAAGATTAAAAGTTACAGCAACCAACAATTAAAAGAATTATTCTGTGTCATCACCAACATTTTTTAGGCACAACTTCATGGACTACAAAAATAAAACAATTTTCTCCTAGTTATTTTGGTGCAAATAAATATTAAGGCAATCTACTAGCAGAGATCTGCAATAGAGCAAAATCTTGATACATAAGGCCATATAATGTGAAGCTAATTGAAAGGACCTCCAGGATATTGAAACAAAAGCCATATAATGAATGATTGTTGTCCTTAATGTACTATGTTGTCTCTCATCTCCTTTGCTGTCCCTTGGTTAGCTCATATTGTTATAGTATCTCACTTTGTTATCTGATATATTGAATTTATTTGTATTTGGATATTTGAAATTTGATAGGGAAGGGGGGAAAACCAAGATGGGTGAGAGGTGTGGGGGGGGAGGGAAATGGGTACCAAGACATGTGAAAGGGTATCAATGTATGTGAATTAATGCACATTCTATCTGGCAAATATCATGTAACCCTTTTACTAATTACAATAAAAAATAAAATAAAATAAAATAAAAAATAAATAAATATTAAGGCAACTATAAAGCATATTTCAGTAAAGAACAGCAGGTACTAAATAGTTCTACTGTGATACAGTTATTGAACCATGTTGAAAAGTCATATCCACATCTATCTTCTTGATTTTTCTTTCCTCTTTTTTGCTTTTAAAATAAATATGTGGTCTAACATGGATGAACATGGTTTCTATGCTCAAGAAGAGTGATATATGAGGATCAAAATAAAATTGCAGGGGCTGGGAGTTTTGCCTAGTGGTTAAAGTGCTTGCCTAGCATGCATGAAGACCTGGGTTCGATTCCTCGGTACCACATACATAGAAAAAAGCCAGAAGTGGTGCTGAGGCTCAAGTGGTAGAGCTCCAGCCTTGAGAAAATCCAAGGACAGTGCTCAGGCCCTGAGTTCAAGCCCAGGACTGGCAAAAATAAACAAATAAATAAATAAATATGTAAAACCACCAATATGTTTTTAAAAAATTAAAAAATAAAATTGCAATGCATACAATAGAATGTTCTTTAGCTAAATATTCAGATGAAAATGATCTTCAGCAAAATATTGATAAATTCACTGAAGGTGATGAAAGACTTAAACTTTAGCATCAGCATGTGGAATGGATTGATATTATAACCAAGAAAAGAGAGGGCAAAGATCAAAGAGAGCACCATGTACAATTCTAGCACATTATGATGCTACTATGCTGCACACCCAGCCATTTTTCTCTCTTCTCCACCATTGTGCATACCTACCTCCATAGAAAGTCTTCATTCCAATTCACACACAGATCTCACTTTCCTTAATTTTGTAGCATATACATTGAATTTAATTCGGCATACTATGAGTAGAGTATACAAGTAAGGGGGAAAAAAAGAATACTTGTATCTTAAAGAGAATGAAAAATCTGTTGCATCTTTACCAGCTCCAGTCCCTAGAGAAGTTTGTTGCCATTACATATATACAGGCTGTTTGTCAAATATTTGTATTAACTATAACTTTTTTGGGGGGGGGTAGTTGTGGGGCTTGAGCTCTGGGCCTGGGCACTGTCCATAAGCTCTTCAGCTCAAGGATAGCACTCTACCACTTGAGCCACAGCACCACTTCCAGTTTTCTGGTGGTTAATTGGAGATAAGAGTCTCTTGGACTTTTGTGCCTGGGCTGGCATTGAACTAGGATCCTCAGATACCAGCCTCCTGAGTAGCTAGGATTACAGGTGTGATCCATCAGTGCCAGGCTATAAATCACTTTTAAAAATTCAAAGCCTACATTTCTGGATACGTTAGTTGTCCTTTTAGTATGTTTTTTTTTCTTCTCTAGGAAAATGCAAAAATACTGTTAAAGAATAGTGAAGTAAAATGTCTTATGAATAAAAGTTAAACAAAAATTTGAAGAACTAAAACAGATCATTTGAAAGATATACTAGCGGGCAATTGGTCCCATTAAATTCCTGTTCAATCCAGGAATTACATGTGAATGTATGTTCGTTACATCAAGAAAGAAAGAAAAGGAAAGACAGAAAAAAGCTAGCTAACTAGGTCAGTAGATAGTTGATGGATAGATGGGTAGGTTGATAGATGAATGAATAAATGATAGATAAGTAGATAGGTGACAGACAGACAGATTCCCACCACCTCTCCAGTTCTTAGAATTGAGCCCAGAACATGCTAGGCAAGCACTCTACCACTGAGTCACACCCCAGCTCTTTTCGTTTTGTTTTTAAGACAGTCCACTCTACAACTAGCCCACACACCCTGCCCAAGGCAGGGTCTTGATGCTTCCTGGTCTATACTGACCTCGAACTCATAATCCTTCTGCATCCATCTCCTAAGTAGTTGAGATTACAGGCATGCACCATCACACCAGGCTAGGAATATAAGTTTAAAAAAATACAAAAACCACAAAATCAATTCCTAAAATAGACAACTTTTATGTGATTTAAGATTTCATGGAACTACTTGACACACTTTCAGAATATTCTGGTGGTGGGAGCCATAGTGGTGGGAGAGAAGCTTGCAACAAGTTTCCTAGGATCTAGTTCCTGGGCTGTATTCCTTCTAACCATTGTGCCATCTGCATGGTTTGATGGGACGTCAGTCCTGACTAGCATCCTTCTGCTTATGTCAGCCATCGGTGGTGTGAAATCGCCTGGTCTTTATTTGGCTTGGTCAACCTGGGCTTGCTGTCACCCCACGTTGTGCTTCTTCAGAGAGCACTTGCCAGCCACCGTATCTGGAAACAGCTCTCTTCAGGGGCATTACTCATGTGCAATAATCTTTCAGCACTGAAGCTACTCTCTCCACAACACAAGAAGCAATATTTATCTTGCAGCTAATGGATAATTAATTTTAAAAATGTATATTATGACACCATTTTTTAAAAAGAAAAAGGCACACTGGACAATGGCACTAAATGTCCCTTCTTCAAATTGACTCCTTTTTAGCTCTTCCAATGTCATCCCAAACACAGATAACTTTTCTTTCATGAATTGTTCTCTTGAATGATTTATACATGTCGTGTTATCTGAGGCTCTCTCCCGGTCCCCCGGTGGATTAAGCCAGCCATCAGCTGCATAATTGTTAATTTTACCACTATAAAAGGTTCTGATATAGAATAGATAGGGTGTTGGTGGAAGAATTAATTGAAATGTATCTCCCAATCACATTTCTCCCATTGCCGCTTCCCACACACTAGAATTACACTGTATGTTTAAGGTTAAAATAAATTTACATCTTTGCCACTCATAAAGCTTTGGATCTAGTGGTAAATGGAAATGTTAATTGTTCCTAACATCCATGAAGGTTTTTTATCCTGAGAACAATTCCAAGAACTGCATAGGTCATGGTCCAGTGCACATTTCAGAGGTAGAGAAACTCTTGCCTGTGACAAGAGATAGGGAGAGAAGGGCGGCTGTGGGAGGCGGAATAAAAAAGACAGGAGAAACCAGAAAGACTGAGCAGACATAAAACAAACGCATCCTGTATTGCTAAATCTGCAACCCTCCTCTTACACTTCTCAGCAGGAACTGGAATCTCCCAGGCTCCATGAAGCCAGAGAAAGCAACATAAGCTACCATAAGCAAACATCTAAGAATATAAATGTATATTAGGTACAGTGTAAAAGGCCTTTGTAACAAGTATATTTAGGTATTTGAGGTTATAGGAACCAAAAGCGTGTTAGATATATGTTATGGATCATTTTTATTTTCTGATCTACAGTCTAAATAGTTCTGAAGCATCTGAGTGCTTTAGTACTCTCCTCTTGGTCAATCTGGCAACAAGCTTATGAATATTTATGCTGAGTTTGGCCCCATGAAAGGCTTCATTCATTGAGCTTGCAGACAAGAGTGAAAGAATATTTTAAGTACATTCATTCATTTTATTCAATGCACATTTCATGAGCACCTACTAAGTACCTGGTCCTAAGCCAGCCATTGTTCATGAGGTATATGAATATATAAATGAAATCCTTGCTCTTGGGGAGTTCTCAGAGTAACAGAAGAGCAAGGGGAGAAATAATTACAGTAAAACTTCCAGAGGAAAGTCATCTGAAAGTAACCCCTTTTTTTTGGGGGGGGAGGGTCATGGGGCTTCAACTCTGGGCCTGGGTGCTGTCCCTGAGCTCTTCAGCTCAAGGCTACCACACTACATCTCGAGTCACAGCACCAGTTCCCGTTTTTTAAGTCTCATGGACTTCAGTGCCAGGGCTGGCTTTGAAGGCAATCCTCAGATCTCAGCCTCCTGAGTAGGTAGGATTATAGGTATGAGCCACAGTGCCCAGCTCCTGAAAGTAACCTTTTAAAGAAGGGTGCTGATGTAATCTTAATTACTTAGGAGGCTGAGATCTGAGGCTCAAGATTTGGAGTCAGCTTAGACAGCCAAGTCCATGCAACTCTTATCTGCAATTAATTACCAGAAGCCAGGTGCTGCTGCTGATGGTGATACCCAGAAGTAGTGGTGTGGTACAAGGGGCATAGTGCCAGCTTTGAGCCAAAAAGCCAAGCAAGAGAGTGAGGCTCCAAATTCAAGCCCCTCTACTAGCATAAGGAAGAGAGAGAGAGAGAGAGAGAGAGAGAGAGAGAGAGAGAGAGAGAGAGAGAGAGAGAGAGAGAGAGAGAGAGAGAGAGAGAGAGAGAGAGAGAGGAGAGAGAGAGAGAGGAGACAAAAAAAAAAAGACAAACTCCCACCTTTCATTGATTGCAAGAAAAACTTGCCATAGGACTTTACAAATAGCTGATTTTTCCAGGCTTTTTTTTTTGCACCCAAGCTTTCAGTGGCCCATGTGCATTCTCAGTTTTCAGTGTATAAACTCATTTGCACACACTATGACCAGAGCCTCAAAAGTGCAAAAAAAAAAAAAAAAAGCTTTCCACATCTCCTTACATTTTGTGAATTTAATTTGGTCTGGTTTCCTTAAACATGAAAGCCAGAAACTGCTAAGTGGCCAAGGCTATTATCCCTTAAATGACATTTTATTGCTTAGTAAAAGACTAAACATTCTGCTATCATAGTGCATATTGAGTCTTCAGCAAACAAAAAGAGCATGCTCATTTTTTTTTTATTTTTGGCTACACAGCAGATTCAAGGATTATATGCCTATAATTTTAGGACACAAAGACTCAGCTTCTTAAAGCTGAACAAAATACTAACTGATCTGTGAATATTCTTATATATTATGTATTGTATTAAGACATAAGAGTGTCATCCAAGTCTTTCTATAGAAAAACTTAAACATGGCTACTCTAGGGTCAGGAGTGGGGAGAGTTTACTCATTACTCTGGCTAGAATATAATTCCTTGTTCATAGCCATCTGGGTCTTTAATTGCATTTTCTTATTAAAGCTTATGTAGATAGGTAGATCCATAGACAGAATTACAATGCAACAATTGAGTGTCAATGATTTTCTAAGCCAGAGATATTAGCTATTTAATTTTGCTTTTCTTTAAATCCATACTATAGTGGGTTCTTAGAAACACAATAGAGAAAGAGTCATGTCCTAATCAGTTTATAAGATAGTATGGAGAAAGTGCATAAAAGACCAACCAGATGTGTAAATACAATAGTACAAAGAAATCTAATCTATGGCAAAGCTATAATTTAATCCTTTCTAACACAAGGGTATTGAAAACTGGCTTATGAAATAGCTCAAGAATACATAACTGGGCTGTAGAGTCATAGTTTAGTTTGAAATGTGTGATTTGTTTATACAAATTTTATAGGAAAATATAGATTATAACTAAAGGACAGAAGAGTTCTAATAATAATCTAAACATTTTTAAAATAGTGCAAGGCCAATGGGTGAAAGTGATTTGCATGCACATTAGGTTGTGTGTGTGTGTGTGTGTGTGTGTGTGTATGTGTGTGTGTTTGCCTTGTTAAAGGTAAGGAATATAATGTGAGACACAAAAATTCACCTCTGAATATTTTGTTTTATTCTATGATGTTAATAGTAATCACCAAAGCTAGTCAAGGTTACATTTAGAAAATAATATCTGAAATGACCTTGTAAGCAACAAAGACACTGTTAGACTTTTAAAAAAATAGAATAATGAAAAGCTGTGCTAATGCATATGAGACTTAATAATGAACAAGATAAGAGAGAAAGGAAGCCAGTTAGCAATAAAGAAATGTCTTTTAAGCAAACCCAGCATTTAAAATTTACAAACTTTTGTTAGTGATCTTTTGAGCTACTCTTTTGGCAATCCAGTTGCACACTATTCTTTGCTCTCTCCTATCTTACATATATTATGTACTGTATTAAAAGGTAAGCAAGTCTTCCTACAGAAAAGCTCAAAGAAAGCTCCTTAAGGGTCTCAATGGGGAACATTTTTCTCATTATTTACTGGTAAGGTCTCTTGTCCCTCTGTTGATATTCATTTTCCATCATCATCACAGAATATCTAATACCTACTCACATTTTCTAAAGAAAGAAGCTCGTTCGGGCTCTTGGTTCTGAAAAGTAGAAAGTCCAAGAGGATGGCACTTATGGCAGTCTCTGGCTGCATCTGCCCTGGGGTGGAAGAGAGTAAGGAGTACACATGCAGAACAGAAACAAACCCTGAGGGGCAGCCCAACTCTGTTGCAGCCTATACTTTTAGCCCAGTCCTGAGAGAGCGAGCATTCTTTCCCTAGAGAAGGGCATTGATGCAACCCAACAGAAGTGCCCACTCTAAAATACAAACTAAATCTTTTTGCCCAAGTATACTAGATATATATAAGAAATAGACAAAATAAAACCAGAATAAAATATTCTTCTGAAGTATGTTTTGATCCAGCAGAAACTTTCTCCAAAAAAAAAAAATCACAAAATTCTGCAAATAACTATTTGTAGAAGCTAACAGTGGATTAGTTCAAAGAAGTTATCTTGGTGAAATCAACTTTAGGAAACCAGCATAAATGTACTTTTTCAATATCTTCTCTCACTGACTGCTAGTGGCTCACACCTACAATCCCAATTCCTCAGAAGACTGAGATCTGAGGATCAGCACTCAAAATCAGCCAAGGCAGGAAAGTTCATGAGACTCTTACCTGCAAAGAACCATCAGAAAACCAGAAGTAGTGCTGTGGCTTTAAGTAGTAAAGTGGTAGACTGGAGCAGAAAAGCTCAGAGATAGCACCCAGGCTCTGAATTCTAGCCCCATGATCACCAAAAAGGTTCTTTCTTCTCATCCTGTATCTGTCTTCATTTCCATAAAAAGGAGGTCTTTTGTGATCATTATTTCAATAACTCTGCAAAATGAATGCATCTCGCATATCAATGTATGACAGTGTCTTAACTTGAGATCCTGTCACCAAACACCATAAAGTAGCTGGCCTTACACGACAGAATCCCCAATTTTCCTGAGGCAGGGAAAGGCTCTTCCTGTAGAAGGCAACTTTCTTGCTGTGTCTTCAGGAGGTGAAACACAGTTAAGCTGTCATCTCTTCTTACAAGGATCCTAATCCCTTCACCAGGGTTGGGTGACTTCACCTAAATGAGTTGTTTTCCAAATGTCCACATAAAGTCATACTGGGCGCTAGGGCTTCAATGTGTAATCTGGAGGTGCCCGCACAGAAATGTTCTCTGCATATCAGGTAACTGTTAGGATTCCATTGTTGTAAATGTGACTGAGAATCAGAAATGAGAGCAGAACCCAAAGCAAAAGAACTGAAAGAATTTTAATATTTGCCAAGATAAGAATGAGTGTCATCCTGGATTCTAGAGCTGGGCTAAATGGACTGGCAAAGTCATGTTGGCTAAAATTATAAGTAATAGAGAGAGAAAAAACATCTTAGGGGCTTTTAGTTCTTGAAACAAGTGAACATTTTTTTTTGTAGTCAAGACACATCTGAGTCTTCTCCCACTGAATGTTTAGATATTTAGCATTCTGAAAAATGGAAAGTTTCCCGTCTAGAAAATACAAGAAAGATAATTGGTTCAGATGTCACAATTATCATAACAAAACGTATTACATATGGCAACAAGATTTTTTTTTCATAACACTTTGCAGAGAAGTCAAAAGCTCTCCAGTCATTCTCATCAATAGCCAGATGTGCTGTGACATTTTGTAATCAAGCACAAAACCAAGCTCTTCCCATGCCAGGAAGAGTGTGAATGTTCTCAGCATTGCATACACATACCATTCCTGCTATGTCTGCTTTGCATCAACCATACAGTACAGGGTATCCTATTAGTGGCATGAACATACAGAATGTGCTTCTTAAAAATGCTTCCTTTGGGCCAGAAGCATAGCCTAGTGGTAGTGCTCTCCTAGCATGCAGGAAGCCCTGGGTTTGATTCCTTGGTACCACATACTCAGAGAAAGCTGGAAGTGGTACTGTGGCTCAAGAGGCAGAGTACTAGTCTTAAGCAAAAAGTTTCCTGAGTTTCAAACCCCAGGACTGGCAAACAAAAAAAAAAATTAGATGTTTCTTGTGCCAGGAGTGTGGCCTAGTGGTTCGATTCCTTGGTACCACAAACTCAGAAAAAGCCAAAAGTGGTGCTATGGCTCAAATGGTAGAGTACTAGCCTTGAGGAAAGCCCAAGGACAGTGCTTAGGCCCTGAGTTTAAGCTCCAGAACTGACAAAACCAAAAGTGCGTCCCTTTTTAGGTACTGATAACTCATGCTTGAAATACCAGCTACTCAGGAGGTTGAGATCCAATGGATCATAGTTCAAAGTCATCCTAGACAAATGTCCATGAGATTCCATATCCAATTAACTAGCAAGAGCCACACATGGCTCAAGTCACAGAGTAGAAAATCCTGGGTTCAAACCTCAATATCAGAAAAAAGAAAATAGTCAAATAATAATATATAAAAGGACAGTAATATATCATCTAAAAATCAATAGAAATAGATTACTTAAAATAAATGGAAAAATTATATACACTTTGCTTATAGTGCATCCCCTTTTAGTGAAGATTGTACTAGTTATGCACTCTCAGATGATAAGATGATGTAGGGCATTAAGATAAATCCTGAGATTTAATATTTCTCTGTGACTTAATCCAAGCCCTCTTGCACTGCAATGTCATTTCTCAGCGTCCTTTTCCATCTCAGATCCTTGTTATGTTCTTTCAATAAGACATGTGTCAGAGTGGATTTCAGTACTGCTTAGCCTCCTCCTCTTATGGCCTATGTCTACGTCTTAATTAAGAGGATAGGATCTTTGAGTAGTTTATGCCATGAGTGAGTGTACTGTCCTTATGTATTTAATGGGTGTTCTCAGTGAAAAGTGACCCCAGGAAGTTTCCTCTTTCCACCATGGGAGGATATGGCCAGAGGTGGTAAAAGGGTGAGATCTGAGGATGGGGCTCTAAGCCAGCCTGGTCAGGTAAGGTCCGTGAGACTCTTATCTCCAATTAACCACCAGAAAACAGGAAGTGGCACTGTGTCTCAAGGGGTAGTGTGGTAGCCTTGAATTGAAGAGCTCAGGGACACCACCCAGGCCCAGAGTTCAAGTTCCACAACCGACAAAAAAAAGTTACCCAATCTTTTGGACTTTATTAGAACAACAAAAACAAACTAGTATGAACTAATACACACATCCGCTTGCCTTCTTCAGAAAACTCTTTCCTGATAGCCCATCAGAACTAATAAACCATCACTCCTGTTATTGTTTGTTTAAATGTCTACTATTTTCAAAAAGGCAGAAGCTATGTTTAAGATATTTGCTATTCCTTTTAAATTATTTATTTATTTATTTATTTATTTATTTTGCCAGTCCTGGAGCTTGAACTCAGGGCCTGGGCACTGTTGTTGAGCTTTCTCAAGACTAGTGTTCTACTATTTGAGCCACAGCACCACTTCTAGCTTTGTTTGTGTACGTGGTACCAGGGAATAGAACTCAGGGCTTCATGCATGCTAAGCAAGCATTCTACCACTAAGCCACACCCCCAGCCTTTATTCTTAACAGTGAATAATCAATAACCACTTACTGAATTATTGAATGATTGCTTCCTTATAACTTAGAATAGTAAGATCTTTAGAGCTGGATTTTTAAAAAATCCTTAGAAGTTATCAAATCTAATTATTTTATTTTATACAAAAGTTAGTTTGTCCAAAAATAAAAAAGAAGCCAAACAGCTTCTTGTAGTAACAATGTGCTTTAAAGAGAATGAACAAATGAACAAATGAATAAACAATAGTGAGGTAGAGCTAACATCTAGCTCTAATTTTGAAATATTATCCATGAGGAGTCCATACAGTCACATGGACACTGATAAATTACACCAGCTCCAGGAAAATAATTGCATCAACTAATAATTCAGTTCTGATAGCATTTATAAATTGTATGTCCACTTATCACAGTCAAATATTTCTTCTTAATTCTCAATACAAACAATCACAATATTTTCATCTTTAAACAGAATTTTGTCTCTGTACATTTTTCATGCCATGAAAGTTGTACTTGCAAAAGAGCAACAAACCAACCCTAATCCCAGTAGAAGGAAGCAAACTATTGAAATCAAAGCAGAATTAAATAAATTGGAGTTCAAAAAAAACTATAGAAAGAATCAACAAAACAAGAAGTTAGTTCTTTGAAAAAATTAACAAAATTGACAGACCCTTAGCAAATCTTACCAAAAAAAGAAGGGAGCACACCCAAATAAACAAAATCACAGATGAGAATGGTAATATCACAACAGAAATTACCAAGATCCAGAGCATCATGAGGGAATAGTTTTCAAACCTTTATGCCAACAGATTTGAGAATCTAGAAGAAATAGATGAATTTCTAGCCAATATTAACATACCCACACTGAACCAAGAAGAACTAATCCAACTAAACAGACCTGTTTCAAGCACTGAAATAGAAATGGCAATGAGACCTTCCATCCAAGAAATGCCTGGGCCAGATGGATTCACAGCTGAATTCTATAAGGTCTTGAAAGCAGAGCTCACACCAATACTCCTCAAGCTCTTCAAGGAAATTGAAAACAAAGGCTCTTTGCCTAACTAATTGCACGAAGCCACTATAACCCTCATTCCAAAGCCAGACATTCATGAAAGAAAGAGAACTATAGACCCATTTCTTTGATGAATACTGATGCAAAACTTCTCAACAAAATACTGGCCAACCGTCTTCAAAAACTCATCAAAAAAATTATACACTATGATAAAACAGGATTCATCACAGGGAGGCAAAGCTGGTTCAGCATACGCAAGTCAATTAATATAAATCAACACATCAACAGGAACAAAGACAAGAATCACATGATTGTCTCAATAGAAGCCAAAAAAAGGCATTTGACAACATCCAACACCCCTTTATGCTAAAAGCTCTGGAGAAACTAGGAATCCATGGAGCATTCCTCAGTATAATAAAGGCTGTGTATGACAAACCCACAGATAGCATTATACTTAATGGAGAAAAGCTAAAACCATTCCCTCTAAAATCAGGAACAAGACAAGGATGCCCACTCTCTCCACTCCTCTTTAACATGGTGTTAGAATTCCTAGCCAGAGCAATAAGGCAAGAAGCAAGCATAAAGGGGGTCCAAATAGGAAAAGAGGAAGTGAAATTTTTCCTCTTTGCAGATGACATGATTCTGTATTTAAAGAACTCTATACACTCCACTCCAAAGCTGCTTGAGCTTATTCAAAATTTTGGCAAGGTAGCAGGGTATAAAATTAACCCTCAAAAATCAACCGCCTTCCTCTATGCCGACATTGAGAGGAACGAGGCAACTATCAGGAAAGCAACTCCTTTTGCAATACACTCAAAGAAAATAAAGTATTTAGGAATTAACTTAACTACGAATATAAAGGACCTTTTTGATGAAAACTTTAAAACCCTGAAAAAGGAAATTAAAGCAGAACTGAGGAAATGGAGAAACCTCCCATGCTCCTGGATTGGAAGAATTAACATTGTGAAAATGACAATCTTGCCAAGGGCTATCTACAAGTTCAACACAATACCCATCAATATCCCAATGTCATTCTTTAAAGAAATAGAAAAGGCAATCCAAAATTGCATATGGAATAAAAAAAGCAAAAACAATTCTTAGCAGAAAGAACAACGCAGGAGGAATTTCAATACCAAACTTTAGACTCTATTACAGAGCTATAGTGACCAAAACAGCTTGGTACTGACACAAGAACAGGCTTGAAGACCAATGGAATAAAACTGAGGACCCAGATATTAACCCACAGACCTATGGCCACCTAATCTTTGATAAGGGAGCCAAAAAAAAAATAGAATGGAAGAAAGACAGCCTCTTCAATAAGTGGTGCTGGCAGAACTGGTTAAACACCTGCAGACAACTAAAATTGAATCCTTCTTTGTCACCCTGCACCAAGATTAACTCCAAATGGATCAAAGACCTGGAGGTAAAAGCAGATACACTGAAAACTTTACAAGAAGGAATAGGAGATACACTAGGCCTCCTTGGCACAGGTGGAAACTTTCTTACAAATGAGAGAAAGTCTGGATAAATGGTACTGCATTAAACTGCAGAGCTTCTGTATGGCAAAGGACATAGCTAGCAAATTAACTAGAATGCCTACAGAGTGGCAGAAGATCTTCACTAACCATACAACACACAAAGGCCTCATATCTAAAATATATCAACAGCTCAAAAAATTCAATCACTCCAAAACTAATCTCCAAAGAAAGAACCATCCCATTAAAAGATGGGCCAAAGTTTTAAAGAGAGTCTTCTCTGAAGAAGAATCAAAAATGGCCTATAGACACATGAAGAAATGCTTGACATCTCTGGCCTTAAAAAAAATGCAAATCAAAACAATTTTAAGATTCCACCTCACTCCAGTTAGAATGGCCAGGATCAGGACAACGAATAACAACAGATGCTGGAGGGATGTGGCCAGGAGGGATCACTACTACACTGTGGGAGTACAAACTCATTCAACCACTATGGAAAGCAGTATGGCAGTTCCTCAAGAGACTAAACATAGAGCTCCCCTATGACCCAGCAATTCCACTACTTGGCATTTACCCAATCGTCCAGAAACAAGGGCATACTAAATCCACTAGCACAGCGATGTTCATTGCAGCAACTATTTACCATAGCAAAGATATGGAACCACCCCAGATGCCCCTAGTTGAGGAGTGGATCAACAAGATGTGGTATTTATACACAATGGAATTCTATGCTGCTGTCAGAAAGAACGACCTTGCCCCATTTTGTAAGGAAATGGTAAGACTTAAAAAAAAATCATATTATGTGAAGTAAGCCAGACTCAAAGAAACATAGGCTCATTTGTCATAATCAGTAGAAACCTTGGGCTCTCCTAGCAGAGATTTACAATAGAACAAAACCTAATACATAAGGCCATTAGGAAGACACTAAATGAAAGAACCTCCAGGATATAGAAACAAAAGCCATATAATGAGTGATTGTTGTCCTTAATGTACTATGTTATCTCTCATCTCTTTTGCTGTCCCTTGGTTATCTCATATTGTTACAGTATTTCACCTTGTTATCTGATATATTTATATATGCGTATTTGTTTATTTGAAATAGGATAGGAAAGGGGGGAAAACAAGATGAGGGTGGGGTGGGGGAGGGAAATGGGGGCCAAGACATGAGAAAGGGTATCAATGCATGTGAAGTTATGCACCCTATATCTGGTGAATATAATGAAACCCTTCTATTAATCACAATAAAAATATTAGGAGAAAAATAAGAAGAAAGTTGTACTTGCTTTTATTACTTACCTAAATGCCCATCCCAATGATAGAAAATGTTGAACTGATTTTCTCAGCAGTAGTGGCAGAATCTATCTCTCTTTCACACACACACACGCACACACACACACACACACACAAACACACACATACATGCTATATACATATATAAGTATAATTAAGCATAACGTTAATATATTATATAATATAATGTAATGCTTAATATCTATACATAAATATATAGTTTATATGAAATACAAACTGTAACTTTATATAAATTAAATATAAGTATTTATAGTCTTATTTTCAATATAAATATGTAGTTTATATGGATTATAAATAAATATTTATTTTTTATATGTAACACAGTATATTATATATTACATATATAGTGTGTGGTGTATGTAATATGTATTATGCATCGGTGATATATATTTTTTTCTTCCTCTCTTAGCCAGAAACGCAGCAGGGCTGAAGAACTATGAAAATCACTGTATGCTACACAAGGAGGTCAAGCTCAGCTCCTTGCGGGGTTTGCTTTTGTTAGGTATACCCTGGAAAAATCACCCCTTCCCCATTGTTCCTCCTGTCTGCACCTCTGGCTCTTTCCCTAGAAGCCCCTCCCAGGCCCCCCAGCGCACCCCAGGCCCTGAGACCTCCCAGAGGTCACTCCTTCCCGCCCCCTCCTTTTGCCTCTTGCACCCCCTGCTTGCCTCCATCTTATGCAGGCTGGAAGTATGCTCTCCCCCCAGTAAACTGTTTTCTGCCTGAACCATGTGGCGGTTTCCTTTCCCTGGACCTTACCATTTTTTAAATTATTGTTATTTTCTATAGATTAGCGGAACTAAGAAGACCACTGTGTGAAGGTAACCTTAGGGTCTACTCAGACCCCCTTCCCGGTGTAAACACCACATTTTGTGAAAATGATAAGAAACAACTCAACGATTTCAAGTTTCTAGAAGGTATTTGAAGAGAACATAACCAATGAACAAATGTTTAAGAAAATCTACTGTTGGTAAGATTGTTGAACCAGAATCTACTCCTCATTTTCACAGCCCCATTATCAAAGACCAGGACTGCATCCTTCTCCCAATCCCAGGTCTCAGCCAAGGACTATATAGCATCTCCCTAGAAGAGGCTGTCACCCATTCTCATCTCCCAAACCAGCTTTGGAATGAAGGCAGTCAATATACCGTTCATAGAATGGAAGCTCCGCCCAGAGTGAGAATCCTAGGGTCTAGTCTACCTTTGGTCCCTCCCCAGATAACCGCTCAGAGCAACTCCAGCAAGAGAACCTTAGAGGCTTCTCTGCCACCTAGGGCAGAGAACACAGCAGGAGAGGTGAGCCACCTGTGACCCCTGACCAAAAGCAAAGGAATTTTGCTTAGAGGCAGAAACGGGCCATAACAATAGAGATCTCTACAGCTTCCCCCAAGGGGGACAGATTTTATTTACAACAGAACTTGGAGAAAGTTTAAGCCTGAGGGTGTCTCTAAAAACAATGGAGATTTTCCTAGCAAGCAATTAGGAGTGAAAAGGAAGCTTCAGGAAGCAAAAGTTTCAACTGGAGATCAGCCAGAACTATACTGAAGATAATCAGAGAAAAGGAGAACTATGAAGATCTCAGAAGAAATAAACCCCAAAAGACTAGCTTCAAAGACTACCTCTGCAAAGAGTCCTATATTTACTTGAATCATTCAGTACAGCAATTGATTCCCCAGGGCATTAATTGTAAACAAATGAATTATCAGTGTGCAAATAGTAACCTGGCGACAGACAAACAGGCTGAAAACTCAACAGAGAGATCAGGGAAGCAACCAGAGAGCTTTGCAGAAACCAGAGTGATCCAAGCCTGTGTGTGCCCACAAGGGAGTGATATTAGAGACCGTCACACTACCTGAGAAAGAAACCCCCTAATGGAGCCCTCCAAAGCCATCAAACCTATAATGTTTAGCAACTGTCCTTTGAGCAGGAGAAGTGGGATGTAAAAAGTCAGTGTTAATACCATGTGTTATCTAAAGTGGCCAATTTTCAGAATACAATTATGAGACATCCAAAGAAATAGGAAAGCATAACTCATATTCAAAGAAAAAAGCAGTCAACAGAAACTGTCCAGGAAAAGGCTCACATGTCCAACATGGCAAATAAGAACTGCATAACACTATTGGACACCATTAGTTATACCTGTAGTCTTAGCTTCCCGAAAGGTTGAAATCCAGAGGATCATAGCTGTAGGCCAATTAGGACAGTAAAGTCTGTAAGATTCCCATCTCCAAAATAACAAACAAAAAAGCAGAGCTGGCGGCATGATTCAAGTGGTAGAGTGCCAGCAAATCAAACAAGTCAAGCAAGTGCAAGGTCTTGAGTTCATGTCATATCAGCAAAACCAAAGAAAACAAGAAATATGTTTTAAAAATTAAGTGAATGAGTCAACAATGGAAAAATTTAATAAAGAAATGTGCATTGTTTTAAGAAGTAAAAATTTCATCTGTATGTGGTAGATATGCCTATAATCCTAGCAGTAGGGAAACTAAGACAAAAGAATTGTGAGCTCAAGAGTAGATTGGACTATATAGCAAGACCCATTTAGGAAACAAAAAGACAAGAAGGAAGGAAAGAAGGAAGGAAGGAAGGAAGAAAGGAAGGAAGGAAGGGAGGGAGGGAGGGAGGGAGGGAGGGAGGGAAGGAGGGAGGGAGGGAGAATTCTCCAAACACTAACAAAAAAGAAATGAAAATCCTGAAATTCAAAAGTATAATAAAGAAAAAGAAAACTTAATGGTAAAGAAATGTAGCTCAGTGGAAGAAGGCCTAGAAGATCTAAAC
This sequence comes from Megascapheus bottae, assembly GCF_031878675.1. Lineage (NCBI taxonomy): Eukaryota > Metazoa > Chordata > Mammalia > Rodentia > Geomyidae > Megascapheus > Megascapheus bottae. Next base: position 12,114,274 of record NC_143519.1, read on the forward strand.
AATATGCTTGAGCATTCTAATTAGATCATTTTAATTAGATCATTTTTAAATAGATAGATATAGATTGTACAATCTGAAAAAGAGAAGGAAAGGAATAAAAGGTGATTAGAGTTGAAAAAACACAGTACATTGTTAGGCTCACCAACCTACAAGTAGTGGATGTACCAGAAAGAGAGGAGAAAAGGGAAAAGAACAGAAAAATAATGCAAGAACTAATTGCTGAAAACATTGCCAATTTGATTGACAATGCCAGTTTATATCAACACAAATTTCAGTGCATCTCAAATAACAGAAAGAAACACAGACAGAGTATAATAAAAATGTAGACAATGGACTGGGAGTTTGGCCTAGTGGTAGAATGCTTGCCTGGCATGCACAAAGACCTGGGTTCCACTCCTCAGTACCACATACATAGAAAAAAAAAAGCCAGAAATGGTGCCGTGGCTCAAGTGGTAGAGCACTAGCCTTGAGAAAGCCCAAGGACAGTGCCCAAGTCCTGAGTTCAAGGCCCAGGACTGGCCAAAAAAAAAAATGTAGGCAAATTCAAAAGTTTAGAAAGAAAACAGTGACTCTTCATATATAAGGAAAACCAGTAAGAGTCAATAGCTAATTTCTCTCAGAAACTAGAGGCTGATAACAGTGGGAATGATGTACTAAAAGCACCAAGAGAAAATAATTGTAATCATAATGTCAAAGAAACTTCATCCTTCAGAGATGAAGATGAAATATATACTCTCCTAGGTGAAGAAAACCTAAGTTTCAAGTGCTGCACTAGAAAATATTCACTTAATGCAAAAGAAAATAAGAGGAATCAAGAAGAAAAATGGCATGACACATATAAAAAGCCAAGAGTAATTTGGCCACATGTATTGAAATATGTTAGCAATCATATTAATATAAATGGCTTAAATAATCCAATCAAAACACAGTGCAGGGGCCAGGAGTTTGGCCCAGTGGTAGAGTGCTTGCCTAGCATGCACAAATACCCGGGTTCAATTCCTCGGTACCACATACATAGAAAAAAAGCCGGAAGTGGTGCTGAGGCTCAGTTGGTAGAGCTCTAGCCTTGAGAAGGTCCAAGGACAGTGCTCAGGCCCTGAGCCCAAGCCCAAGACTGGCAAAAACAAAAAACAAAAAATCCCACAGTGCAGTGGCTCACACCTGTAATCCTAGCTACTCACAAGGCTGAAATCTGAGGATCATGGTCCATATCTAGCCCAGGAACTAAAGACCCTGAGACTCTTATCTCCAATTAATCACTAGAAAAGGGGAAGTGGAGCTGTGGCTCAAGGAGTAGGGCAGTAGCCTTGAGCTGAAGAGCTCAGGGACAGCTCTCAGGCCCAGAGTTCAAGTCCCTTGCCCACAAAAAAAAATACAGATTATTGATTCAAACATTTTTAATGACTCAATTACATACTATATATAGAGAACTAATTTGAACACCACAGATTCAAACAGGTAAAAAAGCAGGAGGAGGTTGGATGCTGGTGGCTCACGCCTGTAATCCTAACTGCTCAGAAAGCTGACTGACATCTGAGGATCATGGTTCAAAGATAGCCCAAGTAGAAAAGTCCTAGCTACTCAGAAAGATGAGATCTGATGATCAAGATTTGAAGCCACCTGAGGCAGAAAATCTGTGAGACTCTTCTCTCCAACGAACTACTCAGAAAAAGTCAGAAGTGGTGCTAAGCTTCAAATGGTAGAATGCTAGTCTTAGGGACAGTACCCAGGCCCTAAGTTCAAGTCCCAAGATCAGCAAAAGAAAACAACAACAACAACAACAACAACAAAAGGGCCCTTGAGTTTAGCCTAGTGGTAGAGTGCTTGCCTAGCATGCACGGATTCCATTCTTCTGTACCACATACATAGAAAAAAGCCAGAAGTGGTGCTGGGACTCAAGTGGTAGAGCTCTAACCTTGAGAAAGTCCAAGGACAGTGCTCAGGCCCTGAGCTCAAGACCAGGACTGGCAAAAAAAAAAAAAGTAGAATTTCAACACCTAGATACATACTCAGAAAAAACAAATGTCCACATAAAGACTCCTTCATGAATATTCATGGAAGTATTATTCATCCTAGACAAACTGTGGAAGCAACCTCAAGGCCCAGCAAGTCCTAAATGTCCACATGATGTGGTATTATTTGACCATAAAACTGAATATACTGACCCAGGCTGCAACCTGATGAACCTTCTTTCTAAGCTTTCGTCAACTAAACCAAAAGAAGCCTCTTGCCAAACACCACAAATCATATGATTAAGTTTACATGAAATATCCATAAAAGGCTAATCGGTAGAGACAGAAAGTAGATGTGTGGTTGCCCAGGGCTGGGGTGGTGATGGGTAGAGCACAGACAGATGGAGTTCACCGAGAGTAACTGCTAATAGGTAGGAACAGGGTTTCTTTTTGTAGTGATTAAAATATTCCCAAATGGATCATTGTGGTGATGGTTACATAATTTTGTCATTAGAATATAAGTAACATGGACTCCGTACAATTACTGTATGTGACAAGAAATAAAAGAAATATGAATGGTCTACACTAAGTGGGGAAATGCATGGCATATAAATTACAACTTAATGAAGATATTATAAACATTTTCCTTATATGTGGCAACTGAAGTTGCTACTTAGCAATTGTGAAACAAGTAGAAGAGAAGGTGCTGGGAATCAAAGTAAGTGTGCAGGAAGCAAGTGAAAACAAGCCTTCCAGCGCCCCCCCAAGAAAAGCAAAGCAAAGGAAATGAATGTGTTGTGCTGTGCTGTGTGCATACACCCATTCACACTTCTAGCCAAGAATTTTTGCCTTCCTAAGCCAATTTCCTGCCATCTTAGCTCACTTCTCTAAGGAACCAAATAACATTTCTGTCTCCATGTACGTTTGGACAATTAAGAACATTTTTATCCACAATACAATATACGGCCATCTTTTACTTGCACTGGCTCATCTCATTCTCATCTTTTTTAAAAAAAAATCATTTTATTGCTGGGGTTGGGGTTACATTCATCAGGTAGTGGGTATATCACTTTCTGAACATTGTTACCCCTTCCTATGTTTCCTCCCCCCACCCCCTCCCACTCATTCTAATCTTTACTACATTATTTGCAAGCTACGAAAGATATTGTTATTACCGAGGCCCCAGAGTTAAGCTGGCAAGTGGAATAAAACAAACATGGAACCCAGACCCAGCCATTTCATTCCAAGTACAATGCTCCTTGCATTCCACTGCTCCAACCTGCCTTTTGAAAACACATAGTGCTTGTTCTCTGAGGCTGCATCTTTTTCAGAGTGTTTACAATTAAAAACATTAATTGCAGTATGCATTTTAATTGATGGGCTCTGTTGATTTCAGAAACCACAAAACCACTGATTCATCGAGTTGAGTAGCAGTCCAGTCAGCAATGAGATTCATTAATCCACCTCAGCAGACATTACTAATATTTTCCTTAAGCAATGTATTGCCCCAAAGAGATGAAAGCGAAAAGGCCTATGGCTAAAGTGAGGGAGATGGAATCCCACCAGACAGACATCACTGAAAAGTATTGTTACATGCTGATGTTTGGGTAAAGCTCTATGTCCTCTAGCAAAGTTCTATTTCTAGTTTCTATTCCTTCCCCAGTCCCCTCCCCCGCATCAGTATCATTAAGAGATATGTAATTAGCTGTCGTAGAAGCAATGGATTATTTTCCCAGTTTAATGAGGAGAATGTATTCACATAGATTTCATAACAATAAAGTAGGAGTTTAAGAAGAAAAAGGCATGCAACTCTGAATATAACCTCTAAAACTAGGACTAAGTTGAATGATTACTGAATCCTCCAACAATAGACAAATATCACTAGGACAATATAGAACACTAGATTTTTGTGTGACCATCTTTTTCCTTGAAAGATTCCACAATCTGCACTTTCTGTAGATTGATAAAAATCTGATTTTAAAATGTAATCACATGGGCTAGGAGTTTGGCCTCGTGGTAGAGTGCTTGCCCTAGCATGTGAAAACCCTGGGTTCAATTTCTTGGTTACCACATATACAGAAAAAAGTCAGAAGTGGTGCCATGACTCAAGTGGAAGAGTATTAGCCTTGAGAAAGTCCAAGGACAGTGCCTAGGCCCTGAGTTCAAGCCCCAGGGCTTGCAAAAACAAAAACAAAAAAACTTGTAATAAATCACACAAGTGGAAATGGCCCACCTGATCCTTGGACGTTTCTGTCTCCTCATGGAAAGTAAGTTTGTGTTGCACTGTTCCCAGAAAAATCTAGAAAAGAGAACTTACTAGCATCCAGACAGTGACTAATAAGAAAAGACTGGAATTTTCAGGACTGAAGAGGAAGGGCTAATTCAGTGAGCCTCTCTGTGGGATGACCCAATGGTCCCGCCATGCAGAAGGATCCCAGCCAGGCTCCAAGACTGCCTATAACTTCAGGAATGGAGAACTGTCATCTATGGAATTTATTCACACATTGAGTCATTCAGTTCAGACTATAAGTCCTCTTTGGCAGACTGTACAACTTGGATATTTTCCTCCGGTAGTTGTTAATATTAAATGTGGCTCTTCAAGGTTAAAATGAACTAAATACTTTTCAACAGAATTCACTTATAGCCTGGTGGATTGACCTGTCTATTTCATTAAAAGAGCTTTGGACTTTGATTTCCAGATAACTGCTGTTCAGGTTACCTATTGCTGGTTAAGAAACTATCTCAAAACATGACACATTAATACAACAAGTGATTTATTATCTGCCCTACTTTTGTAGGCTTGGTGAACCTCTAACAAGGAAGACTTAGAATAGCTGCTGTTTTCACATGGAAGCTGTAAGCTCCAGGAGCCCAAGAACCTTTAGTAGAGGTTCTTATGACTTAGCCTCATAAGTCCCAGAATGACACATTTGTTCTTTCACATTGGCCAGGCAAGTCACCAAGGCCTATTCAGACTCAAGGGGTGACTTATTTGATTTTGATTCTCAGTGAAAGAATAACAAAGAAGTCACTTCAATCTTCAAGCTACTACATAGTCTTCACTCCTGAAGTACAGGTTGCTGGAAGACAGCCAGCCGGGAACAAAAAAAATCAAAGGTTTACATGGTTCAGCATCAGCCTGTCATTCCAACTCTATGTAGACTTGATGACAACAGTTCTTTCCAAGTACAGTAGTTTGAAAGCACCTAAAAAGTTACCTTAGCGATTTTTCTCAAGTGCATCTCAATCTCTTCCCAGCATCCCAGATCTCTGCTTGTCTGTGAAAAATACACACAAAAAAAAATAAAACAAAACAAAGCACTTGTCTTCATAGTTTATGGCACTGAACTCTTCTGATTGTATGCCTCTAGACAGCGTTACTTTGAGGAGATGAAGTCAGTATCTGCTTTAGAATAAAAACCTTTTATTTGAAGTATAAGAAGAGAAAGTTATTGATGGATGGGAATCATATTCATCAATTATTATTATTTTTTGATGACAAAAGTAGCATAAAAAAACTAAACCTTTGATCTAACACTGTGGTATCAGTAGTATTAGTTAGCTCAAGCATACATTTAAAGTAAAATGTTTAAGTCCCTCTTCACCTGTCCTCTTGTCTAGACACTTATTTGTGAGTCAAAAAGAGCTTTTGGGAAGAGTCTCATCTTGGTAAACCTGAGAACTCCTGTGTGTTTGCTACCTAAGTCCAAGCAGTTAGCATTGCATTATTCAGAATTAAACCATTAGGGAAAAATTACCATGTTTAGAACAAATTCAGTAAGACTATAGAATCACAGTTCCTTCAAGAATTCCATTTGCTTTGTAAGAGTGTAAAAACACTACTTAATTCAGTCACACATTTTCATTATATAGTCAAGAAACTTTAAAACATGAAATTAAATCACTGCCCTCTGTCCTAGCAGTACAACCTGTGGTTACACGCTTTCACTTGAGCCACATCCCATAGTCCTTTTGCTTTAGTGTGTTTTTCAGATAGGGTCTTGTGCTGTTGCCTGGACTGGCCTGACCTCACAACCCTACTAACTCTATCTTCCAAGTGTCTAAGATGAAGTTAAACTTTTTTGTGTGCCACTACAAGGTAAAACTGAACTCCGGGCCTTGAGTTCTCTAGGCAGACATGCTGTAACCTGAACCACACCTTCAGCTCAGCTTTGTGCTTTCAGTTGGAAGATGCAGTCTTGAACCTGGTTGGCCTTCTACCACAATCTTCCACATTGCAGTTTCTTGAGCACCTGGGATTCTAGGCCTGAGCTATCAGCACCTCCAGGGAAACCGAATAACTTTTACAGAAGGCACTTAACAACCATGGTCTTGGTCTTTGTCTATCCTTTGTCTACCCTCAGCAGTGATTTAAAACTGAGGACTTAAATATAGTGATGGAGTGAGTTGTTCAGAGGCAGAGGGATTTGGGGGATAAGTTGTGTTTGAAATATCTGGATGATAGAAGATGAGGATATGAGAATTTTATTTGGGGGTGCATGTTTTTTAACGTTATTGAAGTCATCTCATTTCCAGAAATAATCTAGACTTCTTGAAGATTAATCAATTAAGATGAGCTTGATAATTCTGCTTCTGAGTCTTGAGGATAAATGCTCAGTATCTCCTTTCTTCCTGACCCAGAGGCTTAGAGCTAGTGGCTTAATTTGTTCATTCATCAAACACTTACTGTGCCCCTATTTGATGTCTGGAGCCTTGCTAGGTGCTAGAGTATAAAGATCATAGACAAGGAAGGCCCTTGCCCTTGGGGTGTTCAAAGCTGACTGAGAAAATACATATGGGTTAATAGTTGTAATCCAGAACTACGGGCGAGAGAATAAGAGCTGATCCAGGATATGGAGCCATCGAACACAAGGGATACTCAACTCTGCCTTTCTGGATTTGTGTCACAAAAGGTTTGTAGGAAAAGCAGCTCCAAGGTACTATTAATGGATCCATTAGATAATACTTGTCCTGCTGATTGATTCCAGTCTCTTAACTCTTTCCCCTGTGAGTTTTATTGAAAAGCAAGCCCAGTGAAGCACTGAGAGCCCCTTTCTGTCTTATATAAATAAAAACGAACTTTATCAAAAACAAGCCTTTGTTTGACAGCAATAGATGAACTTGCTCACAGACAATGTGCATGAGTGGACGTCAAATACTGGTTTAAGAGCTCATTGAAAAGCAGGGCTGCAGTCATGCCTGTGACCCCAGAGTCCAGCCACACCTGACACCTGACTGCAGTGTGAAATTGGAGGCTGATAATGAACAAAAGGACACGTCAACTAGGAAGTTAGTGTATAGAAACACTTTACTGCACAAACAAAGGACTAAAATGCAATATGGCTCTACAAATACCAGGGGGTGATAAGTCTACTGAGGTCATGAGTCAACTCTTCAGAAAGCTGCACTGATTAAGCACAGATTGCTAACCGACTAATCACTGTCTGATCATATAGCAGGATTCCTGTCATCACACTTAAGTAACAAAAAAATTAGGAGGAATTAGGCCACTGTTTCCCCATTGCTTATTTCACGTTGACTCTAAGAAAGGACATAGGTAATATCTGGGGAAATCAAAAGTCCTCATGGAGGTGTGAACCACATGGAGGTGGGATGGAGAGTTCTACACTCTGTCATTCCACAACACGCCACACACTGAGGCTGCACTAAGAGGTCACCCTAAGAGGTGGACAAGAAATGAAGGAAACTTGGTCAGCTACAAAGGCCCTGAACAGTGGTCACAGTTCTTCATTCAAGATGCAATAGTCTGACTGTGATGATGAGACGGTTTGGGGGTGATGGGGGGAGAAGGGAGAGAGAAAAAAAAATGGTAGAGAGTGAGTAATATAAAAATATATTGCATGGGGGCTGGGAGTTTAGCCTAGTGGTAGAGTGCTTGCCTAGCATGCACGAAGACCCAGGTTTGATTCCTCGGTACCACATACATAGAAAAAAGTTGGAAATGGTGCTGAGGCTCAAGTGGTAGAGCTCTAGCCTTGAGAAAGTCCAAGGACAGTGCTCAGGCCCTGAGCTCAAGCCCAGGACTGGCAAAAAACAAAAAATGTGTTGCATGTATGTATGAAGATGACGTAAGAAATCTCACTGAAGGATATTAAGCAATAAGGAGCAAGGAGACAAGAAAAAAGGGCTATACTGGGAATTATTTTGTTTAGAAACTGTAATATATAAATGTTCAAAATTTTGCAGTCAAACCCCTCGGTACAACTAAAATATCCTAAAATTGTCTATATTAATATGTAAAATGAATGTACACTGAATGGCAAGAGAATTAAACAGGCTCAGTTTTGCTTTCAGGGAAGTATCAGTAGGAGAAGGGAGAGCAAATGGAGAGGATGAATGAAGATGAATGAAGATCAAAATACTTCATATGCTTATAGGAAAACAGAATGATGGTATGAAGAGATAAGGGAGAGTGACAAAGAGGTGAGGTTGATAAATATATTGTATACACACAATGGAAATGTCACAATGAAACCCTCCCTTGTAGAACTATGGGTATGCTAATTTTTAAAAAAACCTTAATTTAAAAAAAATTTTACAATGACTTTCAAAAAGAAGGTGTATAAGAATACACCAAGTAAACAGCCTCAGCTTATAACCAGGTAAATGATGAGCAAGTTCATCCAGCAAAAATCTCCATGGAATGAAGGAGGAAATGGTTCCTGTAGCGTCAGGGAGTTCATGAATCTAATAAGGTGGAGTTTGGGGGTTAGGAGTTTGGTCTAGTGGTAGAGTACTTGCCTAGCATGCACAAAGATCTGGGTTCAATTCCTCAGTATCACATACGTAGAAAAAGCCAGAAGTGGTTCTGTGGCTCAAATGGTAGAGTTCCAGCCTTGAGAAGGCCCAGGAATAGTGTTTAGGCCCTGAATTCAAGGCCCAGGACTGTCAAAAAATAAAATGAAAACAGGTGGAGTTCTTATTCTAGAGAGAAAGGCTGAATGCTTTGGTTGGTCAATTGTGTAGACTAAGAAAAGCATAACCAAAAAGAATCCCAGAAAGATGTATACATGTGTGGTAGAGTGGCTCTGGGGCCAAGGTTGAAATAACTGTCAAAAGTACTAAATTCCTAAAAGAGTTTGGTGAGATTGGGTCAGGGAAAAGATAAGAATACCTGCTACCACAGCTTCTGCTCAGTAAGACAAGAAAAATAAATAAGAATAGAATCCATAAGAAGTAGAAAGGAAGGAAGAACATTCTCAATATTTACAGACTATAAGAATTTTGCATGTGGCAAAATTCTCAGATAAATGACTTCAATTATATATGGTTTCACAAGGTTACCACTTCAAAGTCAATATATAAAAATCAGTTGAATTCCAACAAAGTGAAATTCTTTGAAAAGATGCTAATAATGGAAAAGATAGCATTTTGAAAATGTGCTATTTATAATAGTAAACAAATATCTTTTTTAAAACCCAGTAATGAGAAGTATAAAATTATATATAATTTACTTCTATGTGATTTATCTATAATATATGCGCATGTACAGTACCACTGGGAGAAAGAACAAAATGAATAAAGGGTTATTAGGCTAGTGGATTAAAAGTACATGGATTCTGTTCATGGTGAAATATCCCCATATCCCATTGATAACAAACATGAGACAAAATATTAAACCAAAACACACACACACACACACACACAATGTTCTGAAGAAAACAAATGCCTAGAGAAGAAAGTCAAAAGTGAAAAGAAACACAAAACGACCCAGTTGGACAAAGGGTAGAGGACTGGAAGCATTTCCCATTTGTACAGCTTTCTGCCTCTATGAACAACTGTAGACAAGAATGAGGATGTTACAGCAACCAGTTCCTGGTGATTCAAATCTGGGAACCATCTCCCTGATCATAAGCAGAAGAGAGCAATAAACTGGGGTGCATTTGTATAATGAATGTTAGGTGGCTGCTAAGATAGACAAACTACAGACAGGCAGGTAAACCCATTTATCTAAATGATATCATAAATAGGGGAAGAGGCAATAGAGAATATATTCAAATGCTTTCATAAGAAAGCTTTCCTAAGTGAAACACAAATTAAAATAAAAACAAACTTTTAAAGGATACATGCAATGTTTTATAACTTTATCAAAATCACTGACATAGGTCTTGGTACATATTTACAAGTTCAGCAATTCGGGAAGTGGGATGCAGAGGTAGGAAGGTTTCTAGGTCAAGGTTTGCCTTCCAAAGTGAGGCCCTTTCTCAAAAACTAAATAAAAACAAAAGGGATGGAGCCATACATAGTCTAATATTGCAAAATAAAATGCAGTAAACATATAATATGTCATATAATATTACATATTATTTTGTAATACAACTATATAATTATATATTGTATTATTTATTATCATATACTATATAATAACATTATATGGAATTATAATATAGTATTATATAAACATACTAATATTATACCTTGTTTGATATGTTATATACAAATATCTATATAATATCTAAATTATATAAAAATATATATTCACCAGGTCTGTGGCAGCAACAGGTAGATAGTCTACTTGTACATGTAGTTAGAAATAAGTTTTCCAACAGATTTTATGTGGTGTGAATGACTCCTAAGTGCTTGTTGGATTGTTAAATATAACTAAACAAAAAATGGGCTGTTGATAGGCCACTTATGAGAGTGTATCATGAAACAGAAACTGTGATTTAAGCTACATTCATGTGGCTTCACAAAATCAAGGTAGAAGAAGCCAGAGAAGGGAGGAAAGGTAAGAGGGAAGGGTGGACAACTCAGGTTGGAACGAAATACAGACTAAGATTAGATAACATTGTTAGGAGAGTCCTTCCAGCAGTCCTTGGCTATCAGAGAAAGGGGAGAGACTGGTTTATTCAGGGCTGGCTGTGGTTCAGTGTTTGCCGTGGGTGGGTATCCCCAGGGAGGGTGAGTAGTGGATTGCAGCTGAGACCAAATCTGTGCTGACCACAGAGCCAGGCAGTGTGGGCAACAGAACTACAGAGCAGACTCAGGGCTGCCCTCTGAGTGAGTTGCTGTTGTTGTGGCTTTGAAACACCTTTCAGGACAGACTGCCACTGGGCACTCCCTCTTCTCTCACAACGGGAGTAGGGCCCTGTGTGAGTCACACGGAGCTTGAGAAAGTAGGCAGACCTGGGAATCTATGCTGGGAAGAGGCTGAGCCTCCTGCCAGGACTCCAGGTGGTGGTGGTGGTTAAGAACACTGGTGCCTTGCAAACTCCAAATTCTGTCACAACAGTACTGCCGTGTGACTTTAGACCCCAGACTGCCTCAGCTGCTCTAAGGCTTCATTTTCCCAACAGGATGAAAGATGGTGATTATTACCTTATAGTCTCCCTGAGATTTTAATAAAATAATACCTATCAAAGGTATTGCTTCTTAAAAATCCAATCATAAGTGGCTACAAAGTGAGCAGACGGTACGGAATGTGAGTCCTATTATAGGTTATTTCTGGGTAGGTTCTGAGTACGAGTTGGAGGGAAACACAAAACTCAGCATGGTGGCAGGAGGACAGAAGAACCATCAGACAGAAAGACTTTGCTGAAACCATGGGCATGGCCTATGTAACACTCAGCTGGGAGATTTCAGGAACCCTCTCTAAGGATTTTTTCCTATGAAATAAAATGTACAATGTTAACATTTACAGGGGACTCCACCCTACCAGAACCAAGTCTCCTCATGTGAAAACTACTGACATTTGAAGACCTTTTCCTTACACCAAAGATGAGATAGGCTAGCCAATTGCACAAGCTTCCTCCTTCGTTTGTAGTTTCGTTTGAAAGAACCAAAGCTGCTCTTTGCTCCAGGTCTCAAATCAGAAATTGGTGACTTTCTTTTGGTCTTGGTTTGTATGAGAGTATTTTTTATTTGTATTTTTTTAATTTAAGTAATTATCAAAACTTGCTTGAGCACCCTCAAGAAGAATGAGAGACATAGCCTCCAAAACTAAATTGGATATTCCTATTTGCCAAGGCCAGTGGGAACAGTGAGAATAAAAGGGACAGGAATCTCAAAAAGAAGGAAACTGGTGGCAGTAACTGGCAGTGGGCCACGTTTGGAAAGCATGGGCTCCTGCCTAATTGCCAGGTCTAGTCAGCTCTTCTGGCCTCTTGGGATTTATGTGGGCCATGTAGTTGGGAATTTGTCTCTTGATGAGACTATGAGGAACAGAAGAGCCGTGACACATTCCAAGGTTGTCTCTGGCCTTTCCTTATTTGCTCACTCCCTTCTTAACAGGATAAACAGGCTTCATGACCTTCCTGTGTAGGTCTGAAAGCACATAGATTCTGTCATGACACTTGCTGAAGCACAGAACTTCAAAGTCTTCTAATGATAATTGATAATTTGGGTCCAGGTATGATTATTTGGCCCCTGCACTTTGAAGGTATTACCTTTATTATCCATCACTTCCATTGGGTCACCTCTCATCTCACAACGATTCCCTGACTTTGCCATCGCCTATCACCTCCGTGGCATGGTTGTAGAAAAATGCAACATGGAGCCATCTCAATGAAAATCCAGAGAGAAGGGGAAACTGGAAAGATGGAGGGGAAGTCTGCCTTCATTTTGGGGTCTCAACAATTCTCCCTTCTTTTATGAAAGAGAAAGAAAAAGGGAGCTAGTGAGTATGGTGTTGCCAATATTTTTTTTTAAAAAAGTTATGACTCCCCAGAAACCTCACTGCTGCCTCCTAGTGCAAGTTTTTGAATTGAAAAGTAGACCATTTACTGAGGAAGACTCAAGGGGCAAAAAGAAAACTGAATTTACACAGATCCAGAAACTTTTTCTGAGTGTCTATTTCTGATAGGACACATTTGTAGCCATAGGTATTAACTACTGCGACCTCAAAGAAAATGACCCATGTAGATTCTACTAACTGTAATCGACTCATCTTTTATAGACTCTTACAGTCAAAAGATGGCAGGACCCATCACACATCTTCTATTTATTCCTCACACAGAGCCTTCCATTTCCACTGTTCTAGTACTTTCCATTGTTAGGATAAAAATTGCCCAGGAATAAAAATATAACACTTTACACTGTGTCATAATAGAGGAAGAAAATAAAAGTGAATTTGCATTTTGGTACGTGTGTATGAAAATGGCTTGGAATTTTACTTTGCTAAAAAGCTCCACTGGATTCATTCATGAGGTTAACAAAAGCCACGACACATTGCCTTCCTTGACAGTTTATTTTGAGAACTCTTTCCTTGGTTGTGAAGGGGTCAAGTCAAGAATTCTGACTCCCTAAAATCCCAAATTGAAGAGCAAATCTCTGCTCTTCTGCAATGTATAAAATTCTGCTGGATGAACAAATGACCACACAAATGGTCATTTTTTTGGTCATGATACATTTGTTTGCCAAACTTCAGTATTCTAAGACATGAGAACTTTCAAATTCACTTCCTATCAGAAAGCAGGTAATGTTGCAGTTTATATTGGAAAAGCCACTGTCAGGTTACTTTATGATGTATGTGTTTTTAAGAAAACATATATACATGCAGGCATTTCAATCACATACTAGAAGCAGTTCTTTTTAGTGATAATTTATTGCAGATTTTAAAATAGTGCTGAACAGCATCATTTAGAATAGCAATACACAATGAAATCTGTCAATTGTAGTCATTTTCTACACATCAAGACTAAGCTTAACTTTATCCCAATGTTCAGTGAATAAGAGTTTTTTATACCTTGTGTCCCTATACACATGTGCTTTGTGTCACCGTGTATAATATTTTTGTCTCAAACCTATTATATAAGCTAGCAAGTTAAAAGCTCAAGGATGATAATTTTGTAGTTTATCATCTGTGAACAAGGTGTCTTTACTGAGCCTGTTAAAGGAATATAGTTCTAGAGAAATCAGCCCAATTGTTTTCACCAACACAAGGGCATAACTGATAGTAAATAAACATTTGTACTTGTGACATCTTAAGGCAGAAAAAAACCCATACACCTGTCAGTGTCCGTTCAGATTTGTTATCACAATGAACACTGAACAACACAATTACTCTTCTATTAAAATAAGCAACACAAGCCTAACTTTTCAATAAATAGAAAAGAAATAGGATGGCCCCAAACAATTCTTATTTAAATTGAGAATTACAATCAATGCCGGGTTTCTCTGTGCGTGTGTGAACTGAACATAAATTGTAGGAAGCGTTCGCGTCCGTTAGTAAAAAGTTCCCACTTGCCTATGACACATGGACATGTCAAACACAAACAGCCGAAGGAAGGTCTACCTTCTCCCTGGAGGGCAGGCTACCTTGAGGATAAGATGTGCTACAGGGCACGACGTGAGGAAAAAAAAAAATATATATATATATATATAATGAAAACAAAAGTATGTTTTTTTTTCTTTTTGCACCAGGTGAATTATAAAGAAAAAACCCCTGCTCTGCCTAAACAAGAAAACGGTGCTCACGAGCATCACACTATTCCAGACTTCTGGGAAACAATGTCTACTTCGTGCAGATTTTAAGCACTGTGCCTCAGTTGTCCAGGGAGGAGGGGAGAGCACCACGCTAACTGCGCCTTCAGACCCGGCACAGTGGGCTCCGGTGACCGGAATGACAACGAACCAGAACGGAGGAAGCGGAAGAGCATCCCAGGAGCCAGCTCCTTTTCCCGAGGGTCCCCCGAGCCAGCTCTCACCCCGCGGCCTCCGACTCGGGGTACACAGCCCCGGCGCGAGCAAACGGGGGGTGGAGGCGCGCCTGGGGACCGGGCCGGAGCCCCAGCGCTTCCCGGCTGGGGACAGCCTCGAAGGTCCTCAGCGGTGCAGACCTCCCTTTCCCCGGGCTTCACCCTCTTCCTCCGTAGTTCGGGTAACTCTCCGTCTCGGGGCCGAGACTCCCGCGGCGGGGACCCGGGCGGCCGGGCAGGGCGGGCCGGGGCGGCGGGCGGGGACGCCCGGGGTCGCCGGCGCCCGGCAGTGCGCAGACTCGGCGGCGAGCCGCGGGCACTCCGCTCGCCGAACTCGGCTCTGGAAGTGAAAAGGGAAAGGGAGGGGGGAGAAGAAAGCGGTGGGGGGGGGGAGGGAGAGGCGGGGGGGGGCGATCCTGTGAATTCGAGGTGTGTGTGGGGGGGGAGCGGGAGGAGGCGCCGCTGGTCCCTCCTCCCTCCAGGAGTCCCGGGCTCCACCTCCTCCGCAGGCCCAAGATATACTCACTGGGCTGCGGCTGGACATGCACACCCCGCGCCGGGCCGGGGCGCGGACGCGCGCAGGTACGGACACTCACCTGAGCGGGCGCGGCGGACTCCGGCCATCCTCGGAGGGGGCCGGGACGGAGCTGGCGAAGGTCGGGGGGACTCGGAGCCGCTCCAGCGCACCCTGAGGCGACGGCGCGTTTTCCTCCCCACGCCAGCTCGCGGGCCCCTCCGCCCCCGTCCGGACGTGGCCAGGAGATCGCCGAGACCGGGCCCCGGCTCACGGCGCGTTCGTGGCCGCACTGAGGCTGGGTGAGCGCGCCGAGAGGGGCGCGGCCGCGCCGGCAAACTTGGGCGAAAGTTAGTCGCCAAGTCCCGGGAAGGTTGGCGAGGGGAGCCCGGAGAGGACACTAGCCCCGGCCGGATTAACTCTCCAGATAGCGGCGCGTCGCGGAGCCGGAGCCACCCCGCGCGCCTGGAGGGGCTCGGAGCCCCATGGCCCAGCGGACAGCCCGGCGCGGCGCCTCGGCGAGCGGGGAGAGTCTCCTGTGAAGCCGCGGGATCCCGGGCTTGCTCACGCTCCCTCCGATCTCTCCCCTCTTCTCTCCTGCGCGAAGACCCGAGAGGAAGCCTCAAGAGGCAGGTGCAGGGGGGGACACCCCCCCACCAGTATCCCAGCCGACCGAGGGGATCCCCGCGCGCGCACCCGGCCCCGAACCCAGAAGAACGGAAGACGCTCCTGTATTTGCATTTATATCCGCCGCGGTGAGGTGCGGTGCGGGGCGCCGCGGTCCCGGGGCGCGCCCGGACCCTCCTCCGCGCCCCCTCCTCCTCCTCCACCCCCCTCCTCCCCCTCCCCGGGGCCACCCCCCTCCTCCCCACCCCCATCCTGCTTCTGTCAAATGAGAAAGTCACCCAGGAGAACCCAAACACTCCAGCCGCCCAGAGTCCCTTTGGCAGCACGCGGCGCCGGGCTCCCCGGCTCAACTTGGTGGAGCCTCCGCCACGCAACTTTTTTTCGGGGTTGCTTTGCATTTGAGAGATCGAAGACCGACGGGGAGGGGGTGAGCCGCCGGGCCCGGCAGCCGCTACCTGCGGGGATCGCCGCGACCAGAGAGAAAGGACAAAAAGGAGAAAGGGCAGCAGAAGGCCACCCACCGCCACCCACCGCGGGGCCCCGAAGTTCCGGCGTCCCGGCCAGGATTTTCCCTTTTCCTTTTTCCTTCTCTTCCCGTGCGCTCGGGGCGGGGAGAAAGCCCAGGCGGCCCCGGAGCGGAGCGCCGCGGCCCTGGGCCGGTCCCCCGGCCGCCTCCTCCTCCTCCTCCTCCCGCGCGGGCTCGACGCCAGGGCGCCCGGCAGCCGGCCGAGCGGGGCCCCGCGGGCCGCCAACATTGATTTCCTCCGGGCCGAGGGCGAGGGCCAGGGCCCCGGCGGCGGCGGGCTGCAGCCCCGGCACGGCGAGAGCATGTCCAAGCCGGTGGACCACGTCAAGCGGCCCATGAACGCCTTCATGGTCTGGTCCCGGGCGCAGCGACGGAAGATGGCCCAGGAGAACCCCAAGATGCACAACTCGGAGATCAGCAAGCGGCTGGGCGCCGAGTGGAAGCTGCTGACCGAGGCGGAGAAGCGGCCGTTCATCGACGAGGCGAAGCGCCTGCGCGCCATGCACATGAAGGAGCACCCCGACTACAAGTACCGGCCGCGGCGCAAGCCCAAGACGCTGCTCAAGAAGGACAAGTTCGCCTTCCCGGTGCCCTACGGCCTGGGCGGCGTAGCCGACGCCGAGCACCCCGCGCTCAAGGCGGGAGCCGGGCTGCACGCGGGCGCGGGCGGCGGCCTGGTCCCGGAGTCGCTGCTCGCCAACCCGGAGAAGGCGGCCGCCGCCGCCGCCGCCGCCGCCGCGCGCGTCTTCTTCCCGCAGTCGGCCGCCGCCGCCGCCGCCGCCGCGGCCGCCGCCGCCGCGGGCAGCCCGTACTCGCTGCTCGACCTGGGTTCCAAGATGGCAGAGATCTCGTCGTCGTCGTCCGGCCTGCCCTACGCCTCGTCGCTGGGCTACCCGAGCGCGGGCGCCGGCGCCTTCCACGGGGCGGCCGCGGCGGCTGCAGCGGCGGCCGCGGCCGCCGGGGGGCACACGCACTCGCACCCCAGCCCGGGGAACCCGGGTTACATGATCCCGTGCAACTGCAGCGCGTGGCCCAGCCCCGGGCTGCAGCCGCCGCTCGCCTATATCCTGCTGCCGGGCATGGGCAAGCCGCAGCTGGACCCCTACCCGGCGGCCTACGCCGCCGCGCTATGACCCCGCGGGGCCGCCGCCCGAGGACCGGCGGGCACTCGTGTACATATGTATAGGTACGACCTCCGCGGCTCCCGGGGCGCCCTCCCGCCGCCGGGGAGCGGGGGCCCGGCTCGTCTGTACATAGGCTGTGTAGGTGCCCGGCTGGGAGGCCGGGCGGGGCGCGGGCGCGTGTGCGCGGGGAAACGCACACGGTCGTCCGGCCACCCGCGTTTCCGCCCCTCGCTTCCCGGGCCGCCGCGGTGTGAGGTTGGCTTTGCACTTCGGAACCTGTTGCGTTTTGAACCCACCGAGGTGGAGGAGTAACTTTTTGTTGTTGTTTTTCCCCCTTCCTCTTTGGACGTGTTTGGGCTTCTTCAGTTGTTTGTTTTGGGGAATTTTACTGTGGATTTTTGACTTTGGTTTCTCATGGCCTTTCCTCCCCTGCTCTCTCCACCACCACCACCCTCCTCCGGCCTGGGTTCTGAGCGCAGCGATCCCGAGGTTAGGTCTGAAAATGGCTGGCACCGGGGGTCGAGCCGGTGACCTGGCTCCGTCGTTTTCTCTGAGCCGCCTTGCAACCTTGCTCCCTATTTGTACTATTTGAAATTTTGCAGATCTGTTCTCTTTTAAGCAGAATCCTCCCCCTTTCCTTAAACCCCCCCCCCCCGCCTCCTCCCCAACCCGGGTCCATGCTAGACTAGGGACCAGCTCAAATCTGGCCTTTTGTATGTGGGGTGATCAGGAATTCTTTTTATCAAGCCATATGCAAATCAGAACGAGAAATGCAAAGAGGTGCGTGTGAGAGGGAAGTTGTCAGTTGGATTTTCTCCCCTTTAAAAAAAAAAATCTGTTGGAAGTCTCCCTGAAACCTCTGGCTTGGATTTTTGACACAGTTGAACAGAAAGAGGGAAAGAAAGGCATGGTAGCCCTTCCCTGCCCGCCCCTCCGCGCTGAGTTCATTTTTAAGATTATAAACGTGTGTATATCGGTGAAAACATACAGTCTTAGAAAATATTTTATTTTTGTTGCTCTTAAATTGGACTCGACTTTAGACCCCAAAACATTTTTGACAAATGTCCAAGTTAATTTTTAGAAATTGCGGGACTACTTCAAGAATCGCAGTTTTGTGTAAGTTTAAGTCAGACTTTTTGTCTGAGTGGTAATTATATATTTATTACTTAGCAAAACTGAAGGAAGCACAGGATTGACTTGACAAATGCCTTTTATTTTTTTGGTCTCATTTCTCCACCACCTGGAGTTCCCTTCTGTACAAGCTGCTGCTGCTGCTTCCTCTTCTTCTTCTTCTTCTTCTTCTTCTTCTTCTTCTTCTTCTTCTTCTTCTTCTTCTTCTCCTCCTCCTCCTCCTCCTCCTCCTCTTTCTCCTTCTCCTTTTTTAGGTTGCCCGCAATTCATTTCCAAATTATGATAAAGCACATCCTAGAAAGAAACTTCCTCACTGATAGCTTTTGTTTATTTCTTTTTTAAATGTATATATTTTGACTAATGTTTGTGAATGACGTTGCCTAACTTGTATTTAGTTTCATTTTGGCTTTATGTAATATAAAGTTTTAAAAAGTTTAAAATATTGGTTTTAACTCTTATGTGTAAATGGTTTCCTTGTGTGATCTTCTAATTTAATATTAGATGCGTCTAAGCTATATCTGTAAATTAGAATCCAACTATCACTCTGTTCATTTTTTTTGAACAAAGAGTTTAAATAAAGCCTGAGCCAGGGAAAAGAGAAAATCCTCTATTTCTTGTTGAGTTCCTAACAAGATTTTTATCTGAACTGCCCTTACGTGCCTGGTCCAGGTGAGGTGTAAGGTATCCTTTAAAGGCAGGCTTTGTTTAGCTTTTGAATAGATTTACTAGGAAATCTAAATCAAGCCATTGTTATTCAGAGCCAAAAACCTGATTTATCACATTTTTAATCGTGAATAGGAAAGAAGATAAAAAACAAACCCAAGTAGTTGCATTATCTTTAGAGAGGTTGGGGGGGGGGAGTAAAAAACATTCACGAACCAGTAGAACAGGGCCTATTGAAAACATCCAGACTCTTCAAAGCATTTCATCAGTTTCCAGTAACATTTTCAGAAGAGAAAGTTGCTCGACCACTTTATCTTGTTAGCAGAAAAGCCCTGCCACTTAAATCAGTGTAATTTGTTCACATATCTTCAGGGTATTCCTTCTTTCTATCTTACGGTTTTATTTGGAAGGGAAATCTCTGCCAACAGAAATAGACAACTTTTGCTCCCTCTGGGGCCTTATTCTGACATGGGGATGGCACTTAAGTAAAAGTGCGATGTAGCAAATTCTGATGGAGAAGGTTGCATTTCCAGGACTAGCTAAGTCTCACTGGAGAAAAGTTTAACACCTTAAACGATCTTACTTTTAGGAAAGAAATGATAGAGCACCAAGGAAAATAACCAGAAAAGTAAATTGGTTACAGGAAGATTCCCCCCTCGTACCCTCCCAGCCCAAATGTAGAAAGTCTCAAGATACCATAAACAAGTCTTAAACTATGTCCCCGCAGACAGAAGCCATCCCAGGAGGGGCATGTCTTTAAAGGCAACCTGTCTTTAAAGTCATTGTTTCCTCCCAATAGAATAATATTTTTAAAAGAAAAAAAAACCGTGAAAAGTTTTGGAAATGTGAGAAACAGACGCTGCTGATTTGACCCTGATTCACTAATTAAAACGATCCCCTCCTGTTATTCTCCGAGCTCTTTGCAATATTATAAGTTAATTCATAAGGTTCTGAGCGATTATGCAAAACTAATTTGGACTGTCCAGGGGTAATTATCCCTGACACGGTTAATTAAATCCTTTCAAAGCTTCGTCTTTCCCTTTTGTACCAACCCATCACTTCTCTACACGGAACTTCCTGCGGCTCTCTGGAAATCACCCCAGCCCTAAATCTTAGCTACCTCCCTGAGCCTTCCAGCTTGGGCCCCACTGCCTGGGAGATTCTCCCGCCCTCCCCCCCCCCCTTCTCCTTTTCCCAAAGATCTGCGTTTTCTGGGAGAAACACTCCCCAGACTTGATGAATAAGAGGAGGACTAGAAAGGCGAGTAAGGGGAGGGGAGCCAGGGTCAGTTCACCCACGGATTGTGACTGAGTTTTGAGTGCGTTCAGAGACACCCCCCCCCACTCCTCCCGGGACCCATTTATCACCTCCTCTGGCTCCAGTGGTCTTGCTAAAAGTCGGTGGGTCCTGCGCCCCCAAGAGAACTCCTGGCCAAAAGTCAGGGGTGGGGGGTGGCAGCAACGTCGGGGGGGGGGCGGGGACGTGTCCAAAAGATGCCAGGGGTGGGTGGGCCCAAGAATCTGAAAACAACCTAACGAATAGAGCCCTGGGACTTGGCCGGAGAGCTGCTGTTTGGCTCGACAACCCCGCTCCACGTCTTTTCTCCTTTTCCCTTCTCCCTCCTTTTCTTCTTCTCTCCTTCTCTCTTCCATCTATCTGCCTTCCTCTGGCTTTTCCTATTTTACATATGAGACTTAAAAGAAGGAGAGGAGGTGGAGGAAGAGGACATGTCTTGGACTGTCACGGTTGCCGAAAACCTTTGACCAAGCCCGGCGTGAGGGGGACCGGGCCTGTTGCTTCAGGCTGTGCGCAAACAGGTGGAATTGTTCTCCAGCAGCCACGAGGTCTGCGCTGGGGATGGCCCGGGGGTGTCTCCGGGGGGAGCCACGGGGCAGGCCCCCCCAGCTTCCTTTTCTCTAACCACTTCCTCCTGGTTCCATCCTCACCACCCCATCCCTCCTGCCCCAGAAACTAGGGCAAAACTTGTGGGTTCTTCCCACCATGCCCCAGGCCCAGGCGGCTTCCTCGAGGGGCGCGCAGAGGATGCTCTGAAGATTCTTTTCTGCCTCCGGCCGAGGGGACCCAAGCGCCAGCCAATCAGAGCGCGGCTGGGGCTCCGCGCACCGCGGCTGCAGACGCGCGGTCCTCCCGGGCCAGCGGTCCTCCCCAGCCAGCCGTCCTGCCGGGCCAGCCGACCAGCCGTGCTCCCCAGCCAGCGCTCCTCCCTGGCCAGCCGTCCTCCTGGGGGTCTCTCGGGGCTCCCAGGCTAGGGAGGCCCCACGACTCGTCCGCCCGAAGTGTTGGAGTCTTCCCTGTGCCCACAGCCCGGAGGCGCCGTCCAAACTTTATTAAAATCTCCCCTCTCCTTTCTCCCTCGGCCCAGTGCATCTCAAAGGTCAGCCCTCTTCTTTTAAAAGACTGATATTATTAATTCACTGACAATCCACCCCCTCCTTTTCTTTCTTGCTTGCTTTTTTTTTTCTCTTCCAGGAAAATGAAAAAAAAAAGAGAGGGAAATGGTGAAAAGAGCTTTTTTTTTATCCTCTCTTTTTCTTTTCCTCTCTTCTTTCTTTTTCTTTCTTTTTTTTCTTTTCTTTTCTTTTCTTTTTCTTTTTTCTTTTTTTGTCCTTCAGTGGGAGCGTTTAGACAGTCGAGGAGGTTTTGTCCCTGAACAAAACGTAAGGTTGGGAGGTTTTGTGAGAGTGTTGTTTGTTGAAGTGGAGCTAAGAAAAAGCGGCGGCTTTCTCCTCATTGTGAAGAAACCAATCAGTGGTATTTGGAAAACTGTTAGCATTGTGCAGTTCTTCTGTGTCCATTGTGAGGCGTTTCTTTTCACAAGGTTTTTTTTTCAGCCCATCCAGCTGGCCGGAATCAATAGCGGTGCGATGTGTACACGCTTTGTCCCTCCGGCCTTCAAGTAGCCCCCATTGAATAGACTAAGTTGACACTGCGTGACAGTGAAACAACATAATAAAAAATACATGAGCCCCTGAATAGGAGCAGGCGCATAAATAAATAAAATGGGTGACCAAAACTGGATAAACTGAATGACAAAACGGTGAAAGGGGAACAAAAAGATATTTAACACGCTAGATTAGCATTAGAATGCAATCTACAAGGCAGAACAATTGATGAATAGGTTTACCGGCCAAGAAAGAAATGGACTAAATGCCCTTTGAATAGATATGCTTTTTGCAAGGGCTTTGAATAGATATGCTTTTTTTTTTTTGCAAGAGCTGAATGGGAAAAGGTAAAGATGAAGCTATGCAAATGAGCGGGGAACTTTTATATATATATATATTCTTTAAACACACACACACACTGCAGGAAGAGTGCTGCCTTGGGGTGTTTATAGAAGCAATAATTGCCATTATTAGCATTGTCTGAAACAGATAGAAATTGAACAGGTTGGGATAATATAGGGTAGCAGTAATTATTCTTCTAATTAATGGCCCTTTATTACTTGAAGAAAGGAAAGAAAGAAAAGGAGAAGTAAAAGTTATGCAAAAGTTATGTTTCCATTGGGTCCATTTGCCCAGTGTTGGAATTCTTGCAACAGCAGCAGAAACAGCAGCAAGTGAGATTCAGTGCTGGTGATCTTCCAGGAAACCAGTCCTGAGATTCCGAGAGTGCGGTGCTTGACTTCCATTTAGAATGACTTCTGGAGTCTGATAGGGGAATGGTAGGTGTTGGATAACTACTGAGGAGCAGATGGAATGAATCTAAATTTACTGGGGAACTCCAAGCCTCTTTATGGAAGTGGAAGGACTCCAGAGACACCAGCCACCACCTCCCCTGTCAGTTCCACCTTCCACCACCCCACGTCCCTCTCTAGAGCACAGGCCAGGTGGAGTGGTGGATACCATATTGCAGGGGATTCTGTCTTCAGCCTGCTTGGGCCTCTGGGAAAAATGAGGAGATCAAATTATTAATTACTGTCCACCCTTCCTTCAATGCTACTGCATCCTCACTGACAAATCCACTCCAGAGTCAAGGACAGAGAGGTCACGAGGGACTTCCTGCTCTCTCTACAGGGCAGCACTGCTGACTGCTTTAAAGAACCTGGAAGAAATGTAAAGCGCTCCTCCTTCAGGTCTCTCTCCTTTGCCTTCTACCACCTTTCCATTCCTAACTACCAGTGAGCCTTTGAACACCAAGGGTTGGGGACCCTCCTGGTTGAATCCCTGGCAGGAAGCTGGGGGTGAACCCCTTAGAACCTGGAACATCCAGACAGACACCCTGCCCTGTCGTGGGGGTATTCATATGAGTCTTTGATGCCAAGGCAATGGTTGACTGCCGGACCTGGCAGCTGTGATTCCGACCCACTGTCTAACTGGCCCCTCATTGTCCAGGTTATCCTTAGCAGAATAATGCAATGCACAGACAGCCTCGCAGACAGGCCTTTGCTAGTGCACATAGAGAAAGCCTGGGGCTGCAATTGCCATTGCCCATAGGAATTACACTTTAGAGCTGTGACAGAAAGAGGAATTCCAAACCTTCAAGGTAAATGCTCTTTTATCCCTGATCCTATTTATTCATTTATTTATTTATAAGAAGCCTTCAGCTTCACTATAGACCCTGCAGTGCAGAAACTTGCATTTTTTAAAACTTTTATTTTTATTGCAAAGTGGCCATGGTTACATAAGTCAAGTGATGAGTCCATTTCTTTTCCAACAGTGTTACCTCGTTCCTCCTTTGCTCTCAGTTGTTTTTCCCATCTCCGAACCTATATACAAGTTGTGTAGTTAATTTTCAACCTAGTGTCTAGTGAGTAACATTGCTGAATTCGTTTCTAAATGCAACCCATGCTTTCTGAGTTTTACCTTCTCTTAAACCGGGCAAATTCCTAGACACAGTGACACTTCCAAAAACGTTAAGAAGAGGGTTCTTTATCTGGATTAGCCCTCATGACTGTGATAACACTCACAGAGATTTGGGGTGATGGGTGTTTATAGGGAATGGGGGACCCCCTGGCTTGGGTTTCCAGGATCATCCAAACCTTGAGGGAAGTCTTTGACGCTGGGAGAACTGCTGTCTGCCAGGTTAGGGGCTCAGTGGCCTCCCCCGGTGACATCCCCTCCCCGACCCAGCCCCTTACAGCTCCCTTTTGTCAGCTAGCCCTCTTCACCCTCGCGGCGACCCAGCCATCGTTCACACTTGACTGGAGGAAATAAAATCGGCTTTGGCTTTTTAATTCCTTTTGAAGATGTCTGCACCTGATTGCTAGCTCCTTGGAGCTTCTGGGTGGATTGAGGGAGGAGTTTTTTTTTTTTGAGGGACTTTTTCTTTTTTTTTTGACAAACAGAAAAAGTTTCCGAACTAATTGTAAACACCCCGTCGCTCGCCGTGCATGTCTGTATTATCATATTAGCCTAGGAGTCGCAGGCCTATTACTCATTCCCAGCCTCTAGGCAAAGAATTCCACCGAGATAGACGAGTAAAACCAGATTTCTTCAGGGAAATGAGGAGTTTGTCTTCAGTCACAGAGATTCCAGGATTGTCATATTCACTCACTCACTGCTTCAGACTCACCACCCGGCCTTCCCCAGTCCTCCCCTGTCCGTCCCTGTCCTCCCCTGTCCGTCCCTGTCCTCCCCTGTCCTGTTTTAGAGTCACCCTCAAGCTGAGGAGCCCTTCGCAGGGAATCGGAGCTCTCCAAAGCCCAAGAAAAGCAGGCCCCGCCAGGCTTTCGGGTGCGATTCGACGTCTCGGCCCCGCGCTGCCTTTCCAGAACGCGGGCCTGGGGAGAAGGCTGCGCCGGCCACCGCGACCTGGGGAAGATCTGGACAGAACTGGGGCGAGGCGATGGTAGGGGACAGGTTTCTACAGTGTCGCCACGCCACGCAAATCCCTTGTGGGGGGGGGTGGCCCTGGGCTGGGGTAGTCCTGGGGCTTTCTGCTTTTCTCCCTGCTGGATAGCTGAGGTCCTCCGAGCCCAGCCACGCGGACCAGGGGAACTGTGCGGGACGGGGGGTGGGGACTTTTGCAGGTTCCTGGGGACAGGGCTGTTGGGACTTTGGGGCGGGGCACCGGCTGCCCGCCCCGCAAACCCAGAATCCTGGCCTTGGAGCCCGGAAGAAGCTGGGCGCGGAGGGAGGGCGGCTGACTTGGGGTGCGCAGCCAGGCGCTGGGTGAACTGCGCTAGGGAATCCAGCTGTCAGGACGCGCGGGGACCCCCACCCCTGTCTGGGGACGGCCTTCCTTTCTGTGTAGAAAGCCCTCTCCACCTGGGCGAGCCTGGAACCCGGGGTGTGTATAAGGGAAGTCCCCCTTTCTCTTCCTGGGCAGGCTGGTCAGCCGGATGGACCTTCCGGCCCCCAGCTCCAGGGAGGGGGAGGACGGGGGAAGGAGGACCCCCGTGTCTGCAGAACAGGGGCATCTCTGCCCTGCCGCGAAGAGTCCTCCTGACTCAGTGTCCCCGAAAACTGTGGCATCTTGGTCTTTGCCTTTTGGGAGAAATGGCAAAGCTAAGCGCCCCCCACAAGTGGCAGCTGCACCTGGGCCTCTGCGCCCCACCCACCCCAGCTCAGCTCCCCGCCTTCAAGTCCTCCAGCAGAAGCCCGAGCCCAGCCTCCCTGCTTCAGGCTCACCACCCGGCCTTCCCCAGTCCTCCCCTGTCCTCCCCTGTCCTCCCTTGTCCTCTCGTGTCCTCCCCTGTTCTCCCCTGTCCTTCCGTCGTCCCCTGTCCTCCCGTGTCCTCCCCTGACCTTCCCTGTCCTCCCCTGTCCTCCCGTCCTCCCCTGTCCTCCCCTGTCCTCCCCTGTCCTCCTGTGTCTTCCAAGCTGAGGTGGACTTGGCCACACCTCGGGGCCGAGGGCAGGGAGGTGGGAAGGACTCACGTCTGTAACCCCAGATCCTCAGATGAAGCTGGGGAAGGAGGTGGGTAAGGCTCCAGTCTCCCGCTCACCCCCTCCCGCCCCCCGACAGCCGGGAGGGGAGCTGCAGCCTTGAGGGGGACATTTAAAAAGAAGAGCAGGGAGCCCCCCCACGTTCAGGCTCCCTCTCCCCCATAGACCCACTTCCTGCAGGGCTGTGTGGGGAGGGGCGCTTCTTGGGAGACTTCTCCCCATAGCTTTCGGAGGTCATGGTGGTTCCTGTGAATTATCTATCCATCCTGGCCCACGGACAATCAATCTCCTGGTGGATGCTTGCCACACCCCGGCATCCCACCTTCGTGTATGCCACGTCCTTTGATTGTGAGCTGGACCCATCGACTCACTGCTACCAGACAGAACGCTGTATGAACCTTCTGAGGTCTAGTTGGACAGTGACTCTCCCTGCCCCCCCCCCCCCCAACCTCCCACTTCTCTTCCAGCCACCATGTTGTGAGCTGCTCTGTGGAGAGACCCATGGAACAAGGAACTTAATGTTTCCGGCCAAAGGTTAGCAAGGGCCTGAAGCCTGGTAGCAGCAGAGTTCAAGAAAGGGAAAGTGGGTCCCTCCCAGGTCCAGTCTTGAGATGAATGCAGTCCAGAAGGCTGGTACCTTGGGTGCATCCTGAGCCCAGGAGGGAATGAGCAAGACTCCCTGGATCCTAACCCACAGAGCCAGGAAGTTCAGCAGCCATTGTTTTATGCCACTAAGTTTGGGGGATAAGTTGGTAGTCAACAAAAGATAATGGAGATGCACTGTGATTACTCAAGGCCTGGCTCCAGAAAATCCTCTTCTGCCCTTTCGCCTGTAACATCGGAAGTGTACTTCCTTGTTGAATCATTTTGGTTGATAAGAGAATCTGTATCAGTTTCTCCGATGGCACTGGCAGGATACAGTTGCTAAAGTTCAGATCTTAAGTGTTCCCCGCCCCCTTCCAGGGTTCAAGCCAGAAAGACTTGGACCCCAGTGCAGTATTATTGGGAGATAGGACATTTAAGAAGCAGGTTATATAAAAGGAAGTCCTCCAGTGGCTGAATGATAATGTTTCTCCAGCATGCGTTTCTACCAAGATCTGCAGCCACAGTTCCAAAGCCATGAAATCAACTGACTGCAGACTCCTGACATTGTGAGCCGAATGGAACCTTTCCTCTTATAAGTTGATGGTCTCAGATGTTTTGTTACAGTAACAACTGACTAGCACACCAACTGTGTGTTCTAGATTACATGCTGGTTTTTTACTAAGAGTCACACTTGTCATCTTTTGCTCACATATAGGCTTTATAGCCATACCAAAACTCAAAGCAAGCATGGGATGTGCAATCCCATCATGTGTCCAGAAGGTGGAGAACCAAAAGTATTTGTCAAACAGCACTGCTTATTACCCCCAATAGATTTTGTTATATGTTCTCTTAAAAGACAGCAATACCAGCATGTCCTCTTTTGGATGAAAACATGATGTTCTGTATAAGAAAATGTAGCTTGCCAATGTCTGACTTGTGGCTCCATAACTGAACAGTTTTCCCATTGTTTTGCAGAAGCAGTCAGACTTGAACAGGACTGACTTTGCATCTCAGGCTTTGCTTTTCTGGCTCCACAGTGGCTCCGTCGCTGCTGAGGATTTCTGGAAGACCAACAACCATGTGATGGCCTGAAACCCTACTTCTTCACGGGCCCATTCGTTTTCAGGGAACGAGTACTTTCTAATTTTCTGTGCTGTATCAATAAAGGAGGAGCAAGAAGCCAACTATACCCTAGTCTTTTCTTTCATATTTCTGGTTGGTTTTCTGTCCTCCCCATGAAAATACCTATTTTGTTCATCCTAACCCATGCCCCACTGAATAATTCTCTCCAGGGCTTGTGTTATTACTCTCCAGACTTTCTACTTGGAAAGTCAGAGATCTGCTCCAATTTCCCTTTCTCTCGATTTTTATACCTCAGACACCAGTGACTTTTGGTGTCATTTAGAATTTTTTTTTTGATTAGGCATGTATTGGCTTTGTTGCACTCATCAATTCTACACATGTCTGTATCCACGAGACTGTGTGGGGGAAGAAAATGGAGGCGTCTTTTATGCCTTTATCAGAACAGAACCTTCTTTTCTCCATGCCTGGCTCACACCTTGGCCCTCAATCAATATTTGCAATAATCTGTCTTGCATTTCACAGTCTAAGACAAGACATAGTTCTTCTCTAATCAGTGACTTTGGATCTACACCTCTTTTAATGTATTGCTGGGCTATCGCCTCAGGCTTTCTGGATTCTTTTTGGATGATTTCAGATGACTGACAAGAGGTGAGAGCCCATGGCTCTTGCAGGGTAGCTTACTGCCAAGCCTAGAAACAGTGGGTTTTATATTAGCTCAGATTCTCAATACAGTAATGTAATGTCAAGGTGCATTTGTTTGTTTCCAAAAGATTAAGAAAATCTGGACGTGATGGTACACACATACAATTCCAGCAGGGAGGAAGATCACAAACCCCAAGCCAGCCTAGGTCTCACAGTGAAACCCTCTCCTAAAATAGAAAGAAAATGAAATCAAGCACAACGCTTTATTTATTCACCTTACAATGGCTCCAGTGCTTTACTGGAGATCTACATCTATGTGAAGGGGACATAGGAAATGGTACTGTAACCACAAATATTTCCTATAAGAGAGAATAGAAACGAGGAAGGGAGCCAAGAAGGAAAGTGGGAGAAAACAAGGGAGGGGTTATAATGTTTAACAAGAAATGTACTCCTTACCTATGTGTGTATATAACCCCCCTGTGCATCACTTTTACAATATATTAAATTAAAAGAGAGTAAAGAAGGATGGGGGAAGGACAGAGGGAAAGGGAAAGGAAGGAAAGGAGAAAAGAAAGAAATGAAAGGAGGGAGGAAGGAAAGAAGAAAGGAAGGGCTTTCCTATCAGCTCCTTTGACCTAGATTAAGAAACAATGTTCTGATAATGGTTTCCAGTCCTGAAAAGCATCAGTGTTTTTAACAAACGTTGCGACCATTGCAGACGCTTCAGCCTATCTGTTGAATTTCCAAAGGACCATGCCCCGCATCTATATTTAGAAAACATTCTGCTACACTCCGGATTTGACAACTTACTCAGCCTTGAGAGCGCA
This sequence comes from Megascapheus bottae, assembly GCF_031878675.1. NCBI lineage: Eukaryota > Metazoa > Chordata > Mammalia > Rodentia > Geomyidae > Megascapheus > Megascapheus bottae. The sequence continues at coordinate 12,143,452 of NC_143519.1, forward strand.
GAATCCAGAGGCCCCAGTCAAGTCATTGTGGCATTTTAAAGCGGGAGTCAACATTTATGGGTTTATCTTGGCAAACAAATAAAGACAGACCCCAAATCACCATGCTTCTGAACCTGATTCAGTGTAAGAATTGAGTTGGAGGTGACAATGTGATGTGTATGGGAGAGGACAAGCCCAGAAGACTGAGCTCTGCAAATCCCCATCTGTGCTGTTCTAGAGGGGCCCCTACCTGCAGGGAGGTGTTGATGGGACCCACCTGCTATCCTTGGCATGATGTTTCTTTTTATTTTCCCCAGTCCTGGGGCTTGAACTCAGGGCCTGCATGCTGTCCTTGGGTCTTCTCAAGGCTAGAGCTCTACCACTTGAGCCACAGCACCACTTGTGGCATTTTCTATGTACATGGAATTGAACCCCGGGTCTTCGTGCATGCTAAGCAAGCACTTTACCACTGGGCCAAACTCCCTGCCACTGGCATAGATGTTTTGTTCTCTCTTTCTTCCACTGGCCTCTGGCTCCTCATTGACTTTTGGCCTTCTCCTAACACTCTGCTTAGTTCTCTTCAGTCCTCTTTTCCATTTTCTCCTTTTCTCATCAGCTTTGAACATTAGGATGCCCAGGCTCCTGCCCTACAGCTTCTCCTCAGCTCTGTCTACACTCACTCTCCTGGTGATTTTGTTACTATTCTATTCTGTCTCACAAAGTACTCCAAATGTGGTAGCTTGCATGGCACCCATTTTTTAGCTCTCAGCGAAACAGGTTGGAAGTCTGGTTTCACTGTGTTAGCTGGGCCCTCTGCTCAAAGCCTCAGAAGCTGAAGCCTTGGGCTCTCCTGAGCTGGGTCTTTGTCTAGAGCTCTGGGGGAATAACACTACTTTGGAGCTCATGCAGGCTGTTGGCAGAATTCAGTTTCACGAGTTTGGAAGACTGAGCTCTTGATTTTCTTGCTAGCTGCTAGCTAGGAGCTCTTCTCACTTTTGAGAGTCCACACGTATCTGTTGCTATAGGGCACCACCTAACAAATCTAAAGCCAGAAACAAGAATTTCTTATGCTTATAATCCCCTCAAGCTTTGTGTCTCTCGGACTTCTCCTGCTGCATCAGTGCCCAGCCTTTACAGGCTCTTGTGTTTAGATTGGGCCCATTTTAACAATCTCAAACCATTTCCTTATTTAAAAATCCTTAACTGAATAGGCAAGACCCCTTGTGTTGTAGTCATCAATTCTAGAGAGATTAGGACATAGAAATAGGGGAGCACCACATGCTCCCAAACTGTTATTCTTGCTTGCACACATGTCCATCTTCTGCCCCTATCTGCAGTGACTTCCCGTCTTACTATGATTAGACCCAGCTGTTCGAAATGTTTGACTCGCCCTACCCAACCAGGCCCCCCAGGTCCTTTCCAATGTTCTCTCCTCTCTACTGCTCAGACACCAAGCATGCATCTTATCCTAGGCATTTACTCTTGGCCTCAAGTTCTCTTTCCCCAACAACTACCTGATTCATCTCCCCAGAGTAGATTCAGTGATGCCACCTTCCCAGCCAGGCCCTTCCAGGCTGTTTATTGAAGTGTATACCCTCAAAAAATTCCAAGTTCCTTCTATTTTCTTTTCAAGCTATATTTTTCCCACATTACTGTTCACTTTCAAATGCAATACACATTTTGTCTGCATTTATTTACTGTAATTATCCATCAAACACCACAAAGTAGGGATATTTGTATATATATTTTTTTCATTGAGTTACCTCCAATGGCTGGAACTATGCCTGGCACACAAAAGGCACCTGCTACATTTTTGTTGGATGATGGAAGATGTGTACAATAAAATTAGGCACACAAATTGTCCTGCATAGAGGATATGTGGGTTTTCAGGTAAGGACAGCAGGTTAAGACTTTTATCTTTGGTGCAAAACCATAAGTTATCAGAAGACAGGGCTGGAGGTTCTGGCACAGTAGCTGACCAGGAAAGTACTTTCTCTGTAGGCACTTGCTGAGTGATGAGCTCAAATTCTGCATACACATCATCTCATGTGACCCATGCAGTGTCGGGGTTATTGTTAATCTCCTTCTCTATAAGTCTTCTCGTCGAGTGGCTGGTGCACAGCTGTTACAGTCAAGTGGCAAATAAACTTGTCGAGATTCTAGCTGGGGTGCTGGTCTCCCCCATGCACCCTCCATGGAGCCTGTTATGTGTACCTTTTAGAACGCCCCGAGTTTAGTAAGACAGTGCAGTGCAGGGAGAGGAGGATAGAACTGGCCAAGGTAAGTCTGTCATAGGGGCCACCAGGTGACTATGTTATCTTCAGGGTAGTTATCTCACCTTGCTGAATCTCCACGTCTTCTCTTCTTTGTAAAAACAGGTTACTCACAGCACTGTGTAGGGGAATTGTCAGGCTGGAAGGGGAGATACAGGGCAAATATCTCGGCGAGTGCCTGCTGCTGAGTAGGTACGGTAGCGGGTTTTCTTCCTTCCTTCCTTTCAGGAGCCCAAACCCCCTTGTTTGTACCATGTACCCTTTCACGTGAGCTCTGCTGTGGGAACACTGGAGAAGGAAACAACTCTCCTTCCACACAGCTTTGGACTCCTGTTATCATGTTCTTCCTCAGTCCTCTAACGGTGAAAATACTCAGTTCACTCAACCATCCCTTATGAGAATTGGTTTTGATTTCTAAATGTGTAGTAGTTGACAATACAGCTCTCAAAAAGTGCTGTCTAGGAGGAGCTTACGTTAGAGTTTACATTCCATAGAGGCGGATCTTTGGGGAACTCACTGTAGTTCCTTCAGCCCCTAGGGAAAGGCCTGGATATAGTAGGCCCTCAAGAAACAGCTGCTTACTTATATGATGTCTCCTATGTATAGCACCCTGTTAAGGTGAGCACAACTTTTTTTTTTTTTTGGTTGGTCGTGGGCCTGGGCATTGTCCCTGAGCTCTTCAGCTCAAGGCTACCACCCTATCCCTGGAGCCACAGTGCCACTTCCCATTTTTCTAGTGGTTAATTGGAGATAAGAGTCTCACAGACTTTAGTGCCTGGGCTGGTTTTGAACCATGATCTGCAGATCTCAGCATCCTGAGTGGCTAGGATTACAGGCATGAGCCACCATGCCTAGCAATCATACCAGTTTTTAAGTCTAGTACCCAAGACTCTCTGGGTTTGACAATCTGCTTCAAAAAGTGTGTGTGGGGGGGTAGAGGTGGGCTGGTATTAGGACATGAACTCAGGGTCTTGCTCCATATGGGATTTCATTGCCTCTTATTAGTTATTATTACTATTATTTTATTTCATTTTTTATTGTCAGGGTAATGTATAGAGGGGTTACAGTTACATTTGCCAGCTAGTAGGTGCAATACTTCTCATACATTCTCATGTTTTCATACCCCTTCTCATGTTTTTATCCTCATTTCCCTCCCCCAACCCCTTCCCAATCATCTTATTATTATTATTATTATTATTATTATTATTATTATTTTGCCAGTCCTAGGCTTGAGCTCAGCATCTGAGCTCTGTCCTTGGATTTTCTCAAGGCTAGAGCGCTACCACTTGAGCCTCAGCACCACTTCTGGGTTTTTTCTACATATGTGGTACTGAGGAATTGAACTCCGGTCTTTGTGCATGCTACGCAAGCACTCTACCACTAGGCCAAACTTCCAGCCCATATTTTTTAATGGCAGTAGTGGGGATTGAGCTCAGGCCTTGAGCTTGGTATCTCACACTAGCGCCACCACAGAGCCATTCCTCCAGATCTTTTTTTTCCCTAGTCCTGGGGCTTGAACTCAGGGCCTGGGCACTGTCCTTGAGCTTTCTTAAGGCTAGAGCTCTACCACTTGAGCCACACCACCACTTCTGGCTTTTTCTGTGCATGTGGTACTGAGAAATCAAACCCAGGCTTCATTCAAGCTAGATAAGTTCTCTATGATAGACCACACTCCCGTTCCTCATCCAGACCTTTTTTGGCTGGTTATTTTGGAGCTGTGGTCTCGTACTCTGCATAACGTTTGAATGTCAGCCTTTGGATCTTCTATTGCATCTGGGATGGCAGGCATGTACCACCACACCCAGTTCTCTCCACTGAGATGGAGCCTTGTAGTGTTCCAGAATCACAATCTTCCACTCTTCACTTCCCAAATGGCTAGATTACAAATGCTAACCATGCTTCATATGTCAAAGAGAGAATCCTCTTTTTTTTTTTTTACAAGTCCTGGGCTTGAGCTCTGGGCCTGAGCACTGTCCTTGGGCTTCTCAAGGCTAGAGTTCTACCACTTGAGCCACTGCACTACTTCCGGCCTTTTCTAGTGATACCAAGGAATAGAACCTGGGTCTTCATGCATGCTAGGCAAGCACTCTACCACTAGGCCAAACTCCCGGCCCCCAGCGCCATCCTCTTTAATATTAGTGATAAATTTGTAAAACCATTCTTAAAATTAATTCTATTATTGACCTGAGCCAATCTTGAAGTGACCAATTTGTTCGACATACTTTCTACCTAAAATAGTATTTTTAAAATTAAAACATTTAAATTAAAACTTATTATTTCAACTTTCCTACAGTTCCTCCATAATCCCAGTGACACATCAGGTCAGGACTATTGTACCCGGTACCTCATGGCTTCTCAGGGTTCTGTGGGTATACGGGCCATGTAAGAGTCTAGCTCACAAGGGTTGAGGGTTCACCAGGCTCAGGACTCTGGCTGCTGGTGGATGATCTTGGTCAGAATTGGGGTTCAAGGAGGGGAGGGAAATTCTGTGATGTCTTCATCCCTACACAACTTCTCATGGAGAGAAGAAAAATCAAACCAAACAGTAGCCCGGGATAAATAATTATTGTGAGCCACAAATTCCCACCAGCCAAAAGTCAGACCAAGGAACCCTTGGTGTAATGTAACACAGTGGCTTTCAACTGCAACACTTTTTCCTTCCAAGGGCCACCTGACCAGGTGTGGAGAGATTTTTGATGGAATGTTGACATCTGGTGGGTCGAGGACAAGGAAGCTAGTGAACATCCTGGAAAGCATGGCAACTTCAGCATAGAAACGTTGGCTATTCTACTATCTAAAGAGGAAGTTGATGATACTATTGCCATTCAATAGCTGCAAATGTCAATAGCAATCCTAGGGTCATAGGACATCAGACAGAGCTTTTCCTACCTTTGATATATCTTTTTAAATCATATTTCACAGGCTTTGGTTACTCTACTTGGCTCAGCCTTTCTGTCAGGCCTCCACTTGGTAGCTTGATAGGGGAAGATCAAATTTCTATACTATTAATGAGTAAAACTGACCTTTCACCTGTAAATTCTAGCTATTTATACAATGTGCATGTCAATATGTATGTCAATATTTATTAATATATAACATGTATGTATATATATATATATTTACAGGGATTTATTTTGTGGAAAAGGCTCCCATGATTGTGCGTGGCAAGTCTGAAACTTGTAGTGCAGCTGGGAAGTGGGAAACTTAATTGGTGCTGTAGCCTTGAAATATTTTCTTCTTTGTGGGGAAATATTAGTTTGTGCTTTGAGTGCCACCAGATGATGCAAGGAGACTTTCACAGTACCACCTGGACTCACATTTGGTTAAGTAACTGGGTACTATTCTAGCCTAACCAAGTTGAACTGTGAAATTAACCATTACCTTTGTCACTAAAAATTTAAGACAAGCTCTTGAATTCCAAGGCAAGGAATAATAATCCAAGTAGTGGGTTATTTGAATAATCCCCCACTGAGCTGTCCACATGGACATTTCTGTGCACACACAAAATGTCCTGATCCCACACACTTCCATGTCAGATAGGAAAGACTCTGCAATTACTCAGTGCCCTCTGGCTCTTCTTGTCCTTTCAAAGACTGACTCAACAATAATTCCTTCATCTGTATCAGCATCCGTTTCTCCTTTACTGTTTCATTTCTCAGCATGCTGTGGAAGCCATCTGTGGTATCTTATAATCCTCCAGCCAGGCTTAGAATCAACCAGTTCATGGTCATAAGACCTTTAAAACCCTGTGTCTTTCTTTGGAGTGTCTAATTTGATTTGCCAAAGCTCATCATCATTCAAGTTGTCAATCATTTTTTTTAATACAACTCTTGTGTGAAGCTTGCCTTTGACCATACATGCTCTGGTTAATGTCCTGCTTTTCTGCTTCTTATAACAGGAGGTTGCCATTAATGATTACACATTATACATGATAATATATAATAGTGTCACAGGAGCTGTTGAGTGCACAGACTAACTAAACTTGAAATTCTTCTAAGGAAAAAAATCATATTAAGTGAAGTAAGCCAGACTCAAAGGAACTTAGGCTCAATGGTTTCCCTCATTTGTCATAACCAGTAGAAACCTTGGGCTCTACTAGCAGAGATCTGCAATAGAGCAAAACCTTGATATATAAGGCCATATAGTATGAAGCTAATTGAAAGGACCTCCAGGATACTGAAACAAAAGCCATATAATGAATGATTGTTGTCCTTAATCTACTATGTTATCTTTCATCTCCTTTGCTGTCTCTTGGGTATCTCATATTGTTACAGTATCTCACTTTGTTATCTGATATATTGAATTTATTTGTATTTGGTTATTTGAAATTTGATAGGGAAGGGAGGAAAACCAAGACGGGGGGGTGGGTGGGGGGTGGGGGGGAGGGTGATGGGTACCAAGACATGTGAAAGGGTATCAATGTATGTGAATTAATGCACCTTCTATCTGGCAAATATCATGTAACCCTTTTATTAATTACAATAAAAATTATAGAAATAACTGTCCCTTTTAAGGGCTACTTCCCCCCCCCAAAAAAGAAATTCTTCTAAGCAATCAATGTTATTTTCTACCTAGATTTCCCCAACTCGTATTCACTTTTGATTCCAGGGGCAGATATAGCCAATAAACTTTAGGACTCCTCTCATGCACAATGCCTTTTCAGAGGAAATAGATCTTACCAGTAGGCTCCCATGATTATAAGTCCTTATAGGCTAAGTCAAAACAAGATATTTTAACTATGAGGAATTACAGCAACAATCTCCTCTCTCCTGCGATGCCATTAAATCAGATGGCATTGGAGTGATGGAGGGCATTTTGCAGAACTAGGTACCAGTTGGAGAAAGATTTATCTTCAATGGAATGTATTTAGTGGTTTTGAGTCTAGGGTATATGCTACCCATTTAGGTAGGAAGGGCTTCTAAGAATTCTCACCAGCCTGTGTTGCTTGAGTTGCTATGTAATAGCACAGAGCTGAAGCCAGAGGTCACTCTCATGGTGACCAACAACCTCAAGGTTATTGGTCATCTTCTCCTCCTTGTATAACTACTCCCTCTCCTTACATTCTCATATCACTTCACACAACTGCCCTCTTTCTGCTGGACCCGCTCTCTGCTCTTGACTGTGTGCTCTTGTTTCTCTCCCTGCCTCCCATCTGCCCCTCTCTGTTTCCCTGGCTGCTTCCCATCTTCTTCTACAGGGTCTGTGCAGTTGGCCTCTTCCCTTCTTATGGGTTTACAGCCACACAAGTTTCAGGTCTGAACTCTCCAGCCCTGGCATCACCCCACATGTCCACTTGACATTTCTATCTTCACATGTAAGGCATCTCAAGTATCTTGTCCAAAACAGACTCTTCGGTTCATCTCCCACCTTCAGTGAGCCCCACCTTAACTTTGACTTTCTCTTGCTTCCGTCAGGCCCTTTTCATTCTATAAATGATGGGGTCATTTGCCAACCCTTGGTTGTTTAATCCCAAATCCCAGCTATGATCCTTTCTTTTAAATCCTACATTCAGATCCCAAAACAAACTCTCCTGACTCTTCCTTCCAAGCATATCTAGCATCTGTCTCCATCTCCAGGTTTGGTCCTCTCTGATCTCCAGGCCATTGTCTCTGTTTCCATTCTGCCCAACCTCAGCCCACCACACATAGCCGACTTAATCATATGGAATCATTCCCCTGCATGGTTTTTTTTTAATTTATAATTTTTTTATTGTAATTAATAAAAGGGTTACATGATATTTGCCAGGTAGAAGGTGCATTAATTCACATATGCTTTCCCATCACCCTCCCCCCTATAATGGATCTTTTTTTTTTTTTTTTGCCAGTCCTGGGCTTGAGCTCAGGGCCTGAGCACTGTCCTTGGACTTTCTCAAGGCTAGAGCTCTACCACTTCCAGCTTTTTTGTATGTATGTGGTACCGAGGAATTGAACCCGGGTATTTGTGCATGCTAGGCAGGCACTTTAACCACTAGGCCAAACTCCCAGCCCCCTGCATGGGTTTTGCTTATGTTCAGAAGAAACACCTAGGCCTCCTTTAGAGTCCTGACTTCCTCCCTGACCTGCTGCCCATGGCACTGAAGCTTCATTGTTCTCTGAGTAGTGTCTTAACTTGTCCTACCTTCATATCTTACCTGCTGTTCCTTGTCTCACACAATGTTCCTTCTGGCATCATGGTTAACACCATATCTTTCTTGTACCTTCTTCAGAGAGGCCTTTGTTGACCTGCCATTCTAATGGCTATGCTGTCCCTCTGCTGCATCAACTTATTTTAATTCTCTTCACTGCATTTTTAACTGGGGATACACCTTCATTTGTCTCTGTATTGCTCTTCTTACTATCATGTAAGCGCCATGAGAACACTCTGTCTTACATATCCTACAGCTCAAGCATCTGTAGCCATTTGTAAAACTGAGTGAATGAATTTGTTTCACAGCCAGGGAAACTGAGGCACAGCAACTGAAGTCCCTGAGCACAAGCAGCACAGCCCACATGTCTGCTGGGATATGAAGCCAGGCAGGCCACCTTCAGAGTCCATACTTAACCACTGTACCATTCTGCCCTTCTCCACACCTATGTGTCTCCAAGGTGACAGAAAAGAAGATGCAGGTGATTATTCAAATCGTCTAAGCATTCGGGAAGTGAACCATGCAGTGTGTGCAGGAGAAGGAGGGGCCTCAAATATTCAAAGGTGGGACTTGATTTCGACTTGACCTCCAGCAATATTTTAGGAAATACCTATAAAAGCACAAGTTGCCTTAACTGTCAGCTATAGTTACCAGGGAACACACAGAAATATGGACATGTTGCAAGCTTGAAGGACTCCTGCACTTGACATTGCTGGTTCACTGGTTGTATCTGATGGCTATGAATTTGCCTCCTAATTCATCTTGTGTCAAGAGCTAAAACTATAAATCTTTATTGGTGGGTAATAACTGTGAACAAAGGTTTATTTGTTCATGCTTGTTTCTTTTTTTATTAAAAGATTCTATTAACACTGATTTTTATATCATATTTCAAACATCAAGTTTAACAAACAAGTATTCAAGAATGGAATCTCTATATGCAATCATTGGCACATAAATTTAAGAACAAAATTAAAATTAATCTGAGAGTTTGTACATCATAGATATATATTGATCTACAAAATATAGCAATATGTCTATAGAATATATAGCTCATCATAGATATTTATGTCTACATAGTTATATTTATATTTCCAAGTTCACGTCAATGACCTTGAGTATCCACGTATTGAGTCGTCGCTCTTGTACTGTTTGGATCTTGTACTGTTTGGATCTAATATCTACATATCAAGGAGACCATGTGCCTTTTGTTCCTTTGGTCCTGGCTTATCTCAGTCAACATGATTTGCTCTAGTTTCATCCACTTCCAAGAAAATTCCATTCTTTTATCTTGTCTGTTGGATATGTAGAATTCCATTGTATATATGTATCACATTTTTGTATCCACTCATCTGTAGTAGGGCATCTGGGTTGTTTCCATTGCTTGGCTATTGTGAATAGTGCAGAGATGAACATAGCTGAGCAGGTGTCCTTATCATATCCTGGATTATGATGTTCAGGATAGATGCCCAGGAATGGTATGGTGGGATCATAGGGAAGGTCTATTTTTAGTTGTTTAAGAAACCTCCAAACTGCCTTCTAGAGTGGCTGTACTAGTTTACATCCCCACCAGCAGTGCAGTAGAGTTCCTCTTTCTCCACAACCTCACCAGCATTTGTTGTTGTCTGAGTTCAGAATCTTGGCCATTCTGATTGGGGCAAGGTAGTATCTTAGGGTTGTTTTTATTTGCATTTCCTTTATAATCATGGATGATGAGCATTTTCTCATATGTTTCCTTGCCATTTTCACCTCTTCCTCTGGTAAGTCTTTTTTTACTTCCCTTGCCCATTTAGTGAGTGGTTGGTTGGGTTTGGGGGGGGGGATTAGTTTCTTGAGTTCCCTGTAGATACTTACTTCGTGAAAGTAAACAACAACAACAACAACAACAAAAAGTTGAGTCTGGCTATAAGTCTGCAGTCAATGTGACAAAACCAGCTCCAATCCTTCCTGGAGGTCTCCTGGTCTTCACACTGAAACAAAACAACAGTACATCTATCTGACATCAAGCAGGGAGGGTAAGGTCACCCTTGGGTGTAGAAGGCCCCCCAGGGGACTGCCAGTTTATCCAATTTATGATGCATAAGGTTCAAACAGAATGGGGAGTTGGCTGCCACTTCCCTCCCCTCCCCTGCCTCCTTCTCTTCCCGCCTCTCCCCCCGACCCCAGCCTCTGTTACCATCGTTTTTTGAGAAACTAATTTCCTTTCCATTCCAGCAGTGCTTGCTGGTTTTAAGAAGTGGTCTCAGGGTTCGGGTGTCTGAAGTAATTTGTTTTTGCTACAGTTGACAAAATACCATGGCCTATTCTTCCCAAGGCCTGGTTACTGCTTGAACTGAAATCAACCTGAGGAGTGCCAGTCAGGCCACACTAATGTACAGACACATGGCTAGAGAATTAAGTTCTTTTAATTTAGGTATTGTGTCGTCTTCATTCATCCTATCCACTGTTTCCCTACCTTCTGAGCCCTGTGTTTTTTTTGTTTTTCCTTTTTCCTGAAACCTAATCAAGTAGGAGGCGCTCCATGGATGGCAGACACTGTGAGTTTTCTGTCCACTGTGTGACTACCGTAAAGGCAGAATGAAATGGTTATAGGTCATTAGAATTGAGTATTTTCAGGCTCATTGCTGTGAGAAATTACTAATCACTCTAGCAAAGGTTGTTCATTGGGAAGCCTGAGATTTAAAAACACATTCTTCCCTTTCACTTGTAATTTTTATGAAATGATAATAATTCAACAGCTAGAAGAAAGAGCAGTAAAGTCATATATCACCATCACAGGTTAGCCTTCTGCCATTTCTACTTCTGACATGTAATAAAGGGCAACATATTAATAAAAGAAATTCAGAATTTACTTTAACCAAGAATGACTGAGGAAAAAAGATTATTTTTTGACCTTTGTTTTTATTTTGCTGAAGAAAAACTAAGACCAAATGTTCAACTTTGATTCTTTTGAATTGGCCAAGGCTAGATGTCTTTGTAAGTTGTCTTCCTGTGTGTTGCTTAGGAATGCTTTTTAAACTAGGTATTACATATGCAAGGATAAGTACCTGAATATAAAAATTCAAAAATGATTTCAGTAGGAGGGAAGTTAAAATTCTGAGTATGGCAGAAAAGTTTTGAGAGCAGTTCAGTAGAATATATATATATATATATACATATATGTATGCATGCATGTTTGTCCTTGTTTTGCACATCTAGTAGTTATTAGTAAGTGTTCCCCTAACCAAGGTCATTCTTTAAAGAAGTCATTTTAGTTGAGTAGCAGGTACACAGAAGGAATTCAGTAGGCAAGTATATCAATCTGAATCAATGGACCTTTGATCTCAGGGTTGGCAAGGCCCAAAATGGTCACTTAGTTTTACTACTCTTCATGAAAACAACCAACCAGGTACCAAGCGGCTAACCAATCCAACAACAGTAACAAAAATGCTCCTCATACCTTGTTCCCTTATGAAGCGTGATAGAAAGAGCTTTGTTAGCATGCTCCAGTCTTGCTGGGTTGTTTCCTCAACTTCCTTGTTCACCTATTGAAAAAAAAATCTAGATGACAAGGTACAGAGCCCAGAAGTATCCTTGGATGGTGATGTCAACTTAATGCATGGGGCTGAGGAATATTGGCTAAATTCAAATGTTCCTTGAGCAAGGAGCAGTGGGGACAGGGATAGCTGCCCTCTGTCCTGACAATGTCCAAGAGATGGAAGCGTCCTGTTCAAGTACTCTCTGTGGACTCTGGAGATCAGTTAGGTAGAGAAGGGAAACACATGTCTCAACTACAAATAGCGCAAGGCACCGATGAAGTCAGGAGAATTTACCTTTGGTTGAGGAAGCGCAGGCCTGGCCCATGGAATGAACTACAATAAAATAGACTTAAAACCCCTGACCAACAGCTGATAGGCAGATGGAGAAGATGTGACTCCCAAAATAGGTCTTATCCTTGAGACCCTTACATTAAAAATAACACATTAAACACATGAGCTCACAGTTACAACACCAACATGTCCCAAATACCCCTCTGTACATTTTATGGAAGGGAAAGTACTATTTAAACACATACATCAATTGAAAGGGGATTTCTTGATTTGGATTTGTTTTCTAGGCTAAATAAATGTTTTCCTCTCAATTTCCATATGCTGACATATATAGTCCCTTGAATTTGACAACAGAGCTCAAGCGATGCTCACTAAAGTCTGAGTCATATGGAGAAGATTTGGGGCAGGTGAGTGGACACAGCCCAAAATGAAGTCCAGAGCTCATTCATTTCTACCATGGGGTCATTTTGATCGACACCATTTTACCTTGCAAAGGAAGATACCACTTGGCATTTCCGCTGGTGAACCTCTACCAGCGAACCATCTACACAGCACACACAGAAGGAGAGTGAACCTCCTCTCTTTTTTTTTTTTTTTTTTTGCCAGTCCCGGGGCTTGAACTCAGAGTCTGAACACTGTCCTTAGGCTTTCTCAAGGCTAGAGCTCTACCACTTGAGCCACAGCTCCTTTTGTAGCTTTTACCGTCTATGTGGTACTGAGGAATCGAATCCAGGGCTTTGTGCATTCTAGACTCTAGCACTAGGCCATACTCTCTGCCCATGAACCTGTTCTTGCTGATTCCTTCTGCTAGAAGGGCACACTGCCTGATGTATGAGATCTGGAAGCCCCTCTTCTCCCTCATTTGCATGAGGGAATTAGGCAAGGGGCCTTCAAGGATTAGAGCTCTTGTGATGCATCTGGAGTCACACAGCAATTGCAGAGCACCTTGCAGACAGCCCAGTCCACCACATACAGCACGGAAATGATTCTGTAATTGAACTGTGGTGTCCACTGTGGTAGAGCATCCCCGAAGGAAGAAGTATAACCACTTGGGAATAGCATCTGGACAATTTTGGCTTCTTTAGAAATATTCATTTGAACAATCTGGGTGATTTATCAAAAACTCATTTTCTCAAAGTTTAAAATATTCAACAAATGACCTCGATTCCTCTTTCCTGTTGCTAAGGTAGGGACATATTTTAAATACACACATTCTGTCATAATTGCTCTGTCACTGACTTGCAATGCTTTCTAAGGAAAGAAGTCAGATTGACTTACACTAGAAAGAAATTGGGGGGGGGGTGGAGATTGTCCTAAGTCTGGCTGCTCACCAAGCCTGGGTCTTGCATCTCCACCTACCTGCTGGGCATTTAAACTCACATGCCTTGTCCTACCTCCACAGTCTGGCAACCCAGAGCCCCTCTCCCCACTGGTCCTCCTGGAGCTCGCCCTTCTTCTTCCCTTGGCAGTGGTACCAGCACTCACTACCGCCTTCTTTTTCTTTTGTCTCACAAATCCGGGAGTCACCAAGGCTGGCCTGGCATTCCCCTGCACTATCTCTGCCACCCCACCCTTCCTTTCTATTCCCATAGCCCCCAGACCCTTGCTGCTTCAAGCCTGGATAATGATAATAGCGTCCTGACTAATCGCTTACTTGTTTCTCCCCCCTGCAATTCACTGCTGCCACTTTAATCTCCCTAAAACACCATTTAATCATGCCAAACCCTTAATTAAAAATCTTCATTATCTCTTCATTACCACCCGGATAAAGTCCAAGCGCCTTAGTTTCCTTCCACTATCTGGCTTCCATCCACATTTCCAGCTTATTGCCCACTCTTATCCACAGTTTTTTTTTCTTTTGTAGGCTCCACTAAGACCAGTCTAGTCACACCATTCTTCAGCCTGGAACCATTTCTCTAGCTCTCTTGAGACTTGTGTTGATCCTTCGAGATCTGCCTTTTGTGAGGCCTTATCCCTACCTGTATCAGCCCAAGACCCCATGCACTTTACTATAGCGGCCATCAGTCCTTGCTTTGATCTAGGAAATATCTGTGTTATGCATTTCATGTCTCCTTCTCATAGCAAACACACTACTATATGTTGCCAGTAACTCCCCAGTGATGAATAATTATGATGCAATTGGAGTTGACGATGTTTGGGGTTTGATGGCCAAAGAGAATGCTGTTGCATGTCTCCATGGATGTCCTTGTGATTGTGTCAACCCTTTTGAGTGATGCGAGTGCTAGGTTATATGTAAAGGGAATTTACTGGCTGTGATTGGGTGCTCAGTTCAATGTAGCCATGCTCAAAGGTGTGGATTAAGGGAAAAGCTATGAAAAATCATTTGTGGGGGAAGATGGTGCTGATCTACACCCAGCAGACTGAGGAAGGCAGTGAAAACAGCTGTAGAACTGTGGGGAGGCTGTTCCTAGGTCCTTGCATGAGCACAGGTGTTGCAGGTCTATCCTGTTTACACTTATGCTGGGCTCAGGATCAGTCCACCAAAAGTCCTCCATATCGCGTCAGGACACAGCACCTAAGCTCAAAGATGAGAGTGTTGAATCTCCTGATGCTTGCTTCTTCTCTTCTCTTCTTTTCTCTTCTCTTGTCTTCTTTCCTTTCTTTCTCTTTTTCCTTCTCTTTCTGCCTTTCTTTCCTTTCCTTCTTTTTTTCTTTCCTCTTTCCTTCTTTCTTTCTTTTCTTACTTTCTTACTTTCCTCCCTCCCTCTTCTTTATTTCTCTTTCCTTATTTCTTTCTTCCTTCTTTCCTCTTTCCTCTTCTCTTCCTTCTGTTCTTCCTTTTTCCTTCCTTCCTTCCTTCCCTCCCTCCCTCCCTCCCTCCCTCCCTCTCTCCCTCCCTCCTTTCCTTTCCTTTCCTTTCCTTTCCTTTCCTTTCCTTTCCTTTCCTTTCCTTTCCTTTCCTTTCCTTTCCTTTCCTTTCCTTTCCTTTCCTTTCCTTTCCTTTCCTTTCCTTCTTACTTTCCTTCTTCCCTCTCTGCCTTCCTCACTTCTCCCTCTCTTGCCCCCCATTTCTCTCCTGACACTGGGTTTGAACTTAGACCTTGAACTTTCTAGGTAGACATCTGGTCACTTAACTACACTTACAGCCCTTTTCACTCTGGTTGCTTTTTGGGTCTTCATTTTCACCCAGCTAACCTGGACCACCATGCTCTTGTTTATGCTTTCCACTTCACCTAGGAAAGACAGGCATCACCATTTTTCCTCACTGTCTTCAAACCATGATCTTCAGGCTCTCAGCTTCCTCAATAACTAGGATTACAGGCATGAGCCACCATGTTCCTCTATGTTTAAAATTTTCTGTTGCTGGGTAGGTGTCAAGGTCCTCGAGAAAGAGTGATGGCGTCTTCCAAATCATTCATGTGTGAAAATCTATAAAATCTCTCTATAAAAATCCAGTTTTTCCTCCAGGGAAAATAGTTGGCATAACCAACACTTTATGATCTTTCTTTTTTTCAGAGTTCATTTTTTATCGTAATTAATAGAAGGGTTACAGTTATATTTGCCATTTTTTGTGCATTACTTCACACACATTGATACCCCTTCTCATGTTTTTGTCCCCATTTCTCTCCCCCCACCCCCAGAGGTTTCTTTTTCTCACATCCTCATCAACTTTTTTTTCTGTTTTTTTAAAGACTTTTTATTGTGATTAATAGAAGGGTTACATTATATTCACCATATAGAAGGTGCATAACTTCACAAACATTGATACCCTTTTTCATGACATGGTCCCCATTTCCCTCCCACCCTCCCCTGTTCATTTGATTTCCCTCCTTTTGTATCCAATTTTAAATAACCAATTAAGCACATATAAAATATATCAGATAATAAGGTGAAATACTGTAACAATATGAGATAACCAAGGGATGGCAAAAGAAATGAGAGATGACATAGTTCATTAAGGACAACAATCACTCATTATATGGCTTTTGTTAAACTGAAGATCCTCATCAACTTTTATTGTTTATTTCTTTGATGATTGTCATTCTGACTCTGATGAGATTGAATTCTAGTGTTCTGATTTGCCCTTCCTTTATGGCTAATACGGTTGAATGTTTCCTTGTGATTTGTATGTATTTCATGGCAGAATAAAATAGTATTTCATTGGGGGGAAAAAAAGAAAACAGTTGGCATAACCCTTTGCATGGCTGGGTTTAAACTTCAAATAATTTGTCATGAAGGCAAAAGAGGAAAGTGTAATTTCACTCCACTTGTAAAATCATATGTGGTGAAGAACAAAACTTTAATAAAACAGTTATTCTTTGAGAGAAGACAACAGGGAGGTCCTGACTAATATGAGAGCTTAGGGCATCTCCACAGTCAGGGCAGAGAACTGGTGAACTGCCTGCCCAAGGCCAGTCAACTCACTTCAGGACCTCTAGGCACGTGAGCGCCACCTACTGATACATTTCCCCTCAAACAAAACTACAAAACAAAACAAGTCAACTTGATCACATTTCTTTTGGAAAAATAACTTCATGTAGATATGTCTGTAATTTTGAATACTTTAAGAAGGAATCTTAATTATCCCCAATTTTGAAATAAAAAGACCAGAGCTGGCTAAATGAACCAAGAACCAGGAAATTCAAAGGTTTGATCAACATTTTGTATTACTTACAATTTGTTTCAGATTCTTTTCACTCCTGTATCTTCAAAAGTGCTGAGACATAAGTTTTCAAATACAAAGGAAGTCTCCAAAACACTGGATGAAAATAAAAGAAGCATAGAAGGGGAATGAGAATGGAGTGAAGAGAGCCCGGACCAAGACCTTTTATTATATGCTATAAATATTGTTTGTTTTGAACCATGTGGACCATGGTTCATTACTAATAAAATAAATTAAATTAAAAAAAGAGATGTCAGCATATGTTTGTGCTATGAACAGATATTTAGTTTCAGCAAAAATAACAGCACAAGTCACATTAAATTTATTTGCTAATTGGCAATGAAAAACAATGAAAAGAAAAAAATTTGCTTCAAGTAAAAGGACAAGTCGCCTAAATATAGACATAAAGTCTTTTTCCTGCTTTCCCTTCCTCCTTTCTCCCCCTTCCTTCTTCCTCCTTTCTCTCTGTAGACAAACACACACACACACACACACACACACACACACACACACACACACACAGAGTTCTGGAAGTTTTTTTTTTAAATATTTTATATATGCAGACATCTTAGAGATATCAATGTCTTTGGATAAGCTCTACCAAGGAATTTTCCTAATTGATCCTTTGACATATTAAAAAAGCAAACAAGTTATAAAGCAAAGCTCAAAGAACATGTCTTTCAGGTTGCTACAATCACTGAAGGAAGACATCCACTTATCTTCTGAAACTTGAAGAGAAGACATTCCAGGAACTGTGTGCCCAGAGTGGCTTCTTTCAGCACATGATGGTAATCCAGAAGCCATCAAGCTAGGTGACACTGCCATTCTTGTGAGATGCCAGGCTATGCTAATGTGTCCAGGAGTGACACCCCATTATAATATCTTCCAGCACACCTTGGAAACTAGGATGCTCAAAATTTTGCTTTGCACTTGATTTATAGAAAGCCAAACTGGTGAAAGCTAGCACACAGTTTCAAATATCTTTTGCCTCTAGTTGTGATTGAATTTCTTCCCATGATTAGCCGAAAGACTCTGGGGACTCCAGCACTGGTTTCCTAAAATGCAAATAAAACAGCACACAAATAAACAAAAGGTTTGCTAAGCAGTTGAATGGCTTATTTCTCTTTTCTTTTTTTCTTTCCCTCTTTCTTCCTTTCTTTCTTCCTTTCTTTCTTCCTTTCTTTCTTTCTTTCTTTCTTTCTTTCTTTCTTTCTTTCTTTCGTTCTTTCTTTCTTTTTCAGGTTACTTCAGAACATTGAACCAGCTTTCAGTGAATGAGCCATATCCTCGCCACACTGAAATTTGCATTTGGTCAGTATCTGGAGAATTGTTACATTTCTGCCATACTTAAACCAAAACAATAGAAGATGAACAGAAGTTTGAGATCTCTTTCATTATGAACCACAGAATGTGGCCTGAATGTAGTCTATTTTTAATAGCAAGAGCTAGGGTGCCTAATGCCAGTTACAAGCATATTTTCTATCATAGATCTGTATCAGAACTATAGAAGATAATAAATGACTGACTACAGCAATTATGATATGACATGTATTTGCTATTTCTATTACCTTAAACTATTTGATTGGCTAGAGGCCCACAGTTAAAATAAGAAAATTAATGTGAGAATGGAGATTTTAGAAACAACTCTGTGCTTGACAGTATAAATTTCTGATTTTAATGAAATGCTATATTGTTAGTCACATGACTAAAACTCTAAAATGGAATAAAATTAAACCACTAAGTAAATTAAACTTTACTAAGACACCATCTAAATTGTTGACCAACCATTATCTTCACTTTGATGAAGCTGGTCTAACCTTGACCTGACTGCTCAAACATTTTTTTAGAGCAACAACTGTGATCCAAGACAGCAATAGATCACTTAAGTAGAAAGAGGAAATCTCACAAATCAGAGTTCCACACTAGAGCCTCTGTTAGAAAATATCCATAGTGGCCAGGCACCAGCAGCTCATGTCTTTAGTCCTATCTTTTCAGGAGGCTGAGATTTGAGGATCATGATTGGAAGACAGCCCAGATAGAAAAGTCCATGTGAGTCTCTGATCCCTAATAAACCATTCAAAAATCAGAAGTGGCCCTGTGGCTCAGGTGGTAGAGTAAAAGCCTTGAGTACAAACAAGCACAGGGATAGTGTTCAGGTCCTGAGTTCAAGACCTGCAAATGATGAAAAGGAAATATCCATCGTGCTAGAACTTTGAGCAGTGTGGAAAACAATTGTGTGTGTGTGTGTGTGTGTGTGTGTGTATGTGTGTGTGTGTGAGAGAGAGAGAGAGAGAGAGAGAGAGAGAGAGAGAGAGAGAGAGAGAGAGAGAGAGAGAGATTTTGAAGTTATTTTCATTGAAAGTGCAAGCCATTTTGGTTGCTCAGTTCTTTCTGGCTCAGGAGAACCTAACATCTGTTAGGTTCTCATATCTATCTTCTTTTCTAAGATTGCTTGCTGTATGTTATAATAAGATCTATTCTAATATATAGCTAGATGGGTTTATGATGAATTATTTGTAATTTAATCTCCAATTAATGGACAGGAATTCTGCTTGATTAATTTTGGCCATTTTAAACAAAGGAATCAGAGTTAATAAATTTCCTATTCAGAATTCCACTTTAGAAACAGCAGATCTATTTCATTAAATAAAGCTTACTTAGTTTATAATTCTTTGAACATCTTCTTTATAACAAGTGACTGTGTATTTCATGGTCTAAAGTGCCACAACACTATTCTCACATATTCTGTGAAAATTCCATTAACTTCTTGAGAAATCCTATTTTCTCTGTAAATCTCAGTAATTCATTAGCCATTCCAACAAATACATCCGAAATAAAGCAAGATAAGAAATTTTTCCTAGGAAGACTTTCCCTGTTCCATTCATTCATTCATCCAATGAACAAATATGTATTATTTAATAAATGCCAGACAAGAGGTATTACAAAGACATATGAGGAAAACAGACTTGAATCAAATAAATACAAATAGGAAAAATAGTTTCAAATCAGTGTGAGAAAATTTTTTAAAAATCAAATTATGTGGGGCTGGGAGTTTGGCCTAGTGGTAGAGTGCTTACCTAGCATGCACAAAGATCCAGGTTCAATTCCTCAGTATCACATACATAGAAAAAGCCAGAAATGGTGCTGTAGCTCAGGTGGTACAGCTGTAGCCTTGAGAAAGCCCAAGGATAGTGCTCAGGCCCCGAGTTCAAGCCCCAGGACTGGCAAAAAAAAAATCAAATTGTGTGTTATGAATACTGACAGAATAACCTAGTTTGGAGCCAGTCTTCAGATTTCTTTGCAGAAGTCATCTCAAACATGAACTTGAATATCCTTAGAATGGGTGGGAGGAGGAGAAGGTAGATAGATAATGAATGGGTATTTGTATTTGTTTGAGATGTCTGGGATATGTCTAGAAGTATTTGTTTCTCTGAAATTTGAATTAAACTCATTATCCCATATTTTAATGTGGTAATCTCAGGTGAGCATCCAGCCTGAATCAAGGCTTTGAGGTGGGACAGGGACAGACACTTAGGTGACTGCCAGGTAAAGATGGCAGAGGGAGCTTTGAGATCAGAGACCTGGAAGCCTGGCTTCCTGTATAGCTTGTTGGTGTCAGTCTGCTGTTATCTAAGCAAAGTTCTGCAGCATACTATTCACAGGTTAATTTTAATTTAATCTAGTAACTTTTCAATTAATATAGAAACCTGAGGGGAAAAAATTTCTCAGCAAATACATCAACTATGAATTCCAGTAAGATTTGCTAATTTTCTTTGAAGGACGAGTTTAAATGATTGGATGAAGCATGTGTACGTGTGTCCATACACATGCATATGTTTACTGTTTGCTTTCTGGGTGGCCACTTCATCTTCAGTTACTCTAGATTGTCACTGTAAGCGTCAGGACCCTGAAAAATTCTGCTTCGTGGACTGAAAGCGTCCTCCCAAAATTCATATGTTGAAATCTCAGTACTCAATGTCGGTACTCAAAGTCAGGCCTTTGGGAAGGAAGTAGGTGTTGGGGGTTGTAGGCTTGAATGAGATGGTGCCTTTATAGAAAGCTACTAGAGAGCTATCATCTCTCTCCCCACGTACGAAAACAACCATCTACAAGTCCACCGTGAGGCCAGCACCATGACCTTATACTTCCCAGCCTCCGGGATGGTGAGAAATAATGATGTAGTGTTTAAGCTCTCAGCCTCTCATCCTCCATTAGAACAGGTTGAAGGAGCCAGGACAGATGGCTATTGGGGAAAAAGCACTGTACTGGCAAGCAGAGACACCCAATTGAGGCTTTTGACTCAACTCTTATTTCAAGACTGTCTTATTCAGTCCTCTATGGAGTCTCACATAAAACACTCCAAGCAGCGCATGTAATTTAGCCTTTTCAGATCTTTGAGTTAAGTAAACATTTTGGCTTCTCTTGTATAATTCTCTACTTGGAGTTAGATCATTTAATGACACAAACATTCCATCTTTTGCTGAACTCTCTAGTGGAAGGTGTTTGTTGGTAACATTTTTGGTTAATATAAAACTAACATCACAAGATCTTTCCTACCAAGAAGTTAAGGGAGAAAACAGTAAAGCCATTTCAGCTCTCCAAGGGTACTGGGATTTAAACTGGGCCGTGAGCTTGCTAAGCAGGTTCTCTACAGCTTGAGCCACACCCCCAGCCTCACAGTTTTCAGATAGAATGAATTAACTCTGTTATAAAGTCTTTTGACTTATCATCTAGCTACAGGTATGTCTCTTCTGTTCTCCATCCATTTGGGGTTTATAAAGTTCCAACAATGTGACACACTGAGAAATTTTTTTAGCACCTAAAAAGGAGCCAAGTAGGCAATTATTAAATTTGCTAAAATAAACAAAACAAAACCCCAAACTAATTCACTAAGCATCTAATTAGATAAGAGTTAAACATAATGACAAGTTCTAGGTATATTTAGAAAAAGAAAAAAAATAATGCTGTAAATCCCAAGACTCCCTAAAGAGTAAACTTGGAACCATTACAGCCTGAGCATAACAAATCACATTTCCTTTGAAGGATTCTCAGGATGCGGGCATCTTTCTCCAAACACATTTCAGGCTTATGACCTCACAACTGGGCTCAACAGGCAGCATCAACAACAAAAATACGTGCAGTAACCCACAAAAGAAAACTTCATCATACACATGAAGAGCCATTTAAATGGTAACTCCTTTGTAAAATCATTTGTAGATTAAAAAAATTTTTTTAAAGAATATCTGTATTCCATATTCCTTTTTGGAGAGTATTTTCCTACAGCTGCTATGATACACCACCATCAAGGAAGTGACAAATCACTAATGTTGATTGTCTCACAGTAGGGGAGACCATTATTCTGAAATCCAGAGATTGATTCCTTCAAGGGCTCTGAGAAAGAATCTGTTCTATGCCACATCCCTGTCTTCTGGTAGGCTGCTGTTGCTTACTGTGGTTCCCTGGCTTGTAAAGACAGTGTGTCTTCCCTCCATGTTGAGAAGGCCATCTGCTCTCATCCCCTCTCCCCTCTGTGTGTTCAAATGGCCTCTTCTTTCCTATGGACACAGGGACATGGGATTAGGGTTCATCCCAGTAACTCCATCATGTACACAGACCCTATTTCCTAACTTCATAAGGATCAGAACTTCAATATCTTTTTTTCTTGGTGGGGGAGGGGCGTGCAATTTAATCTGTAACAAATAGAGCTGAATAAGAATGCAGTTACAAAAAGGAATTCATGTTGTTGATTTTGAGTTTTAATTAGTGAGCAAGTAATATTTGCGTGCAATAGCATCTTGAGGCAGACAGCTTCAGGAGGGTGGGTTTTATGCTAGTACCACCACACAAGAATCTCTTCTAGTCAATATCATGGCTGCCTGTTACAACTCTTCTTTCAGACTCATGGGCCAACAATCAATGGTCAAAAGCTTCAAAAGGGCCAATTTTAAATGCTACTACTACAATCTGATTTTGACAAGTCCACGCCCCTTATAAACATGGGTTGCTGTAAGAACGGGCATGGGATGAAGTAGGAGGAGTCTTCCAGGGATAGCTTACCTAGATTGCCAGTGGCTTTGGGCAAATAATCCCATTTTCTTAGTCTCAGTGTCCTGAGAATTAGACACTATTCCCTATATTTCCTTCCTTCCCAGATCTGTATACCAGTCTCTATGGACACCAACACACCTACTAGGCTCATATATACAGGAGATGGGGAACACATAGCAATTGCCGTCTCATGCTGTAGAGGAACACCCCTAGGCCCCATTCCACGCTGTCTTCACACTGGGAATCCACAAGATTGAACAAGCACTTGTCAATCAGTATGTGCTATGGGCTTGTAGAAATATCCCTGCATCAAAACAAAATGGAAAATTTAGAGCAACTTTGATATCTCTCCTTTCCCATGAATAAGCTTCTCTCCACTACTTGGAAGACAGGAGACTCTACTGTGTGGCCATGCTACAGAGGAATGTTTGGACTATGTGAATGGTTCACCAGACAAAGGCAGACATGAGCAGAGATACATTGAGAGGTATCTGTCTAAGTATAGAGGAAGAGCTGTTCTAAAAACAGTAGCCAGGCCTGGGCCCAACAGCCATGGCCAATAAAGACTCCGAAATGACCACTGGAGGGGCTAAGAGACTGAGATTTTGTCTTTTGCGAGCAGAAAATCCTCCCTTAGTGGTTCAGGACACACTGATACTTCCTTGTGATGGTGATCATACAGATCATAGCCATTGGCTGAACGACTTCTTCAACGGGATGACACAGGGTTTCAGATCTCAAAGATTAGAAATGAACCTGAGAACCAGAAAAGATCCCAAATCTTTCTTTGAATCCTTCCATGAGTCCTCTGAACACACAGGTTTGAATTGGACCCAGGCACTTCTACAGATGAAGACACAGTAAGTTAAGTCTTCTTTTCAACATCTAACAGGATCGATGTACCCAGAAAAGTGTCCCTGCTTCTTTATATCACCCCACTTCATTGCTGAGGTCATGTCAGGCTCCAGCTAAAAGAAAAGGTGGAATAGGTCTATTAGATTGAATTTTCATTCCTGAGAGCTTATGTAAAGCCCTGTTTTGCTTCCAGCCATGTTTTTAGGAATGCGTTTCCTTCCTTTGGGAAGCAGTACCTACCATTTCTTTATCTAGTACTACTTTTTTTTTCCTTCTAGTTGTAGGGCTTGAACTCAGGTGCTGGGCACTGTCCCTGAGCTTTTGCCCTCAAGGCTAGTGCTCTATCACTTTGAGCCACAGCTCTACTTCTGGTTTTCTGGCAGTTAGTGGAGATAAGAATCACAAGGACTTTCTTACCTAGGCTGTCTTTGAACCTTGATCTTCAGGTTTCAGCCTCCTGAGTAGCTAGGATTACAAATGTGAGCCATAAGCAGCTGGCTTCCGTGGCACAATGAAAGGAGCTTCTCTTTAAGCAGCGATCATGAAGCATCCAGAATTTCCTGAAGAAAACTGGTCCTTCTTTGGCAGATTTTCAGAGCAGCTTCTTTGAAGAGAAGTTTTTTGTTTTTGTTTTTGTCTCCCCTGCTAACAGAGTATTGGGTTCTCCTGTGAAGGAAGAAGGCTGCGATTGTGAAGGTTGTGTCATATTCTGATGAGGAGCGTGAAAGTCATTCCATTTCCCTGTGTGTCAGTAGTGTGAAGAGCTCACGATTTGGGGCATTTTGTAGACTTCACATTGTTGAGTGTGAGAGTCTTATTACAGAGGGCCCTGTCATCATATGGATGAGAAGGCACATGGAGTGGGGGAAAATCTGCTGAGGGGGCTTTATTTCCCCCTCAAATGCTAAGCAATCACGTGTCAAGTTTGCAATGGGATGTACTTAACAGTAAAAATGTTTTTAAAAGAGCTAGCCAAGATCCAGAGGACCTTTTGAAGCATCAGTCCCTATATAAATCCTTAGCACCACTTACAACAATTGCTCATGTGTCATCAACTTGTCAACTAATTTCAAGTATGTGGGGGAATGTGCTGATACCAGAGCTTGAACTCAAGACCTCTATTCTCACTTGGCTTTTTTGTTGTTGTTGTTCTGTGTTGACACTCTACCACTTGAGCCACATTTCTTTGTCTGGGTTTTGTGTTAACTGGAGATAAGAGTCTCATGTACTTTTCTCACTTGTCTTCCGGGGCTGACGTTCAACTGCAATCTTTAGGTCTCCTGCTGAGCAGCTAGGATTGCAAGTATGAGCTCACCAAGCTGTCATCATTCTTGCTCAGTCACCCAGCCTTCAACAGCAGTGACAGAAACACCCTTTTGCAGATAACCAATGGGGCTCTTAGGTATCATAATAGCATCAAATGCATGGTCGGGAGAAGAACTCATGCTCATTAATTGCAAGGATAGTAACAGTGGAAGGAAAGAAAAGTTGAAATTTATTACTAGTGTGTCTGTCCCAACAAAAGACAAAAGAAACCTGTTGGTCTGGAAAGCTGAAGGGGCTGTCATCTTGCTTGCCTCTGAGTCCTTACAGCCTATTCTTCTGTCCTTGGACAGTGTGTGTGTGTGACCTAACAAGTCCCTTACACAATAGAGACTTCAGATAGGTAGGGAGGAGAACCCAGAGCTTATCTGGTATCTGGTCACAAGCAACTTAGGCTTAGGCTTCAGTGTTAATGGGATCTCCATTTTAAATAATCAAAACGTTCATTTTGTGCAGTTTGAAACATGACTTTCAAAGATGAGCCTAATCTCAGGAGTGTAAATATTCTGTCCAAGCAATGTGAATTTCATAAGACAGCCCGATTTTGCTTCCCTGGGAGGAATTAAAGTAGATATGCTAAAAGGTTGTAGCTCTTTCAAAGCTGATTCTCCCTGTCAGAAAGTGTTAAACCGCAGCCAGTGATAGAAATGGCTGATAAAGTGTCTAGTCGGTCCCACGACCGCCGTGGGTGGCTGCACTTTTGACATATCTGAATTCAGAGTGAGGGGTCGGTCTGTAACAAAGCCTTATATACAAAATGTACCTGGTCAGAAGAGTTTGTGATATAACAAACACCCTTATCATCACAAAGAATCTTTACAACAGCTTGGATGACTTTTAAATTGTGGTTTAATATAGTTAATGACGGCAACTCTGCCCATTTTTCAGGATGATGAATTAATATTACAGATCATTAACGTGACTAAATTGGCATAATGATATGGTAGATTCAACGTCTTCTTTACGTTAAGACCTGCTTTATTATTTGGCTCTTTTGTGTTCTGTCTTAAATAGGAAGAGCATGCATGGTTTGCCTCTTCAAGTTGGGCGCAGGTTAATACTTGTGTATTTTCCTTAATAAAATATTGATATAGAAAAATCGCAAAATGGAAGACAACTTCTTCATCTTCAGACTCTATGCAAAGCCAACAGTTTCTTTTATTACTTCATCAGTAATAAGAGTTAGAAAGCTCTGGCTCTTGAGCCAGGTTTTATAATTAGAGAAGACTGTATTTTACATCTGCAAAAACTCATGCTTAGTGGGGGAAAAATGAGAAATGCGATATGTTCCATTCTGTTGCAGTGGTTATACCATTTTAATCTCTTAAGTTCAATATATATCCCCTAGCAGGCTATACTTCTAGGATTTCATTTTTAGATCCTTAAGGCTGCATATATCTGTCAAACTGACATAATGAATTTAAAGTGCTAATGCCTAGAAGACCAGAAAAAAAAAACATTGAAATATATCCTTGGTTGATTAAATTACCACCTCCAGCTACTTTACATCCTTATGTCCAAATAGATTTTCTTTTTACTTACCAAGTGCCGGATCTGGAAGATGTAGAAGATGTAATTTTATGGTAAAAACATGCATATGTCTTTAGACAAGAGCATTTTATTTAAAGCATCCTTTTTGATTTTTATTTTTTTTTTACGTCTGTACTGTATTTCTGTGACAGGACTTGCAATGTGATTATGGTTCTTTCAACCATGTTCAACCCGCAGGTTAACCTTAGGATCTAATAAGTCACTTTCAAGTGGAGGCTTGGAATGGAATTTATGTTAAAAAGTATCTGGAGTGTTGATATTCAAATGCTCATGATAAGATTATTGAGAATATGTCAAGTTGTTTAGCAAAATGAAAGAGGTAATTATGCATCTTAATCTTTGTGGAAAAGGTTGTTTCTTCAGGAAATGTTTCGATTGACACACTGACAATTCAAGGCAGTGAAAAGAATTCAGTCTTTTCTCTTTCTTTTTCACTTTGTACCAGTACTGAGGCTTGAACTCAAGGCCTTGTACACTCACTTAACTTTGTTACACAAGGCTGGTGCTCTACCACTTGAGTCACAGTTCCATAACTATCTTTTTTTGCTGGTTAATGGGACATAATAATCTCCTGGCCTTTCCTGCCTGGGTTTGTTTGAATCTCGATCCTCAGCTCTCAGCCTCCAGGGTACGTTTACATCTAGAACCTAAGGTAGAATAAAGCTCAAAAATAGGCATGTCCAGGGCCAGGAGTTTGGCCTAGTAGTAGAGTGCTTGCCTAGTATGCATGATGACCTGGGTTCAATTCCTTGGTACGACATACATAGAAAAAAGCCGGAAGTGGTACTGAGGCTCAAATGGTAGAGCTCTAGCCTTGAGAAAGTCCAAGGACAGTGCTCAGGCCCTGAGCTCAAGCTCAGGACTGGCAAAAACAAAACAAAACAAAAACCGGGCATGTCCTGTGAACCTATATTTGCAGACTGACTCCATCTGAACCTGCACAACTGTGTACATTCATCATGTAGTCTAGTGCATATCCTTGTACAAACACATTCACCAACAACACACAAGTACCACACCGGAAATAGACATATTTCAGTAATTAACTTGTTCATGCTATTACACACACACACACACACACACACACACACACACACACACACACACACACACACACAGAGCTGTAATAAATCCAGGAGTAGCCCATGGGGTTATTTGTTACTGGAAGATGGTCCACCACATGTATCAACTGTCTGACGCCCCATCCCAGCCACCAGGCAGAGGGAAGGCTCTGTCTATGGTCTAGACCAATGTGGGAGCATTTGACTAGAAATCAGCCTTGCTATAATAAGGGAAAGTTCTAGAATCCTGCAGTATCACCAAGCCATGCAAAGATAATGAGTATCAGTGGTCAGGCATCAAGGAGCTGTGACGTCTGGAGGTGAAACTAAAGGCCACGATGGATGAGGACGAAGATGACAAGTATCAGAGGGAGCAGGGGCTGAAGACAAGAGAGCAGATTTGCAGTACTTTGAAACGACCCGTTTTAATCCCTCCAACAATCCTGTTGACTAGAAGCTGTAGCACCAGGAGTACAGTGCAAAAAGAAAAGAAAAGAAAAGAGAAAAGATACATTGTAGGATAAGCAGCTTCTTCTAAGGTAAAACTGAATGGCTCAAATACATGAACAAGGAGACACAATGGAAAGAAACGGAAAATGAGTCCGTGGTAATATATAAGAAAAAAATGGCAAAAAGTGAACAGAGGACAGAGAGGCAGAATAGAAAAAAAATGTAAATGAGTGAGACAAAAAATAAAAATAAAAAGAAGCCAAAAGACGAAAAGAGAAAAAGAGAACAAGAGAGGAAAAAGAAGTCGTATTCTCCTTGATAAAAATGCACAAAAGGGAAGATGAACTTTGTTCTTTTTCTCTTTCTACTCTCTTCTCTTTTTCTGCTTTTCGCCTCGCAGCACGCCAGCCTAAGCTGAGAGCTGTAATGTCATTAAATTGCTAATGCTTTTTCATTTCCGACACACACTGTTTACTTATCTGGCAAAAACATATGTTGGAAGGAATCCGTTAAATTCTGCCCATTGCCTTGGGTAAAAGTGCAATGGAAACGGACCCACCGAGCGTCTTCTTTCTTCTTCTTTAGCACTCGGCTTATCTACAAGACGGCTTCGCAGAAAACTGGCTAGTTCAATGAAAAATGAAGATACAGCGGGAGATTAGGAGAGAACACTAAGCACAAAATTCCTGGAGAGAGGGTCACTCCATTGCAAATGATTTCACTCCTCTAGATCTGCATAAATTACTATTTTTAAGGCATCTCCAAAGTCTGTATATTTTTCTCACTCTGTCAAACATTTAATTTCACGCCCCGTGTTCTGAATATGCTAAAATGCATATCTCTGATGCACCTTTAAGCCAGAAAAACGAATGCAAAATTGAAGATAAAATGATGTGATTCGCACTACAAGCCTATTACTTGAGGTATTTACATATAGTTTACCTCTGCAGTTCTGAGGATGATTTATTAAAAAAAATCTGGATTAAGCTCATATAAATATGTATAAATCTTTGTTTAGAAAATAGATTTTGTAGCTGTTGTGTCAAAAAAAAAGTTCTTTAAGATTCTGTGAAGAATTTTCCTTTTAGCATCCTTTAAGAGAGGAAAAAAAGGGGGACAGAATTTGACATTCTGTTTTGTGGGGAGCGGGGGAAAGCTTGCTTTTTCATTAACCAGTTATACAGACTCCTTTTACTGTCCTTTTTTGCCCCAGAGTAGCTGACCCCTCCCTTGCTTTCATTACACTTTATTTAATTTTCTTCTATTCCTCTCCCCTCCCCAGCTATTTTTTTTTTTGCTTGGCCCCAAATAATAGGTGCCCTGGATTACTAAACTCAAATTAAATATCAGTGTTTAATGACTGAAACAATCATGAGCTTTTGGCTGTATCCCCAGCTCCTCTCCCCCTTTCCAAACAAACACAACATTTTCCATGGCTTCCTGTAAGAAGCCCCCCCTCTCAAGGACACCAAGCCTAGGAGTTGCCAAGGGAAGCGAAGTTGTGGTGACTGATTTGAAAATGATTATTAGCACAGAGAAGGAAGCAAGAGCTCTCATGGGCTGAAGAAGCCATCCTACAAAGACTGGCATTTTGGCTCCATAATCCTTATGTGTACGTTGCAGCCCCTCTCGAATTGCCTTTTTTAAATCTATAGTTTTGCTTCTTTATCTGAAAACAACAACACACCAAACTCCATTTAGTCTAGCCTGTGACATTCTTTTCTGATCCAGAGCCCTCTGTAATTGCGAAGGGAGGAATCGTTCTTTGCTATTTTCTTGGTAGGCTTTTCATTTTGGAGAATTCAGATAACCAAGTGGACTAATTCAAGAATGGAAGACAAATTAGACTCTGCAAAGATACGGCCTGCTACCTGGTGAAGGGTGGGGCTGGGCTGTGGTACAGTTGCTTCTGGAAGCAGGGAGTAGTAGGGGCTGCTCTTACTTCAAAGCCCACTTTAATCCTTTCACAATTAAAACAAGAAAGGGATGTTTAAAGGCATTTGATCACTTCAGGTGGAGATAGGAGTTTGCTTCCAGAGATTGAGTTCCAGTTCTGATGTGCTACGCCCCCTTCACATCAACTGATGACGATTTAAAGTAACACAACGACAGTCATTTTCAAAAGTGAAGTATCATTCTTTTTTTTGCACAAAATGGCTTAACAATTCCCCCTAGTGGCGTGATTTCTGTTCATGATGATTTATAAGCTGACTTCTTTGCAAAAATGCCCACCTGGTTTATCTATAGGTTCATTGCAAAGAAATTACAGACAAAAACCAAAGTCAGATCATTTGGAACTGAGCTGAGTTCTCAGGGAATTCCCACTCTAAGACAGGGCCCTGCTTGGGGATCAGTCCAATGAACCCCTGCCCCCAAGAGCTGAGTTTACATCTCAGGGGTTGCTTAGGACTGACTCCTAAACTTGACTTCCCCTTTGCCTCTTTCCTGTGGTCAACAGAGGAGGGAAGAAAATGTGCTTCATCTTTTCAATATTTTGAATTTCTGAAAAGAAAGAGGGGAAATCCTGGAAATAGTTTATGCCTTGAAAGGCAAGGTTTGGTCCAAACTGGATTATTTCAATCCTTTCGGATAGAATTACCTTTTCAATGATTGAAAAACTCTGTTTTTCAAGTGTGACCACTAAGAAAATGCTGGGTCATCATCATCATTCCAGTGCGTAATCCTTACCTTTAGACACAAAGCGTGTCAGATGCTATTACCTGCAGGGCTGACAGGTGAGCTTTGCTTCCAGCATTCTCCCAGCCCAGGCTGAACTCATGGCAAGCTGGGATTGGGGAAAAGCTACCTAACGACTTCAAACAGAGAGACCAGGGGGATGAGACAGAGGCACTGCTCACTTAGAGCCGCTTCTCCACTCTCGACCATGATGTAGAGATCTTTCATCTTCTGGTGTAGTTAGTGGTGGAATCTTGCACTTCTGCCACAAAAGTTGTAGCATCATGCTTTCCACTCAAAAACTCGCCAAGGGACACGATCAAGATATCTTCTAACACTGGGAGAAAAAGAATAACATTTACCAAATGAAAATTGGGTGAGGGGGGTCCAAGGGGGGAAAAGTGGGAGAAAATGAGGGAAGGGATCACACAGGTTGAAAAGAAAAGTACTCATTACCAGACTTATGTAATTATAACCCCTCTATACATCACCTTTACAATAAAATCTAAATTAAAAAATAAAATAAAATATAAAGACTTAAAAAAAGAAAATTGAGAGAAGGGAAGAGGTGATATTGTCCAAAAAGAAATGTGCTCTTTACCTGATGTATGACACTGTAACCCCTCTGTATGTCACCTTGATAATAACAGTAAAAAAATTTAAAAAACATTTACAATTGTTCACTTACCAGAAAAGTTCAGAATAATCCTAAAGCCCTAAACCTTGACCCCTCCAACAAGCTTATGGTATGAGGAGAGAAAACTAACAGAAAATAATGAATCCATTGACAGCACTTACCTTCAGCTTCAATAACTTGTTAAAAGACCGGTTTTCTCCCAAATATTTAGACTTTGCTTCATTTTCTTCATTTCGATTTTCTGCACTCTGCATCTTGATCCACAAAAATCACAATTTCTGGCTACAAATATCTAGCAGAATCCTAGTAGCCTGTTCTATTTATTTATTAATTGCTCATAAACCCAGTGTGAAGAAATGCCTACCTACCCATGCAACTTTTCCTCTCAGGAGTCTACGCCAGTCCCTCAACTACTTTATCAAGACAATCTCCTTAGCTTGTTGTTCCCTGGAGGCTGGTCTTCTCAATCAATCATTTAATTATGCAGTCCTTGCCTCCTCTGGGTGTTAGGCTTCATGTCTCACTGCAGTTAGGTAAATCTGCCTGCTCAACCTTGAGCCAGCACTTAGCTTTTCACACACACCTACAGTGGGTTGTGCAGTGGCAGGTTCACTGTGAGGCTCATGAATCTTAAGCTTCAGAGTTCTTGCTTGCAGGTCTATTTCTCAGCCTTTCCACCTAAGGTGGCACTCATTTCTTAAGATGCTACAAATTACGTGTGGTTTGGGCCTCGTAAGATGAAGACTCACTCAAGCCATTCTTTCTCATTATTTCACATATGTGGTCATCTGATCAGTCTAGAATCCTTTGAGGACATGCGTACATGTCTGTTCATGCTCTTGGTTGTTGGGTTTGTGTGTATGAGTTTAAGGTTAATTTCCTCTACAATCATGATTCTTTTTCAATTAGATAATACAATACATCATTCCAACATAGAGACTGCTGTTCAATAATGGCACAAAGTTCTACAATACAAGACTACGTTCAATAAGCTTCTCATACTGACCAGTTGGTTACCATCTACTTGCACAATGAATACTATACAGCTTTGAAGAATAAAACTGTTATAGAGATGTAACAGTAGCATGGATCTTAAATATGTGACTGAAAAAGTTATATCTACTAAGATACCATTTATACAAAGCTTAAACTCATGACACATCAAACAATATGTCCTATAAAGATAGTAAATAAAAACTCTTACCTGCTTCTAGCCATAACTTTAGGAATTCAAAAAGACATAGAGAAAAGAAGATCAAAATACATAAACTATTTCTGTGTACATCCTGAAAAAAATCTGTTTATAGATGATCTTCTTTGAAAGAAAAAAATACTCTTTGATTTTGTTAGCTATTTAGTACATTTAAAAAAGTGATTGTGGGGGCCGGGAGTTTGGCCTAGTGGTAGAGTGCTTGCCTAGCATGCACAAAGACCTGGGTTCCATTCCTCCGTACCACATACATAGAAAAAAGCCAGAAGTGGTGCTGAGGCTCAAATGGTAGAGCTCTAGCCTTGAGAAAGCCCAAGGACAGTGCTCAGGCCCTGAGCTCAAGCCCAGGACTGGCAAAAAAAAAAAGTGATTGTGGATAATTTTGAATATATAACAGTAGACAAAATGATAAACTAAATCTCCACTAGCCTACCCTGACAACCATTAATCCTCTACTCCGGCATCTACCATCTCACCCACCTAAGCTGAAACCAATGCCCACGCAGCACTGATGCTTCATGGTGACATCATAATGATATGTTCATGGCTGATATGAGATTCCTATGTCAGAATGTACCTCTAAAATTACCCTTATAGAAGCCACAATTTAGCTATTACATGATTCCTTAATGTTCTAGAATAAGTATAGCTTCTGTTTCCCATTCTGTCTTTCCCCCTCCCTCCCATATTAACCTCGAACTCTCAATCCTTCTGCCTCAGCTTCCAGCATTTTTTGGATTACAGGAGTGACACCCAGATCCCATTGTCTCATTTATGTGAAGAGTTTTCTTACAGCTTTTTTTTTCTTTTTAAAGCTAGGTTCAAATAAGAACCATGTCTTTTTGCTTGGCTGATATGGCTGTTAGGTCTGCTAGTATTTGTTCACCTATGATCTTTTTACATCTCTTTTGATTCCTTCCCAGTTTTTTTTTTTGCCAGTCCTAGACCTTGAACTCAAGTCCTGAGCACTGTCCTCTGGCTTTCTCAAGGCTAGAGCTCTACCACTTGAGACACAATACCACTTCCAGCTTTTTCTATGTATGTGGCACCAAGGAATCGAACCCAGGTCATCATGCATGCTAGGCAAGAATTCTACCACTAGGCCAAACTCCCGGCCCTTCCCAATTTTTTTTGAAGAAACCAAATTCTTTCCTCTTGCAGAGCTTTTCACAGCTCACATTTCTCTATGGTACTCGATAGTTCCTTTTATTTTAGTAACCTGCTGGATGTTGAGGTACGGAACTGATCAAATGTAGGTTGACGTCTGCTCTGGTGGCCTACTTCAGTGGTCGCATCTTTCTTATCGGGAGACAGGATCCTTGCTCTTTCTGGGATGTCAGCAGGCACTAGTGCTTATTCCAGTTGATCTCTAGAGCACAATGGTGATCATCTTCCTGTTGTTTTTTCATTTATTAGCTGAAATACTTCTATAAAGAGGAGCATCCTCGCTTCATGTGTGCAACTCATTTAGGAGGTCATAACTTGGTTCCATCAACAGTGACCCATGATTTTGGTATCATTATGAACTAACACCTTTCTCCATGCTTGACACATTTCAACCCAGGGCGTTCACCAATCGAAAGAATGTTCCTGGCGCTGCTTTCTTTTCTACAGGCAGCCTTTTATAGTTCATTCTTAAGTCCTTTAGACAGGATCCTTCTATCTTTAAGTATTTCTTTTCTTTCTGGTTTGATACAATGCTGTGGCTTTATCTTCGATATTCAGTGCCCAAAAGTTGGAGTAAGTAGTGTCCTCACAGACCTGTGGTTTCTTTAGGTGAGAAACAAGATAGGGAATTGGCATCTGGATGCTAGTAGTTCACACTACTGGACTTGCCATTGTCTCTTGGTCTTTACAGTCAACGATAAGATGTATACACATTAATGATGAACTACATCAAGAGTTCATAGTGATATTTACACTTATAGTTTAGGGTGATGGGATTTTATTTTCTACTGATTTCTTCTGCTTCTGCCATATTGAAAACGTTCTCAAGTCATTTTCAATCAACTGAGGTGACCAAAAAAGTGGCTTTCAATAGTACATTTTACTAATTAAGCAAGTTAACTGGAAATAATGTTTCCATTGTTTTTCTAGTTCTAACTCAATTCTTCTTTAGTAAGATAAATCCTGTTTTCAGTCCCATTTAGCACATTAGTGGGGAATTAGGATTAAATGTAAGTCTAGGATTGTTTGATAGATTACTTTATCAGTAGGCTCTTCACACTGCCCTCTTTTGGAAAGGGAGGAAGTTAATTTGTCCAAAGTTACAACTTTAATTGATAGAGCTAGATTAATCCTTAAATTGTATAAGGCCACTATCTATATGTGTTTTTTTTCCACTAAGGTAAGCCACTGGAATTTACAAATGTGTAAATTATACATATACTCCGTTTGCTACATATTCATCCTTTATCATGTTTGTATATTCATATATACACGTGTCTACAAGTACGTAAACATATGCATACATGCTAACATGTAAAAAAAGACAATGGATGAACTATTGAGTTACATATACACATTATACACACTTACCTGGAACATATGTATGAATCACATAACTTTTTCAGATAATCAGTTCTGTGTACTTGCAACATGTTTTAACAACTTGTCTCTGAAGTACATGCTCAATTCAGATCATAAATCTAAGCATCAATGTATGCTTCAGTCTTTAGCCTTGCATAAATGAAAGCTTGCACATATGCAACATTCAATATTCTGGGCAAAGTTATAGCTCAGTGGAAGAGTGCTTGTTTATCTTGGCAAAAAATAGGAAAGCAAGAAAGAAAACCATGAAATCAAGAAATGAAAGAAGGATGGAAGGAAGAAAGGAAGGAAGAAAAGGAGGAAGGAAGGAAGAAAGGAAGGAATGGAGCAAGGAAGGAAGGAAGGAAGGGAAGGGAAGGGAAAGGAAAGGAGGAAAGAAGGAAGGAAGAAGGGAAGGAAAGAAAAGAAAAAGAAAAAGAAAGGAAAGAGAAAAAAGAAAAGAAAGAAGGGGGATAAGGAGAAGGAAGGAAGAAAAAAAGAGGAAGAAAAAGAGAGAGGGATAAGGAGGGGGAGAGGAGGAGGGAACAAAAGAAGAAAGGAGAATAATTAATTGAGACCACAATATTTTAGAAAAATCAAAGAAACAAGTCAAAGTTGCATCCTGTCTGATCATTGATGGTAAGTAAGCCAACAATCATTTGGTCACAACTCTTCCAAACAAACTAATCAAAGACAAAGAGTGATATTCCAGGTTGTTTACAATCCCCAGAAACATCTGATTTCCCCCATCTCTACCCAGAGAGATAAATGTCTGACAGTAAAATCTGGTTGCTATAGTAGAGATTCCTGAGACAGGCGGGGGTAAATCAATACTAGCCTATCAAGAGTAACCACACATTTCTTAAAGTCCAAGTAAACCATTAGATGTAATTTTAGGCAAACCGTGGGTTTTTTTTTTTTTCAGTGCATATAACCTCACATCTAGCAACTGGGAAGGCTCATTTCTTGCCATCTGGAGAAGAAAATGCTGCTGAATTTTGTTTCTTGGTAGATGTGAGAACAAAGTACACAGCACACTTCTAACACACCAGCACCATGTGGAATCTGCTGGGTGAATATGAAAGCAAATGAGACATATCTGAAAAGAGACTGCCTTACTTATGAGTTAATCACACCTCAAAGCCTCACATTGTTTTCCTTAAATAACAGAAGCAATAAAATCCTATTATGGATTTATCTTGTGCCAAAGGTTTTTTTTTTGTTGTTGTTAAATCAAATCTATTTTGAGCCAAAAAAAATAGAAAAATGCAAATGAAGGATCTGATCCTGCAGATCTGCTGAACATGTAAGGGCTGATACACTTCAAAGATTGTTTTTCCCTTAAACTCCTAAATTAAAATCAGCATACAACATAGCAAAAACACACTTATTTGTCAACTTTGTAATTTTATAGTCCATGTAAAGTCTCAGCCCAATAAAAGCCTTTAAAGGGGGAACTGAAAATCCTAAAATTAGATGTGTAGTACATAAATACTGATCTAATTTAATGTCTCGCATGTGTACAGTATAGTCTTAGAATGCAAGTGGGGAATCTGTTTCATGTGGCAAAGAAAACAGTGGTTGAGTGGAGTCCTGTGCCAGTGAGTAGCCCACATCCGTCATCCATACAACAGTGGAGCACAATGGCGGGCGAGTTTACGGGAGGGTTGCTTGTACAGTATTCCCCTGTGTGCTTTCTCCAGCTGGGATGGCATACTCATTAGGAGACCTAAACAAACTCTTTGGAACATTTTTATCTCCTAGTGTGAAAATGCTATTCAAACAAGCTGCTAATGAAGCCATCCTCCAGGGTGTTTGAAGTTGCCTTTGCAGCTGAAGAGGGCTCTGAAGGGCCTTGGGCAGTGCTCAGCTGGCAACTGTTTTAACCTTTGTGGGGGCAAATTGGGCAACTGTATTACACACTCTCCTTATAAAAGGCCAACGTGCATGCTGTCGGTGCAGAATTCCATGATATTCAAGACTGTGGATTATGTAGTGTCGTGTCAGGTAGCACATAACCTGCCTTTTACAGCATGAGGTCACAGTCTGGAGAGGCCAATAATAGCCTATCATTACAAAGATGTTTCTTCTTCGCATTCAAAGCCTAAGAATGTGGTGTGGTTTTTGTCCTGCAGCCAGAGAAAGCATTAAATAAATCTATACTACAAATGAACTATTTAAAGAAAATAGTTCATACATAGGAATATCTCACCCCACTTAGAAGCAACGATGTAATGGGAAAGAATTTCATATTATTTTAAGATATGGGTGTGTACACACACCTATACAAAACTACAAGTAAGATTAGAAGACATAAAATGGAAATGTTTACATTATGATTGTAATGACACAAAGCAATTACAAGACTCTGTTGGCCTCCACCCAGCTGCTATTTTTGTTCATTTGCGTGAGTACAGTTATTGGAGGGTGACTGGGCAGGATTTGGGCTGCCAGGGGAATGTGGACCCAAACCTCTGGCTGCTAGGACGCTAGTGAGCAAATATAGTCATTCTCCATTCATGTGACACATGGGTACCATAAAAGCAGTACCTTCGAAATACAACTCAGTACCTATCCCTCAAGAATTGGCCACTTTTTGTCTATTTTCTGTCGATTTTTATCATCTCAGAAAATTCCCTTGTGTTTCCCACACACCAGTTCTCATTGTTCATATCTTTATCCCTCTAGAAGAGCTTTGCCCACTTTAAAACTTTACATGAATGTAAGTGGAAACTTTCACATGAACATTCAAAGCTTTGGTGACTCATCTATGTCATTGGGCATCAGTAGTTCAGCCTTTTTTATTGCTGACACATAGTGCTTATTTGTTCTACTCCTGGATATGTGAGTGGTTCAGATTTTGGCTATTTTGAATAAAACGGTGACACATTCGGTCTAATGTGTTTGGAAATGTATGGTAGGTTTTCTTTTTGGTTTGTCTATCTTTTTAAGCTAAAGAGTAAGGGCAGAATTGCTATCAAGACATGCATGTTTATCTTTTTTTCATATTTTTATTGTACTTAATAGAAGGGTTACATGATATTTGCCAGATAGGAGGTGCATTAATTCACATACATTGATACCATTTCTCATGTCTTGATCTGCATTTCCCTCTCCCCCACCCCCATCCCTCATCTTGTTTTCCCCTGTTCCCTATCAAATTTCAAATAACCAAATACAAATATATCCAATATATCAGGTAACAAAGTGGGATACTGTAACAATATGAGATAACCAAGGGACAGCAAAAGAGATGAGAGATAACATAGAACATTAAGGACAACAATCACTCATTATATGGCTTTTGTTTCTATACCCTAGAGGTCCTTTCATTTAGCATCATACTATATGGCCTTATGTATCAAGGTTTTGCTCTATTGCAAATCTCTTCGCCGAATGTGCATGTTTATCTTTATAAGAAAATGCCAATACAATTTCCAAAATCTTTGTGTTATTTCCCACCTCCATTTTTATGCTTCAGCAATACATTTTCTCACCTGGAAACTCACTTATTTCACTTATTTTCAAAGGTGTGAAGTCAGTAAGATCAAAGGAGAGGAAAACAAAGGTGCAAAAATAATATGCCTTGGGCGGGGCATGGGGGCGCGGGAAGGGTTGTAGTGTTGACGTGGACCAGCAATGAACTGCCAATGTTGCAGAGGCACCCCCAGATCCCTTCAGGCTCGGCCTGGATGAGTGCATTTATATGGAAACCAGAAATGACGGATTACATGCTTATGACCAACATTTAAATACGATACTGGGAGATGTGGAAAAAACCATGACCACCATAGAAGTTGATGAGGAGACGTATGAAGAGATATACAAAGCAACAAAAAGGAATATTCTGATGCTTTGTCCGAGAGGATGGGACTGTACTTGTCCCTCTTCTGAGAGTTGGCTGAAACCAAGAATTTATCCTGTGTAGAAAGCAGGAGACTGTGCAATTGCCTCTTCAACTGTACAAGGTGTTCAGAGAGTGAAGCCTGCACACTTTCTGATACTTCCTGATAATAAGACATGATCAAGGATTCTTCCACTCCAAGATGAGTTGATTTGCAAATGACTTACAATTTCCTTGGCTAAATGGCATTGTTATTTTTCTCTCATAAACATGATCCCCAAGCTAATATAAATGCATTGGATCATATATACAAGAACATTTGTTGAAATGAACTCCAGGAAATGAAAACAAAAGGGTTTTTTGGATGTTGCTTTTGTTTTCTTTTCCTTTTGCCTTGTTAGTTTGTTTATCTGACTTTGGGAGGTTTGCTCATTTATCTTTCTGAGGGCGACACAGAAATGATGGAACTGGTACTGGTACTCATAGACACTACATTGAAAATGTATAGTGGGCGGGGGAAAACAGAGGGATGAAAGAGTAGCACTGTTCAAAAAGAACTTGAGCCACAGCTCTGCTTCTAGCTTTTTGGTGTTCAGTTGGAGATAAGAGTCTTGTGGATTTGTCTGTCCAGGCTAGTTTTGATCCACAGTCCTCAGATTTCAGCCTCCTGAGTAGCTAGGATTACAGGTGTGAGCCACCAGTGCCTGCCTCTTAGTGATTTTTCTATCTTAAAAACTTTTGTTTACCCAAAGATCACACTTTGAGAAGTCTTCATAATTTGGATTTTTATATCTTAAATCTATATTCCTTTCAAATTAAAGTTTTGCATGAGGTCTGAGATGGGAGTCTAGGCTTATCATTTTTCCATACAGACACATCATGTCAATGCCACATGCTGCCATGACCTTTCTGCATTTGTGTTGGTACTTTTTCTGTAAACCATTAATTATCTGCATGGGGTTCAATTTCTAAACCTTACAATCTGCCCCAGTGATCTGCTCATCTGTCTTTATACTAAAACCATATACTCTTGATTATAGAAGCTTTATAGTAACTCTTATAATCAAGTCATATGAATATAATTTTGTGTTTTTTTCAAGATTACTTTGGCTACATCTTTAACATTATAGAGGGTATCTGTCATGCCAGAGACAAACATTCCTGAATAGATCACCTGAGTGGGTTGAAAAGAAGACATGGAGTCTAATAATCCTACCATAGTCCCCAGTTATCATGTGAAACCCTTTGTTAATAATCTCAATTGCCATCTTTATAATTTAATTATATAGAGTAGAAAAATCTGGACATTAAGGTTTGAGTCCTGGATATACTGGGCAAGAAAACTGTCTCTTCTTTCTGTATTCTTGGTTGAAGAGAATTATCTCTCTTTCATTTATTCTAAGATGCATATACTTTTCAAAATTTTTAAATCTTTCAAACTGGATACAACACAATTAGATTTTCCTTAAATTATGGCCAATCTTTAAAACAATTTTAGATTCAATAAAATATAAAATTTTAGTCCACTTAATTTTTGTCAGGCTGAGATGAAATAAATGGTTTTAAGAAAGTCCTGTCATTTGTAAAGAGGACCGAATGTGTTTAAAATTCTTAATCTTGGTGACTTTTTAAAGTCTCATTTAGATACAAAACTTATTAAATCTGTTTCCTGTAAGCAGTAAGAAATGCGCAATGATAAAAATTAAACAAAAACATACTAGCTATTGTGATTCTTTCTCTGGTCAAAAATCAAATGATGAAATATATATCAACCATGTTAAAACCATATTTCAATCTTATAGGTTAGCTTTAATAAAGAAAAAATAGTAAACTTAAATCAGTTATTCTGGGCATAACTAGTTATTGGAGAGGCTGAGATAGAGAAGACTAGGGTTCAATGCCAGCCAGGGTAAAACATTCATAAGACCACCATCTCAACACATCCTAGCTGTGTTCAGAAATAGAAATAGGAGTATTGTGATCAAGGCCAAATAACAAAAATCAAGACCTTATCTGAAAAGTAGGCAGAGCAAAAGTGCTGCTGGTATTGGTCAAGTGATAGAGCACCTGTGTGGCACATATAAAGTCCTGAGTTCAAACCGCAGATCACAAAAAAATCTTAGTTATACTTTAAATAAATATACACATAAGTAGTATAAATAAACACAAGCAGTAAAGACAGTAAAACCTATGTATGTTCTCACTAACAGTCCACTTTTTCAAGTCACAAACTTAATCTAAGATAGTAGCTTGGCTGAAACCCTTCTAGAACTTATTTATGTAATTTTTAATGTTAGAAATTAATTTTTGTTTTTCAAAATTAGTATTCTTTTCCAACTATTTTTTCTCAATATAAAGATCATTTCACAACTCTTGTAAAGAATTTGGAAAATACATAAAAGAATAAGAAAAACATAAGAAAATTTAAATTCCGCCATCTTCAGATAGTCATCATTAAGATTTGATTGTACTTTTGTCTAGTCCTTATTGCACTATAGGGTAGCATAAAACTGAAACTAAAGAGTGTTGGTATACATCAATGTTGTATCCATATTTTTCATTTATGTCTATCTTATCATGATTATTTCCATACTAATAATTATTTATCAAGGATTTCTTCACAAGGTGGACTGAAACAATCTCGCAAAATACAATGCTGTCTCCCTTCCTCACTTTTTACTTCAGTTGTTCTTGATTCTGGCTTGTATGTCATAAATGACATGCAGAAATTCGGAAAGAATTCAGTGGTCAAACACTGAAAACTTTACAGGAAGGAATAGGAGATACACTAGGCCTCCTTGGCACAGGTCGAAACTTTCTTAATAAGACCACGAATCACAACAAATCAGAGAAAGGCTGGATAAGTGGGACTGCATTAAACTGCAGAGCTTTTGTATGGCAAAGGACATAGCTAGTAAACCAATCAGGAAGCCTACAGAGTGGGAGAAGATCTTCACCAACCAAACAACGGACAAAAGCCTCATATCTAAAATATATCAACAACTCAAAAAATTGAATCACTCCAAAACTAACCTCCAAAGTAACAACCATCCCATTAAAAAATGGGCCAAAGACTTAAAGAGAGTCTTCTCTGAAGAAGAAACAAAAATGGCCTATAGACACATGAAGAAATGCTCAACATCTCTGGTCATAAAAGAAATGCAAATCAAAACAACTCTAAGATTCCACCTCACTCCAGTTAGAATGGCCAGGATCAGAAAAATGAATAACAACAGATGCTGGAGGGGATGTGGCCAGGAGGGATCACTACTACACTGTTGGTGGGAGTGCAAACTCATTCAACCACTATGGAAAGCAGTGTGGCAGTGCCTCAAAAGGCTAAACATAGAACTCCCCTTTGACCCAGCAATTCCACTACTTGGCATTTACCCAACCATCCAGAAACAAGGACATACTAAATCCACTAGCACAACAATGTTCATTGCAGCACTATTTACCATAGCAAAGATATGGAACCCAGATGTCCCTCAGTTGATGAGTGGATCAACAAGTTGTGGTATTTGTACACAATGGAATTCTACGCTGCTGTCAGAAAGAATGACATCACCCCATTTGTTAGGAAATGGAAAGACTTAGAAAAAGTCATATTAAGTGAAGTAAGCCAGACTCAAAGGAACTTAGGCTCAATGGTTTCCCTCATTCGTCATAATCAGTAGAAACCTTGGGCTCTACTAGCAGAGATCTGCAATAGAGCAAAATCTTGATACATAAGGCCATATAATGTGAAGCTAATTGAAAGGACCTCCAGGATATTGAAACAAAAGCCATATAATGAATAATTGTTGTCCTTAATGTACTATGTTGTCTCTCATCTCCTTTGCTATCCCTTGGTTATCTCATATTGGTATAGTATCTCACTTTGTTATCTGATATATTGAATTTATTTGTATTTGGATATTTGAAATTTGATAGGGAAGGGGGGAAAACTAAGACGGGAGGGGGGTGTGGGGGGGGAGGGAAATGGGTACCAAGACATGTGAAAGGGTATCAATGTATGCGAATTAATGCACCTTCTATCTGGCAAATACCATGTAACCCTTTTACTCATTACAATAAAAAAAATTAAAAAAAAAAAAGAATTCAGTGGTCAAACCCCTGTCCCAAATATGATGAATGAATTTAACTAGGAGGAAATCTAGACATGCTTTTTTTCCTTATGTGATCCTAATAGATAGATCTGGATGAGAGCTATTGCATTACATAAAAATAAATATCAAGTT
This sequence comes from Megascapheus bottae, assembly GCF_031878675.1. Taxonomy (NCBI): domain Eukaryota; kingdom Metazoa; phylum Chordata; class Mammalia; order Rodentia; family Geomyidae; genus Megascapheus; species Megascapheus bottae. Next base: position 12,186,683 of record NC_143519.1, read on the forward strand.
CATTATAGAATTGATTGAAAACTAGCTGAAATCATGAGTAAAAATATAAGAATAATAAAATCTTAGGATATTAGAAAAGATATTAGAGGTACAAATTCCAAATGAAAATGATCACATTTTTGACTATATAAAAATATTGCAGGGGCCAGGAGTTTGGCCTAGTGGTAGAGTATTTGCCTAGCATGCATGAAGACCCTGGTTCGATTCCTTGGTACCACATACATAGAAAAGCCTGAAGTGGTACTGTGGCTCAAGTGGTAGAGCACTAACCTTGAGGACAGTGCTTAGTCCTTGAGTTCAGTCCCCAATACTTGGCAAAAAACCCCAAACATTGAAGGTGGGGTACGGAGAGATAGGGGAGAATGACAAAGGTGTGGCATTGATCAAGATGCACTGAACTCATAAACTGTCATGTTGAATTGAAACCCCTCTCCACAACTACCTAAAAATAATATAAAAATAAAAATGCTACTTAAAGATAATTCATATCTTAAAAAGAAAACATTGAAGTTCTGAATAGATGCGTCTGTTTATACCTATGTATATATACATATACATACACAAAATTGAAAAGTAAATTACAAAGTAAAATGAGTATTTTTAGTATGGGCTATGCGCAAAGTTCTTAACAATATAAAGAAAAGAATGAATAGGAAAGGTCAAACATGGGAAAATTACCTAGGGAAAAGATAGGTGGAATTCAAAAGCATCTCTGTTTTTAATGAAAAACAAGTTGACCCTCCTGGCAGGATACAGTTTTCCTTTCTTGACTCCTCCCTCTCTCCAGCCACTCGTAACTCAGTGTTCATCTAACATTCATGCCTTGAAGCTTTATCTTATTAAAAATAATCAGACTCCAAGCAAATATATTAAAGCCCAAACACAAACGCATAAAAAGGGAAGTCCTACCGACCCATAAAGCTCTCATAAAATCAGATGCAAAGGAACGTAGTGCCACTTCATTTCTGCGCAAGTCCAGCTCCCTCAGGTTCACCCTGCAATAAAAGGAAGTCTTTTCAATCTGCTGTAGCGACTTGACTCTGATTAGAATGCATGCTCATTATTTTCTGATTATTCGCCTACATAAAACATACCATTTCGTACCTTGGTTTCCACACCCCTTGTACCATGTTCATAATTCATTTTCTAAAGATTGTAATAAATCACTTCAAGCACAATAACCCATTTAGACAGGGTTTTATAGGCAGAAAGGCACACCTTTGGTGATGTTATTGCAGTCATCTGATGCACCGTGCTTCTCTGGCACATATTACACAGCGTGTGTACAAATGATGCGGAGTGCAGAAGAGCTTCCAGTGGCTGCTGTCAATTCAACCCAAGGTGTACTTCCTCCTTGGGGGACATATCCATAGGCACAAGCTGAAATGTTTTGTGTGGAATCTGGCTGTTTTCTGATGTTCAGACAGAGCCAACACTAGCAAGATAATGCAGTTTAGACATGTAGCAGCTATTGAAACTTGGCATACGCTCGAGCTGACAGAAAAGTATCATAAGAACCAGAAACACCAAACAGCATTATGATAAAGAATCAAAGTATGAAAATTAACAAGACAAATATTACCTTATTGACTTAAAACAGAGCCCTGGGGGAAGACATCTGGTTGGGAGCGAACAGTGAATTTTTTCCCCCCTTAATCCAAGGGAGATCTCACTGGATAGGGCAAGGAGTGCCTACATCAGAGAGACAGTTTCCTGGAAGGCAAAATGTTTTCTGGAAGGGAATTCATATTAAAAAAATGAGAGATCTATGATGTTGAAATCAAAATTGGAGCAAAATCTTCAATTTCCGCTATGTGTTTAAAACATAGGGACTAATTCAAAACACTGGAAGTATTTTCCATAAGGAACCATCAAATGTAGAAATGATAGGGCAAGGATGTAAAAGGTTTATAAACTGGAAACGACACACCTGAGTAAGTACTGCATATCATTTGATACTGTGAAACCCAAAAGTCTTTGCCAAATAAAGAATAGAATGTTTATTTGATGAGGAATCTAAGGTTTTAGCACTTTGTAGTGGATTCAGAGGGGAATCATTTTCCACTTAAAAAAAATACAGCCCTATTCCCCTGCACAAAACTTTTCTAAAATACTAACTTCCGAGTAAGTCTTTAAACTAATGTTTTGAGGGGCAAGGAGTTTGGCCTAGTGGTAGAGTGCTTGCTTAGTATGCACAAAGACCTGGGTTTGATTCCTTGGTACCACATACATAGAAAAAAACTGGAAATGGTACTGTGACTCAAGTGGTAGAGCTCTAGCCTTGAAAAAGCCCGAGGATGGTGCTCAGGCCCTGAGTTCAAGACCCAGAACTGGCAAAAAAAAAAAAAAAACCAACAACAACAACTAATCTTCTGAAAATCTGTGAGGTTCATGGGCTAGGCAAGAGATGTTACAGTTTACTGTTTTGTGTGGGAGTAAGTTGGAATGTGGTCGTGTGTGAATTAGACTCTTGAACATGTTCCAGTCACACCTACTTTCTGTGCTAACCTCATATGTAAAACAAACATTTCATTCCAAGGGCATTTAAATATCTCTGTGAACAAATAAGAATAATTTCAAAGTTCACTGAAAATTTGACACACACCCTTCAAGTCTACAATGAGCATTGTACTAAGAAGACCCAAACACCATCTATGAACTCTGCAACAATTCAGGGAGTAGGTCACATTGGAACTCATTTCTTACTCTATTCTATAAGGCCCCTCCTCAGTGCTATAAGTACACTGCAGGCCCTTGAACCAGAGTACAGAAAGCTGGTGGAGCTAGATTTTAAAGTCAGGTTTGTTCTGCCATGAAGTTTATGGTCTTTAAAGTACGAGAGATTTTTCAGTGCCTTATTTTGGTTGTTGGTCATAGGGCTTGAACTCAAGGCCTGGGCACTGTTCCTGAGCTCTTCTGTCAAGGCTGGCACTCTACCAATTTAAGCCACAATGTCACTTCTGGTTTTCCAGTGGTTAATTGGAGATAAAAGTCTCACAGACTTTCCTGCCTGGGCTGGCTTTGAACCATGATGTTCAGATCTCAGCCACCTGAGTAGCTAGGATTATAGGTGTGAGTTCAGTGCCTTCTATTCATAACCTCCATATACTGAGACACTGAGCAGCAACAAATCTTAACTATATGTTAAACAGAAGGCAAGAAAAAAACCCAAAATAATGGTTGCATTTACATATACGTTTTGGAATATGAAATGAGCCCAAAGACCTTCTCATGGAAGGAATCCATATTATCACTTTCCAATTGTAAAGTTTATGCCCTAGGAAGTAACTCCAAAATAGTTGTTTTTTATATTTCCTCAGTTTGGGAAAGCAAAACTTGTCAAAATGTACATTCAATAACAAGTAATCTACTGGGATCCGGGTATGATAGTGCACATTTGTAATCTAGCAACAAGGAAGGATTGTGCTTGGAGGCTCGTCTAAGGCAAAAAACAAAACAAAACAAACAAAACAAAACCCCCAAAATCAAAAGCAACAGACCCTATCTAAAAAATAATGAAAAGCAAGGCCAGGAGTATGGTCTAGTGGTAGAGTGCTCACCTAGCATGTACAAAGTCCTGGGTTCAATTCCTCGGTACCACACACAGAGAAAAAGCTGGAAATGGCACTCTGACTTGAATGGCACTCCCTTGAGCAAAAAAAAAAAAAGTGTCCAAGGACAGTGCCCATGTCCTGAGTTCAAGCCCCAGGACTAGCAAAACAACAATAATAATAAAAAACAAACTGGGTTTAAGGCTGTATTGGACAAGCACCTGTTAACAAAACAAGGCCCTGAGTTTTAGTTCCATTACCATCACAGCTAACCATTCCCCCTTCCAAAAAAAAAAAAAAAGAATGAAAACACACAAATAGCATTTGTCAAATTAACAGAAAAAAATTAATCAGCAAAAAGCCAGGCTAAAGGTATAGCTTGAGTGGTAGAGTGCTAACTGAGCAAGTTCTGGTTTATGACCCAGGAGTTGGTCTACTTTGATGAATGGTCTATGCATGCCTGAGGAAGCAGATATTTTGCTGCAGTTGGATTGACTTATAGTAAAAATAATCTAGTTGACTGACAGTGCTTTTTAGCTCTTCTGTATTCTGACTTCTAACTCTATTGATTACTGAAACATTTAAACTCTCAACTATAATTATGGATTCATTTCTTTCTAATTGTTGGTTTTTAGTGCATGCACTTGAAGGTCAGTTTGGTTAAGCATTACATGTTTTAATATGTCATTGATATCTTCCTTATGATAATTTTTGGTAATATAGTCATGCTTTCATTTTGTTTGCCTTATGCTTTGTTCTAAATGTTAGTGTCCTCTCCACCCACCTGTCAAATTCATGTTGGAATCTGATGCCCTGTGTGCGGGGAGTGGGCTTTGTCAGATGATAAGAGTGCGCCCGTCAGGTCATTATGAGTTGGATTAATGTCCTCTATGGACACCTAAAGGACTCAAACCCCGACCAGGTCGGCCATATCTCTGATGAAGCAACAAGGTGACTGGACACAAATTAGGAATCACTTGTAAAACAGCAGTAATATACAAAATATAATGAAAGAAAACGCTAAAATATACAGCTGTATCAGGAAATGTGTAAGACCTCTGTAAACAAATTTTTAAAAATAATTAACAGTTACATGAGCCGGGCACGGTGGCTCATGCCTGTAATCCTAGCTACTCAGGAGGCTGAGATCTGAGGATCGTTCAAAGCCAGCCCAGACACAAAAGCCCTTGAGACTCTTACCTCCTATTAATCACCAGAAAACTAGAAGTGGTGCTATGGCTCAAAGTGGTAGAGCAGTAGTCTTGAGCTGATGAGCTCAAGGACAGCGCCGATGCCCAGAGTTCAAGTGCCACAACTGACCAAAAAAAATGTTACCAGCAAATCAGTGAAGAAATTACAGATTACATAAAACATGGTGTTATAATAAGTAACTACTTGAAGAAAACTTAAGCTATATCCCTAGTTCATATTTTATAGAAAATAAATTCCTTGGCAGATAAAAAACTAATCTCAAAGAGGTAAAGCTCTTCTACTTATGAAATAAATACTATATCAGAATCACAGAAGGAAGAAAGGGAGGAAAAAAGAAAGGCTGGTAATTCTATCTGCATTTGAAAAAAATCTATAAAAATATATCACTAATCAAGTTATGAGGGAAAAAGGAAAATACATTTTGAACTTCACTCTTTTAGTGGGATGCAGTGGTTCACACCTGTAATTCTAGCTACTCAGGAGGATGAGATCTGAAGAATGAGGTTCAAAGCCAGCCCGGGCACTAAAGAATGTGAGACTCTTATCTCCAATTAACCACCAGAAAACCAGAAATCGGGCTGTAGCTCCAGGGGTAGGGTGGTAGCCTTGAGCTCGGGCCCAGAGTTCAAGCCCCATGATGGACAAAAACAAAAAACAACAACAAAAAGGACACTTAAAGCTCTCTTAAGAGAGCTTTAGCAAAACAGTCAGAAAAGACAATCAACCCCCCATAGAAAAATTTGAACAGGACACGAATTCAGATCACAGAAATAGAAAGGAAATGGTTTTCAAACATATAAATGAACAAGAGAAATGCCAATAAAAATGATCATGAAATTAGTTATTATTTATCAGATTGGCATATCCTACACAGGGATATTTGAATGATTTCTACCACCAACTATCATCACAGTTTAATTCTCCCCATTACTGCACTCACTTCAGGCATTGGCTGTATCAACTTAGGGCATTGTATCATCAATTCTGATCACCTGACTACAGGTTCCCATAGGCCCCTAGGGTTTGATAATTCATCAGAACTGTTGTGGATCCTCAACGTGTCCTTAGAGCATATGACCCTTCTAGAACACTGATGTGTAGCAATGCATGGAATAACAAAAGATATTCACCTGAGCCTCACTGTCCAGAGTTTCTACTGGGGTTTTGTTACCAAGACAGGCTCAACTCTTTATCTTCAGTTTTTCTTCCATAAACATTCAACTGATGTCATGTGATTCAAGGTCCCAGTCCTTTAAACAGTGAGTGGTTCTTTCTGGTGTGAGCAACTCCCATCCAGATTCATCTTTCCAGTATTAACTATCAGGTCTACCATGAATTGGAAAAACACCATTCAGTCACTTGGAAAATCAGACCTACGAACTGGCCTGGGAGCATCTGGGAGGATGGAAAGAAGACCAAGCTAATTCCAAATTCTAGACTTAATTTCAGCCTTATCTTTAATAGCAAAAGATTAGAAACCTACCATGTCTATTAATAGAGAACTGATAAAACAAATTCAAGTAAAACCATGTAACAGAGTTCTATAGAGTTAATAAAATGAATGGAATACGCACAGGGCCATCCCTAGAAAGATAAGCAAGAAACCTCTAGTAACAGAGACTGGATCCAGAAAAAGAAGTAAGTGGTTGAGAGGACTTTTATTTACTTCTCACCTCTTTTCTAGACCCTTTTAAACCTTTTGATTTGTGTGCAATGTGTATATACTATGTTAAACAAGAAAAGAATTACAACACATTTGCACATCTGTCAGAGGCTATCAGACACTTTATACTTTAATCTTCTCTTGACTACAGGGCCACCATTATGTTACACTGAAAAATAAAGCTCTTAAGAGTCTGGAGCTAGACAGGGCTAGTTTTACTCACACTAAATGACTTGGGACGGGCTGTCATGTTTAGTTTCCTGTTTCTTCTGCAGCTACTTCCAACAACTGCCAACATTCATTCTTTTAGCTGGCTGAAAAACTCTTTAAATTGGTGCTTTTAGGTGTGGTGGACTAAGAAAACAGACATAAAGGTCCACAATGGATAAAAAATAAAAGGAAACTGCCTCAGCAACATCTTGAGGCACCCGCTCATAACTAGTGAGTTTTATTGGTAAGCTTGATAATTACTATTGACTACTCAAGGTTTTATATACTTATTAAGTTCCATATAATTAAAGAGCAAGTAAGGCATTATTAAAGGCACTGTAAAAGGTTCTATTAATTACTTTTTAGATACTTAGCTACATTGCTAAGGACATACTTGGAACTTTTTCAGAAATCTTTCGATCATTTACTCAAAAGTATTTTGAAGCAACTAATAAGTAACCAGGGGATGTTCTAGGTGCTAGGCAATGAATAAGAAATAGATAATGGGGGCAACTCCTTTAGACCCTATATTTCAATTGACTATCATTGAAATTGGAGGGGCCTAGCCAAGAAGATAAGGTAGAATAAAGAAAAAAAGAGGACTAGGTGACATGACAAGCAGGGAGGAGGAAGCAGCATTAAATAGTATGACTGATTAATCAGGGTCTGATCAGAAAAGGAGAAATAGTAGGATGTAATAGTGTTAGTATTTAAAATAAGGGACTTTCATCCAGGCGCTGGTGGCTCAAGCATGTAATCATAGGTACCCAGAAGGCTGAGAATTGAGGATCACAGTTCGAATCTAGCCTGGGTTAAAAAGTCCATAGGATTCTTATCTTCATTTAACCACCAGAAAACCAGAAGTGGAACTCAAAGTGGCAGAGCACTAGCTTTGAGTAAAAAATTCTCAGGGACAGTGCCCATGCTCTGAGTTCAAGCCCTATCACCCCCCCCCCCCAAAGACAAAAATAACAAAACCCAGAAACAAAATGAGGGATTTACTAGATGGATTATAGGCCATTTCTTTTGTGTCTGGCGGTTAGAAAATAAAGTGTGGGAAAGTCAAGCCTGCCAGGATAAGACCCCATGCAGAGTAAGTGGAACTTGGGAAGATAACCGGAATCTATGCCTGGTTCTTCAGTCAGCTACAATGAAACAAAAGTATTGTCCTCAGAACTTGATCACAGAACAAAACAAATTGGTTGTTGGCTGGGAGTGACAGAAAGCAAGGATGAAGAAGGAGCAGCATTCTTGTAGATCCGGTGTCCCACATGCCAAGGTGAGTTACAGTGTGGGTGAGCTGCAGCCATGCCCCATGCCATACATGGATCCAGCTGCCACTTTACGTGTCTTCTAAATACGAAACATTCCTTGTGGCCCATGCTATCGGGGTTCTGGGGAAGGTATCACCAGAAGGACTAAACTGGCATCTCAGAACTCATCACAGATGGTCTGAGGTCTCTTTGACATCTTAGCTGAGAACCTAGGGATGTTTTTACCACACAGGGATGCCAAGATTCGGAAGAACATCCCATTAAGAGAAAATGGCTAGTGCCAAGGTGGCAATACATAAACGAGTTATTCTTTGGTGAAGAAAGACTCCGTGAAGGTTGGGGCTAACGAGAGGAAATAGTGGTACAAAACAAGAGCATGCTTACAGGCAGCCAAGATCCCATGGGCCTTGAGGAGCACAGGTATGTTTGGGAATTTCCTTTTATGAAATGAAGACATCCCCACAGGACTCCTGGCACTCAGAGTGTATCAGGATATCTGTGGAGCACCACGTAGAGGGCTGCCCTCGTGTGTAAGTAATGATACAGGACTTCAAGCTACAGTGCTTCCACTCTAGTGGAGAAAACAATCTCATTATTTTACCCATTCGTAAGTTCATGTTGGAATTCAAAACGTTATAATGCTTAGATCTGACCCCCCGATTGGCTGTTTCTAATAATCATAGCAGTTCTCAAACAAAATAAACAAAATCCTCAAAAATTTGACAAAAAAAAAAAAAAAACCAGGGGAGGTTCAAGTAGGAGAGCATCGGCCTGGCAAGCACCCAGCCCTGAGAGAAAAATCCCCGGCTGTTTTGGATTCCAGCATAATCACAAGTTTAATGATCAAATCGATAGCCTCAATTACCTATGGAAAGCCATTCATTCTCATTAAAAACACATCTGCTATGTGCTCATTAAATCATGAAACTGCAAAGTACAACAACTGTGCTTGGGAGAGCTTTATTTTCTTCTCAGTGAAGTGGGAGCCTAGTTATTGCAGTAGGGCTTAGGGAAAGGAAGGTAACATGCCTGAGTCATAGTAGCAATTCATATCAACAACAACAATAAACATCACGTTACATTAAAAGGAGAAATGTGGGGTTTTTTGAAATAACCATTGTCAACTTATCTTTTCAACTATTTAGCACATATATAAATATTTTAATGAATAGGCACACATTTTAAAACTACAAAATAGGAACTTAATGTTATTATACATTTTTCAATTAAATATTTTAAGTTTGATTTAAATTTTTTTTCATAAAATTGCCTTTTTATTATTGTTATTATTCTTCCATTCCCCTCCCCCCAAATAGAACAGTGTTACACTGTTTGGAAAATGTAGAAATTCAATGACATTTGGGAAAGACTATACCCTCACCTGACTTGACCTGCCAGCACCTTAGTTTTGGATGCCCCAGACTCCAGAATTGTGAAGAATATATATTTTTAATCTATAATTTATTTACTCTCAGGTATTGTATCATAGTAGGTTCTCAGATCATATGGGATGTGAGAACCGAGTAAGAATGAGGAATCATCTTAGTATTCTCCCTAAGGTACAGACTGCAAATGTCAGCACATGGCATATTAGTCACATTTGTCCTGGCTGGAAAACATACTTAGCCAGTCTCGACAGACCATAAGCCCCTTTCAACGGAGCTCATGCTTTTCAGTTAGTTTTCATGAGAAAAAGTTTGATTTAAATTTATATTGTGTATGCACTCATATGCAAGGTTCTTCTTACATAAGTCTGTTTCATTCACCATAAGGAGAAATGTGTTTTAAAAGAGGAGAGGGCTGGGGCTGGGAGTTTGGCCTAGTGGTAGAGTGCTTGCCTAGCATTCACAAAGACCCAGGATTGATTCCTCGGTACCACATATACAGAAATGGTGCTGTGACTCAAGTGGTAAAGCTCTAGCCTTGAGAAAGCCCAAGGACAGTGCTCAGGCCCTGAGCTGAAGGTCCAGGACTGGCAAAAAAAAAAAAAAATCTCCAAAGAAACAACCATCCCATTAAAAGATGGGCCAATGACTTAAGAGAGTCTTCTCTGAAGAAGAAATAAGAATGGCCTATACACACATGAAGAAATGCTCGACATGTCTGGCCATAAGAGAAATGCAAATCAAAACAACTCTAAGATTCCACCTCATTCCAGTTAGAATGGCCAGGATCAAGAAATCTAACAACAGATGTTGGCGAGGATGTGGCCAGGAGGGATCACTACTACAGTGTTGGTGGGAATGCAAACTCATTCAACCACTATGGAAAAGACTAAACATAGAACTCCCCTATGACCCAGCAATTCCACTACTTGGCATTTACCCGATCGTCCAGAAAAAAGGACATACTAAATCCATTAGCACAACGATGTTCATTGCAGCAACTATTTACCATACCAAAGATACAGAACCAACTCAGATGCCCCTCAGTTGATGAGTGGATCAACAAAACGTGGTATTTATACACAATGGAATCCTATGCTGCTGTCAGAAAGAATGACATAGCCCCATTTGTAAGGAAATAGAAAGACTTAGAAAAAATTATATTAAGTGAAGTAGGCCAGACTCAAAGGAACATAGGCTCAATGGTCTCTCTCATTTGTCATAAGCTGCCTTGGGCTCTCCTAGCAGAGATTTATCATAGAACAAAACCTAGATACGTAAGGCCGTATAGTATGACCCTAAGTGAAAGGACCTCCAGGTTATAGAAACAAAAGCCATATAATGAATGATTGTTGTCCTTAATGTACTATGTTATCTCTCATCTCTTTTGCTGTCCCTTGGTTATCTCATATTGTTACAGTATTTCACCTTGTTATCTGATATATTGTATATATGCGTATTTGGTGATTTGAAATAGGATAGGGAAGGGGGGAAAATAACATGAGGTGTGGGGGTGAAGGAAGGGAAATGGGGACCAAGACATAAGAAAGAGTATCAATGTCTGGTGAATATAATGTAACCTTTCTATTAATTACAATAAAAAATATATGGAAACAAAGTGGGGAGGGCTATTTAGCCCTCTCCTCTGTATGATAACAACTTAAAAACAGGTTTATCAGCCTATAAAAACAGAATTATCTGATAGAGGAAGTAGAAAAGATTTTGTCTTGAATAGTTTGAACTTACGTTTATATAATCAACAATGATGACTCAGCAGGTACATTCAGAAAGGAAAAAAAAGAAGGGATATTATGATCTATAAACTATAAATTTTGTCTCAATTACTAATCAGAGTTTATCTATAAATGTTTTTCATTTAACATTAGCTTTTAAATGACAAGACATTTTTGGCAATTTTATATATTAAAAAACAAAGCAAAACTTGAAGTTTCATAAATGCATGCATAATAAATGTTCATATATGCTTATATGTATTTATCATAGTTACTAGTTACTAGGTTCTTTGTGTAAAATAACATAAAGAGAGACCAGGAGCGTAGCTTAGTGTAGTGTCCTCAGAACCACATACAGAGGAAAAGCTGGACGTGGCACTGTGGCTCAAGTGGCAGAGTGCTAGCCTTGAGCAAAAAAGTAGCCTTGAGCAAAAAAGTATCCAAGGACAGTACTCAGATCCTGATTTTAAACCCCAGGACTGGCAAAAAAATATATATAATAATATCAACATAAAGATCATTTTCTTCCTATTGCTAAAATTTACAAAATTTACGAAAAGACTTCAGGCTTTGTTTGCCAATCCTGGGACTTGAACTCAGGGCCTGGACACTGTCCCTGTTTCATCTGCTCAAGATAGCCTAGCATTCTACCAATTGAGCCACAGAGCCACTTGTGGCTTTGTCTGTTTATGTGGTACTGAAGAATAGAATGCAGAACTTCATGCAAGTTAGGAAAGCACTCTACCACTAAGCTACCACCTCAACCCAAGGTTTCACTTTTTTTTTCACTGTTATGTCAGTTGGACAGACATTGAAAAACAAAAGATAGACATTAATTGGTCTATTAAGTGAGACACAGCCAAAAAAAAAAAAAAAAAAGATGATGAGCACTTAGTGGATCCTGTAAAGTAAAACACACCTCAAACTTTTCTAGTCTTAACTCATAGCTCTCACTTCCTGAATGCTACGCAAATAACTTTTAGAGATGATTAGAGATTTAATCAGGAAGCTGACCTTCATTCCTTTATCTTTTGGCTAGTCACAAATATACATACTCTGTCTTTAACAAGGAGAACGCTTAATTTCCAATGAGACTATGTATATGGAAAAAACAAAGACAAAGCCATAGTTACTTTTAAGTTGCGTTACATTAACTATTTAATTGAAAAGTTTAATTACCAAATCATTGCACCATTTATTGCTTTAAAAAATAATGTGTTTTAAATAGCCACAGGTAAAAATAAAAAGGCCTAAACAACTTGACAACCACAGAATAATTTCCAATCAGTAATTATTAATCGGAATACTCATTTTATACAGCAAATATTGACAACCATATAGTAATTCTTTACTCAGGCACTTGATATTTTTTAACTATTCAATCTGGGGGCAACACACATAGACAGACAGACAGACAGACAGACAGACAGACATACACACACACACACACACACACACCAATATGGCTTCATTACAAAGGATTCAAGATGGCAACTACTTAGAATCCAGTGCCAACACAGATTATAACAAATCCAGTGAGTATTTTGTTTTTCAATTATTCATAGAAAATTTAATCCTGATTAAGTATCCTTGGGCAGGAATTCATGGGTAGTTGATGACTGAAACCAACATTTATGTGAAATGCTTCTGTTAATTTAATCTGTGTATATGGCTTAATTATGATTGGGGATTCAATGTAAGAGAAATAAATTATATCAGGATTAAAATTTTAGCACAATTATCACATAGTACTTTTCCTTCTTTTTAAACAGATAAACCTGTTGTCCCTTCGCCTAAGTGCTCAGATTTTAAAATCCTTTGTCTTTACAAATGCATGTGTCTAAATTGTGAAACATCCTTTGCTAATCAAGCTAAAATCCATGAATAAACAAAAGCATATTCATTTAACTGTGAACATATTTTACTTTTATTTCTGAAGTAATTTCATTTTCAATTCCTTTAAACTAATGTGGAATGTGCTTTCTTTAAAGCATAAAACAAGTTTTTAAAATTCAATATACTATACTGATTCTATAACTGAACTAGTTTAGAAATGTATAAACCAGTAATCATTTAACTGAATACTGTTTATAAGACCATCAAACCTGAGTTAGCGATTGATATGAGGCATTGTCAGTGCTGAATAGCTTAGGAAAATATCATTATCTTTTTCATATTTAGTTCTATACAGAAATTGCTTCAACCACCTTATAACAGCACTCTTTCTGCAAAGTTTATTGTTTAAATAAATTTCAAAACATTCCACTTTCTGAGTTTTGATACTGCTTAAATGCAGCTGTATAAATAACATGCTTTCACTGTTCACTGTTTCATACTAAATGAAGAATCACTATCTGATCCATATTGCACTCTTGTGTCCAGTCACTTTTACTTTCAACGAAGATCAAGTATCAGAAATGAGGGCGGCTTCTGTGAGCAGATGATATGGTCAGCGGCAGTGTTACTGATGAAAGCGAGGAAACTTCCCAGTACAGACTGTGGGACAGGAAGAGTCTGTAGAGAATGACCATGGAAACAGACTGGCAAAGGATTACACCTATGATAATAACCTGAAAAATAAGCAAACAACAACAAAAAACAAAGGGAATGCTTTCACTACAGAACCAAGAAACTATATTCAATTTATCAAGAACCCGTAAGTTTCTTATGTCCAGTACTTATCCTTCATCTCCAACATGGGTTCATTTTTATCAAAATTTTCTTCTTTTTTTGTAGGTCCTGGGGCTTGAACTCAGGACCTGGGCACTGTCCCTAACATATACCACTTGACATGCCACTTCTGCCTTTTTCTGTGAATGTGATACTGAGGAATTGAGGCTGGGCTTCCCACATGCTAGGCCAGCACTCTACCACTAAGCCACATCCCAAGCCACCTTTTTATCAAATATTTCAACAGGAAAATACCACTTATGTTCAGAACTCTAATTGTTCAAGAGTATACTGTCTCTAAGTTATAGATGACCCAGTTTATTGATATAAATTACACAAAACACGACTTGCTAAATGATTCTTGCCTTAGGATGTCCATATCACAAACCCAAGTTTTAATAAATATTAAGAAAAATTATGTTCCTGGCTATTTTAACACAAATAAAGCAAGTTCCTAGCCAAATGTTAGAGTATTCTAAAAGTCCTTTCAACAATTCTCAGGTCACTTTTCTATTTCTGTAGTTATCTTCCTATTTATTTGCCCTTTGAAAACACTTCAGGCTCAACCAACATTTGTGCTTTCAAGCACATACTGCATTGCTTATAAAGGTCTCTTGGCAGAACTCCACTTTTAAAGGTGGAGTCATTCACCTAAAAAGCTAGGCTGACCATCAAAATTCAGCAAACTCCTATCACTAAAGCAACAACTGATTCTTATAAATCCATCTTGGTTTTTACCAATGTGTAGCAAACAACTTGCATCATATTTTCTTAACAAAGTATTGATTTTGTAATTTGTAAAACACTAGATCTGAAATAAGCTGAAAGAAGGAAAGCTATTTCTATCACTCTGAAGTTCTTTTCTATTTTTATAACTTCACTAATTTTTATGCTGTACTAATTTAATATTTTGTTTTAGAGAACTCACGAAATGCTTAAATAGACAAACATGTCCCTCCAGGTTTAGTATTTTAAGAACAAAACTATTTCTATAAAAAAAAAACTTTATATGTATTACTCACCTTATCTCTTTGGTAGTCATTAAAAATGACAGAAATGAACGCAAGAACTGGGTGGCACAGAAACCACAAGATGCAGCCCTGAAATAAATACATCAAAAAAGTTCAGCTGCATCTTTATCTTCAGAATAGACAAGATTAAAATGAATTACATTATTAGCCTATTGAGATCTTGGATGGCCTCAACTGGCCATAAAATATTAAGTATAAATATAAATTTTCTGTTGCATTGACATTCATACTTTATTTCTAATCAAATAAGTGTTTCTTGGAATATTTTCATTTGTAAATCTGCTACAGATATGTATTTTAATATTCTACAACATATTACTATAAGTGGCAAATTAATAATAGAGAAAAGCATGATATAAATGTATACTATTTCTGTAAAGAAAGAAAATGCAATTCATAAGTGCTATAAAAGTACACAAACACAAAATCCAACCAACTGTTAGTTGTCAGAGC
Organism: Megascapheus bottae; assembly: GCF_031878675.1. Taxonomy (NCBI): domain Eukaryota; kingdom Metazoa; phylum Chordata; class Mammalia; order Rodentia; family Geomyidae; genus Megascapheus; species Megascapheus bottae. The sequence goes on from NC_143519.1 coordinate 12,201,865, forward strand.
AGTAATGAAGAGAGGGCTTTTAAATTTTTCATTGAGATTGGTGGCAACATATTCTTTCTTCCAAAATTAAATTTGAAGCAAATAAGTTATTTAATAGTAGCTACCATGGTACTTGGGCTATACTGAAGGTTTAGAGGTAAAAATATATATATAGCATATTACTTGAATAAAATGGAAGCTGGGCCCTGGTGATTCAGGCCTGTAATCATAGCTACTCAGGATGCTGAGATCTGAGGATTGCAATTTAAAGCTAGCCAAGGCAGAAAGTTGGTGAGACTCTTATCTTCACCCCAAAGCCTGAAGTGGAGCTGTTCCTCAAATGGTAGAATGCCAACCTTGAGCACAAAAGCCTAAGAACAGTTCCCAGGTCTTGAGTTCAGGCCCATGACTGGCAGGAAAACAACAACAAAAAGAAATGGAGAAAGATATACCTAGGGATATGTGCTCTCAGCAGTAATAACTAACAGCTATTAGGGGCTCAGCAGTGATTATATGAGGAAGTGATGATTACTGAGTAGATGGAAAAGTATCAAGCAACACTTCTTGCTACTCTGAATACTTTTTCATGTTTAACTTTATACAAAATAAAAATGCATTTTTTTTAAAGTTCAAGGAAGATGGAAAAAATGAGGAAACCCTAAACATCTCATATATTTTCATTTTAACAAACAGTAAGCACTACTGTCTTTGTGAAAACTTGAGAACTAATGGCAATTTCTTGGTCACTGGTGCTCCGAAGTACAGGTATGTTCCAGGGCTGGGACAGCCACCTTGCAAAGCCTGACATGAGGAATAAGGCAGAACTCTGACCCTCTTACCCAGGTCCCTTGGAAGCTTAGAGGCTTTGTGAACCAGGCTAAGCTGACAGGAGATCAGATCTGAGGTAGGTTGCCAGGATGAACTCTTTTCTTTAACTAAAAATGTATGGAAAGAATTAGATTTGTGCTTGGATTTCTTGGATATGAGGACACAAAAAGGAGTATGCAGTGGCTATGACCTCATATGGATGATCAGGCAGAAGGATAGCTCTTCAAATTGTTATATAAAACACCTTGTAACTCTCACAGTTAATGGTTTTCACTCAATTAACAACTTTGGAGAACCGCAAATTCTATCCTAATTTATCAAAACAAATTCTCCTGCCACAGAAAAAAATGTAAAATTATCATTTATAAAGAAACTGTGATGGGGGCAAAACTAACTACTGCAGAATTCAGAGCAATACTACTGCATGGGTTCTGTGAGATGGGGCTAGGAATGCCCACATCATCTAGACACAGTGGAGATTGAGTAAAGCACATAGCAGGCCCAATGTAGTGCTTGGCTCATAGTGAAAGGCAATACAAGTTGGCAGGCAGTCATTTATTAACTTCCCATAGAAACGAGTGCAAAGCTGAGCGTTAGAAAAAGTCCCTTTTTATCCCAGCTCATACTTTGGCAAATGTGATGTAGAACTGTCTTTTGAGTGTGCTTCTTTCCACAGTGATGATCTGATAGAGTCCACAGCCCAGTGAGAATGCGAGGCAAAGTCTTAAAATGATTAGCAGGATCCCAGCTATGTTGTGATGGGAATGAGAGCTGTGATGACTGGTATCTTCAAACTGCTCCCAAAGGAGCAAAATGCTCTGCAGAAAAAGAGAAAAAAAATTATACGTGTGTGTGTGTGTGACACCTATTTCCACTAAAGTACTTTGTTCAATTCATTTATAAATATCCCGTTAAACTTTCTGTAAACATTCCTAGGGAGGTACTGAGATTGTTCAGATTAAAAAGAACATTAATTAACAAAATACAGGCAGTCTTAGTAACCTTGGATTAGAGAAGAGGGATTTTTCCCCCCAGTCTTGGGGCTTGAACTCAGGGCCTGGGCACTGTCCTTGGGCTTTCTCAAGGTTAGTGCCTTGAGCCTCAGTGCCACTTCTGGCTCTTTCTGTGCATGCGGTTCTGAGGAATTGAACCCTAGGCTTTGGGCATGCTAGGCAAGTACTTTACCACTAGGCCACACTCCCGGCCCAGAGAAGGTTTTTTTTATCCAGTGAAACACAGTAAATGAAACTACTACTATAAAGATTCAATGATGGCCTCTTGTCTAATACACGTATGCCTTTATGTGTTGTTGGCTGCCTGTCTCAGTATTGTCTGGCTGCTTCTGAAGGTCAGGACTTGTTTAATGTAGTTGTCTTAAATGATTACTTAAGCTCAAGTGTCAATTTTAATTCTGTTTGTATATGTCTATGATAATGAATTAAAATTATACCTAATTGGCAAAGAAAACTGAAATTTTAAAAGAGCTGGAAAATGAAAATTTAGTCTGATATTAACCATAGTCTTGTTAAGCCCTAGATCAAAACCCTAAGTTGATTAGAACTTTGCCCTTATTTAAATCAGCTCTAATCCAATTCCTGGCACTATCTGTTTTAACTATTACTTCTGTGTTACAGTGTCTTTCTCAAACCAATATTGTAAATTCAATATTCCTACTGCATTCTGCACCTACTGCACTTAAGAAATGCTAGGTAAAGGGATGAATGAAGCATAAGCCCCACCTTTCATTAATAAACTCTCCAATTCATTTAATGCATTAAAACGTGTAATGTCCTATTTAGAGTTAAGTGCATATTTCATTATTATTTATAGTTAATGCTTGTCATAAACTTAGTTTAAATATGTTTATACTTTTCTTTTTCCTGAATTTTATAAATCAATTGCACATAGGACACCTTTGAATAATATCAGTGCTGCCATTATAGAGGAAAGCAAAAAAGAAGTATAGAGATGTTCCTAAAAGACCAGATCTGCTTTTTACATTTGTTTCCAGAAACAATATCCCACTTTTCTTCATTACATTTCATTTTTAATTAATCTCAGACATCACTTAAATGCTTTCAGGCATGAAGCAGCCACTTCTAAAAATCACTGGCAAGTTTACTGATTCCCTTATTCAATGCTGAGTACTTTCCATGTGATGGAAAAAATGGGAGAAAGTTATCGTAAAAGTAGGATGCATAAAAGAGCGGGTAAAAGGCTTCAATTCAAGTAAGTTACAATTACGTTTTGCAAGCTCTGTTAGCACCCAGAATATTAATAGGTTATTTGACCCATCATTTTTAAAAGTCACATTTTAGAACAACACAAATTCCTCATGGATCCCAGTTCTGAAGTACGCAATGTTTAGGTTGACATTTCTCAGTGTTATGATGCAGAAAGATCGAGTGCCAACACTCACCTGTGTGACCACAATGAACACTGCAATGCCTGTGGACGCTGGGGTAGAGTCCCACTGCAGAGGCCTGCTCTGGGACTTCTTCATTCTGACTATTGTCCAGCCCATGCACAGACTCAGAAGTAGGTATAACATCTGGATTTGAGAAGCAATGTCAAAAACTAGAAGAAAAGCAAAAGCAAAATCAACCAAGGTTTTGCAACATTTGGAATTTGTGCTTTTTGTATTGATATGATACCATTTTTTTTGGCCGCAAAAAGGCATTTTCAATGAGAAGATAGCCCCATACAATAATTCTAAAAATTCATCTGGGCACAGTGGCTCATACCTGTAATCCTAGCTACTCAGGAGGCTGGGATCTGAGGATCAAGGTTCAAAGACAGGCCAGGCACAAAAGGACCTGAGACTCTTATCTCCAACTAACCTCTAGATAATGGGAAATGGGGTTTGGCTCAAGGGTAGGGTGGTAGCCTTGAGCTGAAGAGTTCAGGGACAGCACCTAGGCAAAGTTCAAGCCCCATGATTTGCCCAAAAAATATCTAAAAATTGAAAATGGTCTATAAAAGTTGTAACTGCTTATAAAAATCTACAACAGTGGAAAACACTATTATATGTATACTAGTATACATTGTATCTATTAGCTGGATTATAAAATTTTCATTATTCTAATTTTTTCTTAGATAGTATATCTTATTAAAAGAAATATTTTAAATATATATTCTGTAATATGGAAAACCATATCTTTTTGGGTGAATTATAATATGAAAGGTACAGAGTAAAACTATTAATGAGCAACAATATGAGAGTGAGGTACACAGCCCCTGTATTATACAAGTATGTTTTTCTCACTATGGGAGACCCAGACAACTGAAAGGCTCCATGAATTAGCATGATGTGCCACCAGGTGGCCATCACCTGTACTGCAGGAGAAGCCTAATGCTTTGAAAAGAACATAACACAAAACTGTCCATCAGCACTACAAGTAAATAAAAACCTTTAAATACTTCAAGTTCCATCCATATTTACCTTATAAACCACGAGTTATTGATGGAAAGGTACCAACATTTTTTTTATCACGGCATATTTTGAAATAAACCTGGTGACTGCAATTTAACACATTGTCACCCATAACTTACATGTTTACTATTTCTTTTATATAGTATTTTCTTTACAAAAAGAGAAAAACCATCAAGCATATAATGGTGGTATTTTAATGCTGCAAGCTAAAACACTATTACACTTTTTTTATTGAAGAATTTATTAACATTGATTTTCACATATTTCAAATGACATGTTTAACAAAAAAGTATTCAAGAAGGGAATCTCTATCTATAATCACTGGCACTTAGATTTTAGAGCATAATTAAATTAAGCTGAGGGTTTGTATGTCATAGATACATATAAATCTATGCAATAAAACATTATGTCTATAGAGTCATAATCATCCAAACTAAAATTGGCCACTCTACACTTATGTTTATTTATCTGTGCAAGTAAATTCCAATAAGGAATGATCACTATATCTGAATGATAAAAAAATGTTATGGCCTGTCAGATCAAGGATATTTTTGTCATCAGATTATTAAATGACTATGAGACAATTCTATTAATATTTTCCCAATACTTGTTTAGCTAGCAAGATTTTTTTTTTTAATTGGCTGAATGGATGTTTCTGGATAATCTGCTATGGAGTAAAAAAAAAAAAAACCCTAGGAAAACTCCTCTACTTTGATAGCTTACTCCTCTACATAGAAATTAATGGAGAGGTCCACATAATATAAGTGGATAGGTATTTATTGTTGAAAAATAACTGCAGATCAAATACACAGATCATGTACAACTCTCTTAAATTTTAATCTCTCAACTGAGTCTTGTGGGAACGAGTAAAAATTAGCAGTATCAACTTATTGCAGTTAATAACAATGGGAAAACGTTTGCACTAGGCACTGTGGGGCATGCCTGCAAATCTCAGCATTCGGAGGAAGAGGGAGGGGCAGAGGCAGAAAATTATCAACTTCCAGATCAGGCAAAGCTATTAAACTACACAGTGAGACCCAGCCTCAAAAACCCAAGCTGGAGATGAACTTAGTGATAAAGTATTTAGCATGTACAAGGCTCTGGGTTTGATCCCCCAGCCTCACAAAACAAATGAACAAATAACAAGAAACAAATGGCAAAAAAAAATTTTTTTTTAACTTTTACTGAAACTTCTAGACAGCTAAAAGCATGGTTTTAATCCACAGCAGACACTCATAAATATTCAACAGGCCTTGCTAAAGCAATAGCTTTGTTACTGGCTCTGGGGGCTTTGCCTATTTAAGATGTCAATTTCTTCATCTAAATGCATAAGCAAAATTATTTCTAAGGATCTATCCAGATAGCATGTTACGAGTCTATTGAATGTCAAAAAGAGATAGCCAAATAAAAAGAAAGAAAAAGAAAAGAAAAAATGAAAGGGAAAGAGAAAGAGAAGTGATGTAAAGAAAAAGGAAGGGGAAAGAGGAGGGGTGAAGAGAAAAAAAGGGAAAGGGAAGAACGCAGAGGAGAGTGGAAGGGGAGAGGAGGAGAGGGGAGAGGAAAGAAGAGGGGAAGAGAGGGGAGGAGAGAGGAAGGGAAGGGAGGAGAGGGGAGGGGAGAGGAAGGGAGGGGAGGAGAGGAGAGGAGAGGAATCAGGACTATAGACAATGTTCAGAAAGGATTAAGTACTTGCTTTTGAACAAGAGATGAATTATACACATGCTCTTCATAAGGAAAACAAGAATTTCCTGAGGCTTCTGAATTTTAGAATAGGTAGCAAGTTCTGGTTCAGTGAGTCTTAAAATGACAAATGACAATTGTCACAGGATAGCTCACTAAAGGATGAATTGGAAGAGAAATACAGAAATGGAAGGAAAAGCAAATCCTATAGGAGTTTCATATTCAAAAGGTATTTAAAAACAAAACAAAACAACAACAACAACAAAAAAACAAACAAGCTGGGTGAACTGGCTCACACCTATAATCCTAGCTACTCAGGAGGCTGAGATCTGAGGATCCAGTTTCAAAGCCAGCTGGGTACTAAAGACTGAGAGCCTCTTATCTCCAATTAATCTCTAGAAAAGGAGAAATGGGGCTGTGGCTCCAGGGGTAGGGTGATAGCCTAGAGCTGAAGAGATCAGGGCCAAAGCCCAGGCCTAGGGGTAAGACATTAGCTTTGAGCTGAAGAGCTCAGGGACAGTGCCCAGGCCCAAGAGTCCAAGCCCCATGACTGCCTCCCCCCCCCCAAAAAAAAGAGAGAGAAGGAAATCTTAAAGATTTCAAGAAGCCCGTTTGTTACTCTTTAGAAATGTCTAGATTGCTGGGGCAAAGTGGTTCTTGCCTGTAATCTTAGCTACTCTGAGGCTGAGATTGAGGATAAAGATTCAAAGCCAGCCCAGAGAACAAAAGTACCTGAGACTCTTATCTCCAATTAACCTCTAGAAAATGGGAAGTGGGGCTTGGCTCAAGGGTAGGACAGTAGCCTTGAGCTGAACAGCTCAGGGACAGCACCCAGGCCAAGTTCAAGTCCTAAGACCCCCTCCTCCCCCACACACAAAAGTCATGATTACAGAACCTTTTATAAATATGTTTGTAAGAGTGTCTTTATAAACCAAGAATGAAGCTACAAGGTCAGCTTAATTATAAGTGTACATAAGCCTGGTCAGAAACAGACATGTAACAGAAAATGGAATTATATAAGGAAAAAAACTTCAATTTTGGATTAGAAAACTTGATTCTGGGTCCAACACTACAACTCAACAGCTGACTGAATAAACATTCAAGTAGGAATACACATTCTTACTTTTTATTGAGAATAAATAAATATACATAAAGGATATATATTATATATATTGAGGATATATATAAAGTACATTTTGAAAACAATGAAGAGCTATGTCTACTACCTGTTATCAAAAAGACACTAAATAGGACAGTCTAATTGAATTCTAACCAGTCTTGACAGAAAAATTATACTAGAATAAAAATAATTTACTTTATTTGTATATTGCTGAAGATCAAATTCAAGATCACATGCATGCTGAGCAAGCACTCTGCCATGTAGCTACAACCTCAGACCAAGACTTAAGTTTTAAAAAGAAAAACAAGTAAATAAATGGCAAGTTTATCTTTAAAAATAATCTGCTTAAATAATGCTCAGGAAGATACTCACATTCTGCCAAACTTCCCATAAATGGCATCCCTATTCCATCTCTGGAGTACCTGAAAAATTGAAAAGGAGAGTAGTAAGTGTAAATTACATGGTGAAAAAACACTGCTCATAATCAAAGCAAGCATAATTTTGGTGGACTAATTAGGATTAATTAGATGTAATGATGAACACAGTTTTAGTGGTTTTGAGTTACCTGGAGAAATGAATGTAATTAGCTAAAGCTGAACCAGCTTGTAACAGCAATGCAGTTGTCAGAACCTTTAAAATCATGTGCATGGGCCCTCCTTTCTTAATAGCCTGCCACAATGACTGAGCATAAACGCAAGCAATCACAAAGTACACTAGGACTAGGAGGAAAAAGAACTCATGTAACCCTGTGAAGAGAAGAAAGGGAGTTGGTTTCAGTTAAACAAAACCAGTATAGTGCCGGATGCTTTCAAATCTTGTTAATATATTTCTAGAACTCTTTAATTCATTCTTTTTTTTTTTTTTTTTATGGAACTCTATATACAGCCTCGCTGGCCTGCTCCTTCTGTCTCTGCTTTCTGAATGCTGGAATACCCAGCTAGAACTTAGCTTAAAATTGGAGGGAAACAAATGGAAATCATTAAGATATGATTGGGGACAAAGTCTTAACTGTAGAGGCAGATATGTAGCTATATATATACACATACATATGTATATGTATGCATGCACACATGTGTGTATATATATATATATATATCCCAACATAGTAGTCAAAGCCCAAAGACTCATCATAAAATGAATTTAGCTTGAAAATAACAAACAAAAACAATGACTTCAGCATATATTTATATTGCTTATCCTTACTCAAAGAAAACTTCTTTTATAAGAAATTTAAAAATAAATTTATTCAGTCAACAATAGTTGACTTTGACAATTCCTCTCAAAGCATGGTCCCTGAGCCAGCAGCAGTATCAGAGAGCTTGAGAAATGTTCCACCTCAGATCTGAGGCAGCAACTGAGAGTGGAGCCCAGAGATCTGTTCTAGTAAGTCCTAGTGTGATTCTAGGAGAGCCTCCATGTGAGAATCACACCTCTGAAATGTTCCACTGCCTTGCATGTCCAGGGAGAACATTGTAAAACAACTATCATGCCCCAGACCGCTTCCTGAGATAAACTTTTTATAACGCTTACTGAAAAGGGAATCCTATGGTGATCAAGTGACTCCTTTCCATAGCTGACTACAATGACGACACAAAATAAATGGCACCCAATACAAGTAAATCAAAGATAAAAGCCGGGTAAATCATATTATCTCTTGATAATTAAAATTATAAAACATCCAGTCAGCCAAGAAGCTGAAAGGGTGGAAGATGTGGCAGAAAAGTCAAACTAGGTTCTAATGAAAGTTTTGAGTGAGCAGAAAGTATGAGCAAAGGGAGTTGGTTGGCAAAGATAACAAAATAAAAACATACAGGATTATTATTATTAAGAATGTTATTAGTCATAGCAACTTCTGGTTCCTGCCAATAGCTTCTCTAATAGTCTTTATGCAACCTTCACGTTACTTGAATCTTTTGAGGTTTTTATTTTTGAGAAATTTCAGAAAATTTTTCTTATTTGCCTTTGATACTTTATGGCCAACATTTATCTCTTAGTATCTAAAAGGGGTCTGTTTCAGGACCCTTCCCAGAAACCAACATCTAAGGGTGCTCAAATCCCTTAAAAAAGGGGCTGGTATAGAGATTCCCTTTTTGAATACTTGTTTAACATGTCATTTGAAATATAATGTAAAAATCAATGTTAATAAATTCTTTAATTAAAAAAAGGGGGGGCGGGACTTTCGCCTAGTGGTAGAGTGCTTGTCTAGCATGCAAGGAGACCTAAGTTCGATTCCTTGGTACCAGATACATAGAAAAAAGCCAGAAGTGGTGCTGAGGCTCAAGTGGTAGAGCTCTGGCCTTGAGAAAGTCCAAGGACAGTGCTCAGGCTCTGAGCTCAAGCTTAGAACTGGCAAAACAAAAACAAACCCCCCCACAAAACCAAAAAACAATGTTGCCAGGTGCAGTGGCTCATGCCTGTAATCCTACCTACTCTGGAGGCTGAGATCTCAGGATCAAGATTCAAAGCCAGTCTGCAATTGGAGACTCCCATCTCCAATTAACCTCTAGAAGATGGGAAGTGGGGCTTGGCTCCTGGGTAGGGCCGTAGCCTGGAGCTGAAGAGCTTAGGGTCAATGCCCAGTCCCAGGGGTAGGGTGGTAGACTTAAGCTGAAAAGCTCAGGGAAAGCACTTGGAGGCTGAGTTCAAGCCCCATGACTGCACAAAAAAACAAACAAAAAACATAGTGTTTGTATATTACTGTCTCATATCCTCCACCAAACTCTAAATCATCTCTGATTATTTAGCACTTAAAACAATGTTAATGTAAATAGGTGTTGCACTGCACTGTCTAATAAATGTATGTTTTTAGTTTAGCTACAACTTCTTTATAAATATTTTTGATCTGTGGCTGGGGAATCCATTGATGTAGAGGGCCAATTGTAAAGATTATGTTGAAGATACTCTCTAATTCTAGGGCTATTTACATTCTAACACTACAATGAGGAGACACGGAGGTATCCTCCATCTCTGTTCATCTGTACATAAACAAAGGTATCCTCCATCTCTATTCATATGGAGATGAACAGTCTCAAGTTCAACTGTCCCATTCCAGTTGTGAATACTGAGCCTATTTCAATTTCCCACTTGGGATGAACTTCAAAGAATGGGCAGGAAAGGGAATCTTCCATTATCTGGAAAATAATTTTAGAAAACATGTATCAGAGGAAAATCTGTCAATAAATGTTTATTTCAACTTTTTTTTTCCCATTATCATCTGAGAGGGAAAAAAAAAACCATCAAGAAGTGTAGCCACTGGGTGTCTCCCCTGCTCTATCTATATTAATGACAATAAGTAAAAGGTATGGTGAGACTTTTGCAAGACGAAAAAACAGGAAGAGAATCTTTTCTTTTTTGTGCCAGTCTGTGGCTTGAACTCAGGGCCCAAGCACTGTCCCTGAGTTTCTTTTGCTCAAGGCTAGCACTCTACAAGTTGAGCCACAGTGTCACTTCCGTTTTTTTCTGTTTATGTGGTACTGAACCCAGGGCTTCATGCATGGTAGGCAAGCACTCTACTAAGCCACATTCCCAGCCCAAGAATCTTTTTATTTTTTTAAACTCCTTACCTAAACAGATATTTAGAAATATGGGACTGAAAACCTTACCTTGAATAATATTAGGACAAGATAAAAAATGCAAATGCTAACCATAGTATAACAGCTATAGATGAATAAAATAGCTAATGTTATTGTTTTCAATATTAATTTTTATCCTTCCTTCTTTGTATTTAAAGTAAATAAAGCACAAATTTTAATTATTTATAATGCTTTATAGAACATTTATTTATTTTGCCAGTCCCAGGGCTTGAACTCAGGACCTGAGCACTGTCCTTGGACAGAATTTTGCTCAAGGCTAGTGCTCTGCCACTTGAGACATAACACCACTTCCGGCCTTTTCTGAGTACTGAGGAATCGAACCCAGAGCTTCACGCATGTTAGGCGAGCACACTATTACTAGGCTATACTCTGCCTGTCCTCTTTTTATGGAATATTTATTAGAGGATAGTTTCAGACCTTATTGGGTTACAAATCCATCATGAAAATCCTGACATTTTGGTGAGAAATGAAATAATATAGGAGGAAGGCCACCAGCAAAATTTAAGACTACTCAATGTGAAATGTATTTCCAATACAATACTAACATTATAACTAAGAAAATTATTTTAATGAAATAATTTATTAAATGAACTAAGCTAGACATTTGTCTGCACTTTGCTCACTTAGTTTCAGATAAAGTATTCTTATCCTGAACCTGTCCTTTAAAGATAAAATGCTGTTATTAGGGTTTTTGCGAAAAAATAAATCGTGTCTAAAAAAACAAAAGAAAAAAGGAAAAACGTCTCCCTGTTTTAGCCTCTTCAATCATCAATTTTACTTTTGTTCTGCTACCGGCTTTTATAAGCAAGTACTTCTGAACTGAAATTAAAATCTAATGGATACTAAGTCTTAAGTTAATAAACCCTCAAGAAGAAAAAGAATTTTAAATAAATCTGTAGTGGGTTGTGAACACCTATAAGGAAAATGTGTAGATTGAAGGCCAGGTTAAAGGAAAAAACTCACAACTTTAAGTAGGGAGAAAATTAAGTAAGGTGGCTTCTGTATGGAACTCCAGCCCTGGCTAAATGAGGGAAGAGCAAAGAGGATGAGAAAAAGGGGGAGGAGTCCTTGGTCATGGAGCAGACATTCCCGCACATCCTCACTCCTGGCTGAATCAGTCCCAAACTGCCCTTGAATGTCTCCAAACCAGAAATCCCAATATCTGCTGACAAGAGGCAGATTTCACCTTTTAGACAGAGTTTTCTTCTTTCTGATAACTTACATTTCTCTGATGATGCTGTCTAGTAAGGGAATATGATCCCACTGTGGTCAATGACGCATGATGGGGAATTTTTCCTTTCTATTAAAAAGAGACATTGAATTTTATCATTACCTAGATGGGCTGTCCAACAGAGGATAATTAGGCAGAGAGATGCTGAACATGCAGTCTGGAGAAGCTTTGGATTAAGATACTTTGTACTAGGGTTTTCCCTTACTAGAAAGCCAAAACATCACAACATGTGACAAGTGCTAAATGGAAAGCACAACCGGCTTTTTGTTTGGAAAAGGAAGAAAAACATGGAAAACAGAAAAGCATGAACATATTTGCTGGAATCTTGAAAACAATGTGATGGCAGATATGGCAAAGGATTAGCATATTTTTAAAAAGCAGCCTCATTTTGCTCTACTTTGTTTTTTAGTTAGTTATTTATTTTTAGTTGGTCATGGGGCTTGACCTCTGGGCTAGGACACGTCCCTGAGCTTTTCAGCTCAAGGCTAGTGCTCTACCACTTGAGCCACAGCACCACTTTGTTCTACCTTTAAAGCATTATGTTCCTATTTCAAACTTTATCAAGTGGCATAAAACTTGTTTTAGTTTGCTTTGTAAAATTAGACATACTGTAAAATAGAGGATTAACCAAAGTTTAGTCAATATTCATTTAAAATAATTAATTTAGGGGGCGGGAGTTTGGCCTAGTGGTAGAGTGCTTATCTAGCATGCACAAAGTCCCGGGTTCAATTCCTCGTTACCACATACATAGAAAAAAAAGCCGGAAGTGGTGTTGAGGCTCAAGTGGTAGAGCTCTAGCCTTGAGAAAGTCCAAGGACAGTGCTCAGGCCCTGAGCACAAGCCCAGAACTGGCAATAAATAAATAAATAAATAAATAAATAAATAAATAAATAAAATAAATTTAAAACAAAACAAAATTCTAACATTTACCTAAATGTGGAACATGAATTGCAGCTATCTACAGCAGGTTATTGTAATGCCAACAGATATACAGTAATAGTCAATTCTTGGTAAAAAGCATAGCAAATCAATATTTCTTACTCAGAGCAGATAATAAGCAAATTTCTAAAATGAATTGGAGATTATTCCCTGGAAACATATCTCATACCTGAAGTTACCACTAGAAAGATTCCCTCTGTACTTTAAAACCAATGTATCACCAAAACAATTAGAAATGTAGATTATCAGATCAGTGGTTCTACTAGAAACTACTTCAGAGCGCTCAGTGTCTGGCTCTACTCAAAAACAAATCTGAGCCTCTGGCGATGGACATCTGGGCTGTTTCAAAAAAGAAAACTCTAGAAACATATGCAGTGATGGGTTGAGAATGACCAATTTAGACTTCAATGGCTTATAAACATTTTAATCAATAAAATGATCTATGATCTGTAAGAATTACACTAGGCAAAACACAAGTTCAGATCCTTTGGGGGACACTTCTACCATTTTTTTTCATTGTGTTTCTTCTTTAATTTTTTTCAAATTGTTATAAAAGTGATGCACAAAGCTTCTGGCATTTATAAATAATCATTTGTAGATAAGTTCTACACAAAACCTTGTGCTTAATTAAAATACCTATCACAGCAAGGTTTCTGTTTAAAAGTTGTCAGTGACATGACTAATGTTACTTTTCCCATTTTGAATAAGAAAGACAGCTTTTAGATATCAGAGTAAGCATTAAGTCACAATCAGTGACAAAGTCAGGCAAAGTAGGCAGAACAGAGTTGAGAAACAAGAATCAAATCAGAATGGTTGGTGCACATTCTACAGAAAGGCCGTCATAACTCAGGATGTTAAGGAAAAGACTAGAGGATACAGGTGAACTTCAGGACAGGTAGGATGAGTATGACTGACACTTAGCGGTCCAAGCACAGCACTGGGAAGAACTGCCATCATTTACGGTGTGAGCTCAAAGTTGAAGCTAAAACGGGCAGCGAGTTTGCCCTAGTGGTAGAGTGCTTGCCTCCATGCACGAAGACCCAGGTTTGATTCCTCTGTACCACATACGTAGAAAAAAACAGAAATGGTGCTGTGGCTCAAGTGGTAGAGCTCTAGCCTTGAGAAAGCCCAAGAACAGTGCTGAGGCCCTGGGCTCAAGCCCTAGGACTAGCACTAAATAAATAAATAAATAAAATTAAAAAGTTGATGCTAAATTAGGAATGAGGAAGAGCCCAGAAGTGAGAACTTAGATAAAGAAAGGACTACAGGTTGATCCATAAGAGCTTTGTGAATCTACACAATAACTAAAACAATCACTTGAGTTGAAGGTCCACTGCCTGGAAGGCAGAAGGGGAAGGGGTGAGTAGATGTAGTTCCACTGGGGCAAAAGAGATTGCATAGCCAGTGATGGCAGCAGAGCATCACTATCTGCTGAGCCCTAACCAGTGCTAAAAATGGGTCATGAAAAAATGAAGTCTTCTAGTTAAAAGAGACATTAAATATAATTAGTTCAAGCATGGATTCAATGCTATTGGGGGACCAGAGTTTCCCTAATGTCACTGCAAAATAGAGAACCGGAACAAATGTCAAGATCTTTTTTTTTTTCTCTTGTGCCAGTCCTGGGGCTTGAACTCAGAACCTGGGCATTGTCCTTGGACACTTTTTGCTCAAGGCTAGCACTCTGCTGCTTGAGCCACAGCATCACTTCCAGCTTTTTCTGGAAGGGCTTCGTGCATCCTAGGCAAGCATTCTACCACTAGGCTATGCTCCCAACCCTCAAAATCTTTTATAAAGATAAAAGCAAACTGCAGGGTTAAATTAACTTCCACGAATAATCTACAGTGATCCAAGGTGTTAACTAGTAAAATGTAAAACTGAAGTTCATCTGCTTTCTGAACAGCGTAAGTGGTCTATCCTATGCTATTTCCTTTGCAGAATGAACTTTCAAAACTATTGCCAAACACTTAGCACCCCTATCGTTCAAAGCTATGACCTATTGCCTCTTACATATGTTCTTTGACTTACTTTTCTAGCTGTGTCAACCTTCCACTTTGACCTAAAGAATTGTTTTACTCTACTGTGGCTCACTCACCCTCGACCTACCTTCTACCTTTCTCCCTTTTTGGCCAATGAAATCCAAAGGAATTTCCTCCAGGCAATTTTTTTTTTTTTTTTTTTTTTGCTAGTTGTGGGGCTTGAACTCAGGGCCTGAGCACTGTCGTTGGACTTCTCTCAAGGCTAGAGCTCTACCCTAGAGCCACAGTACCACTTTCAGCTTTTTTTCTGTGTATGTGGTGCAAAGGAACTGAACCTGGATCTTCATACATGCTAGGCAAGCACTCTACCACTAGGCCAAACTCCTGGCCCAGGGTAGGCAAATTTTTTTAAATGGACAATAAACTCACAAAGAAGTCAACACCAAACACTTTTCTTTGCAGATGGTATACAAAGATCCTTAATCATCAACTAACAAATCTGCTAAACTCTATAACAAATAAGTCAGACAGCAAAAAGTCACTTCTGTTGGGTGAAGAATCTCACTTCGCTAGGACAGGACAAAGTTACCTAAAATTGATTAGAAGTCTTATAGGAGGAAATGTGAATTCAAGAAACATAAAGACTTAATAGTTCCTAAGTAAGCATCAATAAAGGCAATCTCCAAATCTATTAAAACAACCTAGTGACAGCCATATAAAATAGTTTCTAGTCTGACTTAATCACTCAATTTATTAACATTTTTCTTTATAAACTAGACTGTGTGGAAAAAAAAACTAATGGTAATTCTATACCAACTATGCAAACTGTAGCTGTAGACTTGTTTTATTCTCTGCACTTTAATATACTTGAAGTTATACAATATAAAATGTTCTGCTTTTTTAACTTAATATCATAGCTTCCACCTTTAAACATATAGTTTGATTTTAATGTCTAATATCGTAAAAACACAATATGAAGATATTTCTCTCTCTCTCTCCTCCCACCTTGAGCTTTTTCTTTTTTCTTTGTGGCACCTGAGATAGAAAGTAATGCCTTGTACATGTTAGGCAAGCACTCTATCACAGAGCTACATACCCAGGGCCTGGATAATTACAATACAAATTCTTACCAGATTCTCTAGCACTAAAATGATCAAAAGGATTTCCTTCAGCATCTGGATTTAGTAACATCATTTCAAAGGAGATATCTTCTTCCTGAGAATTTTCCTCCTCATCTTTGCAGGTATACTTGTCTGCATAAAACACGTGCCAGGTTTGTGGATACAGAATCTGGGACACTGTCAGGTTATGCTCAGTCTGGTTCACTGTCACTTTAAAGAGAAAGAAAACAGTACCTTTCAAAGCAAAGCCCTGGGATGTATGCATTGTTTCAGGCATTTAATCACTTGGGGTTAGAGTCCCCTCCCCATCTTTTGCCTCAGACCCTGTGTAGTATTGGAACAAGGCAAGGAAAATGCCAAACAGATTAGAATGATGCATTTTAGTCAAAGAAATCCACTATTTAAAAAAATAAAATGGGGAAAAATAATAAACACAATACTTCCATACAAAGCAGAACACAGAAAGGGCAGATCTTAGGTTCTTACAGGTCTGTATTTCTTGGCTTTATTTCTGTCCAGACTTCCTGTTTTGACCTATGTGACCTTGCACAGATTTTACATGAATAACACCCACTTTCTGTACTCATGAAAGAAAAACCTAGAGCATATATGAGCCATCTAGTATGATATTACCCAGTGATTCTCAATTTAAGATAATCCCATTGAGTGCATTTGAGCATCCGAGGGGACAATTTTGCTCTTATACAACTATGATAATATGTGTGTGAAGGGGGTGGGGGCTCCCTGAAACTCATGTAATGGCATGTACAGAGATCTGCAGCCCCTTCAAAATGCCAGTGGCACCTTTTTAACTAAGATCAGCATAAATCTAAAACTGATCAGACCTCAGAGACACCAACCAAGGTGCTAATGAGATAATACAGGTAGGTAGCTGCTTTGACTTTACCACTCATATAAACTATAATCTCTCTAAACATTCCTTCAATAGTTAATTGAGGTATCTGTTCTGCCTAGCAAAGAGCTCTCAAGAGCAAATGAAGAGTACATGAAAATCTTATGTAACGCATATAATTCTAGACAAAGTATTCAAGGCAAACTCCTGGCCCTATACAAAGTATTCTCAAGAGTATTACAATTTCTAGGCAGGCTCTCTACCATTTAAGCCATACCTGCAGCTGTTTTGCTTTATATTTTCAGATAGACTTTGTACATTTTTCCAGGACTACCAGACCACAATCCTCTTACCTACGCCTCCTACATAGTTAGGGTTGCATGTTTGTACCACCAAACCTGCTTCAAAGTACACTATACTTAAAATTAGCCTGAATTATTTTCTCATCTGTGGTTAATAAACCAAAGACATTCTTAAGGTACTTTTGCATATGGATTAGATTTTAGAAAAATCTAAAATTATTAATTTTCATTGGTGTAACAATGATACCATGGTAATAAATAAATGTGTCCTTACTCTTTGGTAATGCATACTAAGAATGGAAGAGCAAATTAGAGTATCTAAAACTTACTTTCATATGGTGCTATTAAAAATAAATGTAACAAAATATTACTGAATCTAACCAGAAGATATGCAGATGTTAATCGTACTATACTTTCAACTTTTTTATATGCTGAACATTTTTCCTAATAGAAAGTTGGGAGAAAATTATATATATATATTTAATATATATATCATCTTTATGAATGAGATATGGCTCTATAAGGTTCAAATTTTGAGTACTTGGACTATACAATTGTGAATTTCATTCATCATTAGTTTACTGAGCAAGGAATTTATTAACAATACCACAGTACTGCTTCTTGGGGCTATTGTAATACAGTCCATTTTGCTATTTTAAATAGCTCATTTAAGCTACGCTTTTAAACTATATAGTTTCTGAAAAAATATAGCTAAAATCTTGTTCCTTTAAATATTTGAAGAGTTCTAATAAGAGCTTAATGTATACAATCAATAAAGGGCCCAGAAATAAGACTGTTTAACTATGGGACTTGCAATTAGATAATCCTGACCTCATTAAAAAAGCTCTTTCATGTTGCTATTTTATTGTTCATTTATTCCCTTAGATAAGACAATACAAAAATTCAACATTATATCTTCCCCACTATAGTTTTTGACATTTCATTTTAAATTATATGGATATACATCAAAGAGAAACAGAAATATGCTTCATAAAATAATACTAGCCTTTGGCTTCTGTCTTGCTGTGATTTTTTTTCAGCAAGCCTGGGAAATGAGCCTCTTTACAAAACTGTATGCTATTGTTTCAGAGACAAAAGACTACAACAGAACATGCAATATTCTATGCTGGTGTAATTAGTGCCTCAAATATTAATACAACATGAATTACAGAAAGTAATATCGAGTGGATAATCACCCACTTATATTATAAAAATATGTTATAAAAAAGAATACAATGAAAATAAAAAATACAGAAAGATAATATACTTAGGTGATTTTTAAAATATATAAAAACATATAAAAAGATAGCATTAAGAGTTTTATATATAAGGTTATATTTAATTCCTATAATCTCTCAACAAATTACTCTCAACTTCATTTATATTAAGTTTTAGACAGAAGCATATACAAGTGCAGTATTTTTGGTTTTTTTTGTTATGGGGCTTGAACTCTGGGCCTGGGAACTGTCCCTGAGCTCTTCAGCTCCAGGCTACTGCCCTACCCCTGGAGCCACAGTGACACTTCCTCTTTTCTAGTGATTAGTCTGCTGTTCTTTAGTGTCCAGGTTGGCTTTGAATCACAATCCTCAGATCTTAGCCTCCTCAGTAGTTAGGATTACAAGCATGAGCCACCGCACCTGACTAGTGCAGTGATTTTTAAAAACAGACAAAAGAGTTTTCTGCTTAGAATATATTTTCCAAGCATGGTGGTGTGCACACCTGTAATCTTGACTGAGATTAAAGACCATTAGACCACTTTGCTTAACATGAACAAGGCTCTGGTTTCAATACCCAGCACTACCAAAGAAAGAAAAAGGAAAAAATTGCGTTAACATCAGAAAACAAAGAAAGATGGAAAATAACTTCTTAAACATTAACTCAGAAGAGTCCAGTGGCGATCAACACTATATTTCAAATCTCATCTTGAATAGTGCAGAGCAGCAGTAATGTTCTGCATAGAAGTTGGGTACACTTAATGAGTTCATTACTAAAGGTGAAAGCTGTTAGTTCTTAAAAGCCATATAATATCCAGGAAGAACACTTGCTATAAAAAATAATTTGTAAGTATGTAGTACTAGTATATAGTTACACTAGTTATAAGTTACAGTATTGTTACTGGAAAAATAATTGATGAAAAAATATACACAATCAGTGCTTAATTTGTTTCAGGTCCCCAAATTTAACAAAAGAATCTTTATTCTTGTAAAGTTCCTGTTTCCTGATTATTTTCCATTTCATAGTTCCAAACAATGGCCCCGCACTGAAAGAATAGGAAAGAGGGAAAATAATGAAAAAGATGAAAACCTTGGGCTCAATCCTCAGTACCTCTAAAAGAAAAAAAGAAACAAAAAGGAAGTGGGAGTGTTGAACTTAACTAGGCTCATGGAAGAGCCCATCACATTCTTACATGTAAATGAGTCTGAATGACAGTGAGAGAAGGGGGAGAGTTCTTATAATTTTTTCTCATGAGGATGCACCAAACTCATGAGTCTTATAACCAGTTAACTTCTAGGAATAAAATGGGCAAACTGTAACACATACTTCACTCCACTCACTTAGAATGGTTAATATCTGATACATGATAAAAGGTGGATGTGAGTGAGCACCCCAGCCACTAGTTTAGGATAAAGATGAGCCTCTCTGAAAGCAAACCCTGGGGTTTACAACTGATGCGCTGTTGGTACATCACAAACTGACATTTTTTTTTTTTTGTCCCGACAACTAAGTCTTGTGTTCTATGAAACCAATGGTATGTTGTTAAAAAAAAAAAAAAGTATCACTTGGGCTAAATGTGTGACTAACTGAATAAATGTTCAGTGTTTAGCTCAGTGCTGTAAAGTTATATGCAACCAATAAATGTTATTATTCACTCAATAACCTAAAACCACACCAAAATATATGGTATATTAGCACGAACTATGCAAACTATAGAGATTAAGTGAAGGAAAGGATTCCTTTATAAATTACCTGGGTGTTGGAGCTGGGAGCTTGGCCTAGTGGTAGATGCTTGCCTAGCATGCACAAAGACCCAGATTCGATTCCTCGGTACCACATACATAGAAAAAAGATGGAAGTGGTACTGTGGTATTGCTCTATCCTTGAGAAAAAAAAAAAGTCCAAGGACAGTGCTTAGGCACTGAATTCAAGCCCCACAACTGGCAAAATAAATAAATAAAATTATCTAGGTGTTGCTTGAATGATAAAGCAGGAAAAGATTCATCTTTTGAACATGAAAAAGATTGGTTTGTTTAATATTCAGCTTAAAACCTATTAGCCAGCTGGGTACTAGTGGCTCATGCCTATAATCCTAGCTAGTGCGGAGGTTAAGGATTGAGGTTCAAAGCCAGTCCAGGCAAGAAAATCTGCAAATCTCCATTTACCCACCAGAAACCTGGAATCAGGGGATGTGGCTGTGGCTCAAAGTGATAGAACATTTGCCTTGAGCATAAAAGCTCAGAAGACAGTGCCCAGGCCCTGAGTTCCAGCCCCAAGAAGGATCAAAAGCAAACAACAAAACATATTAGTCAAAGTGTTACACTTCGAGGTTTAGGGTCATAAAACATTTTAGTATTTATGTACATACTGTATTGTTCAACATTAAGAGAAAAAAGTTGTATCTAACAATCCAAGAAGTTATACTCACTTGCCAACTGTGCTTTGGATAATTTTTCACTACAACCATAGCGAAGACTGCTCTCCTGCAGCTTCAGCCATTCCTGTGCTTGGAACAGGTAGAGTTTAGCTTCTTTTGCAACAGCTACTGCCATGTTGTTGATTCGGACACACAGAAGAGCATGGTCACCTTGACATTAAAATGGAAATTATCAACAAGAGATGGTCTAATTGTGAACTGAGGTGATAGAGTAATAAAACATCTCTACTTGAAATGGGTATTTTAAATCCAGTTTAAATCTTAACAAGGAAAATCACAATGAAAGAACATCACTTTGAAATTAACCTGTAGTCATAATATTCATTGCACATAGATGAAAATGGAGCTAGGTAACTTGAGAGGACACATGGGGGGGGGGAATGATAAAAAGGATGACACTGATCAAGAAGTGTTGTACTCAAAACGGATAGTGTTGAATTGAAACCTGCTTGTACAACTATGTAAAGGATGTATATACATATATATATAGTGTGTGTGTGTGTGTACATATATATATATATATATATATATTTAGGCAGTCCTAGGACTTGAACTCAGGGCCTGAACACCATCCTCAGGCTTTTCTCAAGGCTAGAGCTCTACTACTTGAGCCACAGACCCACTTCTGGCTTTTCCTATGTATGTGGTACCCAGGAATCAAACCCAGGTCTTTGTGCATACTAGGCAAGCACTTTACCAATCACTAGGCTAAACTCCCAGCCCCAAGGATATATTTTTTTCTTAAAAGGAACTCACCCAGCTTAAAAAAAAAGAGGTGAAACTTTATAATTTAATTGATCATATTTCAGTGAATATAAAGCAACATTTGGTGTATTTGGATGTTTAATAGAATTGACTCATTTTACAATCATTGCCATATATTTATATTTGATCATTGTCAACACAGATTTTTGTCTAAGCGCCTTTTCCTAACCAAAAAGTGGTCCGGGTATTCATGTTTAATTATATTTTAATGTAAAAATAGCCATAAATAAGAAAATTTAAATAAATGGGTCTGAAGGGGTATGCATTTTACACTTGGAAATAAAATTCTGTATCTGTGACCTTTCAAGAGAATTTTCAGAACATTAAGTGACTAATAGAGAATGCACCTGGTTGTACATAACCAACTGTAGTTAGGACAGAGGAAATTTACAAGAAGCAGTTGTCTTTAGGGCAGGGGACTCTGGATGAGAAGAGGTTAAGCAGGAGACTGTTTCTCATTTTAAGATTCCATTCCCTTGGGTTTAAAAAAAAGAACTTTTGTTACTAGAAATTTTGTTCTGATTAAATATTTTACATGAATTTAAATGTGTAATATACATAAAGAATTTCCACTTGATTTTGTGTGCATACATGCACCAGACCTGAGGATTGCACTCAGAGCTAGGGCACTTTCCCTTAGCTTCTTCACTCAAGGATGGCATTCTACCATTTAAGAAACAGCTCCACTTCCAGCTTTTTGGTGCTTAACTGGAGATAAGACTGACTCTCATAGACTTTCTTGCCCAGGCTGGCTTCAAACTGTAATCCTCCAATCTCAGCCTCCTGAGTAGCTGGATTACAGGCACTGGCCACCCAGTAATGATATCAAGTCTTAAAAGTGGTTATAAAGTCCATTTGCACCTTAAATCACACTACTTATACTTATTTCAGTATAAATTATAATAGTATCAATAAAATATATAATTTTAATTACAGTTGGAATTCATGGAAAATTGGTAATATATATGCATGCTGTTGTGTACTTTATAATATATATATAAATTACATGAAATGTGGAAAATATATTTGAACACCTTATCCCATATCTGTTCTGAGAAATCTAGACTTCCTACACGTTTCTCCCCTGTGATTACAAAGAAACCATTATGAGTACCAGGGTTATCTGAATGATGGTGATCACTAAGAACACAGTCACACACACTTTCCAGATTGTGCCATTTAATTATCCTAACTACCACTGTCGCCAAATTCCAAGTATTGTTACAATCAGTTGATTGAAAAACTGAAATACTGAAAATCTGACAAAAAGTACCAATAACCAAACTTTTTAAAGCACCTGTTCTTCATTTAGGCACCTTAGATTTTGGAAACTGGTTGCACTTCTTACATGGCGTAACAATTTCAGTTTTCAGTTTTGTTTCCTCTTCAAATCAGGGTTTTCTCCCTTTATACCATCAAGTCTGTATTTTTTTCCAGGGCTTCAAATGTGTTCTCCATATCAAAACAGCTTCTCGCTTCTATTATTTTTTTCCCTAAGAATCTTGCCCCAGGTCTCTAGGCTGAGCTCGACGGTTGCACCTTTTTCGTGAAAGGTAAGATACAAATTAAGATCCTAACTTCATGACGGGGAATTACGAGTGGACGTCATCAGAGCGGTCAAAACCAGAGTGGGCCAAGAGGGTGGAAATGAAGCGAACGTTAGCGTGAACTGTACGTTCCTTCACTGAAAAGAACTGATTCTTGAGGGGCACTGAAGGTGAACAATCAAGTCGGCTGGCGGGCAGGCCCTAAAAGAAAGACTACCAGGACACGCATCGCCATCCATGTAATTCTAGGTCTTCCTGGTGCACTGGTTCTCCGGGCACTATCGGCAGTGACCCCGACGCTCCGCTTCCGGGGGGTCGCCGGTGGGGGGAGCAGGCCATCTGCGAGCCTCGGTGTGTGCCGTCTGGCCCGGGTCGGGGGTCGGCTGGAGGGGGTCGTCGCTCCCGGGGGTGGGGGGGGGAGGATCTGGAAAGGTGCGGACAGGGCTGGGGACATGGCAAGCGGCCTTGGGGTGAGGAAAGGAGCGAGGCGGCGGCCCGGCTCGATGGGGTGGGGTTCGTGGTGTGTGTGTGTGCGGGGGGGGGGGGGGGAATCACAGCAGGCACCCCGCGGTTCCGGGAAGCGGCGACGCGGGAAATCTCGGTGGAGGGGACGGGGGGGAGGGGGGAGGTGGCGCGGCGGCGGGCCGGGCCGACGTGGCGGGGAGGGGCCGGGCGTCGCGAGCCTCGGCTTCCCGGGGGTGGAGTAGGGAGGAGAGGCCCTCGGGGCCGGCTCCAAGGCAGCACCCGCGAGCCTCCATCTCGCTCCCCGCCCCCCCTCCCCCGACCTACCGTGGAACTCGAAGTGGCCGATGCTCTGGCCCTGAGCGTCTCGAGCGGCGGCGCTGCTGAAACTGCCTCGCAGGGTTTTACCATGGCTGCCCTGCGGCCACCAGCAGCACGTGAGGGCCACTGCCAGCAGCCGCAGTCCCCCCATCACCACGCACCCGCACCGGGCTCCCAACCGCCTGCGGGCCCTCAGCCCCACGTCGGCAACCGGGGGTGGGCGGAGCCAGCGCTGGGCCCTCGGAGACTGATAGCCAATGAGAGGCGCTTCCTCTGCCACGAGCCAAGAATATTGACCAATCAGAGGCCGAAAGGGGTGGGACGGGCACCTCCGTGCGTCCCATCTCTCTTAGGTCTTTGGGCTAGTTCCCGCCTTTTTTAAATGAAGCGGCTGGAGGCTGTTGCTTCGGGTTACAGGAAAATCATCACCTCTTCTGGCTTTTTCTATGTATGTATACCGACGAAGGGAACCCGGGTTTTTGTGCATGCTAGGCAAGCACTTTACCATTAGGCCAAACTCCCAGCCCCTATGGCCTTTTATTTTTAAAGTCTATATATCAGCTTGTTATAATTTTAAAAGCTGGACAATCTTACACATATTTGACTTCTGTCCCATTTTTCCTTACTGAACAATATAGCAGTAAAATGATCAATATTGTATATCATGGAATTTTGGAGCCTTAGAATATATGCATTTGAAATTTCCCTATGTATTATTTCCTTGCCTTCCAAAACAAAGAACTTTGTAAGATGGACTAGGAATGTGTCTTAGTGGTAGAGCATGCACAAGCCCTGAGTTTGATTCCTCAGTATCACATAAACAGGAAAACCCAGAAGCAACACTTTGGCTCAAGTGGTAGAGTGCTAACCTTGAGCAAAAGAAGCTTGGGGACAGTGCCCAGGTCCTGAGTTCAAGCACTAAGACTAGCCTAAATAAATAAATAAATAAAAAGTAGTAAGATGAGATGTGTTGGCTGAAACAGGAGCCTGGCTACACAGCAAGATTGTCTTAAAAACAACAACAACAAATAACTTTTGGGGCTGGGAGATTGGCCTAGTGGTAGAGTGCTTGTCTAGCATGCACGAAGACCCAGGTTCGTTTCCTCGTTACTACATACATAGAAAAAAAAAGCCGGAAGTGGTGCTGAGGCTCAAGTGGTAGAGCTCTAACCTTGAGAAAAAAAGTCCAAGGACAGTGCTCAAAAACTTTAAAAGTTTCTAATTTACAAATGTTCCAAATAATACTTCTGTTTAGGTTGCTGAGATGTATTATGCTGAGAAAAAGAACTTTATCCGTTGGACAGTACTTACTGATCATTTTTTGTGTTGTAGATATTTTGGATTATATCAGGAAATAAAAAGGCTTACTGAAGGCGCAGAGCCAACAAATAATTACATCAACTTCTGTTGACAAATACTATAAAGAAAAAATTTTTAAAAAGTTGAGATGGTTTTGCGGGTAATGGTGGAACTTATTTTAATTGTGTGGTGAAAAAAGGATTCTGATAGGATGACATTCAAGCTGAGGACTGAATACTGAGCAACTAACTAGGCAGGCATCTGAGAAAAGAGGTGAGAAAATAGCATTCTTAGACAATTCAAAGAACAGCAAGGAGAACCAGGGGGCTGAACAAAAGAGAGAATAACGTAAGTTAAGAGAGAGGAGTGCATCATCATCATGATTGAGGAGCCTGTGCTGTCTATAATTCTATGAATAACAACTGCAAGAGTTAATTTTACAATAGTGACTTCTCATTTGCACAATACAAGAAGAAAACTCCACCGAGGTCCTGTGTATAATCCCTAGAGATGGATGAAGTACGAGAAAGAAGTCACCTACTCTTGGTGCTGTACTTTCATGTATCTAAGTAAAGCCTAACCCACGCGAGAGACCCTGGTTATAAAATACCCCAAGGCTGGGAAATCCCAGTTGCTCCTTGCAATTGTCTCTTAGACCAACAGGCTCTGCGCCTGCGCAGTGGCGCTCCTCAGCCCCGCCCGCTGAAAAAAAAACACCTCGGCCCAAGCCCCACCTTCCGGAAGCCTGCCGCCAAGTTCCCCATGAACGTGTCGTAAAAAGTCGTGGTGGAGCTTTAGAGCCGTCCTCAGAACCCACGCTTTACGGCGCCTAGCGCTGCCGAGCTGGGCGATGTCGATGGCGGTCGGGGCGGACCCCGTGGGCCCTGACAGCTTTGCGAAGCGGGTCCTGGTGACCGGCGGTGCTGGCTTCATGTATGTACCGCCTCCGCTGGCCGAGCACTTGCACCCCAGGAACCCCCACAGTTGTTGCTTGTCCTCCACGGTTTGGTGCTGCTTTGGGCTGGGGTGGGGGGAGGTTCTGACGTATGGAGGGTCCTAAGTGCACCCCAGCTTCCCCCCACTCTTTGCCCCGCCGGACTTGGCTCGTCTACGACTTCTTTAGGACGACTCCCTTCCACAGCCAGAGTGTCGGGGTGCTGTCCCCGCCCCTGCCGGGCCCGGGGTGCTCTGTCCACCCCTTGTCACTGATGGGGGTGCGCGCGCGTGATGGAAAAGCCCAGCGCGCCCAGGCCTTCGTGGGCCCCCACGGCCAGGCCTCGATGGCTGGGAGGCCCCCCCCCCACTCCTCCAGCACCCCCGTGGTTAAAACCCTCACCCCCGCCCGGGCTGCCAGTGCAGACAAATCTGCAGCAAGACTGTGGCATCCCGGGTTGCCTTGTGGTCCTTCGGGGCCTGCTTCTCGTCCAGTCAGTGTTTTATGTAACTCAGCCCATGCCAGGATGCAGGATTTTTTTTTTTTCTAACCACCGTTTCCTCCCAGACCTAAACTCCAAACTCTGCTACATCAAGAAGATGGACGTGCTCAAAAACGCGTGTCTCCAACCTGATGGGTCTTCGTTTTCTGTACCAGCCTCTTAGGTGTTTGGCCCACTCCCTTCTCGAGGCTCTTTGTATGTCTGTCCTTTGTAATCTTTCTGCATGACTGAATTCAGCGTTTTACTCACAGCCAACCTACCTCTTCAGTGTCCTTACCCGACCGATCACTTTATAGGAAAGCATGGAACAGCCTGTATCTCTCTGCCTGATATTACATGGCATATTTGTATTTGCTTGTTCGTGGTCTGCGTCTACACTGTAGAATGTCAACTCCACGAGGAGTTCCCCAAGCCCCTGAAAGAATGTCTGGCCCATTTTTTGGAGATTGTCAGTAACTATTGAGTGGATAAATGCTTGCGTAGCAAGCAGGAGACTCTGCTTCTCTCAAGGATCTCAGTGTTTACCGGAGGAAGAGAAAGGGATGTGGAGTTCCTGTTTATTTCCCAGTGGCCTATTAGTTCATGCCTTCTAATCTGACAGTCATGTGTGGGAGAGTTTCAGATAGGCTAGTTCCATCTGATAAGAGGATTTTATTTATTTATTTGCCAGTCCTGGGACATGAACTCAGGGCCTGGGCAACATCCTAGAATTTTTCTTTTTTTAAAGCTAGTGCTCTACCATGTGAGCCTTAGCACCACTTATGGCTTTTTCCATGTATGTGATACCAGGGATTCAAACCCAGGGCTTCATGCTTGCTAAGCAAACACTACCACTAGACCACATTCCCGGCCTTAAGAGGATTTTTTTTTTAATGGACATTAAATGTGTTACTTGTGTGAGAATTCTGATCTAGGCAGATACGTTTTAGAAAATGTTGCCAAGGACAGTCTCAGAATCCATCATTTATTTGGTCGAGGCTTATGCGTCTTCAGAAGCCCAGTGCTTTAAAGTTTGACAGTTTTGGAGTTGACTTCACTGGGAAGCCTTTGATTTTATTTCCAAGTGTTCTGAAGCCTTGCAGCCACCGTGGATGGCCAACTCTGAATGGTTTGGGTCACTACTGGCTTGGGAATATCTCTTGAGGATTCTGATGTGGCATTGGCAAACTATCATACCAAGAGACAGCCATTATAGAAGTTACTATAAACCTAGACAAATGACTGGTCCCCCTGATTTACATTTTTATGCAAGTGTACCTGTGGGTCCTGAAAGACATGATGTCATTTCAGTGCAGTTGTTCTCACTAGCATACTCCTCATGCATTGATAGCATGACTAAGTTGATAGTATCATAGGGTTAAGTGACTATATCCAATACTACTTCTTTATGCCCAGTATACCCAATTCTCTCTCACACATGATATGAATACAGTAAAATAGTTTCTAGATACTGTTGAAAAATGGGGTAAAAATGTTGGATTGGGGGGGTAGTTACATTATTTTTGTTGTTTTGGAAAAGTTAAATTTCTCTTCTGATAATCAGCAGCTCTTTTTATTTTTTGTATTCTTTTTTTTTAACAGCGCATCACATGTGATTGTCTCTTTAGTAGAAGATTATCCAAACTATATGATCATAAATCTAGACAAGGTGAGTTTTATAAAAATGAATCGTGCACTGAAGTTACATTTCAATTTAATTACATTTTTCAGGATCCTACTATTTATTGAATAATATTAGCAACTTATAGGTCTTTATAGTATGTGCTCATGCTGTAATTGAAGTTACATAAGGTCTTTCAAGATCATGTATACTATAGTCCATAAAGTTGAGTTCTTGTTTGTTTTTCTTTCTTTCTTTGCAGTGTTAAAAGTCAAACCCAGGCTGGGAGTTTGGCCTACTGGTAGAGTGCTTGCCTCTAGCATGCATGAAGACCCTGGTTCCATTCCTTGGTACCATATACATAGAAAAAAAAAGCCAGACGTGGTGCTGAGGATCAAATGGTAGAGCTGTAGCCTTGAGAAAGTCCAAGGACAGGGCTTAGGCCCTGAGTTCAAGCCCAGGACTGGCAAAAAAAAAAAGTCAAACCCAGGCTGGGAATGTGGCTTAGTGATAGAGTGGTTGCCTAACATGCATGAAGCCCTGGATTTGATTCCTCAGTATGAAATAAACAGAAAAAGTTGGAAGTAAGCCAGGTGTGGTGGCTCATGCCTGTAATCCTAGCTACTCAGGAGCTGAGATCTGAGGATTGAGGCTCAAAGCCACCCTAGGCACTAACGTCCATGAGACTCTTATCTCTGATTAACCACTAGAAAACCAGAAGTGGCCCTATCCAGGGATAGGGCAGTAGCCTTGACCTGAAGAGCTCATGGACAGTGCCCAGGACCAGGGGTAGGATGGTAGCCTTGAGCTGAAGAGCTCATGGACAGTGCTCAGGTTCAGAAGCCAAGCCCCAAAACCAATTAAAAAAAAAGTTCTTTTAAAGTTGGAAGTGGCACTGTTACTCAAGTGGTAGTGTGCTAGCCTTGAGTAAATAAAGCTTGGGGACAGTACCCAGGCCCTGAATTCAAGCCCAAGGACTGGAAAAAAAAAAATAGAAGAATCAAACCCATAGCTTTGTCTGTACTAGATAAGAGCTTTAACACAGTCTATTTCCCCAGCCCTTGATATTTTGAGTGAGTGTCACACTGTGTTGCTCAGGCTGGTCTGGAACTTCAGATCCTACTGCTTCCACCTTAAATTCTGAGATTGTAGACCTGAGTCACCACTGTCTGCAGACCAAGGTTTTGTTTTGTTTCCCCTTGTTTTGGGGTTTGTTTTGTTTTGTTTGTTTGTTAGCATTAGGGATTAAACTCAGCTGTGAGCTTGCTAGATAAGTGCTCTACCCCTTTAGGTACCTCCTAATTCTTTTAGTTTATTTTTCAGATGGCATCTTGTGCATCTGCCTGATGCTGTCCTCAAATCTTAATATTCCTATCTCTGCCTCCCAAATATTTGGGATTACGGGTATGCACTACCTTGCCAAACCCAAGTGCAGCGTGTGTGTTTGTGTGTCTAACTCGCAAATCAAGTCCACCCTTTCTACACTTGAAGTAACCTTGTAGTTACTGGTCTTACACTAGGAGCTAGTATAATTTGGTATTATACTGGGGCTTTTTGATATTATATGCTTTATTTTACTATTTTTAACTTTCTGGAATATTATGTAGGCATTTTAAAAGCATAATTAATTTGGTTTTGATAATATTGTACAATATTTGGAGTTTCCCTGAAGAATGTGAAAGCTATGATTGGTAGTCACTATGGTTTTGGATGTAAATAGATGGTACAAATGGTTAGTTTAATTTCATTTTCACTTACTGGTTCTTAGTGGTAAACTTCTCTATCTACCAATGACTGCAGGCATATTTTGGTAAGAACATTTTTTTTTCCAATCCCATGGCTTGAACCCAGGGCCCGAGGCCTGTCCTTAGGCTTTCCTCAAGGCCGGTGCTCTACCACTTGAGCCACAGCATGACTTCCGGCTTTTCTATGTATATGGTACATACATAGAAATCGAACCCGGTCTTCGTGCATGCTAGGCAAGCACTCTACCACTAGGCCAAACTTCTGGCCCGGCAAGAACTTTAAGTAGAAATTTATTGAAAGGTTAGTGTGGGGAATTGTTTGATTTTTGAAAAGGTGAGAAAAATTAAACTTTTAAGATGTCAGAACTTTAAAATATATAAAAATACAGCAAACGTATTGATTTTTGAGCTTTTATCATCTATAGTCTTAAATAAAACAAATTTATATTTTATAGGAAGATGTCATCTTATTTTTTTGTGTTCTTTCCCAACACTCTTACTTTTAGCTGGATTACTGTGCAAGTCTGAAGAATCTTGAAGCCATTTCTAGCAAACATAACTACAAATTTATACAGGTATGTAAGATTTTATAAGTTATTGCACTGTGTCCTTTTAGTCATGAAGAAATAGATGTTTTCTCCATTACTACTTATAAGACACACTTCCTTACTGAAGGCTGTTTAAAGGACCAGGTAGTCATTGCCAGAAGTAGCACATGCTGTAGAGAATTCTGCTTTTAGTTTGACATTACAAATAAAGCTATGATTTGCTCTTTTTTGATACATTAGCAAGTCCATGAGAATTTGCATGGTTTGTGACTTAGGGTCTTCACTGGCCTCTTTTAATAATGTGAAATATGGTGTCAGCCTGAAACATCCACCATCAGGGAAGCTGGTCTTCCTTATGAAGGCCATTGTTGTTGGACAGCAGATTCTTATCAGCTTCCCTTAGGTAAGTCGAAAGGATAAACCATAGAGCTGGTCCCTTCATTTGCAGAGGGAGGTGATACTGTCACATGAAGCTATGTTGTGATTTATGTCTTTTTTTCCCCCCAAGAATATAATTCTGTAAACTTTTTGTTTAATAACTGTGACACTTAAAGAATGTGTTAGGATTACTTTGCAATTGAGTTTAATGTTAAAGAGTTTTCCTTAGTTACTGAAGATTTGTTGAGAATGCGTAGTTTTAGAAAAACATGTTGTCCATATAAACATTAAATGTACCAGAATTTTATCTACCTGAGATAAAATATGCATGTTAGTTATTAGACTTAGTTTAAATTTGTTGTACTGGTTCTTTTCAAAGATTTTTGTTTTTTCTTTTAATGTCGAAAGTTTTCCTAGCCCCCAGGTACTGGTAGCTCAGTAATTCTGTAATTCTAGCTACTTAAGAGACTGATTATCTGAGGATTATGGTTTGAGTCTAGATTGGGCAAGAAAATCCTTGCTACTCTTACCTCCAATTAACCATCAAAAAGTTGGAAGTAGAGCTATGCCTCAAGGAGTAGAGCTCCAGCCTCGAACAAAATACTAAAGAACAGAGCCCAGACCCTAAGTTCAAGCCCCAGTACTGCCACAGTACCGCCACATACTCAAAGAAGTCCTTATTGATGTAGCAGTATTATAAAAATGTGATAAAACTTGCTCAGCCTAGTGACTTAGCTAAGATGCTCAGGAACCTGAGATGTAAAGATCTTGGTTCAAAGCCAATTCAAGCAGACAAGAGGCTCTTATCTCCAATTACCAAGAAATAGCTACAAGTGGAGGCATGGGAAAATCAAAGCAAGAATGAGAGGCCTGGAGTTCCAGCAAATGTACATGCACATACAGATGTGATAAAGCTAGTAATTGGTGCTCAGTATAATAACTTTACATTTATTTGCAAAGATTTTTTTATTGAATTTCATATTCTGAGATGCTGGGTTAGGACCTCATTTCCTATACATGCTTGTCCATTGAATTTTCAGGATATTCTCTATTGAAATAGGAAGTAGGAAAAGGGAGATATGAAAATAAAAATGGCTCTTGTGAACAAGAATGTACAAGGAGACTGACTTTTTCATGTTTGCTTTTCCATATAGGGTGACATATGTGATTTGCCCTTTGTAAAGTTGCTCTTTGAAACAGAGCAGATAGATATAGTTCTACATTTTGCTGCACAAACACATGTAGGTAAGCACTGTTTTATGTTGCAGTCATGACTGACAGATTAATCCCCTAGAGGCTGAAGTCTAAAGTCCAGTAATGGAACTAAATGAATGGGTAACTTAATGCATACCTTTGAAAGAAGATATACATGCCATACCAGTAAAACAAGCTCCTGGTCGTTGGTCTATTTGGCATTTTTAAGATTATTTTTATGAATGTAAGTTGAAATATAATCTTTGATATATCTTACAACTTTGAGTTAAACCACATTCAAACTAGGGAGGGAAGCATAAGGAGATGGATCTCAAACTATTTTTAAAATTATCTGTACTGTTTTTGTGCATTTGAGGTATTTTCTAATAAATATCTAATTAGATATTTTTTTTCTTTTTTTTTTTTTTTGCCAGTCCTGGGGGTTGAAACTCAGAGCCTGGGCACTGTCCTTGAACACTTTTTGCTCAAGGCTAGCACTCTGCCACTTGAGGCACAGTACCACTTCTGGCTTTTTCTGTGTATGTGATACCAAGGAATTGTACCTAGGGCTTCATGCATGTTAGGTGAGCATTCTACCACTAGGCCACACTTCCAACTCTCTAAATTTCTTAATATAATGAAAGATGATGTATATTCTCAAGAATTTAGAAATAAAAAATGATAATGTGTGTACCTGATAACCATTACTGAAGCAAAGGCAGTAAGTTAAAAGTTGCTGAGTTCTTGGTACTTGGCGCCTCTCGTGTACTCTAGTGCCTCTTGATTGGTTATCATTCCTTTTGCTTTTTGTTACAGTTTGGCTGCCTACATCTTTTACTCTAAACATCGTTTACTCTGGACTATTTTTGAATTAGAGAAAACAATTAACACATTGGGAGATGGAGGGTCATTTAAAATAATCTTAGACTCATCCAGATAGTTGTAGATATAATTTGTTCATTTTCAGTGTTGTGTACTACCTCAATTTAAGAATATTCTGCAGCTTTTTTATATATCTTACTCTTGATGGGTATTTGAATTCATAAACATTTGAGCAACTTTACTATGCATAGTATTTATACATATACCTTATTTTTTTTCATTTTAAACAAATAGGACTATAGTAGATGGCTTTGTACTGATGTCTTTTTAAAAAATTTTGTACCTGTGTCTTTTTGGGTATTAAATTATATTGTGGAAAGAGACAGATAGTTCTTCTAGTATATTTGGTATTTGCTTTGTCCCTTGAGTCTCTTGAATTGTTCTAGCTTTCTTCTCCTTTATCTATTTTTTTTTTAAATTTTAGATCTTTCATTTGTCCGAGCTTTTGAATTTACGTATGTTAATGTCTATGGCACTCATGTTTTGGTAAGTGCTGCTTATGAAGCCAGAGTTGAGAAATTTATTTACATCAGCACAGATGAAGTATATGGAGGCAGTGTTGATCAGGTAAGCTTAGAGAACACAGTCTGCAACTCACACTACTCTGTAGTGAGGGGTCTCCTGTAATCTTGGGAGCTAAGCAGGGTCAGGCAGTGTTAGAAACTTGAATGGGGAAAAGAATGTATATCCTATCTACTAAATAAGTGCCTGGGTATAGATGGACTAAGCCCACATTGGGC
The DNA here is from genome assembly GCF_031878675.1 of Megascapheus bottae. Lineage (NCBI taxonomy): Eukaryota > Metazoa > Chordata > Mammalia > Rodentia > Geomyidae > Megascapheus > Megascapheus bottae. Next base: position 12,235,489 of record NC_143519.1, read on the forward strand.
AGTTCCTGTGTTCTAGTTATGTGCACTGGGACACGCCAAACTGTTATTCCATTGTCTCTTCTTTTAAAAATTAGGAATTTGATGAGTCTTCACCCAAACAGCCTACAAATCCTTACGCATCATCTAAGGCAGCTGCTGAATGTTTTGTACAGTCATATTGGGAACAATACAAGGTAATCACTAAATTCTGAAACTCCATAACCATTAATTTTGGACTTTGGTGCTAAAACTGCAGGTCATTTCATTTTTTGAAGAGAAGGCATAGCTTGAGAAAATTTAAGGAAACTCAAAAATTGAGGAATTTAAAATACTGATATCTTGTACTATGCGGACAACATAGGGCCTACCTCTTCTTGCTCAGTTTATCGTTAAAACAATATTTTGAATATATATTTTTCCCATTTCAGTACTAGGTAGAATGTTACAGCTATAGTGAAAAGTCCTGTTGGAGTCCTATGAGTGAAGGAAGACAGAGGGTGGACAGATTTGCTTTCCTGCCGTGTGCTTCTCTCTGCATCATTCAGCATTCTTGACTCCTCGAGAATGGGAGGTAGACTCACCCTGGGTGGTTCTGAGTGTCCATGTGGGAGCTGGGCCAATGAGTATCATCACCTCAAACCCTGACATTTGTTCTTAGGATCTGGGTCAAGAGCACTTACAAGTTCTCTCACCTTTTGTGCTCTAGTGGCATTGGTCCTCTTCCGTTTGAAGTAGTTCTTTGATAATATGACAAAGAAAGAACTAACTTGAAGTTTAGCCCCTAACCAGATTTAGAGAAATAGAGGGAGCCTCTGAAATGAGCAAGTAGAAGGTCCTCAGTATTTTTTTTTTTTTTTTTTGGTGGGTTGTGGGGCTTGAACTAGGCCTGGGTGTTATCCCTGAACTCTTCAACTCAAGCCTACCACCTACCCCTTTAGCCAAGCCCCATTTCCGTTTTCTAGAGGTTAGTTGGAGATAAGAGTCTCAGGTCCTTTGTGCCCGGGCTGGCTTTGAACCTTGATCCTCAGACCTCAGCCTCTGAGTAGCTATCCTCGGAGCTGCCTCGCCCAGCTAGAAGGTCCTCAGTATTTTGTCAGGCTTATTTACAATCTCACCTTTCCTTGTTCCAGTAAAGAGGAGCCTCTTGGGGGAGGAACCTTTATCTGAACTCTAGCTTCACCTGTCTTTTTCCCTGCCTCCCTCCCTCCCTCCCCTGCCCGCCCGCTCCCTTGTTCTTTCTTTACTTTCCTTCCTTCCCTTCCTTTCCTTTGTTCATCCACCTCCACCTGACTTGTAGCTTTCTTGCTTTCTTTCGAGATTGGGCCCAACTGTGCATCCCAGGCTTGTCTTGGATACACAGTCCCTTACCCTTTGAAAGAGACCTTTTCTAATATAAGCTTCCTAAAAACACAAGTGCTGAGTGTGATGGTCCATGCCTATAATCTAAGCATTTGGAAGGATGGTAAACATCCAGACAAGTCGGGGCTGGATACTAGTCTGTGAAAAGTTAGTGTAAGATCCTATCCAAAAAGCAAATTAAAAAACAAAAACCTTGAGACCTTCAAATAATAATAATAATAGTAATAATAATAATAACCCTCTCTATCCTTTAAACTATGCAGAATTATTTAGGTTATTATTGTTTAAAACTCTGCAGATCTTTAAAATAATCATTGTTGGATTTTTCTCATTACATTAATGTTAAATTTCACTCTTTTAAGTTTCCAGTTGTTATTACAAGAATCAGTAATGTTTATGGACCACATCAATATCCAGAAAAGGTAAGTTTTACTTCTGAGTCCATGGTGGATCCTAGTGTTTGTAATCTCTTGTTATTTAAAAGAATCCCTTTATAAATTGTCTAAATAATTATGTTGTAATTATATGTTCTGTATAGGTTATATGCAAGTCTCACCAGACTTTTAGAGTTTAAAGACTTGACAGACTTACAGTTTAAAGATTTGAGTTTAAGTATCACTTTGACACTAGCTGGCATAATTGGAGGCCCTTTGAGCATCTTTGAATTGTGGAAGAATGAAAATGCTTAGAAAAGCATTTGAAGGATCCTGTGAGGTGATGTATGGGAAGATGCCTTCTCTTTGGGGGTCTCTGAAGCACCAGAGAGGGGTCTCATCACTGCTGCCATGCTGCAGTCAAGACTGCAGTCACAACTGTTAATGTCTGCGTGGACGGAAAGTTCAGAGCTCCTTAGGCAGTGATGCAGGAAGCTACTACATAAACTTGTCTTGCTGCCAGATGGTTAACTGTCCCCCAACTTATCTTTATTGTTCTAGGGCTGAATGGCCTCAGAGAGTCAAACAACTAGTAGACAGGAAAACTAGTTAAGTGGCTGAAAATGCCTGTGCAGTCGGTCCTTTGCCACAAGTCCCGTTTTAGAAAACTGTGACTGCTTTGCTTAAATTTGGAGGCTTAGGACTTCACAGCTGATTGCTTTCATGTATTTGTCCAAAGAGGAGGCCTGTATCATGGTGTGTGGGTGTTCATGTTTGCATTGCTTAATTTCTGGAGTATCCTTAGCAAGAATAATATAAAATATAGTAATACCTTATTTTCCCTTTAACATAAATTCTCTGTAAGTCCAAGGGTACTTAATTCTTTATAAAGTACGAGCCGTATACAAAGTGAGAAGTAAGGTCAGATTCTTGCCTTTATGTGAGGGACCAGCACAGAGATGAGCTTTTTGAGGATAGCAAACATCCTAGGAAGACTTGGTATTTCTCCTTCATTTATATAATTTTATCTTTAGGTAATCCATTTTTATAAAGTCAACTGTCTGTTCTGGGATTATGGCCTAGTGGTAGAGTATTTACCTAGCATGCATGAAGCCCTGGGTTCCATTCCTCAGTACCACATAAACAGAAAAAGCCAGAGGTGGAATGTGGCTCAGGTGGTATGTTAGCCCAGAGAAAAACCCAAGGATAGCACCCAGGCCCTCTGTTCAAGTCCCACCACTGGCAAAAATGAACACACAAATAAAATAAATAAATAATCTAATACTATATAAGATATTTCAGGAATTCATGAATAAAAAGAAGTAGAATTTATTCCTACATGTATTTTTATTGATTCTAATTTTTTGAGTTTAGATCCATATTCCAATGTCTAAAAGGCTATTCTAATATTTTTTATTTTAGGTTATTCCAAAATTTATATCTTTACTACAACATAACAGAAAATGGTATGTTATCCCTTGCTTTTCACTCCTGTGTTTTCTGGTCTGTTGATAGTGTTAGGCAGCAGCATTGCTTGAAAGTCATAGAGCCTTGGAATTAAGAGGCCATAGACTTGAATGTCCACTAAATTCAAAAATCTCTTCCTCGTGTAATGCAATAGGTTTTTGGGTAATTACAATCCATAGCTAATCATTTTAACTTAATAAGATAATTTCAACTCTTAATGACCTGTCATAGAATTTTGTGTTACAGCATTTAAGTTTAGCATCAATCTTTATATAATTCTCCTTTTCTCAGAGAAGTTATAGAACTATGGATAGTTCTGATGGATTTATATGAAGTATTTCTTGTGGTTCATGTTTACCACTTATTGAGTAGACCCAGAAAACTTACAGAGATACAGTGTAGAAAAACTAGGAGAATTTGTGGTCTCAGTAAGATTTCTAAGCTCTTCATGGTAACTGGTTCTCAGAGCTACACCATATTGCTTTATCCTAGTGTGGGAAAACTTAAGTGTTTCACACTTTCCAATTCTGCTTCATTCTTTAGCTGCATCCATGGCTCAGGGCATCAAAGAAGAAATTTCCTCTATGCTACTGATGTAGTAGAAGCACTTCTCACTGTCCTCAGAAAGGGAAAGCCAGGCGAAGTTTATAACATTGGAACCAATTTTGAAATGTCAGTTGTCCAGCTTGCCAAAGAACTAATACAACTGGTATGTAACTCTCTCAAAGGGTAATGCATAGAAAGCTGTCTCAAAGTCCGGGACAGTAAGAGCAAAATTATTCAGGGTCAGTAGTTTGCAGTTTACTAAGTATAAATATGGACAAATGGAAAGTGGAATTCGTAATTACATGTTCCACTTGTGTTTTCATTGGTAATTCTGTTAGTAGTCACTCCTCACAAAAAAACAGATTCACTAAAGTGCACAACCAAATTGTGAGATGTACTCACTTTCAGAAATGCAAAATTGTGCTGGGCATGGTGGCTCAGGCCTGTAATCCTAGCTATTCAGGAGACTGGGATCTGAGTACCAAGGTTCAGAGCCAGCCTGGGAACAAAAAAACCTGAGACTCTTATCTCTAGTTAACCTCTAGAAAACGGGATGTGGGAGTTGGCTCTAGGGTAGGGAGGTAGCATTTGAACTGTAAAGTTCAGGGACAGCACCCAGGCCCACGGGTAGGGCGGTAGCCTTGAGCTGAAGAGCTCAGGGACAGTGTTCAAGTTCAAGCTCCATGACCCTCAAAAAAAAAAGAGAATAATATATAAAATAATTTGGAGTGACTGTATGGTGTGTGTGTGTGTATTAAAAAAAATCCAGTAGAAATCTAAAGCCAAAATCAGGAAAATACATTTTCTCTTGTAGTTTATATCTCATATTCTCTTCTGCAGTTCAGATAGAATGTGGTTTATGCGGTATAGAAAGTGTTTTTAGTGTCTCCTGTGCTTGAGGCAGTTGTCTGTCTTGTCTGTTTTTACCAGCTCTTAAATACCATTGTTGTCCTCTGGTCTCATTTTATAATTTGACTCAAAAGCTTTTTCTTCATTTTGACAGATCAAAGAGACAAATTCAGAGTCTGAAATGGAAAATTGGGTTGATTATGTTAATGATAGGTGAGTAACAAGTTAAAACAGTGGGGGAAAGTTGTGAAATCTTAGTGTAAAATTGTAAATTTTATGGACTTACCTGAAAACTAGTTTATCTCTTTTGAATTTTCTTGTAAATTGTTCCCTAATTATAAACATCATACAGACTAAGGATAGCACTGTTACTAGCTGTGACACTTAAAGAAAGTTATTGGCCCTTTCTAAGTGTGAGGCTTCCCCCATTGTGAAAGAAGGATAATAATACCTTGCTTATATGAGTATGCTAAGGTTTAATTACAATGGGAATACAATGCCTTGCTTAGATGCTGACACTTAAAACTCCTAAGTTATATATATTTATTTTTTCATTCATTAAACATTTATTAAGTGTCAAACATTAGACTTATATTTAAAGTTATGGCTGTTTATAAGAAAAAAAACCACAGAGAAGATTAGCTGTTGGACATTGTACTTTTTTAATATAAAAAATATTATATATATATATAATATATTTTTTTTTTGCCAATCCTGGCTTGAACTCAGGGCCTGAGCACTGTCCTTGGGCTTTCTTCAAGGCTAATGCTCTACCACTTGAACCATAGCACCACTTCTAACTTTTCTATGTATGTGGTACCAAGGAATTGAACCCAGGTCTTTGCGCATGCTAGGCAAGTACTCTGCCACTAGACCCAATTCCAGGCCCCTATTTATATATTTTTTATACTAAGCATTGAGTATACTTGCAGAGATTTTTTGTTAATTTTTGCTTTGATCCCAGGGGTTGAACTCAGGGCCTGGGTTGTGAGGTTTTTATTTTTTTTCTTCAAGGCTAGTAGAGCCACAGCTCTACTTCTGACTTTTTTTGTGTGTGTGTGGGGGGGTGTTATGGGGCTTGAACTCTGGCCTGGGTACTGTCCCTGAGCTCTTCAGCTCAAAGCTACCTTGAGCCACAGCCCCCGTTCCTGTTTTCCAGAGATTATTTGGAGATAAGGGATATAAGAGTCTCTGTGCTTTGTATTGCCCAGGCTGGCTTTGAACCTTGATCTGCAGATCTCAGCCTCCTGAGTAGCTAGGAATACAGGGGTGATCCACTGTGCCTGATAACTTCTGGCTTTTTGATGATTAACTGAAGATAAAAATCTTATAGATTTTCCTGCCCCCTGAAGGTGACTTCAAATTGCAGTCCTCAGATCCCTGTTTCCTTAGTAGCTAAGATTATAATTTAAAAAAATGAGGCTTGGGGTGTGACCTAGTGGTTGGGTTTTTGCCTATCATGCATGAAGCTCTGGGTTTGATTCCTTGGTACCACATACATAGAAAAAGACTGAAGTGTTGCTGTGGCTCAAATGGTAGAGTGCTAGCCTTAAGTTCAAAGATAGTGCCCAGATCCTGAGTTAAATAAAAAGTAGAATTATTATAGAAATTCATGAACACAAATGATACCTCTTAGTGCTAAATATGTGAATATATATCCACACAATGTCATTTTAATTTTTTTTTTCCCTAAGACCTACCAATGACATGAGATATCCAATGAAGTCAGAAAAGATTCACAGTTTAGGATGGAAACCTAAAGTGCCTTGGAATGAAGGAATAAAGAAAACAAGTAGGTTCAAAATGGATCACTTTAGGAGCAATCAAAAAAACAAAAATATTTCGGTGGTAGAAACACTATACAAATTTGTAATTTTGCAATAACTCATTTGTACTTCTTAAATTATTACATTTAATATATTTCTAAATACCTTGAACTTTATAGACTTAACTATACATCAGTATTTGTGTCATATTAGCATTAATCAAATGCGTATGTCAGTGATTCTGAGGTGCACATTTTCATACTTGAGAAAGTTTTGTTTGATGTAATTACTGATATCTTATAATTATTATTGTAGGTTTTTTCTTCTTTCATTGTCTGTAAATCTTCTTTTATTGTCTGTAAAATAGTAATCCAATTTCAAGTCTGTGGTACCTAAGATTTGATGAAATGTAAGCAGCATTAGTCTTTGAGTGTCTTGAGTTACTTTATATTGAAAGAAACAAATATGAAACAAATTGAGTAAGTTTGGAAAATCAATTAAGAAAAGTATAAAGTCCGCATGTATGTTAGAATTCTATTTAGAAATGTACTTATTAGAAGATGTCTACACAAATGAAGAAAGTTGAGTATTTGGATCTTGAAATACAAAATACTTCATCCAAATACTGAAAAAAAAAAAATCGAAGGCAACATGTAACTCCTAAGCTTCTATTAATTCAAAATCTTTTACTGTTAGTATTAAACAAAATAGTTTCAATAATAGAAGGAAGCTCACATCATCATACTGTGCCACTCATACAGTATTATCACATTTCTATAAACTATATTTATACAAAAACTTTTAAAAATCATTACACATGACTTATCGCCTCACCTTGGATTCCCTGATATCAAAGTGCCTTCAGTACTTAAATCAACAGTTTCAATACTGGAGGATTTTTGAAGTGAAACAAACAAACAAAAAAAAACATTTTAAATTCTAACATCTTCAGGTCTTTTGATCCCCTTCATTGTCAAGTTCAAAACCAGATTCTGTAGTCCTGGTCTGCTGGGGTGTTTGAGGGGCAATTCTTTCTTTATGTAACAGACACTCAGTAAACCTTGGTTGATTTATAGTTTTAGACTTTTTACTTTCTGTTGTTTTGTTTTGTTTTGTCTTCCTTTTTCCTATCAGTTGAGTGGTACAGAGAGAATTTTCACAACTGGAAGAATGTGGAACAGGCCTTAGAACCCTTTCCAGTACAGCCACCATTTATGTAATTAGCACTGTCTTCAGAGGAAGAAGAAAATTATCCTACCTCAACAAGTGACATGAAATCACGTGACCAAATGAAGAAACTCATTAGGAATAGATTCATGGATTTTTGTATTACATTCAAATGTAAAATGCCTCATTCTTTCAATTTTGCCATAGGATTTAAAGATCAGAATGCTTTCAGAAAACTTCTAGAAATTAGAAAGTCACAGTAGACCCTGCAGATTTTCTAGAGATGGGCTAGGAAAGAGGCTTGTGGTTCTGAGAAAAGTGTGTAGTAGTGCCTGGTGGACAGCCAGATTGGTGGGCCTGGGTCTCCACGTCCAGCCTTTCCTGCTGACTGCAAGTCTCAGGGTTTTTAGGCAGTGCAGGATGAGTATTATACCGTAGCTCGATTTAGAAAAACAACAACAAACAAAAAAACCCAAAACAGCCAGGCACAGTGGCTCACATTTTGTAATCCTAGCTACTCAGGAGGCTGAGATCTGAGGATCAAGGTTCAAAGCCAGCTTAGGCACTAAAGACCGAGAGATTCACTGGAGAGACTCTTATCTCCAATTAACCAATAGAAAACCAGAAGTGGTGCTGTAGCTCAAAGGGTAGGACAGTGACCTTGAGCTGAAGAGCCCAGGGACAGCGCACAGGCCTAGGGGTAGGGCGGTAGCCTTGAACTGAAGAGCTAAGAGACAGTACCCAGGTCCAGAGTTCAAGCCCCATGACCGATATAAATAAATAAATAAATAAAATAGAAAAGGTCTGATAGTATGCTGTAGTTTCTTTAAAAATGGAAATATATCTAATACTTTTTAAGTTTTGATAATTTTGTAAAATGAACTTCGGTGTCTTATAAAGGCAGGCTGTAAAATTTTTATATTTTCAGAACCAGTTGTTAATTTATATACAATCTGTATTGGAGAAATTTTGTCATCATGTATGTATTGTTTAAGATGCTTTTATTTATAAAATTATCAGTATTTTAATGTTTTTAATGTAGAACAAGGCAATTTTTATTAATGCTTTTATTTTACTGCAGAAAATATTTTTAATGCTTAATTGTGTATTTTAAATCTTTTTGCCTAAAGACTAAAATGACCTGAAAAAGTAATTGGCTGGGTACTTGGTTGAGAAAGGGAAAGTGGACCTTTGTTAGTATTGTGGCTTGTTGACCCTCCATTAAAAATCCTGATACACCCTATTCCTACACTGACCCCAGCCTTCTCACTGTGTGCAGGTCTCCAAGTCTACTTCTTCTGTTTCTTTTTTCCAGAGAATTTTTCCTGTGTGGAAGGGAAGTGGACAGGTGAGGCAGTCAGGTCCTGAAAGAGGCAGATGTGGAGACAGCAGTGCCTGCAGAGATAAGACAGGGACAAAGCAGACTTGGGCTGGATTATGGTGTGGTGCTGCTATAGCTGCACTTGCAGAAAGGCCAACCCATGTTGAGAGCGTCGAGTCAGCTTGTCACCAACTAATTGGTTGTTTTTCTTCATTAACAGTGCCTGGTCGGAGGCTCAGTATCTGTCACTATTTCCAACAGTAGATGGTGACAGGTAACAGCAGGTGGATTGGTTGCGAGAAGTGAGAATCTATGATGTGAATCACAGAGTGGGTCCCATCTGTGCCCCATCATGGCTGTCCTCTTCAGGTGCCCTTTGTAGTTCTGGGGTCAGTAATGACGCTGGCTGGCTAATGTTTAATTAACTACCCATATTGTTTAGTCAGCTGGAGTGTTCAGGACTTTGTTTTTCCATAGTGGTTGCTAGATGGGTGTTCCATCAATTCAGTCACACCCCAGCTCAGATGTACACATTTAAAAAACAATAGAGGGGGCCAGGAATGTGGCCTAGTAATAGAGTGCTTACCTACCATGCATGAAGCTCTGGGTTCAATTCCTTGGTATCATTTACACAGAAAAAGCCAGAAGGGGTGCTGTGGCTCAAGTGGTAGAGCACTATTCTTGAGAAAGCTCAAACAGTGCCCAGGCCCCGAGTTCAAGCCCCTGGGGGGGAAAAGAGGATCATTAGGGATATGTTTTACAGTCTGCCTTTTTTTTTCTCCGTTGAGGAATATATCAAAAACATTTTCACATGGTATGAGCTATTTTACTATTTTTATTGACTGCAGAATTATATTTTTTGATAGCTTATACTGGCAATAGTAAGGAAGACAAGATTGAGGAATCCAACTTAGGAAACTGGCAGTAAATCAAGCTGCACTGATAAGCCTACAGCACAGCACTGTGGATAGGGCTGGGCTGAGGCTGGGGACAGACTGAGAACTCCAGATTCAAAAAAATCTATTGATTGATGATAATGGAAGACTGTTTCTTGAGTAGTATTTTAAGGTTGGTATTTTAGGCTTTTAAAAGTGGGGAAGTATAATGTAAGTTACATGTAGTTGCTGAGGTTTGGGCAGGTTTAGGGGTCTGTGGAACAAATGAGGTTAAAGCTCAAATTTGTGGGCAGAGCTCAAGATCTGAGGATGTGTATTTGAGAGTTAAATGCTTATTAATACTTGTGGTAAAATCATTAAGAGTGGGAGATAATTAGGTTGCTGAGCGCACCACCTTCTTAAAGGATTAATGTAATTCTTTTGGGAACTGGGTTCTCACAAGAGTGAATTGTTTCAAAAAGATAAGTTCATGAAGAATCCCCCTGAACCCCCTCAGTGGCTCCCATCTCAACATATATACCTCTGTACATGCGCCTTTTGTGATCGAATCTTCCCGCCTTCTCAGAGACCCAGATAAAGGGACTGCCTAGTACCTTGGGCTTCGGGCCTCCAAACCTGCAAGCAAAACGAACTTTTTAAGTCACCCAGCCTCAGGCATTTTGTTAGAATAACAGATGACAGAAGGTATCAGTTGACCTCACCTGGAGCTGTTAAGGTTCTGGTCTATGATCATCACACTATGTGTTAGGGATTTGTTTCCCACGCAGGACCTGAAGCCTGTAGTGTAATCGTCTGCATTCCTTGGGTCTGGCTTCATCTGTGGGGTCTTTGAGTTTCTATTTACCTCCTCTTCCCCCTTCCTCTCTTCACACACACACACACACACACACACACACACACACGTCTTCTGTCTAACCCCATCCTAAGCAGAGCCCTTCCTTTTTTTCATACAGTGCCACTGAGCACAGAAAGCTCACTTTCTTCCTTGAACTTCACACTTTGTGAAAGAAGTAAACCGGTGTTGCAAGTGTTATGCTTGCTTCTGATAGTTTCTTTTTTGTGTGTTTAAAAGGGCTTGTCATTAATGCTCATTATGAGGCCTCTGTAGAAAGTTCTGTCTTTGAATAAACTTTTCTTTGATGCTTTCTGAGTATTTGTTCTTCCTTTTTCTTTTTTCCCAATGTTCTTAGGTGCTTTTCCACTGACTGAACCACATCTCAGCCTTTTTTGTTTCTTCAGTTATTTCTCTGTTTTTGGGGGGGCCTGGCCTCTGACCCTCTCACTCCAGCCTATCTCTAACACAGATTATAGGCACTCACCACCACACCAGTCTGTTGAATGAGATGGTAATCGCACTAACTTTTTGCTTAGACTGGCATAGATAGAGACCCTACCAATCTCTGCCTCCCAGGAAATTGGGATTATCGTTATTTATCACCACACCCAGCTCCTACAGTCTGTGTTTGTAGCTATGTTTATTGCTCAACTTTCTGTGTTTTAGTCTCAAAGAAAACATTTTTTGTGTGTATGTGTGCTTATCCTGGGCCTGACTACTATCCCTGAGCTTTTAAGCTCAAAGCTAGCACTTTACCACTTGAGCCACAGCTCCATTTTTGGTGGCTAACTGGAGATAAGAGTCTTAGGGACTTCCCTGTCTACCTGGTGTCAAACCATGATACTGAGATCTCAGCCCTTTGCAGGTGTGAACTACTAGTGCCCTGCTGAGAGCATTCTTAATGATGGAAAATATTGGACTTTTCCCAATGTCACCTTTCTACCCTAAATTCAAAAAGTGGGAAGGCTGTTTCATTACCTTCTCTTAAGTCAATACTGAGTCAAAGAATTTTAATTCTTGGTCTTTTCCCATGGCTGCAAACTTCTGTGAAGACTTCCAATTCAACGTCTAACGTAAACCTGGACTTCTCCATCTCCCCTGATGGACTTGGAATAAAACAACTTGCTCTCAGGGTAAGTAGTTTAAAAAATTAACTGCAGATTTTGGAGAAGAGAGAAAGCACATTTTCAGGTTAAAATGATGAATAAAAATATATGCACAGGATACTCAATTAAGTCAAATAAGTCTTATGAGGAACATCTATTTCCAGGAAAAAAAATGTTTAAGTTAATGAATGGTCTTGGGGATTTTAGTCTTCACATTGGGTGGGTGGGAGTAGGGGACCAGAATAACCTTAGTAGAAAATATAAAGCAATTTTTCTTTGCCCAAAATAGATAAATAAGCCCAATAGAGAAAAGTATACATTTTACCTATTTGGATAGTACATACCAAATGAAAACTGACTTAGTATTTAGGAATGCACATTTCCTTTAAATTGATCTGCTGCTTTGTATATCTTCCACTTACCTTGCAGTGTTCTAATAAGTGTATAACTTCTGACTTACTCTGCAAATGTTTCAGTTATCATTTAAAACCAAAAACAAAAAAGACTAGTGTGCCACATAGCTAAAATTAAATCAGTTTCAAATCCTTGGGAGTTAAAATTGTGGTTTCTTAAGTTAATGGCTAATCAAACTATAGTTTTAGATGGTGTTACTGTAATATTCTAATTACTGCAATCTGATTTTCCTTAGTATTTGTGAAGGTCAAAACTGAAAGCTTGCTTCAAAATGGTAATTAAAAGTTAAGAATAAAAGACAATGAAGACATTATTATCCCCAACATAGGTCATGATAGATTATTAAATTGACCTTGTGAAGTTAAAGATTTTTTTTTTGCAGTCAATCACATTGGAGTTGACTTGGAGGTGTAGAGACTGTTATTTCCTTGAAATAGCATCATTTCATTTAGTTGTTATTTTTTTAAGATACAACTGACTTACATATTAAATTTTAAAAAGTATACACGTTTTGGTTTTTGTGCTTTTGTGTGATTTTCAAAGTAAAAACAAGGCAAGTAAAGAAAAATCCTCATCAAAACCATATACTCTGTCTTGAAGATTCCAAAAACTTTGGGTTGGGAATTTGGCCTAGTAGAAGAGTGATTCCTAGCATGCATGAAAGACCCAGGTTTGGTTCCTTAGTACCATGTACATAGAAAATGGTGGAAGTGGTACTGTGGCTCAAGTGGTAGAGCTCTAGCCTTGAGAAAGCCCAAAGACAGTGCTCAGGCCCTGAAGTCAAGCCTCAGGACTGGGGAAAGCAAAAAGATTACAAAAACTTGGTCTTGGTATAAACAGGATAAAACTTATCAATAAATGGGAAAAGAGGCCATTGAGACAAATGGTGATTTGGAGAAGAGATTCTATCTCCTTATTAAAAAAAAAAAATCACTTTGCTATGGCTAAAATTCCATGAAGAAGGAGCAAAGTTCTTTATTCCTCAGTGACAAATAGGATTCAAATCCAGATAGTTCTAGAATTTGTAATATAAGACTGAGTTATATTTCTTAAAGTTTATAGAAAGATTAAAGCATAGAAAAGAAATGGCAGTAGCTACATCATTCTGAATCTAATAGTACTAATCTTTTGTTATCTTGATACTGTGTGTAATATTTCATATTTGTAGGTAGCATGAAAAATTACCACCAAGTACTTCTTAAAAACAATAGCATACATGAGCCAGGTGCTGGTGGCTTATCCCTGTAATCCTAGCTTCTTAAGAGGCTGAGATCTGAGGATCAAAGTTCAAAGCCAGCCCAGACAGGAAAATTCATGAGGTTCTTATCTCCAATTAACCACCAAAAACTGGAAGTGGAGATGTGCCTCAAGTGGCACAGTGTTTGCTACTTGAATGAATGGAAGATCCTGAGTTCCAACCCAGTACTGTCAGGAAGGATGGAAGATTCCATTTATTGCATTCAGATGGAGCAAGGAAGTGTTATTCTCAAAGCACTATTCTTTGCCCATTATTGACACTGTCACAATATCCTCACTAGAAAAAAGTAAGCAGTCTGAATGGGGGCTTCTGTGTGGGGTGTGGGGGATTCCTGCCTGTGAGTCAGAAATGAGTCATTGGTGGGGCCGGAAGCATGGCCTAGTGGTAGTATGCGCTCTTAGCATGCACAAAGCCCTGGGTTTGATTCATGAGAGCCACATACACAGAAAAAAGCCAGAAGTGGTGCTGTGGCTCAAGGACAGTGCCCAGGCCCTGAGTTCACACCCCAGGACTGGCAAAAAAAAAAAAAAATCATTGGATCATCAGCAGGACAAATTTGTAGAAAGATGGGGTTGGGCTACAACCTTCTTCCCTTTGGAGTTGTATGTAACTTGATGTGATGGGGAAAAATCTATGCATCAAGATGACTTTACAACATTTGGGGCTGTAAGAAGTCAAGAGAATGAAGCAGCTGAGAGGCGGGAAGAGAAACAGGGCCAATACCCACAAGCCCTTCTCCATCCTGGCCTTTTCTGAGCCTCTGGACATTAAGATAGTACCGAATCTTCATTGAGACAAAAGAACAAAAGAATTTTAAAAAATACTTTTGATCATTGTTTTAAAAATAGCAAGAGATTCCGCATGCTCTGGTGTTAGGTTTATCTCATTCAATCTCTTTGGGTGAATAGATGCTGGAGAGTTGGGGTGGGCAGAAGGACAAACAGGGACAGGAGAAAAGGTGGGAGGCTGGCCCACTTTATCAAAAGGAAGAGGTAGTAATTAAGCTAAGAAGTATTTAGGAGTACCAAGTTCTGCCATCCAAGTTCTGCCCTTCAGGGCATTGAGTACAATACACATGGTTAGGGGATTGCTAGGTAGTTGTGGGAAGATTGGATTAGAACAGTTTTTTTTTTAAAAAAAAAGCTTGCTAGGTTATTCTTGGGTATAACTTACTTGTTTCTGGCCTGGTAAGTATACCCAGAGGCTTTATATTGATGTATGTGATTCGACAAAAACAAAAAATAATAAGGTCTTTATTGACTTCTGGTTTAATGGCTTTACATAAATAACTTCTTTTGGATCAATTCAGGACAATGATGATATTTGCAATCTATTAACTTTTCAAAAACACTTTCCCCCTATGTTATAACTTTAATATATAATGTTGGAGAAAACCATTGAACATCTATCAAGCAAAGGTAATATTTTCTACAAGCAGAAAACTTCAAAACGCATAGCTATGCACATAAAACCATCTGCAGAAAGGGTTTGGACCTAGCCCTGAATCCCGGTTTTAGATTCAGATTCTTGGGCCCATGCTTAATTGAAGCAGGGTGCTTATAAAAAATTGAAAGCATTTGATGCAATGCAGAAAATAGGCATTATGCATATGCAATATGCAATATGGGTTCATCATCAATTCTAAACAAAACTACTAGGAACTCAATTATGAGCCTGCTCTAATTCATATATGGCAACCTTACCCCCAATTGTGGTTATATTTGGAGAGCTTTTAGAAGACATTCTGGTTAAAGAGACCATAGAGTGGACTCTAATGGGATTAATGTCCTTATAAGAAATATATGTGTGTGGTGTGTGTGTGTGTGCACATACACATGCGTGAAAGGAGATGGCAGCAGTTGGCATGACAAAAAGAGTCCCCTCCAGAAACCCTATCAGCTAGTTTCTTGCTCTTACACTTCCCAGCCTCCAACCAGTGACAATATTAACTTCTGTTTTGTTACAGAAGCTCAAGTATGCTAACACAATAACAAATCTTCAAGTAAGTTACTTACATAGCATTTCTGGGCCTCACTTTCCTGAAACATACAATTTGAGGATCAGGCTGACTGTATCCAAGTTTTTTAGTACTGATTCTAACTGAAATCAGACAGACAGGCTCCAGAAGATAGACAAAAACATCTGTATATTTTTAAAATATACAGGTTTAAGTTCTCACAAGTTACAAAATGACACCAAGAAGTTCTATGCACCTTTTATCCAGATTCAGCCAACTTTGTTTTTTTAATTATTTGTTTATTGTACTTAATAAAAGGGTTACATGATATTTGCCAGATAGAAGGTGCATTAATTCACATACATTGATACCCTTTCACATGTCTTGGTACCCATTACCCTCCCTCCCACCCCCCCCATCTTGGTTTTCCCCCCTTCCCTATCAAATTTCAAATAACCAAATACAAATAAATTCAATATATCAGATAACAAAGTGAGATACTGTAACAATATGAGATACCCAAGGGACAGCAAAGGAGATGAGAGATAACATAGTACATTAAGGACAACAATCATTCGTTATATGGCTTTTGTTTCAATATCCTGGAGGTCCTTTCAATTAGCTCCATACTATATGGCCTTATGTACAAGATTTTGCTCTATTGCAAATCTCTGCTAGTAGAGCCCAAGGTTTCTACTGATTATGACAAATGAGGGGAACCATTAAGCCTAAGTTCCTTTGAGTCTGGCTTACTTTACTTAATATGATTTTTTCTAAGTCTTTCCATTTCCTAACAAATGGGCCGATGTCATTTTTTCTGACAGCAGCATAGAATTCCATTGTGTACAAATACCACAACTTATTGATCCACCCATCAACTGAGGGACATCTAGGTTGGTTCTATATCTTTGCTATGGTGAATAGTGCTGCAATGAACATTGTTGTGCTAGTGGATTTGGTAAGCCCTTGTTTCTGGATGGTTGGGTAAATGCCAAGTAGTGGAATTGCAGATTCAGCCAACTTTGAATAGCTTTTCTTTTCACATTCTACATATATATATATATCTATATGTATATGTATATATAATGTATATATATGGACACATATGACTTTGGGAACCAAAAGAAAGTGAATTATTCCTTAAGACTTCAGTGTATACACGGTATTTTCTCACTAGCTATGATTGTTACCTTCAGGAAACTCCCTGATGGTAGAACATGTATGTAATTTGTAGCCCATGATCCAATTTCATCAATTGTGTCAACATCCTGTAAAACAGCTCCTTTCAGAAGAAGAGATAATGCAGAATGACACGTTGCGTTGGATTCTGCTTCTGTTGACTCCTTGCATCAGGGACAGGCTAGCAGCATTTTTTTTTTTGGTTCTTATTATCTCAACTGTTTAGAAATATGCAGGCTACTTATTCACTACACTGACTTTAGGTTAGAATAGATTTCATGTTGCCTCCTGATTAAATTCTGTGGCTATGGCACAATTGCATGCAGTATTCTTTTTAGGGTGTCACATTAGGAGGCACACAACGCCCACATGGGCTTTTATTGGTGATGTTCATTTTTTTTTTTCTGGTATCCAGGCTGGAACTCAGTTTCTTGCTCTCACTTGTTTCCCCACCCCCCCCGAAAGGCTTGAGTCACACTTCCAATGCTAGCTTATTTTTGCTGGTTATTTGTAGACAGGGAGTCTCTCAGATTTGTCTACCCAGGCTAGCTTTGAACCACTATCATCAGATCTCAGCCTCCTAAATAGCTAGGGTTAAAGGCATACATGAGCCACCAGCACCTGGTTGTTGATGTTCATTTTGATGACCAGATTAAGCAGCTGTCGTATTATTTCTTCCCCTTGGAGCCAGGAAGCAAACTATGAAGAGACCCCTTGAAAGCTTTCTGATACCTTTATATAAATAACTTCATCTTCCTAAACTTGGTGATTCTTGACTCAACCAATCTTACTCGAAAAATAGTACTTTCCAGGCCCACGATTTCTTCTACATTTAACACTCAGTGCAAACATTTCCTCTGTAAGTCAAAACTTACTCTTCCCTTCTCCCCACCAATGTCCAATGCCTTTTGCCTTCACTTAATCCGCTACAGTCCTTGCTTTTGGAGATGCTCAGATGTTCCAAGTCTGGACCAGTAGAAAGCCCTTCTTCACACTGGCCCCATATCCTTTTCACATACCTACATCTTCTTAACTTTTTAAAAATCATAGGCAAATAAATGTAAGTATTGCTGAGTTTTGTGTGCTATGGGGTTTTCGGGGGCAAAATTAAGGGCAGATATCAAGGGACAGCCATTTCAAAGTTTATTGGCTGTTGTGGCTAGATGCATCATATTTTCCTAAGTTTCATTATTTTTAGATTTGTAAGTTCTCATGTTTCATAGTTATAGTAATTTGGCCACTATCCTTGGCCTAGTTGAGAAGACGCAACTAGACCACAGCCTCTGAAGAATGTCTTTTTAATCTAGAGTTTTCTCCCATATCCGTATTCATATGTTTAATGCCAGTTCTTTGATTTTCTTCAGTTGACAAGTGCACACAAGCATTTTACTTCCGGTTAGCCTTTGGCCCTCAGTCTCTATGGAGGCTTTGCGAGTTCATCTTCTGTCTTAAGTCTTGCTGAGCAAAGCAAAGTTTTCTCTTACACTCAGTAATGATTTTCATTCACAGACTCTTTTCATAGCATTCTTAGTATCTCAATATTTTTTTTTTGTTTTGTTTTTAAGCAATGGCTTTTGGGCCAAAAGAAACAGCCAGCAATTTCTTTTGTTAAGATCTGAGGCCCTAAGTGCTTAATAAGTATTTATGTCTAATAGCTTTGTAGCCTCCTGAAAAAGTATTATACACATCAATTAAAAGTTATATTTTCATTTAATGTTTACAACCACAATTACTTTACCATGGAACGTGTGCACTGTGTACAGCATGCAGTTTCTCAAGGAAGAAGACTGGGCGCTCCTGTTTGAATTTCCTAGTCTCCCCAGCTAGCTGGGCGAGGTGGCTCATGCCTGTAAATTCTAACTACTCGGGAAGCTGAGATCTAGGGACTGTGGTTCAAAGCCAGCCTGGAGACTCTTATCTCCAATTAAACACTAGAAAAGGGAAATAGCCCTGTGGCCCTAGGGGTAGGGTGGTAGCTTTGAGCTTAGAGCTCAGGGACAGCGGCCAGGCCCAGAGTTCAAGCCCCATGACCCACAAAACTAACAAAAAACCAACCAAAATAAATAAATAAACAAATAAACCCTCGAGCTTTCTTATGACTTGGAGTTGATCATAGTTTATTGGTTCATATGACCAAGAAGCTACAAAAACACTCAGGAAGAAAAAAAAAATTATAAAGAACGAATGGAGGAGACTGGTGGGGATCCCACGGGGATCCCGATGGAGCCAAACACTGCCGAGCCGCGGGGCCCTGCAAAGGTCCGGTGAGGAAGCCCGCGGCTGGAGACGCTGCATGGCGGACGGACAGAGCTGAACCCGAGGAAAGGTGGAGAAAAGCGGGACCGGCGGCGGTCACGGTTGCAGGGCCAGCGGGCGGGTTGGTCGGGAAGGGTCAATCATAGGAAACTTGAAGCGAAAACCAAGCCGCGCCGAAATAGCTCAGTTGGGAGAGCGTTAGACTGAAGATCTAAAGGTCCCTGGTTCGATCCCGGGTTTCGGCAGTTCGCCTTTTTAACCTCAGCTAGAAGGAATCCAAATTTTGTCAGAAACACCCATTCTGTGTGCACGGTACCCCGGCGTATTCACCCAAGGAAACAGAGGGGGCGTAGACGGAGGGACGAAGCAGAAACAGCGTCTCCAGGACCCGGAAAGCACACAACCAGGCCAGCCACTTCCATGTTCCCCTGGCAGTGAGGGGTGGACGGGTGGAGACGCAGGCGCGCAAGAGCGCGTGCGCAGTGAGAGCGCTCCGCCGTGGAGGCGAAGTTGCGCATGCGCAATATGCAGTTGCCAGTCGTGTATGTAATGGTGTAGCACCGGCAGTGAGCACAGCTTCAGATAACAGGATGCATGGGCGCCCAGGCTTGATAACTAAGACCACATGTTACTGCCAGTATGGTGGGGGAATCCTGGAGTCACATACCTGTTTAGTGTTCAAGATAAGGCCCGATAGTAGTTATAGTAAGGACAGATTTTAATAGTCATCATCATCATCACCCAAATAATAAAGGCTGGCAATAAGGAACAAGGTCAAGTATCAACTGAACCTAACTTTGATTTGTACTGGGGTGATTAGGCCTGACTAGGGGGCAGGGACTTGGGCAAGGTCAAGGAAGTGAACATTTACAAAGGATTGGTCAGGATAAATGCCTAATAGGCCAGCTATGGGTCTGAGAAGATAATTACAAGTTAAATTTTCATCCTTCCATTGAAACTGAGAAAGACCTACCTTACCTGAGGATTATGTTTCAAAGATGTGGCTTCTTAGGAAAGGACCGGAGTTGTAAAAAAAATATATCCATCTTGAAGAGGCAGAGGAAGAATTTGCAATTCTAAGTTATCTTGTATAAGAGGTCTAAGCAAGTAATCAGAGCCCATCTCGGTTGTTGGGTCAGTCAGTTCTTTTTAGCAATCTTGGGCATGTGTGTGTGTGTGTGTGTGTGTGTGTGTGTGTGTGTGTGTGTGTGTCTTGGTTGTGGGGTGTGAACTCAGCCTGGGAGCTGTCCCTGAGCTCTTCACCTCAAGGCTTCTGCTCTACCTCTGAGCCTGGGCATTGTCCTTAAGCTCTTAAGCTGAAGACTACGGCCCTACCCTTTGAACCACAGCCCCAGTTCTGGTTTTCTAGTGGTTAATTGGAAATAAGAGCCTTACCAACTTTAGTGCCTGGGTGGCTTTGAACCATGATCCTCAGATCTCAGCTTCCTGAGTAGCTAGGATTACAGGCGTGAACCACCGTGCCCAGCAAACTTGGGCTTTCTCAAGCAATCATTCTTAAAGGGCTAGTGTCCTCCGGGGAACCATTAGAAACTATGGCAGCATTTAAATCTTAATGTAGGAAACAGGCAGTGACTGAAATCATTTATGTTGGACGTCGGTTGTTATAGGCCAACACTGAGGCTTAGAGGAGAAGATTTGCTCAGAGAAGCCTGGCTAGAGTTGTAAAGGAGTGAGCCTGTTCCTGGAATTCTGCAGAAGGGAGTAGTTCAGAACGGATCCCAGTGGAAGTATAATTGTGTAAGGTTTCCAGATTTGTGGTATTGAGGGTCAATAAGCAGCAGTAAATTCTCTCTCTCTCTCTCTCTCTCTCTCTCTCTCTCTCTCTCTCTCTCTCTCTCTCTCTCTCTGTCTTTCCTTTTCTGTCTCTGTCTATTTCTCTGTCTCTGTCTCTCTGTCACACACGTCACACACACACACACACACACACACACACACACACACTGGGAGAAAAGACTATTCAGAACTTGCTATAACAGGAGAAGGGACAGATTCAGGCAGGTTCTGATTGAAGGGTGCTGTACTGGCACCTACCTGGAAGTGGGTAGTATGGAGATGCCTCCTCCCTCCCCACCACAATTCCAAACCGGCATCCTATGTGATCTGCTAGGGGACATATTTGACTTTCTTTGGTTGGCTCTATAGTGGAAGTGGGAGAGAAAGTAGGGAAACCATCAATTACTAATCTAGACCTGGCCAGGTTGGTTCTGTTGCAGAGATTATTGTTCGGTCTCCAGAGTTTTAGCAAAGAGAGTGATTGGCTTCTTGTAAATCTAACTTAAAGCAGTCTGGCTCTTGGGCAGGTTTTGAGTGAAGATAAACCTAGGCTGGTTTCCTGGGCAGAGTGGCTGGGGGTCAGAGTTCTGTATTTATGTGTCATCTGGCCATCATCCATTTCTATACTTCATCTCCTGACATATATGTTACCTTAAGATGTAATCTGGTAAGTTGTATTGTCTTTCTCTGGGGTGCCATATGCTCTCATAGATGTCAAATACTCACTTCTCAAGAGTCAGGGCTGAGAAAGAACTCCAGGTGCCCCTCCTCGAGCTCCCGTGGGAGCCCCTCTCTCACCAGGCAGCTCCTCCATGGTGCTGTGCGGCGGAGAAGACAGGGTGGCAGACTGTGGACTCAGCCCTTATTGTAGGAAAGATGTGCTTTCAGTGGAAGGCATGCCAGCATCATTTGTGAGGCTGCATGAACACTGGTAACATTTATGGCATTTATGAGTTAATTCCCATTTGTCAGAAAATGGTTATAGTTATCTCCTTGTGTTTTGGGCAGGTTATCCAGGGCCGTG